>NC_141702.1:100762905-101962905 GCF_971803275.1 Cyanistes caeruleus
TTTCATTTCATTTCGTACAAACCCAGTATATTACAGCTATTTTATTATATCTCATAATTACTCCCTAGAACAGTAGAAGGAGGACTGGTCTTTTTAGGGAGGGATATTTGAAGTGATTCATCAAGCTGCCTCTTCGAGTAATCTGAAACAGCTTTTCTGCTTATGGAGGAACTTTCAGATGCAGACATCCTGCAGCAATTCAAAAGTGGGAGAAAAAGCTATTAGCCTCCCTGAAAATACTGTGAAACTCCATTTTCTGGACATTGAAGGCTTTCATTACTGGCTCTGGGTAGCATGACATGTATTTGCCTACTTCTCATTTGCCAACAATGTTCAACAGGAAATGTAAGCATCCCAGTTTAAAACTCAGGGCTCCTTTCAGCTCATGCAGGTAAAATAGGTTAAGGGGTGAGCAGTGTGTCTGTAAAGTGCAGGCACAGCACAGCTCCATGTGCCAGCTCTTTGCCCCAGTGCTACTTTTAAATTGTTTTTATTCCACTTCCTTAACTGACACTGCACTGGTTGCATTTAACAAAAGGGCTGCTGCATTGGGGAAAATCAGCTTGAAAACAAGCATTTACTGTTCAGTGGATAAGTGTGAAGCCAAAATGCCAGAACAAAGCTGAGGTACCTAGAGCTTTTTTAGCGTCATTGAGAGTCCTCCTGAGGTTTGAAAATGCATTTAAAAAGAATTAAATCTAACAACACATTTTAAAATAATCAAAGAAAATTGTATTGGAAATAGCCATCCCAAACACACAATAAATTGTCTAGCCACATTTTTAAATTAACCACACAGTGTGATATATAAAAATCAGCAATAACATTTTACAATTCTAATAATAACATGCAGTCTGCAGGCGTGTGATTCAGTACACATTCCTTGGGAATGTATTTGGCCTTTGGCCCTGTGTCTCACAGGGCTCCTGAGGAGAGAGCAGCATGCCTATAAATTTATGACTGGATTACCTGTCATGTGTTATTCCTTACCTAATTGTTTCTGTAACCTATCGTTATCCTTATTATTGTTCTTTCCCATTATCCACTTAGGACTGTTTAATGTATGTGTTGTAGGGGAAACAATGGAATTCTGGTCACTACTGCATTTTTCATGGAAAGGCTATTTTTATCCCACCCAAAATACAAACAATATGACTATAAATATTCCCTGTCCTCCACATGCTGAATTTTGATTCACATTTAAACAATGATGTAAAAAATACTTTTTTCCTTTTATGGTTAATACAGGAACAAATGCTGTAAATTAGTGCTGGATTCTGGGGAGGAAAAAAAATACCCTCTGCTCAGGTCCTCACAGCGCTGGATGCTTGGAAATGGCTGGGTGGGTGGAGAAAAGGAGTAGATGTACACAGAGCTTCTGGTAGACAGAGATTAGGGAGCAAGGGCTGAGGCAAAAGCAACAGCAGCCTGGAGTCCAGGACGAGGGGAGGCAGGGGAGGAGATGGGCACACAAGGAGAGCACCCACTCCAGTGCTTCAGAGTGACAAACCCCACTTCTCCCAGGTGGCTCCTACGGCTGTCCCCAAGCACCTGTGCCATACTGCAGGACTCTTTTGGCTCTGGATCTGCTTTTGCCCTTCATCTAGCTCAAAGAGTGCCCTTTACCCTCTCAGACAGCTTGGTATGATGGATCTTGATGACATTTAGCCAGAATTTTCTTAAACTTTATGTTTAATTTAAAATCATCCATGGCTGCATTCAGATGACTACTTCCCTGGTCACAGATATAAATCTGCTGTCAATAGGAGTAGAAAAGGCAACTGTAAGTAAATTTCTTTGACTGTTAAGATTTATTCCTGGTATTTCCCACTAAATCTGTGGTAGTAAGATGAGAAAATCTTTCAAACTGATAGAAAACATAGCATTAGGATATGCAATATTTTGCAGAGCCGTAGCAGTTTACAATTAAACATGTTACGAATTTGACAAAGCCTCTTCTTCACTTTACAATTTTTAAATATAAAAATCTAGTTTCCATTGCATGAGATAGAGAGGTATTATGCCATTTTGTTTGTGGTGAAATAAGGATACAGCAAGGGTAACCAACTTGGTCAAGGACATAAAAATACATAAGCTAGCCATTTGTTCCTAGTGGCTACTTAGCAGACTTAAGACAGACAGAAAGTAAAAGAAACACAATGGAAAAATCATTATTTCTGGTTTAAAAATCGTTATTTTGGGGTTTGGCAACTTTGTCTACTTAAAAAAAAAAACTGAGTCAGACTTCCTTGGTAGAAGGTATTCTATAGACACCTATAAAAAGGCTTCTTCAACGTGGTTTGGAAAACCCTGATACTTTAGTTGTGGCATTTCAGGAGATAAACCAAAATTTTCAACATAGGAATTCATGTGGAGCATATTTTAGAAATAAATATTTTCTTTACTTATTTTAGACCACTTGTCATTGTTTAGAATTTTAGTACTTTTTTTTTTAACAGCAAAACATATTAAAGAATTTTATGTTTTGCCTTCAAAGGACAGTAATGGAAATCACATCACACAGCAGCTTCTGCCCACGCTCACTAGCTAAAACCATAATAGCATATGTTAATGTATACTATCTAATGGACTTTTAATTCCCTTATAATTTAGGGAGTTGTAAAGAGAAAGGAAAAATGTGGAGGAAGAATAAGTGGATATCAGTATGCAGCAAGAATACATTTATTATTTTTGAAGCTTTAATTTGTAGGAAAAGGTAAATTTATGTTACTGTCAGAATAGTATTACCACTACCTCTTTTCAAGAAATGTTCACTATTCAAGTATACAGTTTAAAATTCTGTCAAAGAGAATTTCCTCTTTCAAAGACTGTTTTTTCAAAAAAAACCTAAAAAAAACGAACCAGAGAAAACAGACCCTGCTTACTCTCCTTCCTGACCAATTCCTCCAGGTTGACAGGATGGCCAGTTTGGAAAACAGATCAGGTTCACATGAAAGTGAGAATACTGGAATTATTCAGTCACTGAGGCACAAGAAATGTCTTCTCTCTCCCCAGTTTTATAGCATTGTTACTCCACTGAGCTGAGTCTGGGAAGAAAGTTGAGCAATCAAGCAATTTACAGTAAGCTCTGTTTTACTGCATGCTTTGGAAAGTAGGCTTGTATGATATAATAGGTATTCTGTCCAAAAAAATCCATTTTACTAAATTGCTACCAGGTTCAGTTTTAAATTGGTAAAGATATAACTCTTATTTAAAATCATGTTTTAAAGTGACACAAAATAACTTTTGTGTTTAAACATACATCAGAGCTTTAACCTGCAATGGCTCTGGACATTCCTAAGCGAGGTGCAACTTCTGTTTGTCCCATTAGAAAGCCAGAAATACAGTCTTTCCAGAGGTATAAATCACATGTTTTTCGTTCTCAAACATCACAAATACCAGATCTTAAACCTGTCAATGGTGTTGGAAAGTATATTGGGAATAATGGAGCTCAAGCCAGTGTAATTTTAGAGAGGAAATTCTACTTTTTACTGAAAGAAGATAACTCATTCTAGCCTCTTGTTTCTTTGAAACATGGCAGCTCAGGGCTTTAGTATGTTAAATAAAGCATATGTTAAAGCAATGTCAGGCACCTTCGATTAGAAGCACTGACCCCAGCCTATGAAGGCATTTAATCTTCTAGTTATACTTAAAGCTATGCTTAGAGATGGACATCTCATGCTTGAAGTTTACAAATTCCATCTCAATGGAAAAGTCATTTTCAGAAACTACCTAAAGTTCCATGAAGGATAAAGGCTACATACTCAAAATAAACAAGGTTCCATTTTCAATTCCATTACCATCTCCAGCAGAGGAAGGACAGAAAACAAGGGAGCATCCTCCACCTTTAGAGTACTTGTACACACATTGTATTGTGTACACACACAATGTGTACACACATTGGTATTGCCCCAATATGGACAACATGGGCTGAACATTTATGCAGCATCTCAAGAAGCTGAGGATGTCCCAGAAAAGGAAACTATCCCACTGATCTAGAGATGTAGCTGTCTACAAAGGTGAGTACATGATGCACCACAGAGAAAACATCTTCTATTTCCCCAGTGCAAGCTATAGTTTATTCTTGCAGATAAACAGAAAGGATCCTAACCAGATCATCATCATGGATATATTTCACTGTAAATATCATTCCTATTTTAAAATAGCATTTGAACACATCTCTGATTTTCTTTAAGTCCTCAAATTCTCTGCTGGGTTAAGGTTCAAACAGGTATTATATGCAACAGAATTAATCCTGGTTTATGTACATTTGTGTGTGTGTGTGTGTGTGTGTGTGTGTGTGTGTGTGTATGTGTCACTTTGTTTAGGCCAAGTAAAATAAATGCAAAGACAAGCTTGTTAGCAGCAAAGTGACCCTGTAGAAGTCCTAAAAAATTACTCTTGCAGTCCATAGTCCAACATTTAATAATGCTGAACTTGATAAGGGATCTCAGAACCTGAAAAAGGAGATCTGAAAGGCACCTTTATAGAAAACAATTGATTTGCTTCATTTCATTGAAATGGCTAATGCTTTGATGGTTCATATTTACAATAGCTTGTCCTGTTCTTCAATGGAGTTGATATGTTGGAGTCTTTAACACCATAAACTTGATCAAAACTTCCTGGGTAATAAACAGAGCGGATTTAAGATGTGAGCCCCCCCCACCCCCCATCATACTACTGCAGCCCATCTGTGTGCCAATTTGTAACTAAAGACATCAAGAAATGTGTTCTTCATGCTCAGATGCCCTTGGTAGTTGAAAATAGTTCTGAGAGCTCAATATGCAAACTGGGTTCAGAGTCTGAAAGACTTCAGAGTGAAAGATTTGACCTTCTGTAGTAAAAGGCTGTATCTGGCTAAATCTATTACTGAAAGCAGAGATTTTACACACCTCAGAATGAAATCAGGGTTTTAAATTTTACCTGTCTTCAAAAAAATTTCAAACCTGAAACAAAACCAGTTTCCAAATTTCTGCCTGTCTTTCAGCTAAGCATAACAGTCTTCTCAGCATCACAGAATTTCCATCAACAGGGAAAGTTTCCATGATCACACATAACCATATTTGGGGGTGAGGGGTGGGGAGTGGTTGGAGGTTTTGGCAGCAGAAAATGGAAACTTTGGCTTCTCACTGTCACACATGAGAAGAATCCCTCCTGCATGTTGTCAACTCTGTGTGATGACTACTGTGTCCCAGTGATGAGACATTTTGGCAGGACTTCTCGGAAGTTCATCTCATCTGTCTCTCCTCATCCTGTCTGCTCAGATAATTATTTATTTGTCAAAAAGAGTAAAAAAGGGGGATAAAATAATACATAATTCTTTGTCTTGCAATACTGCAGTAACAGTGTGGCTGCTGGATTTGAGAACTAGGTAACCACACTAAGAGCAAGGTTACTTAGCACACGCTTTTATGCTGGCACATATCACTGATCATGTTTTTTGTCATGCTAAATTACAAGTAACTTTGAAATTTTAAGTGTTTATTAGCAACCTTATTTATGTCTGACTCTTGAAGCTTCCACCTTGCTTTCCATTCCAAGAGTATTTCAGAGACTTAGCAACTACAGACTATAAATACTAGAGAAATATATCTGTAGTACTTGCTGCTCCCACATTTCACTTTGTCACTTGTTTGCTTGCAAGCCACTGGAGGCACATCTCAAAGCCTATTTTTAAGTATGGAGATATGCAGATGTGTTTCCAGTGTGGTTTTCATACAGGCTTGGTGTCCGACTCCCATAAAAGCAGTAACTTGGTAAAGCTGGCTCAGAATCAGAGCCTTCATCCCAGAAACTTCAACAACTACACTGCTTTGTGTGACTACAGACTTATTCAATTCTTTGAGCAAAACTTGGACACATTCAATATATTGCCATTAATGCCTATAAACAAATATTTCCTTTTATTCTTATTTACTATTGTTGCATTTAAAACCAACCAAATGAACAAAAAAACACCAAACAAAAAAACTTAGGAAAACGGGGATAAGAAAAAATAAAATTGCAAGCAACTTGAAAAGCTCTCTCAGCAACAGAGAGGACTTCTTGCATTAAGTTCTGCCTGATGTGCTGCGCTTTAGCAGCCATATGGACTAGTGTTCCTAAATATGAATCACCTTTCCCTATTTGTGCAAGTCCAGCTGTCCTTTAGACACTCTAATTCCATGAATTCTTTCAGAAATATGATTGATTGGATCAAAGTGTAGCTTTATTATGCTGCTCTTTTTCTTAAAGCAAATTACTTGCATTGCTGGAGATGAAAACCCATTTGTTTTCTAGCAAAAGCCAATGTGCCTGGTCTTCAAAAAGACCATATTCCCTATCTGTTATGTTGCTCAAGTCAACTAAATAACATTGATGTTTAGTAGAGATTTTCATAGAAAATAAAATCTAACTAATAGGAAAAGCATACATAAATATGCAGAAAAAATTATAGCAGTGAAATTTCCTGCAAATTACAGAAAATATCTAATCCAGGTGAGTAGAAAAAAGGGTTAAAAAAATTGCAAGAATTCAAGAAGCTCAGATGACTTTGGAAACACAGATCAAAAACAAAGAGACTGGAAGTATAATTAACTCCATTACTGCTCAGTCAAATGAAAACAGCTGTGACACCCTGTCTTATTTATGACAGCAGCAAATAGCTCTATTCCCTTGCTGGTTATTGCTGTAGGACAGCAGTGGTTCTACAGCAGGTGAAATAGAAACAAGCTGCTAATATTTATGTCACTAGATCAGGTTATGGATACAAGATTTATGCAAAAGTTCTATAAAAATATCCAAGTAGCTTTTATATCTTCTGCAGCAATCCTTTTCCAATAGCAAACTAAATATCTCTTTATTAAATATGATCCTACGCTTCAAGTTGTACTGAGGCAAAAAGGCAGCTTGCCCACTGCTGAAGATGAGAATGTATTTTCACTGCAAACCCAGATTTGTTCACTCTAAAACATAAATAACAAGGTTTTTAGCTCTCAAAACCACTCAGTTATTTGCAAATCCAAGCTAGACTTTGTCAATGTGGAGTGGGATATGTGGTAGCTTGGTAAGAGAACTGTTTGCTGTACTTTGAAAAGCCTGTGCTTTTAACAGTGTGGAAAGCAAAGAAGAAAAAAAGCTTTCAGGTTGTAACCCTTGCTTTACTAGAAAATGTCATTACCTCCTTTAATATTAAAAAGAAAAAAAAAAAAAAAACAAGTTAGTGGGCAGTTTTCCTAAAGCAGTTTTTTACCCCACTGCTTTAATCACTGTGCTTAGCACACCTAATCGGTCTTTTTACTCCGACTAACTGCCCATTAAATAATGACTGAAAATAAGATTGTCAATAACAGGACAGAAAATAAAGCAAGTAGGATGTTGCATACTTCACTGCTAACCTTTTTACCCTCTCCCCTGCTCATCACCCTCCCTCCTCCCATTCCCCTCCAGTTTTGATGTTGCCTGCACTCCCCAGCTCCATGGTGCATTGACACTTGCTCACTATCAAAGCCCCTACCTGCATCCCCACAGATCCAAACAGCTTTATTTCTCCCCACCTCTTCCATTATGCACCAGCAATTTGTTCTCTAAGCACTTCACTTTGGTCCCATGGGGCCTGATTGCCTCTCAACAGCCCCTGCATTCCAGGGGCTTTGGGGAACCCTGGTATCCCTGCCAGAAGAGATAATCTCCTCCTCTTACCCCACATCACAGATCCAAGTGGCAAACTAGATCCTGATCCCTCTCCTAACATGGGCAATATCATATGCAAAATGCTCCTTCCCACCCCTCCCAACATCATGCTTTTGCCCTTCTTTTTGGCTATTTGACATAAGGAGTATCATCAGGAACCAGCCTCTGGGGTTTGGCTATGCTGGAACACCTCCACAGTGCTGTGTCACCATCCCCAGTGACACAGGAATAATGGAACAGATAAATTTGGGAACCAGACAGATTCCATGTGTTTTTGTGCCCCTTTGTGTCCCCTATCTGCTTCTTGCTTTTTTATTTTTAATATTTCTTTTATATTTCTCCAAAATCAACAGTGTTGATAATGTTACCTGGGATTTTTTGAGCCTGTCTACTGCATAGCCAAACAAAATGCCATCAAGGTGCCCATGAGGGTTTCAGAGGTAGGTAGAAATAAATCTGCCCTTTTTCTACCACACAGGTATGTGGTTCTAAAGGGTTTAAGACTTCCTCTTGTTCCACTTTCACTGAAATTAATGTGGAGAAATTGGCTGAATAACTACATATGTATTTAGGGGTTTAGTTATATATGAGCACAGCATAGAATGTGGTGAGTTTTCCATGTGGTCTGGTCATGACACCTTTACTTGTCTTTTTTGCACTTGTCCATAAGAAACCACTGGCATTACCTATCTCTGTGGTATCCTTTAGCATCTCGACTAGCCTTGAAGACATTTTTTGATCCTTACTCTTCCAGTGATTCATGGTAGAGGATACAGGAGTGAATCCCTGGATTTGACAAAGCTGGAAGCAAAATTCCAGCTGGCCTCAGCTGTGCTAAGGTTGAGCTGCTGGCAGTCCTGTGGGCACGTTCACAGTGCACACATTAAGACTACCTGTCACTTTAACACTAACACTGAGCTTCTGTTTCTAGCCCTTCCACAACTCAGATGCTTTTGTATCAATCAGGCAAAAAGTTTATCCAAATTTTGAGTAGCAGTGGTAATAGCCGCAGTTTCTAACTCACAAAGGGATGAATTCTGCCTGTGTTTACTTCCTGCAGGATGGAGAAGGAGTCTAGATGGCCACAGGAAACAAGAATATGGTAAACATATTTTCAAGCCCTTTTCTTAGGCAATAAAATTACTCATTCCTGCCTAGTACAAAGGCTCAGGCCCAGAAGGTAATTTGTGTGAGCAATGCAAATTATGGAAGTGGAAAGCGCATGCTTGGATTTGGACCACAAATCAATCTCTCCCAAACCTCATTGAGATCCCAAATGATTTCCCTGCTTCCAGGAGAGACCCTGTATTTCTTGGCTTTCAGCCTCCCTGCAGCTGCAGCAGCATCACAGCTGTGAAGGCAGGACACAATGGCCAGCTGTGCTGGCAGGGCTGGGCTTCCCTTGGAGCCATCCCCGTGAGCACTGCCCAGAGAGCTCTGGGACAAATGAGCCGAGCATCCCTGGCAGCCACGGCCACCTGGGGACTCCTGCTGTGTGTGGCGTCACTGAGAACACTCAGAAGTGGGGTTTTTCATTTCAGCTTTGTGGAGATGGTCAGATTCTAAAACCTCTTACAAAATTCCATTTTTGCTTCCTCTGGGTGAGTTATTTTGTTGGTAGGAAATTGCCGCCAGCTCTAGGGAGTTGTCAACTCTGTAGCAGCCCTCAAGTGCAGCGAAGCACAGAAGATCCAGAGCACAGTGAAAACCAGAGCTGGTCAAAAGAAGGCAGGGTATGAGGGATGCTTCACAGGGAATGCAGCTGGCACAGCTGAATCCTTTCAAATTTTGGGTCAGGAATGAGGTGTAAGGGACCTGAGGTGCCTGCACAGAGAGAACTGGCATCCCTCAGAATTTACAGAGCCTTGCACCCTGTTGGACAAACAGGGTCACAGGACAGCCAAGATATCTCAAAGGATTCAATGAGCAAAGGTTTGGGTTGCTGGATCAAGCTCTGGGAGCTGACAGTGAGTCCTGGACCATTGCACAGGAAAACATCCTTCTGCAAATGGTTATGCCAAACCCAAGAGTATGGCTGACATGGTAATGTGAGTGCTGACAATGGAGACTTCATCACTTCACCTCTCTTTCTGTTTTTTTAGCTTGTCAAGAGCATAACTGAAAGCTTTCCTCTATCATAATTGTAAAATCAGACGATCCTGATATTTACTGATGAGGAAGCATATGAGGCTACACAAAATCAGCACCAGAATAAACAAAATATAATTTTGCAGCCTTAATGACAGATTCTCTTATGTTGGCATATCTTCCCAAATTTGGTCTATAACCTAAAGACAAGCAATGTTTAAAAATTCAAAACAAGAAGTGCAAGTTACCCTGGCACAATTCTGCTGATCTTTCAGCAACATAATCAAGAGAAGAATGTAGTCTATGAGGTATTCATATTTTTAGAATTAAATAGTTGTTTCCTTAAAATAAATATTATACCATTTGATACAATTTATCCAGAAAAATATAATAGTACTCCAAATCAAAACACAGGAGCTAAGAATAAAATTTAAAAAAACACATTTAAAACATACTGTACTTAGTTAAAATAACAGCTAAATGTCAGTTTATCTTTCTGTATAGGAATATCTTTAACCTGCAAAACACTTCAGAAATATTTTGTCTTTAGTATAGGGAACTTATTAACTCTATTTTGTAAAAGGAGAAAAAAATAGATTTTTAATTAACAGCTGGAAATTTCTTATTAACCTCAAAATAAATTAATTTCTTTATCTGTCCCTAGCCCACAACTCTGAGATGGCAATAGTAATTAAAAAACAGATAAACTGTTAAAAAAAGTCTATAACTTAATGCACACAGGTAACCTGAGTTCTTAAGTGTGCAGCGATAGAGATATTAAAAACCATCACACTGATAAGATTCTGCTTTAAAGATGAGACCTCATATGCCAACTTTCAACAGAGAGTGATTTCTTAAAGTCAAGCCATAAACCCTAAAACTGGGATTTCATGGCGACACTATAATTTATAATACTTCTGCAGTTTTCAATTATTCAGATGCTCATGGCCCAACAAATTGAATAATGAATGGAGTAATGAATTGAACCCTGACAAGATGATAACAGAGAATATTATGAGTAGTCAATACACAGTGGAAACCACTTACAGAAAGATCCCTCAAAGAAACAACTTGTTTGAAGGACACATTTTCTCTTAAAATACAAAAGACTTGCGGGAAAATGTGTGCAGGAGTTGCCATTAACAAATAACCACTGAAGGCATAAACCTGCAGAACTGTAGTATATTTCTAGTGACCGAACTGTGAATCATAATCATAAATAGACCAGTTATATTTTCTGTGGATGTAGGTTATGCATTTCATTATTGCTTTTTTTTTTCCCTCCCTCTAATGCCACAGAGAGAGAAAAAGAATGGCCATATAAATTCTTAAACACTTTAGCTGCAGGCTTAGCCTTGGAGGTGTGATGATATTCCACAGATGCTAAAGCACACAGGTCTTAACAGCATTTAATACATTTGCATCCACACTGCAAGCCAGAAACATAAATAATAAAAATGATAAATATACTGTTCAGAAATGGCGAAGGTAATGCACGTTTGTATCTCCCAGCCAGTATTTAAAGGAGAAGTGCAGGCAGCCAGCAAATGCATGTAAAAAAAAAATCCCCAGCTTTTAAAAATTAAATTAAATAAAATCAACACAACAGAACCCCCCACCCTAAAACTAGAATCAAACAAAGCACTATTCTGCATTAGCAAAGAGATAGGCAGCTTATCCCACGTATTGAAATTTTATGAGATATTGATGGTTTCAAATGAAGGCAAACAACACCGCCTTCCAAAAAGTGCCCCCAAACTTCATTCCAAAAAATCAAAATAAGCCTTTTATGGAAAACTGGAAAATACTGGACTAATTATAACAGAAAAAAATACTGACTCCATTTAGAGTTAGGTCCAAACACAAGGCCAGTTATTTGTGGCATGTTTTGCTTGAATCCCCACTTGGTCTTCAGTGCTGGGTCAACACTTTTACTGGGCTCACCCACAGATCCAAATAGCTGTAAATAAAAGCTGGAAATTAACTTAACAGCTCCAGACCCTTTGTGACTGTACCTGTGTATTACCTAAATTGATTCAGTAAAGAAAACTAGAAGGTTTCAAAACCCTGTGAGCTTAGCTGATTTGGTTTCAAAGAAAGAAAGAAAGAAAGAAAAAAAAAAGATAAAAAGGAACTTCAGAAGCCTGCATGTTTTATATTCAACACTCAAATATTATAGCGGGGAAAGAGGTGTCCTTATTTCTGTCACGTAATGGAAGTGCCTATTTCCAACATTCTGAAGAAAAATCCTATAACCCAGGAAACAGTAGCCAGGTGTCACAGCCCACCTTTCAGTAACTCCTCCAGGTGCTGTGTTCCTGTATGGACACCCCTAATGTGCAGTGGCAGGTCATCAAAAAGCTGCATCAGTTGGGAAAAATAGATCTATGCCTCAGTCTCCAACATGGGCAGAGCTCCCATCACGTGCAGTTTCCAGCTCACAGCCCTTTCAGAAGCTCCCATGCCCTCACATATGTATGAACTCACCCTGGACCACCTCAGTCGTGGGTTGTGGCTGGGTTACAGTGTACACTCAGTCCAGACCACACATGCAAACACATCCCAGCTTATTGACTTAAAAGGAGGATTTAGTCAGCTCTCAGTACCTAGAAGATCCTGTTCTTAGGTCATGGAGAAATCCAGATCTCTGCTGTAATACTGTAAATCCATAATTAACTGCATGGATGGAAGAAATAAGAATATATAAATATGTGAACTGTGTGTATATGATTTTTCTTTATTGTTTTCCTCTCATAATAGAGGGAAAATCTGTTATATCTGGAAGTTTGGACTAGTGCAAACACTGAAAAGGCAAGCCTGTGTTAAGAATGAATGGGCTTTGAAAATGAGATGCTGTGATGAAATCACTGTAACTACGCTTAAAAAATCACTTACATTTTTATTTCAGAATTTGCAGCACCTTGCTGATATTAAGTGACCTCCAATCATATTATAAACATTAAGTTATACCTTTGCCTTTCCATTTTTCTTCAAAAATTTGTTTTTAACAGGTCTGTCATTGTTCTTTTTCCATGAGCATTTTTTTCCTAGCATTTAACTCATCAGCTGTGGCAGCTTGCATTGCTTATCAAATCCAATATCCCATTATTGAAATCATTACCTAGCCATAAAAACACATTGATTTGTGTTTACTGTTAATATTTTACAGCTTAAAGCACATTTTCCTCACCAGAAGCATGATTTGCTGGTCAATTCTGTCATCCTAGCTCATCCTGAGCTGCTGCAATGAAGCCAATGGAATGGCAAGACTTAGTGTAGCACAGAGGTATGATTCTTAACCAAAGACAGAAACTTTTGAAGAAGTTTATTTGAATTATTGCTGTCATTCTTAAGCTCAACTGCTACTGAAGGCAGTGGAAACTGCTCTAGAGAAAGCCTAGTAACTAGCTTTATACAGGCTCAAATTGTGCTCACCTTCCTCACAAGGCAGCTGTGAACTGGAGTGCTACAGGGAAACACATGCAGAGCTCCTGCAAAGGGTATGGGAAAGCTCTTTGCAAAAAGTCTGATCTGGAAATAGTTTGTCTGACTTAAAAATGAGTCTCCTGAACAGATATTCAGCTGTTCTCAAAGGGATGCTTCAGTAAAGATATCTAAATTTCAGCCTGGTACCACCAGTATAATTTTTGTATGGTGGAGCCCTGCCCCCCACAAGCTGGAGACTTTTAGGAAAGATTTAAAGTCAGGGACATAACATTTGGAAAATGTCAGCCAGCTACTAACAGAGAAAAATCACCTAAAATATGTATTTCTGAAGCAATTGTACTGCTAGAACTTTTTTACAGTGGTATTTCCTTCAGCTGGGGCTGTGATAGTCTTCAGATTCTTTGGCTTTTTTTAACAGATTGCTTTTCTTCCATAGGAAAAACACCTCTATATCTTCATTACTGGTTTTATTCCTTGCCTTCTGTCTGGTGTCTTTAAGAAACTAATTTCCTTTATGGAAAAAAACACCAGTCCTATGTGGAGGGTGAGGAGCCCCGGGTGAGGCTCTTGTCTTTATTTACTGTGAAACACTGGAGTACCTCCCTTACAGAGACGGGCTAAGAACGCTGGGGCTGTTCAGCCTGGAGAAGAGAAGGTTGTGTGGAAACCTTATAGCAGCCTTCCAGTATCTGAAGGGGCTACAGGGAATCTGGAGAGGAACTCTTGATCTCTAGACATAGGACAGGAGGGAATGGCTTCAAACTGAGGGATAGGAAACTTAGTTTAGATATACAGAAGAAATTCTTTACTGTGAGTGTGGTAAGATATCGGAACAAGTTGCCCAAGGAGGTTGTGGATTCCCCATCCCTGGGAGTGTCCAAGGCCAGGTTGGATGGGGCTTTGAGCAACCTGGTCTAGTGGAAGGTGTCCCTGCCCACAGCAGTGGGCTTGGAACTAGATGTTGTTTAAGGTCCCTCCCAAACCAGACCATTCTATGATTCTACCTGTATAGCCTGTGGTGCCTGGGCTTCCATTAAACAGTTTGAGTTAGAAATTACCCAAAATTTTAATGTAAAGGTAATTTTTCCTATGCCTTAGCCCACACACTAGCAGGAATATGGAAGGCACTAAAACAGGATTAATTTTAAATTCTGGTAAGACCAGTACTCTAATATTCCACAAACATTTTGGGCTCTCCAGACAAAAGACATCTTGTTATAGTTCCAGTACAATAAATCTGTACAACAAATCTTCATCACAAAACCTCAGCTCCTCTAGGGCCTAGCACAACTTGCTGCTTGTGTTTCAGGACACATATCCTGGAGCAACATCAGAGTTGCTCCAATTGTGCGTTGTTCAGTGGTTCTCACCTCCCTACAGAGAAAAATTTATGCTAGCAGCTTATGAAGAGGCTAACATATGGGTTATCAGCATAAATCCACTGCTCAGTATGGGAAAAACCTCTAATTCACTTACCAGGTTTCTAAAAGCTCAAAATTGAAACTATTTCTGATATTGCCATCCTATCCAGAAGCTCTGACTTCCCCAAGATCTAAAACATTAGATGAGCCCAACAAATCAGACAAAGGCAGCACTGCTGTCAAATCCTAGCTATGTGAATTCCATGTTTCCCACTTAAAAACATTGCCTAATCCAGCTAGTTTAGGCATAAAACTCTTCTCAGCTGGCCCCAGGATGCTGCACCATGGAGCTGGGCATGCTGAAAAAGCAAATACCTCCTTCTCTTATTTGATGGGGAAGTGCTGCAAAGCACATAGGGATCACCGTGAAAATAAAAGGCTTGTTAAAATCAGATATTATTTAGCACCCCTTTCAACATGTTGGTTTTTAAATTTCTGTGAGGAGAGGTAACAACAGCTGTGCTGAGAAAGGAGGGGTTTGCTGCATGTACTGAAGGATACGTGTCCTTGCTCAGAGCCGAATGCTGAGGGAACACCAGCGGTGACTCCAGACTTGTGTAGGCAGACACTAAGGAGCTCACTTTGTTTGGTTGAGTTCAACCTTCCTTTGGCCACAGTTTAATCACCCCTATTAACTATTTTTCTTTTACTTCAAGAGCTTCTGAAGATAATCCAAAGGGCATAGGTCATGTTGCTATTCGCTGAGCACACACACACATTGATACTCCTATAAGAGATACAAAAAAATCAATAACAGCAACAAACTTTTGATGCAAAACAAGTGGAAACACAGAGTGAGGATTAGACATGAGGTAAAGATTCACTCTGTCTTCTACAGATCCACTCTCAAACCAAATATGTTCCTTATCCTATGCTTCTCTCTTCCAACAGTCTTCCACACTTACTGTGAATAACAGTTCCAGTAGCCTTGAAAACAACAGTGCTTGTATGGCAAGCCAAATTCACTTATGCAAAAATACTGGATTGTCAGGGTTTGGTTTTTTTTGGTTTGGTTTTGGTTTCAGGGGATAGATACAAAAAGACACTTTCTGTAAATACTGAAAGTGACTCTAAGTAGATTGTTTTTAGCTGTCTACAGACCTAATATGATTCAGCACACCAAGAGTCCACTTCTTGGCCAGACCAGACCTTGGGGTCCTTGCCCTCCAATGGTGAGAAGATATGCCACTGTCCCAGTCTACTCCCCTGGAAGTTCCCTAAACTTCATTCAAGCTTAAATGTTAAATAAACCTGCTACTGGTATTTTTTGCACAAATATTAACATCATCAGCATCTAATAACCTGATGTATGTAATTTATCATAAATTTTAAACATTTCTGCAGGAGCTTCTGCTTTATATTATTGACACATCACTGGCAAAACTTGTTGCTAACACAGTAGAATTAAAAAAGTGAAAACTCCAGAAACAAAAAGCAAGCATTACTTAAAACGGAAAAAAATTATTAGAAACATTGTGTTAATGCCTTTCTAATGGCTAAGGAAAAATGAAATGCTAAATCATGTTTTATTATACCATAGCTTCTATGATAACTTCTCTTCCATGAGATTGTCTCATATTTTGTTTTACTAACTCTTGAAACACTGCTGGACTTAAATATGAAATAAGAAGCAGTTTGGATTTTTTAAATCATGCTTCACAGTTAAATTTACTAATCCAGTTAAAATTGCACCATTTCAAAGTCTAATGTGTAAAACATTTTTATCTCACATGCTAAGAAAGACCAGGTTGAACTTTTGACGTAAAGAGCATACTGACTTGATCTACTAAACACACAATTCTACTCAGTGACAGCCTGGTTTGGAACAGATTCCTTTATTTTTGGAAATCTATAGTGTCACTCAAAAAATACTTCAAAAGTGTGTACATACCAAGTCAAATGTGTGTATACAGTCCTGCTGGACTCAGTGGAATTCAATGTATTTAAACCACTGCACCTGTGGAGCATTTTGCTGGATGAGAGCTGTACAAAAATATCAACATCTGGATTAAACAATAAGAATCCATGAAATTCTTATCTAAATCAAAATTTTAGCATGGTTCTAACTGCTTTAAGCACTTAGATAACATTATGCTTGGACAATCATGCATGGGGAACACATACCTAGTATTTAGCAGTATATATGGTTGGAATCTGCCTGACTGGGAGGGGGACGTGGAAATCTGATGGACAACAAAAAATGTTAGTTTTGGAGACGAGGATCAAAAGGAAATGTGAGTGCCTCCAGGTTCACTGAACACCACGTGCAGATTCTGAACACCATCCACAGAATTTTGTCCTCTCTCTGCAAACAGACTACTGAGACAAGGAAAATATCCTGACTGGAGTCTTAAAAGTCACTCTCCTGTAGCTGAAAGCTCTCTGTGTGGCAGAGCAAGTATTTTGCCTTTTGCTCTTTACCTGTCATTTCACACACCTGTGTCCATCAAGGCCTTCTCTTGTCATGGAGACAAAGCCCAGAGCTGAAGGAGTCCAGCTTGAAGAGAGAAACCATCATGATTTCTGTAGGACTCGGTTCTGAACACTTAACATCCTCCCTTGCTGCTCTCCAGGAGGTCAGGCTTCAGGAGAAGTCAACACAACACACAGAAGCGTTTGCACGTTTGAGAGGTATTTTTATAATAGTAAAATAAACAAGAAAGGTGGGGGAAAGCAGAGGAAAAACTTCCTCTCTGATCATTAGTGTAAACCTAGTTCTTGGCACACTATGGGAAATTAGTAGCTTTTAAGAAAGGGCTTTTAATTGCTTAATCTAAGTAATGTGGACAATGGCATACGTGTTTTATTTTAGGGTCTATCTAGCCCACTCAGAAAATGTAATGGACCTAATTTTCATTTAATATAGGTCTGTGCAGTTCCTAAAACATCTAAATGGCTATTAATTTAATCAGGTAATTTAACTATAGCTCTAGAAAAGGCCACCAGCTAGTTGTCACGCAATGATTATGAGGATGACATTTCTATCCCATGATGCCAGAGGCAGACTTTGATACATCATTTTCTTTTTGAAGGTTAAACTCAGATAACCTGCCTTTGGCATTTAATTAGCTACATATTAAACACTCTTTTAATAATAAAATGATTAAAAATTTTATTGCTTCTCAAATGAGGCCCTTTTAGATAGATTTAATGACTTGGTTAGAGCACTGTAGTTTGTGAACCAAACCTTAGTTAGACCAGTATATAGTATAATGATATGCTTTACAGCTTGCAAAATCTGTATTTTATTCAAATGACTGCCATAATCATTTTGGGTAAAACTTATAATGCATTCTTCTGTATTTTTAAGTCTAACTGTTAAATGTCATTGAAAAGTAACCGAGAACCAACTGATTTCAAGATTTAAAGAAATGATCAAATTCAGGTAGTTACATTAAGCTGGAGCAGGATTAATGTACTGTATTTTATACAGAAATTGTTTATCCTTTTAAAAATCTTTTTTTTCACAGTTCAGTATCTGTAAAAAAAACCCTCATGTTCACCTAGCAATGATAAAAAAAAAAACATGAAGTGGCTGACAGTCTCCACTCTTTATTTGGTATAAAAATGTTAGCAATTTAATGAAAACTGACACAAAAAAAGGATAATATTTTTCCCATTCCTGCATGGTAATAACAGTGTCATGACTGCAAAATAGCTGTAAAGATAATAATTCCATGGGCTGTGCCCACAGAGCAAATAGTACTATAAGGCAAAGCAAGTACATGGCATTTAAGAATATATATGTATGTATATATATATATATATATATGTTTTATGTCTGTGTGCATATAGATTTCTCTCTATACTTAAACCAAAGAAGCACCTTATCTACAGATTAAGGTAATTATTACAGCTCAAATTTTTGTGGCCAGAGGTTTGGCCTGCCAAAATCTCATCACCTTCACAGCCAGAACTAGGTCATCTCCTCACAGGCAGTTAGCTACTGGCAGAGACACATAATGTAGGAATCAACCTACCATCCAGTCCCCTTAAAAGTGGTCCCTCAGGGAAGAAGTACATTGTCAGGACAGCTGGACAAAGAGGGAATTTCATCTCCAACTCTGTCAACCTAGCACTTTTCATGGGCATAAAAATGAAGGAGAAAAAACAAGAGCAAACCTAATGAGGAACTGGAAAGTGATACCTTTTAAGCTGTACTGCCTTGTTTCCAAGTCTTTGAAAGATTTCTCATGGCTAAGACTCTGCTGGAAAAAACCAGTCTGTACTCAACATCTACTCAACCCTGTCATGACAAAGCTGGAGCCTTTTTAAACCTGCTCTTTAGAAGCAGGAAGGACAGATTATATCCTTCGCCAAGATCTATTTAAGAAAGGAAAAGTGGGAGGCCATTAGGATTGTGGTTATTCCCTTTTCATTTTCAAACTGCCTTTGTCCCCATCCAGATGTAAATTAGGACAATCTACAAGTTAGTCTGCTTACAGACTCAGCTGAGATGCCACTGGAAGTAGAGATCTACTCCTCCCTGCTCTTCAAAGCTCTCCTGTGCCAGAGCAGGTATGCACCAGTGTCCTTCTCATCACTGACATCCACACAGTTTAACACCTCAGTTTGACAGAAGACACCACAAATGTATAGATCAGGGCAGGTGTTTGTGCCATGAGCACGTCACCAGCACCCCGAGCAGCCTCTCAGGCAGAGGGTACATACATGCCTTTCTGCCTTGGTGGTGCATTGCCTGTGTGTCCTTGCAATTTGTAACCACCAGCCTGCCTGGGCTGTTGGTTGACCCTGGTTGCTCTTGTTGGACTCGATCTGCTCCTCTTATGTGACTGAGAAATTTCTGCCTGAGCATTTCTCTTTCTGTTACCCCTGCAGCTGCTGTCATCAGCCCTTGGGAAGCAGCCTGCTCCTGCTGCTTCTGGGCAGGTTGCTGGTCAGTACAAAATGCTGGGCTTTGGTTTTGTGGCTTGTTGGGGTTTTTTGGTAGGTTTTGGTGGTGGGTTTTGTTTTGGTTTGTTTTCTTTACATCTGGCCAGTCTGACTCCTGGTAACTGTCAAGAGTTTCTGTCGACAGCTTCATGCTGATGTATGGATATTCACAGCATGCACCCTTACAGCTTTTGTAGGCCAGACCTCATTTCAGTGTTTAAGATGCCTGCATGCCCAAGCATATGAAATCTGTAAAAGTGTAAGAGGTGCCCTGCACCTCACTTTGATGTTTGTAGCACCTAACCCTTGAGATGAGATAAAACTTAAGAAATGCTGTCCTGATAACCCAAAAGTAGTACCATATAGTGCATTTACGTTTTATAACACAGACAAAAGAATTGCCACAGAGGACCATCACAGAAATGTTTCTAGTAAAAATCATAGTGGATCAAAGAAATAAAAACAGATTATTTGCCCTTGGGCATCCTTACAAAGGCAAATGGAGAGCATGTAAAATACCACCATTTCACTTCACCCACACATTAGTAAAATGCTGTTAAGCCACTGGGAAGCAGAGCCATGTACCAGGAAAAGGTTTTAAAAGCTATTTCTTCTCATACGTAGCAGACATGGTGCTTCAAGAGATGGTTTATCACTGGGGAGATGACACTCACATTGTTGCCTTTGCACCACCCTTTTGTGGAGGGCAGAAGAAAACAATCTCTCAGTTTGCCTTCAAGCAGGTACAGATTCCCACTCCAGGAGAATGACAGGCCAAGGATTTTCTGAAGTACTAGATCTACAAGCATGTCAGGACAAAAAAAAAAATATAGTCTTTCTAGACCTTTTTTCCCAGTATTATCCATTTGAAACATGCCTTCCAATACTGCTACTCTTTACAAGACCACCAGTTTTCTTCGGTTTTTGCTGTGGAAGTTGAATCTTTTCAAACCGCCTAACTCTGCGAGCTATTGTTACTTGAAAGCAGAGCAATAAAATAAGCAGCAAATCTGCCTTAAAATGCAAATTCCCTCTTCCAGTCATGTGCCTGCTCTAGGATCATGCCCGCCTTCTGAAAAAATTCCTAGGCATATCAGCTTCTATATTCTCATTTTTCTTTGTGAATAATGGTGATGCCTCTTCTTATGTTACACTTCTGTGCCCAGCTATTCAGCTTCTGCTTTTTCACAGGGGAAAAAGATATGATCTTAACATCATGGGATGATACTCCAGTGTATTATTTTGCTATGCATTTATGCTGCAGGTGAACTAGTGAGTGAAGAAGGTTCAGGCAGCAGTCTCTCTTTTTACTCCTGTTTTGAAACTACACGGAATTTTCAGTCTTTGAGTTCTACAAAAGGACTTTCTAATGCAGTGGACTACATGGCCAAGGACTAAATCTATGCTGAAAAGCAAATATTTAGCCCTTCTGTGCCTGTTGTGCCCATCAGGAAACATGAAAACTGGTCAGAAGCTGTCCTCCAGCAATGCCCCCAGGCAGGTACTTGAGTAAAAGCCTGAGTGCAGGAAAATGTCTCCCTGCAGTGATGGTCATTTTTCACCCAATTTATTCAAATATATCAGTTATAGCTAAGCCAAATGATTGTATTAAGGGTGCCATATTAATGGGTAAGCCAAGCTAGCCACTTGCAATGAAATAAAACTTTTTGCTTTCTCCTGGGCATGTAATCCCACTCTCCCCTACACCCCACAGAGTCAGTTTGTAACACCAATAAACATCTAACTTGGCAAGGAGGAAGTTTTCTGAATGCACAATCAGCAGAGCTGGCTCAATCAGGGATCTGACAAACTCCAGAGCTGGCCTAAGGGAACAAAACTGTGGCTGCAACAAGGATGGTCTCCTCCAGCAACAGTGAGTCTTTTGCTGTCATCAAATGATGTCCTAAACAGGAAATAAAACATAAAAACATCTCTCCAGCACTCCTTCAATAGAAAGATAAAATGCAACTGTAATTTGTTGAGAAAAGGCAGTGATCCAACTTTAAAAATCATAGGGTCATCACATAACAAGATTAAAAGTACCCCAGCCTCATCACATGATATTTGATGACACAGAGAGATTTGGACCTGTGCCTTATACTTTAACTCCAAGTTCCCTGCAAAGTAATAGCAAATACAAAGTGGATCTGAAAATAAAGTATACTGCACTCAGACACTGCAAGAATTTCAAATATTCAAAACCACATTCCTAATTATTATTTAAAAGCACACACAAAAACAAAATCCAAAGCCCTGCATGTGATGTTATAAGCTCATCCCATGACTAAGAACAGGCAAATTAACTATTTGTAAGAGAAAGGCACTAATAGCACTGTGCCAACAAGTACAACACTTAAAAAAAGGATGATGAGATGCTTCCATCCAAAAGCTTGATGCAAAATATCATGGCATAAATTAATCTCTCCTTTGACTTCAAATGCCTTTCTGTGAGGAGTGAAGTGTCTGAATTTAAGAGACAGGTTTTTGCTAAGATAATTAGAAACAGAAAATAAAACTATTAGGATTCCAAAAAACATATGAATTTAAAAAAACATACGAATTTTAAAAAACATATGATTTTTTTTTTAAAGGAAGTAATCTTTGAAATCTCAGGATTGGTACCCCATCATTTGCAGAAGAGTGTCTGGTTTCCTATCTCATTTTCTATAGATAGAAATATCCCCTTCCTACTCTCACAACACTTATCAAATTTATATTTGCTTATGTTATTTTTAAGGAAGTAGAAGGTGGTGAAAGCCACTATGAACTTGATATACCTGCTTATGAGGAAGAAGTTCAGTGAAACTATACATATAGTTTTATTCTTCATTTGGAACCTAAACAAATATGAAACACATAGCTATAAAGAAAATTAGACAATTAAGAAGCCTTTTATATTCAGAAAGATACATGGTTACACCAATAAAAGTTTGACATAATTGTTTTAAAAATATTTATTGTTTAAAAAGTTAAAGTCACACTATTATTTTAGCATCAATTTTTGTGATTTGAAATACCAGAAGTCGAGAAAAGATAGTACAAATAGGTAGGATTTTCACATTTCAGTATTCTTTAGCTCTGAAACTAACAGTGAAGTTTAGTGGTTTTCAATCTCTGGGCCTTTTTAGGTACATTTTGGCAAGCTGTTTTGCAATTTATTTTGCTTTGCTTTTAGAGAATGGTTTTGTGGCCAGAGTTAGAAAGCAGCTGACTGATAGTTCTGCGATCAGACGACAAATACTGGTTTGGAGTTCCAAATATTTATAGCACTTCTGGCAGAATGAAAACAAACCCAAGAAAGCATAAGGTTATTAAGCTTTTGTCATGTTTTAACCCCAGCACTCAAGTCCCACAGAGCTGCTCACTCACTCCCCCACCAGTGGGATCAGGGAGAAAATCAGAAAGGTAAAAGCTGGAAAATCCATGGGTTGAAATAAAGACAGTTTAAGAGGGGAAGCACACAAGCAAAGAAAAAGCAAGGAATGAATTCACTGCTTCCCATGGGCAGGCCATGTCCAGGAAAGCAGGGCACATCCCATCCCACTCCAAAGTTATCTGAAAAACAGAGCATCCCTTTTATGCGAAGTTCTGGTTCAGCCCCTGATGACCACAAGAGCTTCTATGAGTTAAAGGATCACAATGAAAATAGGAATCAGGATATGCTTTCTCAGCATGACTCTATTTAACCCCAAAATTACCTTTTCTCTTCAAACTGGGTGGATAGATTCTACTGAATATTGCTTTATTTCCAAATGAAAACTAATTTATCCATAAAGATTCATATTTAAATTCATATTACTTTTTCTATTATTCTGTGTATGAACTCAGAATTATGTGTACAATTTGTTCCTGAACCCAAAACCTCCTGACCAGAGACAATGGAGCAATATACTCTTCCAGCATATGCTTTGGCCTGTGCCAGAAAACATCTGATCCTTTTGTTTTATCCCTGGCTTAATGTTCAAAATAGTAAAGAAGTGTAAGTGTTTTAAATTATTAGGCATATTTTGATCAGTCATTTGTCTCATGCAGAGTGATAAAAGACCAAAGCTGACTGCCTTTGCAGCAATAATGACTTGGGAGCATCAAAGAAGTGATTCACCTTCTGCTGATAACCCTATTGACCAGTCTTAATATCCCTTTACCTCCAATAGTAACTGCAAAGAGGAAAGCTTTCCTCACAGGTTACACATTCTCAGTAGGATTCTACTGTTCTCAGCTGCTGCGTTCAGCCACACCTACAGGATGCAACACTGCACTCTCATTACTGAAAATTCTTTGCCTCTAGGAGTCCCTGCTGCAGAAGAAAAGTTCAGTGTGCTCAGTGGAAGGGAGCATTTGTTCCACTGAGGAATAAATTACTGGTGCAGAAGGCCAAAACAGAAATTGCTGCATTTATATATATTTATAGTATGTATATATATATATATATATATATATATATATATATATAAACTTCCCACAGACATGTACAGCTCTTCCTGTGTAGGATAACATCAAGGATTTTTGCTTTTACAGGAACAAGTAAAATCCAGCTCTGCCTGACAACTACTACCTGCAAAACACAGGAGCTTTCCTTTCCTTATGTGAAGTACATGAAGCGTTACTCCCTGCCCACACAACCCCAAAACCCAAAGCTGTTGTTTCTGTGCACACTTGCTGCTTTGCTGTCTCCCCTCAAGGGCAGAATCTTGGGGGTTTCATGTAATTTGTATGAAAATGTAATGATTTCCAGCTCTTTCATTTATGTTATGCAAAGTCAGTATTCTCCTCTCCAGAATTTAAAGCATACCCAGTGAAACTTGACAGGTAAGGGAGGGTAGGTGGAGGAAGGTCTTAGAGGTCTGAGAAAGCGAATATAATTTACAGCACCTAAACCCATAAAACCTCATTAAATATGTAAAGGCAGCATACCTACCAGGAGAGGAAACTGGGTAGGGCTGGCCCCAAGCACAGAGGACATGCTCCACAGAGACTCCCCCGTGACCTTCAGTGGGGAGACAACTGTGTGTCAGGGAGCTTTCCTGCACTGTGGCTCAAGTCTTGTGGGATGTTCTCCAGCAAGGCAAGTTGCTGGGAAACCTCTCCATCCACCCTCCCCCTGCATCAGTAGGGGTGAGGTGTGGGGTCTGCGTGTATATTCCTCCATTGTGCCACTCCTTCGCCGGCAGGGATTTCTGAGGTGAATGAGAAATGATTACACTGTTGCACTACATCTAAAAACCATTTCAGCAAAGTGTCCATGATTTTTTTGGAATTTATGCTATAGATCTGATTATCTAGTGTTTTGAGCATATAGGTAGGGTATAGGAAATGTAGCTGTCCTGTGAACTGTGATCCACCACAGCCCAGGAAAGCCCATCACTGGGCAGAATTTACCCTTGGCTCTCATTAAATTCTTCCTCAAGTCCTCTCAAACCAATTGTAAGAGCATTATTAAAGTGCCAAGTCTAGGAAATGCTCATTATTAACAAATAAATTTTTTCAGACAAACGCCAGTTTGGAACTTTACCAAGCATGTCACAGGCCACAGATGGGGCCCGTTTCTATGGTCTCAGTAGGAACAGAGCGTCTTTAGAGACCCCACACAGACAGGTACAGAGCCAGATCCCTTACTCCATGTGTTAAGTCATACACCCATTTGTCAAAAAAAGAGAACCATCTCCAAAGATTTTAAAATCTCCAGGGTTCTCTAAAAGGAGGGCTAAACACATTTCATTTACTATGATACCAACTGAAATGCATCATTCTCCTTCTAGTTCCTTACCTTCTTTTTTCCCCTCTCCTTTCTGTTTCAGTGAAAAAAGTGAAATATTCCATCTTAAGCATGACACTCAGCCTCTCAGCTTTACTATGAATATGAAAAACAAATGCTCAAAAGAAATGTACCTGGCTCTATGCAGGTCTCTAAAACACAAGATGCAGTGAAAGAGCTGTCACAAATCTTACTGCAGGTATAAAAAAAACTCCAGGGTTTTTCCTTTGCATGCTTCACATCTAATCAATTTACAGCCTGACAGTATTCCTAGAAAACCTTCTTTCTCACTGTATAAAGGCCTGGTATTCAAGCATTTTTGAGTGATAATTCAATAGGATTAAATTACACTCATGTGACAGCTCAACCTCACTAATGAGGTACATTTCAGTAAACTGTTGACAGAACTGTCTGGAAGGCTTCTTTAATTTACCAACATGTAACAACATGGGAAAAGCATTAGTCAACTAGATGAAGATGAATAAGCACTGGGGTCTGGGGGCATTTTGCATTAACACATGACAACCTAAAAGTGTTTTTGTCATTTGCTCTTTTTAGCCCAAGGCAGTCGCTGAATAACTGGTACCTGTTAGTGTGATTGACTTACCAAAGCAACAGAAGGGATTATATTTACAAATGTCTGTACAGAAAACAAGCCAGAGAAATGTCTTTCTTTTTTCTTAAAAGATAACAGTTGTTCTGTGGGAAGATGTCTTACAGCTACAGGCAGGCTGAAAGAACATTTAAATCTCCTCAGCCTGCCAGCGTGCTACATCCATTATTTCATTTCAGAGGTTCTTTTAAGACTAGAATTTTTTTTAAACTTGTTTAAAATATATAATTCCACAGAGCTGTTGACTTTCAATAGTATATACAACTTTAACTAAGCAGAAAATGTAAGAGGAAGGGTAAAGGATGAAGAGACAAACTCTATGGCTTCAAGTGACACAAAACTCTTTAGGTACATCAGTTTCTGCACATATTCTGCTACTAGCAGGCTTAAATAGAAGCTGGGAGGCACTTAATGAACTGATGACATCATTAAACTAAGGAGAGACTTAGGGAGACTAAAATGCATGTGAAAGCAAAGACAAAACAATGCCAGTAATTTTAAATGTGCAGCTTCCTGTAGGTGTAAATCTGTGCAGGTGATTTTAAAGATGTGATGAAGTCTCTCGTCTGATGCACTCAACTAATGTATCTGCTGCATTTTTAAAACTAGGAAGACTAAATACTTGCAAATAGTATAAGATCTAAGCAAAAAAGGTTGCACCATGACTGATGGGAAGTGGTGCGCTGAAAGAAAAGTCTGCATTTCTATTTAACCAGGTTGCATATTGAGCATGTGTGTGCTTATCTGTATTTTATTCTGTTCTTCCTTGGTATCACCTGGTGCAATGCTCACAGTTCTAGAGGTTTACATCCTCAACAGAGACTGCCTGTTTCAGAATAATTTTTTTTTTTTTTCTTGATGGAGGGAGAAAAAAAGACAACTGTACCAGAACACAGGTTTTCCAATGTAAAAAGACAAGATAAGCATCCTAAAATAAGACTGTGGTAGAGGAAAGAGGGGCAGCAGGAGATTTTGTAGGCTTACCAAAAGAGAAAAATTCAAACATCGAATTCACTTGAACAGGAATCAGACCCCAAAACCACACAGCTGTCTGATTGTATTGAATTTGAAGAGTATGAAGAGAAACAAAACAGAATGAATCCTGCCATGAGTAGAGTTGATGAGGTTAAGTGATAGACAACCACTGAGCCTTTTAAAAGATTCATCTTTTCCCATTTGGATTTGTGCTAGTCTGCAGCTGAGGGCCTTAATTTTTTCCATCTGTACTGGCTGTACTACCTGAAGTCACCACTTCTTTCATCTGTTCCTTATTAAAACTAGACTTTATCTCACCAAGGTAGCCCTATTGTCTGTGACCACAAAATGAAAATCCCAAGTTTTAACACCAGTGAGCAGCCCTCCCCAGTCTCTTCAGCATTTCAGACTGGTAAATGTGACTGATGAGAACAAAAAGGGCTACGTGGGTAACACCTGGGAGCAACATAACTGCTGTGGTCTCATGCTGAGTGAGGTCCCTATCACTGACACACCAACACCCCTGGCTCTATACAGCAGCAGGTACACAGAACAAGTCAGGCACAATATTAAGGTCAACCTTAAAAGTATGGAGTAACCCACATTTTGGTCTCTTCATACAAGTTACTTCCTACAGGAATAAAAATAGTGAAGGGCTGGTGCTTGCAGGTGCTTCCATCTCCTCTGCCAGCAATCCTCTGCACTCCTTCCCCTGTGACCCCCTCTATTTCCAGCTGTGGTTCTGGTGTTTTGTACGGGCTGTGCTCTCCTTCACAGCAAGTAGTGGGGAGCTAAGGACTTCTGACAGCATTTACAAAACTGTTTTGAAAATGTATGGAGAAATGTCTCAGATGACAAATATCCAGAAGAAGGATGAGGAGAGGGGAAAAGTGATCCTCATATATATAAGAACTCACTTAAAATTGTTTCTGAAGAACCTTGCACCTTGCAATCCCAGTGATGGCTGATTGAAAGCACTGATGCCACAAAAGAAGAGTAGGAAAATAGATGCATGCTCTGCCGATAATATATCTTTTTTAACAGTCTGAGTCTCTGGGGCTAAAAAGGGCTGGTGCATGACTTTGTCTCTTCCTTTTTTCTTCAATTCAGTTGCAAGTGTATTTATTGAGCAGCAAGCTGAAACCTTTTTGTTACAAAAAGTTAACTTTTTTTTCCATTGAGTTTTACTATTTACTGGAAAAGGGGAATACATGCACTGTTTTCATGACAGCAGTGCCAGAGTAGCTCACGGCCCTGGTGCATTCATCATCACAGAATTACTTGAAGGACGCTATTACCTTCTCTTTGTGTATGGCAGAACTTGAGCTCAGAAGCTGGTGTGTTCAAACTCAGTGACTTGCCCAACATTACATAAACTTCTCTGGCACAATGGGGCCTAGAACTTGAGCCACCCAAGGTTGCCTATATGGAAAAATCAGCAATTCAAAGAGTTTTCTTTTCAGACAAAGCAGCTTCTGAAAACACCTAATTCCCCTCTTAATTGCTTCTTAGGTCTACCAAATGTCTACAGCTACCACATAACACCTTGAATAAAGCTCAGGATGATATGGTCAGGCATATTAGTAAGTCTGTTGATGGCTTTAAGTGTTTTTTCCTGTTCTGCTATTTTATTATTAATCATTTTTAACTACAGTGTAATTGGTGAGACTGAAAATGCTGGTGAAACAGGGAAAGGCTAAGAGCCCTAGCATCCAAAATACCAAGAAATGTAATTGTCTCTCTTGTTGGAAACTCAGGGATTCATTTTTTTTAAAAAGCACAAAACTTTCCCAGCTAGTACCTACAGATACCAGTATCCTTAGGAATAATATCAACTTGTTTCTAGGGGAAACAGGCAGGAATCTTGTAAGTTTGTTCCTGCCCATGAATACCTGACCCCTTACAGAAACAGATCTACAGTTATAAGGAGCGGTGCTCTTTCAGCCTGGAGGTCATAGGTTACCTCCCTTTTCTCTTCTAGCAAAAATACTCAAAATTAGTAGGACTTTAGAAACCACTCTGATACTCTGTAATGAAAAGCAGCTTTTTTTTGAGTCCATCTCCTGCATTGACAAAAATACATAAAAAGGAGGGAAAGTTAAAACACTCACTGCACTCTCATTTACTTTTGGATAACAGAGGGTGGCTTCAGAGCATACATGAACCTAAACCATTTCTCTTCCTTCATGAGGCATGAAGACATTAGGGACATCTATGGATTGTGAACTGTGTTTTCTCTCACACCCCATGACTTTCTCAGGCACAGCAGATGATTATGGGGAAGGGAATGCCGCTGAATGAGCACAAAGATCTAATTCCATGTAAGCTCTGGAAGTACAGAGAACCACAGAATATTCTGAGCTGGAAGGGATCCACAAGAATCATCAAGTCCAGCTCTTAAGTGAATGGCCCATACTAGGATCAAACCCACAACCTTAGCATTATTCGCTCTAAGCAGTCACATCACAGACATCCAGCAGAGAATTCAACAGTGGGTCAAATTGACACTCCTCTGGCCCATGTACAGAATGACTGTTTGTACTCAATACAGAGAAAGAAACCTGTCAGTGCAGACCTTGAAATAGGATACTGGGGTGCCATAAAATCTGTTTCTGAGTGCTACTTCCCTAATAGCACCTACATGCTCATAGCCTGAGCTTGCTGGCACTGCTCAACTTCCCCAGCACCCTCAGCAAACTCCACAGGGCATGCAGAGCAGAGCTCGGCAGCCTCCCTTGCTCCATCCCATAAGGGAAGGACAGCAAGGCTGTCACATCTTCCTGACAGTTTTATTGTGCAGTTCCAGAGCTGGATCCTGGGGCAATTTTCTCTCTGTGTTGAAACATCTCTGAGTTATTAATTTACTGTATTCCCATCACTGTCTTCATTCTTCCATTTGGCCAAGAGTGTCGTAAGTCAGTGTCCTTTTTTCAGGACTGTAAGACAGGCACTTTATTGGTGGCAATGCCTTGGGCAGCAGTATCTGCAAATCCTGCACTTTCCAGTCCACAGGCAGTGAAGGCAACTGTCAGAAATGGCAGTCTACTCCATCCTGTCCTCCTTGGCTCCAGTTCCTGGAACACAAGTCCCATTCTTATCTCTGCTGACCAAAGGTAACTGATGGGCTGGGCTGAAGATGCAGCATCTGCGCAGGAGTCCGCAGCCCACGGTAGCTCCTGCCTGCAGGTGTGGGCCTGAACAGCAGTGGAGCAATGACCACAGGTAATACCCACCCGGAGGCATCTCACAGCCAGCAAACAACTGAGCAAATAGCTCAGGTCTCACCTTGTCCTTCAAAACATGTCCTTATTCATGTTTGTGCAGCACCGCCTGACACAAGACAGAGAAGAGGCACCATCCCCAAAAACTGTAATTGTTCTAACAAGTACAGCACCTGTCCCAAAAAATCCACATAGCTTTTTTGCAATCCATGGCCTTGAGCTGTCCCAAGAGAGTAGTTGGGTGGGCAGTGTGGATATCCTGCTCAATCTTTTCAGCTCAGGGAGAAAAGCACACCCTAAGCTGCTACTGCTGCTATCACTCTGCTCCTGCAGCTTGGAGCACTGACAATTCCAGGTCTGCTGCCCTTTATCTGCTACAAGATCTGCCAGCCAAAAGATGACACACATGTCTTGTTATGACAAATTGCTTAATTACAAGTTTGGCAATATGTAATACTTTGTATTTGCTGCTATCGTTAAAGCCGAAGAAAATGAAAAAAAACATCCATTACCCTGAGAAAAAAGTCCACTCTTACCATAAATTTCTGATAAAGAAATGAAGTAGGTTCAAGTTTAATCACACCAGCAGTAAATCAAATATCAAATTTAAAACAACGAATTACAAAGAGCCTCCTCACAGTCACTTAGCATTGATAAATTAGTAATGTAATATTAAATTATTCATATCTTTTTTTTTTCCTTAGGACTATAATGATATACTGTACACAGCACTGATAATTTACTTAGACTGAGTCCATTCATTTAATTATGCTGCTAAACTTGGTAGGCCAATTGGTCATCATGAGAGTTTCCAGGCAAGCTAATCACAAATATATAGAACATGTCCCTTATTGTCCCCAGCGGCTAAGTGCTAAAATGCTATTTAGTGCTCAGAAGGTTAATGTCCTGCTTATGTAAATTGTCCAATTTAACATTCAGCAGCAGTATCATAAATTCTGGCTCCAGGATTTCATTAAACGTATGTTCAAACTAGTTGACCTTAAAGGTTAACAAGCACAAGTTAAACAGGACAATTATTTAACTCGCTTCTTATCAAGAGACTGAAGTGCTCTAGCCATTTAATAGTTATGCATACTTCACAATTAGAATTCTTAAAAGGTCTCTGATAAAGCAGCAGGTCATGAATTTTCATAAGGATGTCAGATAATAACTATTTATCTGCACTTGTTTTTCTTTCTTATAAACTTAAACTTTGATCTTAACATTCAATTAGAAATGATTCCACCAAGAAAGACTAGGTGACTCAAGGAGCTTGTCTTCACATTAATTTGAATCTAAATTAAGCTTTAAAAACATTGCATCCATATTGTCTCCTACAGAAATTAATTCAGAAGTTAGCGACCTATTCTTCATGCAAAAACCACTTCAGCCTTTCAGCGTTAGGCGATTGAAAACCACTGAATGCCAAATTATTACATCAGGTTAACAACCGCATTTTAATGCAAATCATAGGAAGAAAACTCTCCCTATACATCATGAAATAATTTGTATCATACACAATCAACTTGCCTCATACTATGTTAACCAAAGATGAAGACAGATTAGCTGAGATCATTCCTTTTTTACGCTGCACAATTTCTCACACAACCTCTTTTCCGGAGGCTTTGGTGAAATATGAACAGCAGCAGCTCCTGGAAGTGACTGCCACAGCCACCACTACCTGTGGCAGTGGTGATGCATTGAGAGCAGCTCCTCTGCTGACATTTCAAATCCCAAACACAAGTTCTAAATGCAACAGGATCAAGTCATAGCTTCAGGGATGCATTTAAGCAGTAAACATACATGGGAAATCTCTGGGGCTGACAGTAACTATATCCAAGGAAGTCATAAGAAACCTTTTTTATTTTTTTCCAAGCTCAAAGGTAAAGGTGATTTCACTTTCAGATAAAATAGTAGTTTTATACAGTTCTAATTTAAAAACCATGCAATTACCACAGTATTTTAGAAAGAAAGGAAATACAAGAGAAATTGAATGGTTACTTGAGAGGGAAAATGTATTTTCCTTTTTCAATATGATTACGCTTTCATCCGGCTCCTGAAGATCTTTTTAGAACAAAATTTTGTTCCTAAGAGCGTCTGCTAAAAACAGGACCACAGGACATTTTAGAGCTAGGGCCTAATTTTTTTTCAGTAATACATATAAAAAATGCAGGTCAGCTAGAGTAAGTCCATGAAGATGGAAAGCTGGCTACCCATCTTCCAGTATTCTACTTTAAAAGTTTTCTATCCTAAAAAAGATCAGAAAGCTACACACTTTGGTAGTCAGGACAGATAGCCGAGAATAGTTACATCATCTAAGCCTTGAAGGGAAGAAACTAAGACTCTGAGAGAGCTGCTACCTGCAGTGCATTTAAACAGCCCAAGGAAGTGCGATATATTCTAATATTGTGAAATTAGCAGATTACTTTGGCTTGCTTTGCCAGAGTTTTGTTTCCTAAAAGCACTGTAATTTAATGATGGCAAAGCAGTACATGATGAATACTCATTTGTCTTTCTAAAGGTTATTGAAAACCTTGCAGAAAGAAAAGAATTTTCTAGCATCCTGAAAGTGACAGCTTTTTATGACCTCATGTGTGGCTCCTTTTCCAAACTTCATCTTTTGAATTCTGGCTTCAAATTCTTCCTGAAAGAGGACATAAATAAAACTGAATGGCTAATGGACTAAAAACACTTATGATCAGGTTTTCATAACGAACATTATTAATGGCTTCCTTTGCACATGCACTGACATATAATGCCATACTCATTTCTAAAGTAAGATTTAGAGCCCTATTTGCAATAAAAAGCTAACAGATGAAAATAAAAGAGAGATTCCATTACATAGCTACATACAATGGATTTCTATTAAAGATAAACAGAAACATTTTCTTCTAAACGCAGAAAGAGCTTTATTAGAAACTCACACATGTATGTAGGATTCACATTTATCTTCTAAGACATGGGTATGTTTCTTTTATTGCTATCAACAGTTCCAAAACCTTGGGTCTGGTTTTGAGTAGCAATGGACACACACATCTTTTTTTTGCTCTGCCTAGAGTTGTGAATCATCATACCTGAAAAATCAGATTGACAGAACCCAGATTATCTCCAAACAATGCAAAAAAACCCCACCAAACTCAACAAAAAAAAAAAAGCCAAACCAATCCACCCCAAAATCCACAAAAACAACCCCAAATAAATGTATATCCTTCTGCCAGATTTCTAGTCTTTCTCCAACATCACACCACCACCACCTTTTTCTTTCCAAAGGGAAATAACAAGACAGAATTAAATCCAGAAATGAAGACAGGCAACTTCAAGAGTTACTATTATATAAAACACTGCACTCTGTCCAATTACTGGTTAGGACCACCACAAATCCTCTGCTCTGGCTCTTCACAAATCCAGGATTTAGGTAAATATTTTTGTCCCTATTTAGAAAGGCAAGTCATTTTTCCTGCTGCCACCATGAGACCCCAGGCAGCCCCATTCCTGCAGAGCAGATGAAGATCCTCCCAGCATGCAGAGGTTCACTCAGGCAAGGAGGCTCAGCAGCCTCATGAGCCTGATTTATTCCACAGGACTTACTCTCACAACAAACCCAAGAACATTTACAGAACTAACTACTTTCAAATTTTAAAGTAAAGCTTCTTTATCTGACTCAAAATTCTTTCAATAATTTCCATAGATACATTCCAAACATCCAAACTCATTGCATCAAATGAAATACAGGGATTTCACTTGCAATTTCTGTTGGGGTTGCAGTAAAAAAGAACAATTTGAGTCTAGCTAATGTCAGCATCCAGATGAATGCTGAAAGAGTACTTCTCTAATAGGTTTGTCCATTAGCAATTCCATCATTAAGGTACATTACTAGAAGTGTATGGGAAAGAAAATGAACTTAACAAACAATGACTAGTAATTATCGTTTTGTACATAAATGTAAAATACAAAGCATACATACATACAGAAATACGATATGTAAGTTTATTTTGCCTGAACACAGTGAAGGATCTGCTACTGAATTTTGGGGGAATCAGGAATTTATTCACTTGTCTTTTACTAAAGATTAAAGACTCCTAAAACACTTTGAAATATAATCCCAATGTCATTTGGGAGGTTGCCTGTTGTTAGAACACAGGAAAATTTGATGAAGACAGATTGGATGATGAATCTCTCCAGCAAGTTTCTTAACAAAATGGGCTTCTGGCTTGATAGAGCCACCTCTTCCTTTAATTTTAATTCAACAAGTCTAAACATACATTTACTGAAGAGTTTAGGTCCCTCTAAATACATCCCAGGCCTGGAAAGATTCTTGATAGGTCTCACCTCATTTTAATGAGTCTTAACTACTACTGTTGGCCAAGTTCTCATTCAGCTGAAGAAGTATTAATTGAATTCACTGATTTGTAGATGATTTTCACTGTGAGGAGAAGAGAGTGGAGGAGGGGGAGGAATTGATTTTTAGGAATAAATTACTTTGCAGCAATACATCTGAATACAAAATTTAATTTTGTCCATTTAAAGTGTTCTTGTGACCTTACTTCTAGGAAAGTTTGGGTTCCTAAAAGCATACTACTACTTGAAAATCTGAGCTAGGAGACCAATTCCTATTGTGCTTCAGTTGTCAGGAGGGAAAAAAGTAAAATGTAATCATTTTACAGAATATTTGCTGATATAAGAATTAAGGCTTTTCATCAGCAATTGGGTGCAAGTAGCGCACCCCAGTAACAGCTCTTGTGCCTGCACCTCGTGTATTCAAGCTCCATCAAGGTAATGACACATAGGCTCAGTAAGCAGGCTTTAAGAACTCATGGAGAAATTTTATATGCTGAGAGGTCACAGGTATGGAAGTCTTGCTGAAGAGGGGTTTAGAAGCTTTTTGAAGCTGGATTTTACTTGGCTGTTTGGGGTTATTTTTTACTATTGGTGTAGGATAACTTATGTGTCAGGTGGTATTGAAGGGAGGTGTATCAAAATCTGGTATTAAGTGAAGTGCAAGAACTCATGCACTTGCTGATCTTGTGCAAACAAGTTTGAAGTAAAAGTCAAGTCCAGCTAAAACCCAGAATTTTCCTGCCTTAGGGTTTAAAAAAATATATCATGAAAACTTTAAGCTAGTTTAGCACAATTTTTCTTTGGCTCTTACACCATTGCACAAGAGTATTATCTCATCCTCCTCAATTCTCCCAGTACAGATTTTGCTTTGCAGTTGCAATACTGTTTTTGGCAAACCCTTCTGCATTTCTATTTTATAATGACTTTTATGGCCAATATGAAATCACTGCAGTGAGCTTTCAAGTGGTTTTGTGAAGATTGTTATAATAATGAACAAAGTAGATCTGGAAAATTTTACTATTTGAAGTAATAATTAAGCATAATATAAAAATATTTAGGTGACAAATATATAAACCTTTTGACTAAAAATATATATAAACTTCCCTGAGATTATTCTGCAGTAGGAAATGACTCACAATTAGTCACCTTACAGAATTATCTTTCTCTGCAGTTTGTTGCTTTATAACTCATGTTCCTGCACAATCCTCAGTGCATACAAGCTAAGTCACTATTCTGGCACCCTTGTCCCACTTGGAGGTTTAATTACAGTTTGGGCATTAGGCATTTGGATTTTCTTCTACTACAGACAGGCTCAAGCCACAATCTCTTCTGCAATTCCTCAGAGCAGGAGACTGAGTTTCTGAGTTTACCTAAGCTTTTCTGACTTTTTATACATGCAAGTTTGTTCTTCTCTTTACTAATGATTACTGAGAAATCTTAAAAATTATCAGCTATGATGAACATAGCTGACAATAATTAAAATGTAAAAAAACCCATCCCTAGAGCCTTAAAGATTTGGATACAATATTCATGGACCATTTTGTTGTCCAACCTGCCCTCCTTGACAAGTCCTTAAACATTTAAAATCTAACCAGGACATAAATCCACATTTTTGGGGACAAGCTCTTTTTTTCTGTTGCTCATTGTAGCTCCAGACAACACTTTCAATGCAGTTATTGATAAAATGGAAAAAATATAACGTGAATTCCTGAAATTCCAGTCGGTTCATGTTCTGAACTTGATGATGTCAGGTAATACATCACTACCATAATTCATTCCTGTGAAATATAGGAATAAGAATGATTATTGAGTGTGAATAAATGAATGAATGGAGTTAGGATATTAGGTAAATTAAGTTCTTTTATCTCTTTTTCATTTTCTCATATTGATGAGGGAGAAAATAGTAATTTCTCCTCAACGTGACACATAAACTTACATATCTCTTAAACCAGGAAGCTGTTTTTCAACTGGCACCGTGGTATTGGTTGAAAGCTGATATATAATAATCAACAAGTGCATGCAGAATAAATTGTGTCAAATAATAGGGATAGCTTCAAATTCAAGCACTTTAAGTTGGAAAACACGGATTTAAGATTATCCAGCTTCGGTGCAAACCTGTTGCATTCAGTGTGCAAGATTTCACAATGTCTTTTTAGAATAATTTTTCACACCATGATTCTGAGCTTGGGGTTTTTTTATGTACACAAGAGGTCTTGTCTTTCCTATGTTTCTCATTGCTGAGGTAGCTAACAGTTGCACAAGCATTCGGAAAAGTCCATGATCATGGACTTATCTGAATGAACATGAACATGGTTTATGTTAAAACTACAGGCATAAAGGTTTGCAAATGTTGTATTTACCACTCTGTGTCTCCCTCCTAAAAACATTAAGATCTACTGCACTGGTATTTGTGAGGCTCAAGCATCAAATTAATGCATGTGGAAAGAAATAGAAAGTTTCCACCTGACCTTGCTGGGAGCTGGACTAGAACTTTCATGAGGTAAAACATTTGCGGAGGACCAGGTAGTACTTTATTATGATTTATTAAATGTCAGTTTATATGAGTTTTATTGAATATGAGATTAGAGCAGTAGTTATTATATGACAGCACAGTATTCTGTGATTTACTTATGAACTGCTCTTTTTTTCTTCATCTGCAAATACCCTGCTGAGCTGAGGGGAAAACATGGCATCAGCTAAACCAAAGAAATGGAAATGAGAATAAACATGTTTAAATCTTGGGGCACTGGAGAGCTTTATCATGCTCATCTCCTATCTGGTGTTATTGATCTCTCTTAGTGCAGGAATCAGGCTATGAATATGACCTACAAAAGTGGCAACGATTTTAAACTTTATTATACTGGCTTGGAATTCAGCCTTCATTGGAACAGAAAGGGCAATTATTCGGGGGATATGTACGAGTCAAGGCAATTTGTTCTTCCCAGGAAAGGGAAGAGGAAGAGAGTGGTAGCAGCCATAGGAGAAAGCTGGAAAACAAAAAAACAGCTGGAAATATCCGAAACACTTAGTGTTCAGCTGGGATAATATGGGCTCAGATCTTGGGAAGCTGCGGATAATGACACATGAACACGTGAGGGTTGCTACAATTCTCCATTTTCACAGATGCCACTAAGAATTTCTTGTCACCCTGAGAATTAAACCTTCTGATCTTGTTTTCATAGTTTCTAGCCACTTTCCCAGGAAAGTAACTATAAACATAGATGTTTATACATTCCATTAAAGAAATGTCTTTTGATGGACATTTCTCATGGCCAGTGTGTTTGGGAAGGTGGTAACCTAACTATCCAATCCCTGGTCATTGTCAAGAATCTATAAATACTGAAAGGACAGAATAAATCACTCTCTTTTTCTATCACACATTGAGCTGTTTCTGTGTGAATCATTTCATGTCCAACAGTGACAGTTTCTAGCACAGAACAAGGGGCTACATTTGTAATTATCATATTATTTTTTCATTTCTATTCTACTGAGATTTAAACATGAAGAATTTGATCCAGAGGCTACTGGAGGCAGCAGGTATCTACATTTACTTCCACACCCACCCAATTAAGCCAAAACTGGAGTCCTGTCTTAAAGGCTTTTGGTGGCCTGCACCCAGGGTACTGAGAGGCTCCACTCTGAGATGAAGACCACAGCCAAGAACTACAGCATGATTGAACATTTTTAGGAAAGGTAACCCTGTTTGCCTAGGCAAGAGTTCTTTTGTACAGAATGAGACAAGTCTGTGGAGACTTTCCCACAACTAAGGGTAGTGAAGAACTTTTACTGCCTTTTTTAAGCACAAGGTACATTACTCTGACCTTGTTCCCTTTTCACATTTCCTTGTTCTCATTTCCTTGCTCTGAAATGTACATAAACCCACTACACATTTCCCTGTGAGTCTGTGCCTGTATATAGAAGAACATCCTGCAAACTTCTTTCCTAGAGACAAGCTGACACCAGACTAAAGCAGAAATTAGTCACTTTGTTGCTGGGATCTACAAATTCATTGTAACTCTAGAACACACCAGGACGCTGGAATTGTAGGACTCCAAAGAGAAACGGAAGGGAAGTCTTGTCTTTATTTGTGTTCTATTACAAAGACACACCAAGAGAGCTGGGGTTATTCAGCCTGGAAAAGAGAAGGCTCTGAGGAGACCTCATAGGACCTCTCATTACCTAAAACAGTTCAGAAGAGAGTTGGAGAGGGACTTTTCACAAGGGCATGTAGTGATAGGACAAGAAATAGTGGCTTCAAACTGGCACAGGGCAGGTTTAGAGGAGATGTTAGGAAAACATTCTCTACTGTGAGGGTGGGGAGGCACTGGCACACATTGCCCAGAGAAGCTGTGGATGACCCATCCCTGGAAGTATTCAAAGCCAGGTTGGATGGAGCTCTCAGCAACGTGGTCAAGTGGAAGGTGTCCCTGCCCATGGCAGGGATCTGGAACTGGATTAAGATTCCCTCTCAACCAAACCATTCTATGATTCTATGAATTTGCTATAGCTGTTTTTGAAATGAAGAATATGCAGTTACTGCTACAACTGAGCTTTATCCCAGTATTGATATTTAAACTTTCAGGAAAAAAAAAAAAAAAAAAAGAATTAACATATTTAAAATCTTAGGAAAAAAAAATTCGGATTGCAATTTCCTGTGCCATCCTTTTTACACTATTGGCTTGGATTTTGTCCTGATGTTTGCCCTGGTGCACCCACAAGTCAAAGTTTTGTGCACTGTTTCTTTAGCCAAAGTTTAATTACAGACCTGTACACACAGAATGCCAGCTTGTGCCTCTGCTGCTCTTCAGCCACAGTTCATAATGATAAACTGGGATGTAACAGCTGCTTTGTCTGGTTTGGAATGATTCTGCAGCCTGGTTATATCTCCAGCATTCCTCAGTCCACAATTTCAACATAGAAAACATTCAGACCAGAGTGATGGGAGACAATGACAGTCATTTGAAATGAGGTTTGGCAACAAATTTTCTGACAAATGCTCCGGGATAATGCTGGTGGAAAGAATTGTACTCCCGGAGATGTGACTTGTTAATTCAGTCTGAGGGAAGAAGATTCAGAGCCATCATTTATTGGAACCTATTACAGGACTTAATCTGAAGATTTTGACATACTTCCAAGACAAATAGGCTACCACGAGTGAGACATGTTCAATAAGGTGTGTATTGTAGGAAATGAGGGCTGTAATTGCCATGCTGAGAGAGCTTGTTTTCTATGCAATTTAACGACCTCCTTCTCGCAGTGTCCCTTCCGACACAATGTGATTCTGAGATGAATCACGCCAAGCACATGGAAAGGGTCTTTATCGTCACACAGCAGACTTGACCAAATGGTTACTGCTTATTATAGGTGGGTACCGTAGGATTTGAGCCCCACAGAGTAAAACATTAGGAATTACATCTCCTGTAATGCTTGGGCCTCTTCATTAAACATCATGGGGGTGTTTATAGTTTCCTTGTTACTCTGCAAATCACAGCAGTGGCCCAAGTTTTTCGGCACAAGGTTTCTCTTCGCTTGTAACAGTGAGTTAGACTGAAATTTGCACCAGATAGCTCCACTCAGCAGCACAGATTATGATAGAAACAAATCCAATCCTGTTTGTCCTTAGCACTTAACCAAGACATACTTACTTCGTCTTTTCAATCTTTCTTTGTTGAACAGTTTCCCCAGTCATGTCAGAATATCTGTCACCATTTCCTGACCTCTCTCCAACTGCTGATTTTCCCACCTGATACTAAGGCAGGAAAAGAAATTTGCCATCTTGGCTGCAATCCACATAATTGAGGAAAAAATGTGGAATGAGAGAAGTGTAAAGATGAGGGTCGCTTATTGTGCACGGTTGCAACAACGAAATAAATACTTACAAAATATAGGGTGTAGAAATTAAACAACCTTTTTAAGATTTTAAAACCTGACAAATACTGAAGGCTACACTACATGTAACAATTTCTCCCTATGTTACCTATATTCATATATGTACTTGGAAATGTCTGTGGTTATTTCTACTGCACTGCTTTGGGGCTCCAAGGAATCCTGGAGCTTCTGCCCCCCAGAACATTTTATTGCTGCAAGAACAGCAGTTCTTGATAACTAACTTTCGTTTGTTTAGCTTAGAGTGCCTAAATGTAACGAGTTGCCCAAGCTTTGCTTCTCTTACAGTTCTGGTGTTATAGGTGGTGCTGTTTTCAAGATGTGCTTTTTACAGATGCATCGAATAATTGGATGACTGGCAGCGTTACAGTCTGCCCCTAAAATCTGAGTGCCTGTTTAGTGGTTGTGAAGTGATAGAAATTAGTATTACTAAAATTTCTCCCACCTAAATTAGGAGAAATGTTGTTTCCCTACACACGGTGGATGTTCTGCTCTTCAGACCAGCCAGTGCTAACAAATACCACCACTGAGAGAAAGTTATTTCAGTACGTCAGCTGGAGTTTGCAAGTTTTCCCAGCCCATCCTCGTGGGCTTTAAGCAATGTTTAAGAGCATGGCTAAGTTTTCTCAGGGACACCGCACTGCCATGGAGCCTTCAAATTCCTTTTCGCACCAGGCACCCAATACACATACAGCATTAATTCATTTTTATCGTTGCCACGTCCATCCACAGCGGCTCCCCACGGTGGAAGCGAACAATCAGCCTGAGCTTTGCTGTGCTGGGGCGTTTCCCAGGACACTTTCCAGGCTCCAGGTGAGCGCAGCTTTCCCGGCACAGGCAGCCCCGGGAGGCCGCGATCGGGGCCTGCGTGGGGGTGACCCAACCACGGCGCCTCCGAAGGCTCTGCCCAGGGTTGGACGGAGCAGCAGCCAGGGCCTGTGGGGCAGGATGGCCCCGGGCAGCCCTGCTGGTTTTATCCAGGGGCCCACTTCTGCCCGGCCCGAGCCCCCCGACCCCGCCGCTCCCGCCCCGGAAGCGCCGACCGGCTGCCCGGAACCTCTGGAGCCGGAACGCAGGTTGGCGGCCTGGGGGCCGGGCCGGAGCGCTGCACCGGGTGGACCTTGGGCAAGATGGCGGCGGCCGTGGCGGGCCCACATGGGCATGGGGCCGCAGACGCGGACACAGACACGGACAGCGGTAACGCCAGCGGGAACGGGGTGGGCCCCTCTCTTCTTCTGAAGCATGGCCGGCCGCCGCTGTGCGCCATCTCTGACCTTGAAGGCCTTTCCTCTCTGCCCCGTCTGAGCCCTCCGGTGGCTCCGTGGCCCTTCATCCCCCCCGCTCCGGGCCTTGGGCCTTGGGCCGGCGCCGCTCTGCGTGGGGATCGGGGGCTCAGACCCCCGCCCGCTCACTTGCTGAAGCCGCTCCCCAGCGGCGTGTCCCATGGCTGGCACTGCCCGGTGCTGTGGCTGCTCCTGCCCCCCTGCGCTGACCCTTTGGGCTTTTCCCTCTCAGCCCGGGGAGTACCGCAAACAACTCCTTAATTCCCTAGGTAACCCAAAACAGCTTTCGCTGCCTGCCCTCTTTCTCGGGGGAGGGAGGGAATGACTCTGCAGAGCTGCACGAGTTCTGTGTCTGTGCGAGACCGGGATCTGCTTCTCTCCGAAGGAAACCTCTGGGACTCTCTCGTTCCAGTGATTTACCCTTAACGCACGGTTCTCCACTCGTTCTCGCCTCCTTGCGCGTTGTGAGGGTGTACCTAACCAGTTGTGATGACTTCTTAATTCTGTCCTGTAATGGGATCTCTTTTTTTATTTTTTTTCTTTATTCTCGGAGAATTGAGGGTTGTGGCCCTTTGCTCGCGTTGGTTCGGCTTGGTTTGAGCGTCAAAATTGAACCCAAAGGGTAGCGTTGTGTGGGAACTTCTTCAAGACCTCATTGCTGAATGTTTGCTGTATTTTACTTGTGTGCCTACACCTTGATCACTGAGCGAGTTTGAAAAAGTTAAGCAGAGAGATGTGTACATGTATTTCACACACAACACACACTCACACAGAAACAGTTAGAACTTTTTATATTAAATCTATGCCAGATATCAGTCTTTTCAATTCAGAATAGGGCCCCAGGTCCTACATCTGATTAAGTTAATCTGTTTTAAATTAATTTGAAATACCTCTTCTTTATCTCATGCTTGATTGATACTGTGATTTATTAAAGAATAAATTATGGCTGGTAGTGGACACCTTGTTAATTTTTCTGTAATTGTTGAAAGTCAAATTGTGTTGGTATTATTCTCCTATTTTATTGGCAGGAGATGTTGTGTGAAGGAAATGATACATACTTTTGTAAACTTCCTTTTATAAGTCTGATCTGTTTTTTATGGCTGACTGTAAAAGTTGGTCCTAAGCAGTGTGGGGCATTCAAGTTTGGACTTTTTGTAGTTGTTAGCTTTTGTGTGTGCAAATAAAATCACAGGCAGGGGTTGATTCCTTGTTGAAAAGCTTAGTAGCAACATCCTAGCATGGACAAAGCCCATGGGTGAAAATTTGACATGTAGCAGCTAGGATGTGGTGATGCACTTTTTTCTTCACAGGCAATAGTTTGAATTATTTTATTTTTTTTATTCGCAACTCAGGATGTGGAGACACACCAATATAGAAAAGGATGCCTTTAAGTAGTTACTGAATGTCTTGAGAAAATTTGCCACTTCTAAATTTCCAGTTTATAGTAAGGACTGTTGGAAAACAGCCCCATTATTTATTTTGAGTGGGGCATGACATACCACTGTGTTTACCTTGGTGGTAGTAGAAGTCATACTGGTAGAGATAATGACCAAGTATTCAGTAATTATTACTCTTCCACGTTTGTTTTGTAACCATAGACTTCTTACTGCTGTCCATCAGGATAACTAAATGCTCCCCAAGACTCTGAACATGCCTGGGCACTAGAGGTTTTGTTTTAAATTGCTCAATGCCACTGTTTTGCTGTGTTCTTTGTTCATTTTTTTTTCTGGTTTAAGCAGGCACATGGAGAAAGCAGAATAATGAATTAGTGTGGCAACAGAGTGTATGTTTATGTTTGCTTAGTAATTAAATAGACAGTTGATTAATGGGGAATACCATTAATAGCTGCCTGCATGGTTTTATGGAGAACAGATCTTGTAAAGCACTCCTGGCTTCATTTTCTTAATGGTTTGGTTGATAGAAGTACTGCATGGGATATAGGAGTGCTATAGTAAAAGTAAAACACTTGGCTCAGTAGGACTGTGATTTAAAATTCAAATTTTCTTTTTTTAGGAGTTTGAGAGTGGTAGATGGATAAAAGTGAGTCAAGTGGGGAATCAGTCCCTTGCTGGTGGGGTTGGGTGGGATCAGAAACAAGCCTCCTTCTGTTCAGCACTTGATTTTGCAGCCTTGAAAGCTGTATATAATATAATTAATTTAAAATTTAATGTGGCATAAATATTAGTGGAGTAGTAGTTAATGGTGGCAGGATCTTGTGTATGCTCTGCTCTTGATTATGTGGTGAAGTGAAATAACCGAGCGTATTTTAGCACACCCTAAGCCTGCAGCCCATTTCATTCTAGTTAATCATGTGCACTATTAAAGACTTCTATTTTTGCAGTTTGACCCACTGAACAGAGTAATGAGGACTAAGTCTTCATGTATTTGTTGTGCCATCAATTTGGCTGTTTTCAGTAGAATTAATGTTGCTTAATTCTGAACTTCGGTGTTGTAACTTCAGTTCCTTCTTTTTGAAGGGCTCATAGGGGTAAGGAAATGGGGGTGTTTTGTTTGTTTAACTTGAGAAGTTACCCCAGAAAAGTTCAGTGCCTCTGCTTTCTTTTGAGCTTCCTAATGACTGTCTTGATGCTGTATTTCATAAAGCAGTCTCCCCTGGGTTCATTATACTTAGGTAATTGTACTTTTGCTGGTGGTGTTCTCTCTGAGCAGGTTTTGCTGTTATGTGAGAAATGCCCCCCAGCTTCAGTTTAATTCCTGTGGCTGTTTGCACTCAAACACCAGATGTCACTGTTGCAGTTTCTCTGTGAGTTTGTATGTATATACACGCATATTTGTGTGGATAGTTATTCATAAGTTACACTTTTTAAACTGGAAAATAGACAGGTTGTACCCCCATAATTACCAGCCCTAAACATAAAAATATTCAATAATCTAATAATAAATATCCAAGGCTGCCTTTTCCCTTTAGCCCGGCCTCTTATAATAATTTTAAATCATCACTGACGTGCAGAAGCACTTACACTGCATAGTCTCTAATAAATTCAGTATAATGGTGTGTGCCTGCTTGAGGAACTAATTGTAACAGCATATGTACAGTAATTCCTCACTCTGAACTTGGATAACATTTACATGTGGAGCAAATGGCATTGCTGATTGATTCTTACTACAAACAATTCTTGATTTTTTTTCCCCCCTTCTTTTCTTTCTTTCTTTTTTTATCCCTAGGTTCTGAGTTAAGCTCAGACCTTCCAGAAGACAGCTACTCTTCAGGAGGTGAAGCTCTGGATGGTGATGATGAAGATGAAGCAGCAGGCCCTGGCAGCGTGGCTGAAGAGGCAACAAGCTCCAAAGATGGTCCAAGTTCAGGATGGGCAGATGCCATGGCAAAAGTGCTCAACAAAAAGATTCCACAGAATAAGTCCACCATCTTGGCCAAGAATAAAAGCCTGGAGAAAGAGAGAGAGAGAAAAAAACAAGAAAGGCAAGAAAAGAAGATGAGGGTGAGAAAAAGATGCAGTATTCCATGTGCAGTAACTGTCAGATGGGCTTACATGCAAGACAGTCTCAGAGCACTGTCCCAAATCTCTACTGAGGCTCAGTTTTGGAGTCTCTCCTTCACAGTGATCTTGAGTAGCTTAATTTTTTACTTTTCAGTCATGCTGTGTAAGGTTTTTTTTTCCCTTACTGCTTCTTCTGGGTCGTCAGGCAGGCTGAACTTTGGCAGCAGGAGTGTTCCAGTCTGTCAGCTTAAGGCGTTTTCTTTCTTGAAGGGGTGAAAGCAGCTACTTTAAGCTTGATTTTTCTAATTGGTGTTGTTAATTTGGGGTGAAATTCACTTTGTTGGCATTACAAATTGAAATAGTTCTCCACCACAAAAAGTAAGAGGGAGAAAGAGAAGAAAGCTGCTTCAATTTATATTGTGCTGTGACTTCCAAAATCAAGGCCTCTAGGTTGAGACTGCAGTAGCCAATGATGCAGTTGTGCATTTTTGTTTGCTCCCCTCAATCATTTTCCTGATTGGAGTTTTTTATTACCATGTCAGTGATCTAAATTGCTTCTGATTCTGGAGCTGGTATGAAGAAAACAAAGCCATGTTGGCAAGTAATTTGTTTATGCCTTGAGTGGAACTTTTAATTCCAGGCTCTGACTGATTTACCTTCAGGCTAGAAATACGTTAACAATTCTAATGTCTCATCCTACCCGTTCTGTTTCAGTGGGATAACCAGGTTATTCACCTGACAGTTTGGGACATGCTGCAGTTGGGCCATGGCTTGCCTTTTAAATACAGAGAGCTTCAGTACAGCATCTTCACAGTTATGGTTGTCCTAAATACCTGTTCTGAGCCAGTAAATATGTAAGAATACTGCAAAACAGAGATGCGCCACAGGTCCCCAGAGTGACTTGTTTACTTTAGTAAAACTTGAAAGCAATTTTCCTTTCATTGATTTCTTGCTGATGGAAGGTAGGATAGGGCAGTTCTTTTGATCAAAGGCCAAAACATGGTCATAAACTGAGAAATTCATAGTAGTCTGCCTGGAATTATAAAGATAAGGACTCTGAAATTCCATTAGAGACTTCTTGCATAAAACAGATTTAATGGAACTTCACCAGGCCTAAAATACTGTTAAATTGTTCAGAGGGGAAGAAAAAAATATCACTACCTTACTCCTAAAGCAGAGGTCATGAAATACTGTGGTCTCCTATTGCAGCAGAAACAAAGCTGGTGGTATTGTGTCTGTTGGTAATGGAAAAGTAGATCAGTTTGGTTTTGAAACAGCCTCCAAAAATTAGACAAGAACCAATACTGTACACATGACTTGTTGTCTGGTGGATACTTGGTGCTTTTCCTGTGTTAGAGTTCTGCCTGTTGCACTCTTTGCTGAGTATCACTTTGGTCACAAAGCCATACTGGGACCAATTCTGTAGGAGGAAGTCAAATTCCCAAGGCTCAAAATGTGACATGCCTGTCCTGATGGACCCAGGATTTTACTATGTATAAATTTCTCTGAGTAGCTTGTGAAGTCTGCGATTTGAAGGCTGTCTTTGAATTCCCGTGCTCAAGGCAGTCAGTGTGAAGGCATCTTTCTCGTAGACTTTTGTTACTGGAAGCAGTGACTTTCTGAGATTTGAGCGTGGCTCTTGTGTCAATGCAATGTCAATGTCTTGTGTCCAGCCCTATATTGGAGCTCCCCTTACTTTCAACCAAACTGAGCTTTGTAGATACTTTTTTTTTCTCCTGCTATATACTCTATCAGATCATGCTGCATTCTCAAATGTCGATGTTGTGTCACATAACAATATTTATAACGCAGCTCGATAAAAAGCGGGAATGGGAAATGATGTGCCGAGTGAAGCCAGATGTTGTCAAAGACCGAGAGAAGGAAAGAAATCTTCAGAGAATTGCCACAAGGTAAAAGTTTTCCTGAATGCTTTCCTTAAATATATGTATATCAAGAAGAGTAGGAAAAGGCCTGTGCAGGTGATCTGTTTCCAATCAGATTGAACTCTTAAGAAGTGACTAGCAGGAGCCGAGAGATTTATAGATGGGTCTGCATTGTACAGTATCAAGTTCAGCAAAAGATTTCAGAAGCTTTATGAGAGAGTAAAAACTTAGATGGGAATCTAATGTTTGCTTAACAGAAGTGCTATGTTCTATCCCCTCATTTTGTTAATTTTATGCCTTAAAAATACAGAACAGTTGTTTCTGCTGTTCCAGTTTTTTGCTTCTCTGCAGAGGATTCACCAGATTCATGGCTGTGAAGTTCAGCTGCCATTAAGAAGCTTGCCTGAGTAATTTAATAACTGATTTTAGGACAAATAGCATGCTCCCAAGGATGAAACCTGCTCAAGAATGAAACTGATCTCAGTGCCATGTTACCAGGCTTACTTCAGAGTCTAAGTAGTTTTATGTAGATTTGTTTGTTACTGGTTCCTAGCAATAAGTATGAAGGAGGTGTAAAAATTGGAAGTCTTTTATGTTGTAGTAAATGTTACTTCTTAACCGAATTGAGATTCCAGGTAACCATTTTGGGGAGCTAGAAGCATCTGCATTGATTACCTTTAGCAGGGGGTTCATTTCTGTGAAAGGAACTTGAGTTAAAAAATTTGCTTTGTTGTTTTTTTCCCTGCCCCAGAGGTGTTGTACAATTATTCAATGCTGTCAGGATGCACCAGAAGAAAATGGAAGAGAAGGTGAAGAAGGTTGGGAGCTCTGAGAGGAAGCGTGCTAAACTGATGTCTTCTGTTTCAAAGAGAGATTTCATCGATGTTCTTAGAAACATGGAGGGGGCTAAAGGAGGCAAGAATCCAGTTGGAAAGGCCACAAAAAGTAAACAGGTGAGCTTCATCTGTGAGAAAAAAACACTTACAAGGTACCTTCTCTGTTAATGTGCCTGCTTTTCATAAACCTATGACCCAAATGGTTGGGATATTTTGACGCTTCTGGAAGGGAACAAGTAGCTCTTAGCCTGTTTTCCCTGTCTTTTGACTATCAAAGTACAAAATGCTGGAAGCTCTTCTGCTAAGACATCAAGCCTTTTATGCAAATTACTTGGTTCAGCTGTGTGTTTAAAAAAAGATTATGAAACTTTGGATTTTGCACCAGGCATGGAACAAACTGCTAGATTATGGTGGATTGTGACATTTGGAATTTGGCCAATTATAGTTAGCTGCTTGAAATTGTTAAAGAGCTGGGGGCTGTTCACCTTACATGATGTATTAGACTGTACTACTTGTGTGTCCCCATGGTTTTGTCATGTCAAACTTGCTTTCTTTGGGTGATTATGGTGTCTGAAATGGAAGGATTTGCCATACAAAGTGAATACCAGAAGAGAGAGAAATAGAGATGTATTAAACATTATATGTAGGCTTTTCTTTCCCTGATTCTCTGTGTGTGTTGGGCTGGTGTGCCTTCCTTGCTTTTGGGATGTTTTGGAAAGAAATACATTCCCCTTTTTCCAAATGTGTTTGAGACACAGTGTAGTTGGACTCATCCAACTCTTCATCAGTTCTTTCAGCTCACCAAGTAGCTCAGGGTTGAAAACAAGTTGCCCAGGCACACTCTCGTATTTCAGAAGCTACATGTTCTTGAAGCGTATTTGTGTTCAGGTTTGAACTCTGTGCTTGGTGGTGGGTGGAATACTGCAGCTGGCGCAGACACACACTGCAGTTAACTAAGTGCTTTTCTGTGCCAGGAAGAAATACTTTAATCAGTTGGGAGACAACAGTTTGTCATATGTTTTTTGTTTGTGTGCACTTTGGGAACATGCTGAAACACTGCCTGGCATGGAGTGCTCATACAATTTTCATGCAAGTGCAATATTGAAGTATTTTTTAAATTCTTTGGATAATGAGAACAATTTAACTTGGTGCTGACACTTTATTTCTCCTTAAATAATTCCAGCTTGCTTGTTTGGGTGGGGGGGAATGTACATGTGTGTGGTTCTTTTTTTGGTTTGTTTGTTTGTTTTTCCTCCCTTGGAATAGCAGAATATTGGAACAATGGCAGTGCCAATTACTATTGTAGTCAGCAATGAATCAATAGCTGAACAAGAACTAGGACCTTTGTTTTGTGTCACATTGTAGCAGGGCAATTTTTGAATTACTAGGTCAGGAAACACAGATTGCAAATGTTTCTATGCTTAAAAAAAAAAGTTTTATTTTGGCAGCATGGGTAACAGTATATTTCCATTCAAGACCTCTGGAGATGCTTTAGATGCTGGCTGGTTACTGTTGGGTTTGAGTATTAATGTAGGTGCTGCTTTCACATTGCTTGTGCACAAAAGCTGAGGTAAGGATCAGGGTTTTTGCTTGGGTTTTTTAATTGCATGTCTGCCTAGACAGACCACCCCCCTTCCTCTCTCCCTTGTTGCCTTTGCTTCAGTGACTCTCCATTCAATTTAATACTGAACCAAACTCTTCAATAACTCCTTTTCAAGCTGTTCCTAATCTGCCTTATTTTCTCTTGAGAACATATCTTACTCATTTAGCAAGCTTCCCTCCTGGTAGTTGTTGAGGCTTGAGTTTGAGGCCAAAATCTGCTCTTCGTTCTCCTTCTCAGAGTTACACAAATATTTAGCCACTGAACAGTTCTGCTGGCCTCCACTGCCGTATCTCTGCTTCTTGGTCTTTGAGAGTGTTTCAGAGGGTAGGAAGCCTGGATGAGGTTTTTCAGTAGTAAATTCCTTGCAGCAGGATTTCAGCAGATTGTTTGTGCCATCCAAAAGCGTTTGTTTGTTTGTTTTGTGGGTTTGTTTTTAGCAGTCAAGAGTATAGAGTGTATTCATTTTTAAAAAAAGGGGAGGGGGAAGATACATTTATTTATCTCAGCAAAAACAATGGAGGAGATGCCAATCCCAAAATCCAGGCACTCTGCCATCAATTAAAAGGCAGTCCAGAACAATAAAAACACTACCCCACCCACATAAAACAAGCAGTCAGCAGGAAAAATAGCAGAAGAAAGTTTTACCAGTGAAAGCAAACCTTTTTTTACTCAAGCCTTATGCTGTGACATGAGACTTGACTGTATTTTGAGAATGGGTGAGAGAATTTTCTTGCTCTGCAGCAGTTTTTGAATGCAAAATTTGCTTCATATTTTTCAAAGTTTGGCAATTCCTTTCAAATGTCAGGGGTTGAAGAAAACTCTTGTAAAGCTCTGTTGATTGACTATTTAGCCAAGTATATATATGTGTGAAAAAAAGAAATTTAATGCTCTATAAAGGCCTATCTGCAGTAGTATGATTTCAGAGTAGCATGACCACTTTTTTAAATTTTTTTCTCTGTTTTCATCAACTTCATGCATTCCTGGGAAGGACAGGTAACCTGTACCCCACTAGGACATTGTTCATAGTCTTGTTTACTTTTAGCCATTGGCCTAAATGTTACTTGGCATATATCTACCAACATAACTATGAAGGAAAGACTGTGCCCTTCTTGTGAAACTGTAGCCCTCCTTGGAGTTCTGTGTGCCCAGCTGGGAGTAATTACTTTTCTGAGCTGGAGCCAAAAGCTTTGCCTTTCATATCATTTGCTGTTTATCAAGGTATTTCTTAATCCTTGCTGAGCCAGCTGACTTGTGTAATATTTTTTCCTGTTTTTTTTCCAAGTTACTGTGCATGATGCTTGCCTCTGGGTAAGATCATCTAATTTCTCTCCCCTCACCACCTTGTCTGAAGCCTTGCAATGTGGGAGAAAAATGTAGCAATTTTAAAAAAAATAGTAAAATCCCACTCTTTTGTGTTCAGATAGGCTTTTTTTTTTAAGTTTTGGGGTGGGTTTTTCTAGGAATCTTTTACTGGCAGATATGAGAGCTTTCAATTTTGTTCAACACAATTCTTACACACCAGCTTTTCATTTCAGAATGTGTTGGTCATATCTGCCTGTAAGACACTACAAGAAACATTATTAAACTATAGGTTTAGAAAGGGAACATATTAGAAATGATGTTCTTTCAAGCCTGGAGGCTGAAGTCATTTTTATGTCTATAGAATGAGTACAAAAGTACATAGTGGCAGTAAAAGATTCCTTGTAGGAATCTTTTGTTTTCTTTAGGTCCTTAATACATTTCAGGGTGCTCTTAGGAAGTAGCTTTGCTTCCAGGGTTGAGTGAAGTTTCTGTTCTCTTAGAGTTGCAGATAGGTTGGCTAATGTAATGAACTATGTGAGGTCTTGAAATCTTAATTATAAGAAAACAAGGGAATTCAAAAGAAATTCAGAGTTATTCTCTTTGCTTGCTATGTGCCAGTGACAATTGCATCTTGACTTTTCTCTTACCATTTGTGCTGCTCCCTGTAAAGCATTTTACTGTATTTTAAACCATTTTTTGGTGACACATAAACAACTGGCATGAAGGTTACTGTTACACTTCATGACAAGCATAATCATGAACCTTTCATTTTTAATTAGGACTTTGTAGAATGATTTTGCTTCAACTTGTAAACTTTTTTGTACCAGATCTGTTGCAGAGCATTTCAGTGGTGAAAGTAAGAGCAGGATTTCCTGCTCTAGTTCAGTAACCATGATCCAAATTCTTCATGATAATCTTTCTGGAAGCTAGGCTGACTACATGACCTACAATTTGCTTCCTGTGCTGTGATGGCACCTGGAAAAAAATTGGTGGGTTTGTCTCAAAATAGTAGCTATTCTAAAATCATTGATTGATGGGAAGGAAAGTGAGAAGCATACAAGTGCTATTTTGTAGCAGCTATTGGTCATATGAGACTTGAAGTGATTTTCCAGAAAAGTTCCTTCTACCTCAAGCATATTTTATAAATGCTCCAAGTATCTGGTAAATAATTTGTAAGGACAGTGATTAGAGTCAGGCTTACTATAGATTTTTCTTCTGTTCATAAGACTTTATTTTAAGCAGTAGTTGGAAGATTGTTCAAGGGCAGGAGGAATATTATGCTTCCGACTTTGACTGCTGTTCTTGCTGGGATACAAAGAGTGGCATGGGGACTTCCATTTTTTTTAAGCTAAATGGGGCTATTAATTGTGCTTTCCAGCTTAAAAGTCACGTCAGTTTAAAAACTGAGAGTGACTGCCATCTTTTCCTTGCAGCTTCTTGAGAACTGGCCGTCAGCATGGTATGTTTCTTTCCACTTCTTTCACAGTGTAGAAATGGGGAGGGTGAAAAAAAAATTCTTTTCATTCATATTCCTCTTTGGAGTGACAATGGTCTGAACAGTTGCTTCAGCCTGTGTTAGGAAATTGTTTCTGAACTGTGGATGAAGGCAGAGATGACTTCTGGAAATTTGGTAAGGTGTATTCGACACCTCTTTTAATCTTATCAGGAAACTTCCTTAGAGGTGATAATGGCATTGCAGAGTAGTGGAAGTTTATTACTACAGCTGTTGTGTGCTGGTTTTACAGACCTAATTGAAGGAGTAACCAGGCATGCATGTATTCCAGCACATTTGAGGGGGCAGCCAAGTATTAATTTAGTTCAGCTGTAGCCAGAGTAGATGTATTCTCCTAGTTTTAATAAATGTCTTCCCATCACATGCACAAAAACTTTTAATTTAGATTCCTTTGGATCCTGCATTTGTATCTGTTTTTCCCAACTGTGTGTACATTCTCTTGAAGGTCACCCCATATATGTTTGGAGCTGATGTTTTTAATGAAGTTTTTTGGTTTTGTACCAGAAAGTTGCTGACAACTAATTGTATGTTGTATTCTTAGGAATATCCTTAGGGATAAATGCAGTGCAGCCTGCCACAGGTTTGCTATAGCCTATATTCCTTATGTTCTTTAAGTAAAGTAGTGTTGTGCAGTATTAGAGGTTGTTTGATGCTGACATTTTTACTTTAAATCTCTTTAGAAGTTGTATTAACTTACAGAATTTGGGTCATCAACCAGATTGGGTTTTTAAGATGTGTAAACTCAGTTCCCTGATTGTTGTCATAGCAGGTAATGCACATCTGTGTTAACTTGGGAATGTAGGACTTTGGCAATATTTAAATGTCAATTTAAATGTCAATGTTTTAATATTTAAAATTGATTGATTTGATGTTAAGAACTTGGCACTGTAAATTCAACTCCACAAAAGACAATTAAGGATCTTGTGAAGGGCAGTATTTCACTAGGTTTACCCTTTTTCCTGTGGTTTAATATTCAGCTCTCTCTTTCTGTCATCTTTTTCAGATATCTGATCAGAAATCAGGCAGGGAAAAGGCTGTGATTTTTCACTTTGTTCCCATCTACCTTTTTTTTAATCCTCTTTCTGTTCTATGTTCCTGGCAGGTTTTTTCCCTCTGCATCTGGGGGCCAAGCAAGTATCCTGTGCCCAATGCAGGAGCAGCCCTGACAGCTGTTCACACAGAAAGGCCAGTTCCCTGTGTGTCATCATGAGTCACTCACAGTTCAGCTGAATGCTGCCTGCTAAGATGCAGATAGTGTGTGATCAGTGAGGACAGATATCTTAAGAGAATTTGGATGCTAAATGCCTATTGCATCTACTGAGGTGATGACCTGAGGTTTGGGGAGGGCAATCTTCCAGATGCTTGTAACTTGTCCAGATCCAGGCAAATGTTCATGGAGATAGCAGAAGATACATTGCCAGCTCCAAAACACATCCTTAACTGATTTTTAAGTTTAAAATGAATGAATGTTGCAAGGTTTTAATGGGTTCCTTTAGAAAATGTCTTTCTTCCTTAGAGCTGAAGACAAAATATTTTAAGTTTGTCTTTCTGTGAAAAGGAGTGGAATGGTTATATTTGAAACATTGCAAAATCCATCAACATGAAGCAGTTGAAGTTTGGCAAATTTTTAAGTGAATATAAACAGCGAGTTGTGATTGAAATGTCAGGCAATGCTGAGACAGCTCCATCTGTCATATTTGAGAGTAACTTGCCTTGTTATTTGTTTATTAGTGCACAGGATACTGTGATGGTGTTCTGTTTTCCCAGAAGATGTTGCAAGGCGCTTTTTTTTTTTCCAGTAAAACTATGTCTAAAACAACCACATTTGAAAAACTTGTGGCATGCATCTTCTTTTGATCTTCCTGTGATTATACAAAGCACAAAGAGTCAAAACCTATTAGACTTTTATCTGGTAAATCAAGTTGGAAGCCTTATAAAAGCAGCTCTCCACTTTTGGCTTTGTTCATAACTCTTATAGGCAGGGCAGTGTACTTAGAAAAAAATGCATCTAAACATTTCATAAATTTTTATAGAGAAATGTTCTCTGGAAATAAGGTTTGGGATCTTGTCTATCTGAAGAAGCTTATTCCCCCCCCACAAACATTTGCTGTTGGAAATTAACATGGAAAGTGATTCCTTTACTTTGAAGTTTTATTAAGGTATAAAACGTTGTGATTTCCAGAGTGTGTGTGTTATAAATGACCTTTGTGGGTACCTACTCATCTGTTTGTCTTGGTAGATAGACTTCAGGAGTGGTGGGTCAAACTGCTTCCAGCTTGCAGTGGTTAGAGGGTTGCTGAGTTCAGTAAATTTTTTTTTCAGTACTATGGGAAATCCCAGCCAATTTTTAATGAGTGTTTCTGAAATTTACTGTAATATTAGAAAATGTACTTTTTTAAAACCTGGTAGTATTACAGATTATACTAAAACTGCCTCTTGGAAAGGTCTGACCTCTTTTTGGTTTGCTGCTAAACTTTGGCCAGTGTTCTGCAGGTGGTCGGTGTCATTTCTTCTCCACCTGCAGCTGTTGGGAAAGCCCATTCAGAAACATAGAGGGAGATGGAAAGGTCAGAAAAGCAGAGAAAGGGTAGCCAGATGTTTAAGATATGGGATTAGGATCCTGGGCAGTTTACATCTTCCTTAGTCAGGTTTAAACTGCTTTTAGAAAGCAGCCTAGGAGTGCTGAGGGGTATGATCTGTTCCTTAATGAGCTTGCCACTCACACATGGCAGCATGAGGGGAAATTACAGAAATATAAAGTCAGAGAAATCTGGATTTGGAGACCTCTAAGATATCTAAGGTTGCAAAAACCGTTTAGGTAAAAGCAAGGGTAATGACTGTAGGGAGGTGAAATCAGACAAGCTGCTTAGCAGGCATGAAAATGTCATTATTTCAAATTTAGTAATAAAATTGCACAAAGGTTGGTTCCTTGTAGACTCTGTTTTGGTGGGTTTTTTTCCTCATCCTCTTAAAGTTTTTTTGGATCCTTATACTTCTTCTGAGACTAAAAAGTGGAAATCTTGAGTCAGGAAGAGGAGGCTTTTCACTCGCCCCTCTTCCTTCTCATCAGCTGTTCTGTGAGATGTTTTCTTAAGTGCTGGAAGGGATGGGCATGATCATTACTGTAGCCTTTATTGTTTGAAGCAACCTTTTGGGAACTCACTCCATTATGCCTCTTGCTGAATCATAATGAAAAATAGTGGATGATTTTAGCATCATTGGTTGGAAATAATTTGAGTGACATTCATATTATTCAAAATTTTTCAAGCTCCTAATTTATTGTAAGACAAAAAAAAAAAAAAGAAAAAAATCAGAAATGCTCTAAACAACTGCAGGTCTGCATGTTTCCTCACTGGGCCTACAGGCAAGCTTTTATAACAACTTGCAGAAAATTTTAGGTACCCAGCTGAAATAGTGCATAAGTGTTCTTTGTAAATGGGTGACATCTGAGAAAAATCTGTTGTGACTGGAAAATGTTTGTCTAAAGTAGACTGTTGAAAGACACAAGGATGTAACTTCTGAGGGATAGCACAGTGGAGGCCTTAATCTCAACTGCATGCTTTTTTACTAGGCACTCTTGCCGTATCTGTGTATTTTCCAGGTACAGCTTGGTGGTTCAGGAACTGTGCAGCTGGTAACAAAGATGTTTTCGATCTGAGGTGATGTTTAGGTTCATCTTTGAACTCTGTCATGTCCTCATTCTGTGGGAAAAACATACTAGGAAATGAAGGACCAGCTGATGGAGAGTAGTTTTATTACTTTGGAGAAGTTGTGTGGCCTTTATTTCAGGGTTGAAATGCTGCACATCTAGAAAAGTTCTTTATTCCTTCATTTTGAATCCCATCCAAACAGAAGAATTCTCAGTTCATTATCTTCCTTTTAGTTATAATGATGGAAACAAGTAGGGAGTTGTCCATGTAAGATTGTTCTTAGTAATTAACCATATATGCTTTTAATATAAAATGAACAATATTTTGCCTCAGACCTGAAGCTCATGACTAGCTAGCAAAAGTTGGTTTTTCTCATGGACAGCACCATCTTTTCCAAGTCAGAACTACAATTCAGCTCGTTTGGTTACCATAACTGGCCATACAGATTCTCATCTGATAAGCAATGAAAGTGTAACACATTGCTTTAAGTACAAAGGTCTTGATCATGCATTGTTTTCAACCACAGTACTCAGGGAGTCTTTATATCAAGTATTAATTGATGCTGATGCTGTGCAGTGCCACGTACATGAAGCATGAAAGCTGTGTGGAGATTTAGAGGTGAATAAAGGGTAGGAGTAACAGGTGAATGCAGGCATAGGAATGGGCAGTCTGGTAGGCAGGAATTTCACTGTCAGTAGTATGACTGCTGATAAACAGGCATTCAGATGTGAAGGTATACACGTATAGATGAGGGTGTTGAAGAGTTTTATTCTTAGAGGAGACAAAACCCAGCAGGACTGAAAATGAGTAGCAGTGGCACATAGAAAGACTTCCTGCTGTGATGTGTTGCATGACAATCTCATACAGGGAATGTATGAGTCTATTCCTGCCTTTCCAGATACCTTTTCTGTAGTAACTTGCAATCTACTCTGAACTAATCTTTTTTCTTTTTGTTAGTGGAGTGTTTTGGCCTGGCAGTTGGAAAGACAATGTCATTACTTCATATTTACAGCATTGTTGTTTTGCCTTGTATTTTAAATGACGTGAATTACAAATTACAGAGTGTATTCCACAAGGGGAAGTTACCAGTATGGGTAAAGGTAACAGTTCGTGCCTATAGGATTGTTTTGTTGGGTGAGTCTTGTTTTCAGGTGAGTTTTTATTGTCTGTGAGCAGCTCCTGGTGTAGCATGCCCATGCTATACATCATGCTCATTAAAACATGGGAAGAGAGTCTTGATGCCAGTATGGCCACACATGTCTTGCAGTAACATGTGGTGGAATTCCTTGTGTGGCACAGGGGTTTCTGAGATGGTTGCTGTCGATGGCTGGAGTACAGTGCAGGCTGAGGAGTTCCAGAGCGTCCTGTGTGCAGAAGGGTCCTGTGTTAAGCTTGAATTCTTAAAATATTTTTGCTTTTCCTGACAGAAATAATAATTTATGAGGTTTCTGGTGAACCCAGCCTGAGGAAATCTGTTCTCTCGTAAGCTTTTCCTAAGACTTCTCTTTGCAACTGAGCGTTTAATAATGATGCTTATGAATTTTCTTCTTTACTTAGGATTAATGCTTGTTTTTAGAAATTCTGTAATTGATTTCTGACCCCTCTAAAGTTGGGCCATGTTTAAGCCTCTGCATGCCAACCCAAAGCATTCCTTCTTATTCACACATCCCCAGTTGTAGTAAACCCTAGAGGAGGATGTGAGGATGGGGAGATTCCTCATGCAGGTCGTTAAGCTCTGGGTGGTCTTCTGGCTGTGCTCAAAAGGAAAATCACTATTTGTTGTGCTTGTAGTAATAATTCCAGTGTGTTACTTTCAGAGAAGCTTGAGCAGGAACAGCAGGTCTCAAAACACACTGTAAAAAAATTTCATTCTTAGGTTTATTTACTAGAATTGCCAGAGCAGATTCTGGTGTGTGTGAGTTTGTGATCTGAGTAAATCCCCTGTGCTGCTGTTGATACCCACAGTATGGTGTCACTTCAAGTAAGCCAGGGCACTTTAGTTCAGTTGATGTAATTTCTCAATCAGAGAGAGAATGCAAATGGGTGTTGAATAACTTCTCACCCTAAGGAATAAATGATTGTGCAGAATTATACTGCAGTAGAATGGATTTCTGTTGTGCAGCTCACACATTCTGCAAGCTTGAAAATGCTTCCCAGAGAGAGTTGCTGTGAGAATTCACTTCAGAAATTCAAGAGAATAGCGGTGCAGGTTGGATTCTCAGTTTGCATATTTGTGGTATTTTGGCTGTTTGGGATCAGGCTTATGTAGGAGCCTTTCTTAGAGTCAAGATCTTGCTGCAACTCAAATCAGATAAAGTTGCAGGCAGTATTAATGATCAAACCCAAGTATCATTTTCCTGTTAAAAATCATTACAGTTTATTTTCTGCTTCTCTTTCTGCTTTAGATACTTTAGCTGCAGTTTTTTTCATTTCTTCTCAGCCTGAAGGAAATTTATTTTCTTATCCTGTGAGCTCGCATATTGCTGGAAATGAACTTAGGAGAACTTATTATGCTGGTATTCTTTGTTTTTCATTCCTTCCCCCTCTTTTACCAAGGGGGGTTATTATTACTACTACTATTATTATTATTATTATTATTAATTGATATTTAACACACCTCAGTGTATGCCTGTGCTTTGTTTGGGGTTTCTGGAGCTCAGTTTACACTGACTTGTTTGGGGATGAGAACCAGAATAGCAGCAGTCATTCAGAGCAAGATGCAGGCTGACAGGGAAGGTAATTGTCAGATGTATGTGAGAATGTGTTCTGGCAGTTAAGCTTTTTAACTTCTTCATCATGACAAAAGCTTCACTGTGTCTCAAGGTCTTAAATATTTGTATTGAGCAAAACAGGGGAACCTGGGGAGGCAGTTCAGATTAATTAGACACGTTAGAATTGTTTTCTCAGTGCTTAAAGTTGTTGCTTGAGAGATATTTATGTTAGAAATTCCTTCCTTGACAGGTACAAATAAACATTTATTGTAGGTGATGGTAGAGAGAGATGCCCCTGCAAGCTCTGGCATTTTATCTTACACAAAGGCATGGGGGTCCAGTGTGCTGACTGTAATCCCTAGGTCTGAAAAATGTTCCTTTGTTAAAACCCTGGAGTTCCTGTCTTCTGGACACAGCTCTCAGGGAATCACCACAGTGCTGTAGTGTGTTTGTTTTGTTGTGCGTGTGCTGCTTTGCAGATGCAGAAGCTGGAGTGGGCTCAAGTGACACAAGTTGGTGGACAGTGGAGTAAAATGCTGTCTTTTGTCTGATTTCAAGGCACATCTTTTAATGCCATTACTTACCAATAAGCACTATGGACCCGGGTCTGCTTGAGCCTAAGGTTCTGAAAACTCCGGCAGATATCCTGCTTCAGAAGTGGCAGAGAGGAGTGATCCCACAGCTCGGTGTCAGTGCTGTCTGCTGCAGCTCCAGTGTTGAGTTTGGTAGGCCTCAGTTGAAGATACTGTCTTGTCATTTACTAAGAGCAAATTTTGTAGCTCCATTTTTTTGTGATGGTAAAGAAATGAACAAAAACAGGGAGATTTCTAACTTGATCATATAGCTGCTGCTGCTACCACAAGGCTTTCATAGACCAATTATGTTAAAAGTATCCAGGACACAGGTTGAGCCTGGATCCTGCCAGGGCTAGCTGCTTGTTCTAAGTGGCAGAACTAAGCTCAGTTGGAGCTTTGTTTGGTGTTTTTTTAGGACTTGGCCAAGAATTTCAGTTTATCTTGTCCTGGTGCAGATTTTAAGAGAGTATGTCTTCAAAGCAGGATTAGTCCAGGAAGTATGTTCCCACTACAGAGCCCTACTTGTGTGAGACTTCAGCTAATGCTGTGATAGTCTAGCAAGTAGGCAAGTTTTTTTTGTTTTTTTTTTTAATTTATATGAACTATTCAATTGGACTGTGAGTCCATCACAGCAAGTATCAGCACTAGAGTAACCACAGTGTGGTCTGTCTTATTTCAGCTCATGATAACAAGTTCATCACCAGCAATTAGTAAAACACCAGTGACTCTTCAGGTATTTTACTAATTGCTGCCTCTCAGACCTTTTGAAATGGGTTGCCACACCCTTCTGGCAAAGAAAACCCAATTCCAGTGTATAAAAGAGGAGAGGAAAAAAAGAAACACGAGAATTTTTCACTCCTTGCCTTACTGAAGGATTCACATTGTGTATCATTACACTCCGTTGTTTATATAGTCTGCTTTGTTTTCATTTGGGAATGTTCAAAGGGGACTTCAGTGTTGTAGTGAGATGTGCATGAACAGCTGACTGGGAGTTCAAAAGCATTTGTGTAGATTGAAAGCTGGTTTATTTTCCACGTGCCAAGAATCAGTTTTGTTTTATTTAGATGAAACTAGATTATGGCATTGAAAACCCAACTGTATTAACATTCTTACATAAAGCAAGTTGGGAAGTGATGTTACAGTTCAACTAATTGTTAATTATACAAATACTCTTGCTGCATATTTTCTTAAGACTTTGGGAATGTTTTGTGATGCAGTAGATTTGGAGAGTTCTTATTCTGAGGGAAAAATAGAGTAGTAAATGAGTTAGGAATGAAGATACTAAACCAGGCATTTTCTTCACTTGGAAGCATGCTTAAAATTGATTAAATATTTGCTTTCAAGCATTTAATCTTCATCTTTGAGGCATGAACATGCTACTTCTGTCGTTCTCCTTTGGGCTTGTTGTAAAACTCTATTCAGGCCTTTGTGGTGCCTTACATAATGGGTAATGCTATGGAGGATCAGCATCCCTCTTTTGTTAAAGTCCTGCTTTTGTCCTGTTGTTCACTTGACATAGCCAGAAAGAAGGGCTAATGGTTGCTGAATAGTAGCTTGTGATGAATTTGAGGATTGAGCTTTTCAAACCCTGAGCCTGCAACTGTCATTGCTGATAATAATCTACTCCTTCTGTGCTGTTTAAAAACCAAAACAAAATAATAATAAAAAAAAAAAACAAACCAAAAACAAAAAACCTTGTTCTGCACATCTGGGAAAAAAAAGGAATTCTGTTTGGTTTATTACTGAAAACAAAAAATGTAGATGGTTTTGTAAGAAATATTGAATGTTTCCATTTAAACATTTCAGATTCAACTCTCAAATTTCACTGTTCAAATAGTGACTTATCAAAAGATCTGGGATTAAAAAATAAATAATTTGGTGATTTTTGTGGGGGGTTTTTTGTTCGTTTTTTAAACTATTCTCCACTCTGCAAAAGCAAACATGTACAACTGCAATGCAGTTAAAAAGGAGGAAAACAATAGTTACCCTCTCCTTGCATCCCAAAACAGCCTACCCATGTTTGCACTATTGTAACAATACAGATGATTCCCATGTGAAAAGTTTAAGGTCTGCCTAGGAACCTTATCTGTAGCTCTTTAATTCCAGGTAAACGATTGCCCTTTCTGTGATGATTTTAGGTTTACTGGGTGTTGCACTTGAAGCAAATTGTTGCAAGAGTGGAAAGTGGTTAGGAGGCACTACCCTTGGGAAAAAGGGAATTGTTGGATGGGAGTAGCCATTAATGAGAGCATCTGTGAAGGCACAAAAGCAAACCCTAAACAGAAACTCAGTGCAAACATCTTGAGGAACAGCTGTAGAGTTTCTGTTTTTGAGCTGGGCCCTGGGAAATTTTCCTTTTGGGAAGGAAAGTGTTAAGACTTGTTATCCTATTCTTGTGAGGACAGTGTTTCATAAAGAACTGCAGAAATCACATGTAGCATTTCTGCTTTGATTACCTATTAAAAACACATACCTTGTTTGGCAGACTTTTTGGACTCAGATAACTTCTGATGGTGTGATAGGATGTGTTTTATTTACAGTAACATACAGCATTCTTCATTTCTCTTTTCTTCTGCTATCAAATTCTATATGCTGCTCTATCCCAAATATTGATTCCCACAGGCTTCAGCTTAAGTATGAAGTGGTATCACATTCCTAGATGCATGACAGAGAAGAGGCATGGACAGATGTGTATGGTGATCATACATTTAATGCAGGTTTTGCATCCACTAGGCAAATCTTGTCCACAGAGGACGCTGAGGTCCCTTCTTTGGAGCAGGGGAGTGGGGAAAGCCTACCTGGCTTTACCAATGTTAACTTTACTTTCTAAGACCCTGCAGAACTAAATGAGTGTTTTCACTGCCCCTAATTCTCCCGTGGTAGGACGACTTTTTTGCTTGCATGATGGATCCTGAGCCATGTTGTTCCCCAGAAGTGTTTTGATGCTAAGGCATAAAAGCTGAAATAAATCTTTCCTCAGTACATCGAGCAGCTTTCGGTGTTTTCGTCCTGTAAAGGCTGTAAGCATAGCTTCCAGCTGTTGTTGGAAAGTGTTGCCACAGGATGGGGCTGTTGCACTGCCCAAATGTGATGTGTCACCTCCGGGAACTGCGACCGAGCGCTGTTTTCAGTGCTAACCTGAAACTACACTCCCGACCCTTTTCTTTATTGCTTGCTAGTCCGTGTAGTGGGCCTCTTCCACTTCCAAGAGGTAGGAAATTTGGAGTAAGGTGTTGTTGGCTTGCTAAGAGTGGATCAACTTTGTTTCTGTTAGAGGCAGCTTATGTACCATATGACAAGCCCAGGTAGTGAGGTAATAATTCACATAAAGGGGATTTGGTTCACGTATCAGCAAATATGTTAAATATTAAATTTGGGGGGGGTTAAGCCTTTATTAAATCCATATTTGTGTTTTAGAAATGTGCCAAGAAGTGTTCTAATGAAGCAGCATCTGGGGGTTAATAAATGATATCACGAATCCGTTCTGATTGCCAAGAAAGATTTTAATAAAGGAAGCCATGCCCAGGGTTGACTATTTCATCCATGAAGAATAATTGTTTTGTTTCCATATTTCTTTTACTGGTTGGTTAAAACAAGTTTGCATTTTAGCATCAAATAATTTTTGTTTGTTCTGCATGTTTTTGTACCATTTGCACAAAGAGCTGGCCCTCAGTTCGCTGATTGTAGGAGGTGTTACTTTGATTGCATGGAGACCTTGCATCTTTTACTGCCTTTCACCTTTATCTCATGTTCCTCTGTTCTTTCTTCTCGTCCCCTCAAACATTCAGGGTGAAGTGAAATCCGAAGAGGGGCCAGAATGGAATATCCTCCGTGATGACTTCATGATGGGAGCATCTATGAAGGACTGGGACAAGGAAAGTGATGGAGAAGGCAACAGTGAAGAAGGAGGTGCTCTGAAACAAGAAGATGACAGTGACTGAATGAAACTGAAAACCATTCAAGATAATTTTTTATCTTCTTAAGTTTGTTTGGATAAAAAGTCAACATTCTATGAATGTACAACACTTGGAGGATACCTCTTTTAAAAGGAAAAAAAAAGACTTACACAACCTTGGAGTGTTTTCTCCTCCATGTCAAACTTTTATTTAATATAACTCCATTTGCTATACTGAAATCCTGAAATATTTTCCAAAACAAGTATAATTTTCAACATATTTCCAAAACATTTTGTACAGTCAAAATAGTGGCACTTGCCCAATGAAAGATAGATTTTGCCAAGGTCATTAAAAGTTTATACATTAGTCATGGCAATTGATGTATTAGTGTGCCTGCATTTCCAAATCACTGCTGTACTTTGAGAAGTTGTTGCAATTTGCAATAGAAATGGCTTACAATAAACACAGAAATGCCGTCACCTTGTAAAGTTATCGGACTCCTATAGAGTCTTTACTACTTTGGCCAGAAAAAGTTCTGTAGATAATAAAGGAAAGTAACCATTAATGTGATAGTTCTGGTCTTGGAGCATAGTTCGATTGGAGACAACTCTGGAAACAGAATTGTAAAAAGAGAGACTTGACCCTACTGATGGAGTTTAGTATTTATATATGTATGAATATATATATTATGTATGTATGTGTGTGTAGGTATATATATATATATATATATATATATATATATGGTTTTTCCATTGCAACTCTGAGATTGTTTAAGCTAAGAGTCTGGTAGGAGAGGAAAAGACAGTCATTGCCATTGGTTTCATTGGGGAGGGAGAGCTTTTCTAGCAATACCACAGAAAATTGTGTTCAGTGTTGCTTCATTTGCAGTTGTGGCATTCTGGTCTTTTTCACTGAAGAGCTGGAGCTCTGAGATTCATGCTGTGGGGTTTAGTCAGCTCTAATGCTAATTCCTCAGGTCTGCAACTGGTCAAACCAACGCCCTTCCTCTTATGGTGGGCCATAATAGTAACAAATTTGGAAATCATCTGTCAGGGTAACACAGTTACCTTTTTTTAAGCCACAGCAATTTCTCCTCAGTAGCTGTTGGTTGTAGAGGTGCAGAAGCTAACACACATAATAAGAATATATTTTATGTAAGCATATGCATACAGAAGGAATTGTGTGGTGGTAAGGGTGTTCGAAATGAGTGGCTGGACTTGAATTCTGCTGCCTTTGCTGTTCCAGACTGACTGTCTGATGCTGTGTCATTTGTTTAAATTTGCTATCACATTTCCCCATTTGCTGTGTAAAGAAAAATCCTTGGGGCCTGTGAATTGATACTTAAAATACATGGTACTGTTCTGTCCATTTCTATAGATGCCTTACAGACAAACCTTTCTTTGTACCTGCTTACAGGCAAGATATGATTAGGAGCAACTTTGAAATTTTCAGTCTTCAGCATGGAAATGTGCAGTAGGATTTAGATTTTCCTAACAAAGGCATTGCTTGAACTTTGTGTGTACTGCAGGATAAAGAAATATGGGTACAAAATGGCAGAGAAACCCATCCCAACAACTGGCAGTCATTGTCTTATCCATAGCCTATTCATCTGGTATATATTGTAGCATAATTCTTCCAGGAAAACTCAAAGCTAACAGCAGAAATGTTTAGATTTTCAAGCTGTTTTGAGTATTAAACATATTAGATATCTGAGGAGACATTAGTTTGTGGCCTGATATTTATTATCACAAATGAAGGCTTACACCCAAAATACCAAGTGGCAAAACCACAGAAGTTTGACACATGGTTATCCTGGCTTCTGAAGGCTCGACATCTGTACAGCTGTGCAGTGAGAGTCACCATCTCATTAGTGTAGTGTAAAAACATGCTGCAATGGGGTTTGGGTCCATGAAGCAGCATAATGTTCTAACCTGACACTGCTTTCTCTCTACAGAGTTCAGCTGCTTTCTGTGGAAAAATTACATCAGCGCCCTTAAATCTACAGTTGTTCTCTAGTTTCATATCAGCAGTTTCTTTCCATAATCAAACTTCTGGAAAATAATCTAAGTTTTCCTTAGGAACTGCGACATCCTGAGGTGATTATTAAAAATTTCAGAATGCTTTCCAAATACTTTTAGAATACTTGGGTGTTTATTTGTGCATTCTTGGAGTAATGTTTTGATTAAAGCACTGAAATATCTCTTGTGTATTTAAGAAAAATGTAGAATCTATCAATATTGCTAAAGATATTTTGAACTTCCATTTCATTTAGAGTGCATAGCCTATATGTGGAGAGTCTTTCTTGCCTTTTAGAAAGCATAATACTTATATTTTTATGTATATTGGGTAGTTATTTAAATTTTATACTGTACCTTGTCTTTCCCTTGTCCTTTTTTTTGTGCCATATGCTGAGAGGCTCTGAGAATTGCTAAAATTGCTACCTACATATTTCGATTTTAGGCTGCTTTATTTCACAAGATTTGTTTTTGTTGACTAGCAGTTCAAAAGATTTTGTTTGGCCCAGGCACCTTCCAGTCTCTTCTCTGGGCTGCCCTACCCCCTTTTTCAGTAATGTTCTTCCTCTTCAACAAGCTACCAAGAACAACCTTCAGCAGCTTTTCCCAGCAGTCAGAGTGCTCGCTCTGTTTTTCCCGCTCCCATGAATATCTCTGCTCAAGCAAAGCTGTGCTGCTGCCCTTCATTCCAGAGAGCATGAATCATCTCAACTTTGTATATTTCTGTACCTATCTATATAAAGCCAATAAGGATGGGGTGGTTCCAGTTTTGTTAGGCTTCAAGCCAATTCCAGAGTATGTAAAGTTGAATATTCTATGGATTGCACGCAAAGCAAGGGTTTTGTTTAATAAGAGAAGGCACAGGGTCAACTCTTCCCCATGTCTTGTGTCCCCTGTTCTAATTTCTCTTCACATTAATTGTCCTAACTTTTTTCAGCAAGGAAAGCATGAGTTGGCCTGTGGAAAAAAATGTCTTGTCCCTGCTTTTCTTCAGCCTCCTGTTAGGGAAACACCTTGGGAGTGGTGATGGAATATCCTTGTTGTGCCTGATGCCACTGTACCACAGCATCTTCTCTGCTAAAACCTGGAGGGAAGAGCTCCCACTTCTGCAGCTGTGAGGCAGGTTCTCCTGGGTTCACATGCTGAGCAGAACAAAAGAGCTGGAAGCTGCTTTCTAGTGAAGATAGGGCTTTTTTTGGTCCAATTTGTTTTAAAGAGAGAAATGAATTGTTTGGAGGCCATAAAAGTTTTTTGACTATCTGGTGCTTCCAGAAGAAGGTGGTCTGTAGAGCTGCATCTGTTCGGAGCTGGCTCAGTAGCGGTCTCCGGGGAGGAAGGCAGAAGTCATCTGGCACAAAACACTCTGCACAACTGAAAATGACAAACTTCTCATTCTTATGAAATGAGTCCTGGCACAGTTAATATACACACAGAGCAGTCATCAGTGTTGTTCACTTCCAATCCCTGCAAATTGCTCAATGATTTCTTCAAGACTTGCTGAGGTAAGGAGTGAGAGGGCCAGGAGAAGGCTTGAGGTAGTGGAGACTTAGGATCATGTTACACAGATTGGGTCCCTGTGCTAAATAAGATGTTAAACTCGGGAGTCTAAGACCTCAGACACTGGAGACTGAACAAGTTCTTGATTAACAGATGGTGGAAGACTGTACATCTCATTTACTGCTGTTCTAAAGCAGTGACTTCTAACCTCTTGCAGCATGTAAAACTCAAATGTTTCACCTGTTTAAGTGATCTAGCAGATACGGGCTTTTTTCTTTATCATTCTTCTTCAGACTTCTAGCAATGGCTGATGCTTCTTAGACAAAACATTGTTTTCAAATGCATCTTTTCAATAGCTTTTCTGTTTTAAGGGTCATATTAAAAATGAAACTCCAGTCAAACTGAATACCTTCAGCGTGAAAAGATCCTTGTGTTTGTGTAACGCTCCATCCCTTATTTTTGTTTAAACTTATTTTTGTTTAAATCCATGTGTTTCACCTGTTGGATACGAAATGGTTAAATGAAATATGGCACTTTCATCAAGCTTCTGGATGTGAACTCATGAGCACAAGGAGTGTTTCCAAGAGGCACTTTGGAAGGTTATTTTAGGAATACTCATAAAAATCATTATTTCTTCACAGTGCCACAGTTGCTTCAATAGCCCATTCTTTCATGCCAGTGCATGAACTTCTGGAGCATCATTTTACAGCATTTTCTTAGTGTTTCTTCACTGTGTTTTCAGTAAATGTGGTGGTGTTAATAGTGAACTGCTAACCAGGATCACACTTGCATTAAGGTTTTCATACCACTAGGATTTCTTATAGACATAATGTTCTCAGAAGTAGCTGAATAATTAATAGAAAGCGTTCACTTACAAGATAAGCTGGTTACACTTCTTATCAGAAACTCCATGCTGTAATTAAGGAATGGTTAAATATAAAACCTGCTGATGTTATGTTAATAGTTCTTTAAGTCACGTGTTGTAGGCATGTGTGATTTTAAGTAGAAGGTAACGGGGTTGTTTGCCATAGTTCTGTCATAAAATCTGACATACTTAAAGATTTCAGTAGCCATTTGTGAGCCCTTTATAAAGTGGATTATGAATATAATGGTGGAGATTGTGACTTAAGGCCCATGGCTGTTCAATCACTCTTGCTTTGAAGTTTGCTACATTCTCATATTGTTCAGGACAGAAAAGCTTAAAAGTGTTGCTTGATTCAAGCAAGAAGATAGTGAAAAGCTTTCCTGATTATGTGGATTTTGCATTGACTTTCAGGTTGAGTACAGTTTATCTCAAGAGGATTTTCTGTGGTTTCTAAGTGATCCATAAATTGTGAGTTTTGTGGGCAGTGAAGCAGCCTTTTACTTAGGGTACCCTATGTCCAGGGACAAGAACTGGCCTGTGTCCTTTTCAGGAAGGGTGCCTGAAGTCAGGCAGCTGAATGAAAACTGGAGAGCTGAGTCCCTGAGCTGTTGGTAATTGAGCTTTTGACATACCTGCCCATGGCACTTTCCCAGTCACACCTCCCAGGGCTGCTTGGAGGCAAAGGGCAATCAAACACACACTGTCAGTCTTTCTACCACGGGGTACTGTGCATCCTTATAATCCTGAGTTTCAAAAGAGGTTCACATTGCACAGTAGTGCAATATTGTGCAGTATACTTTTGCACAAAAGGTAACAACAGTGTGGATTTGTATATAGTGGCTTTTTAGAGGAGTGAAGTATTTGACAGTACCTGCTGAAATTTGGTACAACCTTATGAAAGAAATGCTCATTAATTAAGAAAAGACTTCATAAAATTCTGAAATGTCTGTTCATGATTAACAGAAAAAGACTGAAGATTTTTCAGAACCTTCTGACAAGATCCTCAGTTTAAGGATGCATTACTCAGCCCAAACAATGTATTAGACCCAAGTATAAATATGCTTCCACTGTGAACATTGATCAGATTGGAAGGATGATATATTGGTATTCTTGTGGATTTTTTTTTGTGTTAGAAAGGGGACTGGTCAAGCCTTGCAAGATGCTGAATATCTTTCTGATGTTGTAGCACTGCAACCAGCAGGTCAGACCAGGATTGCCACTGCTGTTCTCTCCATCTGCTATGTTTTGCCTTTTTTTTTTTTTTTTTTTTAACTACTGGAGTATTCTTTTATTTTAAATTTTGGTATCATTGCCTAGAATTAAAGAAGAGGAACAGATTTTATGTGAAGAAGATTGTTCAAGTAAGAAGGGAAATGTGTGTCTTTCTATGTCAATATTGTGCCTCCCAGACACAGGCTGTTGCCTTTGATTCTCATTCACTTCACTTCCTGCTGAAGTACATTGCTGGACTATTTGTCTCATGATGAATTAATTGCTTTTAATTTCATAGGATTGCAGTGATGAGCTCATGGACTCAGGTCCTTTATGTGAGATACTACTGGTTCTGATGCACATTTGCAGCCAATTTGTAGGGGTTTTTACACTCTGATTTAATTGTTGATTGGGTGAATGTTCAAATGATGCTGGAATTTGTGAGAGGAGTCATTTCAGCTGTCAGTCCATATCCATGATGGGGAAGTTTAGAGACTGGTCCATAGAGCCCAGCTAAAACCAGGGTTACTTCAATTGCAATCCCATCTAAAAGGTCAGTGATTCAGGGGAAGCAAATGCTGAACATCTTTGCCACTCCACAGAGGTGACCTGTTCAAGATCCAGCTCTGAAATAATCTGGATATAGATCAAAATTAGTGATACAGAAATGAATCTTTCAGTTTAATTCTAGGAGTCACCAAGCTCAAACCATCTATCTAGGAGGATGTAGTTTGATCAGCCATTCAGGAATACTGCATTCATTGATTTCAGTGGTGAGGCATAGAAAATGGGTTTAAAAATGTGTAAGGCTGAGAGGCAAAGACCTCTGCACTGATCTGGTGAGTGCAGCACAGAAACTTGGTACTGCATGAAGTCTGGTTTGGTTTTGTTTCCTGCGGTAATATGAAAATGCATTGCTTTCTGCAAGCTATCTAGGATATTCTTGAACACATGTTGCTTAAAAACTATTAGGAAAAAAGCATTTCTGAAGCTGTGTTAGCTTATTAGAGCTTTTCAGTTGTGCAGACTGCATAGGCAGTTTGTGAAGAAGTCAGGATGCCAGACACAGAGCTGTTTGTTTCGTGTAGCTGCAGAATATGATTTAAATGTGGCGTTACTGGCTGGCCCATTTTTGAAGTTGCTGCCAGTTAATCTTGCTATACACGTAATTTTCTTAAAATTTCAACAGCTCAATCTGGGTGCATATTCTAACTTGGGTTACATGGTTTTAATTTGTTGAATAAACTCCAGTGGATGCTCTGTTAGGAATCCAATATTTACAGATATCATTTGTGTGTTACTTAATGAGGTATAACCGAAATCATCACCATGCAGTTCAGAAATAGAAGGCAACAGCTGTAATACTGAGAAGGAGATGCAGGTCACGAGTTCAAACCTTGAGATTAAAGGGATGACTTTTACCCTACTGTCTTTACTTTGTCATGCTTGCTATAAGTAGATGTCAAGGCCCTTTGGTTTATAAACCACTGAGCTTATATTTCTCTGTCTTATTTTATTTTTATTTTTAGTTAGTGAATCTGATCATTTTCCTCTGCTGATATTTAAGTCTTACTGACTTAAGTGGAAACAGGATTTCCTGTGGTGATTAAAACCACAGGTGCTAGGATTAAGGAAGGCCTTTTTTTCAGCAGCATATAGACTAAAACTGGAATGATACATAGAAGATTAGTGTGGCATCCTCAAGGCTGACAAGCAGATTTGGGAAAGCACATGAGGGGATCAAACTCCAGGAGGTGTAACCATGGGGAAACTTCTCTGGCAAAGTTTTTATGAGGACTTGAATCTTAACTGATTCAAGTCCTGGAACTCAGCTGCTGGAAGCAGAAACCTCTTTGGATGCAGCGCTGACGTGTGCAGCCTTTATGGGAAATGTGTGTGTTTTTAGGACAAGGGTTTTAGGCTATTGATGCTTCCCAAGACCCTAACGTCTGGCTGTACTCTGTGGAGACAGGGTGCAACTTCACTGGAGAGAAGCTATTTTAGGAGTTGTAAATCCTAGCCATGTAAAATGTGAAGAATAACCTAGCACTGAAATACAGGCTAAAGTGATGTTCCTTTCTGTTCTCTTTTTCCTCTTAGCCGTAAGAATTTTTTTCCCCTTCAGATTTTAGTCATTCTGGCTTGAGGTGTCCTGTCTAAAGTTCCAGGGTTGTTGTTGTTTTGAAGATTTTTTGGTGGTCTTTGGTAACAGTTTTTTTGGGGTTAATTGCATTCTAGATGGCTTTTATTAATCTGCAGTTTTAGACACAGACTATACACTGCTGTGTGGACATTAAAGCTTTGTGTTCTTACTTGATGGTGGGAGATGATGCCATTCCATAAGTTCTCGGGGATGACACCTGAATGGCTTTTTGGATCAGATCCTGTTAACTTCTCTTGTGACTGTTTCCACTGAAATTATTAAATCTATTTGTAGGAATGAGAACTTTTTTTATGTATATAGGTATGTATGTATGAATACATAAAAGTACACAAAAATGTGTGTGTCTATAAATGTATATAAAAGCAGAAGTTCTTATTCCTGTTACATGTTTTATATATGTTTTATATATATTTAAAAGAAGTTCTGGTTCACACAGATTATCTCTCTCTCTCTCTCTCTATATATATATCAGAAACATACTGTTGATTTGCAAGTTGACAAGAAGTTACATATGTATATATGAGTAGCAGTCTTGCGTGTCAAACAGCATGTTCTATAAAATAGCCTTTATCTTCTGGAACATGAGTGCTGCAGGAATGGGCTGTGGTTGTGTGAAATGCAATCCTGGAGCAGGGGGGCTGCTTGTGTTAGTAAGGTCAGCAGGGTTTGCTCTCAAATTCATCCAGGCGTTACAGCACACACTAATGAAATGTGCAGCACAGAGGTATGGACTTCTACTTCACTAAGGATAATAAACAGTAAAATCTAAGGTTTTATTGTAGTATATATTACAATTTTCCATTATTTGTCATCTCCTCTTTGCCTCACCTTTATTAGGTGCCACCTTGGCTCTCCAAGTTGAACCTATAAAGGTTCAACGTGTATTTTTATAAAAAGGAGAATTCAAAAGTTTTTTTTCCCTAGCACCCTGCATCAGAATGGCTGAGATTCTACACAACCACAGTTATGGCTGCAGATTTCTGTGCGTCTCACAAAGAATTAATTGTGCAATCATCCTACACTCGTCATCAGTGTGAGAATTTACAAAAGTCACCTCTTAACTTTTAAAAGCTATTCCTCTTCCAACAATGTTCTTTAGTTTATGAAATGTGACCAGCCACCTTACTTAATGACCTGGTCGTCAGCAGTTTTTAGAAAGATTATTGCCTTTGTATTTTGCACAGCGCATTTGCGTATAACCAAAACAATCTAAAAAGAAACCACAAATTGTAAAATCTTGACCACGTAATTTTTAACTTAATAGGAAACATGAAACCTTTACATTTAGTGAAGTAACTTTCCAGGTGTCCCTGTTTTTCTAATAAACAGTTAGTGTTTATTAAAAAAAAAAAAAAAAGAATACGTAAAAAAGACAGTATTGTATTGAATTGAAAGCACCAAAACAGATAAGTTCTGTTCTTTCCCCATATGCACGCTAAGGGCCCATTCCCACTTTCTGACTTAGAAAGCTTCCACTGACAGCAGCCCCACAGGACAAGGCCATTTCATAGAGGCTCAGGGAAGAGATAAATGTCAGATGAGTTAAACTTCAGTGGCAGATAATCCCAGCAGCTTTTGAAACTAACAGGTAGTCATCAATAAAAGCTATTGTGGAATGAATAAAAGCTAAAAAGCTTTGCAAGATAAAACAGAAAGTTGTAATTGGGATAATAGTCACAAAAATTAACAGTAGTATGTAGAAGTAGAATTACCTGTGTAAAAAGTAATTTTCTAGTTGAATTCTATGATATAAAACTTTATTCAGCTTTGTCGAGTGCCTGCAGTTTGGTTCTGCCATTTCTGACAGTTTTTGATTGCCTTCTCTATGTGTTCCTCGCTTTAGCAAAGTAAAAATGACACCTGTTTGAGTCTAGTTTGCAGGACTTTGGTGGCAAAAAAAACCTCCTTAAATGTGCCAGGGGAAGATTTTAGAACTAAAACCAGATCTATCATGATGCATATGTTCCAGGTATTTTCCATTTAGATTACATAATGGAAAATAGATGTTTATGAATATGGATGTGTATTTGAATGATATGGCTAGCAGGTAGGTGTCCCTTCCTGGAGCAAACTGAAGCAGCTCAGGTGTGTGTGGTGGGCTTCTGCAGCTGCTGGGGATTGAAGCCCAAGCGGCCAGGACTTCTGGAATGGAGTATGCATGCTCAGGAAGTTCTGCATGGCAAAAACACCACCATGATGACATCAGGAAGTTTAAGGGAATCCAGCTTTGTTGCAGTCATAAGGCAAAATGTAGACACGCACCTGGCTAACCTTGATACCCTGTGTCACACTAAAAGGGTCAGAAGAGAAGGGTTTTTCTCAGATGAGAACAAACCCAAGATTTATCTTAATTATTTTCTATTCTTTTTCTTTTATTTTTTTTTCCCTAGATGGTCTAAAAGACATTGAGGAATCATTGCCAAATCAGAAGGAATCTCAGCAACTTTCAAAATCTAGTTGAACTGGTTTGCTGTCAGCTTGGCTGGATCTCTGTAAGGTTACACGGAGGGTTTCTCTGGATCTTGGACCTCCTGCAGCTCTGTGGGCAGCGTGACCAGCTGGGCACTGAACACTTGGGGGTTGGTGGCCTCCAGCAGGGCATCCCTAAGGCTTCAGGATTTGTAAAAGTCACTGCCGTTAGGGTTGGTTGAGTTTTTGGGTTTTTTCCCAGCAATAATAAGCTTCCAAGGATCAAAACACTTTGTAGTCCGGCGGGTTGTGTCTACAGAGCGATCCTGAGAGGTGGGGGTAAGTTCCGTGCCTGAGGAGGGTGTCCAGCACTGTCCCAATCACTGCTCTGAAGCCCTTGAGGTGAGTGGTACACAGAGTCAAGTGTTACAGGGCTGTAGTTGCTGTATAAGGAATTTCTTCATGGTTTCAGCTGTAGCTTTTGGAGGAAATAATTTAATAACCCTTTTCTTTAGAAGTATTTGCGGTTGAGGTACCTCGTGTAACAGAGCTGATTCCTCAGCTGGCTAGCAGTGGAGCTGTGAGATGTAACAGCTCAAGGAACTGTCCCTTTGGTTTTGTACAGGTGTGCTGCAGAAGTGAAACCAGCTGAGTCTACATGTTGAGCTTGCTTGTTTATTTGAGTAATTTTGGAAACGCTGCCATTCCTGACACTGCAGCTGTGTTTTTGAGGTCAGTAGGAGCAGGACATTGACATGTACAGCAGTGAAAGAGTGATGTTGTGGCAGAGAGGTTTAATCTGGCCTTGCAGGAATTCATGGATTTAAGTGGAAAGCACTATTAACTCTTGCATCGTGAGGATGCAGTCTTGGTTGTGTGCAGGGCTGTACATACCCACATGCTGGTAAAGAATGAAGTTTACTTTTAGAGCCTGTGTGTGTACACATACCTGTCAAAAATATATTTTCATAGCTCCTCCATCTCTCGCAGAACGTCATCGTTGCTGGTACCCACAGCGGTCCGAGGTTAGCTCCGTGTTGGCGCGAGATTCCCCCGCAGCAGAGCCCTGCCAAGGCAAACAGCGTGTGGCAGCTCCGTGCTGCTGGGTGCCTCCATCACCCCAGCACACAGCCACAGCTGCTCAGAGGAAGCACTTTTCCTCGCTGGGAAGGAAAAACTCGCATTTAATTTGGGGACTGGCGTTCTCCAGCTTTGGAAAACATTTGAAAATTTTGCAGAAAGAAGATGGTTTCCTGAGGTGTGGTCAGCTGGAGGAAGCCTTCGGTGGTGTTTGGCTGGTTTGTGTCTTACATGATTCTCAGTGTGCTTCCAGGTGCCAGTTGTGCTGCCTCCTTTCTCTTGTGTGTGATTACCCATCGTACCACTGGCAATGGCTGAGCTGTTCTTGGGAACACCTATGGCCCTTCAAGTACCTCTTCTACATCTTTCTTCATCTCTGAAAACAGAGGGTCTTCAAAAACAGCCTTGCCCCACTTTGGATGATGTTGTTGGAAAGTTCTGGCAAGTAAAACCTGTGATAACTTAATTCAGAAGGGAATGAAGAGCTAAAATGGGTGAGAGTAAAGAAAAAGGCTACTTGATCACTTTTTAAAGTTAATGTACAGTGGTGATAAATGAACTGTAAAATAAAAGCTTTATGGCAATGAGTAGAGGGATGCCTAGTAGACTGTGGAGTGATTTCCCTGGGGCAGAGCAGGGTATGGATGGAGCCTGTGATGTTTGTTGTAGCCAAAAGAGGCAGCGGAAAAATTGAATTACAGGCATAGCCAAAGCATCTGGGGCTTGAGAGTTTCTGTCAAGTGCGGATGAGGATGTATTTGCACGCTTCTGACAGGAGTGGAGACCTCGGCGAAGGAGCAAATCCTCCTCGTCTGTTGTCTCTCCCTCTTTGGCCGGTGGTACCGATTACCAAGGTATCCGGGGAACAGCGAGAATCGCCCAAAACGCACTTGGAAGTGAAACTCAGGGGCAGCGCTGAGGAGCGCTCTGCGGCAGAGCAGCGGGCAGAGCTGCCCCGCAACCTTGAACAGGAACGCGTCTGAGCGGTGTCCAAGAGGCGTGTTATTCTTCCTCTAACGCCAGAGTGCTATTTGGCCCAATTACTTTAATAAAAGGTGAAAGAAGCACTAAAGCCTTTATTTAAACAAGAAGTAAAATAAAAGCCTGGCAGAACTCGCTTTTTTTCTTCTGGGCTCCGAGTTGCCTCCCCTCGCCTCTCCCCGGGCTGCGGCACCTCGGCAGCGGCCGGGCTGCGGCGAGTCCCCCGCGGCTGGCGCGGAGGGGAATAAATAGCCGGGCGGCGGCGCGGAGCCCTCCGCTCCCGCAGCCCCTCCACGTCACTTCGCAGCGAGCCGAGCACGTGGGGCGGGGAGATCGTATAAATCTCCCTCTCCCTGCGCGGCCGTGATGTTATCTGCTGGCACCCGTCCCCTCCGCGCAGGGAGAGCCGAGGGGCCGGGGGCGGCAGGCGGGGGGCGCCGGGCGGAGCGCTAGAGCCGCCGGGGACGGGGCCAGCCCCAGCCCCGCGGGGGAGGCCGGCGGGGCGGGGGGGGAGAGCGGCGCTGCGCTGCGGCCAGCCCCGGGCGGCCGGCTCCGCGCCTGCGACCCGCGGGAGGCTGCCGGGGCGCGGCGGCGCTGCCTCGCCGACTGCGGCGCGGGCTTGGCGTTTCGGAAGGAGGAGGAAGAGGAGGGAGCTGGGAAGAGCTGTGCGGCGCGCAGCGGCCCGGGCGGGGGTGGGTCGGTGCATGCGGCGCGGGGCGCACGCAGCAGCCTGCGGGACGCGGCCGGACGGGAGATCGCCGGGCGCCGCCGCGGGGCCGCCGCCTGCCGCTGCCGCTGCCGCTGCGCCCGGGCCGGGCGCGGGGGCCGGGGCTCGGCGCTGCCGGGCGCACACGTGCGCGGCTCTCGGGGCTGAGCGCCGCCGGGCGCGGGGCGGTGCCGCTGCCCGCCCGGAGCCGTCGGGCGCCGCGGGCGCACGGCGGGGCTCAGCGCCGCGCCGGCAGCCTCTCTCTGCCGGCTGCGGCAGCGCCCTGTGATACCCATCACTGCGCCTTCTCGCCCTCCTTTTTCTGGGTTTTTTCCTTCCCCCCACACCCTCCCCCCGCTTCAGATTTTTGTTTTACAGCGCGCTGAGAGCAGCCTCTCTGCCATTTACTTGATTTGCAGGTTTGTTGTATCTGTCTGGGGGCTTTTTTCCTTCTCCTTTTTTGCTGTCCGGCTCGCTCTACCCCCGAATTTTATCTAGTTGTAGCAACTTGCTTTTTCTTCTTTTTAATTTTTTTTTTGTTTTTTCAATTATTATTATTACTGGTGGTTTTTATTTTTTTTTTTTTTTCACTGGCGCCTCCCGTGCGTTTTCCGATTGCGAACCGCCCTCGCAAGCCGGTTTTTAAGAGCATTTTTTTCCTGCAGATCTCCCCTTTGTTTGCACAGATCCCCTTTTTTTAATTTTTAAATTTTTTTTTTCTTGTTGTCGTTCGTTGTTAAAGTCACTTTTTTTTTTTTTTTTTTTTTTTTTTTTTTGGTGGGGGGGGGGCGCTGTATTTAAACACTTAAAATGCACTGCTATCTCCTGAGCGTGCTCCTCACCGTGGATCTGGCCACCGTGGCTCTCAGCCTGTCTACCTGCAGCACCCTCGACATGGATCAGTTTATGCGCAAGAGGATCGAGGCAATCCGGGGCCAGATCTTGAGCAAACTGAAGCTCACCAGCCCCCCGGACGAGTACCCCGAGCCCGAGGAGGTGCCCCCGGAGGTCATCTCCATCTACAACAGCACCAGGGACCTGCTGCAGGAAAAAGCCAACCACAGAGCCGCCACTTGCGAGAGGGAGAGGAGCGACGAGGAGTATTATGCCAAAGAAGTTTACAAAATAGACATGCAGCCTTTTTACCCCGAAAGTAAGTCCTCCGTGTTTGTGCATGTGTGCGTGATTTCGCCCCCGAGGCTGAGCGGCGCTCAGCACCTTTAAATAGCACCCCCGAGCACCGCAACCTGCCTTCTCTGCTCGGCTCGCTTGTCATCCTCGGCATCGCTTAGGTGAAGGCTTCTAGGCTTTAATTTCGGTGACGGGGTGTACATATGACTGGGTGGGTGTGTTGGGGGGTCACCTGTTGCCCCGGACTGGCGAGGTTGGCAGAGCCCTTAGAAGTCCCCCAGGAATCCCTCGGGGTGCCGGTGCAGCGCCTCGCACCTGAGCAGAGCTCCCCCCGCCCGGGATCCCCCGCCAGCAGCGCCTTGAGTTCCCCGGCAGCCCCCTGTACAGCCTCCAGAAAGAGCCAAGGTCTTTCCACTGCTCTTGTTTCCCTTGGAGTGTCCGGGACGGGCAGGTTTCCATCTCTCCATAACTGAAAAGAAAAGGAGGTCTTTAAAAAAAAAAACAAAAAACAAAAACCAACAAAAAGTCGCCAGCTCGTCTTGTCTGTGTCCCTGTAGAACATTGTCCCGCAGGCTGCTGTTCACGTTGGTGCTCAGAGAGGACAGGGACGTCCTCCTTCCTCTTCCCACTTTAACTAGCCTCCCCTTTTGGTTCGTGGGCACTTTTCATTTCAGGTACAGAAAAACTTTTCCCTTCTGGGTAGCCTCGGTTCTTGGAACCTGTCTCAGCCCGTCTGCCTTTTGCTGTTTTTAACGACCTTCTGGTGATCCATGCCACGTTTTGCACAAAAAAAAAAAAAAAAAAAGAAAAAGAAAAAAAGAACAGAAAAAAAAAAAGGTACAAATGCTCCGTGCTGACCAAATCCACTTAGAGTGATTAATAATCATAACGATGTGCCTCTTTGTTTTGGTAGCAAAGCTTAAGTGCATAGGAAAAAAAAAGAAAAAGCACCGCGCTGCCTTAAAAGAATCTAGATCATCATCATACCAGGGAAAGTGAAATACCAGAAGCAGAAAATAACTTCACCGTTCACATAACCAAACCCTAGTCCCTAGTCATTTCATTTAGCTCTCTTCCCTCCCCCACCACCTGATGCCCTATATACTTGCTCTCTGTTTCTCAAAAGCACATAGCTCTCGCTTAAATAGATAATTCAGCCATTTTGGTAACTTTATCCTAGAGTTTCTAATTGCATTTTCCTCTTATTTATTTTTAGTTTAGCAAGTTGTAGCTTTGGGGCTTGCTCTGTCTTGCATGGGATAGTCCTAGGATGCCAGCCAAGGTATCTGAACCCCACGCTCCGTGCAGCTGCCTCCCTTTCTTCCTTTAGTCTTAAATGACAACATCAGGTACAGGACATCCTGGCAGTCAGAGCCATTTTATTATTGTAATTATGGCACCATCCTTAATAGCCATGATAAATACACTCCACCCTTATTACCCTTGGGGAAGAAATACTTTCTTTTTTAAAAAAAACCCCACATATTCGGAGCCAAGTGGGTATGAGCAGAGTGGTTCAGTATAATTCATAGCTGTAGCAAGAGCACAGAAGTCATGCTTGTTTTCCACGTTGACGTACTGTATTATTTTGCTGGTGGTTTTGGTAGAAGTCAGCACTTCCTTTTGAGACCTATTAGATCGTACCCAGGGCAGAGGAGCACCTATGGGCAAAGGTTGGGAAGACCTATAGCAGTGCCTTGGCTTGGGGAGTTGACCCTGTAGCAGAGAGTCTCTGAGAATTGTAAAGCGCATCCGTCCTGAGCACCTCTGTCCTCTGTCCTTGCCTCAGCAAACTTCAAAGCACCGATAGTCCAAACTGCAGCTGCGTACTTTCCAGAAAATTAAAATATCTGTGCTGTGTGACTTGGATGGTATTGACAATAGAGGATCTATTTTTAAAACGTTGTCAGAGGCCAGATTTGGTCTGAAGTATCGACAGAGGCTTTGGAAGAGCAAAGGAGATTGCAGGTATCTACCAACAGAGTGCATCAGACGTTTGGGATCCGAGGGCCAGCTAGCAGCAGATCCAGCACTACTGTGCGAGGGCTGTCGCTAACATCAGAGTAAGTAGGTTAACTGTTTTTCCACTGCTCTCTAGTTATGCTGGATGGAGCGAACCTTTCCAAAAAAGACAGTAAGGAAGAAATCACTCCACCATATTTTAAAGGAAGAAATTGAAAGCGCAGCTCTGGCGGCCACAGGCGCTTTCTCCGAGGCATTTCAGAGTGGATTTTTTTAACTCTGCAGTGTCTGCTGTGTTGGAGAGGCTGGAGGGAGAAGGGGATCAGTGTGAATGCACTGGAGGTCAAAAGCTGCTATAAGGCAGGCATGGGAAAGATCAGTGGTTCAGTTTTTACCACAAGTTGTTAGCATCCAGTAACTGACTACAACCCAAGTATTACAAATATGCTCTAATTATACTCATAGTCAGCAATATATCACTACAGATCGCTGATAGGTCTTCGTGGGGCATTTTGTAAAGTTCAGACTAAATATTTTTAGCAATGAGGAGATTTAAAAGGAAAACTATAAGAGATATTGTATATACCCTAAGGCATATTTTGTCTTAAATATTATCCTTGGCCAACTGTACTGTATAAATACAGTAAATATGAATAGAACTGGCAAGATGCCAATCTCCTGGGATGAATTTTAGTCAAGAAGGTATTTATGGGATATAAATAATACTGTGTCAACATTTAAAGAAGGGATCTGATTAGTTTTGAAATTATTCATATTAATCTTTTCACATGCTGTTAATTTAAGGCTCAAACTATAAAGTTTTGCTAAGGTTTACTGATAGTTTGCACTGAGGAAGTAAGGGGGCATCTGGCTTGAGGGTCCGGTTGAGGTTAAGGACACATCGGGATATAGGTGGAAATTCAGCAAGTCAGGGACTTGCCTGACCCAAAAGCAACAGATGTGAAAGAAGTGTCAGAAAAAATAGTACAAAGACATTTGGAAAAAACAGAAAGCTTTTGTCTGTCAAGCATGCCTTGTGCTCAGGACAGTATGCATCTGTGTGAGTCTGAATCTCTCCTAAGTCCAGGTGGCAGTCAGAATTTGAGGGTTTTTTTCAGAGCAGTTTAAAGAGGAAGGTTGGATATGGTGTTCTCTGAGCACAACATCAGAGAGTTCTTGGGAATTTTGTGCCTAGGCAAAGTTACCTGAGTAAAACTGGTTACTGTGAATTCTGGATCACATTGGAAGCTTATTACTTATGAGTTCTTCATTGAATATCTAGGCCATGATACTTAAGCTAAGTGATGATTGCCACTGCACTGAGGGTAAACAGAAATTTAATGCCAACACAATTAGGGGTGGTGAATTGTAATGCTAATGAGAAACGGGCAGACTTGAGAAAAACAGGCAACACATGTATCTGGAGGCAAAGTCCCATTCTGTCATCTTCATTCAAAGCAGTTTTTACCGTAGCCTGTGAACTGGTCTGTAGTGACAGATTAAGGCCAATGCAGGTAAACGTTTAAGTTTTCTGCATTCCTGAAGATAGGTTTAGAAGTACTCATTAGCCTAAGAAAACACAGTTTTTTCTGGGTTTGGGCCTGGGTTTCATGAGTTTTAAGCTACCTTAGTGTGAAGGAGTCTCCCTGGGTTCCATCCTGCCCTAGTGGTGAGGATTACTCTTCTTAGGAGCTCTGTCCCATGAATATTGCTTTACATAGGCAGGCCATCATTCTGCTGAATATTTGCCCCATGAAAGACAACATTATAAGCTGGGAGGGCACAGTGACATGCTTCTACTTTATCAACAAGGACTCAATTTACCAGCAATGTTACACATATGTGTGCTCCTTGTCTTCAGGGTACCGGAACTGCTCCTGCAGACGGCTCCCAGCACTGACTGCATCATTAGCACGATGTTAACAGCTCACCTGTGTTCACATTTAGCACAAGACAGAGTCTAATCTGTCGGGTTTTCTCGTGTTATTAATGATATGGAAACAGACTCAGGAGGAACAACTAATTTTAAAGCTTTCTAGCTATTCTGGACCTATGGTTGTGCTCTGGAGCACCTCTTACAAGAGGAGGTGTTTGCCAGGCGTACTCTCTCTGCATTACAGAGAGCACCTGAAGCAATGTGAAGGTTTTCCCAAGGAAAGACATGGTGGGGGAACAGTTCCTTATTCCTTAAGGAATGACATTTAACGCAATCTTCGTAGGTGGAAAACCCCAGGAAATTGCAAATGGCATTAGAAAGGCACAGGGTAATTTTCTAGACAGTAGTCCTCTACATACTGAGAGGCATAATAAAATAACATGCTCTGGTGCACTAATGAAGGGCAGCACCACATGTGCTTCCTGCCTGGCTTCTGAATCACCAGCCACTTTTACTGTAAGCAGGGTGCCAAGCTGGGAAGCAGGGGGGGAAGGTACAAGAGCCAGTCATGGAATGAGGCATGGTCCTTGAGTTTCTTCCAGAGGATGAAGCCTGCAGAAAACTAAATACCCATGATCCCCAGCTTTAACACTGCATGGTCAGATGAGCTACAAGACAAGGGCTATATTCCCAAGTCCTTTCCATAACCCTCCTGGAGCTTCTTTCTTGTGTCTATTCCAAAGAGGCACTTTTCACTCTAGTTTGGTGAGTGAGAAGGTTTGACAGAATCATGGCATCATTTAGGTTGGAAAAGACTGTTAACAGTCATCTGAGTACAGCTGTTAACCTGTCACTGTGAAGTTCACCACTAAGCCTTGTCACTGTGTGCCACATCTGTACTTGAAAATACCTCCAGGGATGGTGACTCAACCACTTCCCTGGGCAGCCTGTTCCCGTGCCTAAAAGCCCTTGTGGTGAACATGCAGCAGTGCCCCTGCTGCTCCCCACCCTCCAGCCATTGACAGTGTGAATGTTTTATAGTCCCAGAGACCTTTCTGGAAACGTGCCCTTGTCTTCTGCTCGTGGCTGGAGATGTGCAGGGAGTGCCCAGAGCTTGTGCTGCTCTTTCTGGCTCTACTTGCAGTACTAGTGTGAGTAGGTGACGGAGTGAAGAAAGCAGAGCATCATCTTCATTAGGTACTGGTTTTAGCCTTGCTCCTCTCTGGTACTATGCATGAGAACAGTAGTGGCCATCAGGATGGCTGTGTAACTTTGAAGTTATTACTTCCAGCATTTTGCTGTCAGCTTGAGACTCCTGTCTGCACCAGAGCTGAGCAAAAGGATGAATGAGAGAACTGGCTGTCATTCTCAGTGAGCTTCTTCAGCACAGCCCTGAAATGCACACGGAGCTTCACACACACGAACAGACTGATTTGCATTAAGGCTCTGTGTATGCCTAATTAGCTTCCTGAGCTGCGGCCCGGTTTATGGCGCATTTGCAGGGATGAGCAAAGCCAGACAGTTCAAATCCCTCTCACTGTGATGAAATCTGTCATTTGGGCATGGGAGCCCAGTGAGAAGGAAACGCTTTACAGCATGTTTTAGAGAGGAAAGAAGAAACTCTTCAGTGATCCTGAAGAAGGCTGACCCTGTTGGGCAGCTGGCTTCTATTGCCTTTGCACTGATGTGCTAGACTGCTCCTGTATTGCAGATAAAGGGAGGAACCCCAGGGTATGGTGACAAAAAGAGTCATGAGTGAAGACACACAAATGTTTTTGTTCCTGTTGTGAAACCACATGCAGCACGTTTTCAAGCAGGCAGTTTTAGCTTGAGGATGATACGCTCCCCAGGTATTATTTAATGTAATAATGTGTTACGGATGTTTCTGGTGGTTTGTTTAGATTAAAAGGATTGGTTTGGTCATTTGTTTAGGGGAAGCTTGCACCCTGCCTTCCACTACAGGCTGTTGCTTGCTTCCCCTTCAGTCTGTGGATAGTTGGTTCCTAGCTCCAGCATCACTGTTGGTTGGCTTCCTGTAGTAGTCAATCTGAAGCAGCAATGTTTCTTCTTAAAACATCTCCTCCATGCTTGTCCTTGCTGTCTGTGCTGTGTTAAATGATTGCAGCTGGGCACCCGACTGTACAAGACATTCAGCTGCAAGGTATAGAGGAGAAACTCAAAGATTTGTCTGTAACAAGACAATAAAATGTTGTGAAAAAACCCTTTAGTGTCAAGGGTTGTGTTTTATCTCCTTCCAGTGTGACCAGTTGTGTTTGGATTTATGAATTGCTCATGAGGCTGTTCACTGCTGTGGTTCTTTTAGCTCGAGTGGCACAGGACAGGCTTTGCAGAAATGAGGGGCTAGACCTGGCTTTGTTAGACCTGTCTGGTTTTTATGGTTTTTTCACATGTGTTTGGTGCTCTGTGGTTTGGTCCACCGTAGAGAAGTTGCTTCTTTGGGTAAAAGCATTCTTTAAAACAGCCAGGTTTTCCAAAGAGAACATGGCAGCTCATGCCACTGGGAAAGCTTCTGGCTCCTTGTGGTGGAGGTTTTGTTGGTTGAGTTGAGGCAGCTGTGCAGAGAGATTGCTCACTCACTGTGAAGAGACAGGCTCTGCTGAAACACGTGTTGTTTTTTGGGCTCTCTGGCATCCGTGTTTGGTTTTCAGGAGATGCTGGACCTCACAGGCACCCCTGCAGCAGATGCATGGCAGAAGAGTGTGGAGAGGATCTTCAGAACATCTTTCCCTTGTTCAGGTTTTAATTTGGACAGTGACTGAGGAATGCTTCTCATTTCAGGTGTGATGCTCGTTGACATTCAGGCTCTTCATTCTAGAGCCGAGCTTTTCTCCTCTGAATCCCCCTTAGGGAGGGAGCCTCTTTTTGTTGTTATATAATACTTAGTGCAGTGTGTGCTGACTTCAGGTTATTAAAAATAACTGTATAAATTGTAAAACATAAGTTGACCTCATAGCTGACCCTGCTTTGAGCTGGAGGTTGGACTTCCAACATGAATTAACCTGTAATCCTTGTAATACTACATTTTAATACAAGGAAAACAATGCATTGTATTTCAGCTTCTACAGGGTGGTCTTGATTCAGTATCATTATGGATGTGATGTTTTCTGCAGTCCTGGATTTGTCCCTCTGCTGAAGCTTTCCTGCACCAAAATGTTCCTGTTCTTCTCTCCCTCTGCACACGGTTTTATTTTGCTTCTCTTGCTTGAATGTTGCTTTTCAAATAGGCATGGTAAGTTGCATGAAAATAGACTACTGTATTGGACTTCAGCAAAAGCTGTGGCATAGTTTTAGGCAAACTGAGGAGGGGCGGGGAAGGAAAATGTTGTGATACTGACCTTTCACTTTGCTTGTTTGGCTCCTTCCCATCGTATCTAATCCACGCTGCACTGACAAATACCGCATCTGTCTTGACAGGCAAGTTCACAAATAACCATTCATTCATAACTTGGAGCTGCTGTAAGACTCCTTATGGATTGCTTAATCTGACAGTTGTGCATTTGAGCAGAGACTTTGAAGCAAAGGCTTTGTAGAATGACCGTGAGTTCAGTCTGACTTTGTGCAAGCTAAGAGGGAGGTCTTGCGTGAAAGAGGATACTGTACTTGAGGGTGTGTTGCGTGTGTGCATGCGTGCACACACGCGCGTGCATACATTTTAGAGTATTAAAACATCTGTTGTTGCCAAAGCCCAAATTGGAATGTTCTGGGAAAGATAATTTAATTTTTAGCTTCTGGATTCATTTCAGTGATGGTAATTTCAACACTTCCTGGGGAGAGTCTATCGGTGGTTATGTGCATCAAATGCAGCAGTAAATCTGTCATTCTTTCCATTTCAGTTTTTCAGGCTTACAACTTCGTTATTTTTCCCTGTTTGGCTGGTGTTAGTATCCAATGTTTTCCCTGGCTTCATCTCTTTTAAACCCCTGCTTTGAATTTTAAAAGGCAAGCTAAGCCTGTTGAAGTTCCTTCTCTTACTTGTTTTTGTTTACTTACAGCATTTGCAATTCAGCAGCTAGCTCAGCTGAAATAGTGATGGTAATATATCTTTACCATGGTGATGATTGAAAGATAGGAATCAGAACATGTTGGTTTTCATTCCTTGGGGTGGAAAAAAAACCAATCCACAAAATCCCCCAACCCTGTGGGTGAACTTTGTACTCACAAGGCTGAAAAACTTAATAGGTGTTAGCAGCACTTAGTCTTTTGAAGTGGTCAGAGAGCACCTCACAATCACATATTTGATGAAGGCTTCTGCACTATAATACTTATTTATCCTGAGCCCTCAGTTGTGTTTACAGCTGATCTCCAGTACCCCAAATTGAAAGAGCGGTCCTTGCTTATTTGAGTGGGCATTGTCCAATATGAATAAAATTACTTCTCTGGGGCTTTGGGCAAACAGTCACAGAGATCTCTAGGACTGCCAAGATGTACACTTGGAAGAACACCTGAAAAACTTCACATCTTCCAAACAGTGTGTAAAAAAATGCTGCAAGCTTGGCCTCTTCTGATGCGGCAGTGGGTTGAAACAAAGGCACAAGTGGCGGTCAGGGCCTGGTGTTCACCAGAGCCTGGGACAGGCTGCTGCTCCTTGTCCCTTGTCTCTGCTTGGTCTCGTGGGTGGTCCAGGCTAGCAAATGGAGAGACATCTCTGTTCTTCCTGACTATGGAGGGGCAGCTCTGCCCTTGGCATCACAGTTCCTGGCCTTTGTGCTTTGAGGCTTTGGTGCAGGGCTTGATCCAACTGACTGGAGAACAGTTTTACAGAGCCCTTAGTGAGTGCCTAGTAAGCAAGGTCTATGGATGCCAAGGTTCAGGTCCACTGGCAGTTCATTTCTGCTTTCAAATGCCTGCAGGGGATATAAGGGATATTTGCCTTCAGGGAAGGATAAATGATATATTGTATTCTCCAACATGATAGGACATTGTAAACAGTCTGGAGATGTGTTGGATCTATGCAGATCATTGATGTTCTCATTCTCACCCAATCTTCAAGAGATCCAACCCAGTTTTCTTGGCTGTTGCAGTTGGCTCTGGGCCTCCCTGGCAGAGCGAGGGCTTGTATGTCTTGTGCCAATCACTGCTTTATGCTCAGATTTTTCTTGTTGCACACTTTGGAAGTGAAGTAGCCGCATTTCAACATTGAGGTTTGCTGAAAGATGTCCGTACGTTTCGCTTGTTGTGCTCGTTGCGTGTTTATCCAGCCTACGATGGCAGGCTCTTGCAGCAGACACACGTCTCCTGGTCTGTGAGTGGGGAACAAGTTCCAGCTTTCTTGAAAATCAATCTGTTGTTCTGATCTGGTGGTGTGATAGGAACTGAGAGGCTCCCTGCCAGGATAAACAGTTTGCAAATCAAGGGAGCTAAGTGAGCAGCTTTGGCCCAGTTTGGATGGACTCAGAACAGATTGTTGGGGGCCTGACCTTTCCCTCTTTGAACCTGAATTCCCCCCTTCCAGTTTGCATTTCTCCCTGATGCTAGGAGCCATGTATTTGGAAGTTTCACATTCCCTTTGCTAATCAGGGAAGAAAAGAGTCCCAGAAGAATCTAGAAAAAGGGATCTTTATGAATGTGGCCATAGTCCGAGTTACAGCAATATCATGTATCTGAAGGAACTTGCCTTCTTCCAAGCTGTAGTCCCATTATTTACCACACTTTATTGGGAAACCTAATTTTCTCTGGCTACAAGTGTATTTGTTGAGGTAGAATCTGGAAAGGAATCTGCCTCATGCACACTTACTGCCACTGGGCCAGCTATACATGTGATACAGTCAAACTTTTCCACTTCTCTGCCTTTTGAGAGTATGTTCCCCAGATTAAGGCCCCTGGTTCAAAGCCTGCTGAAAAGGCTGGAAGTCTTTCCACCGTCTGGAGAAGTCTTTGGTCAGGTATTAAGTGTCATTCCTTTGTTTCAGGGAGTGGCCGCATCTCCAGTATATATTGAGGTGTGTTACTGTAATGTGGTGCTTTCCCCTTTATTGAATTCCCACTGGAGACATTCTTCTGCATAAGGCCCTGAAAAACAAAGACCACGTTTGAAAATAAACACCTTAGTTAGCTTTATTGATGGACTCATTTGTTGGCAGATGTCATCTGGGATCAGCATATGGTGGCAATATGGCAAGAGCTGCAGAATGCAGAGAAGGAGAAATAAGTTAAAGCCCTGTACTACTTAGGTATTCCACATCTTCCCTTGTCTAAAATAAATGACCATCTGACTGCAAAGGTCTTGGCAAATAAACATACCATAATATATCTTTATCATCCTCCCTACAGCGTGTTTTTGTCTAGAAGTTCATCATTCCACATCCAGAGGCTTCTTAGAAACATATGCAAAATCAGACCTCAGCACCCAGAGCAGGGAAGAATTTAAAGGCTTTGACTAAGAATGTGGCAAACCTCTGTGCAGTGGACTGTAAAGAAAGGTCAGGGCTAAGCCAACAAGGTGTTTTTATGTTATCAATAAAATCTTAAAAGTCAGTTCTGCATAGAGCTGGAGCCAGGAGGACCATTTCTGAAAGTCAGTTTGCTACATGATATATGCTGAGTTTACAAGCTGGAAAGCCAAGGAGTTTGGAAACAGGAGCTGTGCTTATAGCATGAAGGTGCACGTGGTTTTGCATAAAACCTCTCTGACTTGATGTGTCTCTAAGCTCACAGACTTTTGAAATACATTTTTTTGCATGGATGAAGAGCTGGAGCAATTTAATTTGAGTCGGTAAAGTCACTCCAGATTTTTCCCTGTGATGTTGAAACGATTCTGTGCAGCATTTGTTTCGGCAAGCAGAACAGTCATTGTGGCCAGGACTTAGAGCAGCACCTAAAGGAGTGGCTTCTTTGTAGCCTTTGAGAATCCCAGGCTTTTGTTCAGATGAAGACTGAGGCAGTTAAATCTGCTTTGCTGATAAGAAATGTCCTGAATGCTGTTCTGTATCATATTTGTACTTCTACTCTATACTTCTCAAACCCTGAAAGGACTCAACGTCCACCACAGGTTGTTGGGGTTTGTTTGTGTTTGCTTTTTTTTTCAAAAAAGCAGAGCAAAATGGTTTGTATACTATCTATGTGGTACTTCCTGTGTCCCGGTGGGATGAGTTTTCATTTGATTCGGGATATGAAACCAAGTGGTTTAGTTCTTGTTTAATATAAGGGAATATTTTAATGTCACAGGATATAAAGTGCCTTAATATAAGGTCAGCGAGACCTGCAGGCAGCTTTCTGATTGAGCCTGTATGTAGCCTGGCAACTGAAGGAGATGCTCATCTCAGCAAGGATGAGATGTTCTTCTCAGGGTGTAACATTTCCACATTTGTTCACACTCCTGGCTAATCAACAGTTGGTATCATACTTTAGAAAGGATGAGAATGATACTGCTTTAGGAAGCTTTGAGCTGTGATGGAATGGACAGGTTAAAAAAGCTGGAAGTTCTCATTATGGTCTTCTGATCTCTTTACCTGCATATTCCAGGCTATTGAGTTTTGAATTAATTCCTTTTTGAAGGGGAGTTCACAGCACACTTTGTAAATTATTCCAGTGATTAATTAAAGGGACTAAAAATGGGTGTCTTCATGGCTTATGTTGTTTAGCTTGAAGTTCTAGCATTTGAATGTGGTTAAAAGCTTCACTTGCTATTTTGAAGACCCACTGTCAGATCTGCGGGTTTTCTGTAGGTACCCACAGGAAATGGAAGATTTGGAGAGCGGAACAGAGTAAGCTGGTGTGGCTGCTGGAAGACCCTGCAATAAGCTCCTCCAGGAGCTTGGCACAGACTGCTCTGTCCGGTTTCAAGTGTCCTTCAGATCTGTAGTCTGTGATCAAGGCACGTCTCTTTAAAGGATGCTGTAATCCATGGGATACCTTCTAACCTTTTCAGTTGTTCTCATGGTTCCCCTCTGAAACTCCTTTGCTTTGTTGATGCTCTGCTGAGACTCTGGGCAATGGTATTGGATGCAGTGTTTCAAGAGTGGCTGTGCCATTATCTAGTTACATGCATGTTGCAAACTCCTATAATTCAATACTACACAGTTCATACAGCTAACTTAGGCAGTAACTTTGCCAGGAGCTCTGTAAAGAGAAGTTAAAATTCATGCTTGGGTCATTACCCACCAGGGTCTGTTCCAGGTTCTTTTCAGAGGTGCTGACCATCAGATGGAATTGCCTTCTTTGGAAGTATGGTCCAATTTCTCTGTCCTACTTCTGCATTTCCACACTGAAAAACGTGTACACCTTGAAAATTCAGGATTCAAGTCACTCTATTTTTGGTGCATCTTCTTCATTATTTAACACGTCCATATCATTATTGAATCTGCAGTTGATTAGTAATGGTTTGGTTTCCTTCCAGCTGATGGATAAAAATATTAGATAGTAGAGTACAGTAAAATGTGACCTTTGTAGATGCTTTCCTCTCAATAATGGTTTGCTGTTTACCATTGCATTTTAAGTCTCACAAAAGTGCAGGGCTTTGATTCATTTACTGCCTGTTTGTGTCTTCTCATTCCTATTTCCTAATGAAGCCATCATGTAGCACCAGCTTAAATGTCTTGCAGCTACCCAAGTACGTTATATTAAAACAGTTGTCTTACCTACCCGTGTCACTCACTAAGGTACAGACCAGTGGGACCTCTTTTCCTGGAGCTGCTGTGGATCATACTTCCTTAGTTCCTCTGAGCTCTTTCTTATTCCCACGCTTCACATATTTTTTCTGGGATCAGTATAAGGCTGACTGTGAAAGTGTGATATCACTGATTGCCTGTTTTAGGATTGTGTATGAACAGTTGTGTTCTGCCTCAAAATCTTTAAGGTATTTTTCAGTGTTTAGGATTTATTGAAAGCTTTAATAATTTACATTCTTCCCTGGACAGCTCTTTAAAAAGTCCTAGTACAAGTTATCTGGTCTTACTTGTTTTACACTGTTGTTTTAAGACCTTCTGAGTTGATGCTGGAATAAAAAAAAATCTGTTCATCTTATCCTTGCCTGGCTTACTTATCTACCAAAGTATATTTCGTATTTCTGTACTACTACTTCAGCAGTTTTTATGTAATGGAGGAATATCACTGTTAAGCTTCCTGAGTACTTAAGTAAATTTCATCTCCAAGATTCATCGCCATAGAGTTGGTCTGCCCATTTGTTTTTTCTTGCCTGTTACCTGCAGTTCTTATTTTCTGATGTTATAGTAGTTCTCAGCAGGTATTAGTTTTAGTTGTAGGTTTGTTTTTTTGGTTACAGTTTTTTAATTTATCTGCTTGGGGTGGCGTTTTTATGGTTTCGTTATGGTTCACAGACAGTTTTCCAACCCGAGTGGTCTTATTTGTTGATTGTGTATCATTTCTACTTGTGCAGCAAACCAAGTGTCAGTCCAATATCCTGTACAGTTTTCTCTGTAAACGCTTCCAGTTCTGTCCAGTTGATTCAGTTCATTATTTTATCATCTTTGTATGACTGTTTCCTTCCTAATACTAAACCCATATGTTCATTTCTTTGGGACTTCCTGGTTTTGTGCAGAACACAAGGTAGTATCCTCTACCTGAGCTTTGAATCTTGCCTGTCAAGCACCTCGCTTCCATCTTAAAAATAAATCTGTACTTGAGTCTGGCTCTTTGAAGCTGCTTAGTTGTTGAAGTGCCGGCAACCTAAGGTCAGGGTTCTGTAGAGACCAGCTCATCAGAGAGTCACCGTATTTCCTCAGGAGCCAGGTGTAAAGATGTGGCCTGGCAGAATTTGGTGGCACTCATGATGACGAAAGCGGTGCCACCCACCACTCCAAACTGCAGACTGGGTGGTGACGGGTTATCTGGGGCTTGTACCATTGGCAGCTCTTCCTTCAGAGAAGCAAGGGGCCAGACACTCCAGCTGTGAGGTTAGTTCTCTTGCCAGAAACCATAATTTTGGAAGGCAAATAATATATTTGGATTTCTTTTCCATGTTCAATAGCACAAGACATGGGAGACCTCCAAGTCACCGACTCAGTTGGTGACTCCATGTGCAAAGTAGTTAGTGGATGTGTTCTTCCTTCCCCACCCTGAGGTCTGAGCCCTTAACCTGTAAGGAAATTTCACTTGTGCTAAAAATAGTGTAGAGGGCATAATGGATAGTAAGTCATCCTAGTAATTGCAACTTAGTAAAAGGACCTTGGCATTAGGGTTATCTGTACTTAAATAGTAGGAGTTGATATGCTTGTTAGCACGAAATTGGAGCTGACTCTAGCAAGTATCTTCATGGAGCAATCTGGGTTTGTTTTATTTTTTTACAAGTTACTATGTCAGAGAGAGTGACCAGTTACTCTGCATTAATCCTCTCCATGTTAGCCATGATTCCATGGTAGCAGGATTTGTGGCTAGCTGAACATGAAGCTCTGCAGATGAGTTTTCCCAGGTTTTGTTCTACTGTTCTGTCCTGTCTGTGCTGCAACTTCTAATCCTTCCATCTCCATCTCTGTAGCTGTTTCTGGGCTCAGTGGGCAGACACATTTCCCATGCAGAACATGAAGCATTTTAGGGATTTTCAGAAGTGGCCTGGGAGCTTTCTGGGCCAGCTGCAGTGAAGAAGCAAAGGAAAGAGTTGAAAGCTGAGCACCTTTGGATGGGCAGACAGGTGTGTGTTCCCTGCATGCAGACAGCTAGTGGCACTTCTAGTGTCTGCCGAGATTTCCTGAGAGAGGCTTAAAATCTCTGTGCTTTTCTGTTCCTGATTTGCACTGCACCAGAGTGTAAATCATTTTAATTGTAATTACTGTTACAAAGCAGGAAAGATTGAACAGTTTTAATGTGGTTTAAAACTTTCACTTCCCTCTGTCTCTAGCATTCATCTGTTGTCTGCTCTCTTTATCTTAATCATTTAAAGATGTGTTGCCTATGCTTTGAGTCTGTGAATCTTGACTTCTCTGCAATGAAAAAAACCCCCAACTTAGTTTTCTTTCACTTTTCCCTCTTCATTATACTTTTGCTTCTTGTATAATTATTTTTATTTTTTTTATTTATTTTTTTTTCTCCCCAGAGTGAAGGGGTTGAACAATCCGATCTGCTTTTCTTGAAAATAACTTGCTTTCATTTCCTCCTCCAGCCAGGGAATAGTTTGGAAAGGCTGTTCCCTGGACCCTTGGCCGAGCAGGAGAAGGCAGCCAGCTGTGCTGCTTGCCAGGGGAACAGGAGCGCTTCCTGGCAGAGGTGGGGCGAGAGGAATGGAGCCTGTGCCGTGGGACTTTGCTTTCATCTCCTCCACTCTCTGCAAGGCACTCCTGAAATTTCCTGACCACTGCTGGATTTTCCAGTTAGAGTAGCTAACTAGTGAGGCACACTTGTGTAGAAAAACAGCTATAGAGGAAGAAGATGCAGCTTGCTCTCACAAACAGCAGTAGATTAAAACTACTAATAAGGGAAGATGGGTGCTCCCATGTGTCTGGTCATCATCACTATTCACCTGGTGTGAGTGCCCTTTTGGTATAATCATCCACATACGTTTCTTCTGTTAAAAAGAAGTCTATAGTTTATCCTATTCAATTTTATTCTGCATATTTAGGTTTGGATGTGCTGGAATGTTCTGATTCCTTTTTATTTATTTTTTTTCCCCCAAATTTCTTGATATATTTGGATTTGTGGGTTTGCTTTTGGGGGCCCTGAGTGCTGCAGTACCTGAGCCCTGTTGCTGAGATGAAGTCTTGGGCAGGGAGAGTGCATTGCATTCTGGCTTTGGACTCCTGCAGACAAGTTGCTGTCAGCAACACTGCAAATGCTTTACTTCTTGGAGTATTCTCTGAAGTGAAATGTTGCAGGTTTCCTGGTAAAATCTAATTCAACTTAATTCCTTGGTCTTCATTGCAGGGGCCTTTATCAGAAATATACAAGCAAGGAGGCTTCTCTTTTAAGCCTCTGGGAGAAAGTTTGGAAGTATCTATCCCCTTTTATGATTTCATCACAAACTTGTTTCAGAAGAGGTCCCAGTTGAAAATGACTCCCCTGGAGAAGCCTTTCTTTTAATTGTCTCCAAGCCTAAATCTGTAAGTGTTTGCTTGCCTTCTTCCTCAGGCACTTCAGTGATACCTGGAGATGAAGTAGATTCTCATGCCACGTTTTTAAGTGATACATTCCTCTATATCTGTACTGGTTCAGCATTTATCATGAGCCTTAAGTGAAGCCAGCAAATGGTGAGAGGTTTGTGGCTTGGCTTCAAGTCACAGCTGGTCTACCACTGGTGACAAAGTTCCTCACATGAGGAGCTGATTCCTGCACTTGCACCAACAAAGTCTTTAAGTGGTAGGAAGCCTCAGCATCACAGGGAAGCTTCGCTCGTGCTCCCATGTGTTTTCAAAGGTGGAAGAAACAATTTGAGGCTTTATTTTATCCACTTTCCTGAAAGTCTGGTTACAGTGAGGTGAGCTTTACAGACTTCTAGTTTGGATTGTTGCAATTCATGATCCTGCCATTGGATGCAGAAACTGCTGATGGCTGACTTGACAAAAAGCAGCCAATGCCATCAAAAGCAAATACATCTCGTGTGCTGTGCAAATGGCTTTTGCTCCGCCAAAATCTTCCTGGTAAAAATTTGTGTCACTGACTGGAATTTGGAAACCCCACGAGAGGTTGGGATCTGTCTGCCCTAGAAATTTTGTTAACCTCAAGTAAATACAAAAATATCCATCTTACTTTTAGCATTATGAAGCAGTGGTAGTGTTTTTGGGTACTGACAGCTAAGCAGGTGGGCATGAGCACTCTTAGTTCAAGGGCATTGGCAGCCATTCTCTGTTGTTTGTAATCTTTTCTTTGCTTCTGACAAGGAGCTTTAAACTTTTATTGATGCCACCAAAGGGGAAAAAAAAAAAAAATCTACGTGAAAGCAGTCTTGGTTCTTCTGTGCCGGAAAAAGTGAAAAATAGAGAAAGAAGTTCACTATGGATATTGCTTCTTTTTTTTTCCCTTTGGTGTTATTGAGAGGTGCTAAGTAAAACATCTATGGGTAGGAACAGTCCAGCTGGGGAGGCTGTTACTGCCCATGTTTAGTGAGTCAGGGCTCTCCACAGCTCCTGTAACAGAGATCCTTTTCTTTGCTCCCATTCTGGTCCTTCTAGTGCATCAGCCAACTTTCACCCCATATTGCAGCTGCTGACAGAGAGGTTTTCTGATGTGTGGAGCCAAGGGCCAACCACAATTTGTCCATGTATTTACAGGGATCATTTCACTCCTCTAGAAGCGCAGCCAAGTATTTCTTGATAGAAACATGCTGCATCCATCTAACAACACTATCCAATTGAGGCAAAGTGGAGAATGCTGTAATACTTGTATTACAGTAGTTGCTGGAGTCCCAGTGAGAGATCAGGGCCCTGGTGCGTGAGGCACTGTTGATCTCACAGTACTGTTCCCATTGAAGCTGACAAGTCAGATAATGATGCTCTGTGGTATTATCAGTCATGCTGCAAAGGGCACGTGTGCTTGAAACCAGAGATTTTCATGTGATCTTAAATATTTCTTCATGTGAGAGTATTCATCATCTCATCCAGATTGCTTATCTAGGAAGTGATCACACATGAGAAATGGAGAAACTTCATGTGTTCATTCACTGCTACTGGTCATTCTTTTGTTTTGTTTTGGAGTTGTTGGGTTTTTTTCTTCAGGGGCAGACATTAATCTTGGCCTTACAGCTCCAATAACTATTATTTCTCATCAGCAGCATGGTGAGTCTGAAATAAGAAATTAGAGTCAAGAGGATATTTTCCCAGAAGATTACAGCAGTTGTAATGGAGGTCAAACTTTTGGCTTCAGCTATTGGACTGTTTCGCTTTAAACTTGAAATGCACATCAATGAAAGGAGCAAGTTCAAAGTTTAGCATGAAATAATGCCAAAGACTAAGGGGAAAAAAAAGCATATCATAGTAATTTTACAAAAATTCACCATCACTCTTCACACTGAATATAACTTTTCAAGCAATATAACAAGCAATCCCAAAATAATGAATCACCACTGGCGGAAAGTGTCATACTACATAGCATCCTAGTTTGGGGAATTCACAGTCAGGGAATAGAGTATCAGTTATAATTATTTACTGTATTGTTTTAAGCACAAACTTGGTTTTAATACCACAGAGAATTTACTCATTATACTTGCATCATTATACATGTCAAGTATCCTGGTATAAATTCCTTTAACACAAGGCTTATTTCTTTAACTTAAGGAACTGTTATGATTTATTATTAGTTAGTTCCAGGATAGTTGCAGCAGACTTTCAAGTGCACTGCCCAGGAAACAGAATGCTTTGAAGAAATATTGTTAAATTTTTAAGCTAGCTGGTCTCTGTGTGTTTAATTGGTGTCCTGTAAAAATCCTTCCCTTAAACAGGAAAGGGTTTAGAAGCCTGCCACTCATTCTGGATGCAGTGGGAGCCTTCTGTGCATGGCCCATGTTGTCTTTTCATGATGCCTAGAACAAATCTTCCATGCTGCAGCTCAGAGCTACTCAGGATTTATCCCTCATGAACGTGGAAAATGGATCATTCCCCTGCTTTCTGTGGCAGCTGGTTGGATAGCTGGGGGCTGTTTTTACGTAACACCCTCAGTAGTCTCTTTCTGGCTGAGCAACCCAACCCATTAGTCCGTGTTTGATACTCAGTAGTAATCTCATTCCTCTGCAGCACCTAGGTGGGTAGAGCTTCTGTTATACCTAGGAGACACTGATAACTGCTGGCTCAGGGCAGTTTTCCAGCCTTGCAGCCTACCTACTGTCTGGTTTTGTCTAGACCCCATTTCCCTCCTTTGCTAACAGGCATGTCAGTGTCCAAATGTACTGAAGTCAATATATATGTTATCCATGGTTTCTCCTCTATTTGTAAAGTTTGTTATCCAGTCCTGAAGGCACTTCAGTTTGTTTGGACACTAATTGCTTCTGACAAGGCCATGTGTGAGCAGTTACTCAACTCCTTGTTTTCTTCCAGGTGCTAACAAATTTTTTGTTTGAATATTTTTCCACTCTCATTCTACCTTTAATTTCTCTCTACCCCTTATTTCCCTCACTTCCCCTTTTATTTTATTTTTTAATAGATAGCTTAGATTGCTCCATTCCAGTCTTCTGATGCTTGACACTGTACTTAAAATTATCTTAATTGTAAGAATAGTGTACTAATTTGTGGCAGGTATTTTCAGAAGGTTAGGTGATTGTAGAAAAATGTGCAGGTGTCCATAGTCCCCTGCACACGAGGCTGTGCACTATAGAGCTGCATTTCTTGTATAAGAAAGGTAGAAAAAAGAGGGACTGAATGTGTGTGTCACAGAGACTGCCTGGATCCCTGCCTGAGATCATGGTCTGTGTCTGGGGTTTTTCACACTGTGCTGTGGCCCTGGTTCATCAACTGGTCTTTTAATTGGTTTGTAGCTTACTATGTACTTGGAGAAGCAAAACAAAGTTTGGGAATCCTCTTGAAATATATTGAGTTGCTGGTTGTATGTTAAAGTCACTTGTCAAATTTGAACAGCGTCATGATCATCGTGCTCTTTTTGTTTTCAAAATCAACCTGAGGAATGATGAGTACTATCTGTAGTATGTGCAGTAGCATTCTGTAGTATCTTTTACTCAACTGCCTACAGGAGGCTGTCAGCTGAGAAGAATAGAGCTCAGCTTTGACTCTCTCCATCTCACATTATGATTATTTTGATTCCTTTTTTCAGATGGAATTAGGATTTGATGCCCTTTCCAAAAAATGGAAGCTATGAAAAGAATGGAGAAAACAACTTCGAATAATTTTCTCCCAGGCCTCTCTTTTGAAATAACTGAATGAATTGAGAAGTAATTTTTCCATACTCTTTTCAAGAAATCAAAATAAGGCTGTATCATCTTTCTGACTCAGTGTACAATGTTGGCTAGGTTTGCTATCCCAGAGAACACAATTGGTATTTACGAGAAATATAATTTTCTACATTCTTGAGCTTTTGTTCTTTGGATAGGGACTACTCAAGTTTCATGCTAGCACGGTACCTTTCCCTGGTCTTCAGGAGAGTGGGATTTCATCTCTTATGATTAGTAGAGATTTTCAAGCACTATTTTTTTCCAGTGGCCTGTATTTGATGCCATCGATTATGTTACTTTGCACATGAGTTTATCCTTTTTTACATTTCCTCTCTTTTTTTTTTTGCTTCAAGTCTCAGTGGCCCCCTTGCTGTAAGGGTGCCCTTCCCTCCACCCTTGGGCTAGCTGACAAGGAAGAAGGAGATATTATGTATTTGCAGTGCTTTAGGCAAGTGGTGCCACAGATTAACTAGAGATGTGGTTTATCACATGTAGGTGCTATTCCACTAATCCTTAGATTAGCACTTTCATAATTTACTTGAAAATTAACTATTCAGTCTTTGTTTTCTTTCATTGCACTCTGGAGCCGTTGGATCTCCTTCCTTAGCTCTGCCTTCTCTCCATTTTGACACTATCCTATTGGGAAGAGATGTGCAGTGCTGGAAGGAAATATTTTGTGTGTGTGTGATCCCAGTTAATTTCTGTAGTAAAAGACGTCACTTTTCCTTGCAGTCTGAGAGCACATTACTTTTGCTGCACTGATGCATTGAGAACTTGTTTATCTGCAGTACACCATCAACCCTTCTCTTGCTGTGTCCTTGCAGTTGAATCATTTTTTTTAAACTTTTTTTCGCAGTGATTTTAGCATTTATGATTATTTTGTGTGTTCTAGTAATACTTTTGTGTGCGTAAAATAACCTATTGTTGTGTAAATTTAAAAATGGCAAAAAATTGTTCTTTGTTGCTTGGTATGACTGTAGGGTGTCCCATACTGTAGCTGGTGTCCCATACTTCTCATTTGTGTCTGTGATCCTGAGGTGCTGGTAGAACCTGTGTACCAAGAATACAGAGCCAGGACAAAGGTGTCACCTCATTATTGATGTACTTCATGGGCATTTTGAAGACAAATTCCTTCTGAAGTTTCACCTCTGAAATGTAGAACTTTTCCTTTTGTATGGAGGGTCAGATTGAGGAGACGCAGAATAGTCCTGAAGCATTCTATGTTTGGTATAAACAGGTGGGATATTTCACTGCCACCTGTTCTTTTGTGTCGGTGTTGAGGAGGACTCTGCCTCCAGGGTACACAACCAGTACTTCAGACAGAACACCCAACTCAACAGCAAACTCTTCAGACAGTTCCCTGTCTCACAGCCACTGTCCAGTGCTCGTTCCCTCTGAATATGATCCTTAAGTATCATGTGTAATTGGTGTCAGTGTCATATGACTGGAGCAGTAAAGACTTATTTCTGGAGCCCTGCTTCTGCGGGCACAGGTCAGCTGAATACCTGCAGAGCCCCACCAGTAGGAAGTATGACTAACAATGCATGTAGAGCAGAAAATTCAAAACTTGCCGTGAAGAGCCACCATGGTTTTCATGCTCCTTTGAACTAATGTGTTTTTTCAAATCATTCTTTAGCTTCTATTCCAAGAAGCTGCTGAGGCATTCCTAGTCTGTTTTGATCCTTAAGAAATGCAGACATTGACCCTGTAGTTGCTATCCATATTCATTATCGCAGTCATGGTGTTGTATGATGCAATTTGTGGAACTCTTTCACTGAATGTGATCTCTGTCTGGAGTCTGCGTTAGTTTTGGATTCTTCTGAATCATAAATGGTCAGAACATCTTTTTCTAATATTTAGTTGGATGTCATTTGGTTAGTCTGAAACATATTCTTTTATATTTTTTGTTTCTTCATGTGCATATAAGTGTGTCTGTATTTCTATGTATTTCTCTAGAGAATTTTGTATCAAACATTTATGTGTGCCCAAAAAAGCAGAAAGTAAAGTAGCTTGCCAATGTAAAGCAAATTTTGGGGGGTATTATTGTAAAAATTTAAAAGAAAACAGGTGAAACTTCAGGTGGAGGCGAAGAATGGAAATTAGCTGAGCAAAACCTGTCTTTAAAATAGGAGGCAATAAGCAATCTGTTGTTGAGCTGGGGTGTAGTTCCATTGTCTTGGTGATACCACAGACCTGCTGGAGCTGTGTGTCCCTAGCCCTGCCACTCAGGTACCTCTGGTGCGCAAGTGTCCTGCAGCACAGTTCTGTTACCATGGTGTCTCCTCCAGGGTGTGAGAACGCTCACCAAGGAAAAAGGAATCAGCAACTCAGCTGTGGCAATGTCTGTCCAAAAGCCAGTTCTCTGCAGATGAATCTCGGGCAGGTGGTGGCACTCAGAGTGATTGATATTTGTAGTATTTCAGGGAAAGACGTTTATCTTGCCTTTTGGAAAAATCCAACTGGATCAATCTAGCTGTTTTATTTGGACACAGGAAAGCCAGTCTAGCCTTGTAAACTTGAATTCTCAGCTATGAATAGCGCAGACAAGAGCTGAGTGCCCACTATGATACTAACTTCTGCCCTTTCCTCGTGTGTTAACCTGTCACAAGGAGGGGCCACGCCATCAAATGACATTTTCATGTCTGTAGTGCCCATTGTTACCTTGTTTAATGCAAAAAAGAGTCCATACCTGCAACAGCCCTTGCAGTGAACCTTACCCTTCCCCATCCTTCTTATTCCCAACTCTCCCAATTCTCTTCCATCTCAGACACTAGAAGGTTAAAATATAAAAGCTGCATAAATTGTAACAAAAAAAACTTAATCCTTTTTCAATCTGTATATGATTTTACTCCAGACAAGGCAGCTTTCCAGATTTACATAAACCAACATTTGAAATGGAATGGTTTTAAGACTCAGAAAACTGTCTAGGATATCTTACTATGTTAACTTGAAATTATTCAGAAAAACAATCTCTTTTCTTCATCTTTTCTTTTCCTCTTTATTTTTCCTTCTTTTTTGTTTCCTCTTTTTTTTCTTGCTTTTCTGGCAATAAATTTTTTAGATTTTTTGTTTTTGTTGTATTACTGTTCAGGAGTGATCTGGGGGGGCTCTCACTTGCTCAGAAAGGCCGTTGTTTACTCACTCTTACTGTGCTTGGACCAATAGAGATTGGAGGCCACAGTTTAAATCAGACTGGAAAGAGGTGGGTTTGTATAAAAAGTAGACTTGTTGGAATAAAAAATTTTTAGTCATCAGTTCTAGAACATTTCCAGCATTGGATAAAATAAAAAATTTAAGTTGGAACAAAAGGGTCTGAGAAGCACCTGAGGGTCTTCCCATACCTTGCTACTAGTCAGAGGTCCTTGCATGAACATCTGTGATGAATATGGGTGCCTTTTCAGATTCAAAGATATTTTGTTTGTTTCAGCTTCAGATTTTGAAAGGCATTTTGGTACAAGTCTTCTGAGGATTAGGTTAGCAATATAACTTTCTGCCTCAGTGTCAAGCAGACCTGTAGCCTGTATGTAAATTAGTCAAATTATACCATTCAGAGCTTGTGCCTGTTGGGCTGGCCAGCCCTTGCATTCCCATGGGAGAGAAGCTGGGAATGCTGTCTCTTTCTGACTTGTGCTGACACAAAGTATCTAATCCATACAGGTAATTAGTAGAAGCAAATGTTAAATTCAGAAGAGCTCTTCCAGCCCTAGGGGGTCCTGCAGTTCAGAACAGAGTGCTTGGAAGTTAGCATTAGTCAAGACTGAGCCTGTGTGGACACAGCCCTAGGTTAGAAGGTGAGAAATGCTTGGAGTTTATCCTTGCCAAGCTATGCTGCATGATGCCAATCAATAAGGCTTGATTATAAAGAGAGTTTGAACTTAGTTGCTGTTTTATGACTGTTCTTACTCTTCAATATCACCTGGCTGTCAGTATTATTCTGGAAACTCAGTTTTGGAATGACAGAAATTTGCCCATGTTGGTCCTTGCTGTTGTGCAGTTCATAATGTGACAGGCAAGGATCCTGTATGACAAAGTATGACAAACTGGCTTATCTTCTTTCTCTTGTCTTTGATTTGTGAAGGGCAGTAGCAAAAATGTAAGTGTATATTCCAGATGGAAAGGTCTTTTTGCAATTTTCAGGGACTCTAAAAAGGCATGTAGCACTCTCATCTTCTCTCAGTGGCATTTCATAGAAGGCATTTCTTAGGGAACGTTTCTCTTGACTATGGTTTAGATTTTTAAGAGGTTTGTACAGTCATGGCATTCAGTATCTTTATTTGAAATTAATAAAGCCAGTCAAATACTGTTTGGCACTAGGCAGCAAGGTACATGTGAGACACCAAGAAGGGACTCTGCTGAGCTCTAGATGCTACGCATTCCAGACCTGTTACCTTGCAAGTGTAATATTTACAGCATTTCATTTCAGCTGGAGATGAAGAGCAAGCCTGTGAAGGAGAAGGGAGTTGGTGGGATTTTGAGCTTGTGGAAGAAAAGCTTGACTGAACTGGTACAGCAGCCAAATTCTCCCTGGGTAATTGACTTACATGAAGACGTGTGAAGAACAGTCACTCACGGGCAGTTTGTTCACGCTATGATCAGCGTGCGCCGCAGTAAGAGGAAAACAAGAAAAAGAAGGAAGGAAAAAAGAAAGGCTCACTCTAGCTGTGAATGAAAAGCACCAAGCTTTTGTGTTAGCAAACATGAGTGGATTCTTGGAAGGGCACAAGAGTGGTTCCAACACTTCTGCTCCTCTGCACACTTCAATTGATGCCTTTATTAACTCAGAGGACTTCTGTGGGGGGGGGGGGGGTCATGGTCCATGGTTCAATTGGTGCTTGAAATCTAGTTTAGAAACAGAATTAGTAAATGAGGAAAGCTGAAAAACTGGAAGTCATAGATGTTTATAATGGGTGCAAATAATAAAATCCAAAGCCTGAGTATAAGTGAGGCAGCTTTGCAAAATCACCTTGATATTGCATGTTTCATTCCCAAAGGAGTGCTGCTGGAGAATTATTTCAGATTTTTGTCTATCAAACTAAGTATCAAGGAGAAATTGGATCTAGTTCAGTTTGGACTTATTGGATTATGCCTTCATGGTATTGTAGCTGAAAAAAAAAAAAAAAAAAAAGGCCGTGATTCCAAATATGATGTGTAACAATTGTGCAAATTCCTTAATCCTGTTTTCCATTCATTTATGTAGTAATTAAAACCATAAACCTGGAAACGATTTTCACAGGCAACTTTCATTTGCAGAGACCTGTTTAATTTCCTATGGTTTATGGCTGTATATTCAATTTTACTCTCTTCCTCTTCTGGAAGAGGGTGAAACCTGATGGTGTTACCTTCATTATCAGTCTGTGCCTTGGCTTGGTTTCTTACAAGTTGCTCAGAACATGACAGTGTAATTTTGGGGAGAAGGAGGTTTATTTAGTTTTGTTCTCCTTAGAGAGTTCCACAAAATGCACAAATGAAAGAATAATCATAAGCTTAAAGAGGAAGGAAAGTTCTAAGGGACTAATTGAAGAGGGAAAATGCCTGAGTGGTTTAAAGGAATGAAATGGTGGGAGAGCTCCAAGTGAGATGAGGCAGCAGAAGTAAAAGAGCTACCACCAACTGTGATGAATGACAGATGTGCACCTAAAAACCGTGGTGGTGGGGCTGCATAAGTACTCAGATAGAAGGAGGAAAAAGAGAGTTCACAGTTTCAAAGGTACATTGCCTTACCTGCAGCCATAAGTAATGGGCAGGACTTGGTACTCCAGACCTTTGGCAGTGGGACACTACTCTTTCCAGGTCCATCTTAAAAGGAAAAGTAACTTAGGAAAACTTGGTTTATGGTATACTCTTACTCAGTAGTCATCCATGACTGAGCAAAGATTGTTGTACTGATGGGTTCTGTGGGATGCACTGTTTAAATTAATCTCTGTGCAAGGGACCTGCCTTGACCAACTTCCGACAGCTGAAATTGTACTCTCTTCCCATGGTAAAACAAAAAAACAAAGAAACAAAAAAAAAAAAAAAGAAGAGGTGGGGAGACTGGATGACTCTATCTAGCCTGGAAAGTCATCCAGGCTGTGAGTGGCCTGGAGAGTGTTAGTAGGAGGTGACTGTCCACAGGCCAGTTTGAGAAGAGTGGAATGAGCAATCTCTGCAGGAGGTTGATGCTCATTTTCATCTTTCTCACCAGGAGTGTGAACTTCAAGGCCACTTACAGCATAAGCAGGAAAGCTGTTACCTCCTCCTGCTCCTGCTCAGAGGAGGCCTCTCCTAAACACAGGTTGGGTAGGATGGGAAAACAGTAACAAAAAACACATTCCAAGTGTGAGCTGCATGGAGGGTTTGGTCTCCTCAGTCTGAGGAGCATCATGAGGACTAGGTTCAACCTGTGCACCCTCGCTGCTATGGGCTCTGAGGGAGGAAATCTTTTAAGCATGTGGCAGCATAAAAAGCCCTCAGAATGACTCTGAGAGGACTTCATTCAAAGGGAAGGCAGTGCTGTGCTTTTTCTCTGAAGGAGAGTGGTAGGCTTCTTGCCCTGTTACTGTGCTAAATATTCAGAGTGTTTTTACCACTTATATCACATACATTGAATTCCAGCTGATTGAATTGCCCTGCAAATGTATAAGAGAAGAAATAAAACGTTGGACTTGAGGACCAGAGAAGTGATATTTGAATTATTCTGTGCTAAGGTAGAGAGGCACATAAACACAGCAGCTTAAACTGAGTTGTGAAATAGCCTGAGAATGTATTTTTGCTGCCATTTCCTTGATTTCAACACCACTGAGTTTGTCATGTATGACGGCTTTGTGGTTGTTGTGACACTGTTGGAGAAAATTGGATTTGGGGAAAGTTTTCTTAGTTCTTTAAATAATTCAGAATGGTTTCCAGTTCTGTTTTTTTTCTCTCCAGTGCAGCTTGGTTCTGCAGTGCTACATTTTTTGTAAAGCAGATTTCTGTATAGTTGCATTGCCCTGGCATAATATAATCCTTAGGACATATCCAAGAGATTTCCAGCCATCCTCGTGGATTTCGTAACAAAGCTTGTGATTAGAAGCCCTTCTGTGCAGAAGATTAAAATGGAGATGGAAGGCAGCTCAAGTCATCCAGCACTAAAGGCACAGGTCAGAGCCTGTGAGGAGCGTGTTTGCTGTCAGAATGCAGCAGCCTGATTTTACAGAGAGACAGACGATGGGTAACCACAGCTCGCCTTAAATGCAGTACTGAGTCCATCTCCTTAGAGAATTCAGTCTTGTAAACCCTGGTTTCTAGCACTGAGAGGATATGCTTGTGCTTCTGTCCAAGAATCAGGCTTAAACACTGATCCTCCTCACTGGAGCTGCTTTCAGGGGTCCCCAAAAGACCACCCCAGTCCCCAGGTCTGGGGGCACCTGAGCGGGCTGGCCCTGTAGGACCAATGTTCCGTGGCTCTTGTGAGCATCCTGACCCTCAGGGCTGGTTGACTTCTCTGCCTTGGGTGCTGCTGAGGGAGTGCAGCTTTCTTACTTTGCCATGGATGGCAGGTCCCCCCAGGGCAGCAGGATGCTGCTGCCTTGGCCTCGTGCCTGTGGAAACCCTGGAGCTGAGAGAGGGAGAGATGCAGAGTGTGCAGAGCCGCGTGCAGGCATGCCAAGCTCCTCTTGCAGACTGACAGGGAAGATAGATTTATAACAGAAGTACTTTTTTTGTGTGAATCTGTGGGATTTAATAAAAATATGCCTGAACAAAGGATATTTTTTTAAATGTACTTCATTAGTAAAATGGCACTCTGGTAACATGGTGAAGCCAGTTTGAATCCTGCTAGCTGGGGATTTGAGTGCGAGTGCAATTCATCAGATGGCGGCCAGGAAGAGGAAGGATTTTAAAAGAATAATAAATATATATAGACTTTCTCAAACACACACACATAAATCTAATCTTACACGTAATCTGCCATTGAGAAGGTAAAATGTTTTTCTTAGATAAAAATTATTTAGGGTGATTTGGGTATGGGGGGGAGATTGGAGCATTGATGGCTGCTTAGGGGGTTTCAGGCACTGCAGTCAGCATCCCAAGGTCTGTGTAAAGCAGTGGGATACACACCAGTGCAGCTGGGCTTGTGATCGTGTCTATCTCTTCAGCCTGCCAGAGGAGAGGTGTCTTTTTACAGAAGGTATCACTTCAGTAGCATGCAAGCAGAAGGAGATTGGGAAATGGAGGAGAAAAAAGGTCTTTGTTACGGGGAAGACTGTTGGTCAGTCTTGTGAACAGCAGAAAATTGGTTTGCTCTGTTTTCCCTCGCTGAGGTCACTGCAGCCATAAAACCTCAGCTGAGCTGTGCCAGCAAGTCAAGTCTTACTCTGCCTGTGAAAAAGGTTTGCGTTCCCTAGTGAGCTTTTTCTTCTTGCCCCACCTTTTTTTTTTTTCTCCTTCTTTCTTATTTTTTTTTTTAAGATGAGATAGGCAATTGTACTTGCTATTCTTCCTTATGATTCCTAGCTGAAAGAGGAGCAGCCTTTCATGGAGAGAGATGAAAGACACTAGGACTATTTTTCTTACATTCCAATGTAAGTAGAATAGCGAAGTACATACCTGAGACATTTCCAAACACAACACACATCTATTTACATATTTGATTTCAGTGGTGATACATGATAACCTGGGATTTCATTCAAAGGATCCTGATGGGGATTTGAAAGGAGTTCTTCTTCCCTGAATGTTCACAAAATAACTGCTGAAAGCTGAAGGGCCTTTTGTTAGCAGATAAATTCACAGAGAGGCTGGAGACAGTTTCCTTGTGATGAAAATCTTCCCTCTGTGTGCAGTTGTGGGGGTGAATTCCTGGCCCTTTTGAAAGTGTTGGGAATGTTTGGTCAGTGGGACCAAAACTTTACTCAGGTTTTGGAGAGGCTGTGGCATCTTTATAACACGTTCTAATGCCTGTTGACAGACACAGCAGCTTTCCTGTTGGCTTGTTGTGCACCTTCCCTGCAGAAAGGATCAGCTTCCCTTGGGAATGCATGGACATGGGATTCTTGTGCTGGCATCCAGTGCAGGAGTGAGGGACACATCTGAAGATGTGTTTTTCTCTCTCACTATTAAAATTGCAGTGTTGCATACACAGCAGTGAGATTAGAGGGGGTTTATGTGTGAGAGAGCGAGCGGTTGTGCTGCGCCTTTACCCCTTATGTTTTAACCTGAAGCCAGATTAAGACTTCTTTGTTGAGAAACAAAGAGAGCAGTAGGGTTTTGTGTTTACATTCCCTCTCTGGCTGCTTTGTATGACAGGTGATGTGTAAAGAGGACTTGGAGAAGAGGAGAATTGAGGTCAGACCTTTCAGACTTCCTAAAACGCCTGGAGATTTATATATGGGATAGACGGTCTGGAATGGAAGATTCAGCATTTGCTGCTCTCCAAATCCCAAGTGATTAAGTTACCCCAATTAAGCATTGCTCAAATGGCTCAAAATGTAGACCAGAGAACAACTCTCATGTCAGTGTTGCTCGCATTACCCAGCCCCTGTATTTCAGCATGGACAAGGGAAAACAAGCCAACAGCCCAGAAAGGTTTGAGGGCAGGCAGAGAGAGGAGGCTCTGGTGAGATCACATGGTGGAATTTCTCTTCAGGAAATTCACATTCATAAAGGCAGGGCAGAAAGTGACTGATGAACACAGTGCAGGTGCTGTCATATGAGGTTCTGTCTTACCTATTTCCATCTACTCCAGCTTTTGCAAATAGGGAAAAGAAACATCAGGTGAGGGGCAGTACTATGTGTGCTACTTTGTCTCCAGAGGGTCTGTCCCCTAGGAGAGATTCCATGCTCCTTTTTGAGAAACAGGAGTATTTGGGAGTGGTCACACCAAGTAAACCTGGGTTGGACTTCTGGTTTTGTGTTCCTGAAAGGGATCAGACCGTTTCCCCTTACATCTTAGCCAGAGTTTTCAGTCATTTCAACAAGTCTTTGAGTCTCCTCCATCTTCAGAAGTTTCTATCAGTGGTTGATTTGAGAGGCTCGGTGTTTATCCAGATTATTCTAGAAGTTAATGCTCAGAGAGTTTTGTTTTATAGCAGAAGTGGTCTTCTGGGCAGCCTTTGCTTTTGCAGAAGAGAAGTGCCCTTTCCTAAAGGAATTCACCCGACAGAACACATTCTCAGAACAGGAGACCCTGTGAAGGACCAGGATTCTGACTTGTAGTTGTCTCAGGACTGCTCTGTGGGGGTAAAATAGTTACCAGCTTTTGCAGTCTCTGTGCTGTTTTACCTTACCATACATCTGAAGATGTTAACTCATACATGCAGTCTGTAGTCCTTTGTCCTTTGTCTTCCTGTGTATTCCACAGATGTTACCTTTTTGCTCCAGACACCCCACACAAACAGCTGATTTCCTCCAAAGTAAATTATGTAGCTTGTCTGGAAAGACTATGTATGTTTCCCTCCAGTGTTTTTCTGCCATTGCTGAAACACAGTCGGATTTTCTAATCTTCCCTGCAATGAGCAGTGATGGGGGACAGGTTTTTTTCTCTGGCAGGTTGCACCCACCTGAAATCTCTATCCCCTTGCAGCAGAAGTGTGTGAGGCAGCAGTGCCTCCCTGTCCTTCACAGGACCCTGGAGACTTTTTCTGATGCTTTTGGTCATCTCTGATAAAGCAGAATGCTCCTGCAGCTTTTCTCTTTGCTAATTAATTTGACTCTCCTTTGCCTTTTGGGTGATGGAAGATCTGGGAACCTCTTTCAAAAGGGGTCCATTTGAGGCATATGCTGTAGCCCAGACTCCTGGTGTTGCACCTCATAGGAGGTGAGCAAACACACCTGATGTTAGTCTGTTTTTTTATTTTCTTATGGAACCCATAAGAGAGGGAGGAGAGAAGAAGCCACCACTGGCTGTTCAGGATAGGTACTTCCTCTTCCTTCTTTCTGGATGGTGTGAATAGTATGGATTTTTTCATGCTAAATGCTGTTTTGGACTGAGTGTACAAAGACTAGTAGCTTGAAAATAATTATGAAAGGGGGGCATACAGAGGAGGTCCAGTGGAAAAAAGGATCTAAATGAGGGCTTTCTGGCTGATAAGATTCACTTAAATCAGACAATTCAGTGATAAAGTAAAATTACAGCTCTTCTTACAGTGGTCTGCATACCAAATTAACATCCAAGTCAGTCAGTTTCAGCTTCAGCATTTAAATGCAGTTAATACAGCTGAGGTTAAACTTGCAAGATGATTTGACCCAGGCCAAGGAGAACAACTACAAAAAACAAAATGAAACTAAAAAACCCCAACAAAAATAAAAGATTAAAATGTGTTGAATTGTTACAGCCTTAAAATAGTAATTGCAGCTTTTTTTTAAGCAAGATTTGTTGCCCACTGTAAGACTCACATCCAGTTCCAATGTGCTAATAGGGATGAAGTGACAGAAATTAAGGGAGCATGTAATAGGATGCCCTTCTCTTTGCATCTTTATGGTGACCCATAAAGCCAGGACTTAAACCCCTTTTGTACAAGAATCCTTTGCAGCAGCTTTGCTACACCACTTACAATCACTTGAGTTTATTTTGCTACTTGTCTTTGTGAGAACTTTAAACCTAAACTTAAACTTAATCCTGTGACTCTCCAGGAGATAATTACAATGTCTCAGAATCCTTACTGTGCCAGTTGCATTTTGACCCAAAGACGACTGCAGGGTGTTCTTCACCATTACAGAATTTGAAAGTACAAAAGAAAATTATGCAAAGGTGTTATCAGAGTTCACCAGACCTCCAGAGCTATAGGAGTACCTTGAGGGAATGAGTTATTTGGGTAACTGGAAACCTGACTACCAGATCTGTTTGTTGTTGAAGTCATTGCTTTGGCCAGTCATCTTTTGATTCAGGCTTGGTGAAGCAATGAGAAGTAGCAGCAGAACCAGAAGGCTCTTGTCAGATTTTAAGTAAGGAACACATAATTTCATAAACTGTCCTCCGAAAACTCCCTCTTTGCTTCATTGTGCCAGTTTTTCCATCTGGATAGTCCTGGGGTTGTTTACTTTTCATATATTGTCATAGATCTTAAATGTGTTTTAAGAGAAATAGCAAGTGGCTTGACAGTGAAAAATATGTCCCAAAATCTGGTAATTAGGTAGTTACTCTTTCTCAACCTGCTGTGTTCCCAGTGGGTTTTTCTCTGACTTTCAGTGCACAGTCCCTCCTCAGTAGCAAATGGCTGATGACAGATAAAGGTAATACCTCAGAGGCAACTTTGTAGATAAAAACTGTAGTATTGGAGTAAGTCTCTTACACTACTTTCGTACTGTCTGACTTTGAAGCCTTGCTGCAAGAGCCCAGAAGCAATGCCTGAGGAAGAATGGCACAAGTGTTCTGTCCAAGATCAGCTAATGGATGTGCTCATAGCTTAATGTCACAGTGGGACAGAGTTTCAGAGCTAACGGGAAGGTGATGCATGACTGATTTACCCTTGAGGGCCTGTCCCAGTGCCTGGATATGACCTGTGGCTTCCATTATTTGGTCTTCTTTGATTGCAGAGAGGCAGTTTCCAGCAGGATTTTGCAGTCACATCAGGGTCAGGAGGGGTGAGCAGAGTGATTGTTTTGGGCTTTGGGAGCCCAGATGCATTAAACAAGCTTCTAATTTCTTGGAGAGACTTTCCCTGGAAAAGAGGAGAGGATTTGTGACCCAAGTGTGCCTGACAGGAAGGATGGGATCCTGCTGGAAAGATGTGTCGTCACAGCTGACAAGATGTTCATCCTTCCAGCGCATGCTGCTTCACTTACCGTGTCTGCATGTCTTTGGAGGCAGCCTGACCCAGCTCCTGGCAGGGACCCCAGCGCTGAGCAGGGAGAGAAATTCACACAGAGGGAGGAACGATGTCACGTTACGCTGCTTGTTAGGAAAAAAAAAAACCCATAGAATTTGCTATCAGTGAGCTGAAATCTAAACAGCCTAAATGGTCCTAATAGTTAGAGAGGTTAGGGAAGCTTGCCAGAGCGTGGAAAGCATAACAACTGCATTTAATAACAATCAAGCTACTCTTATAAATATTTGCATGTGCTGCTTCAAAGCCTACTACACGGTCATTCATGTACTGCAGTTAGAAAGATGAGGAGGGGAAAAAAAGAGAGCGAGAAGAAAAGGGCACTCCGTGTTTTGTAGCTGCCATAATAAAGAATGGGCAGAGCACCAGAAAGAAAAGAAAAAGGAAAAGAAACCCTCCAAAGTTTAATAAACACAAAAGAGAATAAAAATAAATCTTTGGATCATTTATTACGAGCCCTTGATGGAAGGATTAGATTGAAGCTCTCAGCCTTTCCAGTGTGGGTGTATGTGTGAAGGCGGCCTGTCTGGCCTCTTCCAACTAGAAAAGAAAAGTTGTTTACATTTCCTAACTTGGGCTGTGCATGTAATTGATTTCTTTTTGTTTCAATAGCAGAAATGAAAATTCAGAGGGGGGAAAAAAAAGCCTCATTTGGATACAATTGAATTTAGGTCTTTTTCCTTGCCAGAATGAAAGCTCAAGTCTCAGAAGAGCTGTGTCAAACAGAGTGTTTTGTTTCTCCTGAAATGTCAGTACATGCAGTACTTGTGAGGAAAGCTGTGGAAATGCAGGGCTTAGTTCATCAAACACAACTGCGCAAGGCAGAAGTGTCATCCTTTTATGCAGGTTATTCCTGATTTGGGGAATATCTTCAGCATGAAACAAACTTCCTATCCCCAGCTTTCAATTTCAGGGTGCTTGACTGCACCTTGCTCTGCTCCCAGGTGCTCCTGGGGGCCTGTGTGCTGTTTTGGATGGTTGGTCAGAGAATGTGTTGAGTCTCTCCCATTTGCAGTGTTCCAACCTGGAGCAACACTGAGGGCTGTGCTGGGATGGGTCTCCTGCACCCCTCCCATTGGTGCTTCTCTGCTGTGTCAGAGCAGGGCTGCTTTCTGTCCAGGTTGCTGGCACAGAAGCCTGGAGGATGCTGGACACTGAAAAAAGACAGTAAGAGGCACAGAAACCACAGTGTCCTTACGCACTTAATCACTCACATACCAGAGTACATTTTAACCTGGCAGTTTGGACTGTCCTGTGTAAAGCAGCTGATGAAGTTTCAGCTTGTTCAAGAGAGAACAAAAAAACCAAAATGAAAAGAGTAAACTTGTGGTGCTCAGTGTTTAGCAGCCTGAAGGGAGGAGGAGGATGGATGCTGCTTTCACCTTCTCCAACAGTGTTGTGTAACTCATCTCAACTTTGATGATTGTGATTATTACAGCTGGAAGTCTTCAGGTTTTTTTTTTTTGAGGGTTGATTTAATGAGTAATTTAAAAAATATAAAAATTGAACCTTTCATTGCATTTACTATTCTCTGTCCCACCAAAACAAAAGAAATGTGTGTTTTCCTAGCTGCAGGAAACATATTGCTTTAATTCCACTCATTAATGATAATAGTTCAAAGAATACTTCAGAAGTCCAGTCTGCAGCAGGGTAGACTGCCTTGGTCAGAGTCATCCTGGTGTCTGCTGGAGTCATGGGGCCAAAACCAGAGGGGAGTGCAGAGGTATCCAACTGAATCTGAATTGATACAACTGTCAGGTTAAGGTGGAGTCACAAAGAGAGATAAATTGCAGCATCTGAGATCACTTAAAGGCTAATCCAAAACCTTGTAGACGCCACAGGGTTCTTACTGTTCCTTTAAAGAGAGTTGCAGGTCTCATTTGTCAGTCTTCATGTTGATGAATTTTCACATAAACCCCAATTGTGCAGTCAGCCATTCCTTCTTTTTTTCATTTGTCCATGAATAATGCCTTTTCCTCAGTTGACTTCCTGTGGATACTGTCATGAATGATAGAGTAAAGAAATCAAATTTCTTTTGTGAGGTTTTGCATATAAAGATGTAAAACTATCTTACAAGAGAGATGAAACTTCTGTAAGACAAGAATTTGTGCTTACTCATAGAGGGTGTCCTATGCCTGCCTTCCAGTGGAAGGTAAATGCTTGCAGTGTATACAAATGCACATATGCAAACACAAAAACAGGCACACTGAAAGTATATTTATTCTCTGTTTTCCTTATGTATGAAAGAGAGAAAAAATGCAAATGCAGGAATGGCTCAGGAATATCCACTCAGTTACATATTTAGAGATGTGTAATATACAGTATCTAAAACAAACTGGAAGGAAGGCCTGCAAATATAGCACAAGAAAGTTCTAGGAATAAGAAGCTAAATATAAACCAAACTGACAGTTAAATAAGGCTTTTCAATCTAAAATAAAGTCAAGATGGACAGGGTTTGTCTGTGCCAGGGCAAGTGAATGGCTGCTAGTTTGGCTTGTCCACAGTGAACAAAATGCTAGGTTGATGCCTCAAACAAATGACAGGGAAGGACAACTTACAACTCATCCTGGAAGCATCAATCTTATATATACATATTATTATGCCAAATTATATTCCTAGTAGGATTAGGTTTGGCTGAAGAGCAAGTAGTAGTCTCTGAGTTTCCTACAGCAGGAAAAATAAACTGGAGATACTATTTCTCTCTTAAAGGAGGATGTAATCTCTGAACCAAGTAGCTTTTATAAGACTTTGCAAAATGTATCAAGATCATAGTTGCAAACATTTCAGCGTTTCTCAGAAGCCCTTCCTCTGGTGTTTTGAGAGAGTCTAGCACTGATGTGTTGCTGATGGGAGAGAGGAGCAGCTTTGGTGTAGGAGTAATTTGCATCCGTTTGCCTTTGAGTTCTCACTGGGAGATTGCACCAGTTTCCTGTCAAAAAGCATGGTAGCCAAGAATAGCGATTATGATGCCTGGGGGGTTATTTTCAAGCACTGCAGATGTGAAAATCTGAGAACCCTTTTTTTTTTTTTTATTGTTTTTTTTAATTACATGGAATCATAAGGAAGTCTGGGGCTTCCTGTTCATAGTTGTACCTGTTTGATCATACTGAGGGTCTGCTTTGGGAAGTACTCTTTCAGAGGATTTTTTTTGAAGTGTTTTGAGAACTTGTCATCTCTCACTTATAATGAATCCACAGTTGAGGCTGTGATTATTTCTTTATCATCAAAGATTTTCTCGTAGCTACATTTATTAAGTAGTCAGTTTGAACTTAAAGAGCTACAACAAGTGAGTTATTAAATGTGTAACTGTGAGAACACCTGTGCTTCCTCAGCTGAAAATGCCTCCCCAGCCCCCAAACGCAATTTTCCTTTTTCCTTTTCATTTAATTTATCCACTTCAGTTTTCCCACTTTAAGAGAAGAAGAAACCATTCCCTCCATTTGAGATTTTCATCAGGCCTTAAAGTAATTTCATCTCCTCTCTGAGTTGTGTGAGCTTGTCTCCTTCCACTCCCTTCCCCTCCTCTGCAAGGAGTTTGGGTGTCAGGCAGGAGTGCTGCAGGCAAATCTTTCCTGGTGCTGCTGCTCTTGACAGTGTGGAAGATGACGGCTGAACCCCTTAGGATTACCTGGTTTGTGCAAAATTGCCTTGCTGCTTACCCTTAGTTAGGGTTTACCACTGGGAAGGAGAAGTCTTGTTTTGAAACCTAAACTGAGATATCTAACACTGCTGTTGAAGACTTGAGACCATTTTTCTGGGGTTCTTTTCTGCTTTTCCCCAGTGTATAGTAAGGGGTGGTTATGTTTATGGCTTTTACTGCTTCCAAGCGGTCAAAATTCATGTAATCCGGTTTATGGTGTCTACTGTCTGCTTGGCTTTTCCCTTTGTTTTTTCCTTCCTCTTCTCTTCCAGCCCACATCACTGTAATCAGAATGACTATTTTGTTCCAAAAATATCCTTTAATAACTAGGTATGGAATAACATCTGAAGCTGGCTAATTCATGCCCCATATTCTGGGGGGAAGTGGGTTTCAGAGAACATATAGATCAGATGAGCTGCTGTTACTTGTTGTCTTAGCAGATCCCTGTGAACTCTCTGTAAGCCTGAAGGCATTTACCATGTACCAACAGCTATGTTTTTTTCTCAGTTCATAAGTATTCAGGATTTTCCACCAGTAGGTTGAAAGAGGGGAGGTTTAAATGCATGACCTGAAATAGAGTTGAAAGTAGTTGCTAATCTCTATTAATATGGCAGTCTTATAAAAAACACATGGGGTAGATTTTCTTAATTTTTATTAAATTGTTAATAGTACTAAATTGACCAGTGGAAACTGAACCGTGCTTCAGATATTTCCCTGACTGAGCCTGTCTTGTGTTAAAACGTTTGAAGGAGCAACGTATTTTATCATCAAGAGAAGTAATAAAATCCCACTGCTTTCTTGCAGACGCCATCCCGCCGAACTATTACAGCCTCTACTTCCGAATCGTCAGGTTTGACGTCTCAGCGATGGAAAAGAACGCCTCCAACTTGGTGAAGGCTGAGTTCAGGGTCTTCCGCCTGCAGAACTCCAAGGCCCGCGTCTCGGAGCAGCGGATAGAGCTGTACCAGGTATGGAGGCACCTCACACACCTCAGCTCCCCACCTTGCTGCTGCTGCTGCAAACCCATCTAGCAGGCAGAACAAACCGCGGGGAGAAGCAGTTGAGTTCCCTCTCTCCAAAGCAGCCTCTTATTTCAGTGCCTTCCCTGGAAAGGACTTCACTCAAAACCATACAAAGCTAAAGTGTACAAACTTTTTCTAGCAGCTGAGCCTGAGGACTGCAGAGTTTTGAGTCAGCAGTGTGCCCAGGTGGCCCAGAGGGTCAGTGACATCCTGGCTCATATCAGCAATAGTGTGGCAGGAGCAGGGCGGTGATTTTCCCTCTCTATTCAGCCCTTGTGAGGTCACATCTCAAATCCTGTGTCCAGTTTCAGGCTCTTCACTGCAAGAAAGACATTGAGGTGCTAGATCATGTCCAGAGGAGGGCAACAAAACTGGGCAAGGGTTTAGAGAGGGAGTCCTATGAGGAGTGCCTGAGGGACCTGGGGGTGTATAACCTGGAGAAAAGGAGGCTCAGGGGTGACCTTATCACTCTACAACTCACTAAAAGGAGGGTGTAGCCATGTGGAGGTTGGCTTCTGTGCAACCAGCAAGAGGAAATGGTCTCGAGCTGCAGGACAGGAGGTTTGGGTTGGACATCAGGAGGAATTCCTTTACTGAAAGGGTTGTCAAGTATTGGAACAGGCTGCCCAGGGAGGTGGTGCAGTCACCATCCCTGGAAGAGTTCAAGGAATGACTGGACATGGCATTTAGTGCCATGGTCCAGTTGACATGGTGGTGTTTGGTCAAAGGTTGGACTATGTGATCTTGGAGGTCTTTTCCTTAGTGAAGTCTTTTCCTCTTCAACCTTAGTGAAAAAAAGAGTGAGAGGACAAGACATGAAAAAAGTTATTCCCAGGATCTCTGTCTCCCAACACCTGGCCTGAACTGTAGTTTACATAGAGGTCAAATTCATCTCTCTGGCCCATGTTCAGGAGAAGCTTTTTAAGCCTTTCTTGTAGAAATGAAAACTGAGTTGCAGAGCTTAGGTGTTTCAAACCTGGCTTCTATATAGTCGTCCAGGGGTTGAGGCAAGGGAGTAGACAATTCAGGGGTTGTGGAGTGAGTAAGAAAATGCCCCATGACTCTTCCACTCCTGAGTGTTGACAAGATTTATGTCATTTAATCTTTAAGGACTTTAGAGCCTTTAACCTCATTTAACATAAGAGTCTGTGCATTTGTGCAAGTACTGTCTAGAACATATTTCATCTAAAGCATAGTTCTCCTCACAGCAACTTAAAGGGGCCCAGCTCCCAGAAGTTTATACTGAGTAAAAATCATGGTTGTTTCAGCAACCTGTGACATGCTCTGCTGAAAACCCTGGTTCATAGGATACCACCTTGTAAAAGTGTACAGAGACCCTTCTTAGCTCTGTTCTTGCTGCCTGCATTGGCTCTGCTTGGGCACTGCACTGGGCTTGCAGCACCGTAAAGTCCGGCTCAGTTGGATCCAGTGTGTGTGCAAATTTGTGTCTTCTCCCTCATTTTTAAGTGTTGACTTTTTCCTGCCTGGTCTGACCAAGTGGAAGCCAAACCTGAAGCAGAGAGAGGGGGCAGTTTGGGTTCACAGGCTCGCTGAAGTAACAGTAAAAGCCAGTCATGGAGGCTGACAGCAGGAAAAGGGCATTAGTCTGTTTAGATGTTGTTTAAAGGTAGGAAAAGTTTAATTTTCATTTTAATGTGGTTCAGGTCCACAGGTGGTTACTGGGGGCTGCAACCTGACTGCCATCCTTTCCAAGAACAGGATGGCAGAAAAGTTGAGCAAATAACGTGTTATTTGTTAAAAGGGAAAACTAAGAATATCTATTGAGAATCACTGGTGTTGCCTGTATAGAGCAGCCATCCTAGAGAATGAAACTCAGAATACACTGAGTCCCAGTGATGCTGCCACAGCAGCCTGCTGAAACAATTGTGCATTCTGGCTTGACCTCACTGTTCAGACATCCTAAAAGGAGTTGATGGCATCTCTGGGCTTTCTGTTGTTCCACTTTTGAGAGCTGTTAGTCAGCCACCTGAAAATAATACAGCTGTGGTTGCCTGAGCTCAGTTCATTGCCTTTCTGTGTTTGAGGAACATGGGACACAAAGAGTTCAGCAGAGGTATGGAAGAAAGGGCCTTTGCTTGGCTGGGATTTTGCCTTGTGATGAGAAACAGCTGGGGCTTGCTTGAAAGAGCCTTACTCCAGTAAGCCTGTGCCCATAGAAATGACTGACACCTGCATCCAGGGCAGGTACTTGGGTCCCTGGATAAATACATGGCTGGTGAGTAAGGCAGTTTCTTTTTTAGCTTGGGTGGAGCAAACTAAGTGAAGTGTTAGGTGAGTAATGAGTGCAGGTTATTGTAGGATTAGATCTTTTCTCCACCAAGTAACAGGCAAGCCAAAGGCAGCATGCCCTGTGTGTTTATGCCAGGCATATTTTAGGCATGTTACTTTGTTCCTTTGCTTGTAGAGAGGCAAGCTGTCTCTGGATCATTTCCCTTCGGTCATGTTTATTTCTTGAAATCTTGTATGCAGCTCTTCCTAAAACCTTGTATGACAGGGATGTTACAGCTCTGTGGTGGGCAGTCTGAACTGTGTGGGCTCCTTGGCAGGAGCATGGGAGTCCCTAAATGTTGCTGCAACTGATGTCCATCACAGCACATGAGGTTAGGATGCAGTGTTTAACAGGAAAAGCAAAAGAAGGGAGAAATTGGAGACAAGGGACCCAAGAAGCTTTTGGGTCCCTTCCAACTTGAGATATTCTATAATTCTACGGTGTATTTTAGAACAGTGCTATAGAAAGCATTCTAAAACTTTTACTATATGAATTCTAGAGATCAGAAAGAAGAAAATCTATGCAGATGAAGGAGAAGAAGGGTTGATAGGAGGTATTGGTGCCCCAGTGGTGCTGGAGGAGCTTGGGGCTGTGTATTAATGTATTGAGAATGCAGATAGAGTTGTCTAGTGGTGAACATGGTACAAACATGGGAGATAGAAGGGGAGCCTGAGGAAGATCCTCATTTCAGTAGAAATGGGAGAGGCAGCTATCTTCTGTAAGGGCTGAAGACTTAGTCAGGGATCTGACTCCAGCATGGAAAGCCATGCATGGAGAGTGAGCCTTGCAGAGGGGATTGCCGGTGGAGTTGGCATGAGCAGCTGCTGCTCCTCCTCCTCTGTGCATGAGCTTTGCTTCCTGTCTTGTGACATACATGCTGGGCTTGCCAGGGCTGTTGTGCCCAGAAGGAACAGTGTGGTTTTTCATCTTGCATAAGCAACATTTAATTATTAGGGTTTTTTTTTTTTTCCTCCTTCAACCAAGTTTCAGGTTGCCTAGTGCTTTGCTTTGTTGTGGAGTTCTTCTTGATGAGGGTTTTTGAAATTCCTCTCATACCTTCAGTTTCAAGGAATGGTTGTTCCTTTGTCCCCTTGTCTTTCTCAGTCAAGCAGGAGGAGAGGCGCAGAAGCCTTCTGGGGAGAATCTGAGCTCTCTTGTGGTTCACTGAGATAGTCCCTGAGCATGTGCACATCTTCTAATTGCCCTCCAAGAGCTTTCTGATTTAGTCCAGTGGCAGTTTAGTAGTAGCATATGCAGTAGCACTGATGCAGGAGGGACAGCGTTATTCTAAAGGACTATTTTAGGAACAGCTAGAGACAGATGTGCGGGGTAAATTGAAAAAATAAGCAAGCAGAATATAAATATTTTGTTTCTCTGCCTGATTATTTCTTTGTGTGGTCCTCTGACCTTAGAGATCTACCCCTTAAAATGAAAGAAGAAATGCAAAACTGCACCTTTTCAGCTAAGCTTTCCTCAGGCTGTACTTGGCTCCCTTTTCCAAACCACATCAGAGAGGGACTTTGTGTTTTCCTACAGCCCTTGTTTGCACTGACTCCGGGAAGTCAGTCTGGGGCTGCTTGGCATGGTGAGCCAGGGCTGTGGCCCCTTGTTCCCGGCCCCTGGCCCAGCAGCAGGACCCTGTTCCCACCTCAGAGGCTGAGTAGGAGCAGAGAGCGCCCCACTGTATTTATGCTGGGAGTGAGTGGTTATGAATCTGCTTGCCAGGTTTTCTGACATCTGTATTTCTCCAGGCAGTGAATGCTAGAGATTAATTCTCATGGAGGTGCCCTGGGTGCATCCACAAAGCCAATGGGCAAGTGGTAATCCCTGTGTGCAGAAAATGTCTGTTTTCACCCAGAACACTTCTCTTGGTATTTAAGGATTAGTCAGTCACATCTGTGTGTTCCTGCACAGATGGGAAGTGCAGTGCACATAGAAAATAGTCTTAGGATGGAAAATAATAAAACTCACAGAAGTAGGAATTAAGTTACTTTTATAAGGCTGGTATGAAAGCTCCTGTCTCTTCTTGGCTCTGGTTAAGTGAAGCCGCAGAGAATTAAATTCTTTAAAGGCACTACCTTTTCTGTTGTTTCTTCTGCCCAAAAGGGAGGCTTAATCTGATGGTTATCCTGCTGATCATCAGCACGTTGGAGAGTGGGAAGCCAAAGGGAAGGAAGGAAGCGGCATGACCTCAGACAAGGCACGCTTCTCCCTTCCACTGCGCCATGCTCGCTCAATGCACTTCCCAACCTGCACCAAGACTTCAGAAAATATTAAGAGGATAAAGTGCTTTTGGGGAAGGGAGGAGGAATAATATTAAACAAACAAGTTTTAGCATCCTCCAGTGGCCCTTGCTATGTTTTTACAGATTTATGCCAAATGCAGGCTTTATTGGAATTTGATCAGATAAAGCTCAGTTGTTATGGGAATGTCTTTGTTCATCAGTTTTCTTGCCTGCTTTGAAGACTTCATCGCATCTTTCTTTTATTAAGGTGCTTCTGTATTTATGAATAAAGTCCCTGTACCTTTCAAAAAAAGCCTTGTCTTTTATGAATAAGCATTCCAAACAACAAATAGGCACCACTGCAAAGCAGAACTAGTGGAAACCCTTACAGGGTGAAAAGACATCCTTCAGAGAGTGCTGTGGTATTGGGTTTAAGGTATTTTTATTACGTACAGGCAGTCAAACAATAACAAGTAATAATTACTTCCTGTGGAAGCGGTGCCATGTTTTGTTAACACATCATAAAGCGTCACAAAAACTGCAGCTGAAGCGCTGTGTTTTATTGTCATCGTTATCTGAGGCTGCTGTGGGTGGGATTACCTGAGAGGCTGTGGATGGGAGGGGTGTATCCACAGGATGTATCAGAGCAAGGGTTGGGGCAAATGGGCAGTGCCAGGTTACAGCTGGGGGGGACACATCAGATTGCAGTGAAGAATTTGAAGCAAACAGGAGCAGACCTTTGGTCTTTCCATGATGGGGAGAGCCCAGTCCATGTCAAGAGCTTCTGTGGAGCTTGCTCAGGGTCTAGGAAGAACTTTCCGTTCTCTAGGCAGTGGTAACCCCCATTTCTCCCAGGGCCTCTCTCCCTGCTTGGAGTTACGAGGAGGAAGATGCTGTGGAACATATTACCCCATTATGAGTCAGATTTAAGTTGAAACCACAGTCGGTTGTTCAAATACTTTCAATTCAGACAGTGTTTTGTCTTGTTTTTCAGTTGGGGAATACGTTTAGAGTGAGCTACTATAGATTTGGGCCAAATCTCCATGGTGCAAATCTGAGGCAATTTACACTGACTGCAGCAGAGATCCTTCAGGCTGATCTCCATATAATCAGGAGCAGAGGGGCCTTGCTCTCTTTTCTTGCCAAAAAGTGCTGTCTCTAAGAAAATACCATGAAGCAGGATTTGTGGCTGTGAGCTGGCACAGGATGTCTGTATTACAGATATCACCTGGGGCACTTGGTATGAAAGAATTGACTGCCATCGCTGTGACCTACATCTGAAGTAGTGCATTTGGATCTCACAGTTTATGTATTGCTATCCTGAAACCAGACTCTTTTATTCTGAAAGGTTACGAGGTTATGTTGAATGGCAAATGCACAGTGTTCTTTGAAGTGTCAAACCCAGTATAAAGTGTGGATGTAACAACTTTCTACTCTACCAAGCTCCTGTTTCCCCCAGCAACAGCTCAGGACCAGAGGACATTAATTTGCAGTATATTTCAGCTGAATTGCAGTTTTCTCCTTGTTCTAGAATTCCCTTTTTCTGGTTCCAGATACTGTATGTCCTACAAAAAGATGTCAGTGCGTCGGAGACCATGTCTAGGATACCTTCTCAAATACTCTGTGAGTGTGAGGGGAAGTATTTATGGCTGCATCATCAGCACTGTAATTTGAGAGCGTATTTCGGATGCACCCGCCTCTTGCCAGGAATAGAGCAGTTACTGAAGACAACTTGAAGAAATATATAATATTTCCATCAGCTCCTGGCAAGGGCCAGCTTGTGCTTCCCAGCTGGACACTGCCATGTGTAGAAGAGCGAGCCATGGATGGCTATATTGCCATTTATGGTGCCTGCACATTATTGGAGGTGTGGGAGTGCAGGCCATGGGTCTGAAAACAACAGCTAGGTTTGGGTTCCTGCTCTTTGGGCCAGGGTTTGTGGGGTAGCCAAGCCTACATTACGCTGGGACATGATCAAGTTTGAAGGAGGCAGCTGAGCGTGATAGTGACTGAGCTAAGGAACATCAGGTTGGCTTGATTGCCATGTGCTAGAGGACCTGTTGGAGGGGGAAAGGTGGTGTTCCTGTTCTGGGGAAGTGTAGGAAACAATGTGGAGCTTTTTTTTGGTTTTTTTGAGGAGCTCTTTTTGGAGGTATTTGTTGGAGAGAAACCTACCTGAAGAAGAATAGATGATGGGAGAAAATGGAGGAGGATGGGAATGGTTTGGGTGGAAGCCTGTAGGTGGTGGGAAGAGAAAACCACAAGGTTATAGGGAGTTATAGGGAGCAAGGCAGGCAAGAGGAAGGGAAGAAAGAGGAGGGACTTGTGGAAGAAGACAACATCTTGAAGGAAGTACTATGTCCAAATACTCATTTAGCCAAGAAAGCTGGATGCCAAAATGTAGTAAAATGCACATGAAGATGAGATGTAGCTGTCAGGGACAGGACCAAGGAAGAGAAAAGGGCTTAGGAGACCTGTGCATAGAGGGGAGATGAACACAGGAGTACCCTGCAGGATCTGGGAGATTTGGCTAGAAGACAGGAGAACCCACTCTGTTTCTGTTGACTTTGGCTCCTCTTTGTTGATATTTTAATAAAACATAATGTGCCTTTGGCAAGTTAAAGCTAAAGGCTAGATAAGTTTACGGGATTTTTTTGTTTTGCTTCATTTTATATAAAATCTTTCTTTGGAGCTATCTTGAAATCTCCCAAATGGCAGGAAATTGCCCTCAATATTTCAGAATCTTCCAGGAGGAGGACCCCAGACCCTGCGTTCTTTTTTATTGCTTATACAATGCAGTCTTCCTGCCTGCTTAAACATAAATCAGGCTGGATGGCCTCGGGGCTCTGTCCCCAACTTACACTGCACATGTATCTTCAGTATCAGGAGGAAGGCCCTGCTTGGGGAGCAAATGGAGACAAAGTCCCTTCCCAGGATCTATTCTCTTCCCAAAGCTCATCTCCTTACCACAGGGTGATGCAATGAGTCTGTCACAGTGATTCCATGACATACTTGACTTCCCCTCCCTTTCTGACATGGTTAGGTCCTCATCTCTTTACCCACCTCACACTTCACCTTCTTTTACCTTTAAGTGAGCATCAGCCAACACTGTAAGAGAATCCTTCTGCAGCTGTAGCCCATCCAGATATAAAAGAGTTTGGGTTATGTGTGCAATATGTTCTTTTTATTTGCAAGTTTGCATGAAGAACGTGTCTGGCAAGTTCTGAGCAGATGGATCAGAGAGCTATGGGTTTTTTACAAACTTTGGCAAGTACTCCATACCTTTCTTTGTATTTTGGCAGGAACTCTGCATCTCATATACTAGTCTCTAAAGATTCTGCCCTCAGTTTGAGCCTGATTCGGAGACCATTGCAAGTAATGGAAAGACTTCATTGATAAGCAGGGGGACAGTAAAGCCCCTTTAACTCCATAGCACTGAAGGCAGAGTCTGAATTACTCCTTTGCAGGAGTGGCTACAAGAAGAGCTTGAAAACTCACACTGACATTTTTTAAAAAGCCAGTCTCTTGCACTTAGAGGCAGCTAAGGCTTTGATAGCCAGTAGATTCCCGATTATCTGGCAAAAGGTACTATATGGAAGCTTTGCACTTCATACCATATGTTTCCACGTGTAATGAGTAAGAAACTGGAGAGGTTTGCAGCAGAATCAAGGATTTGCCTTCCCTTATGTCCAGGACAGGATCAAAAGGCCTCAGATTTAACCAGGGAGTGAGAAAGGATTGATAATTAGCATGGCCATTTTTTAACTGTAAGCTTCAGAAAGAGCTGGCTGAAGTCCCTGAGAGCTGTCCGAGGAGACCTTTGAAATCTGGAACCAGGCAGTGAGGGAATCTTTCAGCAGGGTGACTAGTATGTAAGAATTTGGAAACACCAAGCAGCTGACCTTGGGAATCTGGTCATTCCAGTGAGAGTTACAGAGAGTTACACTGCAGTCCCCTGCAGTTTCTTCTAGTTCAGAAAAGGTCATCCTAAATGGCAGTTTTCAGCCATGGTGTGCATTGCTGAACTTATCTCTGCCCTCATGTTAACCAGCACAAGCACATCATTTACCACTGGATCTCATTGTTTGGGTTTATTTACTTTAAGTACATGTCAGGTTATTTCCATTATTTTTAAAAGGGCCGTGAAGTTCCAATGGAAATCATGGATAATGGCTGATAAGTAAAAGAAAGAGTAGTGAGCCTGCCAAGATGTTGTAATACACAAGAACATCACAGGAGTCTGAAATGACAGAGAAGGGAAGGGAAGGAAGGAAGTTATCAGGGGGCCAACAGCATCTGGAGGGAGGAGATCAGACAGTCCAGAATGAATGGAGAGGAAGGACAGATTAATAACAGGTTTTCACAAGATAATGCCATATTTACTGCTGTTCAGTGACTGCAGAACCCACACTGGCTGATAGCAGTGACCGTTTCAAGTTCCAAGGCAATGCAGGAAACAGGATATTTTTAAGTGGCCATATGATCTTATTACTATGTTTGGAAAGTTCATCAACTTGTTTTAAGAAACTGTAAGTCACCAAAAATATTTCCAAAGAGTCGGTGACCATAATTCTCAAACCCAGCTATAAAATGCTCTTGGTTTTCTTGGCTGCAGCAGATGTATGTCATTGATGCATCAGCCTGTGTATCATCACTGCTGAACCACATTCAGTTTTTTGTTTGTTTTCTGGCTGAGGAGGTGGTGAATTTATTTGCCAAAACTATTCCACTGTAAATTATACTTAATTGCAATTTTCCTATTCTTCCGCATCTGACTGTGGTGACAATAGAAGAGCAGAAGTAGTTATTGGCCAGAATACCAAATCTGAAATGAACTAAACAAGTTGCTGTTCTGGAGCTCTAGTTATTTAAAAGAACCAGTGTATCTTCATGTCAAATTTTTTCCTTTCAGCTGTGTAATGAGTCACAAAGACAGGCTGTTCTGGCGTCTGCTGTCAGTGGTTATTGTCTAGAATACATACACTAATGTGTTGATTCAGTTATCCCCTGCTTTTAGCTGCCTAAATACATGAGCGGGGGAGTAGGCAAAGGAAACTTTGAGCAAAATAATTATGTTTCTTTTAACAGTCCTGGGCTTAGGAGTTTTTTCGAGTTTGTTTTTGAACCAGTTTAATTACACTGACGCCGAGTGCTGCTGCTCTGCTCATGTCAACTTCTGATATGCCGCATTCTTTAAAGTAGTCATGTTTCTGCTAATTTTGCAAGCATCCTGCTTTGTTTGTTATCATGAATTATGTAGTATTCTCAGTGTACTTTACAGTTTATAAAATACAGACTAAGATAATCCTTATCCTTACTTTTATACTCAGAACTGTGTGATAGTTTCTTGAGGTGTGTGCCTGTAAATAAACAGTTTCATCCTCCAGTATTTTAATGAAGGTTTCAGCTACTTGATACTTAATTTGTTCAAAAATGTATCTGTTATTGCTTCCCAGTTAGTCTGAAAAACAAGCATAGCAAGTGACAGAAGTAATTTACAAATCAGTATTTTCTGGAAACCCCTCATTCTTCTGAAACCAGTTTGTGACAAAACTAAACTTTTTTTACTGCTGAATGCCCTGGTCATGGCAATTTGGGATATGCTTTCAAGATAACGTCATGTGTCAGCCTCCTCTAATGGACGAAGAGGAGCACAGACAAGTCCCTGCCAGCTGAGCAGAAGTTCTCCCCCAGAAGACTGAGCAGAATGAAGAGTAGATTTCAACAAGATTTGTAAAATACCAGAAATCTGGCAGGCCTGATGAGGGTGGCATGTGAGTGCTGTCATCACCAAGATCCCCGGCTGGGCTTCCTAAACATATGGAGCTGCACAAACAAGAGCAGTGCTTTGTTTGCATCTGGCTTCTTCATGAGCCATTTCCTGCCATTAACTGCATTATTCATTTATTCGTGTGTTTGTTTCACCTTGATCTGCTGGCTTTAGCTGCATGTATGTGATATCCAGAGACCCTTCATGGTATTTGTAAGAGTATTTTTTTAACCAGGTGTTTCCATGAAGCCTCAGAATTGAAAAAAAGTGTGTGAGAGGTAGGTTAGCAGTGGGCATAGAGAAAGGTAGGTAGAAGGCAGTGTACAAGACACAAGGTCAGGAGAAGATTAAAAGGCTATTTTAGTTGGTGGTTTTCCTGTGAAAGGGAGGAATCACATACAAAAATGGGGTAGAAAAACCCTTGAAATTGTTCTTAGAATTTAGAGCGTTGCCACTGAATGAAGATTACTCTGTATACTGGTCTAGAAGTCTGGTGGATCACCTTTTGGTAACACTTCTTCCAGTTCAGCTCATCCCCACAGCATGCGATCAAATGCGATTGTTCTCTGTGCAATCAATTTATTAAAACAGGCAGTGCTGCGTTACCACTCTGTTGGAAGCAAGAGCAGATAAGCAGATATCCCTGGACAGGCATGCCCATGTCCAGAACCCAGGTTTGTTGGCTTTGAGCTTTCTCTGAGGCGTGTGTGAAGGTGTGCGTGCTCGCAGCCGTCGGCGCGCAGCTGTCGTGCATCGCCAGCTGTTTGTACGTGTGGGTGTTGGGATGTGTCCCTCCTCAGTGAGGCAGGTGGGGCTGCCTGTGTGGAAACTCTGTCTCCTGCTCATGCAAATGATGGGATCTGTGTCTCTGCATGCAGTGGGTGATGCACAGGATTCCCCCACTGGAAAACCTTAGCCTCCCACGTCATGGCCTGTAGTCAGACCAAACTCTTTCTACCTCTTTAAGAGGGAGTGTTTGGATAAGGTGCCAGAAGGAAGTAAGAAAGGATTAAAGGAGAAGTTTAACTCAGGTGATTTTTCTCTTCTGTGGATTTTCTTTTTTCCCCTTGCCTTCTGTTAATATCTTTAGTGCACTGAAAAGTTTTGCACAAAGCTTTCATTTAGCTCCTGCAGGTACAAGCTGTGCAGCAGCAGTTCTGATAATGGTGTTTGATGTGGTTTTGGTGGGCTGAGCGTGAGGATGAGGTGCTGTTTATAGGTAAGGCAAGGCAATGTTTATAGGTGAAAGCAATATCTCTTCTAAGACCAATCGGTGTGGTTGGAATAAGTAGACAAGCTTTCGAGCACAAAAGCTGCAAGGCACAGAAAAGGCTTTTATTCTCTTTTTGAAACTAAATTAGTTGATCTAGTAGGAAGAAGGGATTGGAAACAATGAAAGAGAAGTTTTTCATTGAGGATATAGGCTTGAGGGTGTATTGGAAGGAAAAGGTGTGTTGCTGATGGGGAAGGTTAAAACCAGAAATGTAGGGCAAAGTAAAAAGAAGCAAACCAAGGCAGGGAAATGGCAGAGAGAGCCTAAAATGCTTATTTCACGTAGTAATATCTGGAAGAATCATTTGAAGAATATTTTGTAGCTGTAAGAGTTTCTGAGAGATTCCTACAAAAAGGCCCCTTTGTTTACCACCATATAGAGTGCAGTTGCTTCAGTGTGGATGGAAATAGAAAGCAGTGTAGGAAAAGAAACTTAATCAGATTACTTTGTGGGAGAAAATGGACTCTTAGGATACAGCCTAGGATTTTATCTTCCATTAGCTTTCCACATCTGCAACAGTGTCAGAGAAAAAGAAGGGAAAATGGAAATGGTGGGGCTAGAAGATCATTCTTGCTTACAAGTACTCGGGTTTTTAAGGTCATTCGTCACCCTAACACTATAAAGATATTTCACCCAAGAAAAGGAGATTGAAGTTAATTTCACTAAGTGTAACACTCTTCTCACTTAATAGCCTTTTGCTTAAGAACTGCCTGTGCCTGTTGAACCCATGGTGTCAGCTGTGGAAATTCTCTCGTACTTAGTTTGTGACATTTTACCTCATTCTTTATAATTTTCTTCCTGAACATGCTGCATAAATAACATGGGGAGAAACTTTACTTTCAGATATTGTAGGTACCATAGGGTGGATAATATCCAGCTGTTTTAGTCCAGTTTCCATCCTGTCCCACAGTGCCATACAGTTCAGAAACCTGCCAACACTTTTCTTGACATTCAGCTCAGCAGTGGGGATGGATTTTCCTTGTACCATTGGATATGTGCAATGAGGATTTCTTTTTGAGGATATTTTACAAATGCCTTTTATTTCAGGTACACACTGACAGGTCTTGACTCTGTCTTTTGGTAGCAATTTGGATAAAGACTGGGATAAATACGTTTATTTTTGATACCAAGGCACAGCTGTGTCTTCAGAATATGTCTAAGACCAATTATAGTTAACACCAGGAGATTGCTTTTGGCACATTACTTGCTTTTAGTCCTTACATCACTGCCAAAACTGAGGTATGCAGTTTCTGGAGTCTTTGGAAAGATATGACTGTGCAGAAAGGAAGAGAAATAAGCCAAGTTCTTGTGTCCCATTTGCCTCAACCCCCTCCAGCCCCAGCACATCCTTGCAGAATGACAGCTGCATTACATCCTCAGAAACACTTGACCTGATAAAGACCAAAGGGAAGGCAAAGTTATATTTGTACTTCTCTGGGACTTTCCCAGCATTGATTACTGATTCTCTCATCCCTCTGGCACTTCTGAGCAGTGGTAGTCCCCTTGCTGCTGCCAGACTCTGTAAACAGTTGTTCAGACACTTTGTTTGAAGGTTACCTCATAAAAAGGAGTCCCAATGTTCACTGTTTGAGTGTCTTAGTTTCTACTGGGGAGCTCGGCATTGCCTACCAGGGGCCCTTAGTAATCTTCTGGACTTGAACCAACACCTTCTCACAGCTTTTTGCTAAATGTGTTGATCAGAAAGAAGACAAAAGAACTTGTCATATTGCTGTTCTTTTCATAAGACAAATGTTATTGTAGGAGCCACGCTGTTGGCCTATGAGAGATCCAGCACTGCCTTGCAATAAATAGGAATAGGGAGCCTCTACATGCTGTCTCCACATGCTGGACAGAATCTGAGCTTTCCAAGCCTGTTTAATTATGAAAAGCCTGATTTTATCACGATTACATAGTTTCACACCTCTTTTGAAATATTTTTCTTTACATGTTTTATGCAGTTTCACCATGATTTTATTACAGCAGTTCTTGCTAGATGTCAGGTTCTTCTGGGCTGAGAAAATAGGAGGAAACAATGAGACGTTGTCAGTTACTCATTTGGAGATGGACTTGGGTGCTTAAAGAAGGGAAAAACACAAAACAATATATGAAGTCGCGCAGCTGGCATGCCAAAAGTTACAAAGTGATGTTATCGTGTGGTATCTTGATTGGAGCTGACTTAATGTTGCATGGCATTCCAGCTCCCTGCATCACAAAACTATCAACAGAGTAATAACTAGAAAAGCAGAAACCTGTGAACAGCCAAAAGACCAATTGTTTTTGTCCTAGAGTTAGGGTAAATAATAGCAGGCTGTGCTTGTATATGGGAAGGCACTCACTGAATTGTGCCTGGGATGAGGGGGACTGTGGGCACTTGAAATTCTGGTCATGTGGGGCCTGGGCTTCTTTTGTTCAGGTATTTTTTATTGCTTGGCCAGTAGAAGCTTTGCTGAAACATTTGACGCAAATACAAATAAAGCATGCATCAAAGTTAGGACAGAAGCAGCCTCACCTGGTGCACAAATCCATGCAAGGCCATCTGTTTAATGTATGATTAGTACCTGAAATCAGAGGGAAGGCCTTAAAAGCATGAATAAGGCAAAACCATAGGTTAATTATAGGGGAGAAATGTAATATCTTCAGTGTACAGACTACATTGTATAGCCTGGACTTTGGCATCTTACGCTCTAGCCAGTGTAAATATTACTGAAAAAGGTAAAATAGCTTCTTTTGATGATTACTGTGATCTCTTCAGCGCCTGTATTACAGGATAAGTTTTCAGGGCAGTTCTTTCTGTTCTGATTTCTCTCACAAAGGAATATGTGATGGTGTGTTTTGCTTGGGAGCCTAAGCTGATTTCATTAGGGTGTTTTTATATTGTTCTTCTCCTTACACACCCTAAGAAGATTCTTTCAGAAAATGTGCCTGAATGTTCATCTGCTGCATAGAGGTTTCAGCTGTAATAGTTTCTTGTGCTATTTTCTAGTTATAGTGGTCCATTTTAAAAGCAACCAGGTAAATGTTAACCTGTAGGCAATCTTATTTGTTGTTTCTTGCAGGTTTTAAAATCTAAAGAATTATCGTCACCAGGACAGCGCTATATCGACAGCAAAGTAGTTAAAACAAGAGCTGAAGGAGAGTGGTTGTCTTTTGATGTCACTGAGGCTGTACATGAGTGGCTCCATCACAGAGGTGACAAAAAGTGCTCTCCTGCCCCAGCTGCTCCTCCATTTACTCAGGAGTATCTCAGAATCATTCCACGTGTAAAAACCAACTCCACTCAATTTTGTGTTTTGCAGACAGGAATCTTGGATTTAAGATAAGCTTACATTGTCCATGCTGTACCTTCGTGCCTTCCAATAATTATATCATCCCAAATAAAAGTGAGGAGCTCGAAGCAAGATTTGCAGGTAATGAAAGGAAAAAAACTCCCAACTTTTAAAAATGCTGTGGTATGTACTAATTGAGGAGGGAAACAAAAAGCTGTTTCTGCCTCCTAAATGGCATTCAGATTCATTTGAGAATCACGATTCTCAGCTGGTAGGAAATGGTACTAAAGTCACAAGGGTAGAACCATATCACCTGAACCCTTCTAAAATCAGAAGGCATGATAAAGCTGTCTCATTCATGCAGCTTTGATGTCCTTAAGAGTCTGTTATTACAGTTTCCAGCATGCTCACAGGATATACATACAATTTTGGATTTAGTGAAGATTCTTGCACAGTTTGCCATCCACTATTGGATAGTAATAAGAAAACAGCTCAATATTTTCAAAATAAACCATTTGCTCTCCATCCTAGTACTGTAATGAGTCAGACTTAGTTGAAAAGATTAGAATGAGTGGGAATTAAAATATAAAAAAACTGTGTAGTGAGGGTTAGGAATAAATGTGCTCTTTATGGACAGCAGGCAAGGTGACATGGAGTAAATATGCCAAGGTCATATATGTATGCTCTCTTGTGTTTTTAAGCGATTAAACTTTCAGTTTCACAAAGAGAAATTATATTTAATTGACTGTACTACAGTTACCATCCACCAATACATACGAATCTATAGCTAAATTAGAACCAATTTCAACCTAAATTCTGTTCATGAAGTTCTCATTTATTGAAATGTGTCATGATTTGGTTCACTTGTGATCCAAATATTTGGCTATATTCCTTGTCAAGTATTAAGTTTTTCTAACCATTGTTTCACTGAATTGGAATTTTTTCCTGTAAGTACAAGTACTGTACATATGATTAAAGCCATTGTGTGCATTTGGAAAATTGTTAGTATGATGTTTGGTCACTATAATTGCATATGTTAAGAAAAGAATAGTGTATGTTTTTCTGTTTAGATGGTAGGGGGTTAATTTTCTAAAGGATCTTAACCAAAGGCATAACATGACTCCTATGAAAGGCCAATAGCTTGAGTTTCTTGTCTGTGTTATTGCCATGATAAGAAGGTAGTGAGGCAATTAGTGTTAAAAGAGAATACAGAATGTGAGGCCATGGATTGCCATTTCAAGACGAAATACTTTGATCAGTGTCTTTGCCATGCCCATATAAAGGAAGAGAATAAAATAACTGACTTTCTGGGGAAAATTAGCAGATTTAAATGAACTGGCAGTGAAAGACAGGGAATTTACAAGTATCAGAAAGAAATGAATGTGATGGAGGAAACTAATGGGATAGAAGTAAGAGTGGGAAATGAAGGTGAAGTGTCCAGAACAGCTTTAAGTGTTTTAAAAGGTACATACCTGTTGAAAGTTGGGAGTACTGCTCGAACTGAAGCAACAAAAGAATCACTGCTTGGGGCATTTGAAGCTAAGACAGCAGATGCAGTGGCTGAAATTGCCTCCTCTGTTACTCATTTAAATGTTTCTGGTAAATGTACTGAAATGCCATTAAACAGATGTGAATGTGGGAGGGTTGATACAATAGCTAACAGTGAATATCTTAGGCATTTTGGGTCAAGATTTGTCCCCCCCTTCCCCGGTAAACATGCCCAGCTGACACCATCATGGCCCAGTTTCTGAGAGATTTTTTTTAAGAGATGGTTTATTTAATTTGTGAAGAAAAAGCAACACAATGTTTATCACCAAAATGTATTTTTTGAAGGTATTGATGACTACACATATTCCAGTGGTGATGTGAAAGCTTTAAAGTCCAATAGGAAAAAATACAGTGGGAAGACCCCACATCTTCTGCTAATGTTGTTACCCTCCTACAGACTTGAGTCGCAACAGCCCAGTCGGCGGAAGAAGCGTGCTCTAGATGCTGCCTATTGTTTTAGGTAACTATGCCTGCACATCCAATATTCTTACACAGTCTTGGGAGGTGTCATGCAGTTGTTTATCATTCTTTTTTTACAGTTGGCATTTATACAGAATATACTTCTCAGACCCAGGGTCTGTGTCTAGCAGGTCTCTGCCTGGCAGTCTCCAGTCCCACAGAGAGAGGGGCAGATTGTTGTGACCCTAGACAGCAGAAGCTCAGTTCCATGTGGGATGATTCCCAGATGCATTAACCCCGTAGTTAGAGCCAAATTATCACATTCCCTTTGTTCACCTAGTCAATCTGCTCTGTAGGACCTGGAGAAAAACATTTGAGTAGTCCTCCAGGGGAGCCATTAGTTTTGTCTGTATGAACAAGTTCTGCCATGTCTAAGCATCTTGTAATAACTGTAATTTTAGTTACAGCATAAGCTACTATTGGTTTGATTTAGTTGAGAATTTTTGTGATTCAGACTTGTCTGCCTGTAAAGGATCATTCAGGGAGCAAGCAACTGTATTATTTTTACTCCTGGTGTTGTCCTTGTTGTGACCTATGTGTTTATATTTTATTTCCCAGGAATGTGCAGGATAATTGCTGTCTGCGTCCACTTTATATAGACTTCAAGAGGGATCTTGGCTGGAAATGGATTCATGAACCTAAAGGATACCATGCTAATTTCTGTGCAGGAGCCTGCCCATACTTATGGAGCTCAGATACTCAGCACAGCAGAGTAAGTAATAGATTTGCTAATTTTCAGCTTCTGTTTTGTAACTGCAGGTTGAGCTATGTTTCTGGGACTGACATCAGCACCAGTGTCCAGAGCTAGTCTGAGTAACTAAGGATGATGAAGGGTGGCCCTATAGAGAAACTCACATATGGCCTTAAGCCTGGTGTTGAAGCAGGAGAAATGTATTGGCCCAAAGATTTACCTATTTTTTAATATGTTCATTGATACGAACACATGGTTGCATTGAATACTTTCTGTGAGTATGTAGCCTTTGGAGGTGGCTTGGAAAAGGCTTTTCATTATAGACTTGAGTGGAAGATGGCACAATGAGTTTGGTCAGTAAAGGCACTGAGGGAGGCACTTCAAAGTAACTAAAGGGCTGAGTTGTACTGCCTGGTCACCACCTACTTTTATGACCTGCCATTTCAAGGTTAGCACCTGCCATGCTGAATTTCATGAAAATCTACTGATAGCTATGTTTCTTTTACTTCAAGAGACATATTCCTTCTTACATTTTGAAAATTTCTAAGGGGAGGAGGGACTTTGAACTGACTAAGAGTTGTCTGATATGGAACTTTTTACTTTAGGGATTAGATGTAGTATTTTAGCCAACTGCCTTAGTATGAGTAGTATTCTGCTGTGAAGTGCTAATTTCCTCTCAGCTATCACTGAGGATGTCTAGACAGTAAATGCTAGAGACAGACATTTGCATCACAGCTTTGTAAAGTGAGAATTTCACCCTCGGCTCCATACTAAGAATGATGTCTCTCCTTTTTCAAACCTTCCTTAAAATGACAGATCAGTGACAGCCAGCAGGGAGAAATTGCCGTGTCCAAGGGACAGCTTGAGTTCCTTTTGGTTGGTAAAACCATGATATCATGTTCTTCCTGAGCTTACAGACTCCTTTGTAGCTGTCACTGTCTGTGACATTGTACTGTTACAACGTCAGCAGGCAGAGGTATAAATAAGGCGAGGATGTTTCCGTGCTGATGTGGAGTAGTGGTGTACACGTTTTGGAACTGCACTTGTTTTTAAAGGAAAGAGGAAGAGTAACTGTCATGGTCACAAATATGTGGTTTGGATAATTGCCCAAGGAGCCAGAAGTTGCCTAATAAAGTAGCTAGTGTTGCTGTCCTGAACAGATCTTCTGTCTCTCTACGCTGCAAATGTTGTGTAGAAGTTCTAGGAAAAGGTCACTTGGTGTTTGGCTAAGGCATTAATGGCATCCTCAGGAGCACCTATGCATCATCAGTGGCTAACCCTACATACTTCCCTTGCAAAGAACCATGCACAGGAATCCAGGGTGACATAGGTGATAACTCCATGTATCTGGCTCTCAGCATGAGCAACTGCAACTTGAGTCCTGGTGCTCACAGGGTGGCATTAATGGACTTAACATGGCCAGAGGGTAAGAGAAGAGGAGTGCCTGTGCTCTGAAGAGGTCTCTACTCTTTGGTCACTTGAAAATCCAAAATCCTGTAAACAGAAAATAGCAATTTGAGGAAACAGATAAAAACCTTTCCATTTCCTCTGTCCCCATAAATATAGTGTGCCTGTTGATTAAAGAGCAACACTTTAGAGGCGGGCTCCAGGTATGTACCTGCTTTGAGACTTGAGACTGTATGGATAAAAGTTTAGGAAATTCAGGCATATTGTGAGGACCAGATTGAAGTGAAAAAGCTTAAAAACCCCCTAAAATCCAGGAACCTTCATACCACATTCAGTGGGCGTTCTCTCAGGTGCTGTGGGAGGAAGTGATGCAGAAAATGGTTCTCTCATTAGAGGTAGCTGCCTTAATCTGGTTTTTTTTGGTTTCTCCTTCTAGGTACTCAGCTTGTATAACACCATAAATCCAGAAGCTTCAGCCTCTCCGTGCTGTGTGTCCCAGGATTTGGAACCCCTCACCATCCTCTATTACATTGGAAAAACACCCAAAATCGAACAGCTGTCCAACATGATTGTAAAGTCTTGCAAGTGCAGCTAAAGGATATCCCTGAAACAGCATGATGTGTGTTTATAAAAAGAAAAGATAACCAAGGAAAAAAAAGAGAGAGTGAGAAGGAAAGAAAGAAAAATAAAAACCCAGGTTCAACAGTGTTAAAAGAAAAAAAAAAGAAGAAAAAAAAGCGGTACTAGTCTGAACTGTTTGAAAGTTTGTTTTGTTTTTTGTTTTGTTTTTTTTTTTCAACTGGCATCTGAAGCAAAACATTGAAGGCTTTTTCCTACATTTCACCTACACATAGTGTGAGATAGACAAGAAGCAAAGTTAAAGAAAAAAGAAACCTTTTGAAAAATAAACACTGGAAGAAAATTGTTAGTGTTAACTATGTGAAAGGAAAAAAACAGGAAAATCCCATGAAGTGGAGTTGCTGTATCTGTCCCGTGCCTTACTTGATCTCTCTGTATTGTTACGCAATAGGCATCCTACCCATTCCTCTTAGCTATAGAGTTAACAGTGCGTTATTTATTTGTGTGTAAAAACTATCAAATGAACATTTCTGTATCACCATTGGAAAAATGAAAACCAGCCAGTGTGGACAAAGTGGAGACCAAATAAGCTGCCAGAAATGCTTATAAAGCCTAAAGGAACACAAGTTCAAAAGAATCAGAAAAGTAATGGTTAGTTAAGTTCGATTAAAATAGGAATCGGTTATTATATTACTGACAAACACTGCCTTTAAAATACCTTATTTTTCATGCCAGCTGCCTAGAGAGACTTCTTGTAAGGTCTCAAACCCTTGTTTTAAATACTGAATAATTTACTAATAAAAGACACTCTGTTTCAGTCTCAAAGACAAGTCTATAAGATTTTTTTTTTTTTTACTGTAAATGATTTAAAATGTCAGTTTAGTAAACCAGTGAAATATTTAACATGTACTGGTCTAATCTTCAGACCTTAATATGTTGCTGTATAGCTATGCTATGGGAATTTTTTTTGTTCTTTTGGTATATGTAACCATACCTAGAGTATTACAATAGGTGGGTAGTAAAAGCCAGCTTAATTGGAAACATATCTGTAGATCTCTATTTGTAAACTATTAAAAAATTACGTACTTTATGTGTAATGTGTAAATTTTCACCATATTTTTGTACTCTGTAATACTGTCAGCTCTCATGACTTTGAATTTGAATTTGGGGCTCTTTTGATCACTCAGAATCATGTGTTTCCCTCTAGCTGGCCAGTATGAGTAGAGTCCCTATATTTTGACTTGCACTACAAATACATGTTTTATAATAATTGCTATACATGTGCTTTGTATATTGTTCATCATTATGACATAAGCTACCTGACTCCATTTGTTTTTCTGTTTTATAAAAAAGGATTAAAGCGGTCTCCCCCCACCCTGCTCCTCCCCTCCTCCTCCAGTTGTCCCGGTTCATAACACTTGGACCGCAGTGTGGTTTGGATTCCTGGGCCTTCCCATTTTCTTTCAGCTGTAGGCATTCAAACAGATGGGCAGGGAGCGAGGTGTTGAGAGAAGAGATGTCCCAGCCTGGCTGAGGCAGCCTTGCAGAGAATGGCATTCACCATGTGCAGGAGGCTGTAGGGAGCAGCCGCCGCGGCGATGCTCGCGCGGGGCAGGAGTGGGATCGCAGAGCCCTGGGATGCACAGCCCGGCACACGGGACCTCTGCAGCTCCTCTGCGGGGCTGCTCCTGCTGCAGGTAACACAGGTTTGCCTTTGACTTCCTCAGTGGCACAGCAGGGCCCTTTAGGCTTCTGGGGTATGTGTAAGGATTGGCAGGATCAGACCCTTGATTTTTCAAAGTTTACCAAATTTTTTTTCTCAGTCGAGTTCACATTAAAGCTTCTTTTACAAAAATGAAAAAGGAACGTGGGGGTTCCTAGGATTTTGTTGTTAACATGTTTTCATGTTGTAGAGGGAGTAAGTAAAAAGATCACATCACACACATGCTTCATTTTTAAAAAGCCCCAACCTAAATAAGAGTAAAAAGAATTCTGAAGAAGGCACAATCGTTTCATTTCACATGATGAATGCTGCTGCAGAGCAAAGCTGGAGACCTGCAATGTGAGCATTCTGCTTGGATGAGAAGGACATTTTCTGCCGTTGTCCTGAGCAGTGCTGGGAGGACACTCCTGAGCTTGGTGTTGCCAGCACTGGTTTTAAGAAGTGCAGTTTCTTTGGCTTCAGCAAAATGTTGGTGCAAAATTGAGGTGCTGACACGGTGGCTTGCACAGGCAGCTCCTCAGGACTTCTGTGGAGCCTGTGTTTATTGCCTAGATGGGAACATAGCCCCAGAGCTGATCCAATCCCACCCACTGGCTCAGGAGGGGAAGGTATGTTAAGACTTCTGATTTATTTAGTGAGCTGAGGTGAACAGGTGGAGAATCTGTCCTGTTAACACTTGCTTGAGCCAGACTAACGCCAGTGAGAAGATGCACTGAACTCAGTGAAACTCCTCAGGGTAATACATACTCTGGATTTTGCTGTATAGCAACAGCAAAATTTGTTTTATCAGGTTCAGTATGAGAACTGTATTTTTGTTGGACAGGAGAGAAGACAAGGGTGAGCACATTTTACAAAACTTAAAAATATTTTTGCAGTTCTCTGATACAGGAATGCTGCTCAAAACCACTTTTGAAAAAGTGGAATGGGAGATAGCATAGTTGTCCAACTATACTCACTGTGTGCTGGATGTAGCTGAAAATTTGGAACTTGGATTTAGAGTTTTTCTCTAAGCATAAAACACTATTTCTGTAAGTCAATGCCCCAAGATCAATTTTTTTTAAAAATTTCTAGTGTTCCTCAAAATGCACTGATAATATTTAAAATTCTCCATTTTAAATCTACAATTTTTTTTTTTTTTCTTGTTCATTAAGCATGTATTTCCCTTTAATTACCAAGGGTGTTAGGCCTGATCCTACAATATGCAGAACTCATGGGTGAAATTCTCCACTCTAGAGTGAGGTAATGTGAGTCCTTAGCACTTCTCAGGTCTCATGTAAATACCCCTCGAATTATCTTTAGATGGGTCTGCAACAGCTCAAGGACTTTGTGCTATGGGGCCTTATTTTGGCAAGGTCATTGCCACTGTCTGAGCAAAGTCCCTGAGAGCTGATGGGAAATGTTCAGCATCTTGAACGATCAGACCCAAGGGGCTGACTGGGGCTGAGGGGGAATCATAGCACTTAGCTGGGTGGGGTAGGACAGCACTTCTTATGTGTTTAGCATCAATACAACTGTATGGTTGGCATGGTTTAAAGGAGAAAAAAAAAGGAACTTAAAGAACAGCTGTGTTGTACTTTGGTGATTGATTACTCTGTATTTTAACACATTGTATGTCTGTTTTTGTGGTGCTCTAGTGGTAAATAAATTATTTCAATTATATGCTGGTGTTGCTTTCCTATGGCAGTGTTCTTCTGGCACAGGCAGTTCCCCAGCTCTGGAATGTTAAATCCCTGCAAAGCTTGATTTGGTGTGGGATTTTGTCATGTGCGACCTTGATGTGGTTCACCGCAGGCTGAGGTGAAGAACATCCTTCCAGGGTGAGGGTGGATCGTATCTGCTGTGGGGGTTGCTCTCACCTCAGCCACTGTAGTGGATGTCTTTGTCTGTAGACAGCTGCCCCAGTTATATCAGTTTACCAGGAGCAGCCATGGAGCACATGGAAGTGGATTTTTGACACAGGATTCCTTAGTTTGTTGTCTATTTCCACACACTCTGCAATATGCAATTGCATTATCTTGGCAAATAAAAATTAAGGGTCCTGGAACTGCAAGCCTGAAAAGTGTTTCATCAGCTCTAGTCACTTAAATAAATAAAACTGATGGGAGGAAGGACTTCAGGATTGAATCATTGCTTTTAAAGTTAATAAAATTATATATGAAAATGCTTACAGAACTGGGACTGAGGAGCAGACCAGGGACTGCTCTTCCTGGTGCTTCTCTGGCATCTAAGGAGTGCATAGCATTTTTTGGCTTGAATGAAAGAGCATGTTTATGCCAGATTGTTTAGGGTTATTGTGATAAATTACAACAAATGGACTCTGTGGTCTGTCAATATGTTTAAGAATGTAACTTGGGATGAACATTAAAAACAATCTTAGGGGCGATTCCAGCATAGTTACACTCCAGCCTTAATCGATTTCAGTGAGTTTACACAGGCATAAAACGATAGTCCTTCAAAATTTTCCAGATGCCAATTTTTATTCTGTCTATTTTTAGCTACCCAGCTATGTACTTTGACATGAAAGTAGCCCACCAGCCTCATTTTTATCCAAAGAAGCCCTCACCCTGCCTTGAGGTGAGAATATCTTTGCAGCCCTGTCTGCTGTATTCGTAAAGTCAGTGAGGAACAGGAGGGTTTGAGGAGGAATGCTATTTGGAAGTTGTAGGTGAGAAAGTGGCCATGGTGCCTGTAAGTAAAGAGGAGCTCAGTGGAGGGAACACTGTGTGCTAAATGAGATTTTATAGCATGGGGCTGAAAAGGTGGAGGATCTCCCGTGGTAATGAGATTTATGCAGAGCATTTTGATGCTGGGCTTGTCTTCTTTTTGTTAACACAGCCTCTCTAGACTGTATCAGTGAAGCCCTTACTGTGTTTGAATCAAGTTGTGGTTAATAAATACGGAATATTCAAAGTAAGAAAAAAACAAACCATGTAAATGTCTTGAAAACTGTTTTTTAGGCCAAAATCTGCCTCTTAGTTCAGACAGAACAGATTCTATGAGGAGCCATGAGTTCTGGAAGAAAATAAACCAAGAGGTTATGTAATTATATGTGGTTATAAAGTAGATGTGAAGTAATGTAGTTGGCTTGTCAGTGGGTATGGGTGTAACAGTAATTTCTTCATCTGTATAAAAATAAAATTAAATGGAACAGAAAGTTGATGAGAACTTCCAATCAAATTTGATATGCTCATTTAATGAAGTAACCTGCTGGAATCTAATACAGAACCCCTGGGGTATAAACCTTTCTACAGCCATATGGTGGTCCAAGAAACAAATATTTCCTATAAATGGGGTATTTAGTGCCAAACCAAGATGATTGCAGGAGGAAGGGTCAATGATCATCGATCTTTGGGTCTCAGCACTGTTTGCACATAGTACAGACAGGTCCTGGTTTAATGATTCACAAACTTACTCCAAAAACATTTGCTACAAGAAAGGGGACAAGGAAGATAAAAATGGCAAAGGGGACCAGAGTCTCTTGTTGTTCAGTGGATTACACCATGAGCTCCCACATACTGTTTGATCCAGCTAATTAGAGATGGATGCAACCAAAATGTTAACATGTGAGTACATATTTGATCAAAAATCAAGTGGCTGGGGCTCTGAAGTAGCATTCAAACCTGAATCACTTTTATGAAATTCAGTTAAGCCCAATCTCTGCAACTGGTTTGTAACCAAACCTTAATCACCGAAGTTGTTGCTGGGGTGTGTAAGGCTTTGAGCTCAGTATATCAGAAGTTCTTGCACTGGAGCTGCTCTGAGCGTGCCAGATGCAGGTCTCACAGCCCAGTCTTCTGTTTTTTCTTCCAAGAGCAAAGGCACATAAATAAAATTGCCACTCCTACGAATGACAGTTGTAAACAGTCAAAATGTCCCTACGCATCAAGGTGTTTCCCAGAGAGCCTGGAGTGTTGTGGGTCACCTCATTCTTCAGTGATTTAAAGATCAGCATTATGGGGCTGTATGATGGGTTTTTGCCATCTGATGGAACCCACATGAAATGAATTGATGGCTTCATTCCAGTTCCTAGTGTAGACTTGTTGGCAGTCTCCAAGGATATGCAGACTAATTTCATCCATCAAAAGCAGAAAATATCTTTATCCAGAAAAAAATGTATTTTTTTTCCCCCTTTGGAAAAATGTAAATACAAGACAAAATATGCAGCAGTTCATGAGCAAGTTATGCATTCCTCTGCAGTGTGTAACCTGTTCTCAAAGAGGTGGTCTGGATCAATTTGTGAACAGTTAGGAGGGAAAGCTGCATTTGGAGATACTCTGAAACACATTGTTTCCTCTGCATCTTCCATGAAATCCTCAGTTACCATAACAAAAAAGGAAATAGAAAAAAAAGCCAGAAGACTGTCAATAAGCAAATGAACTGACATTTTTCACCATGATACCCAGCTATGATGTGTAACACAGAAGGTGAATCGCTGCACATCCTGGGTGTCAGCTACAGCCAACTGATGTACACCACAAGCTCAGGTCACAGAAAGCAGAGCAGGAAAGATGAACACAACAGAAGGTTTTTGTCAGCATTAAGTATAGGCCCTACATAACACCGCAGGGAAACTGGACTAGTTTTTGTTTTACTTTTTGCTTTGGACGGCTTCCATAGCACGATGGGCCATTCCCATTTCTTGTGCTTTAAGAAAAGGGGTATCTTTAGGGAGGTAGGAATTTACCTAGGAATAACTGAAAGTCACTGATACATTTTGAGATCATTAGCAGTCAGGAGACATAATTTAAATGAGATGTTAACAAAACCTTAATTAACTTTTCCTGTAGCTAAACACCCCTTGCTGTTCTCCTGGCCTCTATCTCTTATTTTAGTGTTAAAAGTTCCTCCACGGCTTTGTGGCAACAGATGGTGTCTATCAAATTGTCAAAATCTCAGCAAGTATCCCAAGGACTGAGGAGGAGATCTCAAGCATTAAACCCCCAGGTTTCTCTAGTTCCTGGTCCCTTAAAGCAGCACAGTAACACACCAGATGATCTGCAGGCTGTGCACAAAGCAGGAGCTCAAATGCACTCTCAACAGTGGGCTATCCATGCAAATGCAAAAATACTCTGTTTTGATCTCCACAAAATACTCATGGACTCATTCAAACAACTGGTCAGACATCCTCCCCCACTGTAAGCCTTGTGAGCAGTGTAGGAGGAATCCATGACTCTTACCCATGCCAGGGGAAATTTATCCTCAGAAGCCAATAAATATGCAAAAATATGTGTCATGGGTTGTAGAGAGGAAAACCCCATCGTCCTGGATTTTAGCTTGAGTAAATTTCTTCTCAGTAGCTGTTAAAGTGTGGTGTTTTGGGTTCAGAATGAGCATGGTGTTGATGACTCACTGATGCTTTGGGCTTTTTGCAAGTCCTTTGCTAGAGCAAGGACTATTTTCTCCCCCTTGTCTCATGCTCTGTCAGTGAGGAGGTGAGCAAAAGAAGCTAAGAGGGAGCACAGCTAGGACAGGTGACCTGAACTGACCAGAGGGACATTCCATACCATAGAACATCATTCCCAGTGCATAAACTGGAGGGAGTTACCTGGAAGAGTAGCCAGTCTGAGTTCAGGAAAGGGGTCTGGAATCGGTCAGCGGGTGGTGAACAGCTGTATTGTGCATTACTTGTTATTTTGCTTCTATTGCCATTATTATTATTTGCCATTGTTATTGTATTTTGCTTCATTTTCAACCATTAAACTGTTCTTGTCTCAACATACAAGTGTCACTTGAATTCTCCCCCCCATTCCACAGGGGTGAGGGGGGTTGAGTGAGGAGTTGTGTGATGCCTTATATCTAGCTGGGTTTAAACCCACAGTACACTTGCAAGCAAGAATGTACATAGTGAAAAAGGAAAGAAGAATGAATCAAGTCATGCTTGATCCATTTCTATGGATACATAGATTAAATTAGTGTATATAAATTTAAAGACCTCTTTAAAATTTACATTGGTCTGCAATGTTTATATATATATATATATATATATATATATATATATATATATATATATATATTTCTAATGTATTTGTAAGCCACTCTCTCTATTTGCTAAGTAACTTTGCACTTTCTGGACAGTTTCACTACATGTATTCCTAGCAGTATTGCTGTATGGCCCCAGGGAGGAAAAAAGGAAATTTCAGATGGTGATTCTCTTCTGGGTTACTCCACGATAGCAGTTGGGGTTTGTAACTTGCGTTGCTGGATGCAGGAAATTACTTTTGGAGGCAACAGAGTTGAACTGACTGGTCTTATTCCCAGCTCTCTTACTTCAGTTTTACTATAGCACAGCTTTTTCTACAGGGGACAAACCAGGCTTTAAAGTCATTTGTCTAAGAATAGCCAGGCTCAGATTGCTGTTTTACTAGAACCTTCACACAAAGCATATGTGTTTGTGAAGTGTTTGAACACTGATAGCCACAGTAGCCTGGAAGAAGGAATTTCTATTTCACATCTGAGCTTATATTTGAAATCTAGAAAGATGATGTACATGGTAGTCTTCTGGAGAAGGAAATTGGTCTTATTATCATTTAAATTTGTATATTTTGCAAGGTGTTGCTGCCATTTTTATCTCATCCAGCAGCATTGAAAATAACATTCTCTAATGCTGGAATCAATTTTTGGGCTGTATTTATTGCATGGGTGTAATATATAACTTTAGCCTGGGGAAAACTATCCTTTTCAGTTGCTTATAGTGCTCTCAAATACTTTTCAGTCTGACCTTTTGATACTGGAATGCAGCCCAGAGATAAATTTGTCTACAGTTTTATCAGGCTTTATCTTTGACTTCTGAGAGTAACAGGTAAGTATATTTGCCTTACACTTTTCAAACATGCACAGCTCAGCTTGAGAGCAGAATTCAGTCATTTGTACTCTAGTTTGTCGGGGTCACAGTCAGATGAGTATATCAGCCTTCATTTCAAACATGAAAGCAGATTTCCAGTGTTCCTGAGTGTAAAGAAATACATGGAACCAGGAGCTGTGATGAACTAACACAGCACCATCTACTTCAGTCTGCAGAATTACCAGAGCAGACCATGGAGAGTTGTTTTGTTCTCTATAGATTTTCAATGGAGAATATGCTCTTTTCAGAGGAAAGGCCTTTCCCCCATGCCTCTGGCATACAGCAACAATGTCTCACACGTGAAACAATTGTCATCTTTTTTCTTTGGAGTTTAAGGATGGAAACATAAGGATTTCAGGTTCTTGTAGAGGAAAAAAAATAAAAAAATAGGAAAAAGAAGTAGTTAATCATCTAAAGTGTTTTCAGCCTCGACAATATTCTTCCCAGAAAAAAAATTGCAGCATGAGCTGATCCACCTGTGTAAGTGTCCTAGTGAGAAGTCTCTCTGGAAACAGCCCTGCCCCTTCCTATCTGTATCAAGAGGACAAACTCAGTCCTCAGTGCCAATACGCTCCAGCAGCTAATGGAAAGGGATGACAGACACCTCTTAAAACTGCTTTTAGCTTCACTTCTCTCTTGCAGTTGGGTCTTTATTCACTGCTGGGCAGTGGCAACTTGACAAGAGAATAAAGCTGTAATGGCCCTTTGAAATAAGGTAGATGCAGAAGACAAACTGTGTTCGGGTACATCTTGACGTCCAGCGCTGTCTGACCTAAGAGAAAATGTAAGCGTGAAGGAATGTCATTCAGCAAATAATGAGCAAGAATGGTACCCTGCATCTCCAGAGAGAAACAGGCAGAAGGAGAAGGTTTTTCACCAAAGACCTGCTAAGGAAAGTGCAAGAGCAGTGACTCTCTCTCTCAAGGCACTACAAAAAATGATGACACATCCCTAGGCTGGCCAGGCACTGCGTGGGAGTAGCTTCATCGCAGTCTAGTTTCAGCTTCCTCATGCTCTTGGGTTGTTTGGTGGTATGTGTCTGTCTCTGAATCCTAATTTATTCCTTTGAAATCTTTTCAAGAGTAATCTGCCACAGAATGTGTTTGTATAAAGGGATGAAAGTAGCAAATGTCCACATGAAAAATAAAGGTCAGTCAGACACTTTTTATGTGAATCATCATTACACCCATACTTCCTGCTGGAATAATTAGGAGATTTGTTTAGAACACTGTGCTTCTTTTGATTTATTCCAAATCTGTTGTAAATTACTGACTAGAGATTACATGCTGAGAAACTTTGTACTAAAATAATTCTTAATCCATACCAAAAATTTTCAATTTGCTTTAAGGGAACTGCTTCCAGAGGCTAAAGGACAAATCTGTTTCTTTTATCTCTTCATTCTGCAGACTGTCTCCTGAAGTCTCTCTGTATCAATGCCATGAGTTCGTGGTGTTGATTTTCTTGTATCTTATGTTGGCATCTCTTGAAAAAGTGTACGGCACAGAAGTTTGTCCATCAGTTCACCACACAGGCTAGGTGGCTTTGAAGCTGAGTTCCTAAAAGTGAAAGAAACCTCCCAATTTCCTAATCTTGGAGCCCACATTCCAAGGTGGTTTTTTGGATCCCAGTCACAGTCATCCCTCTTCAAGTCTGCTTCCAGAAACTCAAGATTTCTAAACAGAAGGTACCTTTCATGATGGAAACAGAACAGGAAGGCCAGAAAGCTCTTTAGGTCTGTTTATAGGCTTGGAAACCTAAATATATTCCTAGCTAAGGAATATTTACGTGAATACAACTAGCCATATGCAGTGATGAAGTACAGCCAAATTCTTCTTGTCTCAAAAAAGCAAAGGAGACTTCTCTGCACACCCCATAGTGAAAAGCTGGTTAAAATGGGGATGTCCCTAGAGGTGTTCAAGGCCAGGCTGGATGGTCTCAGGGCAACCTGATCTAGTGGGTGGCATCCCTGCTCATGGTGGGGAGGTTGGAACTCCAAAATCTTTAAGGTTCCTGCCAAGCCAAACCATTTTGTGATTCTATGATTAGCTCCAAGTAAATAATGAAGCTGACACTGCTGAATAGCCACTGGATTTCCAGTATTCAATTAACATTTTATTTGTTTGACTGGTGTCTTTTTGGAGGTTTTAAGATAAAATTTGGTGCATTCACTCAGCCTTCAAATCCAGCATTTTTTAACTGCTTAAATGAGAAATATTGTGTTTTTGTGTTGCTATTTTAATGCAGCAAGCAAACAGAGATCAAAGTATCTTGAGAACTACATTTAATTATAATCTCCGCCACAAATGCCAGAGCAAGATGTGGCTCTGTCATAAAAGAAAACACAGTAAAACAATATTATGCAGTTTACAAATTCCATCAAACCACTGTACAAATAAACAATGCTACTGAATCACACAACAAATCATCTTACAATTAGGCCACACAAGACCATCTGGTTTGCAAACCAGCCTACAAGCCAAAGAGGAAAACTTTGAAGATAAATATTGCCATATGTGGAAGCCCAGGAAAAATATTGCTTACTAGCACGGAGCATCATTTTGAAATGTAATTCTCCGTGGGAATTGAAGATTTCTTACTGAGGCTAATATATTTTGCAAGAAACCTCACAAAATGGAAGCATAAGGTATTACAGATAGACCCAGAGACTGCAAAGGAATGAAAACCCTTTTAAAGCAGCTGGATTTAGCCTGATTGCCGCTTGAGTACCTAAGTTAAATTGGAAGTTGTAACATTTTGTCTGTCCAGGACTTTTGTCTGGTTGCATAAAGGAAACATCCTGTTCTTTCTCAGTCAAAGTGTACTGATAATGGAAAAAAGTAGAATTTGGTCTACATGAGCTTTAAATGGCTAAAGTAGTGTTATTTAACCACTCATTATACTGATAATCAGAGATTCTTAGCATTCTGATGGAACAGTTTTGCAAAACTCAAGGTCTAAGGATCAAGATTTACCAAAGCAAACAGATACTTGGAAAGTCTGTCTTCAAGTCACATAATGGTTGTGCAGTTCAGGAGACTGGAATTCAGCATTCTTAAACACCAAGACACCTAAAGACAGACACCAACAATAAAGATGTCTATAATCTTCTCTCAAAGATGCTGGCAAAGGAACATGTTTTTTTCTAAAGTCAGAGGTATGTTCCTCCTTAATATTTGTGATTCAGGGTCAGGTCCTGAAGCATAATGGTCAGTAAAGGAGAATATTAAAAAAGAAACAAATAATAAAAAACACAAAATCAAGATCAGCCACTCATCCATCTGAACAATTTTTGATTAATATAAAAAATGCAGAAGTGTTTCATTTGCTTGAAATTTACAATCTCTGTGCTGTTCTGCTGGTTTGTTCCCAATTTGTTTTGCCTTTTACCATGAAAGACCATGAACATTTGAAAAGGGTTTATCTTTCATGCTTTGAAAAAAAAAAAAAAAAGTTGAAATATTAAAAAGGATAGTTAAGGACATTTATAGAATGATAAAATACACTTTAAACTGCATTGGTTTATATGCATTATACAGGGTATAAAATTGCTTGAAAGCTTATAATTGACATCTCTGGCTCATTAAATGTTTTCTTTCTGTCACAGGTATTTCTCATAAAGATGATCAAAGGTTTGGATTCTCCAGAAAATGGCTCATATGTTAAGAATAACTCAGAAGTGCTGAAGTCACATTTTCATTCTTGCAGGGTTACTAATGAAATCTTTACTCTTGGTACTGAGGTTTTAGAGATGGGTTTAAGCAAAGTTTTTACAATCTAAGAAAATACCTTTAAAAAGGCAGCCTCCACTCCCAGTTTTCAGCCTCATGGCAAATGTAACATCCCTACAGTTGTCCTGATTTAATTTTTTTCCCAACTGTGGTGTCCAGCCCATCATCTTTTAAAGAGGTGTTATAGAACTAATTGCAGTTGTGGAGCTTTTTTTTTTTTCACTAAGGTGTGAAATTACATACGTGTGTCACATCTCCAGCTGGCCCAAGGCACACAGAGCTGGGGCTCCATTTGCTGCATTAGTTCAGTCCAGCAGTTTTGGGGGAGGTTTGATTTGTGTCAGCACATGCCTTGATAAAACACAAAGAGAAGCAAAAGTGTTGTTGGCCTGACTTTGGGTGTTTGTAGGTTTGGGCCATCAGAGTGTTTCATCACATATTCAGTGGATTCTGCATGTCACAGGGAGCACTGCTGTGCTTTATGTATATTCCCAGCTCATGAGAGTGTTTCACTCTCTGAAGTTTCTCCTAAAGCTCCTTAGATCACAGGGTGGAAAAAAATGGCCTGCTCTAATCCAGATATAGCAATTGAGCCTTTTCTCAGGTTTTCTGGCTGATGTCTTACATGGTTTGAGGTGCAGTCCCTGCTTTGGGCCAGTGCAGAATGGAAGATCTCTCCTTTTTGCACCACAGGGCAGCAATTTTCATGGAGATTCAGAAGGTGGTATGCAAAAGTCTGGCAGTTTACATCATATATAGATTTTTTTTTTTTTCCCAGTTTTTTCAGAGTTATGCTGGCGGTTAAAATGGTGAGCAAGCAGGTTGTGCAGGCCTCAGCTTAGGATTTGCTTTACTTACTGCATTTTTATTTCAGACAGCAGCAGTCAGATTGCCAGCATTGACAGCAGGCCTAGCCCTACCTGGAGCAAGAGGAAGACCTGATCTTTGCTCTTTCACTGGGGCATAGAGAGCTAAAGCTGTGGAGAAAATCTTGGCAAGTCCTACCACTCAAAAGGATTTTCTCCTCAAATGACTATGGTCTCAAGCTTTGACAGAGCAGCGCCAGCTTCTCCTGGCTGGAGATGTGCTCATGGCTAGGCATCAGCACTACCCCAGAGATGGCTCAAAACATGTGTGAGTCACAGAAGGGAGAGTTTCGGATGGCAAATTTGGAAAAGATGTGCTGGGGTAGGGCAGGGAGGGGCAGGGAAGGGCAATAAGAGTGCCCATGGCTGGGAAAAAAGGGCACTTATGGTCACTTTATCTCTGTTTCTTGCTCTGTTGTCTGCCTGTCTCCTGGTATTTCTACCACAGCACAGGCTGCAGCCCTTAGTGTGCAAACAAACAGTCAGAAAGAAAGACGCCTCCTTCCAAGTGCCTGGATTTTGTCTGAAATGTGAGCAGGAGATGCAGGAGATGAAATCTCCCTCATCCTTGCTGAGGCCTGTCTCTGCAGCTGATTTTGAACAGCACTGAGTCATGGCAAAAGACATCAGGAACTCCCTGAAGCCAAATAAACCCTTGCCAGCATCCCAAAGGGGATTCCCAGCCACCTCACTCATGTGCAGTGCCTCTGGCATCCAGTGACTTGCCCAGAATTATTTATTTGTTTTATTCACCTCTGTTTTGTCTGGAAAAGACTTATCTGTTTCTCCTCCCGCGGCTCAGGTCTTTCTTTCAGCTCCTGCCAAATCCAAGGGCCACTAGTTTTGCAAGCTTCTTTGGAGGAGGAGCCATCCCTCCTCCTCCTCCTCCTGGTCCGGCTGGCCAGCAGCCAGCTCCTGGGAGGTGACCAGGACCTGCGAGGAGAGGGATGCGGTGCCACGGCTGGAGGGAGAGACGCCAGGTAGGAGATGTGGTGTTTGGCACCCTGCAAAGGCTGTGGGGCTGAAGTATCACCCTGGGACATGGCTTTAGCCCTGGGCTGAGCTTCCAGTGGGGACACAGCCCCCTTGCACACAGGGGTGATGGCAAAGGCAAATTGGATGGAGAGAGGAGGAAAAGCGATGCTCTGTGGCACCGGGAAGCTTTGCCAGGCTATGAATACGGCCCTTAGCTCCTGGCATGTGTAGGATTAGCTCTGCCACAGAAAGCCTCTTTCCCCCTTGCCAGCGAGACCCATTCTGGCTGGGACAAGACTCTCAGCTGCTGCCACAGCCAGGCCACTGTCATCCATGGAAACACACCGGTTTGATTCATCCTTGTATTTTCATCTGCGCCTTGCTTGGGGAGCTGCCCAAGCAGCGTCTCCAAGGAGAGGGGCTGATGGGTGGCAAACCCCAGCAGTCAGACCGCACCAGGGGGAAGGAGTGGACCCCTCCCCAACTTTTGGGGTGTCTCAGGTTGGCGTGGGCCTGGTTGTGCTCCCACCACAGGCTCAGACCCACCGGCTGCAAGGGAGAGCATCGTCAGCATCGCCGAGATCCAACGCCCTTCACTGCGCTGCACACACAGCACTGTCCTGACATTAAATAAATAGTAAAAAAAGGGAGATGGAGAGAGAGAGTGAAACGTACACCCTCCATTTCACACAGTGTCCAGAAAGCCTGGCTGTCAGCATCCCGCTGGACTCCCTCCAGACAGGTATTCATTACATAGATTTGACTTTTTAAATACGATAGAAATGAGAACTGCAAACTTAATATGTTTTTCTTCTTGGGAGATGAGGGGGCAGGAGGGAGGGGAATAGCATTTACCTCATAATTTCCCTTTCTCTTCCCCCCCTGTGTAAGCCACATTATTCTTTCTGCAAAGGTACTTGGGGAAACTTGCTAAAATTTTCCCTCATGCTTGAAATTTACTTACCCTGGGTAACAGGAAATGTGGTGTCTTGTGATGTAGATTGTTATACCAGATGGTAATCTTAGCACATGCTATTTGTGTAGATCTGCGGTGCAAGTGAGTCATCATTCGTAGCTGACCTTCACTGCTGTGAAAATACTTCTTTCAATAATAACAACAACAATGACAATAACAATAACAAACAACCTTTCGACAGGGTTCGCCTCTGCCTGGCGTGAGGACAAGGGCCTGCTGTGCAGCCGGTGAAGGTGGGTCCTGGGCTCTCGGCAGAGCACAGTTACAATCCCTCTGGAGCAGGATCCAGGACTCGTTACGAGTCTTTCCATTGGCTCTGCTGAGCTCTGGATCAGGCCCAGGTCGTGTTGCATCACATTTCTTTACAGCCTCCTTACGTTCCCCTCTCTGCACTCCTCTGTTGACAGAAAGCACTTGCCCTTTTTCTGCCATGTAGGAAGAGGCTCAGCCCCTTAATCAGACCTAAATAATGGGACCAGCTTGCTGATGTTTTCTAGGTCCCTGCAGCATGTTGAATTTAGCAGAAAGAGAAGACCGTGAGAGGAATTACCCCTGAATCAAAATTATGCGTGCAATTTCCTCACCTTAAAAAGGAGCATTTTTACCCGAGACAGGTAGCAAAACCCTTTGATATTTCAATGGTTTTGCTGGAGCCTCCCACAACACCTGTGGCAGTCTCAGCCTTTCTTATCCCTATTTGTTGTCTGCACAAATAATTCTGAACACAGGTTCCTGCTTCTGCAAATCTGCAGATCTAAGGCCAGATCCTGCAAGGGCTCTATGGATGCAGGATTGAGCTCATAAATTGAAATTACATTTGTTATTAGTAGTGCCACTGCAGTCCTGTAGAAATCCAGACATAGTATTTGACTCCAGTGTTTCCTGCAGCAGTGAATTCCACTCTGGGAAGAAGCATTTCCTTTCATTTTCCTGAAGCTGTCCTTCTGCTGTGGGATTTAAGACAAAGATTCATTTTTCTTTCCATTAAAATTAAAATACTGGATGCTAGCGGAAAGTGGTTTCTGGCTCTTTGTAAATATCAAAACCTCAGACCTTACTAGCTGTGATAGCTTTCCAAAGCTATTCTTCCAGGCATTTCAGCATCACATTCTAGCACTGTGTCCTAGGAAAGAGGGTGAGAGTTTCAGAACAGGGTACATATTCTGCTTAGAAAGTTGTTTGATAAAATAAATAAAGCATTTAAGTAAGGAGAACCCAGAAGCCTATCATATGTCAAACTTTTCAAAACCAATTACAACTCACATCTGATAGAGTGAAAATCACACTGGCAATTAGATCAAGAATGGCTGATTAAATTCCTCAGGCTCCCCAAATCACAACGCCAGTATTTGTTTCAAAGACCTTATAATTACTGTATTTAAAAGGCTGTTATTCAATACTCTACTCTAACTCTAAATTGCTCCTGATGTCAGCTCGAGGTACACGAAATCCTGCCTATGGCATGTGCTATGGCTGATCAGTGCACATGACCCTGCATATCTTTTGCTTTGTACTAATCTTCTCTAAGATCAGAGGAGATGGATATTGCAGAAGAGGCAGTAGGTCTGACTAAAAGCCTATCAAATCAGTGGAAAAACTGGATGTTAATGGACTTTAGATCAGGTCCTTTGTGACTGATTTTGCTGGATCACTGTTGCAGTAAAAATGCCTCTTTTCTCATGCTGAACTGTACTTATCTAGCAGCCAGGGGAGTACAAGTGACATATACATTCATCTTAACCTATTCCACATTTTTCAGCTGATTTTATGAGTGGATTGACCAAGCAGGAGCTAGTTGCTAAATAAAATAAATTAAAAAAAATTACTTTGGAGTGCTGTGAAATCACGTATTTCTTCTACGGCCTGTCTTGTTCAGGAGCGTGTCATATTTGTTACACTGTCCTGCCGGTAGCATTGATAAAGTGTTATAAAATTGAAGTCCATTTTCTTGCTCTCACATCCAGGATATTCAGTCCTTGTAAAAGACAGAAAAATTCCTGATGTTTGAAAAAGTTACTTCTGGTGCCAAAACAGACAGAAAACGTCTATGCTCCTGTAGAAATGCAAGGGGAATAAAGCTGTTTCTAAGGGGATAAATGTCTCTCCTATTTCCTATTCCCTGTTACTTTGGTTACTGTTACTTTTAAACATTCCTAGCATTTTGCACATAATAAAAAAATGGCAAAATCCCTGTTCATTCCTAGACACTATTTTCAAACCAATGCTGCTTGTGTCAAAGAAAAGTGAAAAGAGCAAACTCCATCCCACTCCAGTATAGCAACCCATCCTAGGTGAAGCTCTTGCTACTCTGCTTTTTGATGGAAGGAGATATAAAAATGAAAAAAAAAAGTAAAAACAAGGATAGAAATTGCGCAAGAGGGAGGACTTGAAAAACACAATCATGAGACCCAGTGACCTGCCTATTATCTTTGGTCTTATGATCACCATCAACTGCATTTCTTCCTTCTGTGGTTTGGTCCAGGATGCAGATCCTGTATATGGCCATGGTATGACATAACAAAGAGTGCTCAGCTGTGGATAAGTGTGATTGTCATAGCAGTTATTCCTTGCACCCAGCCATCATCACCTCCTCCCCTCCACTGCTACTCTTTCCCCCAAAACTGTTCTTCAGGGGAAGCAGACCAGCAGGCAGCCCCTGTCACCATTCCATTACCAGAGCCACAAACCAGTGTGTCCACATCAGGACAAAGAGCTCACCACTAGGAACATTTCCTGCAGGAAGCTTTCATAGCTGTCCTGCAGCTTGTGTTTCTTTTATTTATTTAGGGATCTATTTTCAGCTTGCTATCTATTTGTGCTCTACCTAGGGCAGAAGGGTTTACTGGCCATCTGAAATATTTTTGTTCCATAAGCATTGCCCACCAGGGCTCCTAGGTTTGTGTTTTGCATGATAGACTGCATGGGATTTCATTTGTACTTTAATAACCTATTAAAATGTCTGAGAGCTGCCACTATAGGTTTGCTCCTCCTGAAAGCATTTTAGCTTTCATTAAACAGTAGCATCTGTATTTGCACTGTGGCTTTGATTTTTTTTTTTCTAAATTCTTAAAAGTGTAAAAAACTCATTAATTTTTTTCCTCAAAGTGTTACACAGAAAACATTCTTGTCTGAAGTATCTACAAATATGGCATTCTCTGATGTTCCTCGTTTGTCTGTCATTAGTAATACCCTCTAGTAACCTCTGGCTAAGGCATTTTTCAGATATGCAGTTCTTCTGGTAACTTATTTACTCAGGACAGTTTAATTCAGAGGCAACATCTGGATTTCCATGGAAGCCAGTCTTACAGCTTAGCTGACTGAGGTACCACAGAGGTCAAGAGAACTGCCTGTGGTGATACTTTAGCTGCTACTGAACTTAGGACCTTCCTGCCTTCAAAACACTGTGTTGTAACTGTCAGACTCTCTCATCAAAAATCATATTCCTGGGGATGATCTTCTTTCCTTGGGCCCTGATTACATCCTTCCTTTTCCATGGTCATTTTTAGGCCAATTTTATCTGTTCACTATATCAGCCCTGCAGTACTGTCTTAAGAAATATTGCTTTGCTCTGCATTTGCTTCCAAACCACATTTCAGTGTTTTCTTCAGATGACAGACAAGTGAAAAAAGTTTGAAAGTATCCTTTTGGCCCTTGAAAAATGATTTTCTATTCCTTACAAATTTCTGAGGTGCACAGGTGATCTTCATCTTCATCTTCATCTTCATCTTCATCTTCATCTTCATCTATGATCATCTTGTGAAATTATGTCTTCTTCAGAGCGTTTTGAAGCCATAAAAAATCCATACAAAACAAAACTGTATTGTCTTCAACTGTTGTTTGTGTGCTAATTAAACATCTCTTTGAACAAATGGTGTAAACTCTCTAATAAATTTGTAATGAAAGAAATATTCAAAGCCTCTGTGATTAATGAGCAGATGTTAACAGGCAGTGCAAGCTTATGGGAAACCATTTCTAATAGTGATGTCAACAGAGAACAATTCACAGACATAATTACTAAAAAATTATCAGAGACTTCCTTGTCAAGTATTTTGTATGTTTATAAAGCTGTTGGTGACTCATTTTAAGCAGTCTGGGAGACTTATTTGATTTGGAATCGGGGTTTTATTATAGCTTAGCTGTTATGTAATAGTTTACTCAGACAGAATGGTCAGCTATTCTTCCATCTCAGCATAGTCCTTATGTGTGCTCTGAGATTCCTTGTAATTCTTTCAGCAAATCGTATCTAAATACTTTTCCATACTCTGGAAATACGGTTCTCGTTAAGGCTGAGTAGTAGAACAGCTCTTTGCTTAATTACCCATTAGATTGTCTGCCATCCACTATAAAGTTCAAATGCTGCAGTATTAGCCACCCTGTGCTGCTCAGTTCCCTGTTCCACGTGCAGCAGCTCTCTCTGACATGCAAGCAGCCTCAGTAAATTTTGTCTGTGTTTGTTTTAGAGGCAATTTCACAGCAGACAGAGTGCTGCCATTTATGAAAGGCAGGTGCAATCACTAATTACTTAGGTTACAGCACAAACTGCAATTAATGTTGCCTGTCTCTCCAGTATCATTAATGTTGAAGCAAAGTAATCTGGATGTAATTTTCGCACTGGCGCTAAAATGACATTTCAGTGAATCCAAGAGTTTCTTTTTCCAAGACATTCCAGTACAATCAGCTATAGAATTACCTATCTTTTTCTTTGATTGCTTACTGTCATTCCTTCAGATGAACTCCAAAACCCAAACTTGGAATGTTGAAAAAGGCAAGCACAGCTGTCCTCCATTCCTGGCCCTTTTCCGGGAGACTTGGAGGATTTTATATAGCTGAGATGTAGCTGGTATTTGTAGAAAGCACTGGGATTTTTGGATGTTAATACAGACTTGTTTTGGTTTCTGTGTATCATGGTAGTGACTAGCTGTGGCAGATGAATAATGCCCATCAATATCATATTTAGACTTGCACTACCAACTTGCCAACAAACCAAGATAGTTTTGGGCAACTGCTCTGCAAACTTTCTGTAGCAGACTGTTGCATACTTTCTTTGCATACTTCATGTTTTCTGATCTGCAAATATTATTTAAATGAAATTAAAATTGTCAGCTGCAGTCAAACCTGACACAATTTCCTGGAGAATTTCTTTGCTGCACAAACACAAAAGCTTATCAGTACAAACAGGTTTTGTAAGCAGCTCAGAGCATAATCGTTTTGGGGCAGAAATAACCTATATTTTTAATATGCATAGCCAGCCAGCTGCTTTTGGTACAGATGAGGCCCTAGTGCACATTCTCAGCCTGCAAGGAGATTCAGAAATATTTGTAGAAAAATACACCTTCCTAGAGATGGCACTGGTGGTACTGCAGATGTCAGCATGCTCAACAGCAACTAGAAAAGGGACTTTTGCAACAGGGAGCAGAGATGTCAGAGTTGGACCCATTCCTACTCAATATGGAAACTCTTCTGTGTCTTGGAGAATAAATGCCTCAAGGAGTTTGGCTTCCAAGGGTTCCTAGAAGCCAGCAGGAGCTGGGTGCCTAAAAAACACTTTACAAATGCTCTGGGACCAAGAGTGAGCAAAAGACTTTTGTGGCTGGAACTTTTAAGGGAACTGCAGCTTTCAAGGAGATGATGGAAGTATTTTTAATCAGGAAGCCAATAAGTGAAATGTTGTTCTCAGATGTATGGGTAGATTTTAAATGACTCCTCTGATGTTGGGACACCTGATCTTGTATTTTTCTCTTGCTTTTTCTACCTCTCCTATAGCCTATATGGCTCTGGTCCTGGGAAGATCCCTGCTCCTGAAGGAATTTTTTGACAGCAGATGCAAAAATAGAAGGTTTCTAATCACCTTGGTGACCTCTCACTGCTACAGCAGTTACCCTGACTTTTATGAGGGGTGGTTTGAAATCTGAGAACTGGAAAGAGCCATTTACATCTCTCTCTTTCAGATTCTTTAGTAAGAACTGACAATGTGACTCTCTGGACCACCTCATTCCCAAGCTTCCCTGGCTCTACACACAGTTCCCTTGTGCCAAGGAGAAGCTTTCTGCCAAAACAATGCCACGCAGGTGCTCCCTTTTGCCTGCAGATAATTCATTCCAACCTGTTAGCACACCTACAGCACTTTGGGCTTGTGCCTAACAGCATACTTTTTGCAAATATATCAGTGTGAAGCAGAGATAGGACAGCGGGGGCACACTGCAGCTTTTTCTCTTTGCCACAGTTTCTGTAGCATTACTGGGGAGATGTTTATCTGAGCAACATCTATCCTGGAAAACAGGATAGTGCTGGGATATTGACCTGGAAAAACAACTCAGTACAGAGAAACTGCAATCCTTTTCAGGATTCCCATCAGCACGGGAAACTTGTGAGGCCTTTTGGGAGCATCCACAAGTGAGCATTACCTAAAGAAGTACCTTCAAAATTTGGATAAATGACGCAAAACCAGAATTTATAAGGCTGGGAGACCTTCTGCCTTCCCTGCTGTGTTCAGCTGTGGAGCTCCCTTTCTTTCCCAGGCTTCAGGCCACATGGGTTGGCAAGATGGCCTTTGCAGCAAAACAGAAGCACTTGGGGGTGGGTGGAACCACCTTTGCAGAGACCCCTCCTTACCAGCCCTGAAATCTCCCAGAGCACAGATGAGTTGAAATTTAGCAGTGTGAAAATCTCACTCATCAGGAGCGAGCCCTGGCAGTGTGTGCTGTGATGGGAAGGGGAACATTGGCTGGTTTGAGGTGAGTTACTGCAGGAGCTGAAGTGACCCACCCAGCTGGGCAGCCCCAGGGACAGAACGCTCTCAGCTCTCTGTCCTTCAATGGCAATACCATCTGAGATGGAAAATTTGAAAATGCACAAGAACATTTAAAGGGTAAAATGTTATTTTAAGCACACAGTGTTTTCTAAACTTTTTACGTATCTAAGCTATATTCATTTATGGCGTGATCAAGCAAGGTACCAAAGCCTATATTTAAACATGCAGGAGCTCTAATCAACTTCCTATTGCATGGTCAGCACTGAGTGTCATCATGGAATGCATTCCTCAAGTCATGCTTTTAACTGGCTCTGAAAAGCCCATCTCTACACTGCTGAACCACATCTGAGTCTTTTGATACAGGCCAGACCTCAAGTCAGCAAGCTTAAGTCTGTAATATTCATATGAATAGTAATTAACATCCTCAATAGATCTTTTAATTATAAAAATATTCTGCTTTTTTATGGACAGGTGTAAACAGCATGCAGCCTGGTGAACGGTAACAGCAGAAATATTGAGGGGTGTAAAAGAGATGGAGGGAATGACTCATGTACATATAGCTCTGAACACCATAATTTTTGAAGTGACTTCTGGATAGGAAAGTTGAAATTGTTACCAAAACAATAAAATTCAGGGCCGGTTTTATTTTGAAAACCTTTGAAGTAACTCCCTTTTATATATTTTAATGTTTTTAAATTCTCAGCAAGACCTTTTGTAAAGTTATTTTCAATTTTTTTTTGGTCAGAAAAATTGTGGTGAGCTATAAGCATGGGTATGTAAAATGAACAGTAATAAAATAGCATTGTAAAATACAATACAACCTGAACAGCAGGTACTTTCCAGAAGTGTTTTTGTTACATTTTGTAAGATATGCTTGGAGGAAAAATGAGTGTTGCAGTGTCCAAATGGCTAAAAAAGCAGACCCAGTAAATAAACCCTGTTTTGGACTGTTTGTATCTAGCTGGAGACTACAGAGCAGAAAAGGGAGGTGCTCTGCACAGGGATTGCTTGAACTTTGTGAAAGGGAAAGGAAGCTCTGGGGGTATCCTGTGCCATAGAAAGAAATGTGTGTCAGAGCTGTATGTGTCTGTATATTTATGTGGTGTGTGTGGGTGAGAGAGAGGGTCCTGGAAGCAGAAACTAAATGAGGGATGTGGTCCTGGAAAGAGAAAACTAGGGAAAGGCCAAAGAGCATTGCTGAGCTGGATCCAGCCCTGGGACATCACTCCAGCCAAGGAAGCTGTGAGTTAGATTTTTTAAAATTTTTTTTTTTTGCATGTACATTTTTTATTACATTCTGAGTAATTTCCCACAACATTTCACATTTTTAAGCCTTTTCAGAAGGGGAAAGGGAGGGAGGCTTGAGAAACATCAGATTTTTTATTTTTATTTTTATTTTTTGAGAAATTCCAGGTCTCCTGAGAGCATAAAGCATTTTTAAGGTTCCTTACCCGTATTTAAAAACCTAATGATGACATAACCAAACAGACTATAAAGGAGCAGCAGCTGCTCAGTGAGAAGAAAACCGTAGGGGGCAGATGCTCTGCTGGCGATCGCTGGTGGAATCAGAGGCAGGCGGACAGATGTCAGCAGCTGGATGTTCCCGGCCATCAGCGAAGGCTGGTGTTCCTGCCGGCCATCCTGGCCAGCCGGGAGCGGGCAGGGCAGCGCACCTCCCCTTAGAGAGGGAGAGGAGAGGAGCCCGGCTGGCTCGAGCATCCCAGCGAGCCCGAGGTGCGGCCGGGATGCAGAGCATCCTCCCTCCTGCGGGACCGGCCTCCCTGCGGTCCTGCCGGCTGCACAGCCTCGGGAGAGCCCCGAGGGAGGGCAGCTCCTCCCCCAGGCGCCCAGAAACAGAGCCCGCTTCTGCTTAGGTCATTTTTGCCGCCTGCGATAATTATTTCTATTACTTGTCGTTGTTGTGGTCCGGTTTTTTTAAAGTCGGTTCTTACTGCGTTCGCTTTTCAGAAGAGCTGGGAAATGGTTACAACCTGGGGGTGATGATGGTAGAATTCACTACATAATTTCTGAGTACTGTGGGAGATACATCCTCCCATCATAACATTTTTATGGCAAGTTTAATGTTCGGCTCATCTGGAATAAGCTGTGAGAGCCACACTACAGGAAGCTGTCAGGGTTACTGCCGATTTTTTATTCTCTTTGGAGGAGAAGAAAACACAGGCTTCTGTCCTCAGTGGATTCTGTGATTTGTGAAGCACTGAAAGAGATCATATTTCTGCAGAAAAGGAATATCCAATGGGTAATTATTTGTGCCAATTCCAGTTCAAACATAAGCCTTTCTTATACAAATAGTTCGTGGCAGAGCAAGAGGTATTAGGAGGGATGTGAGCTGTAACCAGAGTGGAGGGAATGCTAGTATTTTGTCCGGACTGGGGTTTGGGAGGTGGGTTTATTGCTGTTTAGAATAAAAATTGAGAAATTCTGGACCAATGCTGTGCTTTATTTTTGTTCTGTTGTGAAATTCCATCCTTACAGCTCTGTCTTTCTGTCCACACAGGAAATCTTTTCTTTTCCAAAAGGGCTAGACTCTGCGTTTTATATGCTGCCCCAGGTTGTGGGCACTGCAGAATGGTACCAGCCCGAGAAGGCTGCACTGCCCAACCCTTCCCAAGCAAACTACCGGTGGGGGAAGAAGGTGGGGGGGAATTTATTACTTCTTTTTAAGTGCTGCAGCCACTCTCTTCTGCCACATGGAGCACAGGAGGGGGCAGAGACATGCTTCTGAGCCCCCCCCTTTGCCCCCTGCCTTCCCCGCCTCCTCGCTGAAGAGTTGCTCCTGTGTTCCCTGGAGAAAAGAGACTGTGATTCTTGGCAGACTTCATGTCAGCTACTCAGGTCAGGGGGAAGTCATTACTTCCTCCTCCCACACTGCTCAGTCGTGTTAGGTTAGGACAAGAGTTTGCAAGACGTTGCCCAATATTTGTAATGTGTCTTTCCCACAAAGGAAGAAACTGAAATGCGTCATAAACCTTAAAATTCCAGAAAATGAAGCTGCTTCATTGATAGGTGAGAATGTACCAGAATATAATAAATAAGGAATTTGAATATGGTTGTGGTTACAGCTCTCATCTGGGAATGGGGAGAACTTAAATTGTCTTCTTGACCACACCTCAGACTTGGATTTTTGATTAGGCTGAGACGATGTCTGTCTTTGTTGTTCTTCTTATTTCAATAATTTTGAGGTAGTTAGCTCCTCAAAAACTTTTGATGATAGAAAGGTCTCTATTTTCCCAGCTGAAAAGAGATTATCCACCTGGGAAGAGGAGACAGGAGGCTTTCTTGTGTACTGAGGGCATTTGTCACAAAGCAGCCTGAGACAGTGAGTGAATAGACTCTCCTTATTGTTGTAAGGCTTTATTTATTAAATACAGTAAGCAGTAGGACTACAATGACAGTAGTAAAATTATAATGAGGCTCTTTTGTCACAGAAATAACAGTGGGACCTCAGCTGACATATTTAAAGGAAAAGAGAAAAATGGGAAGACTAGTGGAAACATTACTGAGCCCTCTATCCCTAACCTATTTATCTTAGATAATTGCATTCCCAATTAATACTAACTATTATTATCTACTATCTATTAATAGAACTTAGTGTTGTTCTTTTCTTTCATAGTAATGAAAGAAAAGAAATTCTTTCTTTTCTTAGTAATGTCTTTTCTTTCATATCATTATTATGGGCAATGCAAGCCCCACAAGGAAGGATAGCCACAAGAAGAGCACACAGAACTCAGACAGGGAAACACAGATTGCCTGCTCTGAAAAGGGAACCCTGCACTGGCATCATGATCACTAGGAACTCCTTCCCCGCAAAAAGAGAGCCCCCATCTTATCAGTTAATTAAATTTTATGAACTTGGTAATTTCACCACCTACCCCTTCTACCCTTAGAAAGTAGTGGAGGACAAGCAGGCTTTAAGGTATGGTGGCCTAAATCCCTTCTCCCCAAAATTCCCTTCTCCCTCCCCACCATCTCACAGGAAAATTCTGGGTCCTGGTACAATATCAGACAGCAAACACATGGATGCTATAAAGCAGCACTAGTGGAAGTACCTGCTCCAAAGGAATTGACACCAAAAACCTGGGGCTCTCATTTTTCCCACAAGCAAGGTGCCCCTAAGCCAGCTCATGCCTGTTGCTAACACTGCCATGCATTTCCAAAGCCTTCACACTAGAAGCAATTGCAAGTGGGGACATTTCTGCGTGTCTCCCACACCTTCCCATTCAGGATACCCTGTCTTTTCCAGGTTATAAAGATTGTGTGTGTTGATGTTGTCCCGAACTGCCTGGCGGAGCTGGCTGCCATATCTGATGGTATGTTCTTGCACTGGCACTGCAGCAGACTGGACTGGGCTTCCAATAATAAGCACTGACACTAACATAAATATTTGTGGTTATGCTTCCCATTTTTTCCTTATAGGAAGCAAGCTAAAATTTTGAAATACTTCAGTGATGTGATCAGTGGACAGTAGTGGGAAAAATTTTCTCCAAAACTTGATTTGTGATCAAAACAAGGAAGGAAGATCTGAAAGACCAGAAAATAGTTTTCTTAATCAGGATATGGCACTTTACAACATCTGGATGTCAAAGCAAGTGTTTTGAATTCAATATTATTAACATGTGTCACTTAAATGAATTTTTTTCCTTCAGAGATGATTGGGTGGTTACAATTTTTGGCAATGGTTTTGCAGTCTGTTGCTTACTTTACCTGACCCATGGTCTGTTTGTCTTATGATGTCTGTGGGAAAACAAAACAAAACAAAAACCAGTTCCCCCCCTCCTTCCCTCTCCCCAGTCCTGAAAATAGCTCAGGACCCAGAAAAAAAAATCTAGGACTGAGCCTCATCCTCTCAGTGAACCGTTCTGACCGGAGGGTAACCTCATGGGATTAATGCTGCTTTTGTCTATGACATCATGTAACACCAAAAAAAAAAAAAGTATCTGATTCTTCTGAAAATCAAAGAGACATGATTAAACAGAATATAACAGCCTGGGAATGTGGAAAAGAAAGTTTGAATAGAAGGTCAGAGAAAGATCAGGCATCAGCTCTCGCTCTCTGCAAAATGATAAAACTAACAGGGAGTAGTGACTCAGCTTCCCCTGATCAAAAAGCTCCTTTCTTTGCAGTGTAAACAACTGTAGTCAGTGTTCTTGAAATCCCAGACTGAAACATCAACCAACGCTGGAAAATAAGATTCCCCAGAATGCCTTCCCTATCCTAGGCATAACCTGTGGCTGAGGTTTCAGGGGATTTTATTCCCTGTGACTGGGATTCACTGTCTAAAGCTGGCTGCTGTATGAGTAGAAGGGAAAAAAGTTTTGTTATGTGGATTGTGACCTCAAGAGTGTGAAACAAATATTTTGTTTCAAATCATCCCTTAACCCATTTCAGCAGTAAATTGAGTGACCAGTTTTATAAACCAAAAAAAAAAAAGTGGGGAAGTGTGGCTTTGGAGGAATGAATAAAAAACGAAGCTAACAAAGAATAACTCTTCCAAGCTAAAGCTCGGTGTCTAATTTTTTGCTGAATAACTTGTTTTGAAGAATAAGAGACTCCTGCTCTTGCCAGGTCCCTGCAGCTAGATTTTATAGCTACAATGAACAAGTATGCATCTGTGTAAATGCTCTTTAATTTTCTTTTTACATCATATTTACACTGCTCAGACAGTAAAACTGCTGAATGTTTTAATTAGCACTCCCATGGCTATGAAGTTGTTTGAAACTTTCAGGCGATGTGAAAAGGCTGGCACACCAATAAAGGCTGCATCGCTCGATGCTGACAAAGGGGGCGAGGTGTTTGAAGTGCTCCAATTGTATTTGTTTTGGGCTGGGGACCGGCCCGAGTGCCGGATTCCTGAGCCCTTACACAGACCCGCAGCGTGGGCAGCGCTCCTTGGAGCGCCACTGCATCCCTCGGGACATCTCCCGGAGCCTGGTCCTGCCCCGAGGGACCTCAAGGCTGCAAAGTCCGGCTCAGGGAGGGCTGGATACTGTTCCTGCTCCAGCATTTGTCACCTGTGGAAGCAGAGGTGGGGAAAGTTTCGGGCTCAGCGTTCTCAGAAATTCCCCCGCTGAGGTTATTAAGAAGAAATCAAGTAGTTTGAATGAAATGAATGCTTTCTAGGGAATGAATCCTTGTGTTTTTATTAATGCAATTTTAATGTAATTTTCATAGACTTATAGAATAAATGAGGCTGGAAAACACCTCGGGAGGTCGTATAGTCCAACCTCATCAAGAACAGTATTTTGCATGTAAATGTGGAGCTGGCAAAACCTGCCGGCTGCAGAGTATCTCCTGCCTTTGCTGACTGTAGAACACATACCACTGTGCAAACTGTCTAACACTGGCCTGTCAATTCATTTCAGCCCCAATCCATGCCGGGGGGGGTGGAGAGCAGCTCCTCCGTGGTGTTTGGGCTCTGTGTGGGCTCTGCCAGCACAGCTGCTGATCACCAGGCTGTACCACTGGAAGCAGACTGCAAGAGATGCTCTAATGCAACTGCTCTGTAGAGCAGGACCAAGAATCTCTAAGCTGCGTGGGCTTGCTGTGTTTGCAGTGTAGACATTTGTCCCAAAGACCTACACTGAAGCCATGGATGGTGCTGTGGCTGTTGAAAATGCCCCCTGGAACTTTCATAGCTCAGATACCAATCGGACAAGTGATCGCGCTTAGCTTGGACTCAGCATCCCCCTAAAGACCAAAGGAGAGGTCTTTCACTTGGCATTGGAGAGAGAAAAAGGAAAATCTTGGGACAGAGCAAGTAAATAAGCCCATGGACTTGAGAAGGCTGTTAAAAAATATGAGAATTTATTGAATTAATAGTTCAGGTGAGTACTAGAAAAAGTGTGACAAGAAAAAAAAAAAAAAAAGAAGAACAAATGAAGAGGAGTATTGTAGGTAAAAAGAAACTAAGATGATAAGTAGTGGCAAAACCCAAGTTTTTCTCATGTGTCTTCAAACAAAAAAGAGATACTTAGGAGGACACATTGTACTGCAGAGGGTATTTGTCACTTCTGTGTATGAGGCATCATAAGGGTGAGATTTGGTGTGAAGACCCAGAGGCCAAAGAGCAAAGAAAAACCTGAAACTCTTATCTTCTGTTACAAACCCAAGTTTCATTAACATTACATTTTTGGTAGTTTGAATTCTCAAGTTTTAAAGTAATTGCATTGCTCTCTCTGAATTCTGGTTTGAGGTCAGCTTCTGATTCTTGCCATCTTGTGGTGTGGTGCTGCACTGCGACCATCCCTCAGCTCCTCTGCAGATACAGCAGCTGAAAAACAATCTGCTTTCATAAAGGTATCACTGAAAAAAAACCAGAGGCCCTTTCTTTGATGATTCCTTTCTGTAATTTACAGTATTTTTCCAATACCTAGGTCTTCATTTAAACTCTGTATCTCTCTTTGTTTCCCCAGGTCTTAGAAGGAGTCCAAACTATTCCCAGTCTGGAACCTGAGACTGACAGAAATGACCTCTCTCCAAATCTCTTCCTAGCCTGAACTCTTGGGCCATTTCCTACTTGCAAAGCCACAGAGTCTCCACACTCTTCTTGAAGCTGTTCTTGGATTTGAAATACTCCAGTTCATCATAGTCTGCACTGTATCCCAGACACTCATTTACCAGAGCTAAGACCATTTTTTAAATAGTGCTTTGAGAGGGAGCTGTACAGTTCAAGCTCCTATCCTCCTACCTCTTCTATCTTATCCTTCCATCCTCCCCAGACTCTACACTTTTAGGCAGGAGATAGTCAGAGGAGAGATGGCAGACCTCTGGAACCCACAGGCTTTAAAGGAACCCCTCTACTCTTGTGGTGCTGTTTATTTCAGCAGTCCACATCCAGGAGCCAAGCCCCACAGAGTTACCACAGGTGTTTCCTATTTTTAATAACCTAAATATCAGGCATGTGTGCTATTAGTGACATGCTTTTGTGCTTCAAGGTGCTGGAAAATGATTAATGTGTAAGGGTGTCTACTGCCAGCGTCTGATCCAAGTTCACTGACTCTCAGTTAACCGGTTAGGAAAAGTCATGTCTCGTGCAGTAGTTCTGTCTCAGCAATCTTCCTCACTGAGAGGTCTCCACGGAAGACATCTGAGGCTTTGCTGACTTTCAGTTCTTCTCAGACCTTTCCAATCACAGTAAGAGTTGAGTGATTTTGACACTGGGGTCCTCTCTCTCCCAGTTTGCCAGAATGATGACTTCATTCTGGGCTTGAAGAACTTGGAGGTCAGTCAAAAAGATGTCTGGCTAACTGGCTTACCTAAGGCTGGCCAGCTGTGGCTGTCCTCGCTATCTGATAAGCCTGGGACCCAGTGAGAAAGAACCTGTGTGTAACAAGTCTGCAGGGTCAGTGGTCCTGTTTAACAGGATTCCAATAATGAGTTTAGACTTTATTTTCCTGGCTATATTGTGAGCTAAAAAAAATATCCTCAGTTTATGTCTTAGTTTGTAGACCTGGTTACAAAAAGGTACAACAGAGGGAATATGGAAACAGATGAGTTAAAATTAAAAAAAAGTTCCAACTCAAAGTTCATGTCAAGGTTTCATTTGTTTGCTTGTTTGCTGGATTTTTTTTGGTTGGTTGTTTGGTTGTTTTTTTAAACAGCAACAAAAATAACAGCAACAGAAACCCAGAACTGAGAGCCAAGCAAAAGCATGAATAAAGGCTTCTTTACTCTAGGATTTTGATCAGAATCCACAAGATTTATCCAGATACATTAATTTTGCACCTCTTTGTGTATCTTTAAAAGGATTTAAGAAAGCTTGAGCTGTTCATTGTTGTTCAGCTGTTCATTGGAGGTGGAATGCAGAATCATAGAATGGATCAGAGGATGCTTTGGATTGAAAAAGACCTTCAAGATCACCTGGTTCCAACCCCTTGGCATGGACAGAGACACCTTCCACTAGATCAGGTTTCTCAATGGCCAGTCCAGACTTGAACACTGCCAGAGATGGGGAATCCACAACTTCTCTGGGAAACCTGCCCCAGTGCCTCAAAATGCATGTTCTTTGCATTGTCTGATATGTGAAAAAACCCTTGAGCGCTAGTAGATGACCTGATAGAATCTGAACAGGCTTCACCAATATTTTTGCTTTCAGGAAATGTTATTTTTCTTGCAGCTGGTATGAATTTTAGCTTTGATGAGTTTTTCATCCTTTTTTAGGTAGAAGTTGGTGAGTGACACCACCCTTTCTAAGTTAAAAGGTGCAGTGCTAAAGCAAAGCACAGAAACAGCAGCTCCCTCTCTCCTGCTGGGCCAGTGAGCTCAGTGCTAACTCATCAGAGCCATACAGAGAGCAGGAGCTGCACAGACTGCAAGGATAATAAAGAGCTAACACTTCGTGCCTGCCAAAGGGAAAGCCTGAAAAACAAATGGCCTGTGGGTTGTCTTCCCATCACATCCAGGGCTGCACTTGACATCCACACGGACTGTCAAGTCCCTGCGCTCTCAGCCTGCCTCCATACAGATATAGGATGTTCAGTACTGCCCATCTTCTTCCTACTTGTCGTTTTTTGGGTGTTTTAATTGTATCTGTGAATGTTTGCTCCTAGAGAAGACTACACAAAGCCAGGGGAACTCAAGGGTAGGGTATGGGAAATGGTGAAATAAAACCTCTCCTCACTGAAATTTGTCACAGACTCCCCACAAGACACAGCTGCTTGATATTACTTGCTAGAAGTTTGAATCAAAACACATACTCACCAAAAAACAAAAACAAAAACAAAAAAACCAAACCCCCAAAAACTAAAAAGAGTGGCACATACCAAAGTGTAAAAGCGTCAGAGATAGAAAAAGGGCTAACAAAAAGGAAAATAGAAACCACGTTAAACACTGTTTCCTCTCAGTTTTGACTAATATCAGGGAGGCCAACAATGAGTATACCACATCAGAGACCCTTTTCACCTTGCCCAAAGTAATGAGCTCATGTTTGCAGATTGCCTAACACTTTGCTTTCAAGCCAAAAGTATCAGATTTACACTTGAGTAACAAATTGTTACAATGTGGGAAGAGGTTACGGACAAAGTACAAATCTGTGGGATGCTTTAACCATCTACGATTTTGTTTGCTAGAACGTGCAATAGAAAAGAGACGACCTTGAGCACCACAGTCCCTAAAGGGGAAAGATGGAACAAGGCAGTGCCACGCAGTCCCTGACACTGCAGGATACTTCATTAATGCAAAGCAACTATACATGTCTTCAACAATGCCTTCAGTTTGCTCATTTGCTTTGTGGCATTTCTCTTTTTAATCCTAAATTAACATAGTTTTGAATGTTGTAGAGGAAAATACAACGGGTACCTTCTTCCAAAGTGAACATTTGCTTTTTCTGCTCCTTGGTTAGATGAAGCACTGAAAACAAGCTCCAGCTCTTGCTTTCTTTGCAGGTGGGACCCTATGGATGCAACTGATGAGAGAGTACGTGTGTTTTCTCTGCTCATCCCACTTGTCTACTCTCATCTACCTGCTTCATTCTTCAGTTCTCTGCTAAACCTTGTCAAATTGAAATTAAAGGTGAACTTGGACTTAAGTGATGACAATAAAGTGGTTTCATGGCAGACCAGTAGATCCTATTTGATAATTCAGCATTCATTGGCCTTATATATCTTCAGCAACTTTTAAAGAGCAAAAGTAATTTTTGGGTCTCCAAGGAACACTCTGAAAATTTTTAGAATACATTTTAGGTATGAGCTGTGACATGATAAACTCTCTCCTTGTTTTCTGCTTTGGCAAGCATGGTAAGTATTTTGAAGAGTATTGAATTAATTGACTTAGCATCTGTTTCTGCAAATACTTTTTGCTATACAGCTGAATGTTTTTAGGGACACTGCTTCCCTGTGTACTGAAGCTGCTTTCTTACCTGGTTTTATTTTAATTACTGATTGGAGATGATTGCTGTAAACGCCTGAAAACCTGAGTTGCTTTCTTTATTTTATAGTTTGAAAAATCCATCTCTAATCCTGGCTCAGAAAATCTTAAAAGATAATTATTTTGCTTTGTGTCTTCAGATACTGGAAAATGTTTAAATCAATGCTCCCTCATCTCTCTCTCTCTGTCTCCTCTTCCACTCCTCTTGCACGCTTTCTCTCTTGATGTCTTATTGAACAGGAAAAAGGAGGGGGAAAAAATGCAGGGCTTGAAGGAAAGTCTCAAAGTCATGAGGTACAAATCCTCTTTCCATATTCTTTCCCTGCTTCCATTCCCCCAGGGCCCTTGAAGGCAAAGATAAAAGTATCTCAGATGGCCAACAAAGTGTCTCTGCCTGATTTTACTGAACGGGAGAGCATGAGACAAAACAGACTGCAGTGTGGTTGCCATTTAAATTAGCTATATAAAATTGTGATGACAGTCTGAGTTAATTAATAAATCATTATTACAATTTCATATATTAATATTCTGTCTACCATAAAAAGTCTACATATCTTTGAGAATACTGCACAAGCCAAATACTGCTTTGTTACAAGGCATTTAACAGATGATTTCCTTCTGTGAACAATATTATTCAGAGGACAATTTAATGCCTCAAGGGATAAAATGTGTATTTCTACAGTCATGCCATAAAGGACAGATTTTGGGAAGATTTCCTGAGTTTAGCTTCTTTCCTGCAAGTTCAGAAGGTTTTTTTTTAATTTCTCAGCTGACTTGACCCAGTGACTCTTCCAGGGCGTTGAAGAGAGCAGTGTCTATTGTTATTTATTTGTTATGTTCTGGAGGTAGCACTTACCTTAAGGAATTAGTGAGAGCAGCAGGATGCTCCTCATTTCCACCTGGTGAAACACCCTCCCTGTCCTGCTTTTCCCCACCTTCCTCTTCCAAAGCCTCTACCCTCTGCTGTCCCAGGCTCCCTAAAAATCCCTCTGCGTCTTTCTTTGGCTTCAAAGAGCTGCTGGAGGTGAGAGGGGCTTTGGATTGAGCTGGGCGGCTCCGAGATAGCAACTCAGTGGTACTGATGACGTATTTTGATGATGTGTGAATCGCACACAGAAATAAGACAAAGGAGTGCATTTTTCGGTCCACTGGAAATACTTTATGTAGCTTGAAATTCGGTGTTCCAGTGAGTGATCAGATACATAAGTTTAAAATCAATAAATCAGTAATTAAAAAAAAAACCTCAGTAAAACCAATCCAGAATTAAATATTTTTGATTCTTCAAAATTCCACTTCAGTTTATTTTGCTAAAATTGTTTACTAACAAGGGCATGAACTTGAAGGGAATTTTAAATATTTTATTACCTTTGGGTTTTGCACGCTGCTGCCTTGAGATAAGCTGCTGCAAGCTGGAGCACGTTTTCAAGGTTCTAAGTGAGCAAAATGTTTATTATAATCTTAAAATGCTACATTTAATTGGAATTGCAAAATGTTCCACAGTGTTAGATACAAAATACTAAAGAAAAGTAAGTTTTGCTTCTTGCAAATATATATTAGCCTGTATTGTACTGCATGCTGTTCTGGCTAGATTGCTTCTGGTACCCGAGATAATTAATTTAAAGCAGCCTTGCGTATCTCCATGACCCATCAAGAAAAATTATTTGAGGAGCAGGCTGAGACTTAATCCTTTTCTCTTACTCCTGGAACAAATGGAGATTCTTCCACAGAATTAACACAGTGAAACTAGTGTGAAGTATCTTCTCTGAGGAAAAAAAACCTGGCCCAAGGTTTCTGAAATATTTGGGTAAAGTCTCAAAGTGAAGGGCACCATATGTATCTAATATTATTTGGTGAAATGCAAATATATCACTGCTGCAGCACTCAGCACTTCGGTCACAGCTCCCTGTTACAGTGTGCCAGGAGGCAGTGGAGGTAGTCAGCCCTTTCAAGAAAACATTTCATCCCTAATCCTGACTCTCCCTGCCTTCTCTCTTCATTGTCTCAGCTATGTGAGTGAGTTGTAGCCTTGACAAAGACCATGTTTGGATCATTGTTAGCTGAGTGCTCTCGAATAGTTTTGTAGTATCAGGCTAATAAATTTACCACCACTAAGAATTTTTCCAAATCAGCTTTTCTCAGGATGATGTAAAAGTATTGAGAATGAGTGACAAAATGGTTTTATTTTCTAATGAAGCAAAATGAAAAATTAAGCCAGAAATTTCTTGTTAGTGGAAAAAAAATAAATTAAGATTTCAGGTAAACTCCTACCCCATACAGAATAAATTGAAATGCAGAGTTATTTCATGGCCAAATAAGACCTGTATCATAAAGCTACAAGAAATACTGACCTAGCAAAGAGAAATTATTCTCATTTTGATCTGTCAATAAAAAAAACAGCATCACATGAGTTATTATCAGCATGTAACTTTATCCACATGATGCCTCTGGTTTTGTTCTTGCATGGCCTCTGACTGTATCTACTTCACTGCTCCACTGGGAAAAAATGGGGGGGTGGAAAAAGGGCTTTGTACTTTCTCAGCTATTAGAAAATAAAATTCTAGACCTTTTTTTTTTTTTTTTTTTTACTCAATGTGACCATGACTGTCTTTTGTTCCTAGCCTTGCCGAAGAACTCTGGGGATACCTACACTTTCCTTTCTTGCACAGAAAAGAAGGATATTTTCAACCACAAGAAGTTCACACATGATGATTTCACATGAAAATAACTTAAACCATAGCACCTTCCTCATTCTAAGGTGTTATGTGTGCAAATGGGTTGTATGCCAATGATTTCTTTACTGAGAAGAAAACTTTAGATCATCTGTCTCCAAGAGAGAGTACTGCAGATTGACAATATTAAATTTCTTTAAGAGGTGAAACAAAATACATGGGCTTACAGAAGGATTAGAAAATTATATCCCAGCTGGAAAATTTTATGGGTACAGAAAAATTGTGTGAGTGAAATACCAGTATCATAAAATAAATAACAGGAAATATGGTAATTTATGTGATAGAGAAAATTGTCACTTTCAGAATTGCCAGAAAGTCAACAGCATTTCACCCATTTGACTTCAGAAGTGAACTTAGACCTCAGAGGCTTAAAAATATATAAAGAGAAGTGAAATGAAATAAGAGCTCATGAATCCAACAGGGATTTACAAAGAAGAAAGCAATCTGTGCTAAAGGAGTTTTATAAATTTGGGAATGCATGTAATCAGAATTTAACTTATTCCTGGAAAGTGATTTAGAATATGCCAAATAAATTAAATTCCATTCTGCAAGATGAGCAATTAATGGGGCTCCTAATTTAGAAAGCATCACAATTCAAAAAATGGTCTTTAAGCCTGTTTAACCTTAAGCATATGTTGAAAACCCACTGAATTCAGCTGGAAATTAAACACAGAAAACAAGAGGAGGTCGAGCATGTCTACGCAGTAGTCTGCATTACTAATGCTTTATATTTCTGGAGATCCTTGCATCTCACGAGGGAAAGGCATTTCACAAATATTGTTGGGCAACCAGTGCAGCTTCCATCTGACAGGACTGAGAGCTGAACAGGGGAAGTAGGGGTGCAGATCTCCCAGAGGGCCCAAACACAGCCACGTCCTCCCTGTTCCCACAGACAGGGAACAAAGGAGCCATGTCCCATCCAGTGCCCTTGCAATGGCCAGCGATTGTTAGCCACCCTCGGGCCAGAAGAATGAACCTACCGCTGCTAATTTCTATTTTAAGTGCAGAGGAATGCTGCGGTCGTGCCGATACCGCTCCGCGGCAGGCGCTGCTGGCAAGTGCTAGCGCAGCATTTAATGACAGCGACTGCATCTACAGAAGTGATACCGGCCACTGGGAAGCAGTTGTTGCAGGAATGTCGCTCCTGCCCTCACAGTTGCTCCAAAGCCTATTAGAAACTGCGTTTTCCCCATTTTCATCCTGACATTCGTGTAATTTTAGCTTCTACGTTTTGGCAAATACCGCCATGTATTTTTGGCTCACCCCTGAGTTATCTGAAGCAGAGCAGTGTGATTCCAGGCAGAAGAAGGCAGAATTGTCTCAGAATAACAAGCAGATTTTTTTTAATGCAGTGCAAATGGTTCATACATTACTTTTGCATGAATCAGACATTTATTTTCTAAAGGAAGACAGGGTGGGGGAAGGAGGGCAAAATCTTTTACTTAAATCCTCTCATAGCTCATTGCTGAATATCAGCTTCTGGAGACAAGGCAATGTATGCTAGGCTTCTTGGTTATTGTGCTTTTGGAGATTAGCTGGTTTGAGTCATGAGGGTGTGCTACCTCACCCCAATTACGGAACTCCAGCAGAAATGGTAAAAACACGAAGGAAGAAAGGGGACTTTTCCAGCATTCACAGGACATTCACATGAGCTGCATGGGCAGGATGAAATCATGCAACTGCCAAGGAACAAAAGCAAGTAGCAGAAAATGAACAATTATGAAATAAAGGGAGTCCTACAAATGCTAGAAGATGGAGACTGACTTGCTTTTATGCTGTGACCTTTCTTTGTGTTTTGCTTGCCACAGTAGTACTCTACAGACGAGATGGCACCAACTAAACCTAAAAAATGAGTGACTGCCAAGATAATTCAAAGAATAATGAGGTTGCAACAACTGCAAAGATGCAAAGAAAACTGATGCCAGTTATCTCTTCAGAGAGCTCAGCAAGAAGGAATCAAATGCTTAGTCTTTAAAATGAATGGTTTTAAAACCTGAGATCACAGCTTAGCTTATCAGGACATGCTGATGTACAGGATTATGCAGAAGTCACATGGTTGAGTCTTTGCTTATGATTAATTTTGTGAAATTTGTTCTGCAGCACATTGTACCATTTTTGCACTGGAGGGAGAAAACTTGCCTTTTGTAGAGGACTATATGAATTAAACTTTTAAGGAGAAAGGAATGAGAATAAAAAGTTCAGCTTTCTAATAACTCTTGTGACTTGGATTGAAAGACCTCAGGAGTAAGAAGAGTTAGGAGATCTCCTTATTACACTGCATGTGTTAAGCAGTCCTTGGACCCTGATTGCTGGGAGAGGATTTCTCCTTACAGCAGATGTGCAAGGTCAGGGAATGGGTGTAGGCTTGGCCCCCTCCCAACCTCTGGCCATCGTGGCCAATCCTAGAAAGGTCAGGAACTACCAGTACATGTTGATTTTAGAGGGCCACCCTTACACAGAAGGAAAAGAACAGAACATGCCTATGACACCTCAGAGAAATATTCTCTTTGCATGAATCTCTAGATAGTGCAGAACACTATCACTGCAGTCTTAGCTCTCACTGTATAGTCCTAAAGGATTTCTTCTGTCCCTAGCTGAATACTGATGAGGATCAATCCCCACCTGTATTTATTGTTTCCTACTCTCAGTTTTATTTGGAATCTCATGATGCTGACTCTCACTCCAGGCGCTGGAATCATGGTATTGCCTGAGGACCTTTGCTTTCATTTCAAGCACTCTCCTATATTAATTGTTATAACCCATGGCCTGTACCAAGTACTGTGCCATTGAATGAGAGTGTGGACCACAAAAACGAAGTATCTCAAGGGCAGACTTTTAGAATCATCTCTTGTCACATAAACACTCATGGAATAAGTTTCTCTGCTTCTCTCATCTTCTTTGGGAGCTCTTGTAAACACCTGCCCACCTGCTGAAGAAGACAGGAATCTGTCTTTTCATCCATGCTTTGAAATTCCACTTCCCAGTATTCTAGCAAACTCAGGGAGGCAGGGAGAACTGTGTGTAATGGGTGTCTGACCTTGGGCATGGTGCTGCAGGAACAGAGGCTGCTGTGGTGAAGTGCAACCTGTAGCAGCGTGTTCCGTAAATCTTTCAGATTTACTGCAAGAATAGCCTTTTTCCCCTCACCAACCTACTTGTTGTTTGGAGCTCTGCTTCATGCATGTAATAACACAGAAAAACATGTTGAGCTGAGCATTTGTGGGAGGCATGGGGAGAGGAGTTGTCTGAAAAAGTAATTTTAAATGTCGAAAATAAGATATCACATGCAATGAACACAAACGTATTATTAACATACTGACAGAAGCCCTCAAAATTTCCACACTGATCTCATGATTTTTCAGGCTTAACTCATAATTTTAATTTTTTTTTAAAGCTGACAGTATATATTCTTTGATTATGTACCCTGACATTTTCTCCCCTGGGTGCTTGTACAAGAACAAATCCAATACATTGAATAGAGTACTAAGCTTTGAAATATGGACCAGAAAAGAGAGAAAGATGAGTTAGGCAACAATTTGATCATGACTGGCCTTACATATGAGCATTTCTTTTTCAGGGTCATGACTGGACCAGGGATGGAGAAATGACCCCAGCCAATCAAACAAGTTCTGGACATATTTCCAGGGTTAGACCAACACTACATTGATTCCTAGCTGATGGTTAGAAGCAGCAGTAACAACAACCACAAAAAATGGACTGGTCTATCTGTAGTGCTTGTCAGCAGTTTATGAACACCATACTTTGCCTCAAACTTTTTTACCCCTCATTGTATTACAGCTTCACCCCAGTGGCTTTGTATGTCCAGTAACCTAAAGGATAAAAAAGCAAAAAGTCACAAAAAAAGAATATTATTTAATGAGTTACAGCCTGAACCATGCAGTCCATGGATAGCCATATGTCTGGGGAGATGACAGGTCTAAGTGATGAGCCTTGTTGCATGTGCACACCATTCCTCGGGAACCTATTGCTTTGATTTAAAAGGTACGGTGTGCTTGGCTTGCTCCTCCCAACATGTGCTAATGTTCTGTGTTTTTTGCTGTAATAGATTACTTAGCAGTTCATACTAATGTTTTGGAGGCAAATTGCTTTCCCATGTTTTATATTATGGACACTTGTTCAGGTCTGGTTCTGCGAGGAGCTGTGTGCTTTCAACTGGCAATTAAAACCATGCTAATGGGAGGCACGCTACTCTTCCCAGATGTGCAGAGCAGGTCCCCTGGTGCAGAGAGTGGGGATGCTCTCCAAATGTGGGACTAGTACCAGTGACTCATTAGAGGCACTGCACCAGATTGTCCAAGCACATAGGAGGAGCAATACATCTTGTCAGGAAACAGAGCGAAAGCTTATTTGTTTATTTATTTATTTATTTGGCTGTGCACAGCCTAATTCCCATCTCTTAGTAACAAGGAAAATGTTTAGGTCTCAGATTTTCTAGTGCTCCTATGATACGTATTTAAAACTCTGGAAGTTACTGTACTCATAAAACATCACCTTCTTCATTCTCCACTTACTTTCACATGTCCATATTGATGGGATAGTGTGTTTTACTATTCATTGATGTGTTATCTTTTGGTAACGTAGAAGCAAATTTTGAGTTCCCGATCATTGCTGTGCATGAGCTAACTCAGATCCAAGAGAAGTAAGTGCAATTCCATGCTGCTTTATGTATTGGTGGCTTTTTTCCCAGGCTGCTCTGGACCCAGTAATTAAGAAATAAGTACTCAAAAAGGATAGCACTGTGCAATTACTTAGTTAAGTAATTTGGAAGTAGTTCCATGATGGCTTGCAGGCACTTAGCATTTGGAACGCCCACACACCAAAAGAAATAAGCTTTTTCTTAGGTTCATGGAACATAACTCATAGAATCATAGAATCATAGAATAAGCTGAGTTGGAAGGGCCCACAAGGATCATTGAGTTCAACTCCCAGCCCTGCACAGCACGCAAGAGTCACAGTATGTGCCTGAGAGTGCTGTCCAAACGTTTCTTGAACTCTGTCGGGCTGCCTGGTGCTGTGACCACTTTGCTGGGAAGCCTATTCCAGTGCCCAGCCATCCTCTGGGTGAAAAACCTTTTCCTGATATCCAACATAAACATTCCTTCTGAGCTTCAGGCCATTCTCTTGGGTCCTCTCACTGGCCACGAGAGTGAAGAGATCCATACTTGCCTCTCTGCTTCCTCTCGTGAAGATGTTGAAGACTGCAATGTATTCCCTGCTCCACCTCCTTCTGTTGTTTAGATCTTGTGAGTCTCCAAAACAAAAGCTGGAATTCTGTTTTTGTTCCATCATCATGTCTTATACAGAAGTATAGAATCATTAAGGTCTAAGACTGAGTCTAACAATCAACCCAACACTGCTGTGTTCACACTAAACCATATCACCAATGCTGCTTCCACACATGCTTTTTGAAGCTTCCAGAGATGGTGACTCCACCACTTCCATGGACAGCCTGCTACAATGCCTGACTTCTGGTGAAGAAATTTTTCCTAATATCTAACTTAAACTCCCCTGGCTAACTTGAGACCATTTCCTCTCAATCTGTCACTTGTTACCTGTGAGAAGAGACTGACCTCCACCTGGCTACACGCTCCTTTCAGGCAATTGTAGAGAGGGATAGGCTCTCTCCTGAACCTCCTATTCTCCAGTCTAAACACCCCCACCTCCCTCAGCTGCTCTTCACATCATTTGTGCCCCAGCATCTTCCCCAACACTGTTGCCCTTCTCCAGACTTGCTCCAGCCCTCAATGCCTTGCACCCAGAACTGCACTCAAGGTGTGGCCTCACCAGTGCCCTGCACAGGGGGACAATCCCTGCCCTGCTTCTGTTAGCCACACTATTGCTGATACAGGCCAGGATGCCAGTGGCCTTCTGGCACACCAGGGCCCATGCTGGCTCGTGTTCAGCCAGCTGTCAGCCTGTACCCCCAGGTTCTTTTCAGCTGAACAACTTTCAGGCACTCCAATTCCATGTGTTCAAGCTCTCATCTCCATGAAAAAATGTGAATTCATCGTGCTCTTATTACCAGTGAGGAAACCTAGGAGCTATGTAGGGAAGCATTTAACTCGGTTGAAACTGAATTAAAGTCATTATTTGAATGGTTTATTGCTGGATCATGCTTTTTGCCCAAGAGCCAAAAGATAAGGGGGAAAAAAAGCAGAACAATACCTGGCAGGTACAGTGACTTGGTTGTGGTGCAAACTTTTGCAGGAGTAATAGATAGTAGTTCACAAAAAAGAGATTGAAAATGTTTTCCTGCTTGATAAATAAAAGCTTTTCAAAAAATCAAATAAGTAGTAAATGCAATGCTTAGAAAAGGATGGCAATTTATTCCCCATGCACTAAATATTCTCATGCTTTACTTCTTGCATGACAGCAAGTTTGAGTTTAGTGTAGATAAATAGATATGCACAGAAATTATGTTGGCTATGCAGTGCCACAGTGCAGCCCCTCAACAGACTCTTACATTGATTTTAATGTATAGATGTTATGGAAAAACATATAGATCATTCCTATCCTGTACTGATATATCCCACCTTTATCCTCCAAGAAATTTAAGTGTGATTGAACACTTTTCCCTGAAACCATTTGGCATTCTATTCTGAAGCATTTAACTCTGTTTCTAGCTTGGGTTAACAGTTATATTGAAAAGAGTTATAGAAATTTCACAAGAAAAGGTAGCCTGGAAATATTTCTTTACCCTTCTTAAGAAAATTCCACCTTAATTTTGCATTTGCAAGAAATATTGGGGGTTCTTGTATGTTAAGAATTATTGTTAGGTTTTCAGGGTTTTCATTTTACAAGAAAAGACTCAAATTACCAGAATTATTTTTCCTCTAGTTTTGTCAAGTGTTGCCAAAAAAAAGAAAAAAAAAAAATCAGTGAATTCTGAGTTTTAGGTGAATCATCTTATACTATTCTTGCACCAATTCCAGGAGTTTCAGAAGGACTCTTGGTTCTGGTTATAATGTTCTAAATATATATATATATATATATATATATATATATAAAATATACACAGGCTCCCTGCTGCCATCACACATCATGTGGTTTATCCAAATCTAAAGCTGACAGGCAGTAGTATTCACCTTCATATTACATTCCATCTGATGGGCGCCAGTGAACTGGACACTGTTGTGTCTGTGTCTGCTGTGGCTTTAGCTCCCACAGATAGAAGTAAACAATACCCAAGGCAAAGTCTGCAGAGACTGATCTTCCACCCAGCCTTCTTTAATCTTCAGCCAGTTGGACAGCTTGGGAGCACTTCAAGAATCCATACTGTATGTGAAAGGGAATCCCATATCCTGGGGTTGCTTTTTTTCTCTTTTCTTAGCCATCCTGCTCCAGTCTTTGGGACATCAACCCCTTTTACTTTTGGTGTTTGTGTGTCTCAAGGTTTCATCAATCATTGGCACTCACATGTTTCCACACTGGAAGAATATGCGGTGAGAATTCAACATTCAGGTTACAAATGCATTTCAACTAATTTGTGAATACTGTGGAAGGCTAAATTTTATCCCCTCTGATTGTTACAGGGCTGCATAGCAAGCTGTCATCCCATCTTTATTTCCAGCTCAGCTGCGTCCCACTTGTTGAACGCGGGATCTGCTCATACACTCAAAGCTTGCCAGAGGCAAAACCTCTCCCAGCACAGGGATTCTTTTGTCCTGCATGTTCAAGTTCTTGCAATGTCCTGTCCCTGAGCAATGACCAGAACTCAGCATCAATAGTCATTGCAGTCAAAGATTTTTAGCTTTTATTTTTTTTTAAGGTTTCATCAAAAATATTTCCTATCTAACTGATGTTAGATACCTACGAAATATGGACAGCACATATGTGAGTAAAATGACTTCTCAGACCATAATATAGGTTAGCATTTAGGCTTGCCAAAGAGTGTGAGTGTATCTTTGATCTGTGGGTGGCATTCTGTATCCAAATGTGCAGTACAAATATTATTTATCCTTTCAGTCAAGTAATTTATGACTATCTGACTTTAAAGAGAAGCCAACAAGATTCCAGTTTAAAAACATAATATTCATAACTTCCCTCTCCCCCCCCTCCAATCTTATTTCATGCTGCCAGAGTCTCATTCAAATAGATTGTTTAGCAAGTTCTAAACACCTAACAGTTAATTTGTAATGCAAAACAATATATACAAGGAACTCTGTCTAGTCTCTGCCAGGCAACTGAAGAATTGTGATTCATGATGAAGAGAAAAAATTTGAAAATGTCTTATTCTATTAACCCTTTATACATCAATTGTTTAAACTATGTAGGATAATGGTACATATAGGTTCCTCTACATGGTAGTGTAAGCATCTTTTGCCATGAAGTTTGGTGTCCCCAAATTATTTTTCATGTCATACCGTGTTTAAGGTATTAAAGAGGCTATTTAAAGTCATGAAGTGACTGACAGCCATCTACTTCCCGTAAAACAAACCTGCATTTTGTAGGGAAGGGGGTGGCCAGCAGCCAGAGCAGCTGGGGAGCTGGGGTGGAGCAGCTGGGTCAGGGCAGGGCTGGGAGGCTCAGGGAAGGTACTGGAGGAAGCCCTGTCTGCTGGTGACTCAGCCCTTGGCATTCACCTCCCAGAGAACCAGGGCCAGAGTGGCATTAGGGCACCCAGTACAGGGCTAGGGACTCATGCTCACAGCGTGGAAAGTTGGATCAGTAGCCATTCATACATACCCCTCGCTTTTTTTCAGGAAAATAAGTGGCCTGGCTGGGCTACATTTAATGTGTTTACATTTGTCTATCTAAAATTAGCCTCTCCAAAACCACTTCTTTGGGCTGTGAAACAACATTCAGGCCATAGAGGTGTTTAAAGAGCCATTGGGATGACACATTTTTGCTTGACCTCTTAGTCTAGACCTTTCCTGAGACCAAACAGACCTGAGCTCAGCACTGCAGGGGCACAGCCACACTTGTTTTTGCAAACCTATTTCTTACCTTTAGCATTGTAGTGGTAATGTACTCATACATAAATGTAGACTAGATATAGATACAGATGATAAAGGTAGGTAGATAGATAGATAGATAGGTAGATAGATAGATAGATAGATAGACAGATAGATAGATAGATAGATAGATAGATAGACAGAGAGATAGATAGGTATAAAACTGATAGAGGCAGTAGTAGATGGATGCACTGGTACAGTAGCATGGCCACAATTCAGATCTGGGTAGCCAGGGTCATTGACCCTGGCTCCACAGCAGGTCCACAGACATGTCTTGTGTTTGCTTAATACCAGAGCTGTTACAGAAATGAGAATCAGACCTTCAGGTTTATTAAAAACCTTTACAAAACTGTACAAATAAAATCTAAAAATCTGCTGCCAATTAATAAAGTTGCGGCTCTGCAGGGGCTGTTATTATTGCACTGTACACAAGAGACATTTCACACTAATATAAGCAACAAAATTTGAATTCTTCCCCTCCAAGAAGGGACTAAATGAGAACTTTCAGGAACCTCTGACAATATGGGCCTCATAGCAGCCTCTGGAGCTTTCCTGGCTGTGTCCTGCAGAGTGGAGCTGGTGCACAATATATCCCTTCCTGCAACGCCATAATTTGCTCTTTGGACATTTCTTTTTATAGAGTTATAAAAGTTTTCAAATTTAATTATTTTTAGCACAAATTTCTCAACATAAACACATCAGGTACGTTTCTTCACTTAAGAATGTCTGAAGGAGTTGTGTTAATGTGACCTTTCTTTGGTAGAATTAGATTTTGGCCCAGCATTAGTAGCCTCCAGGGAAATCCATCCTCCTCAGCCCAGAAGGATTTCCAGTCTTCAGTCTGAATAGGTGTACTTTTGAAAGTTTTCCAAGTGAGGAATTTCCATCAGTACACAGAATTTTCACAATTTGTGATTTTTTTTTTCTCTTTTTTTTTTTAAGAAAAAGAAACTGAAGTGGGGTTAGAACTTTCTTGGGACAATGCACAGTAACTTACATAATTTTATATGTTCATATCCTCAGTCAAATCAGTAAACCTCAGACAGCAGATAAACAGTGGTTAAGAGAGAACATTTTATGGATATAAATTAGTCATTGTATCTTAACAATGAAATTGGCTAATTGATGCCAAATACAGTTGTTAATGGGTATCTAATTTTAACTGATGTGTATGTATGATTTACTGCTTCACACAATTATCTTTTGTTACTTAAGGCATCCTACTTTATCTGATTATCTGGCAGCAGTAATCATTTATTTCCTGAGGTATTGGAACACGGCATAGGCTGTTCTTATATTGAATTAATGTGTAAAATACACCCTCCCCAATAAATCCTGCCTTGAAAGCGCAGCCACGAGGGTCAATGCAGAGCCTGTGATGGAAGCTCATGACACACAAGTGTTCTACCCACTCCATTACTGCCCTGCTGTGGAAATCAGGATCCACTTCAAGAGGCTTTTCCCTCTTCTTACGGGAGCTAAATCCCTGTTATCTCTGTGACTGACTAATTCTTACCTACATCTTCTAAACTTGGAAGCTGACAGACCCCTGTTCTGACTGGTGACAAGGAGGGGTCCAGCACATCTCCACGCTATGTCTGTCTTTCTTTCAGGCTCTATAATGCCTTTTTCTTCCCGTGCTATCCAAGCCTGAACCAGCTGACGCACAGTCCCTGACTCAGAAGCACAGCAGTCTGAGTAGACTTGGCAGAAGAAAACCAAGACAGGAAGCAGAAGATTGGAGGTACTTGCCCAGCAAACAAGCTGCAGCTCATATCCGTGCTTCCTGACAAGTGAAGGAACACGATTTTTGGATTGCTGTTCTTTGGATACAGGATGATGCAACACTCCTGAAGGACTCCCAGACAGCAAGAAACTCATCAGGTGATGTTGTTATGTACCACAGAAGGAGGTGGCTGCCAAAAGTGGCACCATGATGTAGCCTGCCCAAGAAAACAGGGTTATGCTGAGCCAGTGTGACTGTGTGTGTGTTTCCCTCAAATTCTGCTGCTCCTGCACGTGAGGATGGGCATGGACAGGGATGGGGGACAGCAGGGGGTGCTGCAATAGGACAGGGAGGGTGACTTGGCACTTCTACCTCCACTGCTGGTGCTACTGACTCCTCTTTCCCCTTTTTCTCTGTACCCACACTCCTTCCACTTCTCCTCCATTCAAACTCATCAGGAACGTATAAATCCTTTCCTCCTTTGCCCTCTGGCAAAGCAGCCCAGGCAAAAGGAAGCACACAGGAAGGGACAGTATGGCGGGGATGGTGGTAAGCCACAAGATAAAAAAAGGGCACATGCACAGCAGAAGGCTGAGACTGAGAGGCCTGTGCTCTGGATTCATGGAGGAAAAAGAGGAAACTTGAGAAACAGAGAGCTCTCTCACAACCCCCTCTATGTGCCTCTGTGAACAACAGGTCCCTCCTCAGCGTTCTCATTCCCTTCCATTTCCCCTCTGGGCCACCAACAGAAACCTGAATGTCTTCATGCACTGAGAAGCCTCCAGTCGTCCCTGATGATCTCATAATTTGTGTTTGTTAGACATACACTTATAAAAGATATTACGAAAAGGGCTTCATCATTTCCATCCTTCTTCACCCTCTAAGCTAATTTCATTTATTATGACTTGTGGCCATGAGGTTTATATTTTACCCATAGTCTCACTTACCCAGAAGTCTTGTGCTAACTCTAAAACTAACTCTAAAATAGGAACTGTGTATTATCCTTGAAATGGTCTGTATGTCCTCTAGTTACCCTTGTCCTCGTTGATAATTAAGAAGTTTCCAGAACAATTCCAGGGAACCAGTTTAGTGAATATTGCATATTGCCTCTGTTGAGGGTAGAGATATTCCATCTTTTTGTGATGTCATTGTGTAGAAAGTAACACAATATGCTTACAGAAATTGCCACTGATGCCTTCCCAGACTTGTTAAAAACATAGACTTGCAAAAACATTTGGTTTCAGCATTATTTCAGAAAATTCACTATAGTTTTGTATGTAACATTTCTGAAACACATGAAACCTCAATTTTCTTCACCCAGAGTCAGCAAGAAATGCAATCGCCTGTCCCACCTGGAAGTGATCTCTTTCTGGTCCTACAATTGTAGAACGTCCAGCTAAGCTGGTAATTATGATTGTTAGTGTTGTCACAATTTCTTAAGATCTTATTTTAATAGAAGGCAATCACAAAACAATATTAAACATGCCAGTGTTAATTATGCTTATTCTTTAGACAATTGTGCTGTCACTGAACTGATGTGTTAGAAAAAAATTGAGGACCTTTGACAAGCACAGTGTCATACTCAAACATATGTGGGCACTCAGTACTGAAAGAAATAATGCCAGATGTGTGTTTGCACAATAGTATGATTCATGATTACTGAAATCTGTGTGATGGATAAAATTTAGTGCTTTTTAAACCATTTTGATATTATTTTCCATTGAAACCCTGCCCTTCTTTCATGACTTTGACAGAGAGGACCTCTCTATTTCCCCTTTAGTAATTCTCTCTTTTCTTTCAGGTAGAAAGCATCATGTCATGGATGCCACCTCTCCAGCTGGAAGACATTCTTCAGCCAAAATGGGATCCTGGCATTCTGCTTAAATGTCAACTGCCAGCCTGTACAATTTAAAATTCAATAGTTTTCTTGACTTTAATCAATAAAAGAATTTAGGTATTTAGTCGGCTCACATTTTTACAGTCAAATGTCACAAGCTATTCACTCACATGACTCAGGATCTGTGCTTGTGAAAATTTGTGTGTCCTCATGCAGACTTCACTCTTGAAATAATTGCTTCCATAAAGTTATTTGTAACATTAGATTGTGTTTCTGCAGAAATGTGAAATCATGCATTTTTAGATGATTTTTATTCTAGTAAATTCAAGAAGAATTTTCTCTGAAGAAAATGTCCTTCACAATGAATTACTGCTAAAAGACCTTTGCATTCAGATTATAAAAACAAAACAAAACACAAAACCCAAAACACTCATATATGGGATTGCTCCTGCTTGAATAACCTGTTCAGGATTAGTGGGATTTCTATGAATTAGTGGGATTGCTGCTTGCAATGGGCATTGCAAAGATGCTCATTTCCAGAGTTAGGCTGCTACACAGCTACAGTGCTACACATGGCTCATGAAAGGAGCAGGGGACGATGTCCCAGCCTCGAGCTGCAGCACAGACCTTGCAGACCTTGTCAACACCACTCTATCTTGTGTCCAGCTGCAGTCCCCTCCCCTGCCCACTGCCCTGCTCTGTGCTTGTGAGAGGTCCATGCTGTTGGCCCAAGATAAGCTAAAGGAAACATCTTCTGGGAGAGGAGGGCGGACATGGCACAAGAGCTCTTGAGAGCAACGTGCCATCCTCATGAGAAACACTGATGAGAACATTCCTGCCTTCTTTAGGAACTCGGGCATTTCCAGGCTTTCTGTCAGGGGCTTACATTCAAGTGCCGTACTTTATTCCACGAGGACCTCAAGAGCACCTCAGAGATGAAGGATGTTTCTCTGGCAGATTTTCCATACAGAAACAGATGTGGTTCTCAGGCACTTGCCTGCCCTTATCCTTACAGACAACAATAGTGTATGTGTTTTTTCTGCACACGGTAGTTTTCCCTCTTTTGTTAGTTTGCCCTATTTCCTGCCAGGTGTCTTGCTTTCCACTGGCCTAGGCTTGTTTTATTTTACGGCTGAGCCTATTTACATGACTGTCTCCATGGAGATACTCAAAACCTGGGCAGACACGGGCCTGGGCCACCTGTTGCAGCTGACCCTGTTGGAGCTGGGGATGAGTTAGATGACCTCCAAGGTTTCTCCCAGCCCCAGCGAGTCCGTGGCTCTGTGAAACAGAAGCCAGTACAAATTTTCCTACCATACGTAAATGAGATTTATATTTCCCACACTTTGGAGAATACTTATAACTGACTTAGAGGAAAATAGAAAACAGCACTTAGCACTTGCCTGAAGATTTGCAATCTCCCACAAGCACTTAATGACACAGATGATGATGACGTATTTCAGATCATATACGTTGAAGAGTATTAAAGTTTTTTTTGGCGTACAGCTCTGCTTCTTCGTTTTCCCCCTCACTCCTGCTCTATGACTGTGTAAAAAAGAAACTGTTTCACCAACATACTTAACACCACAGAATGGCATGAACAACATTTCTTGCAGTTGCTAGACAGCCTCCTCATCTTTTCATCTTGGCATAAAAAAAAGTGACCTGATTTAAAATCAGCAGAGTTCTTAGATAACACAACCTTTTTTAGCTGAGGAGATCCAATATCTGATAAATATTGACACTGTAAGGCCAGCCTAACTATGCTATCAAGGAACAAAGTATTTTTGGGTGAGGTTTGGTGCACACACCCAGTAAAACAGCCATTATAAAGTAGACATGGTAAAGCACCTCAGGCACTCTGCTTTGAGTTTGGGGAGGTATGTCACCTCCCTTACAGTGACGTCTCAATTAAGTGTTTTGTAACCTGTTTGGTAAAGGTAAAGGACAGACTGTGCCCACCTCAATATCTCCTGTCCCAAGCTATCACCTGAACAGAAAGAAAATCTTAGAATTCTGTATGAGCTGCTACAACGAACAACAGCAAGGAGGCTGAACAGATCTGAGCACAGTTAGTGTTTTCCAGGGGGCATGTTTTTCCTGCTCAGAATGGGTTTATTGTACTGGGTAGCCTATCCAGTCACCTGCCATTTCTCACCTCTGCACCACTGACATGAATGCCTGAGTATTAATACTTTCTTTGGCTTTTAGAGAAGGGGAGCCTGGCGTTGTATATCACTCTGCCTGGCATTCAAGCTCTATGTAATGCATCCCTTGGAATGTTTTGCCTAAATGCACGCAACTATCCGGAGACTTGAAGCCTAGGGCCCTATTGTCCAATCATATGTAGTGTGGAATTAAATACCTCTTTGTTTGGCTATTAGTTCCTATTAGTTTCTTCTCAGCTGCTGCAAGAACATCTGTTACAGTGTGCAAGGCACTCCAGCACATAGATATAGCCTTCCACCTCCCTGTCTTTCCAACTCTCTTTTTCACCTACTTCTGAAAAAAAAAAAAAAAAAAAAAAAAAAAGAGGAATTAATTCTTTACCTTACAGGAGTGAAAAAAGAAATGTTATATGTGCTTTCCAAATACAGTAAAAGACAGTGCTTCAGAGAATACCCTGTCCAAGAAGCAAGCAGAACTGTGAGAGGAAAGGGTGCAACACAGGTGTAAAAGTAAGCACATGTCTTATTAGTTAGAATATTACTTGGGGTTAATTAAAGAGATGTCATTAAGCTCCTTTCCTGTTATGAGCAAACTTAAAGGCTCTGGCTAGCTGTGTTGTGGAAAAGAGATTAGATAAGCGGTCTTGCAATAATTTGCTTAGCTCTTTTGCCCCCAAAAGATCAGAGGTCAGGGACCAGAAATCAGAGAGTAAACCAAAAGAGCTAGACAATTTCATTTAAGCCATCCACTTTAAAAAAAAAAAAAAAACAAAACAAAAGCAAACAAACAGGAAAATAAAACAACAAAGAAAATTTGTTGTTAGAAACTTTAATGTCATGGCAGATGACATTTTCTGCCACAAAATGTAACCATTAAAGCAATAGACAAACAAAAAGAATAGTTACACTGCAGGTGCAGGCCTTGCTCAGGAAAATACAGCGTGTCTGACCAGACTGGGAAGTGACACACCTGCTATTTAGGACCTGCCTACCAACGGGTGAGGAAGAATCCAAATCATTTCATCAATGCACAGTCCAAATCTGGATGAACTCTCTTGCCTTTTGACCCATTGCCCTTCCTGCATTTACTTTGATGACTCCCAAGCTCTCGTTCTCTTCCTTGATTTCTGTAGTACACCAATATACCTCAACTTTCAGACAAGTTTTTACCACCTGTAGAGAAAGCTATTGTCCTAAGTAAGTACTGGAAAACTGTTTCAGATAATAAAATTTCTAATGTACTTCCAGTATGCAGAATTAATCTTTTGCCATTCATTGTTAGCACTGTATTATATTAAACTTCTAAAAAAGTGCCAAGCCTTACTCATGATGTGCTTTTAGGATGGTATCGAATGTGTCCTTGCTTTTAGACATATCCAGATACAGAGAGTTTCAAGAAATGTTAATGTGCATACATATCTCCAAATATTCTCTGCAACTGAACAAGATGCCTTCCATAAACTTCACTTCAAAATCAGATTTTCTTTGTGTGTAAGTGATTTTCCTATTCTGTTTTTCTGTTAGTCAACACAAAACTGCCTGGAAAGTTAAGAGGGTGATATCTTTGAAATCAGTGTTCAAATTCTGTGTTGACAATATTTCCTCTTTCAACTTGAAGAGTTAATGTAATTTATTGAAAATAATTTAAGAAAAATGTGATAAAACATGGGAATGTCTGACAATAGAAATGTGAGATTTGTTCAAAGACAAATCAGAATGTATCAGAAAACAGCCACTGAAATATTTTTTCAATTGTCTGTAAAAGGAGAACTCTAAAGACCTACAGCAGGAATATAGATGCATACTCTGGGGACATTTCTGGCTTTCAGATTCCTGCATTTTTGCTGCCAAAGACCAAAGCCAAACATATTGCTAAGGCTTTAAGACGCATTTTCATCAGTAAAATATCTTATAAAAGAGATCCCAAAAATATTGAATGACTGCCAAAATGTCAATTAATTTTTTTATGTCCTCATTGAACAATGAAATATTTATGTTAATAAAGGCATGCTATAATAAATGAATATTATGGAAACCACCATTCACAGTTTTTAATTAACAGTAGGCACTGAAGTTAAAAATGAGGACACCCTATATTCTTACTGCTTTAAGGTTTCATTTCAGATGACAGTGCTCTGCACAATAATTTTGCAGAGATATACTGCTCCAGGAATGTCTGACACTCGTTCTGATTTTGTTTTTTACTAAGATTATTTATGAGTAATCTGTGTTTCCTTGGTGCATGGTGAGAGCCCAGTCTGGTGCTGTTAACACCGCATTTGCAACTCAGTTTAGGAAAGATGTCACCTCTATGTAGAATTTTCACTTCTGAATTTTAAAAGTATCTGTAGCTTCACTAACTTAAGCCATTCCTTCACACCCAAAAGAGTGGCTGGTCCACTGAAATGGTTTAATATCTAAATGTTGGTATTGTTCAACTTCCGTGTATGCAAAAGCTTCAAGTTATCGCTCCAACATTAACAAGTGCTCCTTTCCAGCATCAGTAGGTTGAACAGCATAAGTTCAGCACATGGAGAAGCTTTTATTCTGTAGCCCAGAGACCTGAATGGTGTTGTGTTACCACTCCTGAGCTGGCAATTAGAGTAGAGGCAATGGCTGGCACTGAAGCTTGCTTTGAGAGCAAGCAATGCTCCAGATTACTGTTTCCTATTTTGGACTTAAATTTGATCCACTTGCAACTGATGTTGGATGTGACAGATAATATCCTGGATATCTAATTTATATTTGATTATTTAAGGTGAGATTTTCCAAATGGTCTCAGTGCTGGAATAACCCCTCTCCCACTGAAGTCACTGCCAAAGCTAGAGGAGGTTGAAAAAACTCCCATCCTTATTAGCCATTGAAATATCTGGTGAAGAAACAGGAAGCCAGACATAATTTTTATGCTGGCTCCCTGGAAAATGTACTGACTTTTAGAATTTTCTTTATGAGTTTGAACTCCTCACCTGGCTCCCTGTCGAAATCAGCTCACAATAGGAGGTGCAAAATACATATTTTCAACTAAAAGCTCCTGGGATGGTTGCTCTTACCCTCTTCCTCCTCTAGATACAGAGCATCTGGAATGGTGTCAGGCATCTCATAAATAAAGACAGCTGCTACTACAAAAAGTTGACAGGCAAATAGAAGGGATTGTGACAGAAAAAAAAGAAGCAGGGAACAAGTGGAGGATTTTGCTGCAATTTCCTACGCAAACCTCTCTACTGATACCTTTTTCCTGAAAGGGAAGATTATTTTAATTTAGTCTAGCCTCCCTTTCACACATTTTTCTTTCATGTGATGTCAGAAGCAATACTTTTTGGATCCTTAAGTGCTGTGATTTCAGTAAAGCTATTAAACAAATAGGGGCCTCCTTGGAAAGGGACGAAGAGTGATGTGTGCTATAAAGACAAGAAGAGCCAGATGTCACTTGTTAAACACATGGGTTGAGAAGAGTGAAAGGCAGATCTGAAAGCTTAGATAAGCATCAGGGTATTCACTCCTCCAGCATGACACACTCCGTCTTGTAAATAATTGCTAAGTGTCCTCACACTCACACAGCTCATGGATTCCACAGGGGTGAGAGCATAAGACAGCCCTGCAGACACACTTTTGAGGTAACTCTAATTTGAACTAGGAAGCTATCCAGTTTTGATGTCAGGAATTTTTAGTAATATCCACAGCACTTGGGTAAGTGTTTCTCATGGTGAGCTGGCCTCACCAAGAAAAACAAGTGCCCTATATTGAGTCAAATAAGGCCAGCACAGAGCACTGGTATCAGAATTTTTCTTCTTTCTTTTCCAAACTTAAAAACCTTAATACAATCAGGGCTGTGGGGCAGAGGATCTCCTGTCACTTTCCAGTTGTGAGGAGTAGCTGAAACTGGCACTGGGAATTGGACCCATCTCCTTAGAGACATCTGTTAAAGGCGTTATTTCTTACAACATCAGAGCACATTCAACAACATAAGGAAGGTGCTCTGCCCCTTCCTTGCCCCACTGCTCTGCAGCAGAGAGCTGTGCTACTCCTTGGGTGCTACCAGAGAGGAGCTCTGCTTGCTGAGCTTGCTGGCCCTTCTCCAACTCCACACAGGGCTTGGGAAGCAGCAGTGATGCATCTTCCAGTTCTCTGGAAGCACAGAGCCTTCCTGGCACGGACGTGCCCTACAGGCTGTTTCCTGGCAGATCACATTCACACTGTGCAGCGTGAGCAATGCAAGGTGGATCTGGCCAGAGGATCTTGTCCAGTGCCTTTCAGGAGCACCACACCAGAAGTCACACTTCCACAGCTAAAACTGTCCCACTCCTTAGAGGGTACAGCCACAGGGATTCACACCAAGCTGAGAGGTAGGTCCATGGAATTAATGTATTTAACTGGTACATATAGGCAGTCTTAGATATCAACTCACATGCTCATCATTTGCAAGATTCAGGCCTGCTTGTGACCCAGGTTCTGCTCCCTGCAACGCTATGTATATCAGATATTCAAATGTGATAATGATGGGAACAGATGTGGAAATATATAGATAGCTCTGGAAACCAGTCAGAATGGCTGCATCTCATAGTGCCATGCTGGAAAGGAGGAAAAAAAAAATCAAAAGAAACAGAAAATATCCTTCTTGCTTAAAAGAAACCATAAGTTGTTCTAAATTTATTGTTCATACTCTTATTCTCTATGCAGGCTTTAAAAATGAACAAATTCTTTAAGATCACAAAGCTCTCACTGTCTGCTGAAATGGCAAAGCTAGCAGCAGCCAGGGTAAAATTTCAAGATTTCCACTTTGAAGTGGAACTTGGAGTTAATGGGCTGGGCATGCCCTGATACATAGTGCACAGCAACATACCTTGGTTGAATCATAGAAGCTAGAGATGGAAAAGACCTATTAGGTCATCTTTTCCATCTCCCTGCCAATGTAGGATTATTCTCTGCCAATTCAGGATTATTCTCGAATGTTTTCTAGTCTAGCTTTAAATGACTCAGGCTGTGGGGCTTCCACCACTTCCCCTGGGAGGCTATTCCACAGACTAATAGACTTTGCTGTTAGGGAAAATTTTCCTGATATGCAGCCTGAATTTTACTTTGTTCCATTGCATGTTAGTTCTCCCTGTTATAAGTGTATTACACTACCCTAGGTAATTTGTCTCCCTGTGTTGGTGTTTATGACCTTCAAATACTTTGAGATGGCTTCAAAATCCACCTTAGGATGGATCTTAGGTAGCATTATACACCACTGCTGTCATATATAATATACTTGTAGCATCAATTAGATGATGATACTTAAAACATATTCATATTTTCTCCATCACGCTGTGAGATCCTCCAGAGTGGAACACATATTGCACCGCTTAGTAAAACCAAACTTGCCTCCTGCTGTTTGGCAGAAATTGTACCCCAAGTGATTGAAAAGCATCTACAGCTTGAAAAGTGCCTGAAGCTACTTGATCCCGCCGTGCTGACTTCCACCTGTGGGATCACAACGTGTGATGGGTTAAATTAGCACAACTGCCTCTGCTATTGCCTTTTCCATACATTTTCCACATGGGCATTTCAGAGTGAGAAGCTGACAGGCAGGTGGGGGGAAGCTCTCTGGGGCTGGGAAAAGAGAGGGCAAGGGAAAATTGCTTTGCATGAATGGCTCCTGAAAGGGTGGAGACACTCTGGCTTGGATGAGTTTGGATTAAAAAAGCAACAGGCAAAATTAAAGCTTTTAGGGCACAGTGGGGGACAGCAGCATCCTGGGGCCTAAGGACTGGGAAGGTATAAGGACTGGGAAGCTTCCTGTGGGTCAGGATCTTGCAGCCAGGGCTGTCCCACCACTTCCAGTTGGGGACCAGGGCAGGACAGGGCTGAAATGGTTTTGTTTACCAGGAACTACTTGGAAATGCATCAAGACACTGCTCTTCTATTATACAGCCGAATACATTTTAAAGACCTCCCTGGCTGTGCAGAGGGATGATCCCTGAAAATCAGAGTTCTCTTGCACCTGCTGCAGGGTGTCCTTTAGTCCTAGAGACTCTCTCTGCATATCTCTGTGTGCTGGCCAAAGAGTGGCTGTGTTACCTACAGGTGACCTCCTCCACTGATTTTCTTCTATTTTGATGTGACCATACAGGGAATTGTGACAAAATCTTCACTGAAGAAGACACAGAAATTTCTTATCCTGACCAAAATTTTCACAGATTTTTTTGGAGAAAATCCTGCCTTTTCATCATTGTTGCAATAGAGATCACTAGCAGTCACAGGACCAAGATGCTGAGACACCAGACACCATCCATTTATACTTTACCTATCCCCCCACTTTAAATTTATTGCTTGGTTCAGAGTCAAATACTTTGAGCAGAAAAACTTAGTGACTTTAGTTACAAATTAATCATAGCATTTTGATAATGTGAAAATCAACAGGATTAGGACATCAACGTATTTTACAAGGAACCTTCATAATATTCATCATGCTACCACAGTCTTTCAGCTTTGTAACACACACTTAAACACATGGAGACTTTTAAGAATTAGAAACTTTTTAAAATAAATTTTTTACTAACAGGAATCAGAAAAACAAAGCAAAGACATTTCCTTAGATTCCAAGCAGAAAAATGTCCATAAGATATTGCTGCAGGAACAGTAAAAGAAAGCCCCACAAAACAAATCAGAACATTTGAGAGGTGTCATCATTCAGCCCATGAACTTGCACACATGGAACATCTGCTTTTGCTCTATGATTGCTCCTAGTTGTTCCACAGAGGTCAATAATTCACTGGCACCATCTCCTTACATTTAGTTGTATGTGTGATCAGGCTCCATAAAACACATGTACAGACCCTTAACATGCTTCCAGCACTTTTGGACCATCTATCCCAAGATCCTCTGTCTCACCAAGAGCGTTTGATGTATGGCATAGTGACTTTGTAAACCATATTGCCTTTCCCATAGGTTTATATTGCAGCTTGCTAAGGACCAGGCGAACAGCAAGAAATAGTTCCCTTTAAAATCACAGTAGTCTCAAGTAAAATAATCTTCTGCTGGTTTTTGGGTCCTGCTCCTGCTGGTTCCCTTCCTCCTGCCCCCAACTCCTAGTAGAGGCCAATTCCTGCATGGAATTGAAGGGCAGGTAAGGAGAAAAGCCAGATCCATGTCACAGCCCCCACCCTTCCCTTCTTCCCAGGCTTAACTTTATTCCTGATTCCCTACCTCCTGTCCCCCAGCAGCACAGGGGGTTACAGGGTAGGAGAGGGGATTACAGCCAGCTCATATCATGTTTTTTTGTGCTGCAGCTTCCTCCTCAGGGAATGGAGTCATTCTCCTTCTCCAGTGTGGGGTCCTTTCCAGGGGAGATAATCCTTCACGAATTACTTCAGCGTGAGACCTTCCCATGGGCTGTAGTTCTTCATGAGCTGCTCCAGCATGGAGTCCTTAGGAGGGTCACAAGTCCTACCAGGAAACCTGCTCCAGCATGGGCTCCTCTCTCAAATGGCCAGCAGGGCCCTGCCAGGATCCTGCTCCTGCATAGGCTTCCCATGGAGTCACAGACTTTGTTCTTGCATCCACCTTCTCCAGTGTGGGCTCCTCCATGGGCTGCTGGTGGACCTCTGTTCCACCGTGGGATCCATGGGCTGCATGGGCACCATGGCCTCACCGTGGTCTTCATGCCTCCTGCTTTAGCTGGCATTGCACTGTTCCCTCCTCCCACCACTTAAATAGATGATCTCAGAGGTGCTGTCACCATCACTCATTGGCTCAGCCTTGGCCAGCAGCAGGTGTGTCCTGGAGCTGCAGGCTCTGTTGGACATGGAGGAAGCTCCTGGCAGCTCCTCAGAGAAGTCACTCCTGCAGTCCCCCCACTACCATTACCTTGCCATACAAATCCAATATAATGGTATCATCTGACAGAGAACATCTTTGGAAACTGCTACTAATTTAACACTGGAGCACTGACCTAGTCAGCAGCTGCCTTCATTCTCCACACACTTTTAGACACAGACTTAAAAGAACATAATAAAGAATGAATTCATTGGCTATACACCAATGTTTCATGGGAATGCATCGGTTTTGTGAGAGTCAAATTAAAAATGAGAAGCATTCTTTTCAGGAATTTTACTGGTATATAAATACACTTAATTATTTTATTCCTTTAGACAAACAATATGTACAGCATTGTTTTGAAATACAGAGCAAAGGAAATAGCACAAATTATTTCAAGATAATACATGGGTGTGGTATGGATAACAGCTAAGTTTGTTTTGTGGACATAAACCCTTCTGGCTCTTTCCATGCCTCTTTGGCAAACCCTTAAAACACGTTGGCACTTTATGAAGAAACTATACAGCTATGAAGACTTTGGAGAACCCCATTTTTTATTGAGTCTAAATGCTTTAAGTACACCAGTGTACATCCTTAATGATTAATGCACGCATGGCAATACAGCCAAACCACACAAAGCTGTGGAGTTACAAGGAGAACCATCTGGCCCTCCCTTTCCTGGTGCCATCTCCTCTGTGCAGGACTGACACAGCTCCTGCAGAGCTGCATCACCTCCTCCATGAGGCAGGTGAAGGAAAGGGGCTGGGAAGATGGAACAACAGGTTGTGCTGCGGCAGCAGTAGTCACTTGGGTCAAGAAAATGTGGCTATTCTTGGCTCAAAAAACTTCTTTCCTAGAACAGCAAGTGGGCCACAACTGCCTCTGTGATGCTTCTGTATTAAGGGATGCTCCAAAGGCAGTGGAAAAACTCACTTTCCATAGCAGTGCAAGAGCCCCAACTGAGCCGAGTGCTGCAGGTATAGAAGGGGAGCAACACAATTCATGGATGAGAAAGTGGCCCAAATAGCACAGAGCCAGATACTAATACCCTTACTCATAGTCAGTAGCATTCTGCTTCATGAACTGTCCCTTGTGGCACTTCTAATTTGGTTCTCTGAGGAAGGTTTTGTTAAGCCAGAGTATCAGAGGATGATCTTAGTGTTGAAGACTTAAATTAGGCAACCACCAAAAACCCAAGGACCATTAAGGGGGAAAGGGCCAGATCTTGTGTTTCTGTTTTCTTCCCTGAAATGTGGTTTAAGGCCTTTCCTAAGGGACAGTTCATGCATTTTTACTGATTGTTGTGAGAAGCCAGCTGAACTGAGTCCCCCCGCCCATGCAGCAGAGCTGAAAGCAGAGCAAAGCTGAAGAAGCAGAGCTGTGAAGATTTTGCAAATGCCTGTTTACTGAAATGAACAGATATTAATAGGCACAATTAAAAGGCAAATATCTGAAGTCAAACCAATTAAGCTCCTGTGCATCTCTAATGACAGTGATAAAGGCATTGCTATTTAGTGCAAAACCAAATGGTCCTAGATTAAGTGCTGGGCACTCAAATTTCAGATGATGCTAGTAATCTGAATTTCTCATTATAGAATTTATGCCAGACTAACACTCTTGCCAAGGATGATTTAACTATTCACAGTGTCAAACTGACCTGGTAGCTCATAGAAAGAGAGCACTAATTGCAACTTCATTTTATTTCATGACAAATTAAAAACTGGGCGGGGTTTCACATCATAAACTCAAATAATAATGAAAATCTCCTCTATTGGCAGCTGTACTTAGAAGTATTAAATCCCAGCTAACAATAACTAAACGGGCAGTTTCTTCTTCCCTTGAAACCAAAGGTATTTCTCCAGTGATAAGGTAGGACTTGCTCAGAGAAAGGATGCTGTTATCTTCCTGGTGCCTTCTGCAGCTCTGCTTTCCCAGCATCCAATTACAATGTAAACATTTGCTTTTCTTATCAGTTCTGTGCTGGAGCAAACAAGGTCTTAAGAAAACTTTCAAAGTGACAGAAGGATACAAGAAGAAAACAGCAAGGAGGGCACAGTTGAAAGGGGAGGATAGGAAGATATAACTGTTAAATTTTCTTTAATTTAATTACTCAGTACACAAGAAAAAAAATAACCCAATGCTAACTCATTCAAAAGTGCAATAGACATGGATAAATATGTGCCTTAGACCCACAGGTGTTTACAAATTTTAAAACTTAAAAAACATCCTTATTTACCCCAATATTAATGCATATAAAATCTACAGCTTTTATAATTGGCCTGAAAAAATTTATAACAAATATTCTGGAGATGGTAGAAGAGAAGGCAGATATAATCTCACTGAGTGTTAAATAAACACAGGGAATATGACTTTTTGCTTGCAGTTTCCCTCCTGCAGGCTGCTAGGCTGTGTGCTGTGATTCTTCTGAAAATCTTTGCAAAATGCTATGGAAATTATTTGATATTTACAGCCTGATCAATGATCAATGATCAATGCTTTATTTGCTGGTAAAGTCTGTTTGGCACCAAGTCTCCATCACTTGATTTAGCTCACTTTGCTTACATAGAATTTAAATAACAGGGTGCACCAACTACATTCAACATCAAGTTGAATATGAGTGCACAATCTTGTATTTAATGAAGAACATTGCATGCTCCTATTGAAGGACATGTCAATGGATGATGACTTTTTGCTATGTAAATGCAGTTGCTGATGTAGACTCTGTATAGAAACAATCCTACAAAAAAGAGTGATTGCAATAGAAGGGAATATGGTTAGAAAATCTGAGGGATAAAATTTGTGATACTTGGAAAGGAAAAGTGGTTTTTGGTGATTTTTGTGCAGGTAACTCCACTGCAAATGGCAAAAGTATTTCAGAGTGGTAAGAAGATTGTAGATTAGTTAAAACAAAACTCTCTCATGTCCCCACTATGTCTGTTCAGAATTCTGCTTTACAGGAATCACAGCAGAAAGAACAGCAGCAGTAACCCTATTATCTCTACAATGCTCAGAATATGAAAGTGCTTTGCAAGTGAATCATGACTGAGCCATAACTGAGTGCACTGAATGTGTCCTTGACATGGTCTGTGATTCTGATTCTGTGCCAGTCAAGAGGACGTGAGTTTTTTCTGCAGGGTTGCCTACCCTTCTTGCAGAGAAGGAAAAGTGGTGTGAGAGCAGCGCGGTGTTTGAACTCCAGCTATTCTCTGCTGCCCAGAGACATATCCTACTTTCTGTCAGAGGCTCCTACACCCAGGAGAGAGAGCTGAGAGAACAAAAAAGCCACAACAAATCTGTGGGCACACATTATTAATGGATACACCTCCTGGTCTTTGCCAGCCCCTGCTCCAGGCAGCAGCCTCTGCAGTCTGTGGGGTAGCACTGGTCCTGTTCCTGCCTGTAGGGAAAGGAGCCACACTGCAAGGAATGCATGGATTTGATGAGAAGTTCTTCCACCATGCACCATTTTTGATTAATTGCTGCTTTCTCCTGTACTCTGAATGTCATTTTAGTATGCCAAGAATGTCAAAGTTTTAGTGGTCAAATATAGCCAAGTGCATTCTTGGAAAAACTGTGACTGAAGAGAAGGACAAAGTTTAACACATGATATGTGAAACAGAGGTGAAGGACTAGAAGATCCCAGAATGGGGAAGTAGCCCTTACTGCATGATCCGTACTTTCTTATTCTGAATTCAGTTTCATCTTAAATAACATCATAATTTGTCAAAGTGTAGATATTACTTTTATCAGTAGATTTTTTCTTATTCTCCCTGCAGAGCACCTCATTTTGCTGCTGTTTCCATCAGCATGTCTGTAAATGTAGTGGCACCTTCATTTTTGCTGGTGCCAGATTCTTCACCTGTAGAGTTTCTATTTCCCTTCTAAACACAACATATAGAGTGTGACAAACTTGGCAAAGATAATATCTGATTATATTAGGAGGACCTGCAGAAAGTGAATTGTATTCCACTGTGAGCTTAAGGAATTGTAGTGCAGTACATGGGGAACTCAGCAAGAGGCATAACTCAGGCAAAAACCTGCCTCCAGAAGCTTTGTTCCCATCCTTTGCTGCTCCTCAGAGGCATTTTCTGCAGTAGGATGCTTATCTCTCTCCTCTTGTCTGCTCAGTCAGACTCAGCCTCAGTCTGTGAAACTGTTTCAGTCTGCCTCATCCCTGGATTCACCCTTCTTTGTTTGCTGACTTATATTTCTGGTACCATTATTTCCTTGGCAACACATCCTGAAACCAGACAATGTCAGGGATCAAGTGGTGAATTATAGTAATATATCTACCAATATTTATACAAGGCAAATAGAGGCACAGTAGAAATGTTAATTCCCAGTTTCATGCGTTCATCTGAGATTAGAGGCTGACTGTTCTTGAATCACTCCATGTGGCACTGTTATCTATTGATTTTATTCTTTCTTGCCTGTTTTTTTTTTTTTTTTAAATTCTGGAAATAAAGAGAAAGCTGATTTATCTGGAGCAAACAAAATTGATGCAAGAGACTTCCAGAGATAGAATTCTTCAATCTATCCTACCAGTTTGCCCAATTTGATTCATTTATAGCCTCCACTTTTCAGTAAGAGTGTGAAATCTGTGCTCTGTTGCTTTCCCTGCAAGAAAGGCAGGGATGTGCAGTAGTGAGGCAGGGGGAGGTCACCAAGATGACACGGGGAACACATGATGTATGAGAAGAGACTGGGAAGGGCATTCATTCAGTCTTATCAGGAAAAGGGTGATTGAATATAATTTTGTTCTCTTTAGATAAGGAATAGGAGGGTACAGACAAGGTAGACATCAACTCAGAGGAACACACTGACAGCTTGGTCACAAAGTGCAACAAGGGGAATTCAGACCAGACAGCTGTAGATGTCATCTCTAGTTACAGTGATTGTCTGTTCAACTAATAGATAAATAGATATGACTTGTTTTAAAAATTATTTAATGTTCTGATTAGTTAAACATTGTTGAAAGCCAGTTTGGCCACAATGGGCTTGTGTAAGTTACACTTGCACACTTATTTTCATATTATTTTTTTTTCTTGACACCACTGTAGATGTGGTCTATGAATCCAGTGGAGAGTAAGAAAAATAACAACTGTTTTTTATTAAGAGCAAGAGATTAAATCAATTCATTGGACCTGAAACTGCATGAGTAGGTGAGGCAACATTCCAGTTCATCTTAGTTCCAAAATACGCCTTCTCACACTGAAGCTCCACAGCAGGATATGAAATCACAAACATCACATCATCAGAACAAATGCTCATTGCAAGATTGTGAAGGCAGGACACCATAAATCAACAGCTCCTGAGAGCTGCTGGGTTTGGACTTTTCTAAAGATAAATGAAATCTTTTATGGCCTGTCATTTTAAAATGAACCCAAAATAAAGAAAATAAAAATATGGCTGTGCAGAAACTGTAATTTAATAAGTAGAGTTGGCTAAAAAGCAAAAAAGTCTCCCCACAAATGCTTCTGCAAATGGGCCATGATTCAATAAAATACTGAACCGTAAGCTTAGCTTTAAGGCTAATTCCACACTGGTTTTACAGAGAATTTAAGCACTTTGTTAAATTTATCTAAGAGTGTACCTGTTTTGCTGGTTTGGACATACTCATTTGCATTTTTAATTAATCCTTTTCAGATTCAGTCACATCTCTCTATATTTGCTTGCAATGCACATGCAGACAAGTGAATGTCTAGCCTTTTGAGCTGACCAAAAAAGGCTTCCAAATGTATACAGGTGGATGCTGACATCAGCTTGCTTTTTAATATGTTAATTACTCTGGATATTCTTATGCAGCACACGGTGTGAATTAAAAGATGCAATGTCTCCTGGTAGCCTAATAGTAGCAGAGTTCAAATTTTAAGTAAAACTGAGTAATATAGATAGCTAACAAAAATACATTTTGATAGAAAAGGTGTTGGAAAAACCTGTGATGGGCTGGCTCCAGTTGGGTATCCCACTGGAACACACAAAACAGAACCAAATATAAGCAGAAGGTGTTCTGCTGTGAAATGATTCACTCAGCTCTTGCCATGAGTTGTTTCGGCCAAGATAACCGGTTACTTGGCATCATTGCGTTTTGTATAGATTCTGAGAGGAAGGTGCCAAACCCTTCTTATTTTAGCATTGTTAGTGTTATAGCTGTTCTTTAGTTGTGCAGGGCTTTGTTGTTGGTTTCAAAACACTTGATGCTGGGTGTGGTATGCAGAAGCCCTCACCCTGGGAAAGAGAGCTCTCCACGTCCCTGCAGTTTCCAGCAGTGGTTGTTGTTTTTCTCCCCTGGTTGCACGAGGGCCGTTCTGCTGCTCTCGACTGCTATGAACTGCATCAGGAGAGTATCCTGGACAATCCAACTCCTGCCTGGCTCTGCTTCTTTGGTTGTTGTTGTTTGTGTTGCTTAGGGTACCAAGTCGTTTCGGCTGCAGCTTCTTCCTTTCCTGCTCTTCTCTAAACTCTGCTGCTACCCCCTGCTGTAATCTTGTGCTTGTAAACTAAATGAATTGCTTCTAGACAAGCCAAATGAGCCTGCTGGCGACATACAGGGCACTATCTCCCTAGAAACACCCTCTGTAAACTGAAACCAGCCAGCCAGCACCAACAAAGTCATTGCACCCATTCTGACACGTAGACTCAATTTTTTAGCAGAGACGCAAGCAAAGAAAAAGCTTCCCCGGGATAATGGATTTTGGATTAAATAGACCAGTCTTCAGGGTGTCAGTTTTTCTCAGCTGGTAATGAATCCTCAAATCCCAAGGAGTTTATTTGAAAATGTACAGATGGAAAGGCAAACAGATGAGAACATATGCAGGTTTGCGTAGTTGTTTATTTCTAATTTACACAAACATTTTCATATGGGTAGGTGCTCCTGAAACTTAACATTGAATTTCAAATGCCCTGTTTAAACTTAAACATTCTGCTTCAAAAAATAAATCACAGGCGAGAAATTGGCAGCGATTTCAATAGAATCTGTCAATTTATACCAGGTGAAGGTCAGGTTTTAAATTTCTTAGACTCCACTGTTTCTTGTAACCACAACTCTGAGTAGATGGGAGAGTAGCGCAGATCCCTGGTAACTTAGGGATGATGGATGGTGTTTCTATGGGATATACTCTCTCTTCAAACTATAAAACATAGAAAAGGAGTGTTCCATGAGTTTTTTAAAGAATCTGGAGGGCTTCTCTTCTCCCTGGTGTTGTGCATATGGAGAAGGCATCAAATCAAATGTCTGTCATTCTTAATGGAAAAATTCTCACTTACTTCAGTATTCAGTAGGTCACCTTCAAGACATCTGTGTAGTTTCATGAGACTACTCCAAAACATTAAGGAAAAATTGGTCCTCTTTTTTATGTTTTTTTTTTCTATTTGAAAGTGACAATAAAGCATCTTTTTTCAATAAGCTCACATTAAGTGACAGTTAAATAAAGAAACCGTGGCACTTCAAAGCACTCTGTAGAAATTATAATTTAACTGGCCCTTTGGGGTTTGGGCTATGTTAGCTCAAAGGATTCCTGCAGCAGCACTCTAGGTAAAGTCCTAAGAGAGGCATTTTTTCCTGACCATAATCAGAGGGAAAATCTATCAGCTAGAATGACTAAATTTCAAGTACTCTCCTTTTATCCCTGCAAATTTTTCATTATTTCTTATTTTAGCTTTTTCAAGAGCCCTCTCCATAGCTGAGAAGAATGAACCACTAGAAAATCCTTAGATTCACGTGCTTAAAGATAACATGCCTCGCTCCAGTTTTACAAGATATTCATGACTGAAAACAGATCATGATTTCTGAATGCTCCTCTGTTCTCTGCAGGCTCAAAAACCCTACAGTTTTGTTTGCATATTCCTTCTTCTGGGACTACTTTCTCTCCATCAGAATATTATATTTTCCTGTAAAGCTCTGCTTTAGGATTTCTTGGGTTGATGTTTCAGATAAAGATTAGGTGATCTTGCCTGGATGTAAAAAAAAAAAATGCCTACAAAACCAGCATATGGCTTCCTTTTTTTTATGCAATTCTTTTTTACACATAAGCCTGTACAAAATATGGTCACAAATTCTATGTGAATCTATGAGAGGAATATGAATGCAGCAGAGCTCCCTGCTTTAGGAGAAAAATATTCTTTTCAAATGAAATGTAAGTACAACACACAAAAAGTAAAATATGTTCTTTTCTTCCATGAATTTTAATATTTTTTGGCTTTTAGATAAATTAATGATTATACAAAAATTATAAACAGAGTCAAAATTGTTTAATAATTTCATTTCTGAGAAAAGTTTTCAGATGCTGTCCAGGACTTTTGTTCTGAGTAGACAAAAGGTGTGTGTTTTGCTTTTGCCTGATGTGACAACTTTGGGATGTCACATAGCTGCCAAATAGCACATATGAAAGTAAACCTACAGTTCCTCAATATAATCTTACAGAGTAGAAGGGGGCAGGGGAATCTGTTAGATGAAAATAATACAGGGCTGCTAGAAGAGGAAGAAAAAGAGAGACACTTAAAGGAAATTATCTCTTTTTGTTCTTACAAAGTCATTTGACCATTTGACAGCAGGCACTGAGGCACAATATATAGTTGCACCATGCCTTTTAGCTGTATTTGTTACAGATACAATATAACACAGCAACAACAACAGCAACAACAGCAACAGCAACAGCAATAGTAAATAATAATAATAATAATAATAATAATAATAATAATAATAATAATAATAGTAAAAATATAATGTTGTGTCATTGGACTAGATGAGCTGAAAGAAGAACAGCCCAAAGGCTAGTGAGGCAACTGCTCTTGGAAAAAATTCAAAACTACTTCCTCCCATTGTGCCCAAGTGTAGTCCATTCTCAGGCAATATTATTTTGGAAAAATAAATTTCTTCCTGTGACATTCATTATTTAGAGAGATTCATATGACATTGGGTTTGCAAAAATTATTTTCTTAAAGACTATAATAAAAAGTTCTGAGATGTAGAGGACATAGGATAACTCAGGGTGGAGGGGACATCATGTAGTACTGCCACCTGTAGCCAGCAGGGTTATTGATTAAGCACAGTTGGGTTTTTTATGGCTTTATTCAATAGGAAATTCAAAACCCACAGAGGTGGAGTCTGCACAACCTTTCTGGGCAGCTTTTTTCACTGCCTAACTGCCCTCATAGTGAAAAAATATTCTTAATAACTGGGCTGAACACTCTTTTCAATGCACATGTGTTGACTCCCCTTCATGGTAAGGTGCTGGAAGCCCCACACTCTCTTCTTGCACCCTCCCCATAGATAATGGGCACTGCTGCCAACTCCTTCAAAACTGACTCTCCTTCGAGCTAAGCAGCCCCAGCTCCCTAGGGATGAACTGAACTGGGAGGGTAATCTGTAGACAGGCAAGAGGTGCCCTTGGTGCCTCACATATCTCTTTGGAAATGGCTCCAGATTTAGACTGGCAGCAGAACTACAAGTGGAAAAAACCAGGTTGGGTGACTGGGAAAACTCTGCTTTGGTAACTGCATTTGAGAACTTTAGGTACTCTTAGTGCTTCAAGAGGGAAAGTATGGACCATTCCTTCCACTTTACAAACTGGGATGCTGGTCTCCAGCTAACCAAGAGTAAAATCCAGTTCTCCTGGCGAACTTGTGTTGTCTACCTGAGTAAATGGAAAGATAGGCTTTGGTCTGGATTTTGTTCCAGTTTAGGAGCTGTTTTATTTTTAAAGATTCATAACTGTGAAGTTTTTGAGAGGCCATTAGAAAGGCTAACACATTTTTCATCGAAAATCTTAAAAATATTTATAACTCATGAAAAACTAAAAGATACAACAGAAAATTCTCAGGGAATGCATCCAGTACTCAGACCAATGATGTAATTTTGAGATAAATATGCTATATGCTGCACTTTTATGCTCCTTGAGAAGATTTAGCTCCTACCATGACTGGAAATCTCAGTTCAACTTTAACTGTGAAGTCTCTATTCACTGTCATAATAAAAATCAACCTTGGACTGCTCTCAGTCCTTGAAGACTTGAGAATTGATGCAGTTACTTTGTCTTTTAATTTATAGTGACCATACTGAAATGTTTAAAAAAAAGAATAACATTGCCATGAAAACAAATTCCATTCCTGCTGTTACTATATTGCTATAGGCTCCTCTCCTTACAATTGCTAAACAACATGAGATTTAAAACTGTAGATTTTTTCCCCTGTGAATTGCCATTATCCCATCTAATTCCATCAAACTCAGTTTAGCTCCAAATAAACATATCTTTATGCATAGACCTTCAAATATTGCTCTCCTCATCCAATTTGGATTTCACTGTTTTCAGATATACATTAGTCTTACTGTGCAATATGAAACACAGAAACATACAGTGGCATTTCCTTTTGCCCACCATCTTTCTCTTTAAATGTCATCATGAGAATACAGTTGTTTAACAGAAGGCAAATTGTTTAAATGTAAATGTAGAAAAGCATGTTTAAGATAAGTTCCAGTGGAAATAAAGTGGAAAAGTAAATGTGAAGGGCAGCAGGAGCTGACAGATGGCAGGGGTATATGGCAAAGCAAGTATGAAATTAAAAGCTTCGGAGTCATAGCAAACAATTAATTAAAGGTATGCATTGGCTCATTGTGGTACAAATTGCTGCAGGTGCAGCACAGTACTATACATAGAATAGTCTACATTACTGTTATTTGTTCATTTATATGAACCCCTACTTCAGCTGTTTATTTCAAAAAGAGACGTGACCACGAGGAAATGCAACTTCAGCAGGTAACTCCGGCCTGTAATGATAAAACCCCCCAGAATTTGCCTCTCCCCACCCTTCCACTCTGCTGACAGCCCACACTTCCTTCTTCTACTCGTTCAAGCCCAGCCTGGCACTTCTCAAGCTTCAGGTCTGCAGAGGTGAGTGAGCCCATGGGAACTGGGTTTGAGGAAGGAGCCTCCAAAATAGCTCTCTGTTTTTCCAGTCTGCCTGTGCCAAGCATCCTTTCACCAGGAAGAGGATACAGGTACAAATAATTATCTTCCACTTAGATTTACCAGAGATGGAGATGCAGACATAGACATACACAGAGACAGATCAATATATGGATATCTAGATGGATATATAGGGAAGATAAATCAATGTGGATTAGATGTGTATATATATAGATATAGAAAGGGAAGCAGGATAGCTTAGACAAAGATTTGCATGAGTTACAGCTTTTTCAGCCCCCAGTCAGAACCATCTGTGAGTGAGACAGCACTTCAGAGGGATAAGAACATGAATCAGCCCCAAGACATTATTAGGGTGTTATTGTGGCTGCAAATGTTAATACATAATCTAAGGAGATTTCTTCAACCAGCTAGATGTAGAGAAAGGGCATTTTTGTTCAGAAACTTTCTAGATAACTGAGATTCAGCTTTATACCTTGCTTAGAAAACTGTATTCCTACACTCCTTGTTACAGGATACATCTGGTTTTCTCATTACTGTGCAAGAAGGAACTGTGTTATTGCACCAGACAGTAACCTGAGGCTATCTGCAATCATCATTTCCATTTTTCTCTTGCTTTAATGAATGCTTCTCCATTACTGCTTCTACTACAACAAGAGCATTAGCTTTCCTCACCACTGAATTATATCAATTGTGATTGCATTAGGAAAGTGGCTTAGAACTTTCAGAAAAGCTGTGTGAAAGTACTTTAGTGGAAATGATTTCTGATGGAAAATACAACTTGTTGTTTAAGGGTTTTAAGTTTTTTAAAGGAAATATGCAATATTAGCAATGTCTGTTGAGAGAATGAGAATGCATAATTTTGAACATCACAGAATGGCCTAGGTTGGAAGGCACCTTAAAGATCATCTTGTTCCAACCCCTCTGCCAGGGCAGGGACACCTTTCACTAGACCAGGTTGCTGAAAACCCACATCCAACCTGGCCTTGAACACTTCCAAGGAACATAATATGAAAAGTTTTCATTTAGATAAGGAACTTTGATATTGTTTAAAATTGTAATAGAATTTTAATTTTAATAGTAAAGCTACACAGTGTCTTTAGTGAATTATATATACTGCTGCTTACAATACCTGAGTTATTAAAATATAATATACTATAGTGCTTCAGCATGGTTAATTTAAAATGTATTAACAAGAGAATGAATGTCACGTGAAGCTGATGCTATCAAAATGAAACACTTTGGTGAATTTGAAGCAAATTTTTGTTCATGAGGAAACACAAACATTTTAGTTTTTACTTCTGATTCAAATGAAACCCAGTTTTGAAATACTGCATTTTCCACTGGAGATAGGAATTTTGTTTCTCTGACCAGTTCTTGCTGTCAAATAAATTTGTCCTTTGAGAACTGTTGTTACAGATGTTCACACCTAAATACATCTATGGATACAGGAAAGAGATACTGTGATTCAATGTATTACTAGTAGGTATAGAAATTCTGAATTCCACAGCTGCAATTCTTCTTTCCTGTTGATTTGCCTTACAGCTCTCTATAAACTTATTAATTGTTTTGTTTCATTTCTCCCAAATACAGCTGGGACCATACATCATATTTTAACTCACTGTCTGTTGTGAAATTAAAAAGCTTCTTTTTGCAGTGCCCTTTCAAGGAATGAAATACTAAAGCCTGGGAAAGATTGCTGTAATAATTTAATTAGATCTCCTGCAAAGCACTGAGCTAAGCTGAACTAAAATACATGGGATTTTAAAAGTCTGTGTTAAAGACATAGGAATTCACAGCCCTTAATAAGCTGTTGTGATATTATATTTATTGTAAACAGAAGCTTGTGTCTAGAGGAAGCCACCCCTGTACTGTTATTTGCAATTTTCATATCCTGGTCCTCCAGTGAAACACATTTAGAGAATGGAAAGCAATTGGAATAGCAAGAGCTATGGAAAGAAACAGAAAACCATGCAATTGTTACTTTTAGTCCAATGTCCCCTCTTGTCTAATATCAGATTTGTTACATTAATATGCAAGAGAAGAGTGATTTTTCAAAGGCACTTAATAGCACAGTTTTATCCTTAATGCCCTTCACTTAGAATCTGGCTTACACAATGAGGCAGCTGAGTTTATATCCCTTGCAAATATTTTAATATAACAGCATTCAAAGTGACAGTGAATATTTTTATTATCCATATAAATGACCCATCACTTCCTAAATCCTGTTAAGCTTTTGGCCTCAAAAATATCCTGCGGTCATGTGCTACAGAAGTTAAGTATAAGCTATGTGAAAAAATGTTTTCTTTTATTTGTTTCAATTATGTTATCTTTCAACTCCATCAAATATCTCTGGGGTTTTTAAAATACAAAGTGGGAGATGTTTGATTCACCCCTTTAATTCAATAGAGCTTTCAGTTCCTCTCCTGTGCTTGCTATTCCATAGAGAAGTTTGGGGAAAAAAAAATCTGAAAGCTTCTGAACCCTAAATTTTTCTAGAATGAAACTCAAACAGCAGATTTCCAAACTTTGGAGAGGTCTCATATATTTCCACCCCCCTCCACTTCTGGTTTCCATTTAGAAGAAGAATTGTTGAAATACCATGAGGACGGCTGTTTTCACTGCCATGACAGGAAGCAGGAGTGTTGGAAATGTCACAAGAAAGTCTGTTCTTACAAGCTTTCCATCCCAACAGAGCAGTCTCAAGAAGTTGATTTGCATAGTTTAGATGTGGTTCAGATAAACATCTAAACTTCTGAAGAGTTACACAAGATGAATCTGAACTCTGAAACTTCTCAGGTTTGTCTGTCACAGACACTGACATGGCATAAAATTTCAACAAAACAAAGCAATGAACCAATTGGCATGGAAGCATTGCTCCTCCTGCAGCCCTTTATCAGAAATAAGTCCAAAGGCATCACAGGTGTTAGAGGCAGGCTCTCTTGCACAGTGAGTGCCCTGAGTGATCTCATGTGGGAAACCAGATTTCCACAGTCAGCTCCTCCATATCTCTGCCTTCTCTCCCCTTCCTGAGTCCATCAAATTGCTTCACAGGGGCATGTGCAGAAACCTTTTGCCTGAATCCTTCTTGTCCTGACAAACACAAGAAGGGCAGGAGAGGAAGGAAGTGAGGAATGAGTGCCCTTGCTGACCAGCAAGAGAAGTGCATCACTCGGTCTTTCTCAGCAGGGAGGAGCTAAAATTTTTCATTCTTTGGCCAGGTCTTGCAGCTGTACAGCCACACACTGACCCTTATCTGGGAGCCAGCAGGTGGTGATGTGTTAGTTATACATAATTTCCAGAGCAGTATGCACACCCCCACTTCTCCTTTCCCTAGTGCTTCGGTGCCAGTGGTGGGCTATCAGCACCAGGAGAAAATGTTCTCTCAGAACACACCCAACAGAAAGTGCTGCAGTAGCTCTTGACAAATACTTTTGCTTTCCTGTATATTGAGTGGACATTTTGTCCTGGTGCTGATGGACCACCCCTGGTGTGAAAGCTGCAGTTAAAGGAATAATGGGGGAGTGCAGGAATGAAATTCTTTCATTTCTATCAAACAAAGAATTAAACTATGAGAACCTCTTCAGCTGGGAATGCTGTCAAAGCCAAAATGCAATGTAAAAACTCCAGAACAGCTGCTGTGAAGGCAAGGAAGGCACAGAGTTCTCACTCTGTGCAAAAGGAAGCCCAAGGAGCATTTCTCTCCACTCTCAGGCTGCTTTTACTCACTTCAAGGACACTGGGGTAAAGCTTCATCATCATGGGCCCTCAATGCACTGGCAAATCTCCAGTTGTTCCACTGGCTCGACTGGGCCCCCAGTAGAAATGGTGTATCTGCATGGAAGAATCTATGTTTGGAGGGCTCTGTGGTTCCTCCCTGTGTCCTGACATTTGTATTTCCCACAGAACTATGACCAGACATCTGACTCTGAGCATACATCTCCTTGGGATTCAGACTCTTATAATGATGGACAAGCAAGTTTATATAAAAAGAAGTATCAGCACAGGCCTCAGCATAAGCATGTGTTTGGGGTTAAAAAAATTCTTAACTTATTTTCTCTTTTGCATTGTTTACATGTGGGTGTCTTCTGCTATTTTTCATCCCAGCTTGGAAAAAAAATATTTGATATACTGATTTACCATAAGAAAGACTGTTCTTTTGCCATTTCTAGCACATATAGAGTTAGGAAGTGCAGAGATCTCACAGGGGAAGGTCTTCTCAAGAGCTCCTAAATTACTTGTGATTCACTGAAGTGTCCAGTTTTTCCTGAACTCCACTAAAGTCAGAGGAACTGCAGCAGAAGCAGAATAATCTTTTAAACCTTTTTCAATTGGTCAGGGTTTTGTGTGTTTCTCACTCATGATGTATTTCTGATCTCAGAGGCTCTTTTGTTCATCACTTGGATGAAACTAGGAGTGGTAAGTCAGACCTGCACAGAGTTAAAGGCTGAATGAATGTGTGTTTGAGACATTAAGACAATCCCACACATCCATGTTGTGACCCAGAGACAGCCATGGAGAGCTAAAATGTACTTGGAGACGTGAAGGATAAGGATATCTTTACTGATTTTTTTGTCCTTCTCTGCCTGTCTGGTAGCAGGGAGAGATAACGACATAAGCAAGTCTTTCAAACCAGGGTACTTAATTATTTTTATATGAAGAAATCACACTTTTGCAGAGACTGTACATTTCAGGTCTTACAAAAAGGTAGAATTTCAAGTGGCTTTGTTTCTTCAGACTTAAAAACAATCTGAATTGTAATAACACATCCTATTAGACAAGTAAGCCCGATTTCATTTTTTTGTTTTGTTTCATTGCATTAGAAGAATCAAGATGATGCAGTCCACATGGAATGCAAACCATGGCACTGAATCGCAAATTATATGGAAATATGCCTTTCATCTTAATTATAGACTGGACAGGGGAATGTACTATATTCTCTCATAAATGTGAGACGAGGGAAACTTTCCCAGGGTGTTTTGCTTTTACATTTCTGACTCTTATTTGGTTGAAAACTTATCAACCCATGTGATCCTGAGCTGTCTGACTTTCCATGATAAGACTGAAAGTATGTAGGAAATGTTTTCCCAGCGCTGCCAGCAAAGGTCTAAAGGGCTGGGATATTAAAGTCACAAATTTCTGTTTCTCCATAACCCTTTAAAACACTGTCCCTTGGCTGAAATGGTAACTTTATTTTCAGATAGACAGGTAATTTTGGATAATCTGTCCCCATTTTAACTGAATGTTTTATATCTCCATTCTTGGTCTTCTTTCATACATTAGACATTTTGCTAATTTTATCCTGGGTTGTTTTGTTTTGAAGTAAAACAAAGCAGGGGTTTTTAGCTTTTGAAAAAGGGCCAAATCCCACTCAAAAGGGGTGTACAGTAGTACTGAAACCAGCTGCCCTACAAGCAGGTGCCCAAGGGATCATCAGTGTTTTATCTAGGAGGACTTCTGCTTTGACCCACTGTCATTCCCTTTACAGATGCATCCTGAGAAGATCTGATTTAAACTTTTACAAGAGGTAGAAACTGTCAAAAATATTCCACTGGCAGACAAAAACATTTAGCTAATGCTATATTTCTTTTTAGAATACTTAAGGGGACAGATATAATTTCAAGTACATTTGCACATTAGAAATGAAGTGTGTATCGATTGCTTTTATACATCAATGTTTCCAGAATTATTAATTCCTAATGACTCAGACAAAGTGGATTCCAGTGAGACCCCTGAGCATCATTTTCTCAGAAGTTATACACAGTTGCTCTCACTCATCTTATCTGGTTTTAAGCCCTTTTGAAAATTGTGGCCTCTCCATTTTTGTTTTTTCAAAAGGAAGAACCTGTGTTCAGCCTGCCCCATATTCACACTTTTTCATAGCTATAAACCATTCAGAGCTAATGTACAGAGGCCTTCAGTTTGTCCCTGGGGTCAAAAGCTGTTGGAAAGGAGGAAATGTTAAGGGAACTAACATGTGTAAACAATTTGGCAGAGGTGTCCTAAAAATAAACCTTTGGAGTGGAATATAATACTAGCATTAGGAGTGGACAGAATGCAAGGAACAGTGGAACTGAAGTCAAGAGACTTTGGATCATTTGAGATGATCTGAGCCAGCAGGTGGTAAATGTAGTTCAATATTAGCACACATCAAGTAATTTGTCTGCAAGCAAGAAACTGATGCAAGAACTATTGTATGTGTTGAATTAAATAGTCATCCAGCACCATTCTCTGTAAAAAGACCTGGGAGTTATTGTGGAAAAATAGAAAAATAATTGAAGCCAGCAGCCAGCTGCACAGCTGTGTTAAAAAGAAGATGAAAAAAAAAAAAAAGAAAAAAAAAAAAGGTGAAATATGCAAGCAGAATGCCAGTTTGCAGTAGCCAAAGGATAGAAGGGCAAAGACAGGCAATGTGTTTTCTGTGTTAGCTATTTGCAAGAGCCTGTACGGAGTGCCAGTGATTGTACTGTGGGAAAGATATTAGAGCCAAGGAAAGGGGGGAATGATGAGAACAGCTCAGGAGAAAGCAAGGAAGAGTTAGGACCAGACAGTCTTAGAGAAAGGAGCCACTGAGTGGCTTAATGAAAGTTTTGTGTGTAAGAAAGGGAGTGACTGAATACTCAGAAACATAAAATACCCTCCTGTAAAGAGCTCCAAAACTACACATATAAACTTGAAATTACAATGCTAGAGTTAAATAATTTAAGCAACCATAGCCATAAGAGAAAAGAAACTTCACGTTTCAAAGATGAGGTCTGAAATCAGTGGGATGAGACAGAGTTACACCAGCTGAAGATAGAGGTTTTCCAATCAGCTGCAGAGGAAGAGCATAAATCAATGATGAAAGGACCTTATGTTTCATATTAATCACTCACAGAAGCTCTGAGGAAGAAAACAACTGACTCACCTCCATTAACATGGTGGGTGGAAAGCTGCTGGCTGTCTTCCTGCTGGTTTTCCCTCAGATAATGCCTCTGGTGACTGTTCCTGCTTGGTTTAGGAAGGGGAATCCTCCTGAAATTTTTTGAGTTTCTTGCAAACCAGCGCTACTCCCTTGCAGATTAATTTCCCTGAGATATTGTTGTTTCCATGTGTTTTACCATCATCCTGTTCAACTTCTCCCTCTAAAAAATGTGGTTTCCTTGAGGAGACTGTGCAGCAGAGAGCCAGTACTAATTTGGGATGCTTCTGAGGGAATCATCTCCTGTCTGTTGCATGAAACCATCGGCTGAGTCAATATTTGACACCGTTCTGTCTAAAGCACAAACTCACTGCAATGTTCTTACCTGAAAAATGTGTGGAGGCCAGTTGCCCTGTGAGGTAGAACAGGCTATTCTGGAAATCCATGGAGCAGTACTGCCTGAAAAAGTGACATTTTCAACCTTTATCTGTATCATCCCGTTTTCATTTGTTTCAAGTCATCACCTGAACTGAATATGCAGGTCCTTCATGCTCACAGTTCAAGGAAATGGAGCAGACCTATTACAGAAAATTAATGAGTCTGAAACCAAGCAATAATAATAATAAAAATCTTTGTTATTAAAAGCAAAGCCATAGGAAATGGGAAGGAAGTAATTAGAAAGTGTTTTAATATTTTACCTTAACTATTAGGATTATATTAACAGGCTTGGGGCTTTCTGATTGAAAGCAAGACCTGCTAGGAGAGCAAAAGCCCTGAGCTGTGTGATTGCAAATCATGTGAGAAGACGTTCCTCAGCTCAGCAATGAATAGTGGTCGGTGATGCAACCAGTGAGCGTGGCTGGAATTTCGAGGTGTAATAACGCATGGTGAACCCACAGGGTCAGCCCATCTGTGGAAAGGAAGGAAAACATATTGTTGATTCAGGGATGTGGTTAGCACTTAAGGTAAAGACTGACCGACAGTGATTTATAGCTTCAAATTCCTTTTCACACTTGTGTGAGAACCTGAACCAAACAAAATACAGACGTTTAATATCGTACAGGATATAGAGTTTTTCAGGGTGTGCTGGCATATTGGGTATCAGAGTTACATCCTAAGTGTATGACGCTACAACATAAATATTTAACATAAAATAACAGCCTCTGTAGAGGGGAGGTGGGATAGCAAAGAGAGAACAAAAGATGGCTGCAAGTTAAAAACTTCATTCCCAGATCAACACACTTTCTTCACGCAACTGAGAAGTCACTTTCAATCTGAGTCAGGAGGACACTTGCACACAGGTGTGATCATAACTTCATATAGTTAACTTCACATAGTTAGGTGTCATGTTAGAAGAAAAACACCGAATAATTTCACTAAAACTGGGTGAAATAGGTGACTCTTGAGCTGACATATTCAAGGGACAACTGGTAGACAGGTAAAGCAGCTGTGTCAGGGCTGGTTAAATTTCCTCTCACTGGGTTTCATTGGGTTGAAAGAAACTTGAAGAACTTCTTGTAAACAGAGATTTAAAAGAAAACTTTAGAGTTGTCCAAAATGTGTAAAGCAGCAACACAGGTAAAACAAAAAAAACCAACAAACAACCCAAACCCAAGCAATTAAAAAATCACACATTTGAGCATAACTTTCCCAAAAACAATTTTTAAAATCTATAAGTAATTTTGAAGATTGTTTTTATGAACTCAGGCAGAAGCAAAAGGAGAAGTGATGGTTCTAAGACTGAAAATTATTTTTATAGAGTACAAAGGAAAACTTTAAGTATTTCAGAATCAGAAGTTCACTTCAATTGTTTGATTTTAGGGGTTTTTCAATTATGTAACTTCCAAATATATTATTTTATTGCTGATGTTCATCTGTCCAGATTCTAAATATTCTCTTAAACACATGGGCCATTGTCAATTATTTCTTTTGTTGTACTCTCTAGATAAAATTGTGTGTGCACCATGTATTAGATACAATATCTGGGGATTTTGACCTTTTCTTCCCTGAAACGAACATAAGAGAATCAGGTATATTAAAAAGAGAAACAGAAATATCTTTTTAATCTACCTCCTCCTTACAGTCTCCAAAGTAAAATTCAGTCCAAACTACATTAGTCCAAATGTCTTTTGTCTCAAAGAGACAGTTAAAGTGGAAAACAATGACAGGACAAATGTTCATCACATTATAGATGTGCTGCTGAAAGCCATGCAGATGCTTCAATGGCAGCTAACAAAGTAAAATGAATACAGACAAGAACAGAACATTCTCTGTTTAACTCAGGCTTGGTTACACCCAGTGCCATTACAATAAATAACCAGCTTGAGTTTCTTTCACTTCTATTATCATGGGTTTGAGACTTTGCTGGAGTACCTTGAGGGAACAACAAGAATTTGGTTCTGCTTTCACTTTCAGAAAACTTGTCCAACTCAGAGCAACCTTGAACAGTGCCTAGCATTTATTTCCCCAGAGTAGACATAAAAGAGGATTCCCTTTTCAAGTATAATCCACTCTGTAAATCCCTCAAGAGCCATTTGACTCAGCCAACATTATCCTCTGGCCTTCCATGGCTCAGAGTGCTGGCAGAGGCTCCACAGCCAGGCTGAGGCTGAGCTTTCAAGAGTGATCACTGTTGTCATTTATAAATCGTGTGGCGGCTGTGCCTTTGAGACCCAGGCATGGGGGAAAACCCCTCTGTACAGAAATGATTAAAAAAAAAAAAAATCCGCTTGCCACAAAGCCCTTACAAAGCAGCAGCTGCCTCCTCAGTAAAGCATCCTTGCTGGAGACAGCTTGGATTAGCCTATATATTCCCACACCTCTGTGTCTGGGTCAGTAGCACCATTCACTCTCCATGGAAAGTTTTGCTTTGCTCTGAGCCAAGAGTTAGTCCTGCCAAAAGAGGTATGATAAACGTCTGTTGCCTCCAAGCAAAATATGGAAAACAGCTTCTTTTCTCCGACTGCTTGTTTGTCTATTTGTTTGTTTTCTCATGGTGAAAGTCTCTCTCTCTCTTTCTGGGGACATTACAGGCTGGTCTGAAACTACAGCTTAAACTGCTTCTGAGATACTCTCCCAGTCCAGCTTGGAGCAACACATTTGATGTAGGCATGTCTAACCTTTCAGAATAAAGCCCTGCAAATCACCAGAGCCTTTCCATCAGCTTTCTCCTGGCTCCAGCAGAAGTGCTTGTTCACATCACCGGGAGGAAGAAGCAGAATCAAAATGGGACAGGGGAGCCCTGTTGCTAGCAGCCCTGTCCCCAGTTCCTTGCTGCCCCTGCCCCCAGGGAACAGCACCTCTGGGCAGCTGCCACCAGCTCCTTGAACCCCTCCTGGGAACATGGGAGCCTGACACAAGTGCTCTTCCTCTTATTCCTCCATTTCTGACCCTGCAATTCCCCACAGCCCTTGTCTTTTGTTGTGCTCCACAGTCTGCTGTTTATCTCCACGTTTGTTTTTCCTCTGTCTCCTTCTCTTCCTGGGAGGGCCAAAAGGTCTTGCTAGAGTTGAACTGGTGCCTGCTCCTAAATGAATTACAAAAGGAATAACTGGTTTTTCAATTTCTGATTTTTCTGTCAAAGCTGGTTCCTGCCAGTCAAGAAAATGGTATCTGAGAAAGGGGAAATTATCCTTCCTTATTCCTTCCCTCACTTGTGTGGAAGCAGAAAGGGCTTATGCTTTTACACAGATGATGGATGAGTGACTGGTGAGATGAGAGGAGACATTTCTACAGCTTTACCTAAATTCTTGTTTTTGTAATGCTAAAGATTTCAGAAACTTTTAAAACCAGTAAGCTCATAGCCTGAAATTCATCTGAGGAAAAGCCCTAATTTATTAACGCCACCCTTTCCTGCTCCCCCACCAGGAAAAGGCACACCCTCAAGCCCCAAGAAAACAATCTGAACGAATAACTGCTGAAACAGGAAGAGGAATATAAAATATGATTTAATGAGAACTTTGTTAATTTCAATATAGTATGACCTGGGCAGAGCGGCATTGCTTTGGAGGTGGAAATTTGCAGGTCACCAGCTAGGAAAGAGTAAAACACAGATGGGACTTTTTCAGTGCAGTTACAAATGGACATTTGGTATTCTTCAAACAAGTGCATATTTGTGCCAAAGAGCTGCCATTGAAAGATGCACCAGGGCTAATCACATCTGCTGTTTCGGTAATTGTCCCATTCTAGAGAAATGAGATTTCCTCCTCTTAGCCTGAATCAGTTCTACTGTTCTTTTAAAAAATGAGCACTTATGTGGGCTTATCTGAAACTTAGTTTGGGAATATCCCCAGTACTGCAAGGGCAGAATAAAGCAGGGCTGTAGGCTTATGTATGTAGAATTACACTGCTGCTTGCCACGATATCGTGACAGTACTTGCCAGATGCCAGAACAGATGTTCACCATAAATTTAGCACTGAAGAAATGGATTTCATCACTCAAAAAAATTATCATTCTGCTGTTTCGTGAAATGCTTGCAAGAAATTGCTTTCTTTTCAAATTCACATCTTTTTCTGCCTATTCTTAAGTCACTATTCTTCCAACATCTTCTCTCATATGTTTTATAGTAATTCCATTGTATTGTCATTGTGTTATTGTGTCTCCCCTTTTGCTCACCCCACACTTTAAAAAAAAAAATCAGAGTCCATTTGAACCTGAAGAATTTGGCCAGGTTAAAGAAAAAATAACCTGAACAATGTTCTCAGCAGAAGTTTCCTAGCAGATGGTGTTACAAGTTCTTTTGTGTCAAAAAATGGAATGTTTTATAGACTGAACCTACAGTATTTTTTGTTCTTTGTTGCTGTTTATTTGCAGAATTGTTAATGATCACTATAAAAAGATCTCAGCTGGGGATCACAACACCACTGTGCTACAGATTGGCTAATACGTATTGTCAAAAATTAAGACCAACTTCTATATAGAAACTTGGAAATACTATTATTCCCTCTTCAGCTATGGAAAAAATGTAACACTGGGACAGCTGGCCCACTTAAGGGAAAGCTGATTTCTAGGCATTGAGAAGGGATCATCATTATAAAGGCAATTTTAGGCAAAGACAGAATTGGATCCAGTTTGCCTGAGCTCTAAGAAACTTCCAAAGAATCTTCTATGCATGGGTACAAGTCAGTGAGAAACTGAATTAGAATTGTTAGCATCTAAGGTTAATTACTGAGACATTAAATTCAGATGTAATAAGAAAATTAGACAGTTCTCTACCACTGTATAATAAAATTAGATTTTTTATGTAGGTTTCACGTTACTGAGGTAGAAGTGAGAGGATAATGGTGTACAGGACTTTGAAAATAAAGATGGTCAACACACTGCTGACAGAGCTGTCCAGAGTAAAGTGGTATCTATTGTTGTTGTAGAAAATTTGCTTTAGTTTTGTTACATGTAGATGAAAAGGGTCATGACAGTCAGTAAATATTTAGTCAACAAACAAAATCTCAAGGAGCATTTCTATGTGTATGAAGATGTCAGTGTCACAAAGCAAGTGATCTGTCTGATCCTGAAACTTTCAGGATCTGATAAAATCAACACTTTGTGAGAACCTAATTCACAATTTAACAATCATATAAATCATTCTTCTTTCAAGTAGGGTGTCAGTGGGTACTTTTTCCTGACAGATGCTAATTTCATCGATGGGTATCTGCAAAACCCTGCAGGGCTCTTGTCTGAGGGACACCCTGGGAAAATGCACCTCTTCCCTTACACTTCCACTGATGCCAGAGATAACAAAGGAATTGTGCTTGACTTCCTTAAACATGTCTACTGTGCTTTTTTTAAACTGATCACCAGAATCTCCTTAAATGCAGTTGAGCTCATTCAAGGGAGGCCTTGAGTTCCTAGGCTTTGATGTCAGCATGCAGGCACTGAGGACTCTGCTGGCCCATGAGTCATTTTCATGCTGTACTCTCTCACAGCATACTCATGCCTGCCACTGAGCTGGAGGAATGGTCTCCACTGTTATCAGACTACTCCAAGAATGTGGATGCAGTAATTGCTCCACTCTTTAAGCCTCTTGTGGTTTCTGCGAATGGCATTTTTTCAAACTGCAGCCAGAACAGATTAACCCAGAGACGCAAAGCTCACAATTAAAATAAATACATTTAAAAAAAAAAAAAAATTCTTAATTTTCTCCAGTAGCAGAAGATACTGAAAGCATTCAGGTGCTGACACTCAAATGTATATTTTAGTAAGAAAATCATTGAGGATGCCCAAGAACTGTGGGTGCTCAGATGGGGAAGTGGAGGTACAGTCAGGGCTGGTCCTGAATAACAGAGTAACCAAGGGAGAGGAGCAAGGCAGGGCCAATGGAACTGACTTTTCCCCTGTGCTCTGCGAGCAGGGCACAGCTGCATTCTCCATGCACCCTATAAGTCATCGACAGCAACTGGGCACAGCCCCATCTCCTTCAGAGAAAGCAAATGCTGAGCTCAGTGCTTTCATGGGCAGCTGAGGAAAAACCTATAGCTCCTTGGCTGTGAAAGACAGAGTGTGAGCCTTTCACCCACAGATGTGTTTTCTCTGGCTGTCCCGTGCCACCCTCTGCAGTACAGGTCTGCAAAGTTCCTTTTTTCTTCAGTAAATTCCAGCATCTCTTACATGTTTACATTGGGGAATGCAGGAAAAGTGAACGTATGTTTTAAATGAAATGTAACTACTGTCAGAAGCTACTGGGAAAAATTGAGCTACCACCCAGCTAGATCTGTGGGTAGGTTTTTTTTATAATTCAGTAGAAAAATGAGACAGCAACTCACACATGCTACATCCATCACACTTCAAAGAAGTGTGCATATAAAAACATATTTGTGGTGTTGTTCAGCATGCTGAACAAGCTTCATGCAACAACCTGTATCTTCCATCTGTCTGTAATTTCCAGTGGCTCCACTAACAACTTGCTGCATGAAAAGGCATCAACATTAATATGAGTTTATATCAGCAGCACTTGTCAGGAAATATTTCCCTACCTTCTCGTGCCATGCACCATCTCATAGAAACACACGAGGCATTTTATTGCAAATGCTTTGGCTTTTCAGCCAGAAGCTGGAATTTACCATGGAAAGCAGACAATCCATGAAAAAAAAAAGAAAAAAAAAAAAAAAGAAAAAAAAAAAATTTAGCTGAAAAGCTACTTTTCCTTCCAAAACAGATTATGCAGCAGTGTTTCTGCCAGCTGTGCCTGGAGTACTGCTAACAGAGAGGGACACAGGGATAAGCACAGGGGCACCAAACCAGCAGATGGACTTGGAGGTTCTGCAAGCTCTTAGCTCAGGGGACAACACCATTTTCAAAGAGGATAATACCACAAGCCTGAAGAAGAAGGTGGGGGAGATAGCAGAACAGATGGCATGTCACTGATAATTTCCCAGCTGGAGAAGTCTTTGACAAGAATAAGGTTCAGCTCCTTGTGTGGGGCTCACTGCTTCCATGTTTCTCATCTGTTGCTGCCCAATGAAGCCCATTACACAGGTCTTCTGTGCAACACCACCATCATTTCATACACCTAAAGATCTCAGTCCTTCCACAGGTAACTCTCTTGTATGCTGCAGAAACATTTACTTTTATGAAGTTTCATCCATATCTTCACAGGACCTCTTGCTTTCCAGAATCAGGAACGCAAAAGCTACAAAGAGAGAGATCTCATGTACTCTGCAGGGCCATTAGAAACAAATTTGGAGCTTTATTCTGAATATTATTCCTAGCTGTTGCGGCATTAAAGCCCAACAGGTCTGTGCTTCACTTTATGACTGGCCACACTGGCATGGCCTCAACTTCAGAGCCTGAACTTCAGAGACTTCTGAAACTGAAAAGCATCGAAATTTTGGGTAAAATCTCTGCTCTGGTGAGTTAATGACGACAATATTAGCTGGCATACTTAGTTCAGTGGTTTATACCTTTCAGCCATGTACAAGAAGTGACTCACCTGTTAGGACACATTTCTGTATTAAGGGCTTGATCCAGAGCATACTCGAGTGGATCTTTCCACAAACTCCAGAAGGCCTCAAGCCTCCAGTGCTGACACAAATACTTGAAGGATTTTGGAACAGCTCCCACACAAATACTTGCAGCTCCTTCCTTGTTTTCACCTCACATGCTTCTACAACACAACAGTTAAAGCTATGGGACAATTTTTTTGGGTTGTGTTTTTCCCCCACTTTCTCCTTCTCCAGATAAAAGGCACAAGAGAATTTCCACACTGAGGTTTGGGAAAGTTGCGTGGTGGGAAAATTTTATTTCCAGTAATGACATCTGTAGTCACATGTGCATCCAGGGAAGAGATGAGACCCCTCTTTTGCCCAGCGGAAGAGATAAAAGAAGGGTCTTGTAAATTTATCTCTCACCTCATGCATGTCTAAGAAGGTTCCATATAAATAGCACCATAACTTTTGCACTCGATGGCACTTGAGCACATTATAAGCAGCAACAGGTGGGAGGCATGTTTGAACAATTGAGCATGCTGTAATAACCGTGCTTAGGAGGTCTATTATGTTCCTAATGCAAATTCCACATGCATATTTGGTTATTTCAAACAGTTTGGGCTTTCTGACTGGATTAGGGGGGCTGTTAGACAGGCTAGACAATGTGAGTCTATAGCTTGAGAAAGAGTAAGATGGGTTTTGTTTAAGCAGTTTTGGGGAGAAGAAGTAAGGCAGAAGAAGTGCCAGCCACAGAGCCATTTTGTTCAGCTGAGCCATGATGGACAGCTAAAATGTTCACACTTTGTATTTCACACAGGGTTAATGCTACCCTGAATAGCTATTTCCCCCCAGGATTGCATAGTACTGCAGAATGTAAAAGGAAAACTAAGTTTAGAATTAGGATATACAAGGGAAAAAATGCAGATAGGTTTTTGGCACTGGACTGTGGATGAAACCCAAGCCAAGAGCGCTTTGCATTTTCTAAAGATATTTGGAAGTGAATCGAAATTGCAGAAATGCCTACCTCTGGGAACTGGAGAACAGGGCATAGGAATCTGGAGAACTAGAAAAAAAATTAAAGAGCACAGCCAAAAACTTCATATGGCTCAGCACTTGATGGTATAATGTTGCTCAGCAGGATAAGAATCACAGTCCCTGCACCACAGATGTCAGTCAGGGAGGAAGATTATTGTCTGTAGTCCCTTTCCATGAAAATCAAGAAGACAATGAAGGGAAGTGTTACTGCTTTTTGAGATTAACAGCAATTTTTTAGTTGCATTTTTTTATTTCTGAATTAGAAATTTATTTTAAAGAGTGACTTCATGAACTGGCATCTGCAACTTTCTCAGTCAGCACCACATCCTGCACAACATGAAATTCTGTAATCTGGAAGATGTGCATGGAGGAAAACAAATAACTAATTGTTAAAATTATTGTTCCAAATTAGCCCCAAAAAGGTCAGCTCTGCAGAACTATAGAGGCACAGATTTTAAAGGGTACAGAAAAATACATTGGCCCTTATGCTCTTTGCCCTCGAACAAAACTGATGCTAGTGTGTGCTTCATTTTTGCTCTGAACTTCTCAATATGCTCCAACTGGAATTTGTGGTTAACTTCCAAGTGGGTAGAACAGGTCAAAAAAACAACACTTAAAACATATGAAAATATCAATAATGTTTTTATTTTTCAAGATTTAAAGCAGACTTGTGTGATTCATCAAGCGTAATTCAAGTGATATTTTATTACCTTTCCTCCAAAATGATGAGATTATCATGTTTATTCTTCTGTTATCCAAAGCAAGGGTTTTATAAATCAGCCATTCGTTTTTATAAAATAAGTTTTTATTTAACTCAGAAAATAAGATTTAATTTTCTGGTTTTATTTAGAACCTAAAATAAAGCAAGCCATTCCTATTTCAATAGCTACATCCATTTAGAAAAAAATATTTGAAAAACAAAATACCCTCAAAAATGACAGACAGTCAATCACTTTTGTGATGGACTTCAATACAGTCAGTTCCTTACATGTAAATGTTTATATTTGAACACTTGCTGCCTGGCTTTTCTCCTGGGTAAGTAGCAGTTCATTTTGTAGGCACAGAACACGCAGCTTTCAAAGCTACACAGCAGAAGTCAGTGGGAGTCTTGGTACTGACTTAGTGGGAGAAGCATTAAGCTTTCAGACATTATATTGATGACTGTCTTGGAAATAAACTGTCAGTATAAACTCACCAGATGCAAGACAGGGGTTTGAGCTCGTATGCATAAGTATGTCAGCCACTTCTCCTCTTCAGTTATCCCCAGTTCTGTTCCTGTAGTGCACCTTTCATCAAGACCCTATTCAAGGGTCATTTTTCTAAAGAGCACTTAAAAAAATCCAGTGAGCTCTTTTCTTCTTTGCACTTGTGTTCAGGAAAGAGAATCTGTAGGTTGTTTTGTCTGTTTTTTTTTCTTTATAGCCATAAAAAATTTTGATGTGAATTGGGTTGTAGCCAACAGCATTTCCTTGTATGAATTTATTTTAACATAGTTATTAGATTTGAGTGACACAGTTTCTGCAAGTGAAGTTCTTTTAACAGGCACAACACCCATAAAGGCAGCATAAATTTCCACAACTCACCCCATTTTCTTTCCTTTTTGCCTTCTTCTTGGGAAGAGATAGCTTCTAGGGATAAGGGGCAAATTCCAATATCTTTTTCACTTAAATCTTGGCTTTCAAAGGAGTCATAAGTCAGGCAACTCTGAAGAAGACCTGTCTAAATCACTTAGATCTTGCAAGACAGAAGAAAAATGACTAAATATCTTTAAGAATTTGGAAACTGTCAAGAACATGTGTGAACACAAACTAACATGGTGGGCTTTGTCATGAAGACTAGTACATTGAGAACTGGACTGAGACCTCTAAGCCATGTCAGAAACATGTACAATAGAAAAGGAATTGATCTCATGCCACCAATTGTTATACTCAAACCACTTCTATGACAGTACCAATTAATAAGTATCAGATCCAGCTAAATCCAAAATGGAAAGTTTTACATAGCATTATTGGCCATCTGTACTCTGCAGTTCTACCTCCACTACAATTTATAATAAAATTCCTTAGAACTGTTCATATAAATTCAATGGGATTAGTGAAGATATGGTCCAATCTTGATTTCACTAAGGATGTGAGACAATGGACTCAAGTCACTGCACAAGAAATCCTGACTCAATAGCAGGAAAAACAGAAATCACAGTCAAGCACTGGAACAGGCTGCCCAAAATGGTGCTAGCATCTCCGTCCTTGGAGATATGCAGAACTGGCTGGGCAAGATGCTGGGCAGCCTCCTACCACTGCACCTGGTCCAAGCAGGAGGCTGGGCTGGAAACCCTGAGGATCCCTGTCCACCCCCAGAGACTCTACAGCTCAAAGTCCTTCTCCCTAACAGTAGTGGAAAGTAGAAAATGGGATGTGTACATGTCTCTCATGTATAACACTTCATAAAGCCCCGATGCTTCCACATCACACAGCATTTCACGCGCACAAAGTCATCCTTCATATTTTCACTGCCAGTAAACTTTGGTAATTCTGTAATTCTCCTCCAGTTTCTAGCTGGCTAAGGGTTAAGGATGAGTGTTTCTCAGGAGCCCAGTGCTGGGTTTGTAAGGGGTTCTGTCTGGTTTTTGTCTCTGAGAGCTGCCTTTCAGCCAGCCTGTGCTCCTCTTGCTTTTCCTTGGCTTGACTCTGCCTCCTCTGCATCTGAGTACATTAGATACGGAGTGTGGGGGATTTACAGTGCTGCTGGCAGTACCAGACAGAGAATAGCTTTGTAACTGTATCCCTGTCTCCCAGCAGAGAAAATCTTTGATGGAGATCTCTACTCACTAATGTACATGTAAGAACACAGCCCCTCAATGCCCGCCTTTCATTAACATTGTTGAGAGAGTTATGCGCAGGCTGTGAGGAGAATGGTGAAGCCTGAGCACGACATGTGTGTGTCTCTGTTTGCCAAGCCAGACCCTTCCTTGCTATAAATCTGTGTTGCCTAAATATTGCTTTATCATGCTGTGGTCATTCACATCAGGCAAGGAGAATCTGACCTATGACATTCTCAAAAGCTTGTACTTCTGAAGTTATAATATCCACAGGTCATCAAAACTTCTCTGTACCTCACTGCTGCCTCAAAACTAAACCCAGTGGTCACAAGAAAACCTTTAAGGACGTGTGTCCTTGGAGAATTATTTCTGAATAACAAAGCTGAGGTCTAAAGTTGTGACACTTATCTGTGCCTCATCTCAGTAACTAGAAATGTGCTGAGCTCTCTGGATATCTGGCTAAACACGCCAGCCAGATGGTTCCCCAGTGGGCAGAGCGGTGAGAAGCATTCTGGAAGATTTGCACAACATCATGTTACATGACATCATGCTACCTCATCCAGGAGAGCCATAAAGAGGGTCTGAACCTCGCAGAAGATATCTGCTCCCGGAGCTTGGAGATTGCTTAGGAAATGAGCACATAGGCTGTGTCTACAGCACTGAGGCAGAAACAGGCTGGACACGAGGGGATGGCAAACAGAAAGAAATCTAAATGTGATTTTCTGATGGCAGGTCTCCATAAATACTCTCCATTATTTTTTGAATGACTTCCAAAATTCATCCAAAAACAAAAGTGGCAAAACATCAGTTCCCAGTGCACAACCCAGCAATGAAAAGATAAAATACCTGGCTTTTCAGGGACTTATTACTTTCTTATAGCACGTTAAAGAACAGACATAATGCTTTGAGCTGAAACATGTTCCTAAGCATTCCTGCAGGATCCCAGCATACAGTAGTCCTCTCAAAATTATATTCAGCAGTTGACTACTAAAGAAATGTTCTATTATTAACTAACATGTAATTAGTTCATTAAAAAATACCTCAGCTGAATACTGTGTAACATAATACAGCCTACTACTAGAGTGAGGAGACTTCAGGCCCGGCACAAATGGAAGTGAAATTACAGTGCAAAGAAGTGGAAAGGAGACAGTGCCAGCTGGCAGGGTACTAAGTGTTTCAAATTACTGTATGTTTATGACCTCTGTGTTCTTAAACAAAATTAATTAGATTATGCTATTCGAGAATCTTGGAATGCAGTGGCCACATGCCAAACTTATCTGAACCACACATCTTAAGTTTAATTAAGAGGTTCTTAATTTCTCCAGGTATTCCTTTTATACACACATACACTCACACGTGTGTGTTTAAAGTGGTGCCTGTGGGAAGTGATAAACAACAGACTGTGATTTCTGGGGTGTCTTTAAGGTGGCTGCTTGCTTAATAGGACTTGGGGGCTAAACCCATGAAAGGGCTTGGATATGACCTCAATGCTCACCTGCTACTTTAGGTCCCCAGTCAAAAATTCTGACCCTCAGGTCCTTTGTTCAGTTGCCATCTAAGTGTGGGGTGTTTAACCATGTTGCAGGAAGCTAAGCATTCAATGTTACAGTTTTCTGTGTCTTGTCTATGAAGTTCTACTGCTTACTGTAACCCCGTGCTGTGGGGTGCTCATCAACAGACTGAGCACCACTAGAAAAAAGAATTCAGATGGTTCTCCTTCCTGATGCTGCTCCTGAGGTCAGAGCAGCATCATCCACCTGTGCTATGAAAGGGGTGGGTCCATTTCCTTTACCAGCCAAAGAGATTTGAAGTCTCACGTACCATATAGCAGAGAGCATCTTCCCATTTAGAAGATAATGTTCTGTGGGGGTGGAAGAGGGGCTTTGGAGAGGATGAGTGGGTCAGAGGTGGGAAAGAAGGGAGATGAGGAAATGCTTATTGCTCCATCAATGCTGATGTGCTAATTGGAGCAAGGAGAAAAGTCTCTGTCTCTTAATCATCCTAATGAATGTCGTTCCCACTACTGTACCCTGACATAGCGAACACTCCCCAGTTCTGAGGAATGCAGGGAAAAGCTTCAAAGAAAGGTGAGAAAGTCCTTTGCCTGCAGAACCCCAGAGACTGGGCAGTAATGCATATTCCAGCAGAGAATGAAATGTGTGCTTGAATTTCATCAGGCTTACAACATCCTTGATGCTTATGCTGAATGCTGAGCAACAATGGAGACAGACTCTCACCATACACTCCTCTGGGCATGCTTTGAAAGAAAGAACAATCTGTCTTTCTTCCATCAGCTTTGAAAGCATTCAGATGCATATCTTTTACAAGACATTTCAGGACTTTGAATTCTCAAGAGAAACACTCAAGGAAAAAAACTGCAAAAACCCCCCCTTGAACTGAAAAGAAATTTAAGCTACCCTTCATTGTTGATGTTTTCTAGTGGGCAGTACTGTGGCTTGCCAATAAACAGGATGTCCTTTTGGAGCCCACGCTCTTTGGCATGTAAAACTCACCTCATGCTCACGTCCCTATGTCAGGGCTGGTGATTCCCCTGCGGGGGCTGAGTGTTGATGCCCACCAGTATGGATGGATAGATCTGTCAAGCTAGTGGTAAAACAGAGACTGGGGAGTGTCCATAGCTCACAGAACTGTTGCTCAGAACAATATTGCTCAGTGGTGGTATATCATTTTACCTATTCAGTGCACAAAGCATGTTTGTAAACTCAGAGATCTACTTGTATGAATAGGCCTTAGAAGGGCTTGTCTGCTTGTCCATGCTGGACAGGCACTTTACTACTCTGTCTCCTTCTACTCCTTATTAACAAGTGGTAAAGCTAAAATATTCATCACTGTCATACAAGAAATTGAGCTGCAAAGCCTTGGGTAGAAGTAAAGATTTCCCTTGGACTCCACTTTCCTTATTCCTCTGTGTACCATTGAATTGGCAAAGAAAGTGTAAAAAGAAATCTTTGTGACTGTTAAGTAGCTGCCATTTTGGCTAAGAAAAATAGATCTGAATGCTCAACCCTACCTGTTCAGACTGAAGGGATCTCTCTTCAATAAACACAGACCAGACCAGTCATCTGTAGCAAATACACAGTAGTTATCAAATGTGATGGGAAAGTTTTTAAGGGCCACTGCTGTGAAAAATTAATCATATTAAAACTTGACCATGTTTTCTCTGAAACAGCTGGCTGCTTGTCGCCAGGATTTGGATTCAATAACCTTTTGCTGAAAACGAGTCCTTACACACATGCTACTGGATTAGATTAAAACAGTTTAGTGCTCTGACCTCCAAAATTTCTCTCGTTTTTGTCGTGCAGAATGCAACACAGGCAGCACATTCAGTCAATTTTGTTGTTTCTCTTAAATGCATTCTCATATTTCTCAATTTTCTCTTGACATGTGTCTTACTCTCAAAATGTTGTGATCCTCAGGTCACAGCCTGCCATAAAAAATTACACTAAAAATGCCAAAACATCATCAGACTTTACAGAAGGAAACTTCAAAGCAGCCCTTCTATGTGGCATTTATTATAATTTTTAAAATCAGAGGATTCCTTCTTTGTGGAGCCCACTTAAATGAAACTGTAGATAAGGTGGATTCTTTTGAGCAATTGAAAAATTGTGAGAAAGGCACAGATCTTATAGATAGTGTCCTTATTTTCAAAGAGAAACTTTTTACCAGTTCTGTTTCTTGAGTGTTTTTTTAGTTTGTGTTTTGGGTTGGTTTATTGTTTGGCCATTTTCTGGCTCTTACCTGTACCAGAGTTAAAAGCTAGCTGAGAAAGGTAAAGACACATAAAGCTGAATCTGCTTTTCTAGCTCCCATAATCTTCTTAGATCTCGGCATGTCTGAGTTGGAATGAGGTGAAGAAAGTATTGTATTGGACTGGTACAAACCTTTTACCTCTATTCAAGTCTGTTTCTTCACTAAAACATTGCTTCCTACTCTTTGACAGGAACTTTTCTACTGATATATCAGCAAATAAAATGTCTCTGGTACAGAACAAGAATAAAAATTGCTCTGGCAGAATGTTGTGCTGTTGACAGGTGATTTTTCTAGGAAAAGTGCTTGCTGAGCAGTAAGGGGCATAACTGGATACTGTTTTACTCCAGCTTAATTCCAGGCCTTGCAGACTAAAACAAGGCTCTTTGAATTCAGCAAGCCATTATTTAAAATAGAAAACAACTATCTTGTGTTCTGGCTAATGTCTGGTAAAAAATAATTTGATTAACCAAATATGAGAACGATAGGAAGTGTTGGTGTTGGCTTCCCCCCGTATTTTCCAAACAGTAGAGTACAGTAGTTATGCAGTACATTTCCATGCAATGAAATACCTTTTTTCCCATGTTGTAAAATGGACAATACTTATATCATTGTGGTAAATGTATAAGGGGGGGCGGGTACTGCTTTTCATTACCTTCATTTTTTATCCTGACATCTGGACAGTTTCAGTGTGGTCAAAATTAGTCCCAAAAGCATAACTTTTGTTCTTTCCTTCGTGTCTCCCTTACTCCTGGGGAAGTCAGGTCCTTGCTGTCATGGCTAGCAGTAGTCTGATTTGGAAATTTAATAAGAAATATGTTCAAATTAGCGCTTTAACAAAAGCTGTGGGAAATAGAATGTGCTTGGGATCCAAAAGGCACAAAAGCAAAGATGGGTCATGGGCTGATTATGTGGGAACAGAACTTCTGCCACAGATTTCAAAGCCATGCACCCTTCCACTCACAGAGAAAAAGGAAAATAACACCAGAATCAACCCAACACTTTCCCAAAGTAAAAAACCTCCATGCCCAAAAGACCAAGGAGTGCAAACCAGAACACTAAGGGTAAATATTTCCAATTACTCTTACATCTTCTTCTCTTTCAGATCCAAATACATATCTATATACTTCTTGGTCTACTGAAATAACTTTTTTTCCTCTGCTGGCATTATTTTTTTTTTTTTTATTTCTCTACCCTGAAACTCCTGTTTATTTGCCCATGTTTGTTCTCAGAAAATCTGTTTTGTTCTTTCACTTCCTCAAGATACAGAATACTATTTCTATATACTATTAAAAAGAAATCAAAAAATGTGTGATTCTCCCTAATTTTCTCCAAGAAAGAGGCAAGCAGTCACAATGCACTCTCCTAGGCCTGAGCCAAAGAGATGTACAACTTCTTTAAAAGTCTGTTTCAGCAGCAGTCCCTGCCAGGTCTCTGCCCATCACAGCCAAGGCAGTAAGTCCAGGACAGAGTGCTCTTGGAAGGGGCTTCTTTGCAGTTGGGAACTCTGGCAGGCTTTGTGCAGATCTTTTAGCTACAACTGTTTAAGATTATTTAGTGGCTTTTAAGCACTGTTCATGCCCATTCTGAACAAGCCCACAGAACATCTGCACAGTGTCTGCTAGCTGTGCTCAGGGAGCTTACCAACAATCCTATATTGTTCTAAGCAAACATATATCTGTCCAGATTTTTTTCCTGTGTCTTACTGTCCTCTTCGAGCATTGAGGAGGCTGTGACCTTTCATTGATTCAGGCATGGAAACTATAATAACAATACTGAGCAGTTATATTTGCTTTGGAAATGTAATCCTATTGTTCTCTTTTAAAGCTTAAACTAACAGTCAGCATGAATGTCATCTTTATAAAATGATAGGAAACCTACAGTGTCTGGTATTAATAAATGCCTCTGTGTTCAGTGTCTGAACAGGATTGGGACTGAAAGGAGAGAATCCTCATGACAGAACTCAGGGGTAGTCTCTCTTGTGAATATTTTTATGAGATGCAACTTCTACAGAAGTGCATCTTATGCATCCCCAGGCAATCAGTTTGCTCGTCAAGGGAGCACAGTGATAATTCATTCCTGACAGGAGAGGAGAACCCCTAATGGTGGTCTGAACTGCCACTGATCTTTGCTGACTCAATTCGAATCCCCTCTGAACTGCTGATGGTATGATCAGAGGAAGAATTCCTGCTGGGAATAGATGGGGAGAGATAGCAGCCTCACTGAAATCAGTGAGCCCTGCACTGCATATAGTGCAGCCGTGTAGTGATCACAGTCAGTCCCAAACACTGCTGAATTTTACTTTTCATGGAATCATCCAATAGTCCTGAAGTGCAAGCAACAAAGATTTTATAAGGATAAAGGTGACAGCAGAGAATTATGTGCTGGCTACCACAGTAACTGTGGACTGCAATCATTTAGAAAGTTGATTTAATTAGCCACAGTATTTTTCATAACCTACTTGCCGTCGTAATGAGTGGTAACTGAGGACGGTGGTGGAAGATTTGTCTTAAGGTTATTATACAGGGCAGGGTCTTAAGAACTGGATTTGGCTCATGGTTCCTCTTTAGTCCTGCATGGATTCAAGAGAGTCACTTAATCTTTCCCAGCTCCTTTTCCCTGTCTACAAAAGAATAATGTTTTCTGTCTGTTAAAATTGTACGCTCTTTAGTTCCAAAGTGTAACTGCATTATATGTTTATACTGCTGAAAATACTTGTGGCTTTGATCTCAACAGTGGCTAACATACAGTCATTAATAAAAATAGTATTAATTAAAAGTAAAGACCTCATTACATTTTAATAGGGCTGTATTAGATAACAATGGCTGAACATACTGAATTCATGTAATTTTCACAATTGCGCTCAGAGTAGGGAATGATTTTTGCTGGAAACAACTCAAACAAGCTGTGCCAGCAGCTGTGAGGTCAGGAATAACTGCTGGGTTTTATTTTTCTCTCTTGGTATTCCTACAGTTCAGTCAGTAAAAGAAAGAGGTGAGAAGCATACAGAAAGTTCTGATGGGGTCCAGCACTACTTTTCTGAAGCTGGTCTTTGTTGGTAAGCAGGCACAGCTCAGGCTCACTGCTTTTATATTGTCCTAGGAATAAATGGATCAAAGCAGATTTTATCACAGTAAAGTCAAAAGATATGTAGCTATTACACTTTAAATCTTGTTTTCTTTTGCAAATCACTCCCAGAGCTAATTTTCACAACCTACCCATCATATACAAGCCCCAGAGTGTATAAAAGCGGAGGCCTAGCATGTACCTTGTTTCTGTATGAAAATGGGTTTTTCTGGACAATATTTCATACAAGCACAGTTGTCAGGAGGCCAAAAATGTGTGTACATCAATGTAAGCCAGTTCTGGAAATGAGTTCCCCTTTCAGCTCTGAACACAGGCTTTACAGAAAGGCCTTGCTATTGCAATGGCAAACAGGGAGACACAAAGAACAATGCTGCCTTGCTAGCAGACTCTTCAAAAGACCTCATGTAAGAGGAGGACTTGTACAAGAAGTTGTACATCTCTGACTCAAGCCTTGAAGAGTGTGTTGTGACTGCTTGTGTCTTTCTGGGAGACTAGCATAGGTTTCCTGATTTCTTTTTAATAGCATATAGGAATGATTTTTCTGCAGCTTGTGATCACTCCATGATTGGGGAATGATTTATATTCAGAAATATAAACTGAATAACTTTTTCACAAGTTTCACAAGTAGCCACTCTTTACTGTGTTGTCCAAGACTTTTAGATCAGTCCAGGACTTTTAAATCAGTCATCTTCTTTCTGATACTTGGCTAATCCAGGTAAGAAGGAAGCCAACACCTTACACAGATTATTTATGCTTGAAGACCTGATAGACACAAAATGTCTTGACCACAAAATATGAGATACGTGTCTACAAATAAAAAAGTGTTTTTTTTAAATTTTAAAAATGGATGTATTAATTTTTCAGTTTTCCTTCTGACTTCAGTGTCTTCTGTGTTGTTTTTGCAGACTTCTGCCTGCAACCAGATATGTAAAGCAAAACATTTTAGATCTCTGCATCTAACTGTTTTAGAGCTTGTTAATGCATTAAACTCATGAACTAACCAGATGGACTATGCAGAGAGATCATGTGTCTGATCTAGCCCATGTTTTGGATAAAATACTAGTGAATGTAAAGAAATTTTAAACTTTCTAACTTTCCTGCTCCCATCAAATAAAATTTCTGCCGTGAGTGATGATACATCCACTCTGTAAACAATGGATTACATTCGGAAATAAACAGCCAGTTTACCAAAATTCTTACCTTCAGTTTGGTGCCTAACAGTCTTGGGTTTTGGTTCACAGCTTATGCTGTGCTCCTTGTCTCTTCCTCTTGATTCTGTGATCTCTTTTTTAAGGTGGTGTCAACAGATTTAATCATTATATCACTGCTGTTGGGCAGATGAAAATAATGAAACCAGTGCATGACATGTTTTTTAAGAAGAGGAAAAAAAGTATAAACCATCAACTACCGAGGACAAGGAAGGTAATAGACAGGTAAAGAAATCCAGACACACTTCCACCTACACGAACTAAAAAACAGCACTGCAATTGAGGCTGATGCAGAGACAAAGAACCCTCACTATGTGCCAGGGAAAAAAGAAATGCATGACCAGAACTGGCATACAGTAAATTCCATCTTTGCATAAGGAGGAAGGAGACAACAGGTGCCACCAAGAAACATCATCATTGTGGTCATCATCATCATCATTAAGGTAAGTTCACATGCCTCATGAATAGAGGTCTGGAAATGACTTGGGTTTTGTTTTTATTTTTGTTTTTCCTGGGGGATTATTGACCTCTTCCTTGATGATTCAAATTCCTGCTCTTAGTTTGCTAAACTGGAATGTTATGAACAACCCTGGGTATGGACAGGCTTGTGCCCACATCATTAGATTAGCACTATCAAGAATGATCTGCAACCTATCTAAAGATATATTTTGGCTACTTCTTGCTCTCTGAGCTACTTTGGGCTTCTGTTTGATCTTCACCCCAGACCAGCACGAGGTGAGGAGGAGAGTCCTGGTATGGCAGGGCCATACCCTGTTCCTCTATCTCTCAGAACTCCCACATGTGCTGTTTGTGGCTCAGAAATGCCACACATCTCCTTTCAGTGCCTCAAGGCACCCAGATGTAGCAAAGGGGATGATTTGGAACCCAAATCCCTTGTGAACCAGTGCAGAATGGGAACCAGCCTTGCTGCAGCTGTGTTCTCATACAAGATTTCCTGGCATGTGAACAACATTTTTCGTGGCTTCATTTTAGACTTTTTGCAGAGAGGGCAAAGTCACCAACTCCTTGAAAGGAGAAGAAAGAACACAGAGCCAAGCTTTTAGTGAAAATTAACAGCGCTGGATAAAGTCTCTATTTAATGCTCTGTTATTCTCTGTCCATGAGTCTGAGAGAAGCTGCCAAAATGTGGAGTGTGAAATAGGATTTTTCTTCTATTTCATAGGAGGCGTGTCTAAATTCACAGAAGGAAGGGCTGAGCACATATGGATATGACATCTGGGTGGTCAAAGAGAAGCTGTCTGTAAACTGGACTTCCTTCAGGAGCTGACACCTGGGGACAAGGCTAAGCCTTAGCACCCATCAGTTGTTTCAAGTAGTAAGGCACACCATAATAAGATTTTGGACTTGCTCAACCCAATGACTATTGACAAATTCATGTGGTCACTGTGACACCCAAAGTAAATTATGCTTAAGCATAAGGCCAATGAACCCCTTAATTATTATTACATCCGTTTACACAGGAATCATGTCAGTCCAGCTAAATGTGTGAACATTTGGCCACTGTCTCTGCTTCCTTTTGATGCAGAGGTTTCTGGCCTTGTTCCCAAAACTCCAGCAGAGCCATCAAAACAGCAGTAGGGGACAACTTGGCAGAGTGAGACCATGTGGCTGGGAGTCTGGAGACCTGAGTTCTGGTCTGGGCTTTATCACGGATTTCCTGTGGACATGAGATGAATTCACTTAATCTCACACTCCCTTAGTTTCCTCTTTTGTAGAAGAAGGATGATAATAATCACCCACTTAACAGAGGAGTTGCAAAGGCAGTTAATGTTTCTAAAGCCTGTCGATGTCCATAACTGTAACCACTAAATAAGCAAAATATATTACAACTATTATTTATTTTACTATGTGCATATTGCCAAAGCCTGTAAATTTCCCTCAGAGTCTGCAGATGAATTAGCTGCTCTCCTAAATACTCAAGTGAGAAAGAAACTATGGCCAAGGAAACTACTGAATCCTGCTTGAAGGAAGTAGCTAATGGATGAACAGTTCACTCTGGAAGGGCAGAATTGGACTTGAAATCCAGATATTTGGTATTCACGGGTCACTGCCTGTGAGCAAGCTGCCGGTTAGGCCAGAAGACCAACTCTGGTCCTTTCCAACCTCACCCATTTTGTGATTCTCTGATTATGTGGTGTTTTATTTATTATTTCAATGATTATTTTTAAAGACTCTCATCATTTTCTGATGTGCAGTTTGTTAACTTGAAAAATAAATACTAAACTTTGCTAACTGATCTGATGTGTTATAAATTTCCACGTTCTGATAACAACATAGAGTTGAAGTGCTTAACTTAAAATCTAAATTTTTCCACTATGTAATTATTGTTTTTCACAAAACCATCCTTTTAAAATGAAGCATAATCATGATCTGGTACATACTAAAAAAACAATGTGTATTTTGCCTTCATAAAAATAAATAATTTTCAGTTCTCATTACCTCATTATCATGACTGCTTTAGAATTTTATGGATTACTTCTGCTGGTAATAATTTAAATTTAATATATTTCTAAAACATTTTCTGATAGAACCATTTAACATGATGGGAATTTAAGTATCTCTTGCCACAAATATTTTGTGAGATGTTATTTTCTGATGTGACCAGTGGCAGGAACCAGTGTATCTGTATTACTCACACATGCAAAACACACAGAACTTCTTAGATCAGCTAATGTACTTGAACATGATGAACCAGAAAGCATTAATAATCTGCTAAACACTCATGTGAATATTAAAAGTTCCCAGTATTTGTCAGACCTAATGCTTTGCATTATACAGGTACATCAATCAACTTATTAGAAGACCATAAAGCAAGGGATTTGGAATGTGAACATTCTAAAACATATAGAGACAACCTGTTCCAAATTCAGGAATAGGCTGGGACAAGATACAGAAAAGCAATGATGTCACCCTTTTTCAAGCCTGTGTTTAATATGTTACAACCCCTTATTTAACATCTCTTTTGGAGCTTTGCCTATTCTGCTTTTTTATTTTAAAATTTCTGTAAAATGTTTTTCTGCATTATTGCCTTTATGGAGTATAAGAATCACAGAGCAAAACTGAATGCACCCCCTCATCTCATCCTGGATCAAAACTGTGTTCCAACATTTTTTAACAAATATTCAGTCAAAGAATTATATAAGTGATAGTAGTCCAGATTAAATCATGAGTATCAAACTGGCTATGCCACATTGATATTACTGTTGTGCACAAAAATATAGAGGATTTCTAATCAATAAGAAATTTTGCAAGAAAGGCTTTAAAACATCACAGAAAACCAAGCCAATAAGAGAATGGGTCATAAAGATGGAAGTCCTTATTTAATTTAGTTTATGTTAAATTTTAATAACCTTGCAGAGACAATAATCTGAAGTATGTGCTTCCAATATTCTTTACAGTATTGACTGTCATGGGTCCAACTTCATGCCTGACTGGAAATGTAAAATACATTCTGACAATCCTTACTTCCATGTAATGAAATAAATGGGTTCTTTTCTTTCTCTTCCCTGTCCAATTCCCACTACCTCACCTTAGTGTGAAGTTCCATGCTTGAAATGAGAGAAAAGTGGAAAATGTTTCCTTTGTTTCCAAGATATCAGTCCAGCAAAATCTGGAAACTTCCAGTAGAGGTTATTCAGCATTCCTTACCCCAAATAAATGGATTCATAAATGCAATGCTCTCTGTGCAAAGTCAAGGAGAAGATCAAAAGAAATGCTCCTTCCACCTTTAACACATAAGTAACATATACTTTTATGTGTACAGTCAATGAAACAAACTGCATTCCATAAGCAAGTTGCTTTCAGTTAGCCCCATGTCAGGAAAATAGTGAGGAATCACATTGCAAATTACCTTAAGCTAATTTAAATTAAGATTCTTCCTTCATCCAGTATCTCCTGTGCATTGCATTGCAATCTCAGCAGGACTTCAGAGCTCTACTTCAGAGATTTATTTCTGCAGAAATAAACCCCAATCTTTGGTCTGAAAGTTTATCATCCAGCAGATTTACATATACTTCAATCAATAAATCAGTCAAGAAGATTCAGGCAAGCTTCTGTGATCAGATTCTGATCTAACAGGTGTTGAAAATAATGGGAAGTCTGTACTTAATAATTTGGTTGCCTTTCTTTTGGGCATGGCATAATAAATGCAATGAATGAATACTGCTGTATTCCTTTTGCAAACACTTTCCCACCTACCACTGGTCGCCTAGGCATGGTTTCACCATCACTCGTGGCAACAAACAGAAAAAATTATTTTTCATGGACCCAGAACCAAAGAGATTTTTCAGTGGAAACTTCTCTGAATTCCTCTTGCACAGCCTCTGCATTAAATGAGGGAGCAATGAAAGATCTGCACTCGCTGGTCTCTGAGTATTTGGGAGTGGAATTATCCTGTACAAAGAAAGAGTGCCTGCAGCTGTCGGAGCAGAGCTCAGAGAAATATGCCAACATTTTCACAGTGCAAGAGCAGATGTGGTTGAAATTGTTGACATGAAGCAAGGGCACAAGGTCAAATGCAGATTTTCCATATCAGTTTTTTCAAATGTCTTTTCCGATTAAGGCAAGGATGGTACTTGGCCAGGGAATTCAACACAAATCTTATGAAAGGCATAATTGGTCAGGAAACAGAAGCTGGTGTAATGTATTCCAGCCCGTAACAATACTACCTCATGAATAACGCTTTGGTTTATTTTTATTTCGCTTTTTAAACGTTATGAATATGTAGTACAATGCCTACTCTCAGTCTTATGAATGCATGTAAACACTCATTAATGTTAACAGGAAATGTGTATGATTTTCAAGGGAAATGTAGACTTTTCCTTCTCCCTCCACACCCTGTTTTGCTAGGCAGAGTTCAAGGGGAAAACCCCAGAGGCATCCTGCTTGGAGTGGTGGTTTTGATCAGCACCATTTTCCTTCATACAATGTTTTACAGAAGAAATTTCATCTCATCTTTCCTACAGAAATATGAGATGAAACTCCTGGGCAACAGAGCCTGGGTTGAGCAGGATGCCAGCACATTCACAGTCCTGAACACTGGCAACCACAAAGAGAAGGGGACAGACCCCTAGAGGGAAGAGACTGGGTTAAAAAATCACCTCAAAAAATAAAAAAGAAATCATCTATCATCCCATTCCCCATTTTTGAGTCTCAGAGCTGTACAGGAGTCCTAAATTTCTCAGTATGATGTGAGGCTTTTCTAGAAAACCAACCTTTTAAATGAAAACTGAGATTGCCTTTTAATCCTAGAGCTGGGAAACATGAAGCAATAAGGAAAGCATCAAATGTTGTGAGATTCATCATAACATCTCAGGATTTGGCAAGGCTGCACCCCAGTTTGTAGCTGAGAGAAGTCACATCCTGAGCAAGTGTTATTTGCTGCAGAGCACTGCACTCCTGGGTCCTGCTGCTCCAGGACACTGCCTGAAGTCAACCGAGCTCCACTTGCGTGATACCGGATCAGCACAGTGGTGAACCAGACCCCAACTTTTATTGACTTTTCAGGCACTCTGCCACTTGGCAGGAGAACTTAGATTCAAAACATAAAAGCCATTTTTTAAAGCATGAGGGATTCACTGGTAACAGCAACTGGAAAGCTGAAATTGAAACCAAAAAGGCACAGTACCACATTACCAAGTCCCTGAGCCATCTTGTTCCCTTTACTGCTTTTTTTTTAATCTCTGTGCACTGATCACTGATCATTTCTTGCTTGGACTAGAAAATGACAGTTAATGTTCCAGATTTTTTTTTTTTTTTAAATGATTAGTTCATAGTAGTAATATTTCAGTCATGCAATCTTATTTTCTCACAGAATGGGTTAGGGTTGTTTTTTTTACTTTTTCAATACTCCAAACTATTTTGAATATTTTCAATATTTTTAACTTCTGGACAAGTGACAAATATTAGAACTATGAGATGGGTTGAATAGCTCTTGCCAGACAGATTAAATCTCCTGAGAATTTCTTTGCTCCATTCATGGACAAGCAACCAACCATTATTTGCTGAAGTCTGTATGTGCACAGTTAAATTTTGGGTTTTGACAAATATTCATGTTTGTGACTTGGACATTTTCCCTCTTCAGAGGATTTTTTTCAGTAAAATTCTGTTGCTCCAGAAAGCAAAATGGAAAGTGCAAAAACATTGAGGAAGCAAACAAAATTAGCATTTTTATTGCAAATTATGTCTACCCTACTAGAAAAAGAAAACCTTTCCCAGCAAGAAGGGGTTTTTTTTATTCTTGTTTTGAACATCTTCAAAAGCAGCTATATTACACACACAAGCACAAACCATAATCTACTGTAGATTTTTAGATTTTTTAGATTTTTTTTCACTGCAACTGCTTCATGCTAAAACTGTGTCTTCCCTTATGTGCAGTTTGTTTCAATGTTTTCAAAACCTTTTCAATGGTTTTCAACAGCTGATATTTGTTTAGGTGTGGTGGCTCACTGTTCTGTAGCCCTGTGAGGTGAGTTTGGTGCTTTCACTAAACTTTACTGAGGATAAGCACAATAACACAACATTTTGTATTAGTGAGCGCAGTTACTTGCTTCTATAATGGAGAGACCAAGTTTTAAATAGTGACAAAGACTTAGTCAGATGTGCTTAAGATAAGCCAACAAAAATAACATGGGGTTTCTGAGCTGCCTGTGGTTTATCTTTCCAGGGGTAAAAAGAGAAGTTGCAATAATACTGTCACTAATACCATCAAATGGATACTTGTGGTGTTTCACTTTTTTTTTTTTGTGCACCATTTGGGATCAAAACCCCGGTGATAAGAAGCCAAGTGAGTGGTTTTCTCTTGGCCCTGTGTTCCCTGATTTCTCATGTAAAAAGTGACCCAGTAGTCTAAGAAATAACAACCAGGAGTATTGTTCCATGCTGAAACAAAACCGAGGCTGGTGGACGGGTTACTCACAGGGAGGGCAATTAGAGAGATTAATCTGGTTGAAGACTTGCAATACATTGAATGACTGTAAGAACAAGATTGGGACCCTCTAAACATCCCATCCTAAATTCTCACTGTGACATCACTCTGAAATAAAATATGGAAACCAGAATACATATATTTCAAATGGTTCAGGTGTTTCCACTGATTCAGAGGGACCTGAAATAAGCCTTTAAGGTGCTATAAAAGGGGAAAGCATCAGAAGTTACTTGTTTATTACTTCTTAATAATTTATTATTTTTATTGATTCCTCTCAGCCAAGGATAATATCTAAACCTGTATTTGTGTATCTGCAGATGGAAGGGGTCACAACCTGCTGTAGACTCAGGCAAAACACTGCATTAATACTGCTGAGTAGAAAAAGCAAAAGAGGTGCCCAAGACTGAAATCAGTAAGTAAAAATAACTTAAGAAAATAAATTTTAATTTCAAGGAACTCCAGTCTGGGGTATGGCAAAGAGCCTGAGATCTGATTGCTGGTCTGATGGTAAATTTTTTGTGGGGCTGGGAGATGAAAGCAGATGATGTTTACATGGTATATCTGACCCCCTATATGCCAGTCTCATTTTATTCAGTGGAACATTCCTTTCCTCTAGCATTTGTCCTATGCATTTAGATAGCAAACTTTTCAAAGTCATGACTACTTCTTGTGAAGTCTGTGTTTATGCATTTGCTGAGGCCCTAAGGACTAATATATAATATAACAAAATAATAGAAGCTCTCATGAAGTTCAAGGCCTTCAAAGACCTTGAAGAAAAAAGATAACTTTTATACCTTTTTTTGGTTTTTTGTTTTGTTTTGTTTTTTTACTTTTAGTCCATAACCTTCCATGTCTCATCATTATATCTCATTCTTAATATCTCAGTAATATAGCAGGCAACCTAAGAAGCAGATCATAGTGGGAAAGAGCAGCAAGAGCAAAAATTTATCAAAGTGCCATTTCAGGCAACTCAGGAGAAGTATTGTTTTCACCCTTTACTCTGGGCATGCTCTATGCACTTTTTACATAATCATTTCATTACTTGAATCACACACTGCAGAATAAGAAGGAAAAGGAAAGATCATTTATGAGGCAGTAGTCTTCAAAATTTAGAAACTGTTCTGTTTTCAGAGAAGTTTGAGACAAGGTAGGTGCCAGTTTTCTAAGTGCTCATTGACTTTCCTAGATGTTCTATCTCACTAATAGATCAAGACAATAGTTCTAAATTTAACTGATTGGGAAACAGGAAGAAAGTGGACTGAATACATTGTATGAAGGGCTATAATCTGAAAAGGCTACAAAAGGGCATTTTCTAGCTGAACATTTGCAGTGCTGTTTTTAACAACTCTAGCTCTGTAGAATGCACAAAGAAGCAGATAACAAAGCCTGGAGGCTAAAAAATCCCCCTTTCCATTACCATATCACTGGGCAACACATGATGAAATTCAATTTGTACCCTAGACAGAGGAAAACAAATCCATTAAGATGATGATAAAGCAACTGCCAAGGTACAACATTTTGTGATATCGATGCTTGTTACACCAAATCCAGAACATCACAGCATTTCAGCTCCCATTCCTGCCCATTAATTTAAATGATAAAGTCAGTGGTAATTGAATGCACTATTTTAAGTGAAACAATTACCAAAGAAAGCCCAAGAAACAACTTATTTTTTATGGGATTAAGCTGTTGACTGAAATATAGAAAGGGAAAAGTAAAAGTAGTGGTAAACCTGGCTGAAAGACTTGTTTACATCTCTGTAATTTCCTGTGTTTCATCTGGTTATGAACTCCAGAGACTGAACTATTCCTTTGGGCTTCAACATGTTTCTAAGTTTTCTTTCTGTTCCCAAATATCTTAATTTAATGGCTAGTGTAAGTTTTCTTAGTGCTTTTAGATTTAAAAACACAAGTTTTACCATTTTTCTGTTAATTTTAGCACCTTAAACAAGAAACTAAGACACCAGGGATTCCTGATTCCTTCCCTAAATGCTTGCATCCCATTCATGTGGTCACGTGACAATCAGTGCTGCTGCAAATTTAATCCACAGCCAAGCAATGGGCTGTTTCTTCATGTATAATTTATATTATATAATTTGTATGTCCCCCAGCTCTTACAGAGTGTCTCTGTTTGTGGGAAGGCTTGTCTTTTATACAGTCCTTCCTCTGGAGCTGGTGAACTATTCCTGTACTTTTTCACTAATTATGAGAAAAAGTGTCTGGTATCCCATAGTGAAGGGGAGACTGTCTCAGTCCTGAGAGCATTTAGGTATAAACTAAATACCTAAGCACCCAGCCAGAGGTGAGCTTTCAAAGAATGAAGGATTGAATTATATACTCTGTGTCACAAAAAGAGTAATCAAGAGGGCCTGTCTACTCAATCTGCTAGTCTTTCCTTCCTGCCTGCCTTCCTGTCTTCCTGCCTTCCTGCCTCCTTTCTCTATCTTGTTCTCACTCCCTTTTTCTTTCTGAATCATGAATTCAGACATTAATTTTATCTAATATTTTCTTGTTAACTTGTTCAGTACATTAGGCTGCTTCATGTACTTGATTATTTTATGGCTCCATAGTGAAGAAAAAAAAAATGACATTAATGAAAAGCATTCAGCACACAGGGAATCTGTTCAGTGCCCCCTTCTGTGTGCTGTACTGCTTTCACTGAATATAGCAAGCTACATTTGCCTTCTTCTGCTACAAAGCAGTGACAAAAGTAGGATGTTGTTCATAAGAAGAAATGACAACATTCTTCCTTGATTTTGAGTGTCTTTAAGCAGTCTGTTTTGGTACAATTAATTTTTGGGATTGTTACTCTTAAACATCTCTTCTAGTACCCCAGGTGTAAGAGCACATATTGTAACCGTATTTGCATGTGGGAGATGTGTCTTAGTGGACCAAAGATTGCTTCCAAATCTTTCTTGCAATTGAGCTCTCCCTGAGGCCCTCCTACTCAAATGTAACAATTAAACTTTTCCTTTTTTAAAAAATTTTCACAGCTGTTGAACACTGGGAAATTCCTTTGATTCTGTGGGTGCTGTGCAATTCAGGTCGCTTATTTTTAAAATTCTAAAATGAATTTGTGACACTAATTATTAAGTATTGAACTTCAAAACTTATATCTTTATATGAGGGAAATCACAAACTGCTTGTTGCTGTTAAAAAAAGTGAGACAACATTTGCATAAAGCCAAGCATTTAGTTAATCCCTGGAACAGGCAGTGTGAAGTACAGTGTGTGCTGACTACATAGCCTGGAATGCCACCCCCTTACCAAGCTCAACCTGGAATTAAGGTCAGTTTGAGAACTAGGTATTAAACAAAGAATGCAGATGCTCTAAATGGAAAGTTTACAGTTTTAGCAGACTGCACTCAAGATCCTGGAGATTTTTACTTCACCTATTGACTTAAGCATTACAAATCTCCACAGTCCCCACATCCTTTTTCAAAGGAGCATCTGTTTCTCATGGTTCATTGAGGTATTAACCATTTCAGGCACCAGGTGGTTTTTATGATCAGATTTAATGCCTGACCCTACAGCCCTTACTTGAAGACTATTATACTGTGCAAAGTAGCTTTAATAAAAATGAGAGGGAGAGGAGGGAAATGGCTTGTTTATTGTCCATCCATGTCTTTGATATCATATGGAGCTGATTAGACAAAACCTGTAGCTTGTTTGCTTCAACCCCAATCAGTTTTGCACACCCAGCTTGAGATGTGAAGGTCTAGCTGAGTTTCTCCCTGCCATGCAAAGCTGCAAAAGCTCAAAGACTAAGGTCTGAAGGTTCACCTGCAGAACCCACTGCAGGATGTCAGCAGAGACACCAATCTTGCCTGTGACACCCAAGGTGGCTTCCATGGTACCACCTCCACAAGCTCCTGCTGCTCAGGAGGAGAGCAGGGATATGAAGATGCCATATGCCACCTGCTCCTCTGACCTCTGACAGCTGGCTCCAGAGAAACTTATGGTTTCTGTGACCTCCCTTAAAACTCTTTCACTCCTTGTTTGCCCTGGCTGAGGGCTTGTTCAGCTTGCCCCATTGCTGGTAACTGACCCCATGTCGCTTCAGTGTTCCAGCTTTCCCAAGGGTGGGATGGCTTTGTAAAGCACTCAAAACAAGTGCTTTTTCTCTGTAGGTGAGGAGCAGAGAATGGATCTTGCATCCTAGATCACAGAATCCCAGTGCTTGATGCACCACCACAAGACTTTCGGATGCATGGTGTCAAGGCAATGCTCAAAGAATGCAATCAAGTGTATGAATTCTGGCTTATGCATTTTAAGTTGTTCTCTTTGTCTTCTAAAAGTTCCTTAGATTTGAACGGAAATTATGGACTCATATTTTCCATGGGTATCCTTTGAGATTTGTGGGTTTTTTTGTTTTTCTTTAGGGCTCATATATCCACTCCTAATTCAATTCTGTAGGCTCAGCAGGGACTGCAGTTTTATCAACATAGATTATCTTCCTAAAAAGAGGCAGGGCCTCGGTGAGACAAGCAGGGGAAGCCTGTCTCTGTAATGATTGTGCTTTGGATAATAAAGAGGAATTATATCCCAAATGATAGCTATCAGCCTGACAATATTCAAACCCCTTGGATATGAATGGACAAATTAGAACAAAATGGTTATTTTCCTTTTCAGTTATTTATCTAAAGGCTTTTCATGGTACGTGATACAACAGTTCAGTGAAAGTTCAGCTTTCAACCCACAGCATTTGCTGTACTTCTAAAAGTGAAGAGATGAATAGTATTTTTCTCCTGACCAGTATATAGCATTTTCTCCTGCTTGGGCAAGGCCCAACTAGCAGTGAATAGATGAGTCCTTAACTTGTCAGTGCTGTGTGCTCAAAACAGGTGAAACACACTGGGGTAGAGAGGTAAGAAACTTGTGGAAGCCAATAGTTTAAATCAATGAGATGTGAGAAGGCAACACAGGGTAGCTGGGAATAGGCCTGACCTTGGCAAGAAGGGCCTGACCTAGGCTCTTCAGCCTACAGCTGAGGACTTCATGCTCTCTACCTTATTTCTTTTTTAACTTGCCGTGTCTCTTTAATCTGAAAAACCGAAAATGGAAGGTGATTTACAAAAGTTATTCTTGTTGCTTAGGAAGAATGTCAAGAGGTCTGTTGCTCTTAGTACATGAAAGCTACTTGAAGTGGCCAACTGCTTTGTCGTGTGAACGTGTGTTCCGCTCAGAGGGGAAATGGTTGTATTTTCTAGGAAGGAGATTGTATCCTAATGATGTTTAGAGAAAGAAAGGGAACTGGCAAAAAGCAGTAGCCTAAGAGTAAATGACAGGCCTTGTGGTTTTGTTACAGTAGTTCCTTGTTAAACTAAGTTCTTCCAGAAAATTATGTTTTGTTGGGGATTGTGAAATGTCTGACTTAATGAGAAACAAGCATGCTGCCAGGGACCCTACACAGACAGTAACCAGTGAACAAAGTCTTCTACCAACACCATCAACATCAACTCAAATGCAGGCAGTTCGAGGAGGGCAAGGGGGAGCCTGTTGAAAACCAGAAAATATGATGGAGATGTGGGGGAACACTACAGGCAATGTAATTTGGTTTAGTTTAATTTAGTGTCTTTGGCTGATTTTTCTTTCAGTTCTGCCTTCTTATACTTGGTTCAGGGGATTGAAACATCTGTTAGTTTGCAGAAAAACAGTGAGATTTCTAAAAAAGTTATGGAATTTTCAAAAATTCTGCAGTCAATGTCTGAAAAAGATTCCAACCTATATTTGAATAGATACAATTATTTGTTTCCATGAAACTCACAAAGCATATAATAATTACAGAGGAAGGAAAATAACAGATAGGAAGGAACACCAAATGTCAGAATGTTTGGGTTACTAAGCCATACCAAGATTAAGATCAAGATCAAACTGAATTTCAGCTGTAGAGACAAAATATAAAGCAATAAGAGAAAATTGTCAAGCAAAAAAAAATAAAAATGGACATCTGAAGGACCTTTAATGTCAGAGCCAGAAAAAAAAAAACCCTAATCTAAATGTTGGAAAGAAGCAAAAAGTATGAAGAGGAAGGCAACATTCATGACTATGTATGTAGTAGGTAGCATTAAAAAATAGCTTGGATTCGAAAAAAGGTTGATGCTAAAAAGTAGCTGATAATGTGTCATGCATCTAGAAAATATTTAAAAACAAAGAACATAGAATATAGCTGTAGGTGTAATAAAACTGAGCTGTGATTACAGATTTCAATGAATTTTTCTTGTCACAAACCATATAAAACCTATTCATGAGGTGATATCTTGTCTTTTTCAGCATGAGTGTGAAGATCTGCATGTATATCTGAAAACTCCATTGCCATTAATTTTTCCTAATTGTGAGAATGTAAATTCTGCATAAAAATTCAATAGAGAGGAAAATCATAATGAGTATATTGCCAATGTTTTTTTGAATATAACACTATTGTAATAAACATCCAGATATAAACCCACAATATAAATGGAAAATATAATATATGTTAACATACAGTAAATCTATGTAGTAGTACTTAGGGAGTGTAACATTTAATACGGATAATGATATTTTTAACATAATAGGAGATTGGCACACAGAATCGTTCACAAACCCTTTGATTCTGTGTATTACTAGATGCTAATTTATTTATGTGCCAATGGTGACAGCAACTGCAAATCACTCTTGCTTTTCAAGGTGTGACAGGCCTTGATTTGGGCCCCTAGTAGAAACATGTTTCCTGCAGGCTAGGAAAATGCCACTGTGTGTTAGCAGTCTCAGTCCCTAGCTACCTGATCCCAGGCATGGACTGTAAAATTACAGCCAGCTTAGTCATTGAACCTGCTGAGGGGTCACTCCCCAGCTGCACAACCCCAGCCAGGATTTGTGGGAGTGCAGGAGAAGTGCTCCATCTCTCACCCTGCTCCGTGATACAATGCAGAGGGCTCACGGTGAATAGCAGGTTTTTATGGCTCCGTGAAAACACTATGTGGGAAAAGTGTGGTTCCCAATGACCTTTCTAACATTATTGACCACTGGGATTTACCAGCTGCTCTTTCCTCTCAGATTCGAGGGCTATAATTATGAGTGGCTGTAAAAGATGCACCAGGAGAGCAGCAGGAGTTCAAATGGGGGTCTCAAGAGACCAGTCACAGGAGAAGAGCACTGCTTAGGGCAATACAATACAGTATTTTAATTTATCCACTCGAGAATTAGTAGAAATACAATGAGCAGGATGACAAACCATATTGATTTTATAGGTTAAGGATGTGTGGAGACTTCCACAAAGCACCCAAATATTCCTTGGGTTCATCAAACTTTTTCTAGCTCTTTGATATTTATTATACACACATGCTCATAATTCAGAGCATCAAACAAACAGGTCTGTCTCAGATCCTCAGTAAAAATGGTTTTGAAATTTCCTCCAGTACTGCTATTGCATATTTGTAAGGAAAAGAAATAATGAACGTATTTTGGATTTGTTGCTATTTGTGGCTTTCTGGGACTACAGAATTGCAATACAGAGGAGTTACTAGAAAAAAACAAAGGACCCTTGTGCAGAATCTGCCTTTATTTTGCTCAGTTTAACGTTCCAAATCAATACCTTGCTTTCCTTAGCACCAAAATTCATTGATTTACAGAAACTACAATCCCTTTCAATGCTTTCTTTAATCTGCAATCGTGACTAGGAATTCATGAGACAATCAGTTGTGGCTGTTTGTTTCAGACAATCTTTCTGTCCACCATTATAGGTGCAGATTCTTTTACCTTCCTAAATAGCTCATGTTCAACCTCTATAAAATGCAGAAAACTTTTCAACTCTTATTGAATAAGATGTGTGTTTGTTAAGTGCTTGATGATTTTTTTTTTTATTTCTTGGGAACCCTGACCATTTTAATGAGCTACGAAGTGGTGAAGATTTGTGCATTGCCCAAAGCCAAGCTGTTTAATTTAAGGTTTTCCTATAGCTTATGCACAGATTTGAAATATGTTCTGGGTTATTTGTTGTTGTTGGGCTTGAGTTTTTTCTTTTTTTCCCTCTACTTCTGGCTCCACTCCTTTTAAAGCTTAGTGCTAAAGTTTCCCCAGGCAGCATTTTCCAAAACAGCTCAATTTGTTGGTGTCATAGGCTTGCTCAGCACACACAAGACACATTATTCCTTATTTATTTTGAGTTCCAGTATAAACACATTTGCAGCATTAGGACCAGCTCCTTTCTGCATGCCTGTGATTTCTGCTTGGTGGGTGCCAAGCTGCTTCTGTAAACCTAAGGGTGTAGCCAGAATTCACTTTGGGTGGCTTGAGAAACCCAGTCTGTCATTCACCTTATATCTAGCAATATTAGGTAATCCAATTCATGTTTGCAGGAGAAGATTCTATGTATTCTTACATACTTTCACTTCAGCTTAAACAGGGAAAAGAAAAATGGTCCTGGAGTCATTTACAAAGAGATGCTTGAGATGCAAGCACATGAGAGGTCATTAATTCTGTATTAACACATGAATCCAGGTAGAGGACAGGTCAGAAGAAGCTACTGCAGACACCACAACACAGACATTCTGCCTGCTGCCTTCTTGTGTACATGCACCTCTTCTCTATGTCTGCCTGCAACACCACCAGAGCAGGCTTGTTCATTGCTGTGCTAACCATGCACAGCTCATGGATACTGCCCATCAGTTTACAAGGAAAGCTAGTACTTTGGGGGCTTTCTTTTTGTGTGTTGAAGGGGAAATAAGTAGAGAAGATTGCTTGTGTGATGCAGCATCCATTGATTTAGAAATTGGACGTTTGCTCATTCAAAATGTTTGCCATCAGCACTGCATAATGTAGCCCACAGTCTGTGCTGTGACTATTAAGCCACTCAGGACAAAAAAACAAAGAGGTTTTCTAAGGTGAGGAAATTGCTCAGCTTTGTGTTTGACTTTGCAAGACACTACTGGATGCTTAAAGGTTTTCTTCTTTATAACTTTCCTGAGACAGAGGTCTGAGGAGGCACAGAGGGTTTGGAATATTTCAGCAGGTGTTTTTTAGGTAGTAGAGTACTGGTGGATTAGAAAGGCGCTTAATATGTGTTTAGGCCAGAATTTCAGCTGGCACAAGGAGATTTATTTCCACTGAAGTCAAGAATCTGGCCCTATACTATCTAAGCACTTGAAATCTTCAAGACTTGGCTGCAGACCTTGAGAACAAGCTTTGTTGCAAGACTTTCAGCATTGAATGCTTTCACTTGGACCACAAAAATATCCTTTCGTACAGTATTTTGGCACTTCACCTTCTGGTTTGGGCCAGAATTGAGACGTACATGAACATGGAAAATAAATTTTAAAGCAATGGAAATGTTCAAATGGAAACTTCAGTTGGGTCTGTGCTAATGTTTAGTTTGAGGGAAAACTTCTGATCAGAGTTATTTTTACGTGTACTGTTTCATTCATCTGTCCTTCAGTAGTGGTCATTTTGAAATGAACTGAGTTTGAAACTCCCAGGAGGGAAAAGATAATCTTGCGGTTAATGCACAGAACTAGGAGTCAGGAGTTCTGCCTTTTTATACATCTAGAGTGATTTTAGGCATTTCACTTAAGCCCTGATTCAGCAAAGTATGTAAGCATGGGAGTAACTTAAAGTACATGAGTGGCCTTGTTAAATCTAGTGGTGCATTTAGCAGCACCACACAGCCACGGAGCACTGTAAACAGTTTTTGTTAATGATGAATAAACAACTCTTATTCCTCATGCTATGTGCTGGAGCTCTGATAAACAGCAACAGAATGCACAGGGTGATGGAGCAGTTCCCAGCACAAAAATGAATATTGATAAGTGTGCAATGCTGAGCAAACTCTGAAAAGGTCCCTAAATCTTTCCTTGCTCTTGCTTGAACAAAACCCACCCTGTGTAAGCTCTTCAGGCATCCATCTGAGTTTCTGAGGGGATTTTTTTGATTTTCTAATGGAGTAACTAAATAGCTGCCTAAAAGCAAAAAAACCTAAATAAAGTGTATTCAGATGGAAAATGCCTACAAAAGAGTTGTAAGGAATGGCTCTAAAGTGGTGAAAGAGCTAAGGAAACAGTTCCTTCTGTGAGGAAGAACATTTGTGTCAGGGGACTCTTGGATAGGGTCTGGAGTTTCATAAACACCAGTGCTGATTGTCAGAACTTCCTTCTCAAAATACTGAAAATAGTTTTATGTAGAAATACATAATAAAGCACAGGGAGTGAGGAGGGGGGTGCATGATCCATCACTCTCCTTTATTGCTCTGCTCAGGAACTGCAATGGTTAGTGTGAAATATGTTGTTTCTCCCAGCAGAATCTCTATAAATGGGAAAATCAAAACTTATTCTACCGCCAAATAAACACACTAAAGGTTAAATAATGTTGTGCTAGCTAGTGCTATTTGCACGCAGCTCACACTATGAACTGCAGAACGGAGCACGACTCCTGAGACTCACCAGTTATGCTTGGGTGGGGGTTCATTTGAAATCCCTCTTTAAAATGGTGCTGCATACTTGCTTCCTACTGTGAAACAGAGCTATGACTGAAACAACTGCACACACCTCAGAGCCACTCACTGCCACTTCTGCCCCAGAGAGAAAAGGTCTTTTGCTCGTGTGCATGACAGCATCACTGAGACAGTGGGCCCCTAGCACAGGTCTGCTTTAGGAGGAGATCTTTTCTTCTCAAATTCATAACTCCAAAAGAGTAAAAATTCTTCCTCTTTTGCAAGTCCTTAGGGATCCTGGCTGCAGTCCTGTGAAGGAAAAAGGTCTATAGACACACACCTTCTTTTTCATACCAGGCTACCCACACTGCAGAGGAGGCTGGGACCTCTGCCCCTGCTGTACTCTCTGCTTTGGCCCCACTGCTTTATGTCCTAGCTGGACTTGTCTAGTTAGGGGCTTCATAGGGGAATTGGAAACCTGACAGTAATCTTGGCTATCTCCATGTCATTGCTGGTTCCATCTCAGGAGGTGTAACCAGAGATTAATGCTTCCCTTTGGATTCAGAACAGTGTGCAGTTCTCCACCTCCCCACAGATTTTCTACATAAGGCGGGACATCCTATTCTAAGGAGATGAAAATTAGGGCAGGCAGCTCAAGAACATCATCATCAAGATATAGTCATGAGTTATGCTCCTTAAGCACCTGATGTTTTATCTCTGCAGATTGTTCCTGGCTAAAGTGGACATCTCAGGACCTCTCTCTCCCCTAAGTATTGTTGGCATTCACCAGGTATGTCTTTTGACACTGAACTTGTAGGATTCACTTGTGGAAATTTTCTGTCATCCAGGAGAATGACTCCCATCATGTTTTACGCTAAACTTGAATTAAAGGAATGCAAAGTCCAGATATAGATCCCAAAATTGCATACAACATTTTGAATTTAAAGCCACAAGACAGGAGCAGAGCCTAGGATCCTTCAAAAATTTCGATTTTTTACTTTTGATTAACAGAGATCTTTAAGCAGGCTGCAGGCTTTCTATCTTGCAAAGAGAGATGACAATGAATCTCTACCCTTCTCATACTGGAGGGATTTTGCAAAGAAAATAATCACTGAAATAGAGTGGAGCATTGAGGCTACATTAATTGTATAAGATACATACAGATATATAAGGTATATAAGATCACTTGTGTAAGATTGCTCGTAAGTATCTCAAGAGCCTATTCTGAACTTTCAAGAAAGTTATAGGTAAACCTCCTCTAATCTACTTTCATTTTTAATGAATGTCAGTTACGAGGATTTGGTGTTGTATTCTAGGTAGTATGATTCTAGAAAGCCCTGGAAATTCATAGGAATTTTTAATCAGCAAAATAATCCTAGAAACGGAATTAATTTGATCTATACTGGTATTCAGTTGCCGAAATATATTTCCTTCTCCATGGCTGAAGCACAAAATCAGCACACAAAAACGTTTCCATGGGGGACTCAGTAGCTTTGTTGGTCCCCAGGATCATCATTCTCAGCATGACCAGTCTGAGGAGGTTCAAGGCTCTAATTTTGATGTTATTTTTGGAAATGGCTGGAGTTTCTGCAGTTTTGGCTTTAAATGAGATCGGAGTCATGCTTCTCAGCCTCAGCTGCCAAGCTAAACTTTTCCCTTGGTGTGAAAGCACGTGTTTACCCATGTGCAATCTAAGCTACAATGTCTTCCTGTAATTGCATTTGTAAAACGTCTTCCTAAAAATGCTACCTTTCCGGAGAGTGATGATTTTTCATTTGTCTGCACACAAAAGGGGAAAAGAGTTAAAAAATGCAAGTGTCACATATTGTACATGAGCTAGTTTGTTTTAAAATTAAAATAACCCGCGGCACCAGATGCTATTATTACTGTTAATTCATTGCCTCACTGTATCTGCCTCTGTACGACTTGATGAATTTCCGCTACACATGCATTGTTGCAAATGCATTTCCAAACACTTCATATAAAGCAGGCTTTAGATAGCTCACCACATTCTTATGAAAAGCAACATTGTGAAGCAACCATGGGGAGCAGTCATATAAAACTGATGCTCAGCACCCACTACCCAGCAACACAAAAGGAATAATCAGCTGAAGAGAATAAGCTGGTTTATACGCAGAAACCTGGATTCCAGTGGGCCTGTGTTTTCTGGGCTGGGATATTAAATTCTGTTGGGAAGTTTGTAAAGGCTGCTGTGAATCTGCACAACAGAATCTGGCACCCAGTTGCTGCATATCTTCTGATAGACCGTAAAATCAAATTGAACTGGGCAGCCTTAGGCGAGGGCTACCAGCACGCCGGTTTGACCTACTTGAAATCTAAAGCTTCATTAAACTCTTTCTGCCAAATAAAAACTAACCTGAGCCCTCCCAAAAGTCAAACCACATTTCCATTGTGGTCCAAGAGCAATACACTGTAATGCCCCTTTATGCTCCTAGTCCTGTCTGTCCTTGAGGATTGACTCCAAGGCAGCTCTAGCTTCTATTTGCAGCTACATAGAAATTCCTTTAATGAAGAGTAAAGGAAAGACTTGTTGAAACTCTGTCTCATCCAGGCACTCCTGGATACTCTCTGGCCACCACTCCACACACTGCTCTGGCCACGCTGGCTGCCAAGAGATTTTCCAGTAAATGTTGAAGCTGTTGCGCTTTGCAGCACAACCTTTACCTCTTAGATCGCTCTTCAGTCAAGGACCTACAGCTTTGTACTGACAGAAGAATCCCTAAGAATCAGAAATTCATCAAAACTGTTGGTATATTCTTTTTTTCAGCCATTTCACACTTTTGTTCAGGTTAGCAGATGACAGTGCTCAAACAACACATAAAAACCATGTCAATCTTCTATTTTTGGCATAACCAGGAAGAGACTGTCTGGTAGGTCTCACTAGAGAGGTTGTCCACTGAAGATTTTTACCTCCATTTTGTAGAGGCAAGAGGTCTAAATAAACAAAGAAGTTTCAAAATGTTCATCTGGCCAAAAATCTCTACCAGCTTTGACTTCCCTCTGCTTCTAAGAAGCACTGTGAAACTTCTGTGACTTCATTACCATGTAGTGCAAGTCCTTCTGTCATTATTTCTCCACTGATTTCTCTTGTAGAGCGATTTTGCAAGGCGTGACTTTATCAGAATTCTAACAGTGAGTTCCCTATCACTCAAAGATAGGTGACAATGGGTTCTAACATTTTATTGTATGCTATACAAAGACATTGCCTTCTTTGTCTATGAATGGAATGTTTCCTTTTGATGATGATGCTTCTCTAAGTACTTTGCTGGTGCTTCTTCTCACATTGTTAATTCTAATTGGCATCAGATAAGGAAGACCTGCTGTATCTTTGGAAGAACTGCAATAAAAATGTTGCAGTTTTCTCCCCTCATTTAAAGGCCATATTCATATCTGTTTTTTCCAATCAGACCCATTAGTGCTTAACTCTTTTCATAAACAATGATATGTTCATAAGAGAAATAACTACATGGAATTCAGTTATTCATGAAAAATAATGATACAAGATAGGTTAAAAAAAAAACCAATTGTGAAAAATCCTTCAGCAGAAACAACCAAAAAGGTTGGTTGTAGAAAGAAAAAGAAAAAAAAAAATCTCTACTGGGCTTGATACCGAGTCATCTGTTTATTCCCAGTACATGGTGAAGATAAGTGCAATTTGCAAAGTTTCAGTCTGGCTTGTTTTGAAACACTGCATACCAGAAGGATTCAATCTGGAGGTGAAAAGAAGTTGCCTCATCTGATCAGTGTATGCAGAATTTCTACAGTAAAAAGACAATAATGGGAAATTCACCTGTTCTCATTTTTCATTATAAAATAAAATCTTAGGCTGTATATTTCAAGTGCTTGGCTTAAGTTCATGAATCTGTTGAATGAAAAGGGGAAGATTTATGGTTTCTTGCTGTTTGATATGAAGAAAGCTAGCTAAGTGTGAGGTCTTTGCTAAGTTTTACTTCAAAACTTGGATTTGTTCTATGGCATAATTTGTCGGTTGCAAATTACAATGATTGAGCCAGGTGATAGCCAAAACTGAACCTGTCCTATAACTGGGACCTTAAATCTGATACTACATTGTGTTTTGTTTGAATTTTCTACTTTGCACCATAGCAACCCTGCTGCAGAAGTCCTTTATTTAAACTGGAATAGATCTAGAAAGGCAGGCTTTTGGATTCATTATAGGGATGAGGAAAGAGGAGAATAAATTGATAATTAGGCTTAAGAGAATAGAAGCAGGAAGGAGATACTAGCACTCTCTGTAAACATTGGAGGCAGTAGAGCAGTAGATTCTCTATGGCACTGCTGACAAGGAAACAAATGACCTTAAAGTGGGAATGAATAAGCATAAGCTGAAGAGGAGAAGAGGTTATCAGCTCTCCGAAGAGTGAGGGGCTGACCCAGCCTTCCAACAGGACCAGTAGGAACAGAAAGCCCTGATTTAGGTTCCTAGGCAGATTGTCTACCTCAGTTGTTATAGTAAAGGGCTGAGTTTGCTGATCCCCAGTTCCCATTTGGCTTCATGTTCCTACCTTCAGATACAGGACGTGCCTTTAGTTAACCCTGAGACAGATTTTCAGTCCAGATTTTTTGGCTAGTGTGATCTTCACTGCAACCAAAGAAAATATTTGTAAGAAAGAACTGCAGCAAAGTCCAATGCTTTGGTTTCTCAGGCACAAACAGAACTCACCAGATGGGGTCACAAGAGAAGAAGAACTAGTCTAAAGCATATCTTCACCCACCCTACAATTTTTTTGCAGATATTCTAACAGACACTGTATTTGTTTTCCTTCTGTTGAGCTTCCTGGTGTATGAAAGAGCACTGATACTACACCTGGGCTCACAAACAGTTTTCAGATGTTTTTCAATACCTGAACTTCAGCAGATAAAATTTTTGTGATTTGCCTCCAATTGTATCTTTAATGAGTTGAAAAAAAGCACTGCATGTCTGTGCTCCAAAATTCAGGGTGACTCGGCTGAGGGGCCAGCTTTTGCAGCTTGGCCCAATTTTTAGTACACATTCATGTATCTTCTGTTTATATTTTCTTATTCATCCTACTCATCAGTAAATATGATTTTCAAAGAATTCTCTCAATTTTTAACTAAGTCAACACTATGTTTGCCAGGGACAGTATCATTACTGAGGGAGGAATTACACCTTGTGCCAGCAGAAATCATGGGACCTGTGCTTGAAGGAAGCCTGCAAATCATTCTCATTAAAGGCACAACAGCAACTAATTCTAAGGTTCATATCACTAAGTGAAGAGTGAAGCCACATGAGCATTATTTCTCCTTCTGGAAAGAGGAGAAGTGCTTCTCCTCAGTGGAGAGCTGGTAATACTGCCTCAGGCAGAAAGTAGGGCATTTTGGACATCCCTTCCACACATAATTTCTATGATGTATGATAATGAAAAATACCCAGTTTACAGTATTTTTATATTAAATGCCAGTGATGTATTTTTAAGTTTTGCTTCAATAATATCTCTGAGAAGTCACATTTTCTGTGAAGTAGAAAGAATTTTCCAGGTGGCTTGAAATGAGATCTTAGCCTCAGGTTTGAAATGTTTGCTCATTGCAAAGAGGGTATCATCCTCTCCAGGCATTTCCCTTTCCCTATAACAAAACTCACTGTTATTTCAGTGGTATATTGCCATGGTCTCAGTATCAGTGAGTTGTCACATTTCAGTGACAATTATGTTTACCCTTTGGGACTGTTAGAAGAATCTTGAAACAAGTATTTCTAACCCTAAATTATTTACATTATTTTAATTATAAGGAGATCTGAAAGCAGGAAATATATTTAATTTTTTTCCAGCAAAGTTCTTTATTCAGAGTCATATTTTACAAAAAACTAAGTCACCAAAAAATAGGAGTTTCTATAATTGAAATTGGAGGTAACTAAAGATGGGGAATAGGCTGGTAACTCAGAAATATAAGCTTGGTAAATCAAAGTGGTTGAAGGACACAGACGAACAGAAATGAATGACAGCCCTCTGTTAATAAATTAGATGCTACTATACAAATTAATTATGATTTTTACTTGTATATGTGTATTATTCATCTTTTATCATGGCTCAAAGTTCACACACTTCATCTGTAGAGGGAACTCTCTGAGACAGAAGTGAAAATGAAAAGAGCAACACCACAGACCCAGTGCCTCAATGACTTTATATTACATTCAGTTAAATAGTTTATTACGTTTTTCAATAAAAGGCTAAGAAAAAGCCCACTAGCTTACAATTTTCCTTGGCAAAAAAAATCTGATTTAAACACAACAAAAAGACTTGCATGGGTTCAAGAAGGGTGACCAAAGCACTGTTTTTTGCTATCATTGGAACGCTATCAAATTATGTGTCCAAAACAAATGAATCTGAATGGAAGTAGTTAAAATACTGAAGTAAACCAGTCCAATTTTTTTAAAGATATTATTGCTAGCAGTATCCTCCTCCATTAGAAATCTGCACTGGGAGATAGGGACCCACTTCAAGTAAATGAGTCACTTTTGCTTCCTAGCCAGAACAATTAAACTTCTTGTATAAAACATGACCTGAAGCCTGCCCTTCACCACATCATCCCTCCTTAAACTCCCAGAGGTCAGCTCTGACATTTAACAGCTCACAAATTCAGTTTCTTAGCTCCTGAGGCCAACTTCATGCTTTTAAAACCAATACTTTGTTACTGAGATTGATATATGTGCCTGTGTGTGCTTGGATATGTGAGTATAAATACGTGTATGCACATATACAGCAAGCACATACTTCTGTTTCCAGCCTATTCAGTGTTGTCAATGCTTTTTTTTATCATTCTGCAGATATAACACCTTTTTCTCTTCTCTTGTATAGCTGTCATGAATTGTAAAGGTGTACATTGTCACACCAAACACTATTTCAGTGCTGGTGCCAAGATATGAGCTTGTCACACAAAACTGCACAAAACAGATGATACAAACAAGCCAAATAAACAGTTAATGCATTTTGAAACTTGGTCCTTCTTTATTGCTAGCAGCTGAGTAGTTGTAGGTGTTGGGGTTTGGGGTTTTTTTTCCCCCAATTGTTATTGATCTCTTGCCATATTGTGCATACAATTCCCTGAAAACATTAGCTCATTTCTACACCAGTTTTAAAGCTTAGCTCATCTGGGTTATGTGCTTTGGTGTGTAGGTGTTGAGTGCTAAATACAACTTAATTTTTCATTTGTAAAAGGCATGCTTAACAATAACAGCTACTTAATTAGTTTGATCTTCTGAGCAATTTATCACACTCTTTCTACCAGCATAAAAGTAAGGCCATTAGGTAGCAGGTGCAGTTTGGGGTGTCAGGAGGAGAGAATTTTAAGCTGTTTGTATACATTTCCCCAGAAATTTCCTCACTTTTCCATAATGTTTCCTTTCAGTGGTAGTAGGGATGAAGTAATGTCATTATAGTAAAGGTAATAATTCAAAGTTCACTAATATATAACAAATGAAAGCAAATATAATGTGACTTTTCCCTACCTGCTCTGGCTCATTCAGACAAGCTCCCCCAGGGCACAGAAGAACAATGAATCATTTTAAGTATTTGATAAGGACCAAATAAAATTGAAACCACAGATGAAGAGTTTTTCCTAAGTTTATTCTTCAAAATAGCTTTGTGATGATATGCAAGCTATACAGCCAGGCTTCTCCAATGCAAATCATTTGTGAAATCCATTTTGTGGTACTGACAGAAAATAATAATACTTGTATATTTCAAAAATACTACCAAACACTATATTCAGTCTCTTTCTAGGTTTTCAAAGACTTTCAGTGCCCACACTTTCAGACTCTGCCATCAGTGTGTCAGAAGGAATAGATGACTGGAAAAGATCCATTGAAGCTACTAAGACACAGATTGACTTTTAAAGTGTTAATGATGACTAACTTTATTTTTATGATTTATGTACTGAAAAACCTCTTTCCTAAACAAACAAATAACTTAGCCAACCCAGCCATAAGTTCCATTATGTTCTTGCTAGCCAGATTTCACAAGGTGGCCACTGAGGTCCTGTAAAATTAAACCAACAGCTCATCACAGAACTTCACAGCGTGCGAGAACATCGAGATGGAGAAGCCCAAGCCCAATTAGATCATCCACTCAGCCCACCCTTCACCTCTGCCAACGATGCAAACTTCCATGGTGTTCTCATTTTATGCTGGCCCAAGGAAAATGAACTTCATCTCATATAAAAGAAAGAATGTAGGGTCAAGCATCAAGAGAAAGTACAGTCTGTACTTATAATAGCCAATGCAGTTCTCCCAAACTCCCTTTTATTCAATTACCAAAAAAAAAAAAAAGGGGAAAAGTGAGAAAAAAACCCCCCTCCTAAACCTGAATCATCTGAGCAGCTGAATGTTATTAATGTTTGTCTATTTGTGATAATTGCTGACATCAGCAGATGGAGGTAGTCTTGTTTTTGAATGTCATGGTCTGTGACCTGGTGTTCCCTTCCTACAGTTGTAATCATATTATGGCACTGAGATCCATGCTGTTGTTATGTTGTCTGATGGAGAAAAATAAATCTTTTTTTCCAGTCAGCAGATTTTTTTTTTTTTTTTTAAGGAATACAAATTTATCCTATACTTCTGGACAACCAGTTTTTCATAGATAACATCCCATCTCTCTTTATTTTGACTGATCTAAACCTGAATTCTTGCTTTTCAAGCTGTGGCTTCAGAGAACACCCTGACTTTATCTTGTAGCCTTCATTTGATCAAAAGTACTAAATAGTGAAAAAATTAAGTTAGGTTGTTTTTCAGGATGTTAGTTGGATATTTTGATTGGGTGACTTAATTTTAATTTTTTTCCCCTTTAATTTTTGAAATCCAAAGAATGAGCTCCCAGAACTGTTGGAATCCCATTGCTGAATTAATTGACAGAGACAAAATTCCTCAGCATCCCAGCAAACAGAACCACTACATCTGAATCTGCACAACTCAGAGACCATATTTTCCCCTTTTGGGGAAATAATACTGTACAATGCTTTGCAGAAGTCTGCAGGAGATGTTTGGCACTCTGAAAAGAACAAATCTTCTTTATGAGTGTTTTTTTCAAGAGGGAAAGCTAGCATGGGGCGATGCTTCAAGGGACAAAGCATGACAGGAGGTGCATGGTGCTGTAGCTGCAGGAGGCAAGCAGCAGGGAAAAAAACCCCAGTCTGGCACCTCCTCCAGTGTGTTTAATACCACATCCAAAGCTGGACTATAGGGTAGGTCAATAGAAATTCCAGGTGGCTGAGACTAGGGCAGGCCAAAGTAACGCAAACTTTTATCCTTGGCATGCAGAAATGTTTCTAAGACTTCCATAGCTCTTGCCATTTGCAACAGTGATGCCTATTAAAATGCTTACAGCAACAACCACACTCCTTTTTTTGTACTTTGCTTTAGAAGTAATGTATAATAATTGGAATTTGAGCCGAGCTTTCCAAGACCTCAAGTTGTGTTAAATGAATATACACACACACTCTATTTCAAGATACACAGTAAAAATAATGCTCTAAAAATAATGTGTTTCATATGTGTGTGTGTATGTTACAAATTAGCTGTTATTTTAAATGTTTCACTATAAAAAGCCCCCACACAACATCAGAGGGGAGTCCGGCCCTAAATGGTATTAAACTCTAGGGGTATATTTAAATAATTGCTCAAGTTCCAGTTTTTATTCTGATGTAATTAAAGTATGTTTTACACGCTAATCAAAATTAAATAAAAATTATTAAGTGTTAATTTGCATTTAATTAGTTTTCAGTAAAATAATACTGCATTTCCGTGGTTCACTGTATAATACACAGGGTAAACCAAAAAAAAGAACATTCTACTGTAGAAAAGTTACAACTGTAGGAGCTATAGGGAAGAATGTTCACTGTACAAGTTGTACAAAAAGAACACTTCAAAAGCATGGAACTGCTCTCATAGCATAGAAATACTCTGCTCCTTTCCTTTGTCAGCTGATCGTGGCTTAAGGTCTCACTCATTTAAATTATTACTTTAGAAAAATATCTTCTTCCATGTCTGAGACAACATACTTAAACATGGCATGGGTGTGGGATGAAGGGATTCGAGTTATTCACTGGGGAGCAGCAGAGGTTTTCAGGAAGTAACAGCACTTTGTTCTCCACAGAAGAAAACAGGCAGCAGAGCACAACCCAGGAGAGGCATTTTAGAGCAGAAAATTATGTTGTTAGGTAAATAAAGATTTCCCCCTCCCTCCCCCCGCAAAAAAAAAAATTATTGTCCAGAGAACCCTGGGTTTATTTCAAGAAACAATCAAGTTGAAATATTTTGGAAAAACCTGCCACCCTCATTTCTTGAAAGAGTTTCAATAGGTTTGGGTTCCCTTTCTCCACTTCTCATGGCTCAGCAAACCTATGGAGCTCAGGTTCATGAGATGAGCCAGGTCATGGGACAGACATGGAGGTTTGTCTCAACTCCTTCTCCGGCAGACAGCTCTAGTCTGTTAAGATCCATTCAGAGCAAAAGCACTGGACTTAGGACAGCAAGGAAAAATCTTTCTGAATTCAAAACATTTCATGGTTTGGGGTTTTATTTAAATTATTTCTGAGTTCTGAATGAAAGCCTATATATTCCATATTTCTCCTGAATGCTTGTTTTCTGCCACATATTTCAATGTTTCTCTTTCCTAATATGCTTTTGCCAATTCTACTTGCAATGAATATTATGGGAGCCTTTGCAACAATAAAATGAGCACAAGCAAAACTGTGTAAGAATCTCTGGCACTTCAGCATCTGGACTAACCTGGTTCCTGTTGTTTCATGTCACCACACAAAATCTTTTCCTCTTTCTGGTCTGGGATAGAAGTGATAGTAGGGCTGAAGTGGTAATTGAATAGCACCAGTAATTACCAAATTAATAAAATACAAATGGAAAATAAATTTCTCTCCAAACTCTCTGTATGAACAATTTTCCCCTTGTAGCAGGTGGTGGATGTGATTTCATAGAAATCACAAAAAGGCTGGCATTGATAGGGACCTTTAAGATATCTTGTTCCAACCCCCCACCATGTGCAGGGATTCACCCACCAGACCAGATTATTTAGGGCCCCATCCAACGTGGTCTAGAGCACTTCCTTTATTGTTTCAGGTTTCATAACAAGATACTTCCCTAAATTATTTCTCATCCATTGGTCTGGTTCTATATCAGTTCTTAGTGAAATCTGTGGCAATTAAACTAATTATATCAACTTACTTTATGAATTGAATTAACGATCTAAATACTTTATGGCTGAATTATGTCATCTTGTGCCAACTGCAACTTCAGGAAGGGCAGGCTGCTAGCTAACATAATTGACACCAAACAACTGTCTGCAATCTTTGCACATCACTTGAATTTGCAAGACATCTTTGAAATGTTGCCATTATGTGTTGTGTGATGATAGGGTGCTTTCTGGTTCCTTTTTCTTATAGGGCCTGAATTTTCAGGATGAAACTTAAGAGGTTTGTTCAGCCTCACTGTGAAAACCCTTCTACAGATGAGAAGTCAGTGGCTCTCCACAAGTGGAAGGTTAATTTTGGGTGTGAAGGAAAATGGACTGAACTCATTCTCACAGGGATTGTTTCTTCATGTAAAACATGGGAAAGAACATCTATGGCAGTGGTTTGGGAACATTGTGCATATTTCTGGAGGTTTTTTTCAGGTAAGAGGTTTCTTGAAAAGCCTTATTTAGTTTTCAGAGCCTACTTAGGACACCATGGACCTTTACTCCTTTAAAGTCTACAGATCCTTTAACAGTATGATCAATAAATAACGATAATAGTAATAATAATAACCAATAGTATCTACATAATTACCCCTTGACTGCTTGATTTTCACCAGGCACAGAAGAACAAGTTAGGATCACATCTGCACTATGCACAGTACAAAACATGGTCTGACCAAGGACAGGCATTGCTCCCAGCATAATGTGGAAAGGAAGTTTAAAACTGTACAGAAGAATTTAAGCTTTGCCTACAATGCATTGTTCAAGAGTTTGCAATGCTAAACAGGTAGAAGAATAATCTGAAGTACAGAGAGCCATCACAACAGCAAAAACCAGGCTGGAAATAGGGCTCTGCCACCTTCAGGACCTGAACTAACCTCTGCCCTGCCCTTCTTGGTGCTGTGTCATGCCTTCTGTTACCACGTGCCTATTTCCTTACAGAGCCATGAAGAATAAAATATGGGATAAATGCTTGTGAAGGATCTCTTTGGCAGAAACCCCACTGTGGCATGTTACATGCAGCTTAAAAAATAAAGGGGGAAAAGGAAGAGAGGAAGGAAAGGCACCCATTTTATCCCCCTTCATTTTCCTAAGATTAGCCATTTCAATATGGGATCTTGTTTTGCAGGGCTTTGGATCAAAATCAAGGATTTTGTTTCTTCGGTTTTAAGAACTTTTCATCACTTTTTCCTTCTAGCTTGAAAATGCAACCTTAAATACTTTACCAGGGAAAGCTTCAATATTTGAAAAATAATTTTACCCTGCCAGCATCTGTATTTAAAATCAACGTCAATCCAGATTCAATTCTGACTCCCACAAAGGTATATTAATTTTCACCAGAAAACTTCTTTGCTCTTTATGTTCACCTATTACACAGGACTGAAGAAAGAGTGGGGAATTCTCCATTACTTGAGAGCATCCCTTCTGTTGTTTGTTCTTACTTCTCTGATTCCCTCCATAAGCTGTAAGGCACAAAGACAGAAAAATGTGCTCTACCACAAGATTTCTTTGGCCTTCAGTTAGGGTGGAAGTCAGACTTTTTGATTACTGAGCACTGAATACAGAATTTGGACTAATTAGCAGGGATGGGGAGAGGTAAATGGCTATTAATATGATTACTGTGCAATGTGCAGGACCACAGTGTGTGGGAGGCTGGAACACAGGATTTGTTCTCTTAGGTCAGGACAGCTCTGTGCCAAGCCGAGTATTCTCCTGCCAGCCAACTTCAACGTGTGTAGCATCTGGATAGTGTGGAAAACCACAACAATGAACCCACCCTATTGTGCAGCTCTGAAGGAGGGAGTGAGCTAAAGGTGGAATTCCCTCCTGATCTCTGAGTGAAGAATGCAGTTTAACTTCACTTCTGTTTCACCAAGTATAAAACCACTCAGCCAAAATCCCATCTTTAACCAAGATCCTTTTGACACCCTACTGTTCCTGCTTCTTTCTGGCCATTCAGTATGGGTTTATCTGGCATGAATTCTGCATTTTAAAACTGCTTACATCTCACAAAACCCGTATGCAGGCTCAGGTTTCTGATTCATGGTGAGCTGTTGCGGATGTGGATGTGACCACTGAAGACGCTCCAGTTCACAGCTGTCCTGTGCACCCATGAGCTGGGAACAATGGAAACCAACTTCTGGGAGAGCAGAACAAGTGGTGTCTGCCCATCATTAGCCAGTCATTCTACTAAAAAAAAAATGTACTTTTTCTGCCATTTGTATCAATTTGTCAACTGGCAGCGGTTCCATCCTGCTGTTCCTGCCAGAGCCTCAGCATCCTGCAACTGAATGTAGATGAGTATGGCCTTAACTTTGCAGAGCCACAACCAGCCTGGCTTCTGAGACAGCTGTATCAAAAATTGATATACTTCTAGGTACAAACATCTTGACTGTGTCAGCTGCTTTCAGAAGAAATTTGATGTGCTGAGGGTAGGCGTTTATTTTAGCTCTTGCTGTCTTGTTAACATAATACTTAACTTTCTGTAGGGTTTATATAGCTGTATATACATGTCTATATGTTAATGCTTTAGTGAAAAAAAATAGTACTGACACTCAAATTTTAGCCTCCAGGGCTTTTAAAATCTATGTAATTGATTATTTGGTGTCCAGAAATATTTCTTTTCTGTAGAAGGAGATTTATAACCTTAGCTTTAACAGAAATCTTGGATGCAGTTCATGCTTCCAGTTGAGTGGCTGATACTCTTTAAACAAAAGACTGCAATGATGACAGCTACTGTATAATGGACTTCTGTGATGAATTTCCAGATGATTGATCATTTTTCCAAAAACTTTTGAACTTCTGGTATTTTCAAACATTTTCATGACTAAACTGTAAGTTAGCCTGAATATCTGTGAACAACAGATGACATGAGCTTAAGAACAACAAACAGTGAAATACACCCTGAAATAATTTTGCAGAAGTACTTGCACATTATTTTAATCAATCGAGCAATTCCAATATTCTGACAGAGGTGAAAAATTAGTTGCCACTGAACTGACTGCTTCATGGGCCTGAACTCAGCCTAGAGAGTCAATAAGACTTTTTTTTCCCTTGCCATCAGTGGGGTTTGAATAAGACCTTAAAAGGAAAACCTTTCTGATTTCTATAGAATGTCCCCCTAAGGACACTGTTGCTCACAAGGGCAAATCCTAACAAATCCTCAAATGCTCCAAAACACTGCCAGCAATCTGAGACTAAGAGATACAACACTTCTGTTTATTAATTGTTTTCTGTAACAGCTCAGCTATACTGAAAATTGCAGTCTGTGTGAAAAAAAGTTTATTTCCAGTTTTAAAAACTGAACTCTGCATTCTTCAGTAAATGGTGGCAGGAGCTGCTCCTTGCTTCAAAGCCATTTTGGGCCATTTCATTCCACAGATGCTGTCTTTTTCTTTCCTTTATTAAAAAAAAAAACAAAACAAAACAAAACCAAAAACCCAAAAACCCCAAAAACAACAGCACAAACATTTTTTATAAGAACAAACCGCTAATTAAGCAATAATGGCATGATGAACAAAGTGGAAGGGTTTTAAGGCCCCCAAACAAATGCTAGGGTCACCAGGAGTTAGCTTCATCTTACATTTAATTAAAAGCTCACCTGGATAATTGCACCATATTCTTCCCTCAACCAATGTTTTTTCCCAAGATGTAGTGGAATTTTTGTTCTTGCTATATTACATGCAAGGCTGCAAGTTTCCTTCTTATTAAGAGCCTTTTGCAGAGGTTGAGCAAGGATGTGAAAAATGTACTTGATATGCAAACATATTCTTTAAAAAAAAAAAAAAAAAGATAAGGTTTACCAAGTGCTGGAATCTAATCAAGTAAAACTAAAGTAAATGGAATAACCAAAGTACAGATGCTATGGAACTTAGCCAGTAGTTCATACCCTTGTGAGTGATGCCTCTGAAGTACATGGTCGAATTTATTCTTGGTATAACCCAATGAATAAATCTACACTCTTGGGATTCCTCTGTGGGATGCAGGTTCCAAGTCTCTATCTATATTGAAAGCTGAATTGCAAATCAAAAAAATACACAATGAAAACTGCAAACATTTCATGAGGCAGATACACATATTAAAGGATTAATATTTTCAAAGGCTGTGCCTTCAGAATAGAATATATTCTTATTAAAGGGCAGGTGGTACATGGTCCTTAAAACTATTCAGACTGTTATTGAAAGCATATTCATGACTCATCCATTGCAAAATCAGTAATTCTCCACTGTACTTTTTTTTCTTCATCTGCTCTGTCCTAGCCCTTCTATGTAAATAAACCTAGGTATTGCACATTTTTTCAGTGCCATCAACATGTTTTATGCCGGATATATATTAATCAAAAAAAGGTGATGTTCTGTTGTGCTATGAAATGTCTATCAAGAGACTTAAAACAATATTCTTTTTTCTCTTTTATTTTTCCCCATATCCTAGTGACTTCAACAGATGCCACAAGATTTTCAAAGAAATATTACCAGATTTTATTCAGTTGCTTTGGTGCGTGACTGCAGAGAACAAGTCACGCTTTTTGTCATCATTTAATTTGTACTGCACAATTAGTGACATTCTGGTTTCCAGCTAGCAGTTAAAATGTTCTCAGTTCAACAAGTGATTATTTATTTCCCTTTATGGAAAGAATGAAGTGGCAAATACAACACAATATTTTTTTAATTTCTCATTTATATTATTTATACCCCAAATAAAACAGATCCTAATTGAGAAATAAAGGCAGCAAGACAACATTCCTGCTTCAGTGAACTAGCATCTAATATATCATCATGGTTTTGAACAGAGATGAATGCTGTAGACAAAAAAAGAATAATCTTTGTAGCTTTAGGGTCGGCTAGGCATTCCCAGGAATCATTTTCTGTGTTTTTCAGCAAGTACAGCACTTACCATATATGTTCATAATATTTACATACCATAATATTCTTAGTTGTAAAAGCTCAGGGTCATATTGTCACACGCCTTGGAGGATTAGTGGGAAAGTTACTCACTTGTAGCTTGGTGCCTGCTTGTCTGCACATACATTGCAAAACAAAAGGAAATCCCCTTCAATTCAACTGATGCCAACAACTCTCCTTCCTAACAGCAATACACAAGGTCAGCTTTGGTGTAAGACTACTGACTTAGGATTTATTAACATTTTGGTGAGTTTTCCAAAACGAATACATTCATATTTCAAAACAAATATTTCCAAAAGCACCTTGAAGATTTAGGAGCACAAATCCCATGAGTAAAGGATTTGTGAACCCAGAATACATCAGCTGTATTTTTCCTAAAAGCATCCCGGGAAGCTTTCTTGATTGTCAGCCTCTCACACTTTCTTTACCTCCAGAAGAGTCTCAGATGCAGCAGGAACACACTCTCTCATGTGCCTGCAGCCCTGCTGGCCAGGCTAGAAGCTGTCCATTAGGTATCTGGATGGACAGGAGGATACCAGGAGGTGCAAGGCAAGGCTGAGGACTGTTCCACAAGCTTTTCCTTCAAGCAGGAAAGGCTTCAACAGTTGGTTTTGGTTTTTTTTTCTGAGTTGCTCCAGCAAATTTCTTACAAATTCTGGTTTGTACTTAGAAATGAAAAACACCTGCAGCTCTGATTTCTGATAGGCTGAATGCTAAGGGTGAAACAAAGTGTTGGAGAATATAAGGATAAGGTGATATTATTGTTATAATCACTATTTTCTGCATTATGTGTGTGTGCTTACGGCTTAGCCCACTACTGCCACACCATTAACATTAGAATTTTTAACCAGTCATCTGCATGTAAGTGGTGAATCAGGACCTCTGTAACCATAGAAGTGCTAGAAATTTTGTAGGTTTACATGGTTTGTCTCAGCCAGTTTACAGCTGCTCTTGCAGTTTGAGTTTCACAGAACTCTCCAAGTATTTTCTGCTTTTCTCTTCCTCATCTTCCTCTCCCTTCCCTTTCCTTCTGGTGGTGGCATTGCTTATCTGCATTTCTTTCTTGGATAGTTCCCTGGCAATCCCTTTTGCTGTAAAAGATGAAAAGTATGGAGAAATCGTCTCAGAAGAATTACTGAATCTTTTCTTTCTCCTGAAAGAGAGAATTAAAACAACTCTAACATCAGTGAAATTGACTGTGATGTTGCCAAACAGAAATTATTGTTACAAGGCCTTTAGCTGTTAGCATAACAAAATAGATCTTGGATCACTGTTACTCAAAACAGCCTTTAATGGAAAAAAAGCCACACCCTGCTAATGTCTCTGAACTTAAGGGATGCAAAACAACAATGATAAGAGAGACCACACAATTCTGTACAGAGCCCTGTGTTCCAGAAGTTTAACAAATAAGGGCATTGCAGACCAAATCCTGCTGGTAGTTCTCATAAGTAAAAGATGACTTCATTTATTATTTTACAGAATGACATTCTCTTATTCAAGTAATTAGTGCATATGTTGGAGGACTCAGCTCATGATACAGTCCTGAAAGCTTACATTTTTTGAATACTAATTCCAGATTGCATGATGATTGAAGGGGCACTAAGATGAACTGATTTTTAAATATCTCAAGTGACCACGCTCCCCATGAAAACTGTACTTTGTAGACACTTTCAGGCCCCCAAAAGACATGTCCTTACTATGACCTTACAGCTATGCAATGGGCACTTAGGATGACATCATAAAGAGGCCACTACATTCCAGATTAATTTGCTATCTACTAGCAAGTATTAATTTACTGTCATTAAAATGGGAGCAGAATGACCACATCTGTGTCAGTCAGGCCTTTAGGGACCGTGTTAATGTCTGCAGTGGAACTGTGTGACAAGTAAAGGTCAGAGACACATGACCCCGTGCATACAATTTATTTTGAGTTATTGTGCTGATGCTGTGTTCGCAGTTACTCTGAACATTTTCTCACATTGTACCTGCAGCGCTCAAACTTTTTCCTTCTGCCTTGAACTCTGCAACCATCTGTGAAGAAGTTTGATAAGCAGAAATTCCCTCCAAGGTTCTTGGCGTCTTCCTGGTTTTTATCCTTTTCTCTATCAATTTTCATACATTCTTTCTTTGCATAGTTTGAACTGAGAAGCCCTTTTTAATTAGGGTGTAGTGATCTGATCACCACAGGTGCAAAGGAGGAATTTTTCCTGGGGTGTAGTGTTGTAGACTTAGCTAAGAGGGATAATACTTCAGTTGTTTTTACCTTCCTTTCACAAATTAGGTGTTGGATTCACTGTGCAACACTTCATGGACCACTGGTCTGATCTGATAAGGCAAGTCGTATGTTCCTACTTACACTGCACGGCTGCCATTTGACTTAAATCATTAAAATGCACCCTAAACTGAGGTACAGACAAATAAATTTTGAATACATGGTGCTAACCATTTTTCTTTTTGCATTTTGTTTTGGGTTGGTTTTTTTGGTGGTTTGGGGTTTTTTGGGGTTTTGGTTTTTTGTGGTTTTTTTTTTTTGTTTTGTTGTTCTTTGTTTTTTTTTTTTTGTTTAGCTGAAGACCTTAATTAATGAAGAGAAGGAATGCCAGAATAGTATGAATCAGATGGGCTGGACACATGTGATGTCATGATAAAAGAGAAATCCCCTTTCAGAGCTGAAGTATCTGATGAAATAAAAGCCAATTTTCAGGCAGCTGTGAAGTTGACAGAAGAGCCTTTGTGACACTATAACCACCACCTCCTGCATGGGACAACCTCAGAACATTCTGAATCGTCTTTGGGATATATAGAAGCCAAAGGCTGATAAAGAGATGAGTCGGTCTCCTCAGAGGCTTGTAGGGGATTTCTCTGTCCTCTCTGTTCTCTGTTCTCTTTTGTTTGATTGTGGTTTTAATTCTCAGGGGGAGTCCTGGTGGAAGCAGAGACCTTGCAGTTGCTGTTGCAACAGATTTTAAAAAACCCCATCCAAAAACAAAAACCCCTAGCATCTTTTTATTTAAAGCCAAAAGTTTATAAGCTGCTTTACAGAAACATTCCAAAGGAAGAAACAAAGAGTGAAAAGAGACTGCTGATGAATGGAAGCTTGTAGCCTCAAAGTAAATCCAGGCCAATAGCACTTTATTTGGAATATTTGAAATCCTCTTGTGTGTATGATTTTTTTTCAGGCACAGAGTGGAGTTTGTTCAGATTCTGTCCTTTAAACAACTGTAGGCAAGCAGTTGCACGGATTGAAAATTTCAGACCTAACCAGGTGAGATTCTGCCACGCAGAACACTAGTCAGATTTCCAATGAGGGCCATCCAAGTGAATCCTCTGGTTGGGAGTTGTGTGCCTAAATCCCCTGTGCTCTTCTGGAAACCTGTGCCATTATGTGCCCATCTGGGGAACTGTGCAACTTTGTGTGGCTGCAGCTCAGATTCCACAGAGCTGGAGACCATTCCTCTCTCCTACAGACGTGGATATCTTGTCCAGGAGCTGGCCCTGTTATTCCCATGCCACTTTTTGTGTTTTACTTTTCCACCACTTTAGGCCTACATGTGTTCTGCTAGTTTGCTGCCAATAGTCTCTTTACAAGTACTTTGTAGAAGACCAGAGGGAGGTGGGGATGTAGCTGCTACTGCAAATAATTCTTGTGAAGATGAAGGCCATCGCCTACCCTTCACATTAAACCTATCAATCAAACCATCCTTTTTCACTAGTGAATAGGTATGAGAGGGCTGGATTGAAGATTCTATCATCTAAAGGCTTCCTGTGGTATCATTTCAAGCACAGGCAAAAAGCATGGAAAACAGCTTATAAATGGTCTGGACTGGAGGAGATGACAGTCACAGGGTAGTATAACATGTATAGACTTCATAAAAATGTGATTGGTTCTCATAGACTATTTAGGATTCATGATATCAACCCTTAAAGGTTTTCCAGGACAGGTCTGCAGAGCTTTGCAATGTCTGTCCATGTTTATTTGATGTCTACTCAGAGTGCTTGTGGAGGAAATACCCTGGCTATTAGTTAGTAATGAGCAAAGGGAATTAATTCCCTCTATTTAGTATAAAATGGGGGAACTGAAGGATCACTAAGAAGCTTAATTTTCTTTTAATATAGGACAAGTTCCACTTATATGGACACACTTTTTATCTAGAAGGGAGAGGATGCCTCAGTTGGGCCATTATTGTCTCACAGGACTAGAAAATCTTAGACCATCATCATCTGTAGAGCCCCCAGGAAGTGGGGGCCACAAAGCCATTTGCAAAATTTGAACAAATGCTGTGTTCCACACTCCAGTTCTTAAAAAAAATGACCAGGAAAAACTAAAATTAAAGTGAAGTGCAAATCAGAGACACAGTAAAAACTGCCTTAGACAAGATTGATAATGTGTCAAGACAGATATCACACTTTACAAAGGCTTTTCTTTTAATGATACCTGTGAGAGTAAGCTCCAGCTTCTTTTTTCTCCCTCCCTTCTTTCCAGATTTTCTCTGGCTGGATTCCACATAGCAGAAACATTACACAAGAAGGAGCTCTTTGCAGAAATGTAGAATGAAGGGTTGGTTGAGGGCATCAAAACAGGGTTTATAATGGAAACTTACACTCAGAGTGTAGGACAGTTCCTTGGGTTTCCACAGTACATCAGATTTTATCTGCAGCTAATCAAAAGATATGTCTAATAAATTGCTGTCTGTTGTAACCAGCTGTTTACCATTTGCTCTTGCCTTTTGAGACTGGGTGCAGAAATGCTCTCTGAGTCTCTCCTGGATCACCTAGAATTACTGCTGCACATCACTGACTTTTAATAATTTTTAAAGGCTGGCAGCCAACAGTGACAAGTACAACCTTCCCATTTAGCAGTACCATAAGACCTGTTCTCAGTTAGATGTCAGGGCTAGGTTACAGCCAGGGATATTCACTGGGTGCTGATATTTTGTAACAAGTTTTCACTTTCTTGTACTCCTGTGTTGTCCTTCAGACTCTCTGATACAATCCTAGACATTTGTTGGCCAAACAATTCTGAATGCTGGTGACAAGCATAAAAGCAAAGATATATGTTTTAGGGATTGTCCAGAGGGAGGAGAAATAAACTCTCATCATGAGCTGCTGTGACTTTGCTAAAGACAATACTTTCAGAAGCCCTCCCTCCACTCCAGAGGTAACTTCAGTTGTCCATGCCCATATTGGCTTTCCCAGTGCAGTCCATCTTCCAGTGTTTTCACCCCAATTATGTTCCTGATACTGCAAAAAATAAAATGGTTAATAATATATCATTATATAATATATCAATTATATCAATTGATATAATATCAATATAATATCAATATAGTATCAATTATAATATATCTGCTCAGCTGTAGAGTTGAGCAGACATAATTTTTTAGAAGTCTTCTCCTTTCATTTTGAGTAGGAAGCAGAAGGGGGAAGTGGAAGGAAGGGAGGCCCTACTTGCCATATCCATAACTGGTGGACATCATTCTCTATTAACTGAGCTCTAGCTCTAGCAGAAACTCATCAATTTTTACATTTTTCACTGGCTGCTGGGAAGAAGAGCATTAAAAAGGAGAAAGTGCAGGCTCAATGTTCTGAATGCTGCTTAGGAATTCTCCAGAGAGGAACAGAGGGAACCAGCATGAATAACTCCTAGCAACTTTCCCGTTAATTAAAATCTGACAAGCAGCTGGCAGCTGAAAGGGGGAGCTGTAGGTGGGGGAATCCTGTGGTTCACCACCACATTCCTCACATTCATAAAAGCTACGGAATATTTCACTGTAGGCCCGCCAGAAATGTCGATGGAAATGTGAATTTAAAGAAAGAGCTGTCTGAAGGTGACAGAGATATTGGATGTAGCCCAGGTAATACAAAGATGAAAATATATGAAAGTTTACAACATGCACGAAGGAACATCTGTAAAAACTTTTCATTCAAAGGTAATACAATTCAAGAGATGCTGGAATCTGCAAGATGAACCCATCCAGGCAAGAAATTAATTTTGGGGAAGAGGTAGAATAAATTCCCTCTGTGCCATCCCTCAAACCCTGGGCAATGGTTTTGCCTACAGTAGGTGAGTTATTCAGCATCTCTCTGGGAGCTTTTCTGGGCCACAGCTTGCTGTGGTGTACTTTTCCCTGCCCTCTCCAGCAAAGGCTGCGACAACTTTCATGACAGCTCTTGCACTCTGAAATCATCAGCCCTGTGATAGTGGCTTTCAGGTTTCTCATAGTAGATAATTCCTCAGAAAAGGGCCCACTTATTTCCTGAGGGAGGGTATCTTCTATTTTCCACAGTACCATTGGATTTTTTCATAGCATTAGCATTGGACTGCATGCATGTGGCTAAACACAGTTCTTTCTTCTTGCAGCATGATCCCTTAACTGGTGCCTCTTGGTCTTCTCTACAAATTGTCCCCCTCAGGGTCAGGCACAGATTTGTAAAAGAATGCAATTATTGCTTCACAATCACTGTGCTTGGGACCATATAGGATATAAGAGAAACTTTTTCATACCCAGCATCTTTTCTCTGTTCAGATGCTAGTCTAGAGGGCTTCACAAAAAATGTGAGCTATCAACAGTGCCATATCTCAGAGGGCCACAGCAGAACCCATTTTGTGTGCAACAATTAAATCACATTTCCTTGCTCTGAGAACAGTGGAAAGTTGGCCAGTCATTATCATGTGGAAAATAATTTTAAATCCCCCTGGACAGTCACCACAGACAGCTGGAAGAGTTTACCCTGAAACAAAAAAAATCCTATTGAAAAATGCTGTCTCTGGTACCGTTATTCCGAATGTGAACCAAAGTCTTGAAAGTAAAGGAAGCCCAGCCTCCCCCAAATAAAGAAAATTAAAGGCTTCTAGGATTCCTGTAATCAGTTACCTTAATTTCTTCCCCATTTCAACTTTCTAGGGGTTCATTTCTGTTTGGTGGCTGGCATTTAGGCAAAATGTTTATTGCCCAACTATTTCTAGATTCCTGGAGTGATATAGGGGAAAAAAACATCTTATTTTAGGAGTGCTCATAGAGACCCTTTGCTCTTTCCTCTATCTCATGAATATTGCTCCCTAGGTTAACTTTCTCATTTGTGTAATTGGACACTGTTGGAGATCTAACTAAAAGTGACTCTAATCATCTCTTCATCCATAGAAGGTTAAATATAGGGAAATATTTATTATTTCCTTTTCCTTTAATGAAGTACCACCTCTTAGTTAACAAAACCAGTAGTCTTCCATTTATCTCTACTGAGATGTCTCACTGTAGTTCTGTTTTCCATCTGAATATTTTATCTCTTTTTGTCTGGTGTGGTACAAGAGCAGCAGAGAGTGCTAATTGCCTGTGTTGTGTTCCAAGACCATCTGCTGAAATCTGTGTTTATCAGTTTATAATTCAATGCCCTGACTTTACTTGTAGGCCCGGATTTCTTTGCCCAGTTTTCTGGAAATCATTGCCTTCATCATTGTCACCCTGCTCCCTCACCAGGATTTCTCATTGGGAATAGATAATTAGTGCATCCAAAATTAGTACATAAACAGCTTTTACACAGATTTTCCAGTTTTGTGGTTTTGCCTGTTCCTTTTAATTTTGCCTTCCCATTTATTCTTTTAACTCTTCTTAGAACATGCAGTGTGGAAGCAAAAACTGAAAGTGAGGTCAGAGGCAAGGAAGTGCAGGATCCCTTTGCTGGAAACACCCTAAACATACAGATATGAGAACAGCTTTTGGGGTGACCCAACAAGCCTAAGTAGGACCTCCAGCTTTAGTGTTTAAATCCCTGAGTGTCACCTCTACTTGCCCACAGTTATACCTTGCAAGAGTTGCAAATGTGTGACGTGTATAATAATCAAGCCCTGAACTAGTTAATTCAATAATCCAAGTCAATTAATGTCTGGTGCTTCATTTGAGATACCACAGTTCCTCACTGCCTTTGCTTCAGACAAAGATCTGAGTAAAAAATTTCCTTCCAATTTGAGCTAAAAAGTCTAAAGTCATTACCTCTTGTCCTATCACGACATGTCCATGTGAACAGTCCCTTCCATCTAGGCCTCCTTTAGGGACGTCAATAATGATGTAGGATTGTGATCTCTCTTGCAATGTGGTCTTGGCCTACATCATGACTCCTGCTTGAATTTTTTAAACTTTTCTTTCTTCGTGTGGAAATCAGGAAGCACCACAAATTCCCTGCATAATATTTCCAAAAGTCATGTGTTCCTTCTCGGCTCCTTCCTTCCCAGTGAACCATTGAACTATATCTACCTGGGAAAATCTTCATTCCTACCAAGGCATCAGTCCCCACAGAGCTGGAATAAAACACACCTATTCCTGGGCTGATTCAGTCATTGCAGATGCTCCTAATGACTTGCCTGTTATATTGATCCATAGGAATTTATCCTTTCTATAAAAATGCCTATGTTGTTTCCTGAAAAAGCATGAGACACACTCAAAGGAAAATGAAGTTCTATGCTCATGAAGCAAAGTTTTTTTATAAAATAAACACACACAATTAATAAAATACAGATACAAAATATATCCAATGTGAACCTCATGTTGAGTTGCTCCCATGTTAATTTTCTTTCAGAGTCTCTCAAAGACTCCCTTCTAGAATGAGGTCCCATACTTGCATTTCCCTATATTTTTCACACCTGGGCAGCTGGTATTTTCTCAGTTTAAAGCATTTATTGACCAGTATTTTCTTTGTGAATTTAGAAGACCTTGTTTTGTGTCATTGGGAAGGATGGCAAAGGCATGCTCAGACAATCTGAGTGCACAACTCTAGTATTTCCAGCAAACTCTGGGATGCTGTGACAATCTTTCTCTTGGTATAATACCTTTCTACCTTTTTTTCTTTTTTTTTTAAGAATCAGTTAATTTAAATTTTCTAGAGTTTTCAGGTTCACATTTTTGAGAACAATAGAAAAATAATAAAAGAGATGGCTTTTCAAGAAAAAAATTTATTTCCGTTAGCCAATATTCTCAATAGATTAAAAATCTTGGCAAAAAAATCCCCAAGGTTTTTTAGCACATTTACACACTGTATTTGTTCCACATATGTGTAATCATGCAATACAGATATTTATATGTGCTAACACTACAGCACCAACATGGCTCCAGCAAACAGCTGGAAAGATCACACTCACCTTTTTTCTAAACCAGACTGTGGGAGAATTCTTTTGCTATTTCCATATACACCTGCATTACTGGAACCCATGACTTCCTTTTACTATTTGCTACTGCTCTATATGTGACATAAAGAGAAAAAAGTAGTCAAGTAGAATTTATTGCATAATGAAACATTTTTGTGATAGACCTTTTCCCTTATGAACTGAGGAGCAGACAAAAGCAGAATAACCAAATTATTATTCATCCTGATTTTTCTGGATGCATTCATTAAAGGGGTGTATCCTGTAAAAAATAAAAATAGTGATAGGAAAAAAAGAATTAATGATACTCTGGCGGATTGTCTTAGTATAATGATCTGCATTCTGCCTTCATACTACAGAACAATATTTAGGGATTTTTTGTCAGAGAATCCAATGAAATATCCCTGTGGAGAGCAATCAACTCCTTGGTTGTGAAGAGACTACAGTCAGCATTTCCAGTGAGGTGCTAAAGCCAGAAAACCAGATGCCTCCACAGCATGCCACCTCCTTGTTTTGCCACTTCTTTTTCTGTACCAAATATCTGTGGGTTTTTTGTCTGCCCAGAACACAAAAAGTTGTAATTTCTTGTGTTCTCATTTGGAATACAAGTTTCATCTTTTGGGGTGTGTAAACATTGTCTGTCATATGTTTATGGATGTTCTGCATCCTCTTTCCATCCACTCAAAACACTGCTGGTTGAGTCCTATTCATGACTTGGCAATCTGATTGTACTTTTCTCTTTGCGTTTTTCTGTTAATTATTTCCCATTACTGTATCAAAAATAAACCTCTTATCTTTGTTTATAAAATTCAACAGTGTTTATCTCCATCCTATTCAATCTTCTACACACACAAATTTTGTTTCCATCTTCCTTCATGCCCATGATGCTTGATTTGACCTCCTTTCCTTAGTCTACTCCAAGCACACGCACAGTCCAATCACTCATCCTGAGCGACACCACCTGAAGAAAGGGTGCTGTGTTTCCAGACATCATTCCTGCTCATTATTCAGCATACCTGTGATTTTGGTTCACTTTTATTTTTTTTCTTTGATTTTCTGCTCTGCTCACTTCCTACCCCAATTTAAAAATCAAAAGTTTTTCTGAATCACATCCTAGCAGATATATTGCATACGAGTGTTTTAGGCAGCATCACTTGGGATTTTAATTCTTTATGCAGTGTTTATTACAACAGCTGCTTCACTGGGACTTGTATGGTGTTCATAAAGATCTCTCTATTTAGTAAAAAGAGTTGGAACAAGGTGATCTTTAAGGCCCTTTCCAATTCAAGACATTCTATGATTTTATGATTCTATGAATACAGGTGTGGAAAGGACATAGAGTTCCCCAGAGTCAGACTTGTTTGGGTAGTCAAGCATGAATCTTGGCCCTGTGCTTTGTGCAGGGGAGATTATGCTCTCTCACAACATCACAAAAGATACACAAGAGTTGGAAGAAACAAAAGGGATGAACAACTGACAGACCATGACATTTCTGGCAGTTAGGATACTTGCAGTGGCATTCACTGCTAGGAAGCTGAGTATTAACTCTGGAACCTTCAGAATCAAGACAAGAAAAAGGCAGTGCATCTTTCACAACAAAATGCAGCACATGCAAATGCACACTGAAGGGAGGGAAAAATTTACAGCATGAATGCAGAGAGGAAGAGGAAAGGACAACTTCAAAACCAGTTCTATTTTAAAAGAAACAAGCAAACTATCATTTACTTACTTTGTTTTTTTTCTAACCCCCCTTCCTCTCTTATTCCATTATTAAAAATAATACAAGTGTTGAAAGGACAGCTGAAGCCTTTTGACTCTTTTCTGTGACATACTTTTTCAACTCTGTCTTTTTCCCATGGAGATAATAAAAAATCCTGAAGTAAACAAAGCTCAAGCAGACCTCCTAAAACTTTCAGTGACTCCTAAAAAAATTCACCAACTGGAGTATCTCTAATTATTTGATCACCTTCTGGTTTTATATTTAGTCTTTCTCTTGATCTCATTTTTTTAGGTGACTCCCCCTGGACTTTATGTTTACCATGTGAGATGAATATTTAAAATATCTGTGTAAGGAGGTGCAATATCTGTTGACCTAATTCTGCATCCCCAAATGTATCCTGCCTCCCAAGCAATCCCTGTTCCTTCTGTAGTTACAAGAAATCAAGGCATTAATCTCCTTGCCAGAATTTCTCTGAATTTTTCATGATAAAGCCATTGTGGATGTGGAGGAATAAAGCATTTCTGGAATGCTGGCCTATTTTTAACTCTGTATATTTCAGTGGTCAAAGTTACGCAAGCATTTTCTAAAATAGTGCCACATGTCCTCGTAGTGGAACACAAATACCTTATGGTTTTATCATCAAATGTGGAAACAGCCCTAAACATCACAGGGAGACAGCTCAATGGGTGGTCTGAAACTCCTATCTTTCCTTCCTGGAGCAGAAAGGAAACTCAAGTATCTGGTTCTTGAAGAAGAGACTAATGTGTGGCTAGATCAGATAATTAAGGGACAGTTTACACCAATAAGGTCATTAAACCTTGCTGTTCTTAGGTTCACATGCTTAATTATCAGCAATGTGAAGTTTGAAAAAGTGGGTGGCCAATTAATCTTGTATGCATCATTACACAGTCAGTTTAATGATATGCTATGGATATTGTAAAGCATTAAGATCTTTAAACTCATACTATAGGATGCAAAGGCAGATTCTACCTCTGCAATGGATAGATTTTCCTTTATTTAGAACTACATTAAATTATACACTACAAACACTAACAGCAAAAGGGCTGCAGAAGCTGTTTTTTCCTTGGAATGTGTGAAATCTGTTTCTTGGTAATTTCTACTTTTAATGCAGCCATGTAGCAAAGTGCAGTGTTCTTTACCACTTGATACATCTCTCACATAAAGATTGCAAATCCATTAATTCTTCAGCCTGGATTATTCATATGCAAATGTTCTTCTTTATAATGGATCCAGTCTAAAACACAGATGAATTTCTTAAAAATGTCAAAACTCTCAGAATCCTGCTTTGTAGGAGTTGCTAAGACCCTATTCCCTCAGACATCTCCATTTAAATCTTTGGACTTAATGCAACTGTTTGGCAGGACCTGGTGGAAGTGCAAGTCCACCAAGAAGGAGTATGATGTAACTAAACACTTCCCTAAAATCTGGTGAACCAGGTCTGCTCTCAGATCATAAGAACACGCATACGCTTGACATTTAGGACGTTTGCTGTGGATTTAGAACTAGCAAACCAAATGGAATGTGGTCTGGAGAGCATCCCAAAGTCAGATGGACAATGGCTGTATTATGGAAATATTAAATGTTCTTCACTGTAGTTCATAGGTTTCTCTCTTTTAATCAAATCACTGAAGTATTCAAATATGAAAAAATTCTGCAAATTCACCATATTTGTGAAAGATGGGGGAAAAAAAAAGCATTGGTTAAACTCTGCACTCTATGGCCTTTTCTTTTTATTTTTGCTTTGAGTTGATGACATTCAAAGTTCGAAAATTATAGCAATGAACAAATCATACTCATTTTTTTTCCAGCAATGCTGTTGAAGTCTTTGTACAATCAAAAAGCTGAAAAGACATAATCAGCTTTGCTTCTCCTTCCCTTGATGGTGGTCTGACTAATACAACACCCTTGGTGATGAACAGCAAATGCTGCAGGGGAACACAGCAAAATTATTTTTAAAAAAATTCTAACTTACCTTTGCCTTTTTAAAATCTCAAAACCACTCCTGTTAATGGAGCCTTTTGTAGACTTTCTATCCTTTCCTACCAAAGCTTGCATTTTTGGTCTAAGTTACTTCACAGTGACCCTTTTCAAATGCTCAAATAAAACATGTAACTTAATTTGCAGTTCCTGAGGCAACCACTGTAAATGGCAGCAACACAGAGAATTGCTGTAAGTTTACTGTTATGTCACTATGGTGTCCATATATAAAAGCAAACTACTGTTTTCTCTGGAGCTGCAATAAATACATTTTAAGGCACCCAGTTGCTAAGGGCGCTGATTGCGTTTGAGAGAGAACTCGAAAACATGTTTTCCTGGTGACAGGGAAGGGCCCCGGCAGCACCGAGCGTCCCAGCCTGGCATCCCACAGCTCACCCTGCCACCACTGCTCCTGCACCAGTCTGAAGAAAGAGGGAAAGGGTGGCTCCATTCCTTGGGACAACACCTCAAACCAAGAGGCTAAAGGCAGGCTTTGTGGTGGGAGACCAGAAAAGTCATGGATGCTCCCCCTCGTGCACTGTCACAGCTCCTAGGGGATTATGAACTCTGATGGCTTCCACTCTCCCTGTTCAGTGTGTAGCTGAACAACAGGACCCCAGATTTTTGGGGCTATCATAGCAAAGTTCCCAGCTTGTCACATGTATCCTTGAAGGTGTGCACTCTCAGGAAAGGTGTCAGGATCAGCAAGAAAATCTGAGAGTGCTACTTAAAACTTAGGAGCTGCAAGGACTGCTACCTTGCAAGACCTTCTCTAAAAAAACCAACAAAATATTGGCTTTGATTTTAACACTTAGGCCATTTTTAGATGTGCAAATTGAGTAGAAAAAATGCACTACATGGCACGAAGTGTGTCAGCATCTGACTCTAAATCCCATTCTCCTTCATAGCATTTAGTCTTCAGAGATGTGCTGAGATGCAGAGACAGAACAGTCTCTTCTCTGGCAATACTTCAGAATCCTGCACGTTGGAACCTGCATTTTCCTTTTGCTGTTGTTACATTTCCTTCACAGTAATCTTCCAGTGAAGCAGTATGTATGAGAGACCTCCTCATTCACCAAGAAATTAAGAAAAGCCTCTGAATGATAACAAAGAGCACAACACACAGTTTGTACAAAATTTTTTAAGAATTTCAACAGCCTTTCCAACAACATTGCACCAGCTGTTTCTGGTCTGTTTGGAAAACACAAGGCAGTATTTATGCTTTCACATCATCCTCATTTTCCTTCAAAACCCAGCAGAAGGAAGAACATACAGACACCTCACTGCTGTCACTATGGTTATACTTCTGACTCACCTGTGAGAAAGGACATAACTCTGCCCTGTTTGCTCAGCCGGATCCCCAGCCTCAGGGGAGAGGTTCCTGGGCACTCTGTGGACTCTGCCAGCTGTGGGAAGGCCATGAGAAATTAGCACAGTTGTTTCCATCTGGGTTGATCCAAAGTGAGGATAAACTCTTTTAATTTTAGTGAGGATAAAACTTTTTCATCAAGAACTGAAATATTCAGGGCACAAAAAAAGTGAATATTTATCCCCCATGAAGGCAGAACATTCTATTTTGTGAAGCCTTTTCGAGTTTCTTAAAATGTCCAGGTTCAGTAAGTGTGGCAAAATAAGACTTTATGTTAAATAACCATCCATAGTAAAAACATAGAAACATTTATGTTTTAATTGCAATCCTTGTTATTGCATTTCCTTTCTTCTGCCAAGAATAGATACAAAAGAAATTTAGTTTGTGCTTTGTGGGCCATTTGATAAGACTTATCTCATGATCAAAAGAGTTTGCTAAGGGACACAAGATTTTAGCTGAGCTACCCCAAACTTGATGGCATTACCAGTGAGCAACCCAAGAGCAAGGGACAGCACAAAGAAGGAGCAAATCAAAGATGTAGAAAAGGTTATAAAGAACAAGATTAATCTATCTGGGAGAATCCAGAGCAGAATACATAAGTGGGAAACAAAAGATACAGGCAGGTGTGAGATGATGAACACAACATCATGCAGATGAAGTCAGAGCATCTGAATGTTGTGATGCAATGTCAAGCCAATGAAAGGAGCTCATGTAGGAAGGGCAATTCTATTAAAAGAGCAAGATAAAATACAAAGCTGAAATATTTAAAGTGCAGTACTACTAATTCAGAAATTTCCCAGTTCACATTTTACAAGATATAACCAGATTCTGTACTGGGGAAGGAACTGAATGCTAAGATGGGAGAGAAAAAGGTGTCTTATTTAAGACAGTTTTACAGAAGGCCCATTATGGGTATTTATCAGGGATGAGTGTAGTTACAAGAGGCAAAGAGTCCCCCAGAAATCAGACAATAATAATTTTAATATGGTTTTTTCAGGGTATAACTGGAACATCTCCAGGTACCTTATTGAATTTCTGTAAATTTGAAAGGAATTTCCAGTTATTTTTAAAAACTCTATCATAACACATGTTTTTTCAATTACTTTATTGGCTTAAAATCTTGAGCTAGAAATTTTTCTCACCCAATGCAGTCAGAATCTCCCAACAAAATAAAACATTAACATTCAGTTATAACAAGCTAATCACTGCAAAACTGATGTAAACAAACTTTTTCTTACCATTTCAGTGGTCATGAAATTTTGGTATTGCAGACACCCCAGTGTGAAACCTCTTAAATTTAAGACCAAAGTTTTTCTAGACAAGCCAAGATTAGGCACTCCCCAAATGTGTCAGTAGTTATATGTTAAATCACCTGAACTGGGGAAAGCAATTTTCATATTTGATGTCCATTGTACGTTTTCTTATATTCAAACCACCACATTTAACATTTGAATTCTTCTTACTTTTTCATATACTTTTAAGAACTTCAGAATATTTTGAACATAAGAATCAAATATCATGTTTCAAGGAGTCATCAGCTCACTGAGGCATCAGCTGCCCATGTTCTTCTTTCCAGGAGCTATTTTTCTGTCAAGACAGTGTTGAATTGTTGACCTACCCAAGTGCTGGTGAAATCTCAGTAAAACACCAGCTAGTTCCCATTATATCTGTCCAGTCCTCAGAGCATGTCAAGTTTTTTCATATGTTTAATAACCCTCACCCCTTGCAGGAACTGAGGAGACTGACCAGAGAGACCAATATTTGCATTAAAATTGTAAGTGAAATTTTTAACATGTTCTTGAAAGCTGCTAAGTGTTCCTTTTAAGTGGAAAAACCACCATCGAAAATTATGGGCAATAATCAGTTCCTCTGAGAGTTGCTTGTTTAACTTCATTTTACTTTTAACAGGTGTTCCCATAAGCAGGAGAGACTTTATTCCCCTATTTTGATTTATTATTCCCAGATTTAATACTCTTGATTTCTTCAGACTAAATTGTGTTGTGCACTGACTGACCTGGTGCACAGAAAGGTTTTCTCTAGATCTGCTGCAAATGTTCCTCACTATTTGATCCCAACTTTTGATTGATTAGTTGCTAGCAAACATTTATTTTTTATTATTGCACTTTTGAAATAATGGGTTTGATTGCTATCCTTGAAAGGTTCTGTGTAAAAAATTAAGCAACATCAATATTCACCAAATTCAACAGAGAAGACAAAGGAGAAAAGACCACTATGCTCAAATCATTTCTGGCAGAAAAGTCAAAGTTTCCAATGGAAAATAACCATAGCTAGGGTAAATATTGTGGCTTCATTTAAACACCAGCACAAAATTGCACCTGCAAAAGGAGAGAACAAGGCTGAAAACCAGGTGATGTTACTTCATCTGGCATTCAGCTGCTGACAACACAGCTGCACTTTTGTTCCTGAAGGGGCCTCACTATAAAGCTAGTCCAACATTTCACTTCCACTGATACACTTATCCCCAAACTCCTGAAATGACTTGGTGTCCACGTCCTAAGGTAGCAATGAGGAATGAAGGGAATGAGGCTTTTCTCTAAAGAGGGCCTCAAATGAATATAGCAGCAGATAAAATGTTCTCTTACAAAGGTCTTGGCCTCCATAAAATACAGCAATGAATGACTGACAGCTCCAGCACCACCTATTTGTAGCAATAAAGCTAGAAGGCGACTTCCAAGTGATCCTGGTACATTCTACTTAAGCTGCTGTCTTTCTCAAGTGTGGGTGTTCCTGATTCTCTTGTTTATACACATAATATTTAGGAAAGCTGTGTCTTCCCAAGGGTCCCATTTCAGTAACAGGGGTCAATGGTGATTGAAGTCAATGGGATTTCAAAACATGCCTAAAGATAAACACATGCTTTGGTACATTGCTCAGTCAGAGCCAGAATGAATAGCACTGTTCAGCACTTCTAATCAATAAGTTCACATGTTTTTGAGACATACAGTATCTGATTATGCTCTTTATCTGCTCTCTGCCTTAGGAGCCTGTAGAATTCCTTTTATTTCTTCTTTTAGAAGTAGGTTTTTTTGCTGATCCAAGAAAATATTCTGAGATAGTTAATAGCCAAAATTGAATACCCACTCTATTTTATTTACAGCTCACATTTGGCCTTTCAAAGCCCTCATTTCCAGAGCGTCTCGCATTTTCTGCTCCATGAATTCTTAATGAGTTCCAGTTGAAAGTGCTACAGATCCACATTAGGATCATAAAACCCCCCCTGAAAAGTGCCGTGTGGCTTCCCTGGAGCTCCTGCTCCACCCCACTACCCTGGCCTCCCCCTCTTTTGCTAAATGCTGGCAATCTCACCAGCAGTCAGGCTGATCCACTATGTTTAAAAATCCTTTTAAGCCTCTTTATAGTAACAGAAACATTTGTGATTGATCTGTGGAGGCTTTGTAGAGTGCAGAACACCTGCAGCTCAGAGCGAACGCCCCGCTTGGTGAGCCTGGTGTGCTCTGGCACAGAGGAGCAGCGCCGCAGAGCTCCATGGCCACAGCGAGGCCTGGCCTCCACCTTCACACTGCCACCTGCACCCCTAACTCTGCTCTCTGGAAAGGCTTAAAAGCCCAATAACTCACTGTGTTTGTGTCAGTAAAAATCCTTCACTTCACTGACTGGAAGCCAAAGTCACGGATGCTGCCACTACAGTGCTCGGTGCAGCACAGCTCTGTCCTTATTTCTGCTCTGTGCCTGGAGATGTGAGAGTTTGGCTAGCTTGAAATACAGGGTTAGATCCAGGCTCCCATCTGCACTTGTAAAAATAGCTTCTCTAACAACCTGAAGCACCTGTGACTTTAGGCATTACTCTAAAAATAGATGTTTGCAAGCATGCAGATGGAATGGATTTGGCGAGAAGCAAAGGTTACAGAAACTTTTGCAGTCTTTTAAGAAATGTCACTACAAGAGATGTCATCCATTTCTTTGTTTTTCTCTGTTGTCTTTGAGATGTTTGCCTTCAGCATTTTATCTCTACTTGCACCTTTTCCTTTAGGAGGAATCTGGTTTACCAAAATGTGAATTTATTAAAGCATTAGCTCAGAAACTGCTCTGAGGGACATAAGGACTGCGAGCCAAGACATGAAGAAAAGTAACCTGTGCTGAAAGACATAAACCCAAAATTACATGAGGAAATCTATTCTGGCATCCTAAAGGCAATTTAGTGCAGAGGACAGGCAAGGAAGACACATCAGCATTTGTGAAGAGTAACAGCTCACACAGGAGGGAGGCTGGGGAGCAGGAGCTGCACATCGCTCGCTCTGGATCTCGGAATTTGTGCTGACTGCTTTAACGAGCACAGCTAACAGGGTCCTCTGACACATGCTTCTCCAAATAAGGGGATTTATGTTTTTTAATTTATTTTACTTCCTGGGAATACTATGGAGTCCCCTGAATCATGAGCATACATAAAATGTTTTGAGATTCTCTGAGGAGATGGACCACAGAAGCACAAAATGCATTCATGGTAAAGGCTACAAGCACTCTGTTGGATCCTGAGACACCAGAAACTGGTGGGGCTCCAGTCACATAAAGGAAGGGTAAAAAAAGGGTTGCTTTGTTTTATGTACTGCTGACAAGCATGACACTGGTTATCCTGGGGAGAGCAAATGTACATCACATAGGAAGGCAATAAAGAATTTCGGCTGGTTGTCAGTGTTCCCTCCACATTCCCTCCTCAGCTTGTGGGAGTCAAACATTCCCAAACTGATAACAGCTCAACCCGAAAATTAATTTTCATTACAAACTGAGTCTGCTTAAAAGATGATCTTTTTAGTGAGAAACAGCTATTAAATGCCAACTGCATTTGACCTCTTGAATTCTCAGTTCACCAACACATGATTAATAATAAATAATAATATAGTTCCTAAAGTACTCTTAGACTGCCATGAAAATATTTTAATGAATCTTCACTAGCTTGAAACTACTTTTGAACAGAAAATATTGAGCAGCTTGAAATAAAATGGAAAATTAATAAAGTATCAGGCTACATTTTGCTTGTATTTGTCCTGGTGAAAATCTAGATTAGGGTTTCTAATCCACTTTTATGTAAACCTACAATCCTTTTTTTCTCCTGAATTTTTTTCTTGGAAGAAAAAAGATGTTTCAGTTTTGCCAGTTTAGCCAAGCAAATTCTCACTGAACCCAGCTTAAGGATGACAAAAAGTAGGGTTAGGTCTACATTTTTCCAGGCACTCTAGAAAAAGTTTTATGTCTCCTGTGACTTGCAACAGTAAATGGTTTCCAGGAAATAGGGTGGTCTGCTCAGAGCTGGGTCTCTGTGCTCTGCTGCCAAAGGGTGTGACAAGCTCTGGAGCTACCATGGCTTCCACTGGAAAAAGATTTTTTAGGATCATGCCTCTGGGATTTTCAGAGACTATCCAGCAAAGTGTGCATCCAAACTTTCCTGCTTCCAAACTGCAAGGTGGCCCTGAGCTCGTCTTTAAGGAGATGAACTGTTGATATCATTCAATTTCTCTCCAGGTTCATCAGCTGCCAGAAGTGCTCCAGATCACACAGGTTTTGATTCAGAGGTGTTGCCCTTTTGTTTTTGATTGGAGGTTTATGGTCATGCCCTTTACACACTCAGGGTTAAAATGCCTCTTTGCATAAACAGATACACAGGGTAAGACCCAGAAACTGATCCAGAAAATCTTATGAAATTTCCAAAACAGAGCACAAAGTTGTGTTTGGAAACTGCTTAAGATAAAGGTTCCTCTTTCAAGGAGCTCCACCTCTACATTTCCTCCTGACAAATGTAATTGCTGATGAAGCCCTATTTACTGATGCAAAAAAAAAAAAAAATTAAAAAAAAAAACTTATAAAATGGAACATTTTCAGCCAGCTATAACTGAAAACACAAGCAGTGATCTGAGCCAGGCAGAGAGAAGCACTGCTTCCAGCTAAGCCTGGAGGAGGAGGTGATTTGGTGATTTTAGCCACACCATTGAGACAAAGCCCATAACACTCAGTCCTCCTGCTTGTGTGAGCTACAGCCAATGCTGCAAATGCAACCCCGTGCTGAGTAATGACTGACACACTGTTCAGTGAGACCTCAAAATCTCCTGCTTCTGAGCTATCTCGAGGAATGTGTACACATGCTTATATAAATAAAGGGGTGCTTTTGAAAGTATACTTTTGTGCCAAGCTTTTACCAATTTTTTTCCGCAGTTGCTATGGAATCTCTGCAGAATTGTACACCGTGGTGTTCGGGTCACTGGAGCTGCTGCCCCACATGGGTCCGTCATCTCAAAGAACTATTGTATTCACTTGACATCTGTGAATGGCAGAGAGAAATGAGATGAAGATAGATTTATTTCACTCTGATTTTATTTCTCATATTTTATTGCTGAAGTAGTACCTAAAAGGCAGACAGACCTCTGACTGTAAGGAAACGCGATATCAAAAAACAGAAGTGCAGAAATTGAAAAGCAAACTGGTGCTTCTTTATGCTGAGTTCTGGTTCAAGTTTAGGAAACAACTTGGAGTATAGCAATGCAAATCATCAGCAGTACATCTCGCCTAATAACCCTAATTATGAAGCAAAATCTAAAGTCCGCTCAAATAGGGAGAAAATTTGCACCAGAGTCCAAATTTCAGAACATAGATCCTTCCAGTGATGCAGTAACATTCAGCAGAGACACATTCTGGGGGATGAATAAAAATATCGCAAACACCTGGCTGATACTCAAGATCATGAATTAAGAATCTGGGTAAACCCTACTTTGCCAATATTAAAACCAGAAAATATTATTTTCCTCTGTGTATCCCACATCATGACATTGCATCCTAAGAATTTAAAGAGACCAGGAAAGAGGATGGAAATGGATGGTTCTGCATCCTTCCTCCTCGCTTCAAAGGCTCTGAAAATTCAATCAAATCAATTCAATCAAATTCACTATTTATCTCTAACTGAAATTACTAGCCTTCCTTCCATATTTAAAGAGTTTATACTTGTTTCTTTAATATAGTTCCTCTGAGGATCTGCCAAGTCCCTATGTTCTTTGACCTTAGATGTCTTTTTCTCCATCTGTAATTATGAATGTGTTTATTTTACAACTGAAACCAAATTCTTAATTGATCTAAGGAAAGTCAATCTTTAGATTATACAAATGCTCAGCTGTGCATATAGGAATAGTGGTAGATATGAATCAAAACATGAGCATCAACCATCAAATGCAGGCCAGATATCAGCATAGCTGATGTATAGTGAATCCATGCTATGCTCCTAACTAAGACCATGAGAAACAATAAAACCACACAGTACAAACACAGAAACTTAAATCACGCTCCTTGAAATGTTTGCCAAGGTCCATGAATCTTTTGAACCAACCTGGGCCTATTTTGAAATGAGCACAAAACATGATTTTGTATTGAAACCATGTGGGACTAAGAGATTTTTTTTATTTGGGGTTCATTTGGACTTGAAACTTGAAGCTGAATACAGAGTGGAACACAAAAGTCATCCAGCCGAAGAAAATCTTTTTGATATGACCAATGAAAAATCACAAATTTTTCTTTTTTTCCTTTTTTTTTTCAAGTGAAGCAGTAATGTAAGCCATTAGACTCTGAATTACATGGCATAATTGCACACATGTTTTTGGAGAGTAATCTGAGGGAAGGCACAGTAGGGAAACATAAGTAGCTGACAAATACCCATGAAGAGACTTCATCTCTATCACTGAAGGACATTGGCTTTCCTGTTATCTGCTGGGTATAATCAAGGCAGTCAAGAGTCTGAAAGTCCAAATTCTGTATTGCCATCATCAGAGAGAATGACAAGCTGTCATTTAGGATAGAGAAAGAGAAGGAATAAAGTTGCTCAAACGCTGAGCACTCAGACTGTCCAAAAAGTAGGACTCATCAGTGTCCATAAATCTGTATGATTACACCAAACTGTAAAAGGTACATACAAAAGATGTCTTTGTGCAGTTGGAAGCTTCTAAACTTTAGTCCAGAAGTCTTGACTCTGCTAGAAATGAGCTTCATTTGGTTTCACTTTCTCAGTCTACAAAATGGCTTTCATAATGTAAAGAAGATATTGTAAGGCATTTTAAGATCCTCACCAAAAAGCACAGAATAAAAGAAGGCATATAAGACAGTAAAACCCTAAAATATGCAATTCACAGTTGTTGAGGTAAATGCTTACTTTGATGTTTTCTTTTGAATAAGAGAAGGAAGAAGAACTCAGAGAAAAATGGGGGGGTTTTTGTCCTTCTCCATAGTCATGTGAGAACATTGGTTCTTTTTTTTTTTTTAAGTAGATGAACAATCCACAAACCAGATAGAAACTTCTGAAGTAGGTTTATTTCTGAAGGTAAATTAGATGAACAAGGAGGTGACTGAACAAGATTTGTAATGTGCAACTATTTCCAGCAGAAATTATGTTTTTTCACCAGCTCCTACATTAAACAAGGAGAACTTTAAATACATCTTTGAACAGTAACTGTTGTACATTTTACAGCAACAGAGAAGGCATGTCCAGAATAAAGCCCACTAAATTTTCTGTACCATGAAACCCCTAAAGTGAAAGCTCTGGGGAACAGTTCAGTTCATTGCCATGAAAGCAAACACATGAGAGAAAACTCTTTGGATCCTTTTCCTACCACACACAGCTAAAGACACATGAACGTGGGAAAAGGTTTGATGGACTTTTTAAAACTCTTAACAACACTATTCTAGTGTTTGCAAAAGGCACTGGATTAAGACATCTCTGGAGATGGCAATGACCCTGCCAGGCCAATTTTCTCATGTTGTCTCCTGGGTAGTTCACAGATCTGCCTAGCTAGCAGAAGTAAACAGAATCCATTACATTCATTTCATAAAAACATTGAGAGACAAACCAGGTGACCCATGTTTGCCTTCACATATCAGTCTCTGCAGAGCTTGAAACAGGCTCTGATAAAAGGGTGTCCCTACCTCCCAGTGTATTTATTTTTTCTTAGATATCAGTTTCTAGACCCAAAGTTCTCAAGAAATTGGTGTGTTCAGATCAGCAGCTCTGGCCCACCTCTTTACACAGTGGTCTTTCTTGCTTAGAAGGATGAAAACAAAGAGCTCGCCAATAAAAAATGATCAAAGCTGTTGGAAAACATTTGTTTCTAATATAATTTGTGAAGGGATTTCATCAGTCTCCCTTCATAACTAATAGAGATAAGAAGTTAGATAGACTTTGTGTATTTAAATATAAGTAACCAAACAGAAGTAATTAATAGAGATAACAAGGTTAATTCTTACTGCATGGAATCTGGCTCCATGCTGAGCGGATACAATAAAATCAGAGGAATGATTTTGCATTTGGAGCTATGCAGCTCTTAACACATGAAATGATCAAAGTGCTTTTCAATCCATAAAGTGACTATTAGGGCAGCAGGGCTGTGTTTTCCCTTAGGGTGGTGACCTATGGGTAGTTTGGGGTTCCTTTATCCCACCATGACCTCCTGCCTAACCTGGCACTGGTGGACAAGGAGATAAGAGTGAGAGGATCCCACATAACAGTGATGTTGTGACTCAACCCTCCCAGCTATCCAAGTGCATTACCATCAACCCTATGTGTACAAACATCTGAAGTGAGCTCAGAGGATTTGATATCTGATTAGCATTACCAGATGTGTAAGGGACTGAGGAAGTAACAACATCAATTTTCGCTTCCATTACTCTGCTGATCTGCCTCCTGGGCCACTTTCTTATTCTTTCCAGTAGTTTCCTTCCTCTTGTTCTCATGTTCTTTTTTCTTCCTCCTTCCTTGACCAAACAGGGAATGGCTACATGGCTGAACAATGCCTGAGGGGCAGGATGGAGCAAGCAGAGAGCAGTGGAGGACATAAACTTTAAAGGAAAATTGAAAGGTAATCCTATTCACTGATTAGTGAGCCATTCTCAGAATCCAGGAGACAAACTAAAAGTGTCAGTTTAGGAACCTCATTATTTTAACTCAGTCTGGTGAAGGCTTGATTAATTTTTTTTGGCACTTGGTGTTATCAATACTGTCAGTGGAACAGTAACAGCTCCCAGCTGTTGCTGACATCCAGCTTCCCAAAATGGAGGGCGAGTTTGGGGCTGGGAGATGTTGTCTCTTTTGGTTTTGTTTATGTTGTTTTGGGTTTTTTTTTTAAATAATAATTTCCCATTCTCACAAACAAGATCAACACTACAGGCACAAGCCTTCTCTCTCACTTACTGTGCAGTAATGAGAATAGTTCAGGACAGTGTCTGTTTTTCTGGACAACAAAAGTACTAGGAAACTGGACAAAGCACACGGATTGAAAAATCCCTGTGATTCAAAGCAAATATTTTTATTTGAATTTTCAAATGAATGTACTTTTACTGCATTCCTTCCCTTCTGGGCTCACTTTCCATAAACATGCTAGTGAATGAACTTTATAAACAGGAATACTTGCTAAAAGCTAATTTTAGAGAATGGGTTTTCAACTACTCTCCAAAAAGCGAATTCCAAACCAAACTTTAATACAAATTTTACACTTAGTGATACAATTTGGGCACACTTGACCCACCTAAATCTGCTACTGTCAACCCAGCTACAGCAAGTGCCTTCCCCAATCTGTTCCCCATCCCTGCTCCTTGTCTCTGTGTCTGCTAAAGGAAATTCCTGAGCTCCAAGTCCTGCTGGTTCAGCTCTGCCTCCCTTCGTTTCCTAGCTCAGCTCTATGATATGGTGAGGGTGTAAAGAATAACATGAAACTTATTACAGTGTGGCTTTTTAAATTTTTTGTTTTTCACTGCAATGCTTTGAAGGAAGCCAGAGACTAAAGAAACTCCTAATTAATCATTTAATCTAGAAGATCTGACTGAACAGTAACTTCTGGCAAAGCTGAAGAGATAAGCAGGTTCAGGAATGGCCTGAAAGTCATACACAGCACAGGTCAGCAGTACTTGCTTGGTGACACTTTGATTTCATGCTTTGAAACTTGAACTACTAAGTGAGTTTTATAAGCCATTTCTTTGGGGAGTAGAGCTAAAATCATCTAAAACAATTCTGTGCAAATCTGTGCAAAAAAGGGTTTTTCCTTAATGAGTTGTTTTTCAAATGCCTTTATGAGGGTCATCTTGCAAAGAAATACATGAAGAACATGATGATAAGAGTAAATACGTGAACATAAAAGCATGATTTCCAGAGGATAAATTGCTATTAATTAAGTGTCTAGCTCTAAAGAAAGGTTGTTTCAATCACCTTCCATGGGCTGTTAGATCACCTGCTCTCTCTTTCCACCAGAAGTAGGTAAGTGGGGAATTGGTGGAATGTACACACACCTCCGTGTCCCCAGAGAGTCAAGAAGCAACACATCTGCTATCCCACCTCAGGCCCATCTCTAATAAGCCTAAAAAATAATCTAAAATAATGTATAGAGACATTGAGCAATATAAAAAAATATGAAAATAACCCAAGAAGTTTGCAATGAAACCACAATTGTGAGAAAATCAGTTAAAGGAAGTAAAATCCCAGCTCTGCTCCTAACTCACTGTGTGGTCTTGGGCAAGCCACAAAGGGCCATACTTTGAACATCTTACACTGGTAACCAGCTCCTTACAAAGCATTTTTGCTTAACATCACAGTCCACGAAACTTGCACTTGAGCTAAGGAAACAGCATGAATGTGGATCTACTTTCATGAGGCTAAGTATTGCAGTCTGCTCCGGAGGGGTTTTTTTTTGCCTCCAACTATCCATAAAAAACAGAGAAATGCTCCTACCATTGTGAGATTGCTGTTGCTGGGATTCAGTCTAATTAATAAACATTTGTACAGCTCTTGGAAAATGTAAAGTGCAAAAATCTCTCAGCTTTGAATCTGCAGACTTTTTAAGTAGCTGCAATATGTGTGTGAAAAGAGAATAAAGGACTGTCAGGATCTCCTCTCTGGTGGGACTGAAGACTCCACAGAAGAACACTGCACCTGCTATTTTTACCTGTGTTTCTGTGTCCCTGCCATGTTATCAAGAGAGTGGACTGTCACAAGCCACAAGACATTGCTCCACAAGTCAACATGTGCTGGGAAATCCCAGGGATAGCTTCATCCCACATCACCATTATTACATAGTGTGGGTCCAGCAGCAGTACATTTCACATATCCCAAATCTTTTCCATATATTTGGCACTGCCATACCTTAGTCCCCGAGATTTTGCTCCACCTTTCTTGTTTTCCTAATATGGTTAATGCTACCCAGCTGTTTGCAGTCAGCTTTAAAAACTATAACTAAATTAGCATTCCTGCTGAAGGCTTATTCCCTGAGCATATATTCCCTACACTACTGATTTTCTCCATACATTTCTTGACATTCAAGTACGGCTTTACTTTTATTTGCACAGTGTTATGTTTCAAAAAATAACAGTCGTTTGAAAAAAGAAGAGATGGGCCTGGAGAAAAACTGGATCCAAACATTCCCTGGATGCTGGAGAAATTTACACCCAGGCTGGATTAAAAGTGTGTAAGTAAACCTCATCCTTAATCAGATTCCCTGTCCTTCTGTCAAACTGTAAGTTCTTGCAGCATGTATTCCCTAGTAATGGCAAAGCAGGACCTTCCCCAACAATAAATTAGGGGCATAAGTTTCAATGGCAACAGCTTAATACAGCAATTGCATATTGAAACCACAAGGCTGAAGTTCTGTCCTGCACAGTTTGAATTTAGCAGCGTATTGAGGCATCTTTAGAGGAATCTTAATCTAGAGGAACACCCAAACTAGACTAGCAAACCAGACTGGAGAGAGCCCCTGAAGTTATTTAGTTATTCTTAGTGCTCTGTGCAAGCTGCAGAGTTCCTGCACCAGAATCGTGTCCTGAGGTTTTCAGTGTGCAGACTCACAGCCATCCCATGTAGTACCTGTGCTGGGGCTCTGTCCCCAGAAACAGACCCTCTGGAGCCTGTAGGATCTTTCACCCAGGTTTATGATGAGGCTTCTCTTATGTGGGATGTTTGCTTGTGTTGCTGGTTCAGATCCTTCAGGACTGCATTCAAAAGTAAAGACATCTTTTGGTAACACCTGGTATCATAACATATGATTTTCTTGGTAAGTGGTAATTTCAACAATCTCACAATACTTATTATGGTCCTACCTGGATTTCTAAATCCGCAAAAATAAATCCTCTTTTTATTATTCAACCCCCAGGCAGCCCTTCTACCACTGTAAATATCTCTCCTGTTTAAGTGGGGCTTATATAGATGATTATTCAACAGGATTACTCACCCCTCCTGTGCCTGACTTATGTGAGTTTCATCCCCTTCCTTGTTCACCATAATTTGTAGAAGACAAACTTCCTTTCCTACTCTGTGTTTAGAACCCGAGCTGGTGGTGAGCATTTTCCCCACCTCCTGCAGGGAGATAAGTTGGCCCTTGCACTCCTGGGAGGACTGAACCTCTTCAAGAAACAACAGCTTAATGAAGGGGCAGGCAGAGGGGAATTTAAAATGCATGGGCACAAAACAAACCAGTCCCCAGCAAGCTCCTGCTGACAGGCTGCACACTGGCCCCCGGATCAGCAGGATATCCAAGCCCAGGCTAATGAATGATTTCCCTGGTGGAGAGAGGAGTCCGTGTGTGCTGAGAGTTCACTGCCTGCTGGAAGCATTTGTTCAGTCAGGTTTCAAAGGCCTCCTCTGTCATCTGCGGCATTGAGGGTCGGATTATTAATTTAATGGAGTGGTTGTGCTGCGCAAGGAAGTGGAAAAAATCCGCTTCCACCTTGGCCAGAGCAGTAAGGCCTGCAGCAGCCATACACGTTTTATTCATCGCTGTCAGCTCCTGAGGGAAACAGAATTGTGGCCTCGCTGCTTCTCACTCCTGGCATGATCCTTCCTCCTCCTTTTGCCAGTAGGAAAACACTGATTGCAGCAGGCCTCTTGTTTATCCAGTGTTGATCCCAGCACAGCCTGCTCTCACCAGGTGTCAGTGGATCCAACACAAGCATCAGGAGCGCACAGCACTAAATGTGCATATATTTAATTCCAGGTTTTGTTTTAAGGTCTTTAGGCAAGGGGGAAGGGGTGGCTTATTGTATAGTGGGAGTGGGGGGTCAGGCAGGCAGTTAATATGAACTTCATAGGAGGGAGATACTTGGAAAGCAGTGGCACTGAAAGAGACCTAATGGACATTAAATTAGATATGAAATTTCCATCTGGTAAAATGGCAAAAAGCCTCATGCAAGTATGGGATGCATTTACAGACAATTCATGTCACTAGCCAAAAAAAAGGAAACTTTCTTACTTTAAATGGCAAAATACCAACAATGGTATAATACCTAGAATGCCTCAGACAGCGTTCGACACTGCTGGCTTCAAAGACTTCAGAGAAAATTAACAGAAATGAAGAAAGGCTGGAAGAATTAGTCTATAAAAGCTGTTACTGACTCTGTGTGTGTGTCAGAGAAGTTCACAGTCAATCCACACATAAGCCCCAGTCCCTGAGCGTCCAACTTAACCCAGGCAGCTTTTAGATTGCATGAACCAGGCCCACCAGAACAGATGCCAGTCCCAAAGTGAAATGAATCCCAAAGTGGGGAGTCCCCCCCTCTGCAAAGCTGAGGAGGAGCAGACCTAGATGAAAAGTGATTGCTTTTCAGCAGAAAATATTGAGAAAACAAGGCTTATTTTTCTGAAAATGTTTCCAAGAAACACTGTTCCAGTCTCCTTGTAGAGAAGAGGAATCCAGAGATTTGCTCTGAAGATAGAGTGCTGAATTCATTGACCAAAAACACCTGATGAGTGCAACTTTCCAAAATAAAAAGTAATGCCTGAAAATTCCAGGAAAATACCCTATTATTTCCTCTTTTATCCCTTTTAAACATAACCATACCTTAGTTTCCTTCTGTTTGCCCCTGCCACAGTGTCATGTCATTGCACTTTTGTGGCCAGTGAAATGGAAGCACAGAGGGATCCACTGCAGGGGCTCACAAATTTCCCATTCTTCATTGTCATGAATCCTGTCCTCACCTGACCTAAAGGTCAGATTGGTGCAGATAATTAGGTATATTGCAGTATTAGCATAAGATGAGTGGCAATTAGTTTTGTGTTTGAAGGATGCATTCTATGTCCTGGCCCCTTTCCTTGTGGCTATCCCTTTGGCAAAGCACAGTGGCACAGGGATACTTTGAATACTGTATATTCCAGCTTAGGAGAACTATCAGAAACACAAGATAAATGCATTTTTTCTATTTTTTATACTTTATGAAGATTGCTAAGTCATGTTAGAACACAATGCCAAAGGTGCTTTGGAGGAAGGACATCTGACCTCAAACTATTTTTGTATTTCATATTTTAAGCCAAAAGTGAGGGCTATGACGTTCATTCTGATGAAATTTACACTTGACCCACTAATTATGAGAGTTATCACAGGATATGCTGCTCACTAATAGGAAATAATAAATAATCATATCAATACAAAACTGCTTCCTGAACTGCTAATTAAAGCAAAGAAACTCTTTCCATCTAAAGGAAATGATCTATTCAAAGAGCATTAACATTTCTGGCCTAATTGATAGAATGATTAACTGAGTGTGGTCAGGAAATGAAGTCCCTGTCCCTGCAAGGGACAGGGAAATGTGCTGCGGAGATTATTCTGAGGTGAAGTTCTCACACTATGGGTGACCAAATCTAATGAGCAGGATTTCCTCAGTGACCTGGCAGAGATTGGAAGGAACCTGCAGAAATGCTGAATGAGTTTTGAGATTAAAATATGGATAGAGAAGAAAAATATATTAAAAGTTCATGAAAGGAAGTCATTGTGGGGTCAGCATACAACATCTTTCAAATCCCTGAGAAAAATCAAAGCATTTTGAGGAGATAATTTAAAAAAAACACTCTCTGGATCAAAATGTGCTCTAGATGAAAGCATTGGTTGGTGTAGCAAAGAACAGAAATTGGCGTAACTTTTCCTGCTCCAACAAAACTTCCAGAGGCTTGGAGTAGCTGAGCTGTCAAATTCCCCGGGGTTGTAGAGTGTGGAAGGAAATGGCCAAGAAGATCTGCCAAGGAATGAATCCATCACTATTGCCCATTCCCCATACTCCCTGTTCTCACATCACAAGTCATTGGAGAATGGCTTGTTGTACATTTTATTTCAGCCAGTTCCCATGTGAGTGGATAAAATGATCTGGTTTTCCAGTCATGCTTCCAGGTTTTTGAGGAGTTGTACTGAAATCAGGATATTGTCCTGCAGAGTTTGGGAAGGAGGCTGGAAGGAAGAGAATAAAGTGTAAGTTCACGCCAACCAAAAACTTGGGCCCCCAACTCATTATTTCCTATGTTCCTTCCTTCACTGTTCATCCAGTCTGTCATCCCACTGTGTCATCCTGTGACATGTGTTTCACATCCCAGCCTTTCCAGATCTAAACTATTTTTCACCCTTCTTCTATTTCTTTCTACCCTGTCTTTCTTCCAGAAAATAGCCACCCTATATGGGCTGAGCAAATGCACTCACACTGAGTGTCCTCAGAAAAGCTTCCAGAGCTGGCTTCCAAACTCTGATCACCCTCCCATCCCAGAACTGATGTTGAAAGACTTGCATAAATACACACCCCATGTCTGTTCCCCTGTTCTGTTCTTCATCCTGGTGTGAATTAGGGAAAGTTCTACTAACATCACTGTGTTACTCTAGCAGAAAAATTACATGGGTGAGTGGAGAATTAGATCCATCCATTTTCTTCTTTTTAAGTCAAATTATGTAATTTACCTACTTAAAATGAAATGGTCTCTCAGAGGCTTGTTTGTTACCACTGGGTATCACATGGGTCTTCCATTATTAATAATAATAGCTACAAGAACAGACTAATTAAAGCACACAGTCTCCCTAGTGTTTTGGGTTTTTTTGTTATTATTATTGCACTCAATATTCACTGTTGAGAAAAATATGCATAGAAGGAAAATAACTCAAAATACGGTTTCAAAAAGGCTGATTCAAGCTGCTGCTCAGAAGATACTGTGCCATATGGAAAATGTAACTGAGTAGCTGCCAAATTTGTTTAGTTTAAACAAGGGTAGGTAAGATCTGATAATGCACGGGATCATTTTGGCACACAGTACAGCTTTCCCAGACCCATTGCATTATGCCTATCATCAAGTTAGTTCATCTAACAGCAAGAAGTGGAACACCCTGACCCTTCTTATCCCTGTTAATCACTCTTAAGTAAATAATACCTCTTTGGAGAATAGTGATTCATATGCTGCAACCTAAGATATGGTCAAGCTGTGAACTGGTCTTCCTGCAGTGATAGGTAAAGTCAGGGAGCAAAGATAAGGAAGAATTTTGTCAGACTATTATCACTACTTCACTTTTTAATTGCCTATAAAAGTTTTTTTAAAGCAGCAGGACAGCATAGAAGGACACAATCCTTTCTGTTTTCTTTCAGTACAGCCTCTAAACAGCTGTTCTGTTTCTCTCCCATCGTCACCTATTTAATTTTAAGATAAGGGATACTTAGGAATCATTTCCTCTGTGAAGCAGCTAAGAAAGGTTATATATTTCTGAAACGTCCTGTGCTATTTCCTTTAAAAAAAGTCAGACCAATTCTTGGTTTCCCAAGGCATTCTCACAGCCCTGATCACTCAGTGCAAAAACTAAGCAGGACATTGAGGAGTTTTGTTGTTCAGAGATATATTTTCTCACCTTTCTTTCTGCTTTCTTTTCCCAGGACCCAACCCTCCTCAATAGTCATATGCCCCTGCATAACCACAGCTTGCCATAGGATCAGGCTGAGCTGTTCCTGTCAGGATTTAGGAGGGCTAGGCAGCCAGCTGTCAGTCCCTTTCCTGGGATTTTAGATCTCTTCATCAGGATATGGAGCTGAGGTGTATCTCTGACACACTCCTTAATCTAGCAGCCATAGAGATAACTCTAATGCACCCAAAGGGGTTGTCCACACACCAGAAGGTGAAATTCTGCAAATGGGAAAGCTGCCTTGGATTGAGGTGTTGTGCACTGTGTGATCAGGTGGAAATCCTGACTCAGGTCCTCAGGTGGGCCCAGCAGTGTTCACACCCAGCAGTTCATGGGCTGGTGACCCACAAGGCTCCACGACTAGAATTTTGTCACTGCAGTGCTTTATAGTAAGGCCTACTCCTTTTGTGGAGCAAAGGCCAAGATCTAACTCTATGAAATGTTTAAGCCAGTGTTCCAAACTGTTCAGAAAGCAGAGTCAGTTCATTCACACAAAGATGGATGATGTGTGTAAGACAGGTACTTTGCATTGGACAGGTCAGGAAGCGCCAGTTCATGTGTTAGACGGACACATTAAAAGCCAAATTTCTTAAGCCATTTGAGAGAAACACATCAAGCTCCAAGGAACAGTCACTGTATACTTTTGTTCTATTGATGGGATGCCATAAGTAAAGACTGCTGGAGTAGACCTTCCTATGGATTTGATTTTGGTTTGATTTGCTCTCTCCTACATATTTTGCTGAGGCTGGATGAAAGATTGACACATCACCTGACTTCCCTTCCCTAAATATTTTGACCATGATGCCCACAGGTAGTTTTTGTCAAGGATTCTGTCCAACAAGAGAGGTGCAATGTCCACCTGCTGTACATCAGCAGTATCCACTGATGTCCCTTAGGTCAGTGGAGCTGTGCCAGTTCACAGCAGCTGTCGGGGCTCTGGGTTTGTGCTGGACCATATAAGTCTTTTGAGGTGTTTGCAATTGGCTTGAACATGTTCATCTCCAGCACCTCAGTTAGAGAGCACTGATAATCTCTAGAAGCAGACCTAGAATGCTTTATTTCCTGAGGAATGGACACAGGGTAAGAGCATGCCTTTAATCAGGTCTGGGAAACATATGTAAACTGCTTTGGCAAAGAATCAGTTCTTTGTAAGTAACTAATGCTGAGTGAAATTCTCCATAAGACACTTTCTTCTCCTACAGAAGTTTTCTGCCGATGTCAATATTCCCTTTCTTATCTCTTTACTTGCCAAGATATAAAAAGAGCAGTCCTATAAATTTCCCTATTTTTTTTTTTTTTTTTAAATTCTGAACTGATTAAAAAACTTCTCCACCCTTTGTAATTTAGACATTTGCCAGGTCTAAATGGATCTTGAAAAAGTTGTGATTCTATTTACCCTAGAATAGGAGGGGAGGGAAAGAAGAACCACTTATATTTAGTGGGTGAAAATTTTTCTTACACACTAAAGATTTTTTTATAGTCCTTAGGAACAGAGATTTAGCATGACTTTATACTCCTATGCAGACCAAAACCAAAAGGTCTAGAAGGCTTCTACAACACAGGTTTGTTTAGACATTCTTTGAAGATCTACAATAAAAAGAAAGAGTTTCACCTACAGCACAACAAAACACCACGTGACAATTTTTTTCACAGTGTATCATTAAACTGAACCTACTCCATGTTAAGTACCATAAATCAGGCATGTGAAGGATTATAAAGCTAATTCACAGAGAAGCACATGAAACACTGAGCTTGCTGAACATACAGAATGCTTTGTGTTTGTTTAATTCACTTGGATGTAAACAAAACAGAAAGTGCACACCCAGTGCTTTACTGCTTGACACCATCACCATGCTCAAATAAATTGTTTTAGTATCTTTGGAACAACTTTTCTTTGTGTTTCTGTGCCTCCTCACATACGTTCTTCTTCTATCTTTTGGAACTGAATAAAAAAAATTAAAATTTTTATAGAGACATGCAACATTTCACTTCCAAAAAGATGTCGTAAATAATTTACTCTCAGAGTACAAGCTTAAAAAATAACAAAGAAACATGGTTTTTAAGTTTTAAGTCTTATTGTGACCCTGGAAACTTGCTGGGTGGTGAATTCATTAAAAAGATGCCAAAATATAAGCTCAAGGTCTCAAATTTATTTAGTGCTATAGAAGTTTTCCATTCCAGGAAGAAAAGCATCACTAAGTGGATGTGCATAACAAACACCAAACCAAACTGTGCTAATGGTTATTTCTATAATATTGACTAGTTAACATTAAAATTCTGATTCAATTAAAAAAAATAATTTAAGATATTCTCTATTTTTTTCTGGAGTGTGCTTATGGCAATCATGTTGTGCAATACGTAATTAAGATCAGAATTTCCACTGTACACAAGCAGAAACATATGATGCAAATTAAAGGTGGGCAAACCCATTCAGACACAGGCAGGATGAACAAACTCAACCTTTGAACAAGAATTTGCTCTAAGGTACTCAAAATGTGCTTTCAGTTTTTGAATGTTCTTTTCTTTTCCATTGGTTTTATATTTCTTCATTCTGGATAGCCCAGCAAGTACAAGATAATAAACACTGATTTCTCAGGCTGTTTCTAATTGTCTCTTCTCATGGGCAATACCATTGATTCCAGCATTCATTTCTTCTCCCATCTAGAACTTTTGTTTCCATTGTCCCTGATGTCATACATTCAAGCCCCAGATTTTGCTAATCCACATGTTCTTCAGACCCATGGGTTTAGAAACCACACATATTCTCTTGTTTCCTCGCAAAATTCTGATCACCTCTGCACAACCCTAAACCTGAATCCCAAACACTTCATGAATGTTGATTCAAATGAGCAGAACGTCCCAAACTCTGGAAGGTTTGAGAGGACTGATACAGCTCTTGCTAGGTAAAAGAACAACATAAGGAAAAGGAAACCAAAGAAGAGTGGAAAGAATGTAAATTATAAATAAAACAAGCCCGCTCTTCCCCTTTCTTTCTCCCCAGAAAATGTGGTGTGAGTGGAGGGGTAGCAGATATTTCCTGGACTGTATCTCACTGTACATTTCACACACAAACCCTTTCTTCCTTTTGCCCTAATATCAGGAATTTTAGTAAAATTCAACATTATTTGACACATGAATTGAAATTTCAATTCTTACATAATTATTTTCACAGCTCTTGGTTGAACCAGCTGACTCCATAACTGGAACTGCTGTAGAAATTGAAACTTCATGAAACCTTTAAATACCTAAAATCAAAACCTCTCCTCTTCTTTGAGGGACCTGCTCCAGAACCTGAATATGAAACATTGGTCCAGAAATATTTAATCCTTTCAGCTAGGGGAGAACCAGGTTGCAAGAAGCTACTTCTTGGTAGCAAACCCAGAAAAACACTGAGTCAGTGGTCACATAACTTAGGGAATGCTATAGGAATATTCAGCATCCATGGAAAGAAAATACACAGAGAATACCATGGCTCAGACTGCTGGTAGCCCTTGCAGCTTGAATGAGAGACAGGTAACTCCACAAATACAATCTCCTCCCTCCTTAAATGAGCAGAACTGCACAGGCAGTAGTTTCTTCCCCTTCCAGAAAGAGCTCTTTTCATCCGATTCCAGCTCAGCTTCTCTGTGGGCCCCAAAAAGACGGTGCAGAACTGATACCACATGTGGGCAGATGAAACAGGCTAACCTGCTTCCAAGCACAGCACTTAAGAGTTAGTCAGGTCTGCTGAGGGGCACACAGGGAAGAACTATACTTGCAGTCAGGATGGAGCTTGACTATGCTACCTGAGAAATATGAATTTCTTGGTAGAAAATCAAAATCATCCTGGCTCAGGCAGCCAGCACACTCACAACTATGGATCACCCATGCATTCAGGTGCTGGAGACCAAAGTAGTCTCTCAGAGATCTGTCAAAAATCTGGCCTGAAAAAGAGCCCAATTTACCACTTCTACAATGCAGGAAGACATTTTTCACCCTTACCTTAATATTTTTAAAGGCAATATATATTTGATGCCTAAGAGGGAAGCTTTCTTCTGAACAGAAGGACTAAGATTAAGCCCAGGAACAACATAACAGCATAATTGAGTAGGCAGGAACTGGCTTGTCATTGGAAAGGAAATTCTGCTACTTTGAAAGGAACAAGACTTCCAAACTCCCATGAAATACAAATTTAAAAAATGTTTGAAGTCAGTAGCAACATTTTATCTAGATAAAAGGAGTATGTAGTTTGGTTAAGAGCTGATCACTTTTAATTTTTTTGTTTTTAAAACAAAAAAGGGTCAACTTTTAAAATCAAGATACGTCCTGGACATTGCTGAAAAGCTTTGTTTCATTTATTTTTTCTAAACAGCTATTTGCTAAAATTAATGTAGTAACTTATCTAGTTTTAAGCGAAAATTAAATTTCTGTTTGAAATCTTTTTTGGTGAAAACTCTTATTAATGTTAATTTCCAAGACCTGTACCTGTTCTAGCTTGGGCAAAAAATTCATGTATTCAGTCCTGCCATAGTTATTTCCTGTATTGTTGGACTTCAATAATGTACTTTGGTTTCTTCTACATACTGGTTAGTATATTAATGTTATTTTAATTAATACATTCTTGGTATTAAATTAATTCATTCTTGGTCTTCCCTCACAATTGAAAAGCACATTTCTAAAATCATTATCAATTACAACATCTAGTTAATAATTTTTCTCATTGTCTCAATTCAGTGAGAATTTATAGGTCTGTTATTAAGAGTTAAAAGATTAACATGAAAGAATAAACAATTTGTCTTACTGTAAACGTAAGTGCATCTCCATATTCATTACAACAGAATATGATCCAGAATCCTGAATATTAATTCTAGGGTTAAGAAATATCAATGCATTTCTAAATTATTTTGTCTGCTTTTTAATCAAGTGTTTTTTACCATTTTATCCTCGAACAGAACCTCTTTAACCTGTATTTAATTAATTCCTGTCTTTCAGACAGGCACAAAATATCCAGCACTTCTCTATAAGTTGCTAGAAAAGGTATCATCTTCACTGTTAAATCTGCATTCAGGGATAATGCCAATAGTCATGCTTATTCAGAACACTTATTTCTCTTATTTTTACATATGGCTTGTTCTCTTGTTGCTAGAAAATGCTAGATAAAGTAAGCTCAGTTCCAGTTTTGGTCCCTCAGTTTAAAAGGTCCAGTGATTTCAGGGTGGCACTGACCTGTGCAGGTCCAATTGTTTTTAAACTTTGTTTTCAGGTGGCTGGTGTAAATTGGATTTTGTACATTCGGCTAAAATTATAGTTTGGGGTGTAAAATGTGAAAGAAATATTTAAACAATGTGTGGAAAGAAAATGTGATAAACACTGAATCTTTAAAAATGGGGGAAGACTGTACAATATTTCATTATTATGTTTTGAGAACAGTTGGTTTAAATTTCCAAATAACTTTCATTTCAAAGGGACAGTATCAAAACACATGCAAAAAATAAAATTCTAAATAAGGCACAATAAATTATTTCACTGCTTAGGTATTGGATTTCAAAGGGAGAAGAGAGTATGCACAAGGATATTAGAATGGACTATATTGTATCTTTGGGAATTGCTGTCAAATATTGATGAAAACAGAGAGACTGTCGGAGATCAGATAAAAGAAAGAAATTATTACATTTGGAAGAACAATGTGAAATGTGTGGCCAACAGAGACTTCGAATGTAAGCTAATAGCAATCCACCAAAGAACAAAGCTGGAGGAAGTCCCACATATTCAATTGCATTTACAGTCAGTTAGAATATGTAAAAAATTTATGGTGCATTTTTCCTTGTTTTGAAACTCACAAAATTTGCCACTCGGTGGATCTGACCATGGCACATCATTAGAGGGAATTGATAAGCATCAACAAGACAGATGGACAGATGAAAAAATGATGAACCCTGGTTCTATCCATTTTTTCACAACTTGTGCTTATCATAGCATAAACACAATTTTTGGCTTTTCTAGAGTTTATTTGAGTTATGAAATTGGAGAGAGTCTCTGCTTTCACATAGTACACATACACACATGAAAAGGGCTGTCTTGCAGGTGCTACTCTCAATAGTCTCATGGTACCAGGATGCACATCACAGAATGTCTCCTATTGAAATTTTTGGTCATAATATGAAACAAAAAGCCATGGTACAAAGGTTTCTTAACATAGTGTTTTTCCAGGAGTGACCTTTCCTTTCCAGAAGAAAAGTGTTTTAGACAGTCTCTCTAAACCCTTAATTTTCACTCAGATAACTGCTGTGATCAGCAAAGATTTTAAGAACCTGAAAGTCAACATTTACTAGGCCTAAATGTTTGAAGAATTTTTAGGTGATCATGAAGAACTACAAAATCATTAATCTTTAAATATGGAAGTAAGAAAGTCTGCAGTCCACCAAGCAGGCGGACACAGGCAGTACCAATTCCCTGACAAGCAAGGCAGTGTTTTCTGTAACAACATAGCATTGCAGATTTTATGCAGTTTTAATGCATTTTATACATGGATTTTTAGATTTAAAAGGGCAATGTGCTTTGTGTCCCATGTTTCGATTGTTACATTGCTTGTAAAGCTAGAGCAACTCTGGACCTCAGTGTAGTTATTGTATCCATACACGCTGTAACTTAAGATCACAATGTGGTTTTATAGTCACGTTGCAGAGAGATTAAAACCCATCCCTTGCTTTCAGCAGCTTCTGCATGTAAATTTACCTTTTGAACTTCTGTACATTGGCTCTGCCAACCCTGAGGTTGCAGATGAGATGGGGCTCTTGATTCTGTTGCTTTGGGCATGGATCTGGAATTTCATCCCCCATCTTATCTTTATTGCAGTAAGGGTGTAAAATGAGGATAAAGGTATCTCATTATAGAAATCTTCACCAGCTTGTTGCCTTCCCCTTTCATGACCATGGGGATATTTCACTCACATGTGCTTGCAAAGCCCTGCTGAAGCTGGGAAAATCCCCAAGGAAACACAAGAAAATAGCAGTAGGGGCTGTTTCATTTGGTTCTGAAAAGGCAAGATAACACCACCCAAAAGATTCAGCAGTGATGATGTTTTCCATGTGATCTGTGTCACATTTTTCATAAACACACATGTAGGCCTAATTAGAGTGGTGGAGCATTTCCCTTGCTGTGTTCCTTGCTCTTGCTGGAAGTGAAATACTGACTGTTAGTGCATCACATTAACAGCTCAGATCCACACACACATCCAGGCCTTTTACCAACAGTGTTTTTACTGGCATATTTGCTCACTTTTTCCAAAATCACTCACCAACAAGTAATGATCTTCTTATTTTCATATCCTTGCCCATTTTTTAAGAAAAATGAAATCATATTGCTACTACTTTTTATTTTTCTGTAGATCATAGAATCAGGTTGAACCTGACCATTGAGTCCAACACCACCATGGTCACCACTAAGCCATGTACCCAGGTGCCACATCCATACCTTATTTGAACATTTCCAGGGATGGTGTTTACACCACTATCCTGGGCTGCCTGTTTCCATCCCTGACCACATTTTCAGCAAAGAAATTTTTGCAAGTATCTAAACCAAACCCCTCCTGGCACAACTGAGGCTGTTTCCTCTCACCCTGTCACTTGTTCTTGGGAAAAGAGACCAACCCCCACAGTTTTCCATAGATCCATTTGACAGTTCAGCTTCCCAATCTTCTGGTTAGGAGTGACCTTCACCCACCAAGTTATATTCTTCTGAGAGAGATAATCACAGAGCAGAAGCTCTCATAAGTGGCTTCAAGCTTGACAATCTCTCCTGAACACTGCTATCAAGAGAGTTGGTCTTGGAAAAAAGATTAGACAGATGTGTTTTTATATCATATCTAGGAAAAACCAAAGCTGCCTAGATTGATAAAGAAGTGATTTTCTTCTGTCCTAATCAAAATGAAACTGCATTAATTTTCATATATATCAAACTTTATCTGGTCTTATAACACATAGTGCTAATCTGTCAGAAAGCCCTTAAACTATGATGAAACATCAACTAATAATTGCTTCTGCAGTGGCTTTTTACTGTTTTAAGCCAGTCCTGTGCATTTTAAAGTCAATGTTTCTCTGTCTTGTGTATGAGGATGTTATAAAAAGGTTTTCATCTGCTAAAATACATCAGGCAGTTGTCACTCTCCAACTGGGACATGGTTAGGGATAGTTGCCCCAGAGTCAATATGATTGGGCAAAATGTTGATTACTAACATACTGCAAGCACACAAGCACTGTCTTGGGGATTTGCTCTGCTGGATAAAACAATAGATTGAGCATTTGGATGAAGGGAGAAGAGACATTAACATAGCCCACAGGAACTTCAGATAAGAGGACTTGTACTGGAAGTGCACATTATGGCTGCAATGTACATTTTCCCATTATTAAGAAGGTCTTTTGTTCTGGAGGGTTGTTAGCTACATCTGAGGGCATAACAGGAATTTGGATTTTAGAGAAAACATTATTTCTTATAGCTCTACATGTTTCCCCCTAAGCCATACAGGAGGATTTTGAGTTAAATAAACCTGTGCTAAGAGACTGTGACACGATTCAAATGGAAAATGGTAACAGTTAACATCCAGACTTGTACCCATCTGCATAGGCTACAGAAAGGAGCTTATACATTACAGAGGATGATTGGAGAAAACAGTGGGCTTTGTGAAAATACAGGGAACTTCAGCTGGACTTGGTGCTGCTCTGTAAATAATTTCTTTAACATAGCCTTTTCAGTTTACCAAGTTAGGTTTTCTCTCAGGTTTCAGCCTCACATGAAGTATCTCAAATTCAACATTTACATGCAATTAAAGCTATGTCAGAAACACACCACATCAATACCAACAGGTTTTACTAGAAGGCATTTGGTTACCTGTTTTAAGACTGATGTTTTCTTGTTTTGTACTGTGTTTATAAAGTTATTTTGCAATCCTTTAAAATGTGATTTCCTATTTTATTGATGTGACAGTAGGCAGAAAAGAAAACTCTTATCAAATGTTATAAAAGACCTAGATTTCACTGGAGAGGCCGGTGATGTGATCATTTGCTGATTTCACTTGGGCTGCATGCATGTAACTAGAAGCAGAATTCGACAATCTGTCCCTCGCAGTGAGAATGTGCAGACATACCAAATGTCATAAATGTTCCCAGCTGCAACTGAGACCCATACTTTTCTCATAGGGACAACACATAGTTTGGGAAGTTTGTCCTTAGTTCAGAGCTGGGTGGCCTAATTCCTTCTGTTTTCAGTTTCAGACCAAAATTAATGTGTACATCTGGGTTGTTAGTGCTGAGAAATTTTGGCTTATAGTGGAAAAGATTACAACAAGCCCAGTGTTAGTGGTATAGGAGGAGCTGACAGCCTCGTGTATTCCCACTGAGTGATTGCTTGGCCTTTCTTAAGAAAAGAGACTTTCAGCAGGCAGCCTTGGCAGCAGAGGAGATGATTAGATGACTGCAAGCCTGAGACATAACTGGAAATGGGCAAAGTTGACGGCCATCTGGGATGTGAAATTGTAATGTCGCAAATTTGATTTTGCTTACAGTTAGACTGCTTTGTTCAACTCTTCAGAATTCAAGCAGATGAAGGGCAAAGAGATTCCAATAAATGTTTCTGGTATAGACTATCTCTGCATGAGGGAATTCTGCTTCCATGTCCTCTTAGCAGTGGTAATATCAGTTCATGGTCTTAATGACCACATCAAGTCTTTCCAGAGAAAATGCAAAATGCCCTTCCCTCAACAGTACATTCAAATTACTAATCGGGGGGAAATGTAAAGCTGTTGCCACAGCTGTTACTTTCCCCCCATCAGTGAATTTCCTTTGCCCATCCAGTACTCTGGGTGACCTTCCAGACTCCCCTTGAAGGAAGCAGCTTCAGCTTCAGGATGGAGGGCCTGGAAGGTGACATGGAAGAAGGGCAAGAAAAGAGGTTACATGCACTGGTAGTTCACGTTTGGTGAGTACTGGCATTAAGATTACATTTCTGCATACTTATGGACTCCAGCATCTCCACTCCAAGCACTGTGGGTGGTTCAGGAACACGAACTGGCCTGTTCTGTCAAAGCAAGGAATTCTGAGTCTCTTTTGAAAGGCAGAGACTGTTGAAAACAAATTCAGTGAGTCTCCTGCTACAGAGGGAGGCGCTGGATCTGCTCCTGACGCCCAACAGGAAACACCACCATGGATATTGTTTTGTTACTTTGCTTCTCAGCCAGCTTTAGCCAGGAAGACTTTCACCTGCCTTCACTTTCACAGATGGCAGAGAGAAAACCACTTTGTACTGAATCTGAAAATGTGAGCATTTCTGGGTTTGGAAAGTCATCTTGTCCCCAAAGATGATAATGTCTGGGAATAAACCAGTCCAGGATGGCAATGAAGCAGCAGCTACAGTCTGTGTCACTCCATGGACCAGGTACTGTATTTCTGGCACCTCTTGGCTTGAGCTCAGACTCTGCCTGAAGAGGATGAAACTCTTTGCACAGAGAAGGCAGAAGCTGCACTGTCTTTCCCCCTGCTCCAAGGACACCAGGCAAGAATCATAGCTGGTCTCCCATAACTCTTTGGGATGATCCCACATTATCCCCTATTGAGTTGGATTGCACAGTTTGGCCCCTGTCTCTGAATTGCAGAGATTACCAATGAAAACACAAGTTGTTCTGGAGGTCTGTTGATAAGATTTTGTTTACACACTAGGAGCAATTTCTCGGAATCTTTAAATTAAATTAAATAACACATTAACTTTTGCGCCAATATCTAAGCTCTAGTGCTAGTCAGTCATCAACTCTGACAGCAGTAAATCCAGCATAAATAGAAAATACCATTAACTTTGAGTAATTTACATAATAATTACATTACCCAGATGAATATTTCTTCCAAAAGGAGGTCACAGATGCATTCTGACTCTTTATTGTTTGCAGTAAATTGGGAAGCTCAGTCTGCACGCAATAATATTGGAAGAGATTTGCAAAGCATTATTAAAAAGACACTAGTGTCAAAATACTGTTCCATAAAAACACATGTACTAAAACCTTCAGCATTAATTGAATCATGCTTGTGTTTTGGCAATGCTGGAAACCTGGCTCAGGCATCGCTCTGGTGATTCATTAGTGCTAATTAATGCTTTTTCCAGGCTAGTAACAAACTAAAGAGAGACTGTTTGTCTCTACCGATCATTCCACAGTTACAGTAATGGTTTGATTTATGTATCAGACACTTAATGCTGTGTTTCATTCATTTTAAAACAAATTTCAAAGGGACTCAGGGTACTTACGTGAAAATTTAAGAAAAGCAAACAAACAAAATTGTTTCCTCTGAGTACTGCTAAGGAACAATGCTGGGTTTCCTGGGGCTCCCCATCCAACCTGCTCTTCCTCTTCTTCCCTAAGACTTGAACAATGCCAGCATTCTCCCAGCAGGACCTTCAGTATCCTCCCAGCAGAATCTTCCCACTCCCTTCCCTGTCCGCAAGAGGCTCGGCAGAGCTCCTGGCCACAGGCTGGGCTGGCCAGCTGGCTCTGGCCTCCCTGCAGGGACCTGCCTGTCCCCTCAGCGGAGCCACCAGCCCCGCTCACTCATCCCGATTCCGCTGCCAGCTTTCCCAGAAACCCCTCACAACCTCATACAGGCAGTTCAACTCAAGGGCAGGACTGTATCTTCAGACCTACACCGACGATCTGAATTTCAAAATTATTCTGCTCTCAGATCTACAGGGAAGGTTCTGACTCCAATATTTTGCTCTCTCTACAGGCACAAAAGTGTGTGTGCCAGCAGTAGCATAAAAAGTGTAAATGCTGCAAAAATATGTTGCCATTTCCTCTCACTCTGCTGCCCAGTTTAGAAATCTGGCTGGAGGCATTCACTGCAGTTTGGAATTTTCTTTTAATATCATTTTTCTGTAACTGTTTTCTTTTACATTTTTCAAGCATTTTTAGTTCTCAGGAAATGTTTTAGAATGGGAGTCTGGAAACAGAAGCACTTCACTTCCCCATAGATCAAGAGAAGGGTGAGCAGTGCCCTTTGCTGCCAGTGAGCTTCAGCCCTTGGATGAAGGATCTTCTGGGGGCTGGGGAGATATTTGGAGCTTCCTGCACATTCAGTTCTTTGCCATTTTATGGCTGAGCAGTGACAACTCAAGGGTTGTGAAGCTCTTTCCATGAAGTACAAGGCTGACATCGCCAACGGTTCAAACCGGTTCAGACCAGTTCCGACCAGTTCAAAACGGTTCAAACCACTTCTGACTGGTTCAAATTGCTTCCTTCCAAATAAAACCAGTTCCTACTGGTGCTAACCAGTTCCAATGGGTTCAGACCAGCTCCAACCAATTTCCAACTAGTTCTGACCAGATTAAACCAGTTCAAACTGGTCTGACCAGTTTGGGGCAGTTCAAACCAGTTCCAACCAATTCCAAATTGATTGGAACTGGTCAAAATTAGTCAGAACCAGTTTGAACCAGTTGGAACCATTAGGTACCAGTTTGAATAGGCTGGAACCATTTCGAACTGGTCAGAACCAGTCAGAACCGGTTGGAACTGTTTTTACCTTTTTTATCCAGTTGCAACCAGTCAGCACTGGTCAGAACCGGTTTGAACTGATAAGAATCAACCTCACCACTATTCCAGAAGGTGATAGAGAGAATCCTCCTGGAAATAATTTCCAAACATACAAAGAGCAGGATGATTTTGAGGCACTAACACCATGTGTGGGGAATCACTCACAGTGTCTGTGGGTGAGGGAAGAGCAGTTTGTGCTGTCTGTCCTCACCTTGGCAAGGCTCTTTGTCCATGTTCATCACAGACAAACAGATAAGATACAGGCTGGATAAATGGACAGCAAGGTGGGCTGGAAACCTGAGGAGCTGTTGAACTCAGCAAGGAATTCTCCTGGAGGTTGGTCACAGGTCATGCACCCAGGGGTTGATAACAGGTCCAAGTTTGACATAGTATGAACATTGACGAAAGCAGAGGGAAAGTCCTGCACTTGGGGAGGAATAACCCTGGAGGTGCCTTCTAACCTCAGTTTGGTTTTGTGATTCTGTGTTATTTGATTCTGGTCAGAATATAAAACACCTGCTCACTGCATCATTATGAGGCAAAAAATTTCCAGGGATTACTACTATAGGAGCCCTTGTGTTTTTATAATTTTAGAGCAATAACATACAGATTTTATTTTTTTTTTTTACAACTTGACACATTTTAAAATGAGACAATAAACTAATTTATTTTTTATTGCAAGTGCACTGTAATCTTAGCATTTTACCAGCTGTCAGTATGTGCTCACTTTAGAAAAGCTATTCAAACTAAATTTAGAATGATCCTATTAATCTGCCTATCTGAGCTGGTTCTTGAACTGATGATGAATTAGATCTATATAGGCCCTCTATATGAAGAAGTGTCACCTTTTGGAAACAACATAAATCTACATACCAAAGACTGAGATCACGAAGCAGTCCCTGACACATTCTCAGAAATGTTGTTGTTAAACCTGCTGAGCATGAAAAATACTGTTTCCAATAATTATGCATTTGTTTCTATTGAAATACTTCTATTTCAGCTGGCAGTAGTTTTTTGTTTCTCCAATCACCCTTTAATTTTATATGCTTTAATTACACATAAATCAATGCTGTTGTAAAAATGGTTTGAGAACAGAGCTTTGTACAGAACTCTCCTAAATTGTGCTTTCCTGTGCAGCATTAAGCAGCTGCCACATCTCACTGTAAAACTTTCTGTTGGGTGTATGGGACCCTGGTACATGGGACTATAACCAACTTCTAAAGACAAATATGCATACATTTATGTGGTCACCAAAGTTATTCCAGTAATATTGATATTCCTGAAACTCAGATCAAAACCCTTAACTTCCCCACCATAACTTTTATGTGTTTGCTCACAGCTTTCAATGAGCTTTGAAAAATGTCCAGCTGCAACACAGCCTCTAGGAACCACATTCTTGTAGAATGCTCTTTGGAGCTTCAGTGAAAAACAGCAAAAAGGGAGGATGCAACCATGACCACTTCCTTTGTGAGTGTAAATATGTCACAAGCTCCAAAGTACCCTTCAGAGTGGATGTACAAGAACTGAAACTTGAATGTGAGGACATTGCAGGGTTAAGAAAAGGGAATATATTCACTGTACAAACATTAGGAAACCGATAGCTCAGCATGTACATTTTCATGCCAACTTCAAGGTTGGTCTAAAAGCTCAAAGTTTGTAGCTGTTTTTATTTTCAAAATAGCATGCAGAACTAGAAAACTGAGCTTAAGCTAGATTATTGTTCACAGTCATAAATCTAAAGATGATTTTCACAACAACAAAAAAATTATTGGCATATATTTAGACCATGCATGACCTTGCTGAATCAACTTGGCATTCTCAAGAACAACAAAATAAAACCAGATGACAGATTCTTGTTTTCAGACTCTACAGATGCATCTCACAGCATGTGAAGAATAATTGCAGTGGGTATGAGGAAACCCATCGCATTCCCCATGAGTTTTAGGTGACATTTTCCTCAGGTTTTAGACATAACTGAAACCTTTCAGGGAAGTCCTGAATGGGGCCTTCAGCACAGCTGCATTAAGAATCCATGGCAGAACAGACTGTCTATTTGTAAATAAAATGTCCTCAGACAAGAAAAATCTCCTGAGGAGGTACATGTAATAAAGCTAATTTTCTGAGCTTTTCTGGCATGGCTACAGCACGAACCCCTCAGAGAAACTTTTGCAATAAAGATTTTCATGTGGTCTTCCCACCATGTACATTGGGGAGAGACATGGGAAAACTTAGTCCCAGCTCTGTGTGCCTCTCATTCTTCTGCACTTTTCTTTGGATACAAATAGGCAACAAAGGCATGAAAGGAGCATCTGAGGTTGGATACGGGAAAATGAAATGCTGTTAGCTAGGAAGCAAAATTAAGAGTTGCTATTGTTTTCCTGCACTTTCCACTAGTATTTTGTACAGACATGAAATGTAAAGTGGCTGTTCCCAACCCCAGAGCCTGCTCAGGCCATTTATCGATCCACCAGAGAGATCTTGAGTTACACCATAAAATGTCTGTGGGCTTTTGGGAAGGTGACTGGAGAGTGTCCCAGTCGCTTTGCTGGATGTTGGATCATGCTCTGCTGCAGGAACCAGAGCGACTCAAACTACAGACTCTGCAGCCTGAGAAGGCATCTGCAACACACTCTCTCCTTCCTTCTTCCACAAATGTTCATAATGCTAATGAAAATGATGGAAAACAGCATGTGGAAGCAACATAGTCAGCTCCCTGGATTTGGCTCCTCTTAACTGGATTAGAAATTGTCTTGTGTCTGTGAGTGTCTTGAGAGACTGTAACAATACAGATGCAAGGAGGAACCTGGAAAAAGGAGTATTACTTTCTGAAAGAATAATCAACTGTTTTCACACACAGAGATCATTATTTCACAGTCTTGAACGTAATCACAACCCCTTGTTCCATAATAGATGCTAATAATGCAAGCATAATTGCAAACAAGTGCCTGTCCCTCTTTGATTTAATCCTCTACCTATGCTGCAAAGCTAATGGCACATTTTCTTTTTTGCTTTTCATCCAGAGTGATGTTTTTCTTAATCAAAGCTCACACTTGACTAATGCTTCCCTGCCATCACTATCAGAAAGCTGACATTTAGCCCAGCCATGAAAAAGATGTTGTCTGTTGGCAGTTCTATCCCTAGCAGGTATTTCCTTAATATCCTATGTTAATATGGTGTATATGACTAGACAAACTGAAAAGCAGAATTTTAATATTTCACTTCAACACATTGTATTCTGGGAGTTGACATTTTGGCACAACACAAGACATGCTGTAGCTCAGCAAAAGTATCATTTGCTTTGTGAGAATCTTGTGTACAAGTTGTTAATTGAAAATCCTTGCTCTGCATTGCTTAGACTGGGTGATGTGTGAATGTATATTCCTGACATTGAGAGAGAGAGGCAGTAAGGAAGCCTGTTTGTGAGGTTTTGTAAGACTGCAGTCTGAGGCTGGAATGAAGATGATCCTTCAGTTGTTTGATAGGAAAAGAGACAGGTTCAGGAAATAAAGTCCCAGGTGAGACCCTGGACAGGTTGCCCTGTTTTGAATGGTTTGGATGGCAAGGAGGTTTTGGATGCCCCAACCCTGGCAGTGTTTAAAGCTAGGCTGGATAAGGCCTTGAGCAACTGGGTCTGGTAGAAGGTGTCCCTGCCCAAGGCAGGGGGATTGAGACTGGGAGATCTTTAAGGGTCATTTTAACCCCTTAATATTCTTTGATTCTACAATTCTACATATAAAAAAAACCCCCACTTTTTACCGACACAAAACTTTCAAAATTCTGAAATACTTAGTTTAGTTTTCTTTTATTTCTTCTTTTTTTCATCTCTCTCTTTAGCACAGGAGCAGGAACACAGATCAAAGATTAGGAAGATGATTTTATTTTACTTCCAACATGATCGGACTGGGTGGGTGAGAACGCTTGGAACTCCCAGGACTCAGTTTTGTAGATGGTTGATTCTTACCAGTAACTCTGCTGGGTTTTCTCCAGGAATTTGTGATGCTTTTATGCAGCCTCACTGCTCTTCCTCCAAAATAATGATTTCTGATTCACACTGGAGGCTGTGAGAGAGGAACTAGCCTCTCATTTCCATTGTGGTTGTACCGGGTTATATTTGATTCACGAGTGTGAGATAACCTAGGTCAGCTGCACATGTGAGCACTTGGGTGGTTTCCCCAATTAAAACCATGCTACTAGCTCCCAACATTTTTTCCTTCACAAATTGATAGCTGAAAAATGCACACAACTCTGGCTGACAGAAGTTACTGAGGAATGAGGATTATTTGAAACATCATAAAAGGGGAAAAAAAAAAAGAACTCTACATTTAAGGCTCTGCTTTCTGCTTGATTTCTGGTTGATTCTTACTAATATAATGACTGCCCAGATAAAATGCAAAGCAACTGGCCATATCTTCTAAAGTATGGCCACCTATGTGTGGGCCATGTGACTGGACTGCACACATGCAAACAGTACTGACAGCACTATGTGACCATGCATTTATTTACCCACATTATGAGGCATGCCTCTCACTTTAAATTTGAATTTACTCTCACCCTTATAAACCAGATGGTATCTTATTAATAGGAGGAGGTGTGGGGTCACAGAATTTTTGGCAATTCATGCTTAGGCTGTGAGCCCAGCCTACTTTGGAGATCAAAGGATAAGCAGGATCTGAACATCTTCAGAGCCTGGTGAACAGACCTCCTATTCTTTGCAAAAATGAACCTGAAATGAGGTCAGATTCACACTGCAACAACTGACAGGTCCATTTGCATCACAGAGGTAAAAGAAAAACAGAGAAAAGAAAGATGTGTCTCTGCAGCTTTCTAACACAACTGCTGGTTTTTATTATATTTTGGGGCTTACTCTCAGCTTTCCACTGAAAGCTTGGTGTATACTATGGCATGGATTAAAGCTCTGTCAGCTTCCTGATGACATGGGAATCCTATACATGCAAAATCAGGACTTTCAGTTTGTCCTCCTAAAGTGGCATCAAAAAAACTGAAATTGCCCCAACAAGCCTTGTCTTGGGAAATCCTCCCCTAAAGGAGAATTTCCAAGGAGTACAGTGATCCCACATCCAGATCCTCCCACCACTACCACTGCTCCCATACTCGAGGTAGTCTTGTGGTGGGGTAGCAAAATGAGCAGTGATCCATTAATCCTCCAGCTGGTACAGCCACAGAGACTGCACAAGCTTGGCCACCTAAATTTTAGGCATACAGTCGAAATTAGTCATTCCTCCTCTGGTCTGCTTGGTCTGGTAAATTCCATACAAAGTTTTGTAGGAGTTCCTACCTCTCTCCATTGACTCCTGATAGGCTTTAAATGAGCATTGTTTAAGTTAGACAAGACAGGCCCGGCACTGCTAAATACCATGATTCACTGGTGTGATTTGAGGCAGCCCTTCAGAGATTTTGGGGAGAAGAACTGCTAGAGCTGTACACAAGTGCATTTCTTGCACTGCACTGAATCAGTGCAGTGACACTGGAAGAGTCTGAACCCTCTCATCCTGCAGCATCCAGCATTCAGAGGGCCTCCCCATTTGCCTGCAGTGAGAGATCATACCCACATCATCAGTGATTTCACTTGCTGAAGATCCTACCCAACCTCTGTTGCTTAATTTCAAAGAAGGCATGATAAGTATAATCAAATTAATTCCATCTGTGATGAATTACAACTGCAAGGTCAGCTGAGGTCCTGCCTCGACACCAGTCTTTTTGTCACTGTAAGGTATTAAAAACTCAGCACAAATGGTTACAGATGAAATTTCTATAATGCTTTAAATCCTTCCATTCAGCGTCTGAAACTCTGTAGCTTCTCCCACATATTCCTTGAGTAGTGTTTTAAAATAGATTTTAGTGGCAGCACATGATAAATCCTTCTAAAGTATCATTAAGTAGTTATAAGATCATTTACTTCATTCTTTTCTCCTTTTTTTAACATAAACTTTATTAATTCAAACCGTATTTATTTTCTCTTTTTCATCATTTTGTTTTCTTCTTTTTGCACCTTTTTTCCTCAGTCAGATTAACACACCATTTTTGTTAAGGCTGTGTGAAAAAAAAACAAACCTGTTTTTCCCCCTCCCTCTTTCCTTCCATGGCAATCCAAATGAATTTTAATTTCTATCTTTAGGAAATTATGGCTTCTGCTAAGCAGTTTAGAACTGATTCTTTGAAGGACTTAAGTAGCAAAAAAACGTCTTTGGAACCAAGGCAGCCACCCATGGGCTTTAGAATTCAGGTGGGACATTCAAAAAAGCACTACTTTTTCTGTTGTTCTGGGGTTTTCTTTGAGCCTACATTTCAATCAGTTCTCTTTATGTTATCTATGTGCTCTGAAAAATGCTAGCAGACCTCTGTATTATGGTATACAAGGAAAGCCTGCAAGATTTCCAAAAGTACTGTGTTCAAAATATTGGAGTATTTAAATTGATCCCAAAAAGAATCTTCAATGATGTAGGGACCTTCTCTTTTCTTGGACTGCAAATCAGTAATAATTAATGATCAGATTTAGCTTTGGCTTCTGGCACTTTTGACTGATCAGCCTAATTCATAGATGAGACAAATGTCCAGCTTTGGCTTCCTGGTGGCAGCTTAATCTATGTAAGTGGGCTGCTAAATCAGACTTCCAGAACCCTTGTACAAATATTTATTGGGTTAGTTATATAGGACTCTGAAAAGCATAGCACAGCATTTAGGTAACTAGATTAAATCAACTTATTACTGAAAACTATACACTATGTGAGGACCATCAGGACCCTGGAAAACTTGAGAGTTTTTTTGGCTGAATAGTTCTGTGGCATTATTTCTAGAGGGTGACCTATAACAGGACTGTCCACAATGGCTCACTTTCCATCCACTTGTTACTTGTTCCCACTGCTAAATCCTGAGGAATATCTTTGCCTGCAGTTTTCCTGAAGCTTTTTTCAGCTGAGGAGAGGGAAATTTTTGGTGACAAGGCAGCAATGGATCTTTTAGCCATTATTTTAAACTCTTACTACCATGACTGCGTAGGACAATTGACAAGCTTAATTTGGATCTGTTGTCTTGTGTGCATGCCACATATGCTCTCCTAGTGCCCAGGACACCAGAGCCCTCTGATGAACCCTTCCCAAGGAGGCCCAGCTCACCTTCTGGAAGGTTCCTCATTACAGCTCCCTGGGCTACTCTTGCCCTCAGGGAGGAGCCATGGATTTGTTGTAATACTAAACTAATTACAACTGCCTCTCCAGAAGCCTGTAATGTCCATTTGGACAGCTGCTTCAAGGTCCTGGGCTCTCTAAGCAGAGTGGGAAAACAACTACATCTCTGCTTCCTCTCCTCTGGCTGAGCTGGAGGGAAGTACCCTTGGAGAAAGCATGGGAGGACAGAGTTGAGAACAAAGAACTTCACAACCAAAAACTGTATTTTCCTGACCATGATGATGATGACAGATATTGAGCTCAGGAACTAGCCGGCAGAATACTTGAGGGAGCCCGGTTTCCCAGGCCTGAAAGTGAGATCATGCAAACGAAGGCCACCAAGGACAGTGGTCAGGCTCTGAAGATGTGCAGAATATGGAAGAGCAAGAGAAGGGCAGATGGCCTGTCGTTAAAATTATTTCCATTGATAGAGATTTTAGTGGGGGACAAGCCATAAATGGTTGACTTTGTGATTTTACAGTCCAGTAAAGCACTATTAGTACTACTTTGGCAAATGAGGATTGATTTGTTTGTGTATGATAGATTATCAAACACAGACTTAAAAAGTGGTGTGAAGTCATGTAACTATAGCTTGAGCCCCTAAAAATTGCTTGGTAGATTGTTTAAAATCAGTGTAAGAGGTCATTGGAAAAGATTGACACAGCTTCCATAGAAAATGAAAGTACCTGTTTATAGTTACGTATTCATGCAAACAGACAGTGTATCATAAATTAATAACACCATTCTGTACTTAGCATCATAATGGAAGTGAAAGAAGGCAAACCCCAATGTTATAAAATATTTATTGGATCTCAGGAGGAAGAAAACAGCAACTTTTTCATTGAAATGTCCATTGCTCTATGCTGTCAACACTAGTCCTCCAATGCAGAACAGTCTTCCTAATGGTCCACAGGAGAGAAATACAGTATTATAGAAAACATTTGGTAACTTGATGCAACCTGGTTTCCCCTACACAAGTTTTAACTGTTTACTGATAGTTGTCATGCTGTTCTTGAAGCACTGTTTACTTTTCATTTCTCTTTAGGGATGTTAAAATGAACTCTACTTTCTGTGCTTCAGCATGAAGTTTTTGTCTTCTCTAGGAAGTGACTGAAGGGGCTTCTGCCTTCCATCTCCTCTTTTCTCTTTTTCTCCTCCAACCCAGTCACTAGGAAAATATGCAAAAGGAAGGGGACAAGGACCCAGATACCTCTTCAATCCATTCTGCTCTCTGTCAGGAGACAATCATTAAATAATAATTAAAATAATAAGTAAATAATTAAATAAGTACCATTAAGATGCATAAGTATTGGGGCATGGCTTGAAGTCCACTGAAATAAACACTTTTTCCTTCTGATTTAAGGCCCAGTAAAAGAGCATTTGCTGCCCACAGCACAGAGGTTTCCCTAAGGCAAAGGAAAAAAGCCAGGCAAGGAGGGAGGATGACCTTCTGTGGTCCCCTCCCTCTTGCACAACCCTGTATGACAGCTGGTGTAATGAAGTTCTCAGAAAACTTTTAAGAAATGCAGAAAGAGAGAGAAAGAGAGAGAGAGAGGACTGTACAAGTATTGTAAGCTTTAAAACTGGTTTCTGGGCAGGAAACAGAGGGCACCAGCCAGAGTGAAGCATTCAATATAGGGAGAGGTAGCAAATCATATGCTCAAAGAGTCAGTGTGCCACACTTCTGAACGAGCTGGTGGACAGGGTTTGTCAGGGTTTTACTTCAAAACTGGTTTTAGAGATAACACAGTGACTGAGGGTGGTAAGGAAAAAAAATAACAGCAGCCTCTGACTGGGAGGGCAGAAAGGGAGTGGAGACGGAGTGGGGGAGGATAAACCTCTCACTTGGTAAATGACAAAGGCATTTTAATGCAGTAAATAAAAGTGAAAAGAAAGTATTTTCCTTTTCTCTCTCTCTCATCTCGAATAATGATCACAGCTCCAGAATAAAACCACAAGGGATGAACAGATGTTGTTTAAAACAATTTAATTCTAGACAGAAATTAAATTCCCACCAACTTTAGTGAAAATACAAAGTGCTGAACAAATTACATTCTGACTGGTATTTTTCCTCCCAACAGAAAGGAAAAAGCTTACAAGTCAATATAGTCCTCTAAGACAAATTCTTGATACAAATTTCATGAACATAGATTGTATAGAAGCACGGAATTACAAAATTGAGTTGGAAGGGCCTTTCAAGGATTAACACATTAACTCCTGGCCTTGAACAGGACAGCCCCAAGGATCACACCATGAGCCTGAGAGCACCTTTCAAAGGCTTCTTGAACTCTGTCAGGCTGGTGCTGTGACCACTTCCCTGGGGAGCCTGTGCCAGTGCCCAGACACCTCTGGGTGACGAACCATATCCTGATACCCAACCTAAACCTCCCCTGACTGAGCTCCAGGCCATCCTCTCGGGTCACTGGTCACCACAGAGAAGAGATCAATGTAAAAAGTGTTTCCAGAGTTAACAGGAATCTCTGAAATTGCCATACCAGAATGTTATGACTTTATTAGAATAAAAGCTGTTAAAATCATATTTTCAAACTTAATATTCACATTTCCTGATACAGCAAAAACTGTAAAGAACATTATTAAACATTTTAAAGGCATAATTATACATTGAAAAGCATAATTATACATTCATTTACCTAATAGGGCAGATTTTACATCCAGAAATTTTAAAAAAGGGGTTTTGAATTATAAAAAAAAATGTACAACTTTTTATTGCCATCTTACTACACAATTTTATTACTTGGTAAAAGCAGCCAAACACCTCATACCTCACTGGAGTCTCTTTTTATACAGTTCTCTTCTGGCTGATCAGTAGTGATGCATTAAAACTCATGAAACATTGAAAAATTTCAATTAATTTCTGAAAACTGACTTTTCCAATTTGTTCTAGGAGCACAATTTCACCTGAGAAGCTTGCAGTTTCTTTTGCCCCTGCTGTTTTGATGCTCTCAGTGCTTTAGGAAGAACCATCTTCCTGGTATAGTAGTGGACATGGAACTAACTCTGCTGTGCTCAGTATTCTTTTTTACTCCTGAAACACGAGGTTCGAATCTCAAGCTTTTACATTGAAGAGAGAAATAATCGCTTACATTTTTATATCAGTATTTCACCCTAAGACCATCAAGGGAAAAGAATTAAAATGGGTCTCCTTTCCTACTTGGTCTGTTTGAGATCGTTCACTTAGTCCTCTAAAAGCCTTTCAGAGATGTGTGTCGTGTCTTGTGTGTGGGAGAGGTGTTTCTAGACAGCTCATAGTTTGGATTTATCACCTTCCTTTATTTTCCCATAGTCGTAGTACCCCAATGTATTAATGAAAAAGCTTCCCTGATGCCAGAAAGGATTTTTTTTTTTTCATGTTTTTCTTGCCATGGATGGTTTCCTAGATGAGTTAATTTTCACCTACAGAACCTTTTGAATCATCTAAATCAGAGGAGAGGAGTCTTTTCCTTGCAAAATCCTAAGCAGACCTTTCACACACCTTTCACAGGCCACACATTAACATACAGATTAGTGTTATTTTATAAACTGTGAGGAAAAAAGAAAAAAAAAACTTCAAGTCCTATAAAATAAAGTTGCAGGGTAGTTCTGCCAGCAGGTTCTCAGATCTTCTACACGACCTCCCTTGCATGGTAGACTGCCATATTTATGTACATCCTTGAAGAACAACTCCTGAATGCTTTATTAAGGGAAATATCATATACACAGCATTCCAGCTCTGGAAAAATTCACAAGGAATGCCTTTGAAAATAAATTAAAAGTGCAACTCATCTCTGACTAGATGCTCAGTTAGGTTAAAAAGGTACCTACTGAAGCAAGAGGATTACATGCATTTTCCTTTGCCAGCTTCTCTGTGTAGGTGTATTCCCTAACGAGAGTCTGGACAGCAGCACCCATGGACTTCTGTTCTCACAGTGGTGTATGTGTGTAGGATGAACAGACATCGTGTCCCACAGTCCAGGCACCCTGGACACCCACCATTCACTGCTGAAGCACAGGTAAAATTCATACTGGCATTTCAAAGGAATGTCCAGAGGAATTACTCACATCTGTATTTTCGCACAGTCCATAGTAGGAAAGGTTTACAGGCTTGCGTTCAGTTCCCCAAAGCTGTGTTCTGGACAGCTGACCTTTCCTGTCCCCCTCCTCACTTCTCCTCTGTGAATAGATGCTCTTATCTCTCACATATCTAACATTTTATCAGAGAAATTCTCCCACACCACATGAAATGCCTTTGTTTGCTCTGCAGTGTTTGTTGAGAAGGATGGATTGGATCCACAGAAAGATCTGATAGGCATGTGAAAACATACCTAAAACTTCTAAGTTAAGCCTACATTCATTTATGGTAGGGCTTGAAGCTTTTCTGTTGTGGATTTCAGGACTTCACACTTGTATGCTGCCAGTTAATGAAACTATCACATGAAATTGTGAAAGGCCACACTTAGCAGGTTGTGTCACTAGCTGGGCTTACTAAATGTTTGGGTTTCCCAGAATATATCCTTCTCCTTCTGCCTGGAAATGTTCTCTGGGTAGTAAAAGATAATTTTTCCCATTTGTCTGGATAAGTGAGCCCAGAGAAAAGGTAGCTCTCTGGCTGCCAGATGTACAGCAGCCCCAGGCGAATGTGTGTGCAGATCACCAGGTGGATGTACTGCTTCATGTAGTCAGTCAGATGGAGCCCAAATGCACCAGTTCTCCTGAGCACAGGATCTGTGCCACTCTGCTGGGAAACTGGAACAGAAATATTTGAGCCCTGTGTTGCCTTTATTAGCTAAAAATACTTGGGTTTACGTTATGTTGTAGTATATAAGTGGCATCATGTTCTTTTTTGTCTTAAAAGTACTTGTGCCTGATTTTCTACATTTGTCAGCATCTCTCCTCTGCTTGAAACTCTTAGGCTCATCACTATGTCTTGTGAGTCTTGACCAGCATTTTAGGCTGGTCTAAGGGTAAGTATTAGATTCAAGAGATCCCAACAGTGGGAAAATCCCAGCCCATGTGTTGTGGCTGGTGGGATGGCTCCGACAGTGTCACCTAATCAACTCCATCCATTTTTTGTCTGTCTGGACAGCCTGAAGCTGCTAGGAACTAGGCCAGCAGCTGAAGCACTGAAGGCTGAGGGGTGGAACAGCAGCATGACCTCTTTGCTGAATGAAAAGCATTTCAGATGTTAATCCAGTCTGCGTGTCTATGGGGATGGACCAGGTTGGTGGAATATGTGATTCCAGCTATCTCTAAGGGTTATCCTGTGTGTTTTACGTATTGCCATAAACCCATTTAGCTTGTACCCCTAGTTTTGATTACAAACACAGGAAGCAGCTCGCTAAGCATGTGGAAGCAGTGGCTTAGGAGGCACATAAAAAGGAGACAAATCCAAAATGGGAACTAGAGCTGCCAAAAGGAGGTCTAGATGTGGTGTCAGATGTAGTTTTTTGCACTTTACTGTGACCACAATTTCACCCAGTGGGGTGAAGGAAAATGCCCACTGTCACACAACTGTTGTAATGCACTGGTGGAACCTCCTTGTTCTGCCCTACGCAGTTCAGCTCTGACCTCACTGCTTTTTCCAGTGAAAAACAGAAAGTGCTTCTTTTCTTTAAAGCAATTGAGACACAGAATCTACATGAACTTTGTTATCAGATTATTTCCTTGAAGCTGTAAATCAGCCTCTCAAATTTTCTGTGTGCACCAGGAGCAAAATGAGCTAACCTTCTGTCAAGAAGTGAATTCTGGGACATTTTTTCCACCTTTGCAAACATTAGTCTGTTTAAGTGAATCAAGTACTTAACATGGCATGATGAGGGGGAACCCTGGGGAAAAACCAGTGAGCTCATAGTCCAAGACTGATGCAGTCATAGTACTCAAAGAAAAAGAAAGAAAAAAAGCACTCAAATTTTCCACTATGATAAAACCAGAAGCAAGTGCTAGAATAAGTAGGTTTTGACATCCATTGTTCAGTTTGCTAGAGCGCTGGTTTTTTTTCTATATGGCAGAACAGTGGTTAATTCATAGCTCTTGGGATTTTTTTTCAAGCATAAATCACTATAGGTTTTTTTTTGGTTTTTCCCCCCACTATATCAATAAGTGGTTTGTAAAAATCTGCAGGGAAAAATAAACCATACAAGCTGGCAAGTAGTTTTAGTGGCATTTAAAACAACTGTGGTAGTTATAAACAGTAAACAAAACATAGTAACCAATTTAAACACTAGAGATTGTTGTATCATAGGAGCATAAATCATTAACTTAATAATTTCAGCAGTAGTGACTCAAGTACAAAATTAAGCCAACAGTACCCCCTGTGGTAATAATGAAGTACTGTATTTCTTACAGAAAACTGACACAGTCTGTGGTCACAGTTTGGAAAGCCTCTGAATCTGATCCTTGGAAGAGAGACCTCCAAGTAGCTTTTGCACAAAGTACTTTTAGAAGGAGTTATATTCCAGAGATATACTCATAAACACAGTCCAGAGCCTATGAGCAATAGAGATGAAGTTAGAGGTATTTCAAGAAGAGACACGTGAATATAAATGTGATGGAGACCACTGCTGGGATTCAGTTCTGTGTTTTAGACAACATTCCAGGCTATTTTTTCCGAAGAACCAGTGTTATGAAGCAGAAGATTATAACCTAGAAGGGCCTGAAGATGCTGTGTTCACTCTGGCTAAACTCCTACTACGGTAGCGCTGATGGGTTCAGTTCCAAATATCCCAGCTGGCCCTTTACAAAACACTGAAGCATATCTGAGAGGAAACTACACTCTCCTCTCTTCAGCCAAATCCATGCTACATCTCTTCTGACTGCTTGGAAATGAAGCTCAGAGTGACTAGGCTTCTCTCTAGGCATTAGTCATGGGTCAAAAGTTAGGTGGTTGAATCTTAGCTTTAAATCTCCTTAATTTTCCAAGAAAATTGCAGAACTTCTAGGATACATGCTCAGCCAAAACTGCTTTTAATTTTCATCTGCAGATTTTGATGCCTTTTCAAAGAGATGAGAAAATTCAAAAAGTGCTGTCACAGTTGGTAGGGAATACCGTTAATTTTCAACTTCTTTGCTTTTTAATTTCTCTAATATTAGTCTTTCCAGTACAGAATTTTGGTGATAGGAACAAATAATATATTTGTCATGTTAGATGGTGGAAAAAACCATGTGATAACTCCTCACTTCAGAACTGCCTTTTTTTTAAGGATCTCAGAATTCTTGAGAGAACTCACGTAGAGTTCCAAACTTCTACATGCAGATTTCTACATATGAAAATATACAGAAAATTAGTCTTTGGTCAACGCCCAGGCAGCAAAAAGCAGGAATCACTATTGGGAAAAAAAAAAAAAAAGAAAAGGACAAAATGCAACCATTCAAAAGTGTTACTACAAAAGCAATCAGACAAAAGCTCTAATCTCCTTGTCCAAGTTATTAACATGTCCCAATTAAGTATTGTCTTCTTCTCCTTGTTTCAGTGTTATTTATGCACCAGAAGCCTTTTACAACTTTAAAAAAAAAGTGAAATGAAATAAAGCACCAACCAATGTACAGTGAAGTTATAACCTAACTATAAAGCAAGAAAAGAAAAGTTGAATCAAGAGTGAAGGGACAGTTTTCGCTTCCACACGTACAGTAAGAATCCTTGAATAAATACGGGTTTTCCTTGAGGAAATCTCTTGGTCAAAGCTCTCTTCCTCAGATGTCCTCTGTGAAATTGCAAGGTGGTGCTCTGTAATTTCAGCCTAGTCCCTCATTTAACACCAGATTTTTCTCCTGTTATGTATGTGCCCTGGCTCATAATGCTGACAAGAAATATGAAGTCTTTACCCATACCCTAGGGAAGACAGCCTGGAAAGTAAGGGACTGATTGCAAACATTCCTGTATGAGAATCCAGACTATTGACTCAGGCCAACACATCACATATAACATATACATTAGCAAATAAAAGTGACAAAAAGAATTTGCAGAAGCAGGCAACAGTGCTGTGTCCTCCAGGACCTCCCTCCAATTTCCAAGATTAATTATAAGAAAAAGAATAAAATTAAGACATAATCATTATTTATAATAGTTTTAACAGTATTACCTTGTTGTCTTGCCTGAAATCCGTGAATAATATGAGGTCTTTTTTCTTGGTGTATCAGAGAAGTGAAGATGCAGCAAAGTTCCTCTGCTGCTGGTAAGTAATCTGAGTAACCAGTGGGGACTGAGTCAAGCCTCAGCGATCCAAAAGCCTTCCTCAAAATCCTTCTCAGAAGGACAGCCTTCTGAGAATTAAAGTACAGAACAAGGAAAAGAAACAAGGTTCAGGATGACCACTGGGAAGCTTGAAAGAGAAATTTCTGTCAGGAAAAGCAGACAATGGAAAAGCTGATGTCTCCAAAACCATGGCAAAGCCATCCCATCTGTAGGTGATACGAGTCCCTGCACCTGAGGAGCCTCTGGGTTAACTGTGATGGGCAAGTGCCAGTGGCAAACAGGGCCCAGGACTCTGCCAGCAAGCCCAGGTGATTGTTAAGGGTTGAGGAGTCATGAGGGGAAGGGGTACTTTGGTATTTTGTGTAGCTTTAAGATGATGCCATTTACATACTCACAGGTAAGAAAACAGAATCCTTCATCCTCAATGATCCAGAGTCTCAGATCACCTTCCAGGGTAATCACTCAGATTTATATCCATTTAATACTCCTTACAGAGTACCCAGTTGCATACGTTACCAGTTATCATTAAATCTAAACTACATGTGAACTGTAGAAGTGAGATGTCCCAGACTTTGAAAAGGAGGAATCCAGTTCATACACAAATACCATTCCATTGTGTTTACCAATAATGTACAAAAAATATCAATTACTTTGCTTGGTCTGACAATTTCCCCTTTCAGATGTACCTTAGTGCTTGCTTTATTTCTGAAGCTGCATTAACCAAGAAAATCTTGACAATGGCCAACTATCATTGCTGTGCATCCAAACTGAGGATTAAAATCACTTTTAGCCAAAAGCAGAAAGTTTAAGGATATTTGCCAGCTGAAATATTTTTCAGGTGTAAACCACTGCTATATATCTTTGTACACAGAAAGACTGTGTGTCACTCACTAGGAAAAATCCCATCACCAAGAAGATTCCTTGGAGAAGACTGAAAACTAAACAGATAGCCTGACCAATTACTCAGCTCTAGCTTTTAATAAAAATCTGTTTAAGAGGAAGAGGTGCTTCATGGACCTTTGCCCTTGGATAATATATCCTGGGCTGGGATGAGTTTGAGATTGTTGGAATCTCAAACTAGTTATCTAAAAAATTGTAGATGCTAACCAAGACTCCAATTGTGATCCCTTGGGGAGACTGAGAGAAAGAAATAATGCAGAATTAGGTGTTCTACCTCAGGGCACACCTTAGCCTCCTGGAATAAGTGGGATTTCTTTCATCAGTGTAGACTATCCATTTTTCACAGCAGAAACCAGCTCAGCTCCCACAGCCATTGCTAGCAAGCACTGGGCAAGCCCATTATTTACTTAGACAAAAGCACTAAAAAAACCAGAACTTCCTTGAGTTCTCAGGTTTGTAAATGCAAGATTTAATGTAATGTAATTGTAAATGCAAGACTTCCCTTCAAAATGTAGGCTAATGAGGGTCACAGAAAAAAATGGAGGCTTTGTTTTGATGAATATAGGCAGCAAACATCTTCACACTCTGGGTCTGGTTTAACATATATCCTTGCAAGAAAATAATTAGGTTGCTAAGTGTGAGTCAAATGCCAATTACATTATGACTAGTGCATGTCTGTGTGATGAAGAAATGCTGACTACATATGAGTTCAGCCTCTTTAGTAAATTTTCAGGCAAACCTTCTCGAAGTTACTTAATACATGTCAACAACTTAAACTGTAGGCAAAATTAAAGAGGGAAAATTGGTCCCTGAAATACATCCTTTTAAGACCCAGAAATTGTTAAATCAAATCCTGAAGAAAAGTAGTCTATTTGTGTCCAAGTATATGTGAAAATGTGGAATAATGCAACAAGCAAAACTGGGTTTCAGGCAACACTGTAAAGGTATGATAAAGCACACACTGTTGTTCTCCAGCTCCCCAAGAAACAATAAATCTTCTAAAAAGATTTGTATTGGAAACACTGTGTGAGATGTTTAACAAAATGAAAAGCTAAATGAGGTAAAATTACAAGGTTGGTACAAGACAAGATGAAAAATATCTTCATTTATCCAGTTCCTTATAAATTTCCCTAAATCCTGTTAATTTGCCTTTAGAAAATCACAAATGTCCTTGATATGCCACGGTAATTAGTCACTGTGTGAATGTACAGGCTGGGAAACAAGACACTGCTCTGTAAGGACCCTTCTGAAAGCACACTCATGTTTCTCTTCCAAATTTTTGTCCTGGATGACATCTCATTGCAAAGCAGTTGTACAATCTTCTTGTTACCCATGAAGAAAACTTCACCTAATGAGAAGTCTGCTTTATGATAACTCTGCTGGAGAACTACTAGTAAGGACTTTTGCAAACACTTCATTTTGGTTCCCAAAAACATTGTTCTGATCACTTAGAAAAACAGCTCACCACCAGAAAGGGCTAAACCAAACCTGATTGAAGCTCACATGCTGTCATTATTTTGGTTATGTGAACATTCTGTTGCAGTATGGCCCTTTTTTATCCACATCAACACATCAGCTTGTGTGAGTTGCTTTTACTTCAAGTATCTCACTAAAATTTGTACAACACATATTCCATCTCTCTATTATAGATATAAGGTCTGCAGGACACAAAGAAAAACTATTAGTAAGCATGTATCCAATACTTAATGTTACTTTTTGATGCTGTTCTGAAATGAAATTTGAACTGAATTTTTTTTTGGCATCAGAAACACCCAACACAAATAGAATGGAAAAACAAATCTAATGGTGTTTGAAGCAATCAAGCTCCACAATCCCTATGCTTTAACACTCAGCATTTCTATCTTGCTTCTCTGCTGAAACACTGAAATACTTCACAAATATACAGTGCAATCAAGTATTAGCAACACTTACCTATGCTCACAATAGAATTTGCATTGATGTGGCAACTGGAAGTGCTCATCAAAGCCAGACCCTATACAAGGCACTATTCAAAGGAAAGAGAAAAATCTAAGACAAGTAGCCATTAGAGCATGAAGAGAATGATAGCAGCAAAAATAAGAGAAACATTATGAGAATCTGATTCTAAGAAATCACTGAATGTCTACAGTAAAAGAGGGGCAATCTATACCATCCTCTTCTACTCCAGCATCATGCTGAAGTCTGATGTCTAGATAGGGGGATAGACTTTTTTTGAGGCAACTTCCTTTTTTTAGGGGAAAAGCAATGATTTCTGTATTCTATTCTATTCTTTATTTTTTGTCTCTCAAAAAATATTTTGATGGTGCAAACATTCTGTGGGCATTTATACTGTGAATCAGAATAGTAGAGTACACTCTGACACAATCTAAGGAGAGAATATTACCCTGAAGTCCTCTAAGAAACTAAACTTGAGTATAAAACTCTGATTATTTCTTACATAACTTACCTGTTCCAAAGAATTAGAATTATTCCAAAATCTATGCCTTGCAATTGCCATGAGAAGACATATGCAAATTCTATTCAAGCACTTGGAAAGGTACAAAAGTTCTTTAGCTTCTGTCGTGCTCTCCAGCCTTCTTTAATGTGAAAGCATCATGATCTATTATCTTTCTAATATCTTAATATCACTAATATCTACTCCATGGCTGAAATGATTATTTTATGTAATTGAGCAGAAATGAGCTGGATCATGCTATTCAGAACTCCAGCACACTTTCTCTTTGAGGTCACTTCCCAGTTCATATCTGGTCCAGATATATCCTGACTGATATTTGAACGCGTAATGACAACAGAGGGTCTGACATAGGACGGCCAAAGGACTGATAATAACAATACTGCTCACAAATGTAGCATTGGCTACAAGGCACTTGTGCTACTTCAGGATCCCTGTTTCCATGGAGCATCCCAGCTCACTCAAACACGGGACACAATATTTATCAGTCATGCTAAAATGTGCATCCCTGCTATGTTCCCCTGCATCCAGAGGGGATGTCTAGAGTGGCTTGAGAACATCATCTGAATATCCCATTCTATGAAACATGGAAGGATTTTGTAAGTGTCATAACACAAAATAAATATTATTTTGGTAATTATGCACCTGGCTTTCTTGAGGGTGAATTTGGAATGCTCTTTTTGTCCTTTACTCCATTCAAGAAAGACATCAATAAACTGGAGTGAATACTATGGAGAGACACCATAGTCTGGAGCACAGAAGAAAGAGAAGAAACCAAGAGGGTCAAGAGAAAAGGAGTCTAAAATTGGAATTTAACTCCTGTCTGCCACTCCTTGTGAAAGGTTGATCATAGAAGATACAGAGACAGACTCTTCCCAAACCACATAGCCAAAGGAAAAAGAGGCAACACAGATCAGGAAAAAAAAAATGCACCTGAATATTAGGAAAACAAAAATCACAAAGAAGGTGGTGCAGCACTGGAAGAGTCCACAGGTATAAAATTAGACACCTTCACTATTGTGAGAGGAGCCTGGTCATGCTTCACCAGCAGATTCTGGTCTTCAGGGCCTGATTTTCTCAGGGGGAATAAACATCAGCTGTTTCCACTGAAGTCTGTAATATATGTCAACCTTTATTACTTTGAGGAAATTAAAGACTCAAGGACCAGATTTTTTTAAACTCCTTTATGGAGTGTACTAGACATTGAAGACAACTTCAGACACATCCCTGTGTTTAGGTACTCTAAAACTGTTGCTAAAAGCACCATGGAACATCAGCCCCTCATTGCCTGATGCGTCTCTTTTGTTAGTTAGGTCAGATTTCTTTTGCTGTCCCACAGTGCTATATGCAGTGCTGTGTTTATTTTCCAGGTCAAGGAGTTTCGTGCACTGTAAACTTAACTTTGAAGAAATAATATGAGAGAAAAAAAAAAAAAAGATAATCTTAAATCTACCAAGTTTAAAGGGAAGAGAAAAAAGTTCAGTTCACATGATTAACTGTCATAAGCACAGTACATACCATCAGAGGTGCCAAAGCCTGACTTGAAAGGTTTTAAATGTTTCAAGCTGTGCAAGCATGCGTTTCTTCAAACAGGCAGAACTGATTATGATGATCACAGGCGAACCTTAGTTAAACAGAGGATGTGCAATTTTTGTAAATCGTTATACAGCAATTACTAACTATTGAAATAAATGGCTTGCGTGTTTATTAGCATTAGAGTCTTTTTTTTCTTCCATCTGTATCCCTGTGAAGAATAGGGAATGCTGCAGGTGATGAAGAGAATTTTCATCATCAATACAGGACAAGGCAATAAGTCTGGAGAAAATCAAACTTGACCAAGCAGTGCAATTTAGATTTCAAAAAGTTTAGTAAACTTTGGGATAGTTTCAAATAACTCTTTTCTAACAGTTAAGGTCAAATTTTCTTTTCACCCCTTTATTACCATAAATATATATGCATTCTGGTCATACCAAGAAGCTGAATGAACATCTGTTCCTTAATGTGTCAGGAGCTGTATACACTCCTGTACACACAACATTTAGATGAATGGAAAGAAGCACAGAAATTATGAAAGTAGGGATAAGGTCATGCAATCCTTATTATATTTTACTACTTGTGTTCCTAAGCAAACTTGTGTTTCTAAACAAAACCTTACTCAGCTGAGCTTTATATACTTTTTAAAAATGTATTTAAACTGGCACAGACGATTGTTTGGACACTCCTAACTCTTATTTAACTTGCACAAGAGACTGAATTGACAAAGAGGTTTGAAGCAAGATAAGAGTTTAAACAGAGCTTTGTAAGGGATCAGTTTTGTCAATTTGAAACTTACTGCTTTAAAATTGTAGAGGCATATGTTATTCTAGCCACGTTGTAACTTCAGAACAGATAAATGCTTCAAAACACCATCCAAAACCCCAAAATACCATCACAAAAACACCATCTCCAAAACACCATATTCCCCAATCACCAGCAGATCAGAGAGAAGGAAGCATCTGGAGGCAGAAAAGAAAAACACATGAAGATGGAACATCTCTTTATCCAGAAGATGACAGAAGTTTACATCTTCAGTTTAAAACGAAGGCTCATTCTCCTCTTTGCTGGCAGTCTCCATCCCATGACATGGCCAAACAAATCAGTAGTTCCCAGGAACAGGAGGTCTGCCTGGGCAGATCAGGTTGCAAACTGAGTCTTAAAACATGTGCTTGGTGTGTTGTGCATGTCAGAGACAGAAAATTTGGGAACAATATTCTGAACTTGAACCTATGAAAACAACAAAGGATCAATCTTACTTGCTTTGCACAGAAAGACAAGGGCTTTTTTCCCAGAGAATCTTGCTTTATTGTCTTATGATTTGCTCTCCCAGCTGGAGATAACTGAAAGAGGACTGATTTTTTAAAAATGGTAAGTATCTGCCCTGGCTGTAGCCAGATTAAAATGCAGTCCTCAGGCTGTGATTCACATTGTTAGGCTGGTCCATGGTTAAGTCCACTGAAATAAGGAGATGTTCAAACACTTTACTCATTAAGATATATTTAATGCTTTCTTAGAGGAATTCCCAACCAGTTAGTGTTAGAGCACCTTGAATAAACTGAGAGATTTGCTCCACTTTTTCTGGAAAATGAGCAAATTTTATTTCTTCAGGGTGACAAAACAACATGGCTCAAATGCCTGGCTCTTAGTCATAGTTTCTCCTTTCTTCTATTTCATGATTTATTTCATGAAGTAGGATCTGTAACCATCAATAAAAGGTGCTCTGGGGTAATTTTTTTTCTTCTTGTAGGCAGAGCATCTCATAATGGACTGATCTACCAGTTTGCCAGTATCTGCTCTACTCTCCAGGTACAGCATCTGACCTCCATTTTAAATACAGACATACATCCTCCTCTATCTATACTCAGCTCTTTACCTGTACTCTTTACACATATGAATCAACCTCTGCATATGTTATTTAGAAGAATAATATACAACCTATATTGAAGGATCTATGTAACTATTGAAGTTGTCATTCCACAGTATCCTTAGATTTGTAATGGAAAAAGCCAGATCCAAAGGGAAATCTAAGAAGTTGATTAATACCAGAAAAGGAATAAATAAGATTGGAAACAGAGTGGATGCTTGAAAATCTTACTTGCTTCTACCCAGGGTCACTAATTTAATTTTCTCCTACCGTCCATGTGGTTTTTGTTTTTTAATTTCCAGGAATTCCTGACTGTTTATTCTATAGTGAACCAATGGGGTTTTGAGGCCATGCTATGTTGTGGGAAATGTCTCAGTAGTATGTGTTCTTTGTTAAAAGTTGCAGAGGAGCTGCGTTGGTGTAATTGAACAAACACTAACTATCTCACTTTTAAAAGGGAGCATAATCTGTGCATCAATTAAAGCCAAATGTCTGCTTAATGGTTAAGACACTGCTATGTGTCATCCTCCCAGTACTCATCAAAGAAGTGTTCCACAAATGCCTTGAAACCTAATTTCCAGTGTTAAAAAAAACCCTTCAAATAAATTTGTGAAGGCAGATGTCTTGTTTATATACAATATTAATATGAACAGCCTTTTTCTAATAAAGTGGTGTGTGATTTATCCAATATGTACAGCACAACAAAGGCAAACAAGGAGTGGGCTACACGCACACACATCACCGGGTTCTGGTTACACAAAGTGCTGCACTGCCTGCCCGAAGCCTGGCAAGGTCTGTGCTCCCTCCCTCCCATCCCAACACCTCCGCTGGATGAGGAGCGGAGCTGGGGCTTCAGCCTCGCACCTGGCAACACAATGGCCACACTGCTCAGTTTTGCCCTTGCCACATCCCTCCCTGCTTCTAACAAAATCAGAATGTTACATATAGATGTAACTTCATGCGAGAGGTAACGGAGGAACTGCCAGTTGGTAAATGTCTGTCCCTGACCTAGGTCCAACCTCACTTGGCCTTCTTTCCCTCTTCCCATTGCTAATATTCCTAGCAGTGCTTCACAGATGTTTTCTTATCATGCTACTGAGTGGTTATTTTTCAAGTGGCTTCTCAGAGCAGATGTTCTACAGACACGTGCTGTTTAGCCTTCTGCTGACGTTATTTCTCTTATAAAAGAAGTGTTACTGCCACATTGCCTTTTTAAAAAAAAAAAAAATAGAAAAATAAGCCCCAGAAATCCAAATAAAGAAACAAACCATTGGGGTTTTTAAACACCTGCTGATAATCTGATAATATTCCAAGAGAACCATGGATGCTGCAGTTATTACTGTACACTTCACAAAGCAGCTCTCTCAAAATGTCTCTTGCTCAGAAACACCTAGTCCTTATCCAGTTGCAGGACGACTCATTTAATACTTAGCAATAAAGATTGCATAAGAAACAATGCAGCACAAATATGTTTAGACATACACTATTTCACATCTATATTTTGTTGATTTGTTTTGACACACACACACCAGGAAAAAAAAGGGTCCCAAAATAAACTACACATCATTTGGTTTTATGACACGAAGTGAACCCATTCACTCTGTGAATCTTATCTCAGCTCTTTCTATCAAGTTTATATACCAGGTCATGTTCTTCTAATTACTTGGTTCTAGCATCTTTCTATTCCCCTTTTCATAATGTGTTTCCTTCCCATTACTATTACAGATATATTTACTTTCTTCAGTTCTGCTGAGGTTTTCAAAGGGTGTTTGGAAGTGCTGCACTTGCAACCCGCTAATTCTCAGGTCAACACTTGCAAATTAGCAAGGAACAACTCATTGCAGAGAAGTATTGCTGGAGGCTGATTTTCAAAGAGAAATGTGCAGCACAGCACTCATGTGGAAATAAAGCTACACTGGAGACACTATCTGGGTGGAGAAAATAAACAAATATTATACGAGTTTCAGAACTACAATCGGTGGCCAGATTTCCCCCAACAAGTATAAATCTGGAATCGTTCCATGAATTAAAACTTGGTTTCATGGGAGCTGTGCCAGTTCAAACCAGCTGAAGAACTAGCCCACATCCCACGGCTTTTGGCTTTGACCAAACTGCACATCCTGTCCACTACACACTCTGGATGTGGAAGCACAGCCTTGAAGAATGAGCACAAGAGCAGAAAATCTTCACTTGAGCCACCTCGTGCCCCTGCTCCAGCGTCTTTCTATTCAATCAGTTCATTAAACAATACTTCAAGTGCCTGATTCATCCTCTTTTATGTCACTGAAATTGTTGGATCCAAGCCAGCATAAAACTGGAGCCACGCAGAGCTCAATTAAGCCCAAGGATTTTGAAAGGGTTGATCAGCTAAAGCTTTTACAGTTCCTGTTAATACTAAGCACCAGATATGTTTATCTTGAAGAGACTTTTTGACTTCCAGAAATTTGGGACATGAAACTGTGGGATAGCGGCAGTGTGACAGTGACAGGTAACACAATGGATGGCTTTTGAGACAATCTCTCCAACAGGCAGCCTTCTGTAACTCTATGACTTCTGTTCTTAAGAGGTGGCTTCTGCTCTGCACTCATCTGTTTAGGAAAAAAAAATCCAATGTTTTCAGTTTACAGTCTCTCCCTCCTTAGATCAGCATCACTCCTTCCTCACTGTCCTACATACCACCAAAACATCTGGGGTGGTGGCCCGTGCCAGAACTCACACCAAGTTGTCCAATTAGTCAGATATCCCCACGGATTGGACAAATTCCTTGTATCTTCTCCATCCCACTAATAGTTCTTGCTACACAAAAAAAAAAATAGTGCAATGGTTTAAAAAAAAATCTACCCCAAAACACAGTAACGGGATATAAGAAGTCTGGAAGCTGAGGTGAGGAAAGAAAGAAAAAAGAAAGGTTAAATATAGTTGCTTGTGTGCATGCATGTGCAAATTTACTTACACACATACATGCAATAGAAGATTTTTTCCAAACATGTATGATGGCCGAGAAATGTCAAGGTTGGGCACAAAGTATTAGTAGAAAGCATAAGAGAAATAAAGTAGCTGACTTCAAAAAGAGTGGAAAGTACTTTTGATTGGGGTTTGATTGTGGGAAAGCTACTAGAGGAAAAGTGGGAAATGTTTAAGCAAATGTTGGAAAGAGTGCAGTTGAAATTCTTCCCACTTCAACCTAAACAGAGAAAAGTGCAACATAGGCCATTGTGGTTAGGTAAGGAATGAAATGCAAAGAGTTCTACAAGCAGAAAGCTGAAAGCTTTTCAAAAATATAAACAAATCTGGTGCAGAGGATTTGGAGGCACTGTATGTAAAAATAAGCAGAAGTAAGTTAAAGGATCAAATTAAAGGAGAAAATGGAATTACTGAATGCTAAACTACATAAATATTTCAACTGACAACAATGAGCTCTTTAGACATACTCACATTAAAGAAAAAGGAAAATATAATAGTGGTCTCCTAAAAATGTACAAAAAATGAGAAACAGGGACAAAGGAAATGGTTTAATAATAATATAGAGGAGGAAGGGAAAAAAACAAGAATTATATTACTGTTCCTGATTCAGAGCCCAGTCCTACAGGAATTGAAATGCAACTCTTTATTCTTTTATGGGCAGATATTCATCTGCACCAGGTAGACAATAAGACAGAAAAGGCAGGACAAAGCACACCAATTTCTCCACTTTTTCTCATAGTTGTGATTATGGGGCTGTCTCAGGCTCCTATGCTTTTAAGAGAAGACGTGAAACTCCTACAAATTTCACCTGGCCACAGTGATCCTAAAGACACCTTTCCCAGTATTTGTGAATCACTGGGATTCAGTCTTTTCTGATCACTTCCAAAATTCAGCACAACTTGATGCCAAATGGCAGGGCACTTAATATAAAGCTATTACAACATGATTTAACAACCCATACTCCAGAGAAATCCCAGGGCATCTCAGGAACACTTAGGTAACTCCCTACTTATTTGGTTTACACCTTGTGTCCCTGAAAGGAAAAAAAAACCCTAAAGCATTAAGAAAATATTAAATATCAGTATAACATTAACAGACTGTGAAGAGCTATTAATGGCAGACACACAGTTGATGATGTAGAATTCTTGGAGCTGGAAGACTTTCTTATTTTACATCACTCTCTTCTGTCATACAGACATTCAAAGCAGAGCATTTCTGCAGAGGATTTACAGAGGGAGTGGGCTCTGAAGGTGTCTGTCCCCGCTTTGCATCAATATATGCTTGTGCTGTTTGACGGAGACAGACCCTGCACTGAAGTGGATAAACCAGTATTTTCCTTCACACTCTCTCTCCCCATCTGGCTCCACACCTGTTGTGTGTTAAGTATATTTTCAGTGAAGACAAAAAACATTTAGGATGACCTAATAGATGTATACAAAATAATGAAGGAAGTGATAATGATGTATATGGCAAAACATCCTCCCATCCAAGAAGCCCAACAGCCGTGAGATGTGGCAGAAGCATTCTAAACATAAACATAAATAAAATCCAGTAAGAACCTACTTCACAAAGATGATGAAACACCTGGAATAAATGATGGCACTGGACCATAAAAAATTGCAACAATGTTCTAAGTATTTTTTGTGTTTTAAATAAAAATGTAAACCACTGAAAAGCAGGAACTCATTCCTGCTTTATTCTAATTGCATAAGAAGAAAATGAAAACACTTGGACACATCCATGAGCAGGCTCCATATGTAATAAAAGCAACTGTGAAAAAGCAACTGATCATTATTACTAGTTATTGTTACTTTATTAATTCTTCTGATACAAAAAGTATATAAAGCCAAAGCCAGATACTTACAGTGGAACTAAGTATAATCATGCTTACAAGGTCTGCAGGAAAAAGTCACAATTTCTTACTATGAACTATCACTGTTGAAGATATTGCCACTGACATATTATGCCTGACCACTCCGGAAAGATGATAACCTTTCAGAAAAAAGACCACTGTAGTCAAGAATATTTCCTGGTTTGAAAAACCTGTCTGACCTCAAAAAACTTATTTGCTGTATTTAAAGTTAGCTCTGAACCCCAAATCCAAAAGGTTCTGTCCCTAATTTTGAAACTTTACCCCTTCTCTGAGCCTGGTTCTCAATTGCTTTATTGGAGCCACACTGATTTACACTTGCTGAGTGTGTGGCTCTCTAAAGACAAGCTGAAAAAGCACATGTACCCCGTGCTCAATATACATACATTTTGACACAGCCTTTGAAAGGGTTGTTAAATCCTTAATATCACTAAAAATATGGACGTATATTTGATTCTTTTTCTTCAACAGCTCTAGTTCTCCTAGAGTTCTTCTAGTCCTCAGTTCTCCTAACTGCTGCCCTGAGGCAGAGCTCTCACACGTTCAGATACTGCCCAAACACGCTGGATGACATTCTCTGTTTACACACAGGACAATCCCCAGCCCAAGTTTTTCTTCCCAGTCTTCAGAAGATGTTTTCATGTTGTTCTCAACAAACTGTGTCTCGGGGCAAAAAGCAACAGGGTTTCATTAGTGCTTTGCTTGGAAGACTACTGATTACCGCCCACTGCGGATGCAGGGGTTTGGGCCATGTTTTGGGCTGAGTGTGCTCCAGTTCTGGCCCCATTTCCAGCAGCCAAACCAGTAGAAGATGGTGATGGCTGTGACTCCCCATTGCCCTCTGCCAGCTTGGAAATCATCCACTGAGAAGCTGCATCTCATTACTGCTGCTGGACAGTGCTGGGCCATGATCGCCCACAGTGATTAATTCAATGAATTTGGCATGCCAAAATCCCTCAAAATTGCATTATTCCAACAAAAACACCTGGATACCCTTAGGAAACAAATATAACACTAGCATTGAGAAAAAATAATTGCTAGGAATTTTAAAAGAGGGAAATAATTTGCAGTCAGAGATTTCATGGATCAGAACCAGCTTGGTAAACAGACCCCTTTGTAGTGTTATCAAATGTTCTGGTACATGGTGACATGTAAACTGCAGGTTTCCTGTTCTGCTAAAATATTAGGGTGTGACTTCATTAACCAAAGGTTTTGCTTTAATATTAAAAATGTTGATAGGTGTTTTTTACGCCACTATGAAACAAAACCATATCAAAAAGTTATGCTTTTATGACACATAGAGTAGACCAAAAACTACAGACTTGACTCACAGTCTATTATGTTTCTTTCTCCCTTCCTCCTCCATCTTTGTAACAAGAGAAGGCAGCAGAGAATTTGAGCATCACTCAGTTGTCTTGGTTTTCCCTTAATAAAACATAGTAAAATTGAAAGCTTTAGTAAACCTACATGTCTATCTTCATATATCAAAAGGCTGAAAGGTGCTGGCAAAATTGGAAATCAGGGTCTAAAGTAGTAACTCTCCTATATTTTTATCAAAAAGGCTCTAATATTGAACACGTCATCTGATTCAAAAGTATAATAATTTAATTGTGGCCCAGATTTTTGAAGCCTTTCTAAACTTCAGAAGTTCAGAATTACAAAGAGTCATATAATGCAAGAATCAGCAAAAAACCTTTGCTAAGCAGTCCCACTTAGTATTTCAAATATTTCCCATGTAGAATGGCAGTGACCATGACAGAGAGGAGTAGAAGAGAATTTCACTCCAAAATCTATCCAACAGGACATTAGTTATTGTTTCAATTAAAAAGAATAACACACAATGATTTTGTGTACTCGAGATCCGTACTCTGTATCTCTCAGTTACCCATTTGAGGACAATACAATTTAATTTCAGCATTCTGAGCTAACTGAATCAGGGTCAGAGAGATAAGCATTTCCAGTACTTTTCTGCAGAAATGTCTCACAGCCCATTCTATTGAAAAAGAAAGATTGCATTAAAATCTTTAATTTCTGTATTCAGTCAGTAGAGCTAGGTTCACATATGATCTCATGGAACAAAAGTAAGCAAAAGTGATGACGTGAGAAAGGCATTTTTTTCCAAGTTCCATTGCAGTGAATTCCTATCTTCTTAATCTCACTGCCTATAGTATCAATTTAAATGAAATCTAACAGGACATTTCATTTTCATTCTGCAGCTTTCAACTGGATTGTAAAATCCTTTCAGTATTTCAAATTCCTTGTTTAATTTTATGATTTTTTTTTTTTATTTCACCTGTTTAATGAGAAGAGCATTGTCTTCACACCAAAGGTCTCTAGATCACTTCTCATCAACCAGTTACCACTAACCACCTCTGATAAGATTACAAAGAGTTCAAAACCTACAGTGCTTCTTACAGTCACTGTGTTTTGTGTACACAATATGTGTATAAAATACAGCAGAATCTGAGTTGCACCAGTCCTGCCTACACAAGACAAATGCTTGCACCATCTTACAGGCCTCGGGACTTTTTCATTCTTCGTGTTTGAATAGCAAAACATGTAATATAAAAGCCACATGATGATTAGTAACCAAAACTAAATGGAAATCTTACAAATTCAAACCAGTGTTTGAGCAATTGTAAATCAGGATCTGCTTGTGCAAGATGTTACTGCAATATTTTGGGTGAAACTCTTCACCACAAAATATGGATTTTATTCATTATAATACAAGACCATGACAAAAATCTCTTACTTGATCCTGTACTGAACTTTTCTTAGCTTAAAATGTTATAGCAGCCACACCTGCTTCTACAGTATCTCTAATAAAGAGATACAATTATGAAAAAATTTCACCCCAAGTTCATCTTGGTCCTCTTAAAAAAAAACAAAAAAAGGCTTATTTTCTCTTCCTGACCTTTTTCCTAGAGAAGACAGATAGATTGTGTGCAGAGTTTATTACAAGATCGATCAAGATAATTGAGGTATAATTTTTTCAGCTATTTCTGTCATAATTTTTAAAGGCAGAGATGATTATGTTTCTCTTTCACCCATCTGGGAAAGCACACTGTGTTCTCATGTAATTTGAACATTTCAGCAAGGATGTGAGACCATCTTTTTGGATGTAGCTAATAGCTCTGCCATTAGGCCATCCTCTCTTGAGACTTAATTTTTCCTATTAATAATTGTCAACACTATCTCTTTTTCAGAAGAAAACAACCACACCTAAGTCTTCACTTCCTCTCTGGCACAACACCAGCCAATATGAAGTTCAAAATGTTGTTACAGTTCTGAGGCTCCCTAAAGATTCACTTGCTTCTTATGAGAATCTTGACAGACAAAACCTTTTCTACAGCACACTTTTTTCAACAATGATAACTGAGCATTTATGTAATAAGAAGCATGCTCTTTTATAAGGTCACCTAAAAATTAAACTTCAAGTCTCATATTTTTGCAGGAGTGACCATGCAAAAATCCTCATTTATGCCAATCTTCCAGTGCCATAATTTAAGTGAATTACTTTTAATTGCATCTAACCTTTCAGAGAACAAGATCCTGTCTGTCTGCTATGTTAGTGTTCACTCAGTCTTTCCCCCCCCCCCACCCCCCCAACCCTGTTTGCCATTACATTATTCCATTCCTGGTAACAGTGATATCAGTTACCACAAGAAACATTCTTGTTGTGATATAAAATTTTTGTATCCAATATTAGATAATTTTTCCAGTCTGCAATGCTAACACATTGTTTCACTGTGGTCTCTTATATTTCAATCTCCTTCAACCACCTGTATTCTATCCTATATTTCTACAGGTATTTTCCAGCAGTCATCTCCAGTCATTAATGTTTGAATAGTTAAGGCTGTAAGTCAAAGTTTTTGCTTCTGTTCACCATTAAGGCAAAACCAAGACATCAAACAGGTTAAGGTATGCATGAGTGTGTTTTATTATGTATGTTATTGTATTAGTGGCTTGAACCCTGATTTTTCGATTTTTCTAGAACTGGCAGAGATAAAAGGTTCTTACTGGATTTAAACCCAGTGATTTTCAACTGTGTTGGTGACATAAAAATATGTCCACACCATATCTAAGCATCTGTTCCCACATTAAACATTCTTGTTCATATACATACATACACAGAATATTTGATGTACCTTTTACACCAAATCTAGTCACTGTATAAACAGAGATGCCTGCTCTGCATTTGACTTAGAGTAATAATTTTAATCAATTTATACTGTTCCATCTTACTCTTTCAAAAGTTTTTTTTTTTCTCCACCACCAAAAATAAGGCATCTGAGCTGTTTTGTTAAAATAGTTATGAAACTGAAGAATCAAATCAAATTAAATAGTAAGCTTTGAAAATTTGGATCTTAATGGTGGATTTGGTCAAGCAGGACTTTTTCAGGACTATCAATATCTTTTTGAATAGGAATCACAAATTATTCACTACCTATCTGGGAAGTTCAAAGAATTTGAACATTTTACCCAAGAGTTTGCCTGCTTTGACTGGCAGTGAAGTAAATATGATGGGTGGTCTGTTTAAAGCACTTGACCAAGCCCAATCACATTACATTTTCATAGTATCAACATTTGAAAACACTATAGCTGTTCCTTCAACAAAAATGCATGGGAATATCTCCAAAGCAGATGGCAACTAGCACATCACAAAAACATGCAGATTCCTGAGCCAATTTGAATAGCAAAACAGCATCTACCACAGAACAAAGGGAAGAATAATTAGCATATTCAAATGCTCAGAACTTCCCAGCATCCCATGAATAAGGCAAAGGACAATGAAAATTAATTGTTCTCACGTAATACTGGCTTTCACTTGGACAGGACCTACTTACAGCAGGATTTATTCAACTGAGTAATTCCCTTTGAATCTGAAAGAATACAGAATTAATTTGAAAATATTGGCTAAATTTTGCATAATGGAAAACACAGGAATCCAAACAAGGAACTTCTTAATGAGAACATTTCATTATTTCTGAGTCAGTTCTTATAAACCAATGTGGTTCTAATGTCATGAATATATCAAATTTTATTGTTACTCACAGGTATCTAATACAGTCCACATTTCAAGACAACATTTATCAATCTGCACCCATATAACACAGAACACTGTTCCAGATTTGCTCATATACTGCAGGCCTAGGTCTCTTTGCAATTGTTTCTGAAAACACTGATAATGTTATGCAAACATAACCTACAACGTTTCCCATTGTCTGAAAATCTAATTATTTATTTTCTACATAATTCTCTTCTCTCTGTGTTAATTTATTCAGAATGAAGTTATCTACACAATTCTCTCTGTGTTAATTAATGCAGAATGGAGTTATCCAGAGGTGGCTGATTTCACAGATTTCATGTGTGAGAATTCATTCAGATACATAAGAGAAAATCTGCCCTGCAGCTAAGTGTGCTTAGACCAGATCTAACACCCCGTGGATAACCTTTCTAATGTGACCTGTTCATATTTTTCATACTCCAATTCCATAGTTCCTCTGCTGCAGGAAACAAAACAAATCCTTGTTATTGCTAGCTTGATGGTGCTGATTTGAAAAATTCAGGTACATTTCAGATATGACACAACTGGCTCTTAACTATTTTGTGGCCACTCAGCCACCACTCTCCAACCAAGAGTATTTAGGGATCCAGACTGGGACCCAGTTAAATTTCTGAGTGACATAATTTTCAGTGGCCTGCTAATAATGTTATGCCCATGACATGGATTCCAACAATATAAAACTAGGGCCGGAACTTAGAAAGTGCTTAATCTCACCTAACTTGAGATATCCACATTTCAGGCGGATATAGCTGAGCTCATGGCCATAGCTGAAACCAGGATTCTTTACAGACCAGAGAAAAGACTCACTGTGTCTACTGACTTCAAAAAAGGGACAATGTTACAGACTCAGAAAAAGATGAGTGGGTCCTTGAAGTCCAACTAAACAAAACAGAAAGGATCAGCCACAGATTTTATCCTCAGCACACAGAAAAAACTGTGACATACATACAGACAGACATAACATACAGAACGTGTTAACAGAGGTTATGGAACTACTCTTTTGGGATATTTAATTTTACAAAATTAAATGAGATATAAAAATGTATATATCATAGTCATTCTGCACCCTGCTTTTATATTCAAGCATAAAATCATCTGTAGAAAAATGTATTGATGCACAGTGCATTTCCCCATGTCCTTCTGACACCTCTGGTCTATGTTGAAAAAGACTCACCAGAGTGTTTTACTCTAAGGCACCATAAACATTTCCTTAAAAACCTGGAGTGCAATATTGCACTTTTCATCCTACATTAGTATTATATACATATTAGTGTATAAACAAACTGCACACTGTTTTGGAAAAACTTGGTACAGTGACACAAAAGTAATTTAAAACAGAGCACATCCAATTTAAAGAAATGGGGGTTCCCCTAATGCACAGTCTGAAAGTAGAACTGTATCTTTAGGACACCCTCTGATTTCTAGTCTTTAAAAAGTCTAGGTGGCTGAGTTTGTCAAATAGTCACAATACTATGCTGGAAATGTGCACAAAATATCAATTTTCCCAAATGAAATGCTACAAATTTAGGCCAGTGTAAACCTGTCAGAGTTACCCTTCTATAAGTTTCGCCCTAGGGTGTGGTGCTGCACAGCTGAGGAGCTGAGCTAAGAGGTGCTGAGAAAAAGGAAAAGGCTGCTTTATGGCATCATGTAAATTGGCACAAAAAATTGCTTGCACCTACACCCCAATCTTGACAAATAACAGCCAAAATGTAGAAGCTGCACAGAGTCCCACTGGCATGAAAGCAGGAAGAAAGCAACAAATATCTCTTAGGGAGCTCTGTATCACATGTTTCTAGTGTTCATATAAATTTCTACACTTTACCTGCTCAGGCTCAGAAAAGGTAAATTAACCAAAAACAATGTGAACACAATTACATTCTACCTGTATATTAAAAAAAAACACCCTCTGCCTTTTCCATGTTCCTGGGGCATCACAAGACTCTGAGTCCAAAAGACTCTTTTGTTGCATTCAGCTTACCTTTGGATCAACCAGAGAGCTACCCTAGACTGACAGTAAGGTAACCAAAAGCAGATTTTAACATTAAGAAAGCAAATGTAGATTTTGTTGTGACTGTATAAAGTCTTGCCAATATATTTATATGAGCAAAGCTCTTTTACAGGCTTCCAATTTATACTGGCAAAAGCACTCCACATTGGCACAAGATGCTTCAGTTGGATAGACAGCATTTCTATGGAGAAAACAAAAGAGGTTTCTAGCACTGCTATTTTATTTGAGAGTGTGGCATGTTCAATATGCTAGATTCACGTACACATGAAAGCAGAATGGGGCAGCAGCGCTCTGGGCACATTAATTTACGAACTCCAGTGCAGAAACTTCACTAGAATATTCCTATTAATTTCAAGAAGTTCTGTTTTGCCAATCAGAACTTCAAAAATTGAATCAAAATTTTTAGAGTTTAGAAATAGCAGTCTTGGGAGTATTTTCATGCAAGTCTGGATTTTAAGGTTCATGTTCTCACAGCTCTTTCTCCATTTATAGTGCCTATGTTCTTTTAAGGCAGCAAGAACCTGAGATTTGCCTTCAGTAGCATATATGCAACACTGGTCCTCGAGAGAAATACCAAAATACAACAAAATTATGAGGTGTAACCAACTTGCCACATAAACAGATTAAATTGATGAAGGATCTTTCATTCCCCATGGAGCCAAACCCTTCCACAACACTTCTGCAGAAGATCTCCCATGCTCTCCCACTGCCCAGCAGGAAAATGTTTGAAATACTGTCTGATACATAAACCAGCTCTACTAGCAACTTTCAAACCCATGTAAAACCAGTCACAACAACATTTTAAATAAAAGGCAGACACCACTAGTTGAGATATTAATAGAAAGTATCTTCACTATTTGCTAAGAATACTGTTAATATGATTTTGGTAAGCCCTGAGGATGTCTGTGAAATTCTTTGGGGAGGGCTGCTCAAGGAACATCCCTCCAGGCTCCAGCAGGCTCTGAGCTAAACAAGATGGGCCAAGGAGCTTGCCTGGAAGGTGACTACAGATGCAGCAGCTGAGTGGATGTTTAAATGATTCAGAAACACCAAACCTGGTGCAAAGAACAAGCAGAAGAAACACACAGGCACCACAAACATAGCCAAGCCTGGATTTGTTTTGGCAGCTTGTTGGCTAGGTGCAGGCTCAGATTCCTGAAGAAGGGAACTAACTCCTGTTGTCCCTGGGATGGAGCCCTTGTTTGTGTTTAAACAAATTGGATGGCATGCAGTAAATATATGTCTCCTGCTAGCAAAATTATCTCATAAGACCCTAAATACTAATTGTCTTTTGGGCCAGGAAGAACATGATCTGCTTATTTATTACTTGTTTACCTTGTTCTGGGTAACTAGAAACATTGTGTCAAGATTCCACTTTGCCAGACAGTATTCATACGTGCTTTTCTCTTGTGGACTGACATCCCTTACCCAACTCCACACTAAATCTTACCTATGATGCACAACATTATTGATGTAGCCCAGTCAGGGATTTTTATTTTTTTTTTTTTTTTTTTCTACTAAGGAACAGGAGAATGCAGACCCAAAATATATTTCTGACTGGACAGAAATCAACTTTTCAAAATTTATGTATTTTGAAAGTTGATAATTTGCTAAAGACTCAACTGTTCAACTAAAAAAGTATGAATGGAAATACATTTTTTGTTTGGCTTGGTTTGAGTATGATTAGTTTTGCATGATAAATGGACCACTAGGTTGTGCGCCTGAATAGTAATTTCTGTGGCACTTCCTACCTCTACTGTAGCAGTTGTGCAAAGAGCTCTTGACAAGAACTTTTCAGAGTAAACTATGCCAAGATGAATACTGAAAGAAGAAAGATAAAAATATAAATTCTATGTCAAAGCACTGCCACTGAGTTCCAATAAATGAAACCACCTGCAAATTAGAGGAGAGTTTTTTGTTTTGATCAGACCACAGTAACTGGCATGAAGGTCTGAAAATAGGGGACAGAACCTTGAGCCCTGGCAGAAGGGTAGGAGAGGGAAGAAATGTACAAAAAGTCAAAATCAGCATTTAATTTGAACACTCAATAATGAAGAAAACAAATGTAAGACAGCTTCACTCAATTATATCATCTTCAGATATGGTGATGATGATAATGCCACACTACTGAGAAAGAAATAAAGGGGGGATGTGAAAAGTTTCAAACACTTGGAATTTTTATTTCCACACCAAAATCTCTGCTTCTGTAAAATCACCTAGATATATAATAATTGGATAGTAATATAATCATAAGTATTATATACATTATATATTATAATACAATCAATTAAAAATCAGATATAATACTTTGTAACCACCAGCGAAGCATCTATGGATTAACTCACCTTCTAAAAGAAACCAAACAGTAACTGTACAATACCTGAAAACTATTTTTCAATATCAAGGGCAGGAGCTTTAGCTCTGCATATACAGCTGTAGCAGTGTTTCTGGATGTTATAGATGTACACATGCTGAACATAAAAATTACTCTGCAACATACTGCCTTCAGCTAAAGTCAATTTTAAAGTGCAAAGCCATTTTAAATGAGAAAAAGTATCAAAATGATTTCAAGTAAATTAAAGTCTTCTGTTTTTTCCTGAGCAGAGTCAGTGTGAGAGAACAGAACCCAATTGGTGAGTACTTAGAGCAAGGGCCTATCCTAAGGAACAAAACAAGAACAAAAACAAAATTATTTTCTTTGAAAAACTTAAATATGGCCACATATTTACATTTCCATATTTATTCCACACTTAAGTCACAATGTAATCTGTTTATTTCATTAAGGCCAGGAAAAAAAAAAAATAAAAAGAGAAGGAATTGCAACAGAATATGTTTTTAAGGGTGTGGGATCACATTTTATTAATGCTGTGAAATGTAATAAATTCCTTCTGGAGATGTTACATGTTACCAGTGAAAGACTTGTAAAACATCATAAGCATTACAAGTTAAGCATATGTTAGTTTAACAAAATTTGCGAGGTATTTTCCATATTGCCTATAATCTTCTACAGTTATTAACATAGTATTAATTCATTCAGGAGAGTCCTTCCAGCTAGTAAGGCTAGGTCTTAGGAGCCATGATTTCTATGGCTTCATTGAAATGTCTCTCCTTCATTGGCTTTACAGCTTTGGACCAGGAAAAGAGTTATAACCTTTTTCTTACTCCAGGCATGTTTCCTCCTTCCCTGCCTTTAGGTAGAAGGCAAAACTGGCAGGGAAGGGGACTCTTATTCCTCTAACAACAGAAGACTCCCATAAACAATAGAATCATCTACTGGCCAAGTCTGAGAACTTGATTCAGACCCATTGAAGAGTTTTTGCTGTGGGGTTGGGTTTTTTTTTAAAAAAAATAATTAAATGTCATAAATCATTAAATGTCATTTAATATCTCTAATATTCAATATAATTAATACACTTCAAAAGCAACCCAAGAAAACATTTTCTTCAGGTATAAATAACCAGTTATTAGAGTATATTTGTTGTCATTCAAATTGTAACACACCACTTTTGCATTTATGTTTGTTCAGAGCTCCTACTCTCTTGCAAGTTTCTATGTAGATGACTGTTTTTTAAAAACTATTAGTCTTTCCCCTGAAGCCAGCCCTGTAGTACCCTCTATTCAGGGAAAGATAAAGTTAGCTTTTTCTTTTTCACAGAAAAAAGGCTAAATCTTATGCCTGGACTGCTTCTCTTCAAAAAAACCCAGAAAAGCAAAACAAAAAAACAACAGACAAAATCCTTCAAACCTTGAGTACTATTTTTACATGGTGTGATATTTTATTCTTTGTTTTGTTCCTGGCATCAAGCTTTATTTGTTGGCACAGCGAAATCCTGTACCTCCAAGCTTGTAACTCAGAGGCAGGGAATGACAATTTATAAGCTTTAAAAAATCTTGATCATGGTTTGTTGCCATAACTGTGCAGAAGCGTGTGCCCAAAGCCACACATCAGTGATGTACCTTTGTTTAGTAACTCTTCACATGTAATAATCCTCAAAAAATGACATTGCTCATGAAAGATGGTAAGACAAATAAAATATTGCAAATAAGCATAATTGAGTGACCCTGTCTTATAATAATAACTAAATTTCCTTCCAAGCTAATAAAATAAATCAGCCTTAATGGCTCAAATGCCACAACTATTTTTGTGTACTGAAAGTCAAAGGAAAAGAAAGGTGTGGCTTAGCTACTAAACTCCATCAATACTGACTTATTCATTTTGGCACTACATTGCTGAGATTTTGTATTCCTCAACTGCACAACTGACACCACAGAAAATTTTATATATACCTTTCATCCCTTCCCACCATGCAATTTATTCATTTCCCCAGCTATCGGATTTTTTCCTCCTTCTCTTTACTTCTTGGCCTCACTGCAGAACACTTTCAGATATATTAAAAATACAGCTGCATACATTCTAGAGGGGCAAAATAACATGCTGTTCGTTAGTCTACATTTAACCAGGGCCCTAAGATTTCATGGCCTAAATAAACAGGAATAGAGTAGTCAGGACAGTAATTTGAACAGAAATACAAGCACAGCGTGCTCCTCATACTACACACACACTGATGTTTCATCTACTTAACCCACGGGCCATTCTGAAGGTAATAACGTGCTACCTCAAGAGGCTAGGGTTTCATTACATCTTTAAGAACTAGCAGGTGCGCCCCTGTGCCTTGCCAAAACTCGCTGTGATGAACTGCAAAACTAATCCGTGCACTCGCCGCTCACCCCGGGTCGCGCTGCACCTGGCCAGGCAAAAGGCGACACTGCGCTTTATGGCCGGCCATCCTCGTCCCACTGTCGCCGACCTCAAAGCGCTGAAGCAGATGGCTAATCTGCGCAGCACTAGCGGGGAAAAATAAATAAAATAAAATAAATATGACCTTGAACGTGTATGGGTTACCTCAAAGCGCAAAAGTAAGTTCCTACTCCTTACACCATTTTATGGCAGTTCGGTAGAGACTAGCAGGAGCATGAGGATAGCTGTTCTTAGACATTGATTAAGGTGGGACAAATTCTCAGATGTCTGCGGGACCTTTTTCATGGTGCTCCTTGCGGGTCCTTCACGTTCTGAAGCGCCTGGAAGGAGCCACCAGCGCCATTCCTGGGCCTCCCCTGGGCTCTCCCGCAGCCAGGCCTTGCCACTGAAGGGCTGCTCCTGGTGAGCTTCAGCCCCACACCTCCCCGCACACGTGTGTCAGGAAAATCCACAAACACCAGAGGTTTATGTCCAGAAAGGAGACAGAGGAGCCCTGCAACTTTACTCGAATAAAGGAATTGTGTCCACTGGGGCACACGCCCGCGGGGTTTTCTCTCTCTCACGTGCGACACCACAGAGGCGGACCGGTCCCTGTCACAGCGCACTGCTAAATGCAGCGTCTGCAGGGAGTCCGCAGTGCCTGTAAACAACCTCTGAGAACCGAGCACAGCGTCGAAAGGGAGAACTTTCCTAGCCCGGCGCCAGGAGAGCCGGGGCTGCCTCAGGAGAGGCGCGGGGGGCGGAGACAAGGCGGCTGCAGGCCCGGAACCGGCAGGGCTGGCCCGGAGTGGGAGGAGAGCGCTGGCCATGGCGGCGCCCGCAGCGCTGCAGCGGAGCGTGGTGTCCCCCGCGGGCAGGCACTCCGCCTCCCTCATCTTCCTGCACGGCTCAGGTGCCTGCTTTCCCTCCCTTCTCTCCCCGCTGCCCCTGGGGACGGGGCTCTCCGGGGAGCGGGTGAAGCGGGCAGGATCGGCCCCTCCGGTGCTGCGGGAGGGGGGCGGCGGGACGGGGGGCCGCCAGGGCTGGGGAGGCGCTTTGCAGTGACCCTGTCCCCGCGGCTCTGCCCTCCTCGGGCCCGGAAGGTGGAGGCGGTGGGCGGCAAAGCCGTGTGCGGGTGCCCGGAGAGGGTCCCACAGGGACGGCGCCGGCTCACACCGGACCGGCTTCCCTGGGAACACACGAGTTCCAGGAGATCACAGAACATGCTCCGTCGGAAGGGGCGCATCAGGATCGTCGCTCCTGGCCCTGCACCCTGAGGGTCACACCGTGTGCCTGAGAGCACTGTCCCAAGGCTTCTCGGACTCTGTCAGGCTGCCTGGTGCTGTGGCCAGTTCCCTGGGAAGCCTGTTCCAGTGCCCAGCCATTCTCTGGGTGAAAAACCTTTTCCAGATAACCGGCCTTATGCTTCATCCCGTTTCCCCGAGCCCTGTTACTCCCTAAATTGCCTCTCTCGGAGGGCAGCCACGTTCAGAGCATGACTTTCACAGTTAAAGTGGCTCTTGCTGTTTTAGAATCGGCATGAGAGTACTCTTGGCACCCTTTTAAAACCCGCGTTCATTTACCGATTTCTGGTTGTTCAGAAGGGCCCTGTCCATGTCCAGACTGGCTTCATGGCCACCCTCTGCAGAGGGGAGTTATGTACATCAGTGACAGGTCGGAGGGCAGGAGGGGAGCGTGTGTTTTGTTCGGTTTAATTCCTTAAAAGCTGTTTCTAGTGAGTTGAATAACAGCAACAAGGTCCACATGACACTGAAAAAAAAAAAATCAGTAATTTTAGGTCTTTACTAGAACAAGGCCTTGAGAATCAATACTACTGAGCTACCCATGTGCATATGGCAACATGCTCAACACTTTCCCTGTCTTTTGCTTACTTTTGCTTTTAGCTGGTGCTTCTGTATAATTTAACAAAGATGTGTGTCCTTACTAAATTAGTTTCATTTTTATAATTTTGTTTTTTAAAAATTCTGTGAGTAAAAGAATGAAAGTGAAAGAGTTTATGTGTTCAAGTTTCTTGTTAATGCTAATGCTTTAATGCTTAAGGAAATAGTTTCCTCTAATGTTGGAGGAGTAAGGGGAGATTATGGTTAGAGGTTGATTCCACATGTGGTTAAAGTACTCTACAATTTTTCTCTCTTTTTTTTTTTTTTTTTTTAATATGACTTTATTCATAATGTTTGTAATGGGATGGTTTTATTTGGTTTCTAGCAGTTATGCAGAATAGAGTCTAGAACAGAAGTTGCCACAGTGCTCTTGCTGTGGGCTGGCCTGTAAACCTGTGTTGTAAACCTTTGTACAGCACTTGTGATGGAAAGTGGCAGTCAAATGGCACGAATCCATTTTGTTCACAATGCTTGCTCTAGACAAACTATAACAAGGGCAGCATGTAAATGAAAAATGGTATAGAAAAATATTAGAGCAATCTTGGTATCAGATTTAGGTAGAGGTTCCATTTGGTAGCTTGGCAGGAAGACAAATGGACATAGCAAGTATGTAATAATTTTTTAGGCTGAAGATTACAACTTTGCCGTGTCGTAACAATCACAAAATCATGGGCTGGAAAAGACCTTTTAGAACATCGAGTCCAAGCATTAACCAAATGCTGCCAAGTCTGCCACTAAACCATGTCCTTAAGTGCCACATCTACACATCATTTAAATACCTCCAGGGATGGTGACTCAGTGACTTTCCTGGGCAGCCTCTTCCAGTGCCTGAAAGCCCTTTTGGTGAATAAATTTTTCCTAATGTTCAGTCTACATGTTACATGTTGTTAAATTTAAACTTTACACAGAAAGAAAACTTGGAAATACAAGCTACATTTGAAAGTAAAGAAAGTAATATTTTACTTGAGGAGGGAGAAGATAATATAGCTTCCATCAGTCTTTTTCAGTTTGTAAACTGACTCAAAGCAGAATCACTCATCATTTGCTTCTTTTTGTAGTGTTCAGAACATATAATGCTAAAATTTCAAAAGAGCCTGAAAGACTTGCATTTCAGGAGGTTTGTTGGCTTTTGTTTGATGTCAGTTTCCTCTTTTCCTCCCTCTCCTCCAAGTTCTGTTCCTAGCAGTCAAAATACATTATCTGAGCATACAAGTGCTCACATGTTTGAGTAGCATTTGGACCATGACAGGTTTTGACATACAGAAGGTCATCGTTAAATTTTCTCTTACGGAATTTTCTGTGACCTTTTAATGGACAAACTGTCTTCAATAACAGTAAATGTTTCTGCAGATCTTTGTGAAGCTTAAGAGGTGGGAATAAATAATAGAATAATGATTTGTCCTACGTTATTAAGGAATTTGTAAAGGCCCAGGTCTCAATTCTGTAATCATTCAGATAGTTGGTTGACTTATCTGAGGGTTCATTCTGTGCAGGTATTTGCAAGGCCTCACCCTGGCTTTCTAAGTGAAAAAAAGCAGTGTATAGTGGAAAAAAAATGATAGTTCAAGCCTCCCTAAGATACATTGTTTATAAGTGAGGTGACAACAACCTTCAGGAAAACCTTGTCTGTCAAGAGTGTCTGTGAAAAATCAGAGGTGTGTTTGGACTTCAGACCCCTGTACTTGCATAAGAAAAGTGCTTGTGAGGGTGTGTTCTGAGGCATCCAGTTAAGGTGGTAACTTTGATTTTAATGTTTAGCTTAGCACAGGATAAGATTTGTGTTAGTTTTGCAACCCTGTTTTTTATTTGTCACATAGAATGTTTAGGTCAGAGAACAGTTAGTTCTAGTTATGCTAATTGTGCTTAAGAGGAAAAAAATTGCTGGGTTTGAATCCTTCTTGATTTCTGTATTAATTTTGAAGATACATTCATTATATTTGTAAATAAAAGCAGCTGAATTTTGTTGGAGTGCTTAGGAGCAGATTTTCTCCATTGGGGAATTATAATAGTTTTAACAATGAATTGTTATATTCATGTGGCATTGTTCAAATGAGCCCATGTAATGTGCCAGTAAGCCTGGCTAGGGACAGAGATATTTTTTACTTTTGGCTTGGCCATTGTATTGAAAATGATGAGGTAAGTTCTAACATCAAACCAAACAATTTGAGGTAAAATAATAGAGAATATTAGCAATTTGAGTTGATAATATGTGGGAACCTCAGCTTCAAGCAAGACCGAAGTCCTATGGCAAAAGTGGCAATAGTGAAATTCCAGTTTGCTGAGCCCCTGCTCAATTTTTTTTACGTTAAACATCCTTCCTACTGTAAACTATATTCCTTGATGGATCGGTTCCCTTAAGTTTGAAGTGTTGTATTACACAGAGGACTTGTGTATGCCTTCTCTGCAGAGGGGTGGCAGTGATGTTATAGCTGAAAATACCAGTGGTGCAAAGACAAGCTGGAGACACTGTCTATATATATGTGTGTGCATATATATATATATATATATATATATATATATACATACATACATATATATATGTAGATTAGTTTAAAAGGAGAAAATGCTATTTACAGAAGAATTCCCATTCATAGCACCTCAGTCTGCAGGGGTTTTGGCCATAGGCTGCATTGGTAAGACCGGGGGAAAAAAACCATATTGGGAGTGCATCTCAACTAGTTTTCAAACAGAACTGTGTGATTAAAGTTTCTTTAAGAGTCTGCTAGACATTTTAAATTAATCTATCTCTTTATAAATTGTCTTTTCCCTTAAAGGCTATGTGCAATGTTAGCATAATGAAATGAGAAGTGTTTTTAACTGGGTTCTGAAGTGGGTTAACATAAAATTCTTTGGTAAAAGTAATTAACTTTTCTAAGGGGAGCAACAGTTATTTTACCTCACTTTTTAAGATATTCATCAAAGCTTTTGTTTATCACTTAAGAGCAAATATGGTGAACTGTAAGTAAGATATAAGGCCTTGTGTCTGCTTAGAATGTAGTAAAGTATTGATTAAACTTATGTTGTGGGATCTCTTAAGTGGTCTTTTTCTAGGAAGTTTTGAGTCCATTGGAAAGGGGACTGAAGTTGTTCTAGAAAGTTATTTTTTAGCATTTTAGTGTATTAAATTCATAATTTAAGTCAATCTGAAGTATATTTGACATTATATAATTTTCTTGCTAAATGCACAGAATAATTCTTGTACTCTTCTGTGTGATACAGGTGATACTGGCCAAGGAGCAAGAGCATGGATAAAACAAATTTTGAATCAAGACATGGCATTTCAACATATAAAAGTAATTTACCCAACAGCTCCTGCCAGGTACCATTTAATATATTGTAACTGTAGGATTAAGTTTCTCTGTTCTAGTTCTGTAAAATACAGTTCTGTGTATTGGTACAGATTGTCTTAACAATTCTTTCTTCTTTCTCATGTGTATATTTTTTGAAAAAACTGAAGCTCAACTATGCATTGTTGTCCAGGAACTGTGATTTTAAGTGGTTAAGACTAAATGATTTCCAGAAGTCACAGGCTCTAGCTGAAATTTGGGTATTGTCCTCATAGTCACTTTCCATTTCCTTCATATAAGTAGAAGATGATCCTGCAATGTGTGTTGTAGTGGCATTAGAGAGTCGTGATCCAGATCACAATCCTACCCATAATAACTCCCATATATTAATTATTAAATATTGTGTTGTATTTAATGCCAGGTTTCAGTACTGAAGGTGGTCGGTCTTTTTGGCAAGTAGGATATCCAAGATCCTCAGCTCCTGGAGAAAGGACTGCGAGTATAAAAATCCACATTACTTCTTGTTTGAATCCTAGCCCAACTATTTAAAAAATAATTGAGTTCAACATTTGCTGTAAGCTCAAGCCTTGTTATTAAATGACACTATGTGTTCAGTGGTAGATGGAAATATAGATAAAAACTTTTTCCTGTAGGAATTTAAAGTTTATGCAGTCAAACCTAGAGGCTAAAAGTTGGGCACCTACCCCATTCTTAGTTATCCAAAGATAATATTGCGTATAGAATATATAATTAATAACATATATTATGTATGTAACATATATTAAATATATAATACTAAATTTTAGAGGTGTTTAACTTTTCTTAATACAATATTTTTAAGGTGTCTATGGCTGTAAGTTAGGAAAATGTTTCCTTGAAAGGTAATGGAGTTGAGTTTCTTTCTGAATTTGTGCATTCAGATGAATGCTGAACAGAAAAGGAAATTGTGACACAGACTTTTGAGGTACAGAAGTTTCAAAGTCAGAAAAAAATTCTCGAAGGGTATAAACAAGTATAATAGCAGATTTTGTCTGGCATTCACTAGTACATTAAAAAAACCCTTTTCTTTGACCATGTATTTTTTTATGGTCTACTTAGGCAGGAAAAGCAACTGAGAGATTGCAGTGTGAATGTACTCACTGTGTTACAGAAAAATCAAGCTCGTGAGTGGAAGCCTTTGAAGCAGTGTGTTCTGGGTTAGCAGGGAGTGAATGCCATTTTCTGTAAATAATGTGCTTGTTACTTCTCTGATGACAGGCAAAAGTAATGCTAGAGTTATCAGCAGCACATCACACATGCTGAGGGGCTCCACTGCTTCCCTACCAGCACAGCAGATACTGGGGAAATGCAGGAGGAATTGCTCCCTTGGGAAATGATTTTTCTCCCTATGTGATATACAGCCAGAGCACTCAGACCACATCTGCTGGGCCACTGCTTCACTTTTCCATCCCACTGCTCCTCTGAGGTCCAGTCCATTTCTTATTTGTTCCTGTTTCTTTGGGTAACTACAGATGTAAATGATGTATAAATGATTAACCAGCAAGATCTCTTGCCTCAAATGAAGGAATTTGTTTTTATCTCACGACTTTGAATTTCAGTACTTTGGTAAACAGATGGGAAGATAGTGTTGTTATTAAAATATGTGAATAAACTTTATTTCACCCTCTTTTGTCCTTCTTTAAGTTGAGGTTGTTCTTTTCTAGAGCAGGTAGATTCATGCATGAGCTGATTCAGAAGTTGCTTTTAGCAAAACAGAAAAGTTGTATATTCAAAGAATATCAAATACCCACACTGTTTGTCTTTAACAAGCAAAGCACTATTGTGTACAGCCGTCTGTTGCTGATAAACAGCCCTAGCTGACACAGTAAGACAAAACAGATGCTCCTAAGCACTGTTTGCAGCAATGCTGAAGTTTGTGATGATACATGTCATTGCATGAAACCAAAATAAGGAAGCATTTACAGACCTATTTAATATTGTTTTGGTATTCAAGAACAAACCACACTATGCTTTTTTGAGATGGTTTTGTAACAGTTGCCTTCCTTTCTTTCACAGAAAATAAAGGCAAGGCCTAGAACTTAACCTGAATGGCAGACATTGAAGTAATTAAACTTGAAAATAATATGTTGGTTTTATGCATGTGTATATTTATATACGTATATGTTTTGGTATGAATTCCAAATTTTTCTGGCAGCAGGGAAGGAGTTCAGCATCCTTGTTGGTGAGACCTATAGCTGGGTGGTTATGGGCGTGTAGATCTGCTGAGAAGATTCTGAAACCAGGTTCTTTGCCCACGTAGAGGCTGAGGAATGTGCTGGCTGAAAGTCAGGCTGCTGTGGGTCTCTAAGCTGCCACTGCACTGTCAGTGCAAAACTTGCCTGCAGGTTCTTGTGCTGATGATGAAATCAAAGAAAATCTTGAAGCTTGGTAACACCCTTCTAGGATTGACTAATGTGCTCTTCTAGCAAAATACTGTTAATGTGGATGTACTTCATACTCTGAGTTCCTCTCTTTTCCAGGATAGCTTTGCACATGCACATCAAATGTTCTCTGAAAAAGAAGTAGTTATGCCAGTAGAAGCAGGTTTGATGATATAACTGCAAAGCTTGGGGCTTTGACAGGATAAACTGCAGGTTGGGAATACCTCCTTTCTTTGAATAATATAATATAATATAATATAATATAATATAATATAATATAATATAATATAATATAATATAATATAATATAATATAATATAATAATATATAATTAATAATATAATAATTATATAATTTATATAATAATTTACTTTGATGGAAGTTATTCTGCTGATAGATGCATAGATATGGTCTTATGCATTCTTCATGTCTGCTCAACAGAGTTTTGAAAAACAGTGGAATTCACATTTTTCAACACAACATTGAATTTTTTATTTTTTTTTTATTTTTTTGTGAAGAATGGACTTGAATTATACTTATGTTTTGTTTAGATTTTATCCCAGGTGCTGAAACATGCATATTTTTAATTTGTACAGCATCAGAGGTTCAGACATGTTTTGATTCAAGAGTCAATATATTTGAAAATTATTGTGGAAAACCAGTCCAGCATACAATCAGGAAGAATTCTGAAATATGTTCTTTGGCTCCACTAGCATTGATTTGAGCAAACACTAGAGAAGATTATGGGTAAAAGCAGTGGAATGTTTTGGAGCTACATTTTATAAAACTGTTTTTTACTCTACTCTGTAGGTCTCTGTAAAAAGTCACACTTCTTTTTCTAAAAGAGATTTACTTTTCTTTAATAATTTTTGTGATATTAAAGGTTTGTACAGACAGCAATCAGCTGATGCCCCCTGGACAGCCAGTGTTTGCAGCATTTTGCCTCATTTATCCCCCATCACACTGGAAAGTGCAGTGAGTCTCATATTTGGTTGTTTCCTGAGCAAAAACAACAGAATGTGGATAGTGAAACTTAGAGTTAAAAAAGGAAAACTTGGAAAAATGCTAAGTAAACCACATATAGTAAAAACTATGCTTACAGAAAAATGAAAAAATATGTGGATTTGAGGGCATGATGTGATGTAGCGAGAGTACTGACACCTGAATTTAGAATGTGTTTGGAAATTAACTGCATTTACTTGACATATGTAAATTTTGCTTTAGAAATTTAAAGTTTTGCACATTTCTTGGAGGTTTGGGTTTTTTTTTTCTGTAATATAGTAATATAGCCTACTGGGATACTTAAAAATGAGTAGAGAACTTGTTTTAGCTGTATCTAGCTTTCTGTCAAGATTAGTGCTTCTGCACATAGATTAAATTTGTTAAACACAACAGAATTCTATTTTCTCTCCATTGTAATGTTAATATATATCTTAAAAAAAAACAAGCTCAAATTGGAGCCCTAGTAGCTGATGCAATCCCTAAAGCCACGTCTACACTAATAGTTTTAAAGGAAAGGGTTTCCTTTTTCCCTTTTTATTTGGGTCAGGATGCCTACAACTTTAAATACTGTTTCAGCTGCTACAACTGTGACTTAAACATTAGGTTTCTATTGAGTTTCTAAATCAGAACTGAATACCACCCAATTTAAACTTTTTTTTTTTTTTTAATAGAAAGTGATAGTTTAAATTGGCATTGCAGGAGCTAACGTGGTAAATTTAAAACCATTTAGGCTCTGCTTGTTTTAATACATATACCTTGCCTTCTATAATTCCCTGAAAAAATCTCAGCCAAAGATTCTTTGCATTGTCTTGCATTCCATTCTGACAGTCCTTCTCTTCTGCAAGTCAGAAAATCAACTGTAAATACTACTTGGCTATTTTATGGATCTTTCTGACATTCACTCAACAAACCTTTCTGTGGGACATAAGTCTCTGTGCAGAATTTGTTGTCTGGGGTGGGGGTGGCCCCGATTTGTTCTGATTTCCATTATCTTTATGTGGCTGGTAAAGACTAAAAGGCCCACTACTCCATCTTTTCACCCAAATCCCCATCTTTGCTCAGCTCATGGGTGGAAATGAGCTTCATCTCACCATAGTCCCCATCTGGCTCTATCACAAAACCACCAGACAGTTTGGCACCACTCAGCTCCACTGGCAGCCTCTGCCTGTGAGAGGCCTCGGATTGGAAAAGCAGCAGGGGTACTGCAGCTCGGACTTGAGATGGATTGGAGGGGAGTGTGCACAGTGCCTATCATACTGTTTTTGGCTCAAGCAAATGTTATTAATCCTTGACTTTTGTAAGCCCTAACCTCATTCATAAATTTAAGACAAAGGAGTCTTTTTTAAACCTGGGAGCTTGAGGGAGAAATGGGGAAGGTTTGGGTTGGTATCATGGTGTGGTTCTTTCATCTCCTTTAAGTAGAAATTCAATGTGTTCTGCATAATAATGCTTGAAGTATGCTTGGATAAACTTTGTATTTTCCTTTTATTTCTGCTCTGGAACTAGGTGAGGAGAACTGCATGTATCTAATGCTTACATCAGATGCTAAATAGCATGTGGGATGCACTAAACACAGAGATAACAATATCATGTCAGAGATAACTGTAGTCATGCTTGGGGAAAACAAATTAGAGCATGATGGAAATAATCTTGGATTTCTAATTCCCTTTACTACATTGTGCTCTTAGACATCCTTCCTCTTGTTTTTCTTCCCTCAACCGTTTTCCAGTACAGAAGAGTTGGAGTGAGTGGTTTTTATATCACCCTTCCAACAAGCAGTTGTGGATTTCTAAGTTATGTGCCATTCTGTGCTCTTGCTTTGCTGTCTTTCAAAGGATTTCTGTGCTTAGCTAGTGTCATTCATCCATCCTCAGTGTTGTTTGCCACCAGCTTGTGAAAGATGCCACTTTGAATTCCAGAGTGCCTTTCAGACCCCATAATGGAGAACTGATGCAGATTGGACCTTGGTTTGCCTCTTGCCACTTTCTTTCAGCTAATTTGTAAGGCAGCCACTATTGGTTGCTGAGGAACTGGCAATGTGTATTAAAGGTCTTTTATGGTCTTTTCAACCATAAAATTATTGCTGTTCTCCGATTAGTACCAATCCCCAGAATTTACACCACCTTCTCCAAAAAAAATTCCCCAAACAACAATCAAAAATCAACCCAGCAAACCAACAGAAACAAAGAAACAGAAACAAACTTAATTTCTCCCACTGAGTTTTATGCCGGACTCAGTTGCAGCTCCCTTTGTCTTGAATGAATAAGATTTGTCTCAAGTAACAAAAGCTGTCAGCACAGTATTTATTCAGGTAACCATTCTGTACCGGCTCAGTCAGCTCTCATTTCAGACCATGTGCATCCAGAACAACTCTATCAAAAGCATTTGCATGTGGTTGAGTGAACAGGCACAGCCTTTTCTGGAGAACAGCCAAAATTGCTCCTCATGGAGATGGCTCTTGCCTTCCTTTTAGTAATTTTTTTTTTTTTTTTAAGTATAGTTCTAAGTTAAAGCTGCTTGAATTTTGGACTCTTCATATGCTCTGTTACCATACCACAAAGCTTCATTGTTAAAATATGCTGACCCTCAGGTTTAACACAAGATGTACCTTGGACTAGAGTTTCCAATTTATATTTCCTATTTGACTAGCTTGATACTCTGCTTTCCTCCCCATTTCTTTTAAAATTTGCTTTCTGCTTCAAGCAGATAGTGGGAATTAAAAAGCATATTTTGGACCTAAATTTTCTATTGAAATGTAGTCCTGAAATTCAGCAGTGACATTATGCTATGAGAGAATTTGGAATTAGGGACTAACTTGCTTTCATTAGAAAAATCTGTCAGCAGCTTTAAGAGAGTCAAGACTTGCTTCTAGAACCACTCAGTATTTTGGATTGGAAGGGACATTTCAAGGTCATCTAGTTTAACAGCCCCCCCTCCAACAATGAGCAGGGACATCTGCAACTAGATCATGTTGCTTGGAATCCCATCCAGCCTGTCCTCAAGTGTTTTCAGGGGTGGGAATCTACCATCTCTGTTCAACCTGTGTTGGTGTTTCAGCACCCTTATTTTAAGAACCAGTCTTCCTTATATCTTGTCTAAATCCAACCACTTCAAATTGAAAGTCATTCCCCCTTGTCCTATTGCAAGAGGTCCCACTAAAATATGTGTTCTCATCTTTCTTATAAGTCCCTTTAAGTGCTGGAAGGTTTCAACAAGGTCTCCCTGGAGCTTTATCTCCTCCAGGCTGAACAAATGCAACTCTCAGCCTTTCTTTGTGGGGAGGAGTGATCTGATCATTTTTGTGGCCCTCCTCTGGACCTGCTCCAACAGATCCATGTCATTACTGTTTTGAGGATTCCAGGACTGGATGTAGTTCTCCAGCTGGATTCTCACCAGAGCAATGTGGAACTACTGTGATAGTGTGCCCTGTAGATTTTTTTGTCTTCTGAAAGGCAATGTTAGAATTTGAGAGGCCCTACCTCCTATCTGAGAGGAGATGGTTTTGGGAAGCAAGAAAAATTGAGGATTTCCGTAATTTTTTTTTAATCTTTCTTTGTCTTTATTTCAATCTTGAAGCCCAACTTCACTATAAATTTCCAGTTCTGTCTGACATTTTGGGAAGTTCTGTCTGAAAGCCTGTAAGCCAGCACCAGTGGTCTGGGTTTATGTGTCTGCTAATTCAGGGTGATCATAGTGCTGAGCATGAAGGCAGTGATGCATTTGTGTATCAGGAGAAAGAGTTGGGGGAAGAATATTTGCCATTTATCAGTGTGCTGTCTTCTACTCTTATTTAAAGCAGCTAGAACCGCTGGCTTGTCTTCTAACTTAAAATGTTGGATAGGGACTGTGATTTATTGAGTAATGAACAAAACCACCTGTAGTTTTATATGAATCACTATGTTAATAGCATCATTTTGGAGATGAAATTCACCATGGTTTGAGATCTGAAATTGAAAACGGAACCTTTTGTAGCATCATTGAGTTACTCTGCACTTCTGTTAAGATAATTTCAGACTAATTGGCACAATTCTAAACATGAGTAAGAAGGTCTAGAGGATATATTCATGCTTCAGAAAGGTGGAAATAGATGGTGTTGCTACTACTTTCATCATGTTTTCTTCAGTTCTACAGAACTGAGGTTAGCAGAAGCTAATCTGTCTTGAGTTTGATAAATCTGTAATGCTATGTATTGCTTTGAAACTTTGCAGTGAAATCAGCAGTGAAAATGACTTCTGTCTGAGATAGAAAGGATGATAAGTACTTACAAAGATATTACAGGATATTTTTTCCTTTTAAGACACTGAAGTATTGTGTAGGATCCTCTTGAGACTGCTCTCTTATGCAAGAGGTATATTGATCTACAATGACATACTTAAAAATAGGAGCTATAAAGTAATCAGAAAACATGATTTAGAGTGATTTGGGGATGTTGGGAAGCATTTTAAAGATTCCAGTCCTCTAATTCCTACAGTTTCTTAAATGTTTGATATTAGCCATGTCTCCTTTGCTGTCTGTTCTCCTAACTTTTAAATCTTAAGAGAGAAATTCATACAAATTGAACTTTTTTTCTTTTGTGTCTTAAAAATGGATACAAGTTTGGAAACTGGATCTACCCAGAGAGAGGATTCTTGATTCTTGTTTTCTTATACGCATTTGAATCTATTATGTACTCCAGAACAAGCAAAAGATACTCATGCACACCCATTAAAACCAAATAAGAAAGAATACCCACACCACTTGGTTAAAACTCCATGTTTTCATTCCCACTTTCAACAGCACACAGTATTAGAGATACAGAACTTTATTTCTAGTATAATTTTTAAAAGACAATAAAGAAAGTGAGGCACAGATGGACTAATGGTATGAGTTTTAATTAAGAAAGCAAAAAACATTCCAAACTTAAAGCTGATTTTTTTTGTCTGACATTGTCCTTAACTGACCATGTTGATCTTGTTGGATGGAATTTCCACTCCACTCTGTATTTTTTTTTGCTTTTGCATATTTCAGTCCAGCTTCTCATGTCACTGTAACATAGAGATTTTTTTTGGTTTTTTGTGGTTTAATTGTATGAAAAAAATTGGTGCTGTATTCTTGGAGCTCTACAAATGGTTCCATGCCAAACATATTTGTTTACCGTGGTAATGTCTGAGTTGTAGTGTGCCAGCTAATAAAGGGATTATTTAAGGAAAAAGGTGAATGACTAAAACAGATGTGCCAGTTGGGTGAACCATTAAAAGAATCTAACTTCTCTGCTTTATGTAAAGGTTATTTTTAATGCACTTCTGAGAACTCAAGAGTGCTTGCAAGGATGCTTTTGAAGCAGATGAAAGGCACTTGTCTGTTTGCTTGGGGGTCTTTTCCTGTGAGCTTGAAAGACATTGGTCTTTCATCTGATTTAGGAAGAATTTGCAAAGAAAACAGATAGAAGTCCTGAGTTTCAACATCTGATCAAATATTATAATCTCATGATGAATATTGACCTGTTTTAAATGTCAGGATCTTGTCATTTAGTTGTGGGGAAACATGTTTTAATATTTATGGAATATGAAGGTAAATTGCTGTAATGCAGTATATGTATGTATCTTTGTTCCATGGAAATCCTGGAGGTCAGCCTGCTGTAATGATAAATTCAGGTCAACCTGCTGTAGTAATACTAAAACCTTTTACATCATTTTTTTATGCTAGTATTAGGTAGTCTGACTTTACTAGAAATGAAGCACTCTGGCTGCTAAGCATTTTAACCAGGTCTGATGTAAGAATGTTTGAGAGAAGGTTAAATCATGGATTTTTAAATGCTGTTTGTCCCGGCATTTCATCTGTTGTACATCACATTGTCCAGGAGACTTCCAGAAACTCCATTGATTCTGCTCTTGATAGATTTGATTGGAGTGTCTCCTCTTAGAAACTGACTTTTGTGAATTAGGTATTTGTAATCTTATTTCTTAGGTGTTGATCAGTTCATTTGGGAAGAATCCTGGAGACAGAATTCTAGAGAGAAGACAATAAAAAAGCAAAAGGATTTTAATACTGTTTTTTAAACGTAGCTTTGGGTTGCTCATTATCCAAGATATTTCCACTGAATTTCCTTTTAATTTCGGAGTTAACTTTTTAATAGACAGGTAACGGATACCTTGAACACTAATAGCTCGGTATTTTGAATTCTGGTGCTTAAGTGTGCAGTTTGTTTTGAATTAAGGAAATGAGGGGTTACTTCAGGCACTGGACCACATATTGTATGGCACTTTCAATAATGGTATGTTTTAGGTACCCTGAAGCTCTGCTGAAAAAGGTGAACCTGTAGTATTTCTGTTTGTACCTATCTGTCGCTGTTTCTTGCCTCTTTCAGTATATTTTTCTTACCAGCTTTTAAGTTATGGACTTTATTTTTGTGTTCATGACAACAGGCAGAAGAAAATCTATGTTCTCTCATTTTTTACTTTTATGACCAATAAATAATAAGTATTTTAATACTTAATAATATTATTAATTATTAATTAAGTAAAAATTCACATATTAATATTAATAGTGCAAATAGTATTATCTTGAACACTCATCCTAGTGTACTGGTTTAGAAATAACTGTTTACATATATGAAGCCTCTTTGATGTTAATAAAGGCATAATTGTTCCTTCATTACGAATAACTGAATTAATGGCTTTCTCATTTTAGGTTAGTTGTGATTTTGTTTAATCCTAGTATTGAAGAAATTCCAGAGACAGCACAGAAGTCAGCTTCAGCATTTTCAGTGTTTTCTCATCCAGAAATATATCAAAATCTGTCTGTTTTGTGGATAAGGATTATAATCTGATCTAAGCTTAAGTAAAAATGAAGAATTTGCCCTGGTTGAACCTAGCAAATAAGGGTTTCAAGGGGCTTTGTTTGAGATGATCAATCTCATAGCAGTATGTTTTGTAACATATTGTAGGGCCATTGCAAGGCAATTAGATCACCTTTCTTGGGATTTCAGGGCTCTATTAATCATCTTTATTTAAAACCAAAGAAAAGTCTTCTTTGAATTGAAGGTTTCTTGATTTGGGCAGCTTGTTGAAGCCCTTAAAATAACATTCAGACAACGCAGTATTATGGTGGGGAGTATCATATCTCTTGTATGTGCACCAGTCCAGTAAGCACATGGCATTTCTTTCAGTTATGTTTATGAGATATCTGCCCCATTAAGATAAGGATGGTTGTATTTATTTGACACAAAGAAAAATTGGCAGGTGTTTTTAATACCTAGAGGTTTATAGTACCCACCCTCTGTCAGTTTTGTCAAGAATTAGGCAATTGAATTCCATAAAGTTATCTTGTTTAGAAGTTACTTCAGTTTGTCATATTCCAGCATGGATTTCATCCCTAACTTTGTTTAGGATTAAGGACCTCTTGACAGGCTTAAAGATTTAAAATGTTTAGCTGACCTAACCAACCTTAACATTGAACTGGCTGAAAACTGCAAATTTTACATAGCTTCCAAATGTTGGCTTCATTCTTGAAGGACCATGATTTCAATGCAAGGAAATGCAATGTGACTGGATGTAAATGGAGTAAGATCTCAAAGAGGTTTTTCTCTGCTTTGCTGGAGATACACAGGATCATTTTTATTCATTATATATGCTCAAGGCTTTTAATCCTGTGCTTGGTTAATCATTTGTTTTCTTTCCTTCCACCACTCCAGGCCATATACACCTATGAAAGGAGCCTTTTCCAATGTGTGGTTTGACAGGTATAAGATCTGTAATGACTGTCCTGAACACATTGAAAGCATTGATTCTATGTGCCGGGGCCTTACAGACCTGATCAATGATGAGGTTAAGAACGGCATTGCCAAAAACAGGATACTCATAGGTAAGAGATTTGTTTATAATGTGCTCATTCTAATGGCTTTTTTAATGGTTAAGAGACCATCTTCTTTGAATTTACTCTATCATGAAGGCTCATGAGCATGACTTGAAACTGCTGAACAGCCTTTTCAGTAGCCAATGCTCAGCAACATTGAATCCTTATTTAAACCCTTATCAGGTGGGGAATGTGCCTAACTGTAAGCAGTATCCTCAGAATGTAAAACTGTTTTTATTGTCAACAGTCATTTGTAATCATTATTTAAAATAGAGTGGGCAGTGATTTACTTTGAGAAGTACATAGTTTTACTATTTCCTTTAAGCCCTTTTCAAGGATGGAAAAGTACACTTTCCAAAAATGACGTGCATTTTGGAGACTGGAGATGAAGCATATAAATAATCATGAACTTTTCCTTACTGTTCTAATAATTTTGGGTTAAATTAATTCATGCAGGAAAAATGTGCATGTTACACAGCACTAAAGGTTAACACTTGATAACAAATGAAGTATTAGCTGTAATAGTTCATATGTGTCTATCTTTATTTCTCTTTCCACAAATTTCCAGTAACTTTCACAGTACTTTTGTGAAATAGATGGTGGGATATTGAGGCGCAGGAATTGAGGGTGATGAAATAGCCAATGGCAGAGACAGAATGAGAATTCAAAAGTCCTTGGCTCCTTGTCCCATCTCTAGACCACAAACTATTTCAGGTTGGGAAAAAAGCTCTTAAAGTGGGATCTTAGAAATGTATGTCCAACTGAGTCATGCCATCAAAATCTTGCGTGGTCAAGCCACTACCATTCAGCCTGGTGTGTTTTTCCTGTCCAGCCCCATGTTGCTCTGTGAAGGCCTGTGCTTGCTTTCCCTTTCTGGCTCATTGCCCTGGCTGCAGAGTGCATTGTTTTGGATGGCTGTCAACAGAGTCCCTTTGATCTGTCTTTCCTGTGTTGTTACACCTGCTGGCTTGGAAGCAGCTGGAGAAGTGCAGGTGCTTTGTTGTTGAGCGAGCTGGAGATGCTCTCTGAACAGATCCAGTGTGCTACTAGGCTGTTTTCCTTTGCTCTGTAGCCTTCAAAATTAGAAATAGCCAGACTGCGAAGTATGAAGGTTGTTTTCCAAGTCATAAGCAGAGTAAGGGAGTTGGCATGCACTGAGTGTTTCATCCCGTAGATTCTTTGGAAGTCCCCGTCTCTGTGTGTTTGCATTCCTCACATATAAATCAGAAATAACTGTACTTGTTTTGTCACTCTTGAGAGCTCTGTTTCCCCACCTGACAGAGACTACAAGCATACATCCTCATGGTTCAGTCCAGTATTTATGCAAGAAGCAAAATAAGGCAGCCTTGAGTTACTTCGTCCAAAGTACAGAAGGGGACTCATGTGGATGCATAAGAAACTTGGTAGTGGAAAATTGTATCACTTGTGGCTGTACAAGATTAAGTGTTCTTCCACAAAAACTTTGTGCCTTTTCTGCACTGTTTTTGATGATTAACCAGTGTGTGACGCAGTGAAGAATGAAGCTTAGAGATCCTCTAAGGTCTCTCTGCATAAAGGTAACATTAATTGTCTTAGATAGGACTTTGTGCAAATAATTGCCCATCTTCTGGCATTCTTTCTTACAGGAAACAGGAAAAAAGGCACTCTGTACATTTATAGTATTCAGCCTGGAGAACAGAAGGCTCTGAGAAGACTTTGCAGCACCTTCCAATACCTAAATGGGCCCACAAGAAAGCTGGGGAGGGACTTTTTACAAGGCCATGTAATGATAGGAGAAGGTGGAATGGCTTTAGACTGAAAGAGTGTAGGTTTAGATTAGATATTATAAAGATTTTTTTTTACTTTGAGGGTGGTGACATAATGACACAGGCTGCCCAGAGAAGCTGTGGAGGTCAATCCCTGGAAGTGTTCAAGGCCAGGTTGGATGGGGCCCTGAGGAACCTGGTCTAGTAGAAGGACTTCCTGCCCATGGCAGGGGGTTGGAACCAAATGATCTTTAGTTTATTCCAACCCAAACCATGCTGTGGTTTTTTGATCAAAAGAAAATATGAGGCCAAGTCAGTATGTCTGCACCAAACTGTAATGTCCACTTGAAAAGGAGAAATGTGTGGCCTGAAATTTTTCTGTTTGGGAGATTGGTGTACAGGAGATAATGGAAGGTTTGGTTACTTGCTTAGAATGTCAGATAACTGAGTTCAGTCCGATCTTTTTAGACTTCTCTTTGAAAACGTCAGGAATATCCATCTGGTACAAGAAGGTGGAGCCTAAGGTAACAGAGGGTGTGCAGAAAGTGGGCTTGTCACTGCTGGTACCATGGAGCTGGAGGAGGCAGTCTTTGTGAGGTAAAGGGAAAAATAAGACATTTATAGCAGAGGCAAACCAGAGTGAAATTTTGCTGTGAATTCATAGTTCATTCATTGCTGTTGAGTCATGTTGAAGATCCATAATGGCAGTACTGGTACATACCTTATTATGGAAAAGGGGGACAAAATAGTTGAGAGAAGCAACTGGAGAACTTGGGAGTCTGTGAAGAACAGTGGGGACCTTTTTGGGGAGGGTCACAGAAACCAAAGAGCAGAGCAGTCATATGAAGGTACTTACAGGGAATGAAATGCTCCTCAAAGGGTTAAGGAGAATTGAGTTAAGTAACCATTTTGTAGTAAGTGGGAGTTTTAATGACTGGAAAGAAAACAGAATTACTCTGAGGAGTGTAACAAGATTGAAGGTTATGGTTTTATATGGAATAGAGGACTAGAAATTACAGGCTGAGGGTGAGTGTCAGATATTGTTGGATGAGGGCAAGCGAGGTGTTAGGCAAGCAGGAAGGTGGGCAGCTGCTGACAGCTCAGAGGTGTAGGATAAGAAGGCGAGATCTGAGGGAGCACTGTGCAAAGGTGAACAAGTGGGAAGAGATGGGGAGCAGCAGTGGACTCTCAAACATGGAAAATGAGAAGCCAAACACCTGGTCTTCTGGGGGATGATTCCCCTTCTTGAGCCATTCAGACTTTCCACAAGGCTCAGGATAGTGGGAGAATAAGAGCATTTTCTCTGAAAGAAGTTGTAGCCTGCATTGTTTGCTTCAATAGCTCTGAAGTCCACAGGTGGCTGCTTGTAGAGAAGAACTCTAGAGCTGAGGATAGAATCCAGGTTGTACAGTGCCACTCCTCTCTTTTTTACCAAGAAAAATGCTGGTGCAGCCTTGCTTTTATCAGCTGCTCTATGCTCTACTTCTATAGAAATAAATTACTTAGTTTACTGGATCTAAAGGAAATCTTTTTTTTAAAACATCCATATTAATTTTGTGGCATGGCTCATCTACCCATTCCTATCTCCTAACAGTTTCATGAGTTGCTTTCCTTTTAACACAAGTCTTCTGAAGGAAGTAGACTTCTGATTAAGCTTTATTTCCCCTGATCTTGGAGGAGGAAGGAAGGGAGACTAACAGCAATACATAATTATTCAAAAAAATAATTATATCATCCCCAGAATTTAATAATGGCACTTAGTTTTTTAGCCAGACATTCTTGTTGAGTTACTCTTACTGGTCTTCCTGGCTAAAGCCTTTATCCTTGTAAATAGTCCTTTAAGTAGGTTTGTATTGACTTTGGAGATAAAAGACTGTTATAAATTTAGTCAAGTTTTGACACTTGGAGCTTTGATACTATCCTTTCTTTAAAAACAGGATGTATTTCTTCTTTATAAATGCCTGAGTTCAGTGCTGAATTGGCCAAACAAGCCACAGTTTAAAATGTGGGACAATAATTTCTTTTTCTATCTAAAGCTAAGTTGGTTTTTCAGGTGGCAGTGGTTTTGTTTTTTGTTTTCTCGTGTTGGTTCTTCTGTTGTTTTGGGGTTTTTTTTTAACTTCTTCCATAGTGATAGTGCACTGTAAAATAAGTCCACTTCAGTGCAAACTGTTCAAGATTTCAACAATCTTATTCAGGAAGCTCTTGAAAGAAATGCCCCTCTTATTTTTTGAGCATTTTGATATGGCTCACTGTAGTCAGCTACACGTTGGTGAAAGGCAGTCTTTTTGTTCTTTTTTTATTCTTAATTTAGCACTGCTTTCCTGCTTTCACAGGTCACTTTTTGTGTAGCGCAGAAGTGCTGATCCAAGCACATTGGTCTCTGCCACCTGTAGTCACTCATGTAAGCAGCCAGTGAAAATAAACTTTCCATAACAGTCCTGTAGACTTGACTAAATGCCAAAAAACACATGCATGATTCCTGACGCCTTGTGTTATAACAATAACACAAGACACACAACCACTTTTTGTTTATTGCTAGACTTCTTACATAGCTACTGAACCATGGTGGAAGTAACATGAAAGCTCTGTGCTGCTTGTAAATATTTGCATTTCCTTCTCTCTCAGTGTGTGTGAGAATGGGATGGAGGAGGTGGAATATCTTGGATTTGACACCCTAGAGAGCAAATGCTATAAATATGTGAAGATAAAAACTTCCAACAATAAATCGTTAAAGTGTCGAGCAAACTATTTCACCCACAATCTTGGCATTTTACATTTTTGGCTTCTAAGCCTATTGCTGTCACTCATCCTAACTTGTGTCTTCTGTCTTTATTAGGAGGACTTTTTCTTCCATTCAGAGGTGCTTACAGTCTTGATCTTACAGAGTAAATTTGTGGATTTATTTTGCTGTTTATTTCTGCAATTCAAATGAATTTTCTCTTTCTGTACCTCCCATTATGTGACTTTGTGGTTTATGTAAATTGTGCCTGAGATTCCAGGTTCAAAGCAGTACTGTTAGTCCATCTGCCCCATAATACCTGCAACATTTCATTAATTTTCAGTGCATGAATGTAAATTTTCCTTGCATTTATTCTTTGGGGTAAATGTTTGCTTCTCTTGATTTTGAGGGGTTTTTTTGGTATCTGAACTGGCCATGTTTCTCTTTTGGATCTCTGCTACTCTAGCTCATGCATCAGGAAGTAAGAAGAGACATTAACAAATTAATCTTTCTGTTTCCTTCATAAGTCTTTCAATAGGAGGTGCAATGCTAATTTTAATGAAGAGTAGTCCATTACTTGTTACTTCGTTTCCCAGCATTTGGTGGTGTCAATATTATCTAAAAACTCTGAAAGGTGACACATTCTCAGTATGGCAAATGACTGGCTTAGCAAATGATAGTGAAGATTAGGAGTAAATAAGACTCATAGCAATAGACTTAAAAATAATTCAGTCATGATATTGTCATCACATACAAGATAATCACTTCGGTAAGAAAGTAATTATAAAGTGAATCAAGTTCTGATCTTTTAAGCCTTACTAGGAGCTGTTGAGAACATATCCTTACTCATCTTTAATAAATGCCGGAGTTCAGTGCAAAATCCAGTGGATGGATGGGCTTTTAGAATGCTTGAGAGTTGTGTAGACATGCCACAGGGTACAAATTAACCTGTGCTTTTTTCACAGTTGTGCCAACAGAATTGTAGGAGACAACATTCACAACATTTGCTATTCTATTTTCATGTGCCAGTGCAGGCTCAGCTCTATTTAGGCAAATCCTTGCCATTACTTTTCTGACTTTTTGTAAAAGATTTCTGCTGACAAAAGGTTCACAGCTCTGCAGAACAATAACCTGTTTCTGTGCTTCACTACTCTTTGCTTTAGAGAGCTATTTTCCACTTTTCTTTCTGTGATTCAGTTTAGAGTCACAAATACAGTGAGCAGAAAGGATAGATTGTTCTCTTCCCTTTTCCTATGTTGTGCAGTTATGCTGACTGTAAAAGTGACAGGTAAGTGTTGCAGCAGGGTAGTGCTGTCATCTTCTCTAGAAACAACCAAGAAAACACACTGGGTAAATGAAGGAAGCCATAGATTGGTAGAGTAACATCTCAATCAAAATTGATTTGAGAGTTTTCATGGATTTTATTTTGCTTACAGTGCTAAAAATTATGACTCCTTAGGCACACATATTGGGTTCCCCTCTATTACCCGTAACAGTTGAAAATAAAACTGTAAGTGGTTCTGGTTTTACTACGAGTTGATATGTTTGAAACAATTGTACACTTGTTTTTACAAGAAAGTGGCAAAACTTGTACCACTTAAATATACATTTCAAAATGTGTTTTGACTGGTGAGAAAGTTGGGGAGCAAATTGATTCATGTTCCTAACAAGAGCAAGTGGCTGAACCACTCAAGGGAAGTTGCCTTTGTTCTTGTAAAGACTCAAGTTTGTTGCTCTTGTAAAGACCAAGTAACAAACAGAATAACAAGGTTATCTAAGGTGGAAACCATTGATTGCAGTTCTGCTGGTGTGCAAGGTTTTTGTTTAATAAAGTTCCATTAAGAGTTTAAAAGAAAAAAATCACAGCTGTGAGGAAATTCACTTGAGACAAAGTACATGTTTGAGCACTTAACACAGGAGCAGTGTTTAAGGAGTTCTGTGGAGAAGGGAATTTGCTGTTCCACTGGCGTTTGTACTCTTTACTGATATTCATTTGTGAACACTGTTAAATGTATATAATAATTCCATTCATGATGAAAATGGAAGGCCAAAACAGAAAGTCAGCTTTTTTGCAGATTATGTGTAGAACAAGATTGTGCTGTTACTGTTAATAGAAGGTAAATCACAAAGTTGCTGTGGAGAGGGGAAAGTAAACTGGAATGTAGCTTTAGGGAGAAACTCCTGATAGCAAACTGGTTAAAGCAACTCTAAGTTGAAATATTAAAAAAAGGAGAAATTGAGAATGAAAAATGTTGTGAGAATGGAATGAAAAGGAGGCAAGAGTATGTAATATATTGTAATAATAACAGAACAGGCCAAGACAATTTCTAACTGTGCTGGTATAGCCTTATACAACAGAAGAGTGTCTTGTGCTTTGCTGGCACAGGCACTGTGTGCTGGAGGATTCATTTCTTGCCACTTTGTTACCAAAGCTGTACTGACAAGTGTGAAAAAATACAGGAAAGATGAAGAACAACTACTGCAGAGAAACTAGTGTAGATATATTGCTTAAAACAAACACCCCAAACTATACCCCTACACCCAAGTCCAAATCCTAATCTCATAAGGGGTTTAGCTTCTCCTGTTCCTTTTTTTTCCTTCAAAGTTTGTGCACTAGATATGATTGATAACTACTTTTTTTCACATGGCTGTGATTTCTAGTATGGCAAGCAGCTTTGAGCACGTTAAAAATTCTACTGAAAAGAGTGAAGAAGTGATATTTATTGTTTCCTAATTCCATAATCATTATAACAAATGGATTAAGACATTTTACAGTCAGATCTAAATGGTTTGGGATACACTTGGAAATGTCAAACCTGTGTGAGCTAGAGAGGTGGTTTTTCTTTAAAGAAGATTGAAGAGCTAAAGAATTTTCTGAATTTAGGAATAGCTCATTGCAGCCACTAAAGTGATGCATGAGGGAGAAGGCAGTTTTTGAGCATTCTCTTATGTATATAGGACAGGAGATACAAAATAAACCTTTGTGTTGGATAATAAAGTTTGTCTTTTCTGAGATGCAAACACATTGTTAGACAAAGTACAAAAAAAGAAACAAAGCTGAAGTCTGATAGTAGGTAAATACTTGGTTTCCTGAACCCCATATAACGTTCAAGTGTCATCACAGAAAATGTTATTGTTTCAGACAAATACAAATGGGAAGCAAATTAATACAAGTTAAGATCTTCTGCAAAAGTGAGCTGGAGTTTTGTTTAAAAGGCTCCTAAGGCCATTCACAAGCTCTGAAAGGAATATTTTATCACTGAAAAATGGCAACTGTGGTGAGGGTTTCTGCTTTATTCAATCAGGTATAAATTCCGTATGAGAAATTCAGTTTCTGTTCACATTGTGTTACATCATCCTGTGCCTGAGATTGCCTGAATTTAGTTATAGATTATATTCCAGAAAAGAGTGTTTTAGTTTTAGTAAAGTATTGCATGAGAGTTTCCTTCTGATTCAAATTCTATAATTTGAAAGTGTTACAACTGTGCGATTTCAGCAGATCTTTCTCAGCTATCAAGGTGAGTCACAAGCAGCTTTCTTCTTATTGCAGAGGGGTGTTACCTAAAAATCAGCACTACACTGAAGCAGATTTGAAGTCGTGAATGCATCCATGAGTGAACTTTCTCTGCAGCTTGAAGTGTTTTACATAATTGAGTCTTTTGTATGTGCTCCCCTATTAGTCTACACATAAACCTCCTTTGTGAGTCAGGAAGTTAACACAAAGAGTTAGGTGCTTTCCTGAACTGGCATCCTGAGCATTGTCAAGCTAACCCTGTTTAACTGCTGTGAAGCATTAATCACAGTTCTCATTAAAATAGGTATGAGAGGAGAACTGAAAGTGAATGTACTTTTAAATTTAAAACATACTGGCAAACTCTGAATTTCAATGCATAGTCTTTGTGTGTCTTGGAAGTAGATTGATCTCAAGTAGAGAAGTAGATTGGTGAAGACCTTGCAATGTTCTGCCCACCTAAGGATTAGATGTTGCTGTGTCATTTTTATTTTGTCTAAGACTCAGCATTAGCAATGCTGTACAGTTTATGTATTCTTCATGCTGAGATCATCTGTATACATGTACTTTTGAGTTTTGTTTACTCTCTGTCATTCCATACATTTGTTTTGTGTAATATCTGTACCTGCCTCTTGTTTTTCCTTCATTCAAAATTTGAATTCTTGTAGGAGTTCTTGGCTGAGAATGTCTTGTATGTGTTATATCAAACATATACTGAAATTGTTCTTGTAATTGAAAAAGTAGTCCGCATCTATAAATGCTTATTCAAATTGTTGTTTTTGAAACATTTATATCCTCTGACGTTTTCTTGGAGGTGGTTGTGGTATCAGGTGATGAACTTCAGGTATTCCCATGCAAATCAAATTCAAAGAGCTAGTACTTTGTATTGCATTTTCTTGTAGTAGTATGAACCACATAAAAGAACCATTACCTAATATTCTTCTAAACAGAAGGTGACTGCATTGTCAAAGACTGCTGGTGAGTAATTGCAGACAGTGTGCCAGATTGTGACTAACTGGGTACAAAATTTTAAGATTAAATCATTTACAAACTAGTAATGACTTTTCAATGCAGCTTTTCTTCCTGTAACCTGAAATACTTAAAATGGACTTCATTTTATGTGTTGACAAAGCATTGTCTGTATTTATTTGTAAGCAAATGCAAAATGGTTTCTTAGAGTACAAGTGCTTCTTTTGGGGTTTTGGGATGACAGCATTCTTCAGAATGAACAAAAGGAAATTAAATAAGTGGCCAGATTGTGCATAAGAAAATAAAGGAAACTTCACTCTAGTCATTATCTGGATATAGTCAATGTAATGGCCTCTGTACTGTGTCCTTGTGAAGTAATGTGGTAGTCTGGATTTCCTTCCTAATGAGTAAGCATTTGTCATTTAAAAATCATCCCTGTGGAATTATCTTCAGTAAAGAATTAGTATAGTTGAAGAGACATATGGATCACGGAAGGCCATTAATTCAGAGATCCTGTTAGAGCTCAGGGGGAGTACATTGCTTTTTTCCCTATTTATTATATATCCCACAGTATAACAACAAAAATATCCTCAATGATAGTTTAATGTGAATGCTCATTGATTATGTACAATAGAGATCTTTCATGTGTGAATGCTGCTAGCCTAGGGGAGAAATAACTTGACTACAAAAAGCAGTGAGAATTACCTGTTCATTTGTTAATGTCAGAGTATGTATGGCCACAGTATTCAGCTACCTGGTAGGGACCATACACCAGTGGCTTCTGGAGTAATGGTATTTTGGCTGTTCCTTTTTGTCCTCTCTCAGTAATGAATCTTCAGCACTGCTTTAGCTATCCAGTGTCTTAATTGCCTCATGCTTTGATTTAAACCTCAAGCTATGCCATATAGTGTCCACGTTCAGGTTGGAAGTCAGAAGGAATTTCTTCACAGGAAAGTTGTTAAACATTGGAATGGGCTGTCCAAGGAGGTGCTGGAGTCACTGTCCCTGGAGGTGATCAAGAAAAGACTGAATGTGGAACTTGGTGCAATGGTCTACTTGACAAGGTGGTGTTGGGTCATAGATTGGGCTTGATGGTCTTGGAGGTTTTCTCCAACCTAAGTGATTCTGTGGTTCTAAAATCATTGTAACTTTTATGATACTCAAGATGGTATTTTTGTTGTATTATGTATAAAAGGAACAAGTCTGAAGATAAGAAATTGTACACTGGGTTACAAAGACTTAAAGAGAAATCCAGTCTTTGTTTTTTTGTTGCATCCTAGGAGGCTTTTCAATGGGAGGTGGAATGGCAATGCATTTGGCATATAGGTTTCATCAGGATCTGGCAGGAGTCTTTGCCTTGTCTAGTTTTCTCAATAAAGACTCTGCTGTTTACCAGGTGAGTGTATATTAGATATTATGGAAAGCCTGCTTAGCTACATGGAAAACATGGTGATTAAAATTCACTGTACATGTTTATACATCTGAGGCAGTTGATTTGTATTCTAAACTTACACCATTTCCAGGAAATAGATAATCAGAGTATTAGGGAAGTGAGGCTTTAAAACTGTCTTTAAATAGTGCTTTTTTTTTTGTTTTGTTTTGCACAGACAGTACAATATTAAAGTGTAGAAGGAAATTAACAAATGAAATGCTTTACTAGTTGTCCTTAATTGTTAAGGAGTCTGTGTAAGCATAACTATTCTTTGAAAATGTGTGATGCATTATATTTGCTGTCATGAATTTTTTCTGTTTCTCTTATTTGGAGAGGGGTACCTTAAGGTTTACCTTAAAGTAAACCCTATCATTTCTCAAGAGCTGTTGTATTGGAATTTGAAGGCCATTTTTTTCCAAGATTTCCTTGTTTATTTCTATAGAGATAGTACAATATGACCTCTAAAATGTAGATCAGTAAATGCAATAAATTGTCACCATGTAATTGTAAATATTCTTTTGAAACTTTTGGCAGTATATCTGACTGACAGTGTCTCCTTTCCATCTAGGCTTTGAAAAGAAATGAAAATGCTCTTCCAGAATTATTTCAGTGCCATGGAACTGCTGATGAACTAGTTCTCTACTCATGGGGTGAAGAGACCAACAAGATGTTAAAGTCTCTGGGAGTATCAGCATCACTTCATACTTTTCCAAACCTCAATCATGAGCTGAACAGAACTGAAATAGAAAAATTAAAATCCTGGATTGTAAAGAAATTGCCTGTTGAAGCACCAAAGGCATATGAATAAATGAAGATCCAGCCTCATACTTTTTGATTTTTCATAGTTTTAAAATCATGTGTGACATATATATGGGTGTCCCATATCCCTTATATAAGCACAGCTTCAGGCAGACACTTTTATATTCCATAAAGTTCACCTGAAAAAATGGTGCTGATCACTAAACCTCACTTTATTATATGGGTTTCTTTTTCTGTTTTCTTGACCATTTTTTAAGCACACGTCAGTCTACAAAAAGTAATAACTGATAATATTAAAGCCATTTCAAAATAATCAAAGCAATATTCAAGAAGCATTGCTGTGAGTCTCCCAGATAATTGTGGGGTTTGTTTTTTTGGTTTTGGTTTTGTTTTGGATGGGAGGGTTAGGCAGGGAGGTGATGGGAAAATATACAGTGGCATCACTGTTTCTAATGGCATTGCAGCAACAAAAGGCCAATTATTTAAATAATACAGTTTTACTTGTAGAAATGCATGCGTCTGTTGAAGTTATTTCAGTGAGAGAAACTGTATTGTCTTCAGTTGGATTCTCAGCATGTGGGAATGAACCGGCCTCAAAGCAGAGCTGTGTGTCACCTGAAAAAAAACACATTTGTGTTATATTTTAAAAAGTCCTAATTCGCTGTGTCTAGCTATACCACAGGTCCTTGTTATTGCCCTTTCTCATTGTTTTGTTACTTGAAGGTCTAGGTTTGTGTGAGTTTATTGAGCCCTCTGTGGTTTGCAGTGTAGATTTTTAAATAAAGAAGTATCATCGTGATTGCTAAGATCTATCCTGTTTTTGAAGAAATCATTCTTTGGGCCCTGTTCCTGTAGAAACTTATTTTTGCCAAGAGTTTTCTTTTGGCCTGCAAGACCATTTTAAATTAAAAGATGAGAATACTTGACTCCTCCATGAATATTTAAAAGTTGTAAATAATGATTGTGATATAAAGAAAGCTTGTATCCCCTTATTTTAATGGTGGATGATTCATCGCTCTGTCAGTTTGATAAATTAACTCAGAGTATAAATATCTATTCTTATGTAATTGTAATGCTTTTTTTTATTTCTCCCCCCTCTGCCCCATTTTCTACTCCCCAATTGCAGTAATTTTTTTAGCATGACAAGCTATTCAGCTTTTTGCCAAAGCCAATAGATCCAAGTCTCTTGCTTAATCCTCTCCTTTTCCCGTTTTTGAGGAGTGGATCTGAGACACTGTTGTGTTCTCTGTCACAGAAGATTGCTGCCAGTACTGACTATGACTCCAGAAATATCAGCCAGCTCCCAGAGACTAGGTTTAATCCAAATCCTCATGCCCCGAGACCTCAGCCAGCTTTTACCTATCTTGAAGAGTAAGCAAGGGGAAAAAAAATGTCACTGTTCAAGTACAAGGCATGTAATTGGCAGTAGCAAGTAACAACTTCCTGCTGCTAAAAATATTTTGCTGTATTTCATTTTCCTAGCATTAGCAAGTCAGCAGTCTGTTCTGAAAAACAGCATTTTAAATGGTACATGAAAACTCAGCTATTTGAAACAGTGAGTGAACAGCAGTTTTTCCTGGTGCCCTAGGCTTCCTAATTACTGCAAATTAAATTGAAACAGGTGTGTTCAGAGGCAGCTGAGCTAACATTGCCTTGGCCCAGCTCTAATTGCAATCCTTGACAAGTGAAGTAGCAGTATTTTAGGGATAATGCATCACTTTTTACCCCATTTTCTGTTCTTCCTGAGCTCCTATCAGGAGGCTCTTTGAACCAGTTATGCAAGGTGGCAATTCATTTGGGTGACAAGTGCATTCATATGGGAAACTGGCAGGTTTCTGGCAAGGTGGCTTTTAACAGGATCAGAGAATAGCATAAAACAGTTGAAGGAATACCATGGAGGGAATAGAAAATATTGCCAAGCCAAACCCAGATCTTTTGGTTGTTTTTGCAATGTCAATAACTGCAAATACAGTGGATACAGGGTTTGGCCTAGTTCCCTTGATATAGGTTGAGAAGCAATTGCAAATGTCCTGACATCCTTAGAAAACAGTAAGTCCCCAGTTTGCATCTATTTTCTCCCATTTTATTGGCTTGTGAGTGAAATGCCATCTTACCAGGAGATTCTTTGTGACACAGGACTGGAGATCCATTAGGTATTTGCTGTAACAGAGTCCCAGATCTCAGAGGTTTTGTGGTCGCTTTTGGGATGTTGAAGAACTCAATAGTTTTCCTTCAGTTTGCAGGAAGTGAGGACAGTGGGACTTGCCTGCCCCTTTAGCTGATGGTGTCCCAGATGGTGCCAAGCTCATACTTGACAGATTAAAGTTTAGCCCAGAAAAATTTGGGTTGCTGGTTGGTATTGAGAAGCAGCCAGAGGCAATATTAGTCCTTGAAGACAGTGAGCCTGCTGTTGGATCTCTAGTCAAATGAAAACCTTAACAGTCAAAATTATCCCAGCCATCTGAGAGCATGTTTCAGAAGTAATTCAGGCAGCTTTTTGACTGACTAACCTCTTTTTTTAACTTGGCCCTTTTCTACTACACTTTAAAAAAATTAATTTTTAATTTGATACCGGAAACACGGTAAGGGCTTACTTGACAGAAGGGCATCTCTGCAATGCTTTTGGCACTGCAGCTCCAGGACCTGCCTGTTGATTTCTGGGTAGAGTTTAAAGTTCTTCTTAGAGTCTTTTAAGAATCAAAAAGACATTGCATTTGACTGCATAACTGTTGTTGGGACAGACTTCCTGTACCAGGTGCCAGGGCATACAGAGCCCTGAACTGGTATGTCTTACCAGCTGAATTTAGATTCAGATGAAGAGAATGATAAAGAATGCTACCTTTCTTGTTCATCCCTAATGTTTCACTCCTGATCATACAAAAATATTAAGCCAAGAGATGTCCTTCACTTTTAAGAGTAATCAACTTCAGGTGCTTTCTCTTTTTTTTTTTTCCCCCTTTTGTACTTGAGCTTTGTCCTGTTTCTGTCCTGTTTAAAGATACAGTCCTGAAGAGCATTTTGAGGAAGGGATTGCAAAATTTTAGTGCCAAGTGTGGATCTGTGCTACTTGAGCTACTGAAGATATGAGAACATAAACTAGAAAGAGGGCAGCTCTATCCTGCTCCAGAAGAGGCAGAAGCACTTACTTGGCAGTGCTGGTTTATGCTCTTACTGCAACTCTTCTGAGGCTCTTTCTTCTTCCCTCTCAAAGTTAGATAAGACTTTGCCTTTAAAGTACAAACTTTCAATACCATTTAAAAACAACTGGAATAACTGACTGAGTACATCCATTCAGTTTGATATTATTTTCTTGGAGCTTGGTACTCACTGTTTTGGTGAAATACACAATTCAGTAGGCAAAAGAAAAGTAATTTAATAAAATCTTTCATTTCTGGGCTCAGTTAATGTGTTCCATGGTGCTTCAGAAACAAAGCATTAGTGTTTGGACTTGCTTTTCTTTCTACTTTTCTGACACTATGCATTTATATTTCAGATGTTTGAAATTTGTGAGTAGATTGTTGCTGTGAATATGGGTGCCTTCTGAGTAATTCATGTGTTTGTACAGATATATAAAGCCAGAGAAAAAATATGAATAAGGCAGAAATTGGCTGAACACTGTGGGAAGCCAGAAGTCATTGGTAACATAATTTTGACATTAAAGCAAGAAATTCTCTACTTAATTTAATCTCTTCTCATGTTAGATCTTTTGCTGCTTTTTTAGTAAATCATCTTTAAAGCCATTTAACAAGTCTCTACAGATGAAGTGAGCCAAGTGGGTGAAAGTAACTTGTATTTATAAAGATGAGATCCAGATGGCAAAACAGGGAAATGAAAACCTAGTGGACAATGTTAGAACAAAAGACATAGATGGAGGAAAGCGGCTATGAGTTTTCTTTGCAGTTGACACATGTTCTAGAACAGCTGTGAAGACTGTTTGGGAGATCACAGAAGGGAAACCTGTTCTGTAAGTTTTCCATCTTGACTCAACCTTCATTTGAGATGCAGCTGCTTAAGGGTACTCTAGAGAAAGGAAATAACAATTACCAGTGCAGTTTCCTACTTCTGTTTCTTTTCCAAATCCTCTTCTGCTGCATGAACCTGGTATTACTTCTCAGAAGAGGAACTATCAGTTCTATTTTCCATATCACATCTGTTCAAATCTTTCTCTGCACACTGCACTGGGACTTAGCACCCAGCTGTGCCTTGGGTGAGTTCTGTGTTTACTCAACAGCTAGATTAAAAAATCATAATTTAGAAGAGCCAGTGGTGTGATTCCAGAAAGGTCTCTTATTCCCCATGGCCCAGCGTTGAGCCTGAGAACCTGTTGTCATCAAGTTTTGTGTGGGCTTGAAGGGCAGCAATTCCACTCTTCTGTTAAGCATGTGAAGGCTGTCGCCACTGCTTTGGTGAGGAGGCACCTAAAATCTTTAGTGGGTTCAGTGCCAATATGTAGGATCCTTTAAAAATGCAAAAGGTTGTTATCTCCTTATTAAGTGCTTAAAAACAGTTGTGTAGTGGGTGTTAAACATTACTTTTGGACCATTAATTGCTAATGACAAGGAATTTGTCATTTGTCATGATTACAGAGAACAAATCCAATGAGGCTTTGTAACCTGTGTCCTAATACACAGTGAAGATTGTCAAAATAAACCAGAGAGTATACTTAGAACTTTTCCACCACTTCATAGGGCCAGTACTTTGTGGTTGGTGCATATTTTACCCTGGCTTCTTAAAAGTAGTTACTGTTTTAAATTAAATGCAACGTGAAGCAGTAATAATCTAGTAGTCTGCAACTCCTAATAAAAGCATAGAAGAATTAATTGCTTGCTTGTGCTGCCTTGGTTGGTTAAAGGTGTTTTTCATCACAAAGAATGTACAGGGATAGACATCAAGTATGTCAGATCACAGTTGAATCAAGGAGACCATCAAGATGTTATGTCATGTATACAGTAGAAAATTTGTAAAAATATAACTTCTGCTGCTTCTTGACCTTTAAAATATGCAGAAATTAATCAGACTGCAAGCATTACCTGCTGTCATAGTTGATCTTAGTAGAAAAATGCTTTCTGGGGCATGTTTCAGCCAAATACTGATATTCAAGCATGTGAACAACCTCTGTTGCCTTAGAACCTATGGTTCCCACTGATGGATCTATGTAGAAAGCCTGGCTTCAAAGATGGAGTTTTTTTTGTTTGAGTTTGGGGGGTTTGGGGTGAAGTTCTTAATGTAGCCAAGGTCTTGTGAAGGGCAGCCAAAATAATTATGAATCTTAGTCACACTAGTATGCCAAAATTGCAAAAGCAGTGATTTAATGCTTCCAGAGTAATAAGAATGATTGAGTGCTTAACCATGCTCCTGTTCCATAGCTTCCATTGCTAATCTCTAGTCCACATAAGGTATGTTTATATATCAGAGGAGTCTCCCTTTTGTCCTTGCTTTTTTATGCCATGGAGGTTGGAATGATTTGCAGGTTAGTGCAATGCATGATTTAGGCAACAAACTTCTACACTTAAAACAGAGCTTCCCTTCATTGTTTTTGCACTGCAGAAGTAGCAATGGGTGACTGATGACCTTTGGTGCAAGAACTATGGCATTTTCATCACTAGGATCTTTCCAAAATACATGATAATTTAAGTCAAGTTTATCCATAGACCCATTTTGATTTAAGCTTTGAGCCTCCTTTTTTCAGAGAAAATAATGTTATCAGTTTTTCCACACTGAAACAGGTTACACTCTAAATTGGTTAAATCAATGCTTAATGAAGAACTCAGGGTTCAGTAGTGAAATTAAATCTTTTTCTTTTTTTTTGTTTGCCAACAGTGTTTTTCGGTTAGGACTTACAGGTGCCCATCTGACTGGCCACTTTCCTTCCTCTCTCTTTTGAGAAGGGGGAGGAAGCTTGTTTAGAAGTAGGTTCCTTCTCCTTTTGGGCAGTCAGCCTGTGGAGAAACATTTCATTTCATGACACATCACATCAGATTTACTCTTGGAACCATACAAATTTTTGTACTGTGGGCACCTGCAGCTTATACAGAGCTGGTGTGGAGTGCCACGTGCTAATTTAACATAATTTCCTGAGAAATGAACTGGATGGCAAATGAAGGATAGTGCTGCCAGTATTTATAATAATTTATTTTATATATATATGTGTATGTGTGTGTGTGTGTGTGTGTTTTTGAAACAATGTGGCCCCTGCTTCTGTTTGTATTTATAATTTAGCATGAATCATAACCAGAAGTCAGAACTGTGCTGGTGAAAATAATGGATATTAATATTAGAAGTGCCAGGGCAGATTTTGTATATCAAAAGCTGACAAAAAGGACAATTTGCAGAGGTTTCAGTAAGTGCATCATTAAATCATCCTTGGCTCTTTCTCAGTTGTTTTTTTTTTAAACGATGCTTCTCTAAGCAAAAATATAAACATGTGAAGCACTGAAGGTGACTTTCTTGGAAGAACTGGATTTTTTCCTCACTAAGGAAATATATTTTTTCTGAAGATGTCCAACTGATTAATGCCAGACCTCATGGAATTACTGAGTGAAATCCTCAAGATGTTTTAGTATTTTTATAGCACAACTTGGTTGTCAATGTTTTTGTGTATATGAAAATATTTGGCAGCTTTGTTGACCAGATAGGCGATGGTATGTGAATTTCACATTTTATATAAAGGCCCTTGGTTTCATATCTGCAATTAGGGGTTTAACATTCAGTTTAAACAGCAGTTAAGTGTTTGCCTTCATAATTTCTGTAATGTCATGAGCAGGGAGGGCCTTGTGTCATGCTCCACTCCAGCAGCTCTGAATATTTGGTTTTCCTGAAGTCATTTTTGGACGCAGCAAGCTGTCAAGCTTGGGATTGCCTGTAGTCCTGCTGGCCTCAGCAGCTCTCCCCATGGCCCATGAAGGGACTTAGGTTGGCTCTCCTGGTGATACAAGCAAGTTCCATCCTTGCAGTGGAACCCCCTTACTATGTTTGGCATGGGTAGCACTGAGAAACATACATATTGTATAAATTCCCTTCTTGAAGTACTACCAGTACTTTGGTTAAGCCACTGTAAAACTACTGGTATGCATTTGTTCATAGTTTGGAAAATACTGTTTTCATTACAGTAAACTAATATAAACATCAGCAATATTGCTATCAAACAAATTAGTTCTCATATGAAATGTATGGTAAGTATATTTGTTGTGTAGATGAATACAGTGTTATTTAATGGAACTTGGTTTGGTGCCAAGCAAACATATGGATCTTTAAATGCATTCCCCTTGGGCCTATGTTGAAATCATCCACCAATAACATGGGCTGAATTCCCTTCCAGATTTGCAGGCTGGCTGCCCTTATTGTATGAGGTTTGAAATGCAACTTATGGTGCAACAATTTCTGTTTTGTTTGTTTGGGGATTTTTTAAAATTTTCTTCACTAAAGTTTTTCTTCTTTCCCTTCTCTCACCACCCTCCCCAACAACCTTGCTTTCACCCTGGAAAACAGTTTCATTTTATCTTCAAAAGCTACAAAGATTCTTGGTTCCTTTGGGGATTCTTGTCTTCATTTCTCTTCTAGTTCTTTCCTTTTACCAGGGAAAATTGATATAAGGGGAGATAAGTAGAAGACAGGGTAATACAAGGTAATATTTTTGTCTTTGCCTCTTTACAATATTAATGTTTGCCTCTTTACCATATTAATTAATTACTTTAGGAATGAATTTTTTTGGAAAAAAAAATTCTGAAAATACTGAATTTTTTTTTTTTTAGTTGTGACAGTCTGTGTTCTTTAACAGGAAGCAGTACTGACAAAACTACTTCAGCCATCATATTTTTCACCACAGGGCTTTAATGGGCTGCCACAACAGGTTACATTACACTTGCAGCAGTAGTAATAGCATAGATCCTCTTCTGTGATCTTGTTACTGTGTGTACTTGCTTTGCTTGCTGGATGTAGTAGTATTTGAAATCAGTGTAATTCCCTCCTTGTAGTGAAACTCATGTGTCAAAGCTTAATACAGAGTTCCCCCATAGCAGTCACTATTAAAGTAGGTTTTAAAAATTACTGTAATTACCTCAAGTCATTTAAATTTAACTCACTGCAGTTTCTTTAAAACCTTCCCTTTGTACTTAATAGAATGCTGAAGTGGTGCTAAAAAGGATGGGCTTAATTTTACTTTGTCAAATTCCTTCCAGTGTTACAACCACAAGCGAGTGTGTTATAACAATTTACTTGTACATCTGCGTGTGCTCCTGTCTCTTGTAGTCAAAATTGTGTTTTGGCTTACTGAGACAACTGAATGGCACAAATTGTGTTCCTAGATTTGTGCCCAACATAATCTCCAGAGCTTTGAACACATTTAGGTTCTGGCTGGCTGGCCAGACCTGGTCAGGTTACCTGGTGGTGGAACACAGAACTTTCAGGCATTCAAAAACAGCTTAATATCTACCTCCAGGCACTGGATGGAGACCACCATGGAGGGTCTTGGTTTTAGGAGAGCATTATTTTAGGAAAATAAAATATTCTTTCAATAAATAATTAGGAGGACCTGTTAATGCTATACAGAGTAGAGCAGAGTTGTCTGTGCCAGTTCCTTCAGTAAATTGTTGGAGCTCATTTAGGACTAGTTGAACTGTGCCAAAATACATCAGACAACGTTCTTACATGATTGGAGTTACTGGGGGTTTGACATCGTGTCATCTGAAGATCTGCTTCTCCTGGATAGAAAAGATGATGTCAAAAAGTTCAGCAGTATGCTTTTTATTATTATTTTCTTAGAAACCTCAAAAAAACAAGTTGGTGAAATGATGGCATAATGCTGACAGCTGAAGAGGGGGCACTTGTTTTCAAATTCATACAGCCACTACTGCCCTCAAAAACAGAGTTAGGGGCTAATTATAGACCCACTGATGTAATGAGAACATTCTGACCCACCATTATAGTCCTAATCATAGTTGTAAGTCTGGTAAATTAGAAAGTCTGTTTTTCTTGCTCTCAGCATACAAATTCCATTTCAGAATAACATTTTGCGTTATTTCAGGGAAGCTGCAGGGCTCTGAAGGTGATTAAAGTTATTCAGTCATCAGCAGTGTGACTTGTAACCCACCCAAGGGCTGCTTCTAATAGTATTGCTTCATTTTGTTACTTCTCTTGAAAATTCCTTAGCTGAAGGTGATATGTGGTCTAGGGAACCTCAAGTGTTAGACTGAAAAATTAGAGCTTTGTGCAGCTACTACAACTTGCTGTCTATTTTGTTAAAATCTTGGTGGGAAGGTGGTAATGAGGAGTGGGGGCAGCCTGGGGGCACTGAGTCCTTTGTGAAGCCTAGAGCAGTGTCTGCACTGCAGCACTGTGCTCTGTGGGGCACTGTCCAGAGCAGGACCCACAACAGAGGAATCTGTGCAGCTCTGTGACTTCACTGTGTAAATCCAAGCTCAGTCATCACGTGTTTGATGGCACATGGACTTGTACACTGTTTTTACCAGGTAAGTGCACCAAGTCTGGCACCTTACACCCATGATTTTGCAAGAGAACTTTGGCTTGTGTCTCACAGCAGTTGACTGAAATGTTTCAAGGCAAACCCAAACTTTCAATGTTGTCTGTACTGTTGAAGATCACTTAAGCCGAATTATTCAGCTGCTCACCCTGGGTTCCCTTTGGTCTTATCTGGGAAGAGTTACCTAGTCCATTCCCAAAGAATGGATCCCAGCTTGGATCCCAGCTCTCTCCATGGCTGCTTTATGTGAGCAGTGTTTTGGACTCAGAGTAGAACTGAGAGTGAAAGGGCAGGAGCCAAATGTTCAAGAAGTTTCTTCTGCCTGCAGGGAAATGAGTGGCACATGCATGACCAGAGTATCACATGTGGTGTCAGCATCAGACTAAGGTGAGCCTGTCAACATGCTTTGAGGTTGGGTGGCTGCAAGTAGGCCTTGCCCATTCACTCAGAGACAAACTGGGCTTTCCTTGCACAGCCCAAGTGCAGAGACAAAAGCTCTAGGTCTTGAGTGTGTTTGGATCTGGTGTTGCAATCCAAGATCTGAGGTGCACTGAGGGATGAGCTGTCATAGCAATATGCATGGATGAGAAATAGGGTCCCAGAGGATTTGACTTTCTTGGAAGACAAATGGCATGTACTACTGGGGGATTTTTTGTGGGTTGGTTTGGGGTTTTTTTGTGGTTTTTTTTTTTTTTTAATAGGATCAAAAGCAATGAATAATATGGGGAGACAGAATAGTGTTTGAAGTTGGCAGTCAATACTTAGGAATCAGATATCAGAGATACCAGGCATGATGCAATTCAATGAGACATGCTGGGAGGGGGTGAGGGAGGACAGCAGAGATGGTGAATAACCTTTAGAGGAAAGACTCTGGGGGCCATAACCACATTTCACAGAAGATGTAATACTTAAGGGGACAGAGGGGCAGTAGAAAATGTCAGAAGCCTTCAAGAGGGTCTGAAGGTTATGATCTGTTCCCCAGCCACCACTTGGAGATAAGCTTCTCTTTAGGAAAGAATCAGAAATATTTAAAATTGATGTGAAGTGCATTCAATAAAGTGCATTGTCAGCTGATCCCTCAGCCAAATTTTAAACATGGTCAGAAGCTTTTCAAAGCTTTTTAATCTTTTAAATTATAAATCAATGTTTTTCCACTGTATTAAAATTACCATAAACTCCCAGCCTTTGTGATAAGCCACCAGATATAGAACTAGAAGCCAGCAAATATTTCTTGCTAATAATTTTAGAAGAAGTTCTTAATTCTTTCCCAAGAGACTGTAAAAACTGATTCCCAAATTCAGTTCAAACTGTTGTGGATAACTGCTGCTTTGGATATATAGGATATAATTCCTTTGGTAAAGGTTGGAAAGTTGTTGGTTTAGCAAACTTGGAAGTATGTTAGTTTAGCAAAATGAAACAAAAGACACACTGTAAAAAAAAAATAAAAAATAAACTACTCAGTCTAGTTGCTCTGTCCCAAATAGAATGTGGAAAGTAAACCAACTGCATAATGGACTAAATGCAGACCTAAAAACTTGTGTCTTTCTATTCCAAATATCATGATTTTGTGATGTATTTCGTAAAGCTGTAGCTCATTTAAAGTCATGACCGTGAGAATTTTTACTTATTGGCATTTCAAGCTTTTGTCTGAGTTGCATGAAAATATGCTCTAAAAACCCTAGAAATCAAAAGCAAAGGAAAAAGGAAAAAAACCCACAAATTATCTTTAGTAAAAAAGATAATTTGGGGATTTTTTAAGCTGGTCATAAAACCTCAGGGTACATATCTGAGTGCTATATGTGAGTAATCTATATTTGAGTGCTACATTTCACCACCAACTTCAAAGTGATCATCCAGCCTCAAGAGGAATATTTGCTAAGTAATATGACCAGGTCAATATGAGGGTGATTCCACTGCATGACTACACTGCCATTTGAATTTACTGACATGTAATTTAAAACTTCATTCTTGCAGATAAGCCTTTTTTTTTTTTTTCATATGCTTTTGGAAGTGAACCTGGAAAGCATCTGAGATCACTATTCTCCTCATTTTTTTTTTTCTTTTTTTCATCTTAGGGAAATAGTTGTCATTTATTCCTTGATATTCAGTTCCTAGATGAGACCTAAATTCTTCACCCTTGCCTTATGTCATGTTTTGCAGGTCTATATAATTTCTATTGCTCAATGTTGTGCTTGGTTGGAGTCCTCTGGATGAGACCTTGCAATAGCAAAGATGCACAGAATAACTTCTGCCCATCTCTTAGGAATGTTGCTCGCATTTTTAACGCAAACCGAAAAAGAGCTTTGCCCTCTTGCAGCATAATGATAATGAATTGTATGTGGTTTGTCATATGGTGTAACTTCAAATCATCCATCATCCATAGTTTGTGATAGTACAAAAAGTAAAAAACCAGTTACCTTTTTAAAAGCGAGATGGCTTAAAAAATAACCAAATTCTATTTAACTCTCTGCTTAAAAAAAAAAATGGGGGGTGGGGTGGGGGGTAGGGAGGAGAATTATTTTTTTGGGTGGAGAGCTTTTATTTCTAGCTTCATACCAAAGCAAATTTTTATGGCTAAGTTATAAAGCCCTGAAAATTGCAGTTCATAATGGAAACATTGGCAGACACTGAACGGTTCTGCTGTAAAGTAGTATGAAGCTTTAAGTTTTTCCACTTTTAGACCTGGAATAAAACTAAATTACAACACTTTCCGTACAGGCATTTGATTTTCCCCCCAGTAATTTCTGCTGGATCTGTCCAGTGTTTCCTGACTTCCTATGTTGCCATTGGACTTTTTCCTATTGACTCTGCAATTGGTTTCATTCAATCGGTAGATTTACCAATGGGGATGCTCAAAGTAAGTGTTGTTTTCTGGGGCAGAGGATGTTGGGGAATGTAATCCTGGCTTGAGGAAAGTTACACTGAAGATTTATGGAAGAAATTTACAGCAAATGGGGTTGCAACGAGTGTTATGGGACTCACAAAACCTGTGAAGTGATAAGGGTTCTTACAATATTGTTCTGCAGAAAAGAAACATTCTTTCAGACTCCATCCAAACCCACTGACCAAGTGGATGAAAAAAGCACTTCAAGATGGAAATATCAGGATTGTTTTTCTTTCCCAAGGCAGGAGAAACAGAGCAGCAATGTGATTTTTCATAGCATTGCAGTATGCTAGAGTATTCCAACAGGAGCAATTTTATCTAAAAGTGGATATGAAAGCAAAAGGCAGAATGGAAGTCAGCAAGTGGACAGGGCTTTTTTCTGGAATTATTCCTGGAGTCATTTCTCATACTGGCGCAGGGTGCAGGAAGCTGAAGATCAACATGTAGGTTATTTATAGACATTTGCAAATGATCTGTTTAGCTACTTCAGTCCTTAGGGCAAAACTTGCAATGCCACTTGTTTGGCCCCATGGTATTCCTGTTACAAATTATGGAGCCAGGGCATAAGCAAATAATGTAGTTTCTGGTTTGGATCCCTCCTTGAAGATGAAATGTTTTGTTTATTATTGATTTTACTGCATCCCAAGGGATTTGTGGTGCTTCCTAGCATGAGCAACTCCGGGACATGATATGTTCCTAGCTGGTTTGTGTTTAGCTATTTTATACAGGCAGTTTTGCCTTCAGCCCTATAACAAAACAACTCCCCAGGCTGCTGGGGCAGTTGGGACTTCTGGAGTTCTCCTTGGGCAGCAGGTAAACTTCCTAGGACTCTATGGGAATGAATTTAAATCAAGAAACAAGAGACAGGTACCTGAAATTTAGCCTTAAGGTCATATATAAAGACCCTTTTAAAAGGATCCAGAGCAGGAGATAAACACCCCTGTGCAGATGTGGCAGAAAGTTGTACCTACCTTTTGCCAGAAATTGGAGTACCTGTAGGTCTTTACTGGATGGAAGTGTATGAGAGCTCCGTAATCTGTTGCAGGAAAAGTTCTTTAGCCTTCACTGAGGAGCTGAGCTATTCAGCTGACTTTGTAGGTAAGTTCCAATAGCTGCATCTGAACAACTGTGTAATGTTGAGACCCCAGTAAGGAAAGTGATGAACTGGAGCAAGTCCAGAGGAGAGCTATTACAGTGGTTAGAAGGTTAGAGCATGAGAGGCTCGTGGAATTCCTGATGGAGCAGAATTTGCTTAGTTATAGGTGGTTGAGGGGATCTAGTTGCCATCTTCCATTACTGAAGGGAGTTTTTAGAGATTTTTTGTCAGACCCTCTGAAAGACACCATAGCAGACAGACAGGAGACAATCATAACAATTTGTAACCAAAGAAGTTGGTATTCTTCGTCATGACAGTGGCGAAGCACCATGAAAAATCAATCCCTCCCTGGGGGTTTTCGAACCTCCGCCAGACCAAACCCCACTTTGAAGCAGGTGTAGCTCTGAGGAAGTTGGAGCAGGTGACCTCCTTAGGTCCCTTCCAACCTATTTTTCTTTTGGTTAATTTGAATTCATTTTACCAAAGGTAGCATCAATATGGAAGAAAAAGAAGTAGCAGAACTGAGGATCTGAGAAAAAGGCATGTATGTATATGACCAAACGAGAAAAACAGGTTTCCCACTATTTACTTTTAGTGGTTTAGTTTTCCTTTGGAAAATACAATTAGGAATAGTCTGAAAGTGAGAAATACAGTTAAATCAGAAGAGCTTAATATTTTTAGCTCCTGTTTTTCAGAAGTAAACCATTATTTTAGAAAAGTATATTTCCATTGCAAAGCAGAGGATGAGTGTAATGTTTCTTAATATGCAGTGAAAATTACAAAGGCTACACTCTGCAAGCTTTTATGTAAATGTGTGTGTATTAAATATATATTGACTGATGTATGCATTTTCAGTCAATGTACATAATTTTGCATTTTAAAAATTGTGAACGTGGAGATGTCAAATAGGATGTTTTGGAAAATAGAACTCACGAAAGATTATATAGCATTATGAAAAGCTAAGGTGGTTTACACTTAATAGTGACTTTTTTGTTTGCTTCAGCTGAAGAACAGTTGTGGAGGGCAAGAAATGTGGAGAATAGGGCTTTTGCTAATACCTCCTTACTATAGCAATCAGCCTTGTCACTTTGCATTGGTTTTACTCTAAAGTTTACTCTAAAGACAAAGAGACCTGTCCTATAAAACAGTCAGACTTGAATGAATAAACAACCAAGGACACAGTAATAGTTGCTCCATGGTGCTCCCTGTGGAGCCTATCTTGTTCAGGGAGCCAGGAAGCATATTTGGGAGCAGAAACCAGGTCTTCTCTGGGCTGGTCCAACTCACTTTCCTCTGGCCTGCTCTGTATATTTGTTGTTAATACGAGAACCAAAATCAACCAAAAGCAGATAACCTTCTATTACAGGATCCTGATTGTTTTTAAACACTGATAAGGGCACTTTGTAAGATCAGCTTTTGATTTGTAGCTGTTTACATTTGGAAGATACTGGGAGATGTTAATGTCCCTTCTGGCATTTGTGGCTATTTTGTTTCCTGACGATTTGTGGGTTTTACATGGCATAAAATCTAACAATAACAGAGCTGTGACAAGCAGGATTTCTGTTGAGGTACAGAAGGAGTCTTTAGGATCCAAAGAAGTTGTTTACTTTGCAAGTCAGTGTCTGCTCTCTCCAGTGACTCCTTTTGCATAAAGGGTCATCACTTTAGATAGAAGGTTCTCTAAAAAAATACACAGCAGTTTTGCATCTGTGTGTGGATGAAAGAAGACTTTGAGCTGGGATTTCTTTTCTGCTCAGGTAAGGCTTCTTCCTGCACCATAGATGTCCTCACAAGACAAGCAAACATAATCTCTGTTACTGAGCCAAAAGGAGCAGATAAATCAGAAAAAATTTGGTCTTCTGCTGTTTTTCTCTTCTTGGTTTATGAAAGGTCACAGTGTGAACCACTTCAGTGCCTTCCACTGTTTTCTTTTACATTTTACAGTGCTTGCATGATCTCAGTGAGGGAGCACATTTATTGTGCATGCCATTCAGTTTAGATTCAACTGCAGCACATGATTACAGCAACTTAGAGGAAAAAACTGGAAAATAAGTCCCTGATGTAAAACTGGTAACTGAGCCAAAACAGTAGTGCCAGTTATTTCAATGCCTCACATAGTGATTTACGAATTCGCTGCAAACACATTAAATGATTTATTGGGACAACTGTGCATATTAACCAGCTCTGTCAAAACCTTGGATGCAAGCTTCTTTTGATGATAATTTTTCCTTTTAATATTTTACAGAGGCATTAGAAGGTGACAGTAGTGAAAGCTTATGTTTGCATCATACTTTTGAGTGCCACCCATGAGTTTATCCCTTCAGTCTCCACTGTATTATTTTATTTGGGAAAATATATGCAATGTCTCATGCAAGAATGAATACCTACAGGACTGATCTGAACCCTATAAATATTTAGTAGGCTGATTCATAACTTTTTTTTCACACACACATATTGCACATGCATGCACCTACTGCCTACGTGGCTCTTTTAGGCTGCTGAAGACCGTGAGAAGTAGTTTGTAGCTGGCATCACTGATTGTCTTTCAGCCTTTGCCTACTCTTTCCTGATTTGCAATTTCCTAATTCAAGCTCACACACAGGTAAGTTCATTTTATTTCAGGCAGGCATTTACTTAGCATTATAGTAGTTTCTATCACAAGCCTCTTGTCCAAAAAAAGTACTCTCAAATAGTGCTTGCCTTGATGGTAAATACAGAAGCCCTGACAACCCTTCAAACTGTGTATGAGGCACCAAATACCTTTCCACAGGAGAACATTACAGCTGTTGTCTTCCTACTAAACCTGCAACATGGAATGACTAAATTTCACCTGCAGAAAGTTTTAAAGGTAAATTCAACTAATAAAAGCCCCAGGTTATTTATGTTCAGTTTAGAGCCTATGAGAGGCAATAGGTCATATTTTTTTTGATCCAATGAAGTCCCATCCCATGAACTTGTCTGTGTGCTGGCAAGGTGAAGCAGAGCAAAGTGCCAGCACAAAGCAGACATTGAGAGCTGTCTAAGGGCTGTAGGAGGAAGTTGGAAGTAAAGACTTATTTTTCACACAGTGCAAAAGCCTGGTCTTTTTCTTCCCTCTTGGCTGGTTATCTGCAAATAAGCCAGATACCATTATAAACATTTTAGAAGATATCTTTTTGCAAATGTTTGGTGTGATTTGGTTGGTAACAACTCTAGAAAAGTTCCTTTTATTCTCACTACTGCATGTGTCTAGGGCTTAAGTGTCTCAGTCCTGTTGCATATCTATTTTTAAAAGCCATATTTTTTATAGCTTACATACAGAGTCTCCAATGCACATTTATGTGCTACAATGAGGTCATTTTTCTGGATAATTGGGAAAGTCAAGTAATTGCTAGCAAAAGTAAACATTTCTTTTAACGTCCATGAAGCAAGTCTTAGAGCTGTTAGATACCTACACTTTTGAAATTAAACAGTGCTTTACATCAATGTGAAATCCATCTTGAGCTACGCTATGATGTCATCTGGCAATACCAGGGCACATGTAGGCCACTTCAATACCCTTCATTCATGATGGGGATCCTCATTGTGATTTCACTTTTCCCTTAGACAGCAAAAGGTGATCTATAAAAGGTGATATTCATAGGATTTGTGTGTATTTGTAGCATGCCTGTTGTCAGCTTAAGACACCAGTGGGACAGGCCGGCAGAGTTTTCTTTCTATTTTTTATTGCCTTTATGCTTTCCAAAGCATGACCTTGTGGCTTTAAAGTAATTTACCTGGTGGCAGCAAGATACTTTGGAATCATCCCCTTTATTGCATTTATTCCAGACCAAACTGAACAAACTTGGTCTGTGTCTAGGCTTCCTTATTTAATGTGATTTGGGGTCATAATTTCCCATTTCAGCTCTGGTGGCCATAGCAGATTCTCTGCTTAGTATGGAGCCCTTTAGTGCCTTCTTCCATAGAATTTCCCACAAATTTCTTTAAGTTCATCAGTCTTGGGATAGGATATAACTATAAGAGCAAGATTTGTCCTTCCATGTCAGAAATGTTAATTCTGTGATTACTGCTTCTAATACAGCATCACAATCTTCATCACTTTTCTTCTTCCACCTACTCTCTCAGTTTTTGCTACCTTATGTCATTCACTAAACTCTTCAACTCAAGCTCCACCAGACAAGACTTGTCTTTTTGTTATCTCACAAATTCTGACTGGGATGTCAGTTAATTATTTTAGCTGTGGTTATTCCCGGTAATTAGCGGTGTGTATTCCAGTCACTAGGAAAGGAATGAATTTAGGTAGCATACAGCCAAATGCCATTTTGATGAGGGAAGGACTTCTTTTTCTAAAGAAAGGACCATATTTCATTTTTTTTTGCAATGAAGATAGGTGTACTACATAGGAGAAAGGAAAAAAAAAATGGTTGTAGAGGCTGAGATGTTGCATACAGTTGAGCCCTCAGTTACAGCATGAAATCTGAGAACAAATAAAAATGGGGGGCCTTGGCAGAGTGGACAAATAAGAAATAGAGGCTAACTTACTGCAAAGGCAGTGAAGAAGAACCATGGCAGCTGGGTTTGAGTGGTCATTCTTGACAACAGGGAGCAAAAAGCAAGAAAAGAAACAGAAAACAAGCTCTGGAAGTGGATCCTCAGCAGTAGGTACAGATAAACTCTGCCCTCTGATGCATGCTTAGATACCCTGAAATGCTTCAGAAGATGCTTACATATCCTTGTCTCCTTAATCTCTTTGACTAGTTCTGAGTACTTTTTAGGTTAATATTCAGTAGACTTTACTTCATCCTGGATGTGATAGACAATTGTTGATTTGTATGCTTGATGCAGCTTCAATTACTTTCTCCAAAGGAAGAAAATCCTGGGAATCTCACAGAATTTTCAGTCTCTGCAGATCTCTCTACTGGTGATAGAAATCAGTCACCTTCATTTTGTCTTTCTGAAATATCAGAAATACCTTCTCTAAACTAAATCTGCTTGTGTTGCCCTGGGAACCAGCTGATTGCACATATTGCTTTCTGATTTCTGGAAAGGTTATATCTTTGAAATCTGCGTGATCCCTCAAAATCATTAATTAGATTTGCCACTGTTCCTTACCATACTTCTAGAACTACTTGGTATGATGCACAAAAAACCTTCTAGAACATTTCTAATGCAAGTTTTTGAAAAAGACTTTCACACAAGTGATGCAAGTTAAGAATAAGTTCAGAAAAAAATATTTCAAATAAGAATTAGAAAACATCACAATAAACACATTACTTTTTTTTTGAGAGTTGTAGAAGAGCAGGGATTATAAGTGCCTCAGTTTTCCATATTATTTCCATATAGTGCACCCATCTGTACTGAATATTTTGTGTGCTCTCTCTAGCTGCACCATTTGCTTACTGCTGGAATCTCAGATTTTTAATTGATTTGGGTCAGCATGAAACAATTGTTTGTTCTCTTTGTCATTGGTCTTAAAAATATAAGCCAGAATCATTGTTTAAGTACAGGACTTCTCTAGAAACAAAAGATATTAGAATGAAATCCAATTAATTGCAATAGCTATGTTGCCAAACAGATTTACAGAGGTGAAATCTTTTACCAGCAGAAAGCACTAGTGGGGTAACTCAAAGATCTGGGTGTTTGCTTTCATCTCTGCAAGTGCTCAAGGCCACGTTGGGTGTGGTTTTAACCAACCTGATCTAGTGGAAGGCAGTCCCTGCCCATGGCAGGAGGGTTGGAATGAGATGATATTAAAGGTCCTTTCAAAACCAAACCATTCTATGATGCATTTCTTGGCCAAAGCCAATTTTGATCTATTGATTACTGTGGAACAGTATTTTAAAACAAAAACACCCTCACCAACTTATAACAACCCTTTGAAACATTAGGGTCTGGGGAACAGAATCTTTTTTGGTTTAGTTAAAGTAGTCACACTCCCTTCTATCATTGAGTTCTGGTGCAACACAGACATTTAAAAGAAAGCATTGGCAGCCACAGAAGAGCCACCATAGACTGTATAATGGTGGTGGTCCTCAGACTGAACTTGCATCTCATCATTTTCCCCTCAGTCCAGGAGTGATCAGGACCTGTGTTTTAAAAACAGTGAGAAAATGTCACCCTGAAAACTCAACTTTGGACCTTGTTGACATAGTTTCTAAAGAACTTTCCCAGGACAGTAACTATAAACATAGATATGTGTACATTCTTCTGTTACACGTCTCTCGATGGACATCTCTCACGGCCAGTGCGGTTGGCAGTGTTATCCTGACCATGGTCAGAAACCTATAAATTTTGGGAGAAGAAATAAAGCTCTTCCTGTCACCACACCTCGAGCTGTGTTCGTGTGACCTATTCATCTCCAGCAGCAACAAGAGAAGACTCAATTTTTAATTTGTCATGTGTCCTTTTACCTCATTTCCTCAAGAGGCAAGCTTAGACATGAGCTTAGCCATGTTTGATTTTGACCTTCATTTCTCTTCCATTTTTAATCTGTGATAGCCTGCTTCACGTTACAGTTTATGACTGAAAGCCTATGCTTTGTGTTTTCCTTGAGGACCATGAAGGAATATATTTAGCAGGTATTTCAACACCTTGGTTGAAGATGTGAAGTTTTGAAACTTCTGAAAAGTTTTCTGTGTTGAAATGCCTCTCTCCAGGAAAATAATGAAGGTATAAACAGAATAAAAGTCCATGGCTCCTGAGGCTTTGTTGCAGTAAATTAGGAAAGAGGAGAATTAAGAGCAAGATGCTTTTAAAAGAAAAAAAATAAATTACGTATTATCAAGAAATAAAATTCTGTTGATTTTTAAGCCTCATCTGAGATGGAAATGAATAAAAATGATGATAAACCAAACCAAATAAAGATGATTTAAACCTCTTTTGCATAGTCACAACTGCAACTACAAGTCTTGCCAGTATTTTCTTTTTCTACATGTGTAAAATTGTGTTCATTTTCCATTTGTTCATTGACACCTAATCAATATAAAACACTGACTTATATACTTATATACTGACCAAGCAGTTTTCATAAAACCTGTGTTTATGAACACCAGAGAGCCAATAGAAAACTTGGGGGATTTGGGGGTTTTTCTGGGTTTTTTTTTAGTTTTTCTTGTATTTTGGTTTATTTTTTATTTAATACCATTCCTGATTTTTTTTAATCTTTTCTTGGAATATATTTGTCTTTTTACTCCTTTTTTGTCCTTAAATTCACCTGCTGACCTAAGAGGAGAGCTGATGCAGAATGGATTTTTGACTATTGCTATATAACTGCCTTCAGAGAAATCCCTGAACTGGTTCCAAACAATCCTGCTGTTAGAGCATTGCAGAATCAGGAAGCAAAACTTGCCTTCCAACTCCTGCTCCGCTAGCTAAATAACAGGTAAAACTGAAAAAAGGCATTAAATTGCCTATAATGGAAGAAGTTATACAGTTAAATACAGGTCAGGTTAGGACTATGTCCCTTTTATCCTACTCAAAGTATTTTCAAGAAAATAGGGATTCACAATTCTAAAATTCCCTAGAATGTAAGGAGCTGGTTAATATTGATATCCTTGCTGATAAACTTTTCTGGAATGCTTTCAACCTTATTTGCCTCACAGGATTTCAGAAATAGAAGGAGCACTACCACCACCACCGTGAAGGTTTCTGGTCAGCTGGCATCAATATTGCACTCCAGAGCTCTGGTAATCTGTTCTCTGGAAAGATTAACTAAATTACAGCATGCATGTTCTGGGAGGGGAGGGTAAACCCTGGTTTGTCCAGCGCAGAAAAATGAGAAAGATGACTGATCTGTGTGAGCCAGTCATGGGGATTAAGAGGAAAGGAAAGAATTACTTAGAGGATATTCTTGGCCCATGAACAAATGAGCTTGAACAATTCATGAATAAACTAAGCTTTCAGAAGGAGCTTAAGTACAGAGTCTGGAGCATTCTTTTGGTAGGAGAAATGGGTGAAACACTGACCTACTTTCAGTGGGAACATGGTTAGTTACGAAAGGAGCTCATATAATGTAGTTATTGAGAGGCCCAAGAGCCCAGGAGGTCCCTCCCCAGTCTGTGGTCTGTATTACAGACAGCAGAAAAACAACAACAGTGTCATGACAGGGGTGGTGATGCCTATTGCATTCTTCAGTGTTGTCATTTCTTTTCATATGTGTCTTTATTCTTTGATTAAACAATAAAAAAGTAACAAAATCACTGCACTTTACAATGAGCAAAACTATATGTTGAAAGAAGGAAGAAAAAAGACAGGAGAGCTGTCTTTCTTTTCCCTTAGGTTTTCTTCTCCTTGTGCATATTTTTCACTTGCCAAGAGCCTGTGTTGTTGGCCAAGTGCTCTCAGTTTTTAGTAAGGTGAAATTAAAAAAAAAAAGCAAAAGTCAAAGATATTTGCATGACCTGTGTTCTTTTGCAGATCAAAAAATGAAAACTTTCTACACTATGATTGCTAAAATTGTATTTGCATTGTCATTTCCATCTAGTATTGCAGATGTGTTCTGTCAAATGATCCTAATACACTTTCTCATTGGATAAATGGGAGGATCACAAACTCAGTTATCTACAAAATGCTAATTTACACCCTTCAAAGCAGTTTTAGCTGAAACCAAGCATGATTTGAGCATAGGCAAGGATTAATAAGACCGAGTTCTGTCTGTAGCAGTAAGGTCATTCAGGGCAGATCACAAGTACAGCAGATTAGCGTGCCCATTATGCGCCTGCCTCCTTCCTGGGAAAACCTCTGGTCAGGGCAATAAAGCAGCTTCAGTCCCATGGTTGTTCTGCTGAAGGCTGTGTCAGGGCACATATATCAACTTTCCAAAGCAGCAACAACACATTTGCTCGTTAGGAGCTTCACACAAAACAGATCTGCAGTCCCTCAGTGAATAGGACATAGCTGCCTTTGTGCAGGCAGGATTTTGACAGAGGGCTACAAAGTGTTGCTTAAGCTCCAAGGAGGAGTGAGACAGTGACAAAGAAGAAACAATAAAACATGTGATAGATCTGGTTAGATTATTGCTATAAAACTTTATTCCTGATTAAATCTTTCTAAAACATCCATAATGTCTCAAGTCAGGCACCCATATGTTTAATTCAATGATTTGAAGTAAAAAAAATTTGAAAGCACCACATCTCACTTCTCTGATTCCCTTAGGTCCTAGATGCTGAAATTACATGTGATTTCTGTGAGGCTGAGGTTTTAAAGTGTCATTATCCTTTTTTTCATAAAAACAATTTTTATGCGGTCAATATAAAATAAAGATGAAAATATTTTTCAGCCCAAAATTTTACCCTGCTGTTTACAGAAACTAGGAAATTTTGGTGGAGGAAGAGATCAGGATATCTTGCATCTTACAAAATATTTTGAGATATTTTATGTGGAGAGCCAATAGATCCAGATTTTATGGATTAAATTTTATGTTTAATCACTAACAGAGACAGAGATAACATGATCATGATGAAACTTTCTTTCAGAGAAATGATCCTATATGGCTAGACACTTTTGAAAAACCTGCTCAAACGTGTCTGCATCCTTAGAAAAGCACCTAAAAAACATTGAAATTTGATTCTTATATGTTCTTCTAATATGTTCAAAATCTAGTTTGTAGAGACACTATATATTTCCATGAAAATATAGTGTTGATTTTTCTGTAGCATCAGAAAATTGCCACCTTCCACACAGAACATGTTTTGTTCCAAAGGGACTGTATTTGCTGCGAGCATGTATTTAATGCCTCAGATAAATGGTGGAACTGTTACAAAGTCTGATAAAAAGGGAAATCAACCTCATTTTCATGCATATCTGACAGTCCTGGTAGGAAATTATTCTAAAATGCTCATGGTAAAAGAAAAATCCATTTGGGTGATACAGATTGTAGAACACCCACCTCATGGAGTCTCAAGAACTCTCAAAAGGTAAAGGCTGAAACTGTTTGGGTAATGAAGAGTTATGAATTCTCTTGCAATGGAAAAAGTTTAAAAAATGGCATTCATTTTCTTTTGTTTGTTCTGTCTTCTCAGCAGCACCTTTAAGGATAATGAGTGAAAGGAATAGTTTATTGTGAACAGTTACAATATTGACAAACAATGGATTAATGAAAATCAAAAAACTGCATTCTTCCTACAGAACCTACAATTTCATATTTTCTGAAGACATCACAGAAGCACAGAGTAACATTTGAAATTATTTAGCCCCCAACTAATACAAATTAATTCCTAACCTCATGGGACTGGTTTAAGCATTAGGATGTATTGTAAAGGCTCTGAACTTGATTTTATATTTATTTGTTGCATGGCATGGGGTATTTTGAAAGTAAGTGGTGAGTGCAATGGAAAACATAGTGAAGTGACCACAGCCAGTCATCCAAACCCCAGAAGTTTTGCCCACTGACTTCTGTCCCTGCTGCCAGTTTCTGAGCATAAATGTCCCAGTTTAGTCATTTCCTGAGTGTTTGTCTGGTCTGCAAGGCAAGCTGAGTGTCTCAGTTTAGCCACTCACTGCAGAGCTTTCCATTTATTTAAAAACAATACCTTAACTGTTTTTAAAAAGACTTTCTCAGTTTAAACTCTTCAGAGTGTCCTTGATTGTCACAAGGGTCTATACATAAAACTTTAATGTGAATCATGAAGTACTAATGATAAAACATGATTAGCGCCTTCTAGCTCACATGTGGTAGCTTTCATCTGACCTTTGCTCAAAATTGCTTTGCTTCGTTTTTTATACCATCATTAATCTGCTGAGTTTCAAAACATTTGCATGAGGTAGATGATAATATTAATAATTTGCAGGCAAGGAAAATATGATACAGATGCATCTCCTCCTGGGAAACAACTCAGCTGCCAGTGCTGCTATTATCAAGGGAGGTTTTACAAAATTTCCCAAGAGAATAAAAATACTAAGGGACTTGTCCCTGAACCACAGGAGAAATCAGCTTTTTACACCAGGAGCTTTTTTGCAGCTCCATGTACTAACCTTAGGCAGAGCTATCACCACAATTTACTTACTCAAATCAAATTATGATTTTTTTCCAAAATAAATATCTTATAGCTTATTTTTGAGTGCTGCAGTAATCATTTTACTTCTTCCTACACGGAAATATTAAAAAAGTACAATCACTTCTTATCTGAAGCAAGATTTCATTCAAGAAACCATGTTTACTATTCATTTTTAACTTTAATTTTGTAATCCAGATATTCACCTTCCTATGGCACAATAGCTAAGCTGAAGCTTTGAAATATAGAGTTACAGTGAGTTGGGCAATAACAAACTCTTTGGTTCTGCTGTTTTGGTTTGGGTTATATTTGTTTGCTTTTAATAACACATTACAAATTCTGTCTTTCAGAAAATAACTTGAATTTTAAGTATATTTTTACATTTATATAGCAAATATTAAATCATTAAGCTACTGTAGATCTCAGAACTAGTGCTGCATAATTCTCAGAGGGTTTTTTTAACATGTGAATGTACAAGATTTTTTAACTGTAAAAAATATTATCATTTTTAATCTCTAACCCCTAACCTGAACTTGTCACTATGTCTATCATCCCTTTAAAACTCCTTTTAAGTCAGGTGCCCTTAAGTCAGGAATGGGTTTCTTAAGACTATAATATATAATTGAGCTAAACAGATAATTTTTTTTTTTTTGTAGTTCCCTTGCCTAAAATACCTTTAAATTAATTTCAAATGATGCAATGGCATCTTTGGTCTTGAACCTAGACAGAAAAAAATGGTGAAAATAACTTGAGGTTGCAGAAATTGTTGAAACAGGATCTGATCTGCCTTCCCTTATGTATCACCGGTATTCAGAACGGAACTGGAACATAATCATCACCTTATTATCATTGTCATGCCATAATTTCCTAGAGGTGTCTCAGGTGTTTTTACAGAAGTTTTTGCCAGTTGATTCAGAGTGATGTTGGGCAGTATGAGACAATGTACCCATGACTCTCTATTAAGATGTAATTACAAAGGAACAGCCTGATTCATCTTCTGGTGCAGACAGGAACAGGCAGAAATGAGGAGTGAAAATAACAGACTGATGGGAACTTACAAAGGACAGAAAAAAAACCCAAAACTGAACTGCAGTGACTTCTCTTCATCCTACTTGCCCTCTTTCAAAAAAATCTTAATATAAGAGAAAGAAGAGAAAGTTCTCTCTTCCTCTCCCATTCCCTGTCAAGAAAATCTTATTACTTTCAGGAAAGTACAAATTAAGCCCTGAGTGCAGAAATTGGAATATGTTCTGGGAGCTGTAATTTGTTCATCACAGCTCAGTTCCCTTCCATAAATCAAGATCTGCAACTGGATCATATCACCCATAAAGTCATTTGCCAGAGGTTCCAGGGTGAACATCTCTCCCATCATTTGAGCGGTGACCTCTCTGAGAGCACTCTGGTAGTAAATAAACACAGCATAGGTTCATAGCTGACTGTCCAGCTTTCTGCTGAAAGGCAGGTAAAAATGTCAAATTTGGACACTCTGGAGAATGGGAGGCCAGCAGAAGAAGACAGAGGTAAGAGTTCAGTGTATTTTCACAGTAGTCAGGGAAGAGAATGAGGAAAGAAAGATTCAGAAAGCAAAAAAATCCCACATGCTGTCTTCTCTGAAAACAGAGAAACACACTTAAAATGGGCTTTTGAATGTTCACCATGATATTTTCTGTATTGCTTGTTAGACTTACCAAGCTTCTTAAATCCTCTATATGATCATCCAAAGCTTGTGGCACAAACAATCTGCCACAAGCAGATTTTATGTTTAAAGCAGATTTTTAGGTCATGTTTCAAACATGTACTAAAACTGCATTTCTATTTGCCTGTCTGAGAAGCTGCTTTGTCTCTTCCTGCTCCCACTGGGGTGCAGATCAGACCTACACAGCAGCATGAGAAATGAGAGCTTAGGTTGAAACCCAGGTCTCAAGCCCAGAGTCCCAGGGTCTACAAAGAACCTACAAAGATCATTACTCATAGCTGGCCTCTTCATTTAACCCCACAGAGCAGCAACTGGTACAAAATCCAACCAGTTATCATATACTGGTAAATTCAAAGTGTGTCTCCTCAGTCCTGCCATGAGAGGATTTTACTCCTGTGATCAGAATGATTCAAAGAAGGCTGATTGCAGTCTAAAGCGAGGCATTAAAAAAGTAGCAAATCATGACCAACAGTAATGTGCAGAACCTCAGTGACAAAGGAAGCCCTGAAGAATAAAAAGTCAAGGAGAAGGTGACAAGTCATCCAGGAAAGAGCAGAGTGCTGTGACAGCAGTGACACATCTCCCCTTCCCAGCAGTGACTGCAGACAGGCCATTCTCCTCCCAGGAGTTCAGTGTGTCTCTACCAGGGGAGTCACAAGCCAGGAAAGCCATCCTCTGCAGGAGGAGTGTCTGCCTGGTCTCAGCAAGTCCCCTTTAATCTCTCTGGGGTGACGACTCTGAACTCTAATATGGGGGGGGCAAGTAAACAATTCTTAATTTTTCTTCTTAATTTTTCACAGAATGTGTCAGGTTGCAAGGGATCACAGTGGGTCACTGGTCCAACCTCTCTGCTCAAGCAGAGTCATCCCAGAGCACATTGCACAGGATTTTGTCCAGACATTCCCTGAATATCTCCAGTGAGGACTAGCCGATTAAATTTAATGCTTATGCATTTATGATTTGCTTCTTCTCCATAGCTGTATTATTTTGTTAAAATAATCTTCATCATGGCAATTATTCTTATAAAGAGAATAGGAGGTTAAAGTCCTAGATAGTGATGGTAGGTGTAGTTAGAGAGCTGGGAATGAAGAAATCACTATGTGAGAAAGTATTTATTTTTTAAAGATAGTTATGGGGGTTTTGATTTGATTAGCAGGAGTTAAATAATCTGTTTATTTGACAGCATATTTTAGAAGACCTTTGAGAGCAGATCACTGAATGAGTTGGATGGAGGCCACCTCTTGTCTCTGAGGCAGATGGATGGATGGGAGGAAATACATTTAAGACAAGTTTCCTGTGCCTCCATTCAGGAGGGAGGAAGGAGGCCCCCAGTGGACCCAGCTTTCAACCCCATAAGCTTACTTTTGCCTAAGCAGGACAAAGCTGAGCATGAGTCAGGAGGGTAATTTGGGATTAAGGTCTCTGCAAAAAATGTATGAATAACTTTTCTTATTCACTGACCTCTTCTTTTTCTATTGTTTCAAATTCACTTTTTTTTTTTTTAGTTTATTAAAAGTAGGTGATATTTGAAATGAAAGGCATTTTTGCATATCAAATAATAAGACATTTTCATTCAAAAAATGCAGGAAAGAAATACATCAACTTCAGAAAAAAAATCAGCAAGACTAATTTCGTAAAGCCAAGACAAATTAGTGGAACACCATTATATTGAATTTCTGCTTTTTTTTTTTTTTTTCTGAAAGAACCTGTCCCATAATTTGGCATCCAGCTCGAAAATAAAATTAAAGACAGCCTATTTCCCAGCAGCAGCAGAGTGTCCTAATTTTTAAACACCTTAAAATACAGGTAAGAAACCTTTCACTCAGTTAATTGTGTGTTGATTCCTTCCTTTCCTCTGTCCCTTCAGAGAAAGAACCACAGTTCCACCACAATCACTGTCTATGTGCTTGACTAGAGGTGAATCCTGGTTCTTACCTAACCTCACTTACCAAGTATGGGTTTGCTTGGTCACTGCAGATGAATCCATCCATTTTCTGTATTTGAGTCCTCCACTGGCAATACCTGACCTCATCCAACTGTTTATTCTCCTTCTTTATAAACCAAATACTTCATTCCATCAGTGAGAGTTTCTCCTGCTGTTTCCTGCTGCAGATAGTTGTCAACTATCTGCCTTAAAATCAGAGGCAACCCATATCCTACCACTCACTGACCTGGAATTCCAACAGGTACACATCCCTTTGCATGAAAGCCGGGTCACTGGAAAATTACCTGTTTTTTCAGTGCCTGGGATTCCTTTGCCACAGAAATCACTCAGTCTAGTCCATCCAAGAAGCCCTGACATGGTACTGCACAACCTGGTACTCCTCACATGTGTGGGCTTCACATACAGGTGCCTTTTCTTTATTAAGGGCAACCAATTTGGAATTTTCATTAATTGGTTATATGCCGCCTATCTGTGACTGTATTTTATTTACACCAGCTTATTCAATATTTTATTTATTGGAAAATGACTCCAGGTGTCTACAAATGCAGTCTACACAGTTATCTGTTAGCCAGTAGCTGGTGCTAAGCTCTAGGTTAGAAGAAGTTGAACTGCCTGGCACTCACTGAGGTTTCTGTCATTCACTGTGTCATGGTCTTTCTTTGCATTGTTCTTAACCAGTTTTGTGTCCAACCCCCTGTTCCCCACTCCTCCAAGTAGCTCCAGCTGGGAGCCTCTGAGGGACCTGATTACATATTTCATTGAAATGCTCCTCTTCAAAGTGCATCACAGAGTCAGTGCATTGTCACAGTGCTTTTTGGAAGTGCAACTAGTGACCTGAGAAACCAAAACAACCCTCAAAAGAGTTGAGGAGAATTCACAGGAATTCCTTCATGCAAAGCTGGGCACCCTAAAAGAAAAATGCTTTCGAGTTCAAACCATTGTTTATTTTGGAGCATGTTTCTCTCTCTGCTTTCAGTGGTGACCTAGGAATGAGCTCACCATTGGAAGCAAATCTGTCTTCTGTTTCCACTCCTAAAGGATTACCTACTCTCTGAAACTCATGGGATTATTTATGGCCTTACACCAAAATTATGATTTGGAATTCTGTGGAAAAAATAAATACACACACATGCACACATGTATGACACTGACAGATTTAAGGGAAAAAAAAAAACTTGTTGAAGTATTACAATAAAAAAATATTAAATTTGTAATAAATAGATGGCTTCCTTTATTCACAAATATTCTGCTTTGAGATTGAACAGGAAAATATCTGATCTAGCATGACTGTGCAGGAGAACAGCAAAACCCTGTTGTTTTGTAATGTGCATATGAGCTATGTAGCATTTGGCAGCATCTCAGAATAAGATCCAGTTAACAAACAGCCTCGTGCTGCCTTTGTGTGGGGTTGTTAGAAATGCTTTTCTGCAAGCAGATCCTGCGAGCTGGTGCTGCTGTCAACTGATCAGTGCTTCAGCTACAAGGCTACTGACAAAGCACAAGTTGCTCTGCCCACCACTCTGATGATGAACACCAAACACCAGAACTTACTGGTGCCACCTTTGACCACAGTTTGGGACTTTGAAGGCAGCAGAGTTTGACAGCAGGGCCAGCATATGGAAAAGGCACATGTGAAGGCACACGACAGACACCTAAATTGTCATTGCCAAGGATGCCTTCATTTTGATTTCATCCTAACTCTTGCTCTTCTAACCTTGTGAGTGCACACTCCTTTGAATCTCATTCACACACAGGGTCAGATGGGTCCAGGATCTGCTCTCCAAATGCATCAGGAGCTTTGCCATTTCAGCCTCTGCCCAGTGCTGGTGGCATAGGGTGGAGTTCAAGAGCTGGTGAGTGACAACTGTCCCACCAGCATGCAAAGCTGGAATCCTTTTTTAAGTTAAAAATAGATGGTTTTACTTTTCCTCTAGCAGCAGTTAACCTATTAAACTGAGTGTTGCCAGAAAGGCAGATACAGTAGTGACAAACATGGTATGAGACCACAAGCAGAACAAAATAAAGAATAGGCTCTAGCATCTCTCTTTGGTGAAGTGACTGTATTTTATTTAAAACACCTTATATAATATTTTATTTATTAGAATCTGCTTTGAAGTCAGTTGTTCTGAAATTCCTGGGGAATTACCTGACAGCTGATTTCTCAAGCTTGCTTTGGTGTCTCCTCATACATACCTCTCCTTCTCCCTTTCCTGCCCTTTTGCCTGTCCTTCACACATTTCAGAGGGAAGGGTTATGAAAAAGCCACTCTAAACCCCAAATCTACAAATGCAAGAGAGACATCTCTTAAGTCATTCCTTCTCTTTTTTCACTGATGTATTCTCTCAAGAGTGATAATCATCTTTTTTGAAATGCAGGTCTAAGATGGAAGGAATTTTTATCTGGAAGAGTAATATAAATTAGCTTTGACTGCCAGTTTCCACTGATTATTACTTTCCAGGCGGAATTCCTACAAATTCTTGAGGCATGACCTCTGATGAAAAAATAAACCCCTTTAAAACTTGTTTGAGAAATTCCAGATAACTTTCACAAGAGATTTAATTTTAGAGCATTAACACAGTCTTGGTTGGAAAGATAAAACTACAATGCAGTTATTTGGTAGGAGTCATTACTGAACAGTGAAGTCATTTGAGCTTATTTTACTGTGCTTATCTTTTTGCTCTCTTTTTTCCCCTCTCAAACTAATTTTATTATGCATTACTCAGTGCACTCTGGATTCACCCTCATAAAAGGATAAAGTATCTCAGCAGATATCCAGGCTTAGGCAGTCAGTTTGAGAGTAAACTCACAAGCCTTAGTTATCTACACCAAAGAGCCAGTTCACAGGGTATCGTCTACATATTGTCAGTTAGTATTCATTACCTTGTAAATCTTGGGTTTGTGAGGTTTAAGTAAAGGTAAAAGCTGCCACAGATAGAAAAGAGCTGTTTTAAATACCACTTCCAAGCACTTACTAATGGTAAAAGCATCTTTGAATCAGATTTCAGCTCTCCTAAGCAAATAAATTAAAGAAAATTTGCACTGTCTAATAGAGAAAGCCACTCTCCTGCACCTTTATTTGAACTGCAGATGCATGAAAAGGTGAAAAACACATTAGAAAATACTGTCTTATTCTGCAATCATTTTCATACCCATTTTTGAACTTTTAGGGCTAGTTCAAAAATTTTTAAAATTTTAAAATTTTAAAAAGTTTTAGGGCTAGTTCAAGTTCTTTATTTGCGAAGTGTGCACACACTTCAGTGAGGTGCCTTTTTGAGGCTGTTTTGGCACTAGATAATCGTTAAGGTCCCTCCCAGCCCAAATCATTCTGTGACTCTGGAGTCAAGCACACTACTGCTCAAAGAGCTGTGCCAGTGTCAGTGTGGGCCTGCAAAAACACCTGCTCTGTACAGAGTGGGTCCCCTCTTTTAAATTGAAGTGAGCCTTGGAGTGCTGGAGCTGTAGCACTGCCCAGCCAAGTGTTCCCAGTCACGGCTCCTGCCAGGTCAGCACACCTGCCTTGGGGGCAATTGTCCCTAAGAGGGGACAACCACAGTGCTGTGAAGGCAAAAAGATCCAAACAAGATCCAAATTATTTCTCTGTCCTCACCTGCGTCTTCAACCGTGCCAACTGCATTATAGCTGGCTGAGACCTTCCATGGCAGAACAGAAGGATCAGACACTGCTTTCCACTCACCCTGAGCAGCAATGAACAGCTCCAATCCCAGGGACAAGTCCAGTTGTGCACTCACCTGTACCTGATGCAACGCTTTGGTTTTGTTTCTACTCAGCTTGTGTCTCCTAAAGTGTTTCTCTTCCCACACAAGCACTGACAGCTGGTGCTCCCCAAGGCCTGCTGAGAGATCACCCTGCCTGCACTCAGGCACCTGCCCAGTGTCAGTGCTGCTCTGTCTTCTGTCTCTGTGGGAGTAGGCACTGGCTGAGGAGAGGGAGCTTCATAGGTCATTAGAAGCTTTTTTTATGTGTGAGGACCTGCTTACAATAAAGCCTAACCTTTCCTTCCTGACAGCTGCTTACAACACTCTACCTCAGAAATTCACTGCCCTGCATGAAAGGAGCATGATCACTTTTTGGCCAGGAAAATAAAAAGCTTTTTGGGCAACTTGTTTTCATTTGGAAAAACTCCCTATTCTCCTGCAGAAACATCAGATTTAGTCCTCCTTCATCTCCTGTGTTTTGTTGTTTTCCAGTCCCTTCTTTTCCATCATCTCACTGACAAAAGAGAGGAACAGAGCAGGGGAGGAAGGCAGCCCAGAATCTAACAGCCAAAAAAATCCTTTATCTATTTTCACTCAAATTTTTTTAGTCATTAATCTTACAGCTTTACTTCTCTGCTTCTGTCTATGCCAGGTCAGAAGCGTTTTGCACCTTGATCTTCTCCTCTTGTTGGTGCATTCCTGTCAGCAAGTGTTGCATTATTTCTTTCCAAAACCCCATCCATATAAAACTTCTTTCTTCTTTTCAGCACATCCCCAGCAGAAGGAATTCAGTGAGCTAAACTGGTAGCAAGGTGATTCTGGCTGAACAAGAGGGAAGTAGATTTACTCTCAGTGATTACATGGAGCGGTATTTGCATCCAGCAATATCCTGACATGCACAAAGGAGGCTGCCAGGTGGTTATATTCATGTACTTTTTTCCCTTTCAAGGAGGGCCCAGCTGCCTTAGTCAAATTAGCTGTTTTCTGCACAGCTTAGCTTTGTGGACCAGCTTATCTGCTGTGTGTAGAGTGCAAGTGCATGATTGATAGTGCCACTAGACAGGACTCTTGCATCTACCTGCATTAAATGCACTTGAAGAACATAAATTTCGGGTGTGGGAGGGGAACCAAAACTTTCTCAGCTGCTTCATGAGTATCTTCATATAGCACCCATTGGAACAGGTCCATACCTTGCTTGACCAAATTCATTAACCAGAGCTGGACTAGAGCTCACTCCTCTGAAAAATGTAGGCTTTGTTTTTAATAAAACATATGGGCCAAATTAGTATGTAAATAAATGAATGACTTTCAAGAATCCCAGATAACACTTGCTGAGCAATGGGTCAGGCCAGATTTAATCTAAAAATCTTTCTGCTGCGTGTAAATGGTTATGTCATAGCATTTGTCTTTAATTACTAAACTGTTTCCAAAGGCTTGACTCATGACATGTTCCTCGGTTAACCACAAAAACTTGTACTACAAGATTTGCCATATAGATCCTTTTTTTTTTTTTTTCCTACAGCATTGTTAAGCCCTGGCTCCTGAAAAAGGAATGTAACAATCTCCCAGAGATAGACACTTGATCTTTACAGTAGTGAGAGCTCTTTTTTCAAAATGAATTTTCCATATAAAGGAAACAAGGCACTTTTGAGTCATAAGGAATACTGCAAGATCTTTAATATTGACAGGAAAAACCCCACAGAAGTGAAAGCATTTAAAATACAACTATTTCTATATCTCTGTATGAATCCAGATAAGAAGGATCACTTTTATAAACCTATGTACTATTATTTCTGTAACAAATTGTACTACTTTCTATATGCTATGATGACCAACCCTTGGCAACAGCAGATATTTTGAGAAAGGCTGTCTCTCCTTGTTCCTAGTTGTGTAAAATGTCTTGGTATCCATGAGCCATTTCCCACGTAAGACCTAAGGATGAGGTCATGAGAAGGAAGTGTACCAGCTATTCCTAGATTAAAACACTAATCTTGGAACCAGAGTATTTGATAAAGAAAGAAAAGTAGGATTTTGTTGTTGTTATAATTGTTATTATTATTGCTCTTGTCATAATGTTGCTATAAAGTGTTGATCTGATCACCCAGATCTAAGAAGGACATTTTGAGGCTGAGCTGGTGACTTTGTACTTCCCAGAGAAAGTCAGAGGAGAAAGGTGTAAGCAGAACCAGTTTATATAGGTAAATGAAAATTGAGAATAACTTTTACCTTCATCTCTGTAAGTTGAATCTAATATAGGGAAAAAGTGTGTACCAAGTATTACAAGCTGATGTTATTTAGAGCAGAGGAGAAACAGGCTTATTCCATCATTCAAATGGAAATATAGCAGTTTAGAACCTGTTAGGACAAAGCACATTTTGCCAGTACATTTTTATAGGGCTACAAACTAGCACCATGGGAACTGTTCAACTCCTGACCTTTAGATTTTGGAAAAGCTGCTGGTAGAAGCCTACCACTGCTCAGCACCCTCAAGAGCATCTCCATCTCTTCAGTTCCTTTGGCTACTGGCCTTGCCCTGCTCCCTCATGGGCAGGAATTCCCACACAACACACATAGTCCATGGCAGCAAGCTCTCCTGCCAGAACACACAAGAGGAGACTTGCACTGAAATTCTTCAGTTCAAATCACTGAGCAGAAACATAAAGAGAACTACAGGCTGAACTGACACCAAAACAACTAACACCTTGTAGATTGAGGGAGGTGATTTTCCCACTCTGCTCTGCACTGGTGCAGACTAACCTTGAATACTGTTGCAGTTTTGGGCACCGCCATATAAGAAAGATATTATACTACTAGAGAGTGTCCAAAGGTTTCTCTGTTTCCAGAGCACCTTGAGCTTCTTTCCATTTTCCCCACTTCAGGATACAATTCACCATCTATAGCTACTAGACCTTGCTGAGTGATATTCTTTCCTGGACAGCCATTTCTGATTAAACTGTTTTTCTTTCTAAAAATTGCCTACCCCACCTCTTCTACTCCCAGTCTGTCTCCTCAGTGTATCAGGCAATTAATTTCTGCTTGCAGGCTTATGGTGTCTCTCTAATGTGAGTCTCTCCACCACTTAACAAAGTTCTGCATTTTCAAATGTTGCTTTTGTTTGTTTTCTCGTATTCTTTTGCTGCCACCACCTTCTCCTACATTTTGCATTTTTTTTAACTGTTATTAGTGACTGTGGATTTGTTTGCCAGCAATGGTAGCTCACATTCTGCTTGAATTTCTGTTGTGTCTTCTCTTTCAACCAACTTCTAATGATCCTTAAATGTAAATGGGGAGTTTGGCTTTTGAATCATAAAGGCACAGCCTTTTGATATTGTACCTCCTGTTGTGAAATACGGTTTGTGTAGAATATAAGATAGTAATACACTTTTAATGTTTAGATCCTTGAGATGAGGGTCAAATGTGACTTTTAAGGTCCTGGGACCAAACTTTTGTGAAAGGTCTGTAAATCATTTGAAGGATACAGCTAACAAGGAAGCCCTACAACAGCAGAGGATCCATGTAATGCTTTCCTGACTCTCTGAGCCCTGCCTTCCTACCTGGCAGACCCTGGCAAGGGAAGCACTGCCCTGTTTGAAAGTATGTGTTTCTAGCTGGATTTTTAAAGACAAAGGAAACTTGCTATTAGCACGCCTCACACTGTGAGAACTCTTTTTTTCCCTCCTAGAAGCTCAAAAGGGTTCACACCCTCCAGCTAGAAAACAGTTCCCTCTTGAAGGTTAAAGCTCTCCTCAGAGCATTCTCTAACTTCAGTTGGAATGTCTTGCTTTGCACCTGCATGCTTTAATTATCTCTTTAACAAAAGCAAAACAGAATCATTAATAGCTTCTATAGAAGGAGAGATTAACTGATTTACTTGTTTGTTTGTTTGTTTGTTTAAAATTGCTACTGGAGCATATGAATGATCTTTCCCTACCTCACACAGACTCAATAATAGAAAGGAAAATCCTGTGAGGAGAGTTTAAATATTTCACTCATTTTAATGCTCTCTAAAATTTGGATTTCATCAACTGTATTAGTGAAACTGCCAAGCACTCAACTTCATTTTTGTAATACTTTCTGGAATCTTGCACCAATGTAACCTACAGTGGAAGGATGACACTTCACAAACAATATTTATGTATTCATTACCAAAAAGCAGTTTCTGCCTCTGGGTAGTGAAGCAACTAAGTCATGCAATATTAGGAAAGAAATGCTGTCTGCACTGAAGATATCTCTCCAGAAAAGGAGGGTTCCTTGGGCTGCCCTTCTTTAGCAGCAGAATGCTCAAATTCAGAATTTGAGGAGCAGGTTGGGCTGGTATCAAAACTTGCCTTGGCTTCAATGAAATGCTTTGACTGACTCATGCTTCCTTATTCTTCATTCACTCTCAGGTGGTTGCAGAGGAGAAGGGACCCTAATCAATCCCTAATTTTGACCCTAATCTGAGATATATATTAAATACATTTAGGTTGCTGAGCATCTGCTGTAACTTGTGGAGTGATTTTTATTTTTTTTTTCATTGTGTATGTGAGCTGAACAAACCTGGCTTGGGTTCAAGTAAAATTTGGCATGGGTCAGTGGCCTACTGTCCTCTAGGATGCTCACAAGAATGTGATTCCACATTTATGTGGCTATGTACTGGTGAATGGAATGTTTAAATAAATAACAAATTGACTCACTTAGCCTCGAATCAACAAATGCAGCGTCCCAAAAGGGATTCCCCACAATTTATAGCCATATCTTGCTGAAGATTCATACTCAACTGATTTAAAGATGCTCAGAGTTGAAGAGTGGTAAGACAGCAGGAAAAGTCCTCGCCCAGCAAATTCATAGAGCAGCACATATCACTCCCACTGCCTGAAACCTTTAGAGGGACTTTAACCCGGGGCAGGTCCACCTGGACAGGGAGACATATATGTGCTTGTAACAAGAACCTTAACTTGTGGCTGTGGTTTTCCTAAGTTCCCTCATTTCTCTTACTTTTTGTCTAGTAAGAAGATGAATTTTTAATTAAAAAAAGAAACAAACAAACAAACAAAAAAAGCAGGAAAACTTGTCCTCTGTGTAGAACATTGGTTCATTAGTAATGGGTTAGTCACAGATTTTGAAAAAAATGTGCTACAAAAGATTAAACTCTGTTTAAAAAAAGCCCAAAACCAAACAAAGGGATGGTGGAACCCAGAAAGTTAAGGGGAGAAGCATATATCAGAATTATGCTTAAAGGAACAATTGAAAATATTGCTCAATCTTTGTTCTTCCTATCATAACTGATCAATTTGTGCATCTTAGAAAAGGGTTCACATGTTTCTTCATCTGCCTGTCTACTTTTTAAACAAAAGCACAAGCTGTTTCTGCCTGAGGTATATGAACCTTATCCCACTGGACTTTGGAAAGGTCATCTGATTTTCTTTGAGTCTTAAAAAAAAAAAAATAGAAGTCTAAAAGGTACTTTCCTTTCTGTGATTTAAGTTCACGAGCATTTATCATCATGTTGAGTCAGTTTGTCTTTGAGAAGTGTTCCAGAAAAGAAACAAGGATGACTTATGGATTAGGACACAATGAACTTTTCCCGCTGCCAGAGTTAGCCACAAGGCAGTTCAAATGCCATCCTCTCTGTGGTGACTCTGCCCAGCTGTCAGTCAGTATGTGGATATAATTAGAACCCACCAGAAAAATACATTTTCTGGAAAAATTGAGGATTTTTTTAAGAATAAACAAATTCAAATATTTAAATTCAGTGGACTAGAGCTGAAACACTCCAGTTTCTATCCTTAGTTTGAACTTCAGTTCCCATGAAATGCTGTCAGTCCTAATGAAAAAACAAGATGGAAACGGGATGTTGAGTGCTGATCTCCCATGAAAATTGAGAATTTACATTGCAAAGCAAATATCTCTACTGATTTGAAACAAAAGTTGGTTAAAGCTTCCTCAGATGTAACCTAGCTGAATCTTTTAAGGTGGCAGTAGCTGTTTTGTGTCTGGAAGGGAAATTGAAAGACTTTGGCTTACAATATTTTAACCTAAAGCAGTAATTGCAATGCAGCATCTGCTGAGCAGCCAAGGTAAACCTGTCTGAACTTCAATGTGAGGGAAAAGAGAACATTCACATTTTGGTCACTTATGACCTTCTTGCTCCTGGCTATTGCAAAGCTTTCACAGCTCCCCAGGAAAATGAATGCTATATTTGTGACAAATCTTACCCTCACCATGATGCTACCTGCTTGTTTAAGAAACATCTATCCCATGGCTACCTTATAACTGTCACTGCTCTGTCCTTTTCTCTGTTAAAACCCCTTTATTCATTCTTGGTTTTTTATACTCTCATATAGCCTTCTATGCTGCCCTTCAATCTTTCTTTCTTATTCTTGTGAAGCAATCCCCCACAGTTTAAACTGAACTTGTTACCCCTTTCTAGGTGAAAGGATTTATTAAGAATTACTCTAGATAATGTCAACCAACTTTAACAAAAATGGCTTTTGATTTCATATCAGTTCAGATGCTGAGTAGTGCTTGTGGTTTTCTGGCCTTTATTGGATTTGACATAAATATCCACACTGTGATCCTTGCCAGCATTTGTTTTCCCTTTTGTACAAAATGAAGAATACAATGATTTTGCCAGTAGATTTTGTGATCAGCAAAGTATTTGCACAGCCCAGTTTATTTTTCTAAACAAAAAAGGTGGGGCTTGAATGATTCAGGGAACCCATTCCACCCTCCTAACTCTTCTGGAGGCTCGAGTACAGTGAGCTGAATGGCATCAATCTTACCCGGAGGGCTCATTGCCAAGGAGGGCAAGTTGCAAATGTACACAGAAAGCTTTTCCTTGAAAATTTATTTCCACACAGGACTTGGGGGTTCTCACTAGTGCTCAATAAAAAATCACCAGGCCTATGAGTCCCCTCGTAGTACACAGTCATGAAATATGTCCTTTGGCAAAGACAACACTTTCTTTTCCCACAGAAAAGGGGGGAAAAGATTTTTTATTGCACTGCTGGGGCATGTGTCGCTCTCCAGGGAAGCGCTCTGGAGTCAGGGGGGGTGTGATGCAATGTTAATAAATGACCACCACATTAATAAATGACAAGCAGTGAATGCTGTGATGGACTGAAATATCACAATTAGGGCAGAGTGCAAGTGAAGGGTCAGGTTGTGCCTCTGGGCCCTGCTGGAGCTGGATAATCAGTTGTGGTGGCTGAGCAGGGACAGCGTGAACTTTGCATCTTTAGCACAGTCCCAGCCATCACAAAGATGGGCAGCTGCTGGAGACGGCACCATCCCTGGGGTTCGCTATACCTTCCTTAAAGACCCACTTGGGTCCACTCGTGCTGCTGGTAGGTGTGAGGAGCCATGAGGGTGGGATGCACATCACCTCTGCCCTTCCCTTGCTCCATGTGGGCTGTGTGGTTGGCAGGAGCTGACCTAACAGTTCTCTGGTTTGCGTTCCCAGGACTTTGAGTGGGCCAAGGCAGCAGTGGAGGGAAAGGAAACTGTGCCTTCCTGTCTCTTTTCTCTCTAGAAAAGCCCTTGCATGAAAACCAGATCATCGTCCTTGCTGTTTGTCCATGCTGCATTTGGCTTTGAGGGCACCTGTGGTTTGTAGGGTAGCCAAAAAGAGAAACTCCCTCAGGAAGACAAGGAAAAGGCTTTAGGTTCACCGCCCAAAACATCATGCAGCTGGCCAGGTTTGGGGCAAATTATTCACCTTCCTGAGGAGGAAGGAAATATTGAGAAACAAATTGGTCACTAGCTCTAAAATGGCCCAGTTTTGCTGCTCTTTTTCTAGGACACGTGGCAAAACCACAGTCTTGGCTCTGCTGGTCTTACCTAGAGTCAAGGCCAAAGGCAGCTTTTTACTATGAGGACACTTGTTCAGGCTTTTGCAGTGGAAAATTTTGCAAACCAGAGCAGTGAGAAGACAGAGATCTGTCATGCAAAGCAGTTATCACAGCCATCCTCATCTGACTGTTAAATAGCTGCAGCTTCTAATAGTTGCATTTGAAAACATTTCTTCCTAATAACTGCAGTAAGTAACCTGCTGCACTTCTTGCCAGAGTCCTGCATTTGGAACTAAAAAGGTTTTCAGTCCCAGCCTTTAAACCCAAGATCACAGCACATGGTAACCCAGCGGAACCACAGTGACTCATCACCGCATTGCTGAGGCTGAAAGGGACCCTTTTCCACCCACCCATGAAAACAGAATGAATCTATCTAGACCAAGTCACACACTTTTTCCTTTCATTGATAGAAAACAGAAACTGTGAATTTTTTTTCCTCTGAAGACCATAAGCGTTTTTCATGATTAAACTCTGTGAAACAGAGATAACCACAATCCTGTCTTGTCTATCAGTATTGTGATTCCCCAATTCTATCACAATACATCTGGTGATCAGGTATGAAGACCTCTCATTTTCGACACACAGTCAAAAAAATGCAATGTAAAAAAACCCTGGCATCTCTTAACTTTGATCTCTGAAGTCTGGAGAAAAATGCTTTTTTACAGATGATCTTAAGAAGGTCCTTTACCCAACCTGTGTATTAAATACAGTACTGTGGTATACTATTCATTGTATTTAATAGATATTTTTATAGCCTCTCAAGCTTTTTGTTTGGACTGGGTTATTGCTACAGGCCAAGTCTCAGATCTCTTCAGCCCACCTTCTGATCTTTGGAAAAGCAGCCCATCCTGCAGCTAGCACAATCAGCCATCCTCCTTGGTGAGCCAAAGTTCACTAAAGTATCTAGTGCCACTTCCCTGTTTCTAGAATAATCACTGCACACTCTTTTTGTGTTTAACCTCTTCATCTGTCATCTTGCAAACTCGAGTCACAGGTGGAACAAGGTGGGCCATTGTCAGCTGCTGCAGAGACAAGAGTGGAGAGTAAGCAGTTACACAAGTTTTCCTCCAGGCTTTCTCAACATATTTCAAACAGAAGTACTTGAAAAATTGTGACAGCAGGATGGAACTGGACACTGCCCACAGGCAGCTCTGGCACAAGTGTGTCACAGAGGGGTCACTCCTGAGCACAGCAACCACGGAAGTCACACGCTGAGAGTTTTGTTTATAAAGTGAATTCCGTAGGTACAAGTCATCAGAAGAAGAAAAAACCCCATGGACAATATTATATAATCCAGACAAATATACTAATAGGGGATTTTCCAATGGAAGAAACCTTACATCATGCCTGAGGAAGTAAAAATAAACCTGGCACTTGTATTTGTTCTAAACACAAGAAGAGCCTTGATGAACTACTAGTTACATTTTTTTGGCTAATTATTAGTCATGCTGAGCATTGTGATGTTGGTTTTAAATTTATTCCATAACTGCATCCTAACCTCAATATTAAAGTACCCTAGACTTTCAAAATCAGTGTCTTTCTAAGGCTCACTGTTTCCAGAGAACAGTACACTTTCCTAATTATTGCTGATGTTTTAGCCATTATTGAACCTCCTATGACCTTCTTCAGTGAAGAAAATAGCACTGGGATTTGAAAATGAGCAAGTTACTTGTGAAGTAAAATAAATCAAAATTAAGGTTTATATAGCAACCTCCCCATATGCCAGATACATTTTAAAAGATTTCTTATCATTGGAAAAACAATTTCTTTCATTCTATTTTACATCTGAAGATCACTAGTGAAAGAAGATGTGTTTTATTGTCAATGGCCGGCCTGTTCTATTTAAACAGTGCACTAACAGGAAAAATTATGCACCATGTTTATGGCAGATTAAAATAAAAAAAAAAAAAAAAGAGGAAATGTGGAGAAGGATATGAAGTGTGGCTGAAAAGACATATCATGGCCTTAAGAACAAAGCAAAATCAAAACATGCAAAATTAGGTCTGTTATTGGTAAACAAAGCCTTTCTTTGTGTACTGAGGAAAAAAATATTAAAATATCTGTATCACCATTTTTTGTTACATTCAATAAAAATGAAATATTCAAGCAGACCAGGGGATTCCAGTGATTCACAGCATGTCACTTTTTATCCCTGAGATGCATGATGAGGTGTTCATGACTTTCCATTGCTAAACAGTAGAATTATCCAGGGAGGAAAGTGTGTTTGGTTTTGGCAAAGCCTCACTAGCTACTTTTTCACAGAACCTTACAATTAGGTTCATCTGAGCAGACTCAAGTTAGTGGCAGAGAGGTGTTATTTGGATGAAAATCAAAGTCTTCTCAACTTATGCAACAGAGAGAGCCAAAACCAAGTTGGGTTCACTTTGGGTGCCAGTTACAGCTTGTATGTGCTGATCTTACACCCAAGATAAGTCACAACAGCTTTAGACCAACTGTCTATGAGTCCCAGAGGGTGAGATAAGAATGAGGGAAGTGCAGATGTTCCTTCTCCTTCACACATCTTTTGCTGGGGGTGGACAGTGGATCATATAGAAATTGGCAGGTCCTCATTGCAGCTGTCTGAGTTTGGCCATTCCCTTTCCCTCCACCCCCTCTTCCTTCTCTTTCCAAGTAGCAAATGGAGCATCTCAGGGAAACAGCTGACCTGCAAAGTCCACATCAGGTACATGGGCTTTCTACTGGGGCTGCTCATTCCTCTGCCTCCTTCACCTTTGCCAAATGAAATAATTCCTGTCACATGTGAATTCCTCTTCCAGTGCTGAGTCTTGGCATTGCTAGCCTCTTAACCGCTTCTTTCAGCTGTGAGAGAATCAGACCAGCTTCTGAAATTCTCAGACTTGTTCCAGGTTTCTTTAAAAAAGGGGCTGCTCTTGAAACTGCTATTTCTAGGCAAGCAGAGGTAGCAAAGCCTATTCCCTGAGTTCACCCTAGGCCCTGGGCTAGCTCAGAAATGGAAATAGGGAATTCAGTCCTATTGTGCTCTTGTCTATTACCATCTGGCAGCAAGAAGAACTGAATGCAGCTGTAGGACTCCTCACAAACATTCCATCTCAGCAACCCTGACCAGAAACCTGGAGAAGCCACATCGGCTGTCAGGCTTCCTCAGAGGAAGACACCATCAGGCTGAGCATGAGCCAACCACACAGCTTTAAGGAGACTGGCCTCCTGTAGAAGGAGATGGACAGAGGCAACTGCCAGAAAGTCATTAATGCCCCTCAACAGTTTCCTGGGGCACATTTGTGTTGGTGCTCCCTTCTCAACTGCTCTTTGCAAGTGAATTCGCTTCCAGGTGAGCTGTAAGTAAAAATCTTGAGATCTCTACCCAACTCACTTAAGATTAGGCTGCTGGACAGAGGTCTCATCCCAGCTGGACTTCTCAGTGTGAATTCTGAGCATCATTTTTCTTTGCTTTTCTAGCAAGAGTGATTCTGTTGGTACAGGTGGAGGCAGTGTTCATGCTCTGATGTGAAAGGTGAACAGTGTGGGCTGTAGCACCTGTCAGTTGACATTAAGCATAAGACAAGATGTTTTTCATTTTTTTTAAACCTAGCCTGTACTCACTAGGCTACCTCTCCTCTTAGAAAAAAAGACATTAACATGGAAGGTTTTCAAATATCAAATGGAAACCTTGACACGGTAAACACTATGCCACTTGCTATAGTTTTTTCCAGAGCAGAACTGGCTCTTAATATCCCTGTGCCTTGGCAGATTTTCAAAGCAAGCAGAAGAGAGAATTAAGGGCCTCCCCTGAGACTCCTCTGACACCAAGTTGTGGACAGGTCCATTCCAAGCTGAAGGGGATCCCACCATGGGTCATAATGCAAAAGTCAAATTTAAAAAGCAGCCACTTAGTAGGAAGTGGCTCAATGGGGACATTTGGTTTTGGAAGAGTGAACTGCAAAATTTAAAAAATAACCTTGCACTTTGGTGCTTAGAACTGACAACCAGTGTATAATACCCTACCAGCAGAATATGAAAGGAAAAATTCTTCTTTGGATGGAATGTGTGGGAAGTTTATGCCTCTGACTTTGCCTCTGAATCTTGAATATTCATTCCCCCTGACCTTTCTACATCATGCATGTTCCACAATCTGGAATCTGTTTCCACATCAATCTAACTTTGAACAAAAAAGTAGTTTTGAATTTTTTTTTAAGTAAGGCTATTAACTTACAGTTTGGATTTTCTTCATAAAAATATTCACAAGTTCTTTTTTTCAGGCTGACCTTTGGCTCCAGGCAATGATGCAAAGAACCTTCCTGCCAACTTACTGATGTAAAAGGGGAAAAAGTGTGGGGAGCTGGGGGTGGAGTGTAATACTACTGTCCTAGGAATTGGATCCAGCTGGCCTCCACAAATACAGTCAGCCACAGAGGTAGAGGGGAAGAAAAAAAACCAAAAAACAGCAAAAACAAATTAAACATGAAAGACTTGATTTCAGAAGGTGTTGTACACCTACAGCTTTTCTGCATTTGAACTGAGCATTCTGCTTATTTGGGAATCAGTCCCGGGTGTGGAATTCTTCTGTGCCATAATATTACAGGACAGCTATTCCTGATTCACTAGGTCATCTCCTCACAATTTAAAGGTTATCCTAAAGTCCTTTTAGATTGGACAATAAGGGTTAATTCCTTAAGCTTTCTTTCTTAAGCATGTCTTCCCTATCACCTGTGTCAGAGGAGATTAAGGTTGGATATTAGGAAAAGGTTCTTCACCCAGAGGATTGGGCACTGGAACAAACTCCCCAGGGCAATGGTCACAGCATCAAGCCTGAGAGAGTCCAAGAAACATTCTGGGTAATACTCAGGTGCTCTCAGGCACATGGTGGAACTCTTGGGGTGTTCTGTGCAGGACCAGGAGCGGGACTTCATGATCCTTGTGTGTCCCTTCCAACTCACTTATTCTGTGATTCTGTTAAGCCCCCTTTCTCTTTTGTCTTCTTGTTCTCCTCTTATTTGTTTCAGCTACTGGTCTTGTGGGGAGAGTAAAATCTCAAAGTCCTGGGGTCATGGATTTCACAATACATAAATGAAACAACTCTGTGGCTTCAGCTCATTCCTTTTTTTATATGTGGTGTGGTGGTTCTTGTTGCAAAGACCTGCATACAACCCATGGTTATCAATCTAGGCCAGGGAACGAACAGATTGAGAGCAGCCTTGGGGAGAAGGACTTGAGGGTACTGGTGGATGAGAGGACGGACATCAGTGAGCAATGTGTACTTGCAGCCCAGAAAACCAATTCTATCCTAGGATACTTTAAAAGAGTCATGCCCAGCTAGTCAAGGGAGGTAATTGTGCCCCTCCGCTCCACTCTGGTGAGACCACAGCTCCAGGTCTGTGTCCAGCCTGGGGTCCCCAGCACAGTAAGGACACAGACCTGCTGGAGAGTCCAGAGGAGGCCAACAAGGTGATTCAAAGGATGGAACATCTCTCCCATGAGGAAAGGATGAGAGATATGGGATCATTCAGCCTAGGAAAGAGAAGGCTTTGGGGTGACCTAATTGCAGCCTTCCAGTACCTGAAGGGAGCCTACAAGAAAGATGGACAAAGAACATTTAAAAGGACATGTTGTGACAGGACAAGGGGGAATGGCTTCAAACTAAAAGAGACTAGATTAAGTATTAGGAAAAAATTCTTTACTTTGAGGGAGATAAGGCACTGGAACAGCTTGCCCAGATAAGTTGTGGATGCCCCATCCCACCTAGGATGGATGGGGACTCTGAGCAACCTGGTATATCAGAAGGTGACCCTGTCCAAGGCAGGGGGATTGGAATAAGATGAGCTTTAAGGTCCCTTCCAACCCAAACCATTCAATGATTAGCCCAGTTGAGGGCACCAAGTTCATTTCACGTCCTGCACTGGGACAGCCATTGCTGTGAATTGTTATTGAGTCTGTTTTTGAGCTGGTCATCTACATGTGAAAGCTTTCCTTGTCTGACATTACTTAACAGAATTCTCTGAAGTATCCAGCAGCATCGTTTCTGCCTTGGCGTTAGGTGACAGGCACTGAGAGCCTAATCTGGGCAGTGAAAATCAGACAGCACATGAGGCATGCTTCTGCTGACTCAGATCATAGCAGCAGGCAGCCCGGGAGTTTCCAGCCCTGCTTGCATGCCCTACAGTTCTGTTAGAGGTAGATTTGTTTGTAAGAAGGAGCCAGGGGCATGCCCAAAGCTGGCTGCTCTCAAAGGGACTGGGTTTGCAGAAGGGAGAAATGCACATGGATACCGTGTGCTTCTCAGTACAGCTGCAAGGCTGCCACCCTAAGGCCAGAGGGATGCACTAAAACATCATTTTCCTTGTATAGGCTCACACAATCATCCAGTGTGCCTTCATCTTAGCAGGATCATGGGTCTGTCCAGCTTCTGCATTCATTCCCACAGCAGCCTGCCTTTGCATTTTAGCAAAGAAAACGTGCCAGTAGCATTTGAAGGGCATCCAATGAGTGTAGAAGTATGCTCCAAGGATTTACTGACTACCCAAAGTTTGAGTCCACCAATATGACCCATCCCAAGCTTTAAAAATTCGTGGGTAAGTATTGGAAAGGTGATGAGATTGAATTAAAGTCATCAAATGTAAAGATAGTAAGTGACATTTTTCATTTCATTTGCCTTCTGATATTGCCTCAGCACAGCTGATTTCACAGGTTTTATTTCACAGCTGTGTTTTCTCATCAGTTTTTTAGGACCCTTAAGAAAGAAACATGAAAATACTGAGCAATAGAAAAAAGAATCTGGAGTCACAGACTCAAAGGACATGAGTCACATTGACCCTGATGACTTCAAAAAAGACAAGAGCCAGAATGCTTAGCTCTTCCAGAGGCTCATGTCTTGGCTGAAAACAAAGTATCTGTGATGTGAAAAGCCACTGAGACCTGTGGGAGAGGAGTGGATTCTGAGCCTCAAGATCCATCTGCCATTGTCCACTGGCTGGTGCAGCTGAAGGATGGATCCAGTGCTCGATGGGATGTGCAGCTTGGGGAAAGCAGGGACCTGCCCCTCTGGAAGGAACCAGGCTCAGGCAAGCCATGGTAGATACTGGGATGCACGAACATGTCACCTCTTCCTTAGAGCTGGACAAGCAAAGAGCCTGTTTGGTTGGAATGATGGAGATGTGTTTTGTCAAATCTCTGCTAAAGGAGAAAAATTTTTTCACAACCTCTGATTTTAGGTCTCATTTGACATTTGTAGAAGGCAAAGGATGTTCTCCTGTGGACTTTGGCCCTAAAGCTTATTTGCTTCATAGCACGCTATCCACTGTCTTTTGTCAGTTTGCTCCAAGTAGGCATGAAAGGGCCTGTGCCAGATCCCATCTTAGTCCTTTTGGTGCCATTTTGTTCTGCACAAATCTGACCAAAACTGAAATCTGAATTTTTAATGTAATATAAAACTTTTCTTAACTAAGCTTCTTTTCAGGGCCCTGCTTCCTAAAACAGTCCAGGAAGAATGAAGATAAAATTATTATTTCAGGAGTGAGATGAGAGGAGAGATCGTCTCTTTCAAATTTGGTTTCCTGGTGTTCCACAAAAGCTTAACCTCACATCTTCAAGTTTTATTTAGCATATATTATTTTCACTGAGGGGGTCTCATCAAATCGTTATTTTGAATGACTGAAGTCTTTATTTTGCTTTTTAGACCAGAGATGTAATATTCTTTCTAATTATTTTGCTTTCTCTCATGCCAGCCCTTTAAGTGAAACGCTGAGCAGTTGTACTCTAACTGCAATTTAACGTAACACTTATCTGTGCTGCTGTTCACACTGCACAAGGTAATTTCCAAAGGTCAGAGCAGCTGGATTCCATTACAGAAATGCAGAGAACTCAAAATAGCTTTTGTAAATATATTTTTCTGAGGAATTCAGGCAGCTGCCTTCGACACCCCTGGGCCCTTATTGTTACAGAATGCTTTAGTATCAGCCTGGGGTCAGAAATTATTAAATTGCTCCTCCTCCTCCTCCCACGGAAAAGAAATTTCCTTTGGATAAACATTAAGAAATAGTCAAAAGCAGAGATATTTTTGTTTTTGCATTCTTAATCATAACTTTTATTGCAATAAGCATTAAATCAAGAAAACTTTCTTACATATGTGTTCAAGAACCATTTCCACTCCTTTTTTTCTACACACATGACATTTGTTTTACAATGCTGCAGTTTACAAATCAAATAGTTTCTCACAGAGATAGTATGTTTTTATTCCATTTGTCCTTTTTCAAATAGTCCAAACGTCTGTGGTTTTGTCATTAAAAGTCCAATTGGCAGATATATACGGAAACTTTATGTTTTCCAGCTGGGCAACTACCAGTTACACATGCTCATTATTATTCATATTATCATTAGAGTAACCATGGAGGATAATTCATGTGGCTTACTCAGTCAATATTTGGTGATCTACAGCAGATACTGTCTTGAAACTGTTGGAACTGAATTCTCCTGCAGCTGTGAAGACATTTTGATACGCATTTGAGCCTCCTGACTTGACCTTTCCTTTAGAATAAAACTAGGGACACCTCTGACCCTGAATTTTGGAAGTTGATAGTGGTTTTAGATGCTCTCTTCTAGGAGGAATACCCTCAGTTTGGAATATATTCTTGTTGAGAATACCTGATGTTTGTTTCTCCCATAGCAGTTTTACCCACCTGTAATTTTACTGACTGCATTGAAATAATTTTTGACCACCCTGTTGACAGAGGAGGGGAAGGATCTCAACCCCAGTGTGAATGTTTTAAATCATACTGGTTTTTTCAGTGGCATTTTCAATTGCTGTGAAAAATTATAGACCTCCAAAGCTTTATTTTCCCTTCTTCCTGTAGCGGTAAATGGCCACACAGAGTGCTAACTTTTGGACAGAAGTGTTGTGTGCCATGCTATAAATCACTAAATGAACAAGTCTGTCAGAGAGGATGAGCAGATTCTAAACTGTAACCATCCTAGTGGGTGGTACCATCATCCTGGGCTAATTTATTATAAAGCTTCAGCTGACAGGAGCAGATTTCTGTGGTCTGATACAGTTTATGAAGGATGCCAGAACTCTTCTATTTAGTTACTTCTGTAGTATTCATATCATGATCCTATGCTATATGAAAAACATGATCATGCAATTTGTGAGGCATAACAACTAAGACTAAGATTTGTGGCTATCTTTTCCTTTTTTTTGATTTATCACTGTAGAAAGAAAGGAGATTAATGAATGAACACCTAGAGAGGGTTTTATTGTTGAAATAGTAAAAGCAACACCAAGTGCCACGAGACAACACGAAAGCAAACTCTTTTGTCCCATGTGTGCACAGGCCCCACTTCCATAAGCTTTTGTGGAGATAAATACTTGGCTGGAATGAGCTGCTATGCAGGAGAAAATTGTGTGGATGCAGATGTACTTTACCCTTGATTGCAGTCTGGGAGGCAAGCAGATACATCCAGCTGTTCTCCTGTTCCCCAGGAACTGTGGTTATCCAAGCTATGATTATTGCCTTTCTAGATATGCTAGGGCAAAAGTAAACTCTGTGGAAACAGTGAGGAGTGAACAGAGCCCATCTTCCATCAGCTCCAAGGGCCAGCAGCAGAGTGGTTCAAGGAGCTTTCCTGGGAGGTATTTACGTCCCACCTACAGCCCACCTTGACTTTTAAGGACAACATTTTCAAGAATTCATGGGGTTAACAACGAGGCTTGCATCTCTTTAAATATTTTGCTTCCAGTTGAATGTGTTACCCTCCGTTAGGTCAATCTACTGTGGATGATGTTCTCAACTAAGAAAAATGTAAAAGGCACGATTTTGATGGAGTTCCTGGCAAATCCTTTGATTACATTCTCTGACACTCAACAGATGTCTGCAACCCACATGGCAAACATCCATAGAGGCAGTAGCTCACTCTAACCCTTGGTATGAAGAAGTGATATATAGCATTTAATAGAAATAATCTATTATGTATACAACACTCCCATTTTTTTTCTGGATAATTTTTTCAGCCAATAATTGAAGAAGTTAATTTACATTTTACTATAAATCTTATCCAAATGCTTGAAACTTCATTACTGGGGACCTTTGGACTTTGAGGAACCATTAAATGAGTAAGACATGGCTTTTAAATTCACACTTAAAGGTAAAATTGAAAACTAAACCATTGTTCATTGCTGTTGTGCATTCCAGGCTGTGAATGTTACAGGGAAAGTAGAAAGGAAAAATAATCAGAAGCATTTAAGCGTTTTCTGAAATTTGAACTCAAAACTGCATTTGCAAGCATTTTTGTTTCTTTTTAATGAGCATTGCTTAAAGTCCAGTTTCTGTACAGTATCCATAAAAAGTCCAGCTGCAACATTATTATCTGATCTGCCCTGGATGTGTGTTCTTGTTGCTGTTGTGCCTCACAAACAACCATAAGATATCTGGCTGCTGGCAACTGCTGGCTTTTTTACTGGTGCCCCATTAAATTTCAAACCATAACTCACATAACCAAGTCCTAAAATTTGGCTCCCTCTCCCAAAAGAGGGAAAGCAACATCATCAGTAAGATGCCAGAGGAAAGCAACATCATCAGTAAGATGCCAGAGGAAAGCAACATCATCAGTAAGATGCATTTACTAAGACAGGATTAAAGAAAAAAGTGTTTAAACTAATTTTTCCACTTTAATTTCTACATCTACACCATAAAAGTCTTTATATACATCTATACTTGTTTCTTTTGACACCTGATAGTGAACAACTACCTCAGGTATAGAGATTTCAGAATCTATTATAAGAAATAAACCTTAACATTATGCATTAATGACTTTGAGCTCTACATTAATGAATACCTCTTGATCATTATGTATATCTGCTGCAACCAGTGAGCAAGTAATGCTGTGCTACAAGAAATAAGATCAAGGATGGAAACTGAGCTAATATTTATGAATTAATATTTGAAGGTATTTTTGTTGTTCTCGTTCTGAGGATGTAACCTATGGTGTGCCTAGCTAGAAATACAGTCTTAGGAGAGATGTTGAGCAAACCTGCTTGACTATGAATTATGATCATTCTTTCTTCAATATTGTACCCATCCGGTATCATGACACTTCATTACTAGTATTATTACTACTATTATTCAGCAGATAAAGTAATATTTTCCTTTCAGTGTGAGAGTGGGTACCCTTAGCTATGTAGTACCTCTTGGTTTTCATTTGGATTCACACAAGAATTGCCCAAATGTTGTGGAAAGAGTTCACAAATGTTCTATTTACTATGGATAACAGCCAAAATTTGGGGTACTTAAATTTTCATGTGCTAGGTTTAGAGACAAAATGTCAATTGTCTAAGCATACTTTTTGCAGTTGAAAGGTATTTCTACAAAATAATCAGGGTACTTACATTAATTTAATGGCCATACACCATCAGAAGTCCCCAGTATGTTGGTTCATCACACTAACACCTTGTTTAATAGCAAGAAGAAGAGTGTTATGAGGTCCCATTTATGATGGTTATGGTTGCACATGAAAATCTGGGAGTAAATAATAGAAAAACAACTGGGTTTTCCCTCTCACATCTCACAAAGAGTGTTGCTAGTGCACTTTTTCTTCTGCTGAGACATGCAGAGACAGCCCTTCCTGTGTAAAGAAAAAAATCCAGCTCCTCACAAGAGCTGCCTGTTTTTCCAGCTCCTCACAAGAGCTGCCTGTTTTGTGGGTAACATCTTACTGCTGATCGTATTTATTAAAACCAGGTACTTTGGAAATAAATTCATCGCTCTCCCTGTCACAGCCTCATTGAAGAAAAATCTCTGCTTTACACACATCTTGCTTCTTGATGATTTTTTTTTCCTTGGAGTTTCAAAATGTTGTGAAAGGATTAGACCAGATGTGTGAGGAGTTTGGTCACTACCAGCTGTTGCTCTTGATGAGCATTTGAAAATCACGTAGGCATTCTAATCAAGTAACTTTGCTGGAAGTCCACAAGGAATTCTTTGTTACTCACACTGTTTTCTTCAAAATATAACAGTTCCTCATGGAATAATATTTAGGCTTTTTTGTTGTGTAATGTTTGTAGTATTTGTTTTCACTCCCAGTCTTAGAAAAACTCTAGCTTGACCTTTTATCCTAGAGTTACTTGTTATACAATATTCTGTATCAGTTCAAAGTACAGTGGAATAAATTCATTTCAAGGGGGCAAACAGTTCATATGTGTTATTTGGATATGTAGCACATGTTTACACCCTATTCATTATTAACAGAGGACAGTAATTACGTGCTTGACAGCACTGGCAAAGCCTCACAGAAGCGTGGAAATTTTATGTGAGAGAGACCACCATGCCCTTTTCATGTTCCTCATTAAACAGTTGTAATGAAAACTTACCAGAAGGAATTGCTCCATCTCTCTACAGAGGAGCTCTGCACTGGTTGTATGGTAGTAAATAACTGTCCTGATCCTCCAATGCTGAAGTCAACAGCCAGCTTGATTTCAGAGGAGGCAGAATGACAGATTCCATGTTTTTCCATATTCTTTTGGTTTAGTAAGCACTGAGTGAGATGGAGCAAGAAATCCCCAGATCTCTGTGCAGGATTCACCCTGTCTCTGATGCTGCAGGGAGAAGTCTGCACCAGAGATAGAGCCACAAGTCTGAGGCGGCTGGTCTTACTCTACGTACAATAATGTAGCCACAGTTTTGAACAGGGAAGCAGCCAGACTCACTAAGCTCTTTTGCAGGTGAATTCCTTACAGGAAAGAAAATGTGTGAGATCACTAGCTAGCAAGCACTTCCATTTCTACCTGCATTGCACCGCAGACTTCTTGCATCAGGAGATTGTATTATTTGTGTGAATGGCTGTATGAATGTTTTTATTCAAACGCAGCCCGGTAGAATATGATATGAATTCTGATATGAATTCTGGCACAGCCAATTGATACAGCAGGTAAAGATCATTGAGACTGCACCTTACAGATCTGTGGTATTGCCAGCACCATTTTGGTTTTTTTTCTCTTTCCTATACCCTCCTTGTATCTTCCTTACCTTTTAGTATGAAACAAAGTTGCAAGTAGATTCCTGTTTTCTAAACATGAAAAACTCCAGATTTTCTCCTGGCACCTACTGGCGCCTAATGTTTTAGTAAATGCCTCAGACTGCTCTCTCCTCTTTGATTTCTGTGATTTGCAAGTTCTTCCAAGGCTGGAAGCTATTCTAATTATAATATGTAAGCATGTGACTATCCTGATAAAGACTGAGAAACAAGGATGCAGATCTCAGCCTGAATGACACTGCCAATGTTCCCCTCTATCCCTGCATGTTACACTTCACTTTTAAGCAGGATCAAAGCAAGAATGAAAACACTGTAGGCTGGGGGTTTGGGCAGTTCAGAATCCAATTCAAAGGTCCTGGCAAAGACCCAGCCACTTCAGCCACTTTGTCTTTGCTCACGTCCAGTGTAACAGCTGTGGTTTGCAAGACTGTTCAGTGAGTGCTAAGGGGATCCTGGGGATCCTTGACTGTGGAGTTTGTACATGCTGGGAACAGGGCTGACACTTCCTTAAGGTTCCAATATAAGAAACAGTGCTGTGGGACTTCCTACTGGAGATGAGCTCTCCAAGCAAAGCTCTCTTTGAAGCAGACCAGCTGGGCCTGCATCTGTTATCCCTCTCCTTGCTATGAGCTTCTCCAGAGGGAAGCAGTGAAGCCTAATGATGAATGAGGTGGACTGGGAATCAGGTCTCCTGAGGACTCTTCCAACAGCAGGATGCATGTGGCATGAGAGCTGTTAACAGGTGCTCTCTGGACTGGAGATACAGATGGCTCCATGTGTGTTTATGAGGTCTCTGAGCTCTGCTTGTCTCTGTCACATGTATTTAATTTCCTGTACAGCACTCACTTTAAGCCATAAAGGTTGTATCTGTGTTGTTTTGGAAAAACACACTTGACAGCACCTGGCAGACCACATTCCCTCACCATCAGTGCTCTTGTGTCCTGGTAGCTCCTTATTAAGGTGCTGCAGTCAGGGCTTTTTCAAAATGCTGGGGACAAGCCACCTCTTCAGCCTCCTCTAGTGAAGGGCTGTCCCTGCTGGCACAGGAGTGCCACAAGGAAGGGTTCCCATGCAACTCTCATCATGCAAGCTTGATCCCATGAGCTGCTGTTCCTCCAAAAACAGAGTCTGAGCATAGAGGTTGAGGCAGGCAAATAGCAGGAATCTGTCCAATAACCAGTTACGTGTGAAACTTGGGTAATGCTGGTCAATCTCAGTGTATTTTCCCACTGTGAGTTTTGCCTGTCATTATTTGTTTGAATATGGTACACTGGCTTTCACTTCCAGCTCCAGAAAAGGGGTGGAGGAGAGAGAATTGAAGGTATTATATAAGAGCTGTTGCTTTTGCATATATCGTCCTATACCTACTCCCTTCACTTGCCACTGTCTTTGTGTTTCTGAACAAAACAAAAAGTGAGATGAAGGCAACTCCACAGGAGGAGGAAAATCCTGTTCTGGACCACTCAGAAGCAAGTGTATTTCTGAAAATCATATCAAAATCACGTGGAGCTTCTTGAGTTCATGTGGCTACTCCTCAGAAGAGCTGAATTCATGACAGCCACTCTGTACAGTGACTGCAAAGTAGCATGTAGGGACAAAGCTACATCACTGCTCAGTCTCCAAAAGCAAATTCTGCCTGACCCAGAATCTGCCTTTAGCATCATATCTTCCCAGGACTAGACCTGGTCTGCCTTATCCTGCACACTTCAACACTGCACAGGCTTTTCCCACCTGATTTCTTTATTCACAGTTATATGGCAGATATAAAAAAGAGCACTGTGCTGTCTAGTCAGAATAAGGCCAGTGACCTGAGCTGCAGAATCCAGATGGCTTCAGTCAGATGACACCCTGCTCCTCAGTATCTATAGTTTATTCATCATTTTTTCAAGCTTTTCCTTACTTCAGCCTCATGGCTACTGAAGTCAGAAATCAAGAAGGTTTCTATAAATACAATCAAGAGGCTTCTATAAGCATCTGACAGCCCTAAATGGTCTTGTGATATAAATGAAAACCAAAATCAATCTCTGCACAAAACAATGAAAACTCAACTCAGGATCAGAGCAGCCCACTGGGCTTGCAGTTGTTATTGTAGGGTAAAATAGAGAGTCAGAGTGGCTACATCCCTAAAGGCAGGGAATGTGCCTCTACCACTGCATGTGCACCCCTGGTGGATGGAGCAGTGAAGATTTGTTAGCTCTCCACCCTGAAAAAAAAAGGTACATTCTGATTCTGAACACAGTGATATGAAAAAGTACTTATAAAAATACCTTCAAAAAATCATTTGTTATTCTCAACTTCACAATTCAGAATTGGCACATATAACAAACAAAGGGAGTTCAGTGACATGATTCAGTATGCAGAGACCATTATATCTTCCATCCAAGTATCTTCTGAACCACTTCAACCTTCATCTTCATTGTTCGTGGAAAGCCTGGAAAATAGGTTAATTGCTTTGAAATGGAAATGGAAAAAAAACCCCAACTGGATTTGTTTTGTATATTTGAGCTTAACCTTTTTCTGCTTTTTCCAACACTGTCAGGAAAATCTGAAATGCCAGACTTTTGCATAATTATATCATTGCCATAAAAATTATTCAAACAGTCTTCAATTTATTTGGTTGGCTTAGCTATGCTTCAGTTCAGGTATTGAAAACTGAAGCTCTACAAAAAGTAACACCAGATAACAAACCAGAGGCCTTTAGTATTATAATTGGCTTAAAACTCTGATTTTTTAAAGTCCCTTGCTGTATGATGTACTAACTCAACACTGCTGAGATCTCCAAATCTAAAATATTTTCCAAAATTTAATATGGAGTTACTGGGCCTGCAATGAGTTATTTGTATGTTGAAAACATTATATCTAAAAGGAATCAGAAACAACATGATCAAGACAACACTAGAGGGGATACAAAAAGAAAATGTGTCTTTCCTCACTGTTCAACATAAAAGAAAAAAAGAAACAATGGTTATTCAACAATGACAGTGGGATTTTTTTATTTTTTTTTTTTTTCCTCTAGCTGGTATGCTTTGGTGACCCCACACTGGTAATATGGCATATAGAAAATAAAAGAACTCTTTAAAAAGTACCTGGCCTATGCCCTTTAGGAAGCTAGCTCCTCTCTGAATGAATGCTACTAGGGCAACAATTTAATAAAAGTACTTTTTTTATTCTAGAATTTTAAAGAAACAAGACTGTATGGTGTCATATGGGTTCATATATATTTAGCACAGAAGTAGTGATTAGGTCATCTTCTCTGGCATGCATGTCACACATCCTGTAATTTCTATTTCTTTACCAAGCCAGGAGTTTGCATCTGACTGCAGGATACCTCACAAGAGAGTATTCAATGCTGACAGACACCAAGAGAGGGAGAAAGCAGCCTGTCCCTTCTTCTTTGTTCTATTATTTAATCAGCTTTGCTATTAAAACAAAAATAAATAAATTGTTGTGTCTAATTTGAATTTACTTAGCTTTAAGTTTCCAGCATAGGTTCTTGCTAAACTTTTCTCCATTAGGCTTACAGAACTTTTAATGCTTTTCTGCTTTCTCTCTCTGTGAGAGTACTTACATGCTATAATCAAATATTTTCTCACCAGTAGGTTCCTTTTTTTTTTTAACAAAGGCATATTTCTCTGGTTCTTTTGCCACCAAATTTAGTCCCATTGCATGTCAAAGGATTTTAATATTTTCTCACTAAAACAGCCAGTTACTAAAATACACTGAGCTGCACGTCATCAAAGAGCTGTCTAATAAAAGAATATGAATTACACACCAGTTACAATACAATATGCTCTGAATAAATCTGCTGGGGGATCTTAAACTTCATCTTTGCATTTTCAAAGGCAATTGCTCTGCCGTTTGAGCTAATGGAATATTTTGCTGGATCAGCCTGGAAGAAGGGCTTTATATCTTTACCTCCATCTTCTCAAAGAGTGTTGCTTTTCACCCCCATAAAAGTGGAATTCTCAGTGGGACCTTCCTCGAAGCACTAACAATCTACAAAACCTTCTCGGGAACATGATATGACCATAACTTGACACCAATCTAGAAGCTGCCCAATAAATGTTTGCAAGCCTTCAACAAACTCTGCTTCTGAAAGTGTGTTTCATGCTGTGCTAGCAACATGCAGAGATGACAGGGGAGAGGGCTATGCTCAGTCCTGGGGAATGACCCCAGCAGCACTGACTGCACGGACCTGCAGCACCCTGGTGTATGTGGGTCACCCTCATCTCACTTCTCTCTGCTGTCCCAGCCCTGAAGTGCTCACAAACCTGAGGACACTGCCAGAACACTCATCAGCTGAAGTGTGGAGATGCTCCAACTGCTTTCATGTTCTTGATGAACTTTAAGCAGAGTTTGTTTCAAATGTATGAGTAAATGTTATGGATCTTAAGAGCCCATAGAAATCCTTCCAGGTTTCTTCCAAGGGTTCTTTGGGGAATATAAGATATCTGTAATGATATCATCCTGAACACACTACTGGCCTGTGAGCTGATATGCTGCTCAAACTCAGCTGATGTCAGCAGCTCAGTAGTGGAGTCTTTCTCTGAAGAACTCTGGGAAGGTTCTTCATGGGCATTAAGGTTTAGCTACATACTTCCCCTTCTGGAATCAGCCTTTCTGTGATAACTAAGGCTTTTCTAACCATGAGTCGAGATTTACTATTTAGTTATTGGTGATTTACTGGTTCCAGAGTAAAAAGCTCCTATGAAAAAGAAAACCTTTAAATATGAAAAGAAAACCCCACAACAAACCAAAACCAAATACCACTGTTCCCAAACCTAAAGCCTCTAGAAAGGTAGAGGTCTGGAGTTCTCTCATCACTTGCTCTCTTACCAGACCATTGTGGCCACCACAGCTTAAGTTTCTTTCCATACAAAAATCCCAACCTCAGCTGAATTCTGTCTTCCTCTCATGTAGTGATATACAAAATAGATTTTAGACACAGCTTTAAATAAGGCTGATTCATTTGTGATACTTAAAATTTTGAACATTTCAAAGAAGCAGCCATTTAATGGGTCCTCTTGGGGTCCATTAAAGTATGGAGATATTACTACTACTTTGAAAATGGGTAACTAAAGCAGTATGAATTTAAGGATGACAAAATATGTTCATAGAGAAGTGACTATCTTAGCACAGGTTTTGTTAATCCTAGTCTAGCACCTCAAGCAAGAGCACCATTCTTGACTTGCTGCTTGGTGCTGAGATCCAAGTTAGTCTTTTTCATAAACATGTCCACATCCTTTAAAAAAGGCATAGCAATAAAAAATAGTTAAACAATATTTATCCCTTATGCTGAGGCCAGCACATGAACTGATTTTAATTTGTTGAAAAATTAAAAGTACAATCTTCCTTCTATTCAGAAAAACGCTTTGAAATGGAGACAGAAACTTGATCTTTTGAGCACGGCTATAATGCTTAGAAAAACATACCATACATGACTTGTGGGATATGGGGTTATAATTGTTAAAGTTACTAAAGCTTATGTTCACCAGAAGACCCTGTGGGAAGGCACAGCTGCAGGCTGGACAGCTGGAGATCGGTTCAGGGGTGAGAGATAATTATGGCTCATGGACAGCAGACTGCAGCTGAGCCAGTCATGGGTGCCCTTCTTCTGTTAAATTTTGGGCTTCTCTGGTTGAGATTAAAGGTATAAAAAGGGGGTGATTTCTACAATAAAGTGATCTCCTTCAGATGCACAGGGGGGTCTGTGTCTCTTTGTTCCCCACTGCTTTAAGTGGCTGGCCCAAATCGGGACCCATAAGGTGGTGCCGGGTGTGCACCACTCTGGTAGCGACTTCCACTGAGTCAAGGAATCGGCTGGCTGGGAAGAGTCCGAGAAAACGATCTGGGGAAGGATCTGGGAGAATTTTGGCAAAGAACTCAGGAATCCAAAAGTGCAGGCACATCACCTAGCAGTTGGGTAACCAGTGGGAAGTGGAATATCTCTGGAACAAAGGAGGAGCTTTGGATCAGGTATGCTGTCTCTTACATCAGCAAACTGTTAATATTGCTGATGAGAAATTAAGCACTCTGATGGACTGGGTGTTTAATCATGTTCAAGATTTTCCCTTTGGTGGGACCCTTCAATTAAAAGCCTGGAAAGTGGAAGGGTAGAGACTTTTTGATATCACCAGGGACAGCGATGCTGAAGCTTGCGAGCACCTCGACATGTGGAGGACAATCATGGTGGCCATTAAAGAAAACCACAAGTAAAGAAAACTGCAAGTAGCAGCCATTACACAGCTTCAGAAGCTAATTCCCCTGAGCCCTCAGCGCCACCAGAACCCATAAATGATACATCAGGCTACCCCGAGATTAACCCATGCCTCGTGGAATTACCTTACCCCCATGGAAATCCCTGCGCAGTTGATCCCCTCGGTGTGGAGTTCCCGTGCTGCGAACAAGCGGCGCACTCGCTTCTTGCCCAAAACGGCAACACTGTAATCCAGCACCAGTGAAAATGTGGGGAAGCCACGATGAAGGAGGGCGGCCTGGCAGTCACTGCCGCCTTTCCAGTTGTATAAGTGCCAGGCCAGCACCCAGCATGCAGAGAATCGGACTGTGATCGCCGCCTGGAGCCCCCTGCGCAGCCTTGGGCACAACCGCCCCAGCAGACACGGCCATGCTCCTCACCCGCCGGCGGTAGCCGTGCCTGTGCCCGCCATGGCTGCCAGCCCAGATCCCACAGCTCCCCATGCCGGTCCCACCTCAGCTGCAGACACAGGTTCCACCGCAGCCCCTCTGGGCTCAGCAGCATGGGAGCAGCGGGCGGGCATCTCTCCCGGCCCGGGCACAGGTTGGGTCACTGGGCGGCCCAGGCCGGGTGGTGAGAATGTCGCTGCTGCAGCTACAGAAGCCGATCAAGCAGGCCTTCTACAACATCGAGGCACTGCTGTTTGTAGAGCTGTGCTGCAGTGCAGCCATGCAGCCCTTGCACCAGCCCTCGGCAGTGCTGCTGCTTCTGGCCCCTGGGACCTTGTGCCTCTGCCTTGCGTCCTTGGAGAACCCAACTGCCAATGGCCTCACATCAACTTCCCTGCTGGAATTTGCTATGATGTCCCACCTGGAAGCCATGACTTCCCACAAGGAAACCAGCCTGGAGGCTGCAGAGCCAGATTTTGCCCCTGGCCCTTTGCATGCTGCTCCAGGGTCAAGTTTGCCAGCAAGAAGAATGAAGACTCCAAATCTCGCAGCCCCCACAGTACTTCTAGGAAGATATGGACCTTCCTACACCTCGGAGCAAGCTTGTAACTTCTTGAGCAGTGGGGTGTCTCTCACAGTACGGCATTCCCCACTCTCCCACAGGACAAGCTATTTTCAAGCATGCCCACAGAACCCTAAAGACCATTCTTGAAAATAAAAAAGAGGAGGAGCTGGGGTGACCTCACAACAGACTAGCTAAAGCCCTATACGTCCCCAGTTTTTTAAATCGGGACGAGATGGAGCAGACTACATGCGAGAGACAGCATTCCTTTAACACAAAGGCTCGTCTAAGATCTCCACTAATGGTAAAGGACTTCCTAACTGGACAATGGAAAGGACCCCTGAATTTATTAATATGGGGAGGAGGTTATGCCTGCATCTCCACAGGCCACCATGTGGAGTGGGTTCCATCTTGGTGTGTGCAATCTTTTGTCACACCGTCCTGATATAGTTGCTATGTTATAGGTGTATGTTACAATTTTTGAAAAGTTATTATGGTTATTATTGTTGTCACTGTTATTAATGTTTTAGGAGTTGTTTAGTAGGTTTTCACTGCAAAATAAAAATAAAAATAAAAATAAAATAAAAATAAAAATAAAAATAAAAATAAAAGTAAAAATAAAAATAAAAATAAAAATAAAAATAAAAATAAAAATAAAAATAAAAATAAAAATAAAAATAAAAATAAAAATAAAAATAAAAATAAAAATAAAAATAAAAATAAAAATAAAAATAAAAATAAAAATAAAAATAAAAATAAAAATAGGGGAGATGTAGGATATGGGGTTATAATTGTTGAAGTTGTTAATGATTATGCTCACCAGAAGACTCTGTGGGAAGGCACAGCTGCACACTGGATGGTTGGAAATCTGTTGGGGGTGAGAGATAATTATGGCTCATGGACAGCAGACTGCAGCTGAGCCAGCCATGGGTGCCCTTCTTCTGTTAAGTTTTGGGTTTGTCTGGTTGAGATTAAAGGTATAAAGGGGGGCGGATTTCTACAATAAAGGAATCTCCTTTGGATGCATAAAGGGGTCTGTGTCTCTTTGTTCACCATTGCTACAGTGACTCAGTACAGTTTATCTCTGTATTCAAAGGTACGCACCAGTCAAAGTCAAATGACTCTGCTTCACATTCATGCATGGTAAGTTTCTGCTTCAGTAACCATGCTAAATAAGTTTGAGAAATGAGACTGCTGAGCCTGGTTTTTAGTGTGCAAAAATACCCAAGAAGTCACTGAGTGTGTTTTCATGAAATTCAAAATAGAAACGGCACTAACATTTATCAATTAGAATTACTAGAAGAGAATTTTTATGTTGAATAAGCAATAAATAAAAAGATTTCCAGAATTATGATGCATAAAGTTTAATATATATTCTCTTTAGAACTAGTAATATTCATGGCAATGTGTTTTCCAAGTAAAAGTATTTTGTTCTGCGTCTTTGGCAAATTTATTTTTTTAATCATTGCTGCACCTACTAACAGCTGTAATCCTTTAACATGTATCCTGAGAAGTAAATTCTCAAACTGGATTTAGGCACATAAGCTTCCAACATGTCAATCAAAATGTAGATCTACCCATTTCAATGGATATATTTTTCTCAGTAAATATTCCAAATTTTTAATACACTCCAGGTACCCATAGTTTCATGAAAGCTACCCCTAGGAGGTAAAAGCAGCAGCCACAGTGGTTTTCTACCTTTTTCCAGTGGTTTGCTCATGATGTCCAGTCTCACCTGCACATTAGGCAGAGGATGAACCTGATCACCCATCCCAGGTAGGGACACAGTGCTTTGGGCTATTTGGGAATCAGAAGACAATGGCAGGTACCACCACTTTTATGCCCTCCAGTAGCCATGTGCAGTGACAGTCTGATATACCTTGCCTTCAAGCTTTAGGGTTCATTTTCTTAAATCCTAAGGGAAGAGAGAGACAGCTAAATCCAAATGTTTCCTTTCATAATTTTGTGAACCTTTATGTATTGTTAAAAAGACTGACTGTTCCACCCTCCTTGTTGATTGCAGATGCTCTTTCCTTGCTATTTTTCCCATTTCAATTAAAAATTATCAATAATCAATAATCAATATTAACCCATCAAGAAGAGGTAAGTTTTCATCTTGAAAAGGGCTTTGAAGTGGCTCAAGAGGTATCTTAACTGTTTTTGTCAACAGAGGGGAGATGGTGATGGAGGAAAGGCGAATGTTGTACAGGGAATTTAGGGGTCTGATTGTGTACTTGGGAGTGAAGCTTCCAATTAAGGCAGTCAGTGCATCCAGGGAAGGGTTGCCTCAGTTACACTTCACTTATGAACATTTGCCACTAGAGAGAGGTTCCCTGGTTTTTGCAGAGCTTGTGCTTAGCTATCTTAAGGTACATCTCCATGAGTGAGTACAGGCAATTATATGCTCGCCCTGCCTAAGCTCCACAAAAACTACCTGCAGCTCAGAAGCCACAGTCATTTTAATGTGATCTTAAGACTGGCCCTGCATCTCAAAAGCCTGATTTTGGTGAGGGACAACAGGGCATGTTTTCATTTGGTAGTAAGGGATGAGGAATGAGGTGTTTAGAGTATGCAACAGCTGGTGTAAAATATACTGGTGTTACAGAAACTTTCCTTCCCTTAGAGAAAACCTCTCATTTACTGTGAGCACGGAGCTGACAAGCAGGGAGCTTGCACCTTCGTTTACCTTGTTATAGGTTTTGTGTGCATTCATATCCTGAGCCTCAGGGGTGGAAGGGGGCCTAGAATGCTTGTAATCCCTTTGCATCTTCCTTATAATGTCCTTGGTTGAAAGCCTCTTCTGTGCAGGAAGCCAGCACTGGTCTGCTTACAACTTAAATCCCACTTAAATTGCTATGGCTTAGAGTCCCACTAAAATAGCTCCTGGGCCTCCCCCACTCCATATGGGGATGAATTCCACACTTATAGAATTCCTCTGCATTTTCTCCCTTTAATACTCTTTTGTTGCTGGCAGGGTAAATTAGCCTCTTCTAAGGACAATAGAATGGCATTTAGCCAGTACTGGTACCCAAGCTTGTTTCCCATTTTAACATTAAAAGCAATTGTTATTAAAATTGGTATGATTGAATGCAATGAAAACCTGGCATGCTCTAGAGAGGATGAATCAAGTGATTCACTTCATTTACTGTAACATGAATTACACGTGATCATGACTACTAGGAAGAAGAACTTACCAGAACTTGAAGTGCTGTCTGTTGCACTTTGGAAATAGTTAATGCTGGAGGTAGTTTGACCTTAGCTGGACCCACTGGAGAAGCTAAAGCATATTATTGTCAGAGTTCACAGCTTCAGTCTTGGCCCATTGCTACCCTTGCACTGCATCATGTAGCATATAGGAAACATGTATAACAAAAGCCTGAATTCACATGAATATCTGTGTGAACGAGTTAACTAAGTATCGCTTGTTCTCTGATACACTGATGGTCAATGGTCATCTTCTGTTCTTTTCTCATGAGATGATCTCTTCAATCAGTAGACAAATCAAACTAAGAAACAACAGTAAACAAATGGATTTCTTTTTCCATGGGTAAATTAATCCAGGGTTTCATTAATTTATTTTTAAGATTTGAGATTTCCTTAACAATACTTCTTTCCATTGCATGGCAATTCACAAAGGTAGTTTGATTTTCTAATGCAGATGCACTCTTCTGAGCACCTGCATGCACAGATATTTTTTATATACGTTAGAACAGTCTCGTTAGAACCATTGTTAGAAAATCCTCTTCTTCTATAAAAGTATTAGCAACTCAGTCATATGCTGATGTCCTGTGGCTCAGCTGACCAGTCTGAGACTACAGTTACTTTTAATAAAAGTAACTCAGACTACAGTTTCTTTTAATAAAAGAAAAACAGTTGGAAACAGTTGCCTAAGATGGTTTAAAAGTGCCTGGCAAAACTCTGGAGATGGTGCCAGGGAGCTTTACATGGTACAGGAAACACACAAAGGAAGAGAAACTTTGGTGTGGAGGAGAACACATGAAAATCCCTCGGTGCCACCAGTCCTGCCGGAGCTTCAGCAGCTTGTCCCTGCACAACACTCCATCGCTGGGGCAGCGCTACTTCCAAAACACCAGAGAGCACAGCACAAATGGGATAAAAGAGAGGAAACCCAGCTGTCACCATGAAGTGATCAGAGTACACCAGGCCTTTCACACACTTGACCTTCCCCAGTGTTATTTTTAATGTTGGTTGAGGGTTTTTTTTCTCCCTTGGCCATTGAATATGTATTAACTGTTATACAACACTTACCAAGTTTGTTATGTAAAATTCTAGAGATAAAACCTCAATCCAGGGCCCCCCTCTTAAGATTTTTCAACTTCCTGAGGGCTCTGGGAGCACATCCAAGGATTTTTATTGTTCCCAGAAGATATATAGAGATTATTTGTCATTTGGAGAATGTGTGTGAGAGTGTGCTGGGGGGGGTCTGCTGAGCACACTATTGTGTTGCTTTCCTGGGGAGAAGGTGGGATTCAAGGGTGACCTAAAACAGATGTTGATAAAAGAGGGAAAGTAAAAAATCAAAGAAAGAAAAAAGAAAGGGAGAAAACCCCTGAGATCAGCTGAGGATTACCAACAGTATTATCTTTTTTATGAGGGTGCCTTCAATATTACTCATCTGCAATAAGCTCCCATAGACCTTATAGGATTTCTTTTATTTTCATGTATTAACAATACAGCAGCAAGGAGCTGACACTTGTTTTCCATATCAAGCGAAGTTTTATAAGTCATTTTTTCTGGCTATCACCTCAGCTTGCATTTTACACTGAAGAGTAATTCTATTTTTATGGACACTTTCAGATACTTTATTTTTATAGAGTTCCTCCTCTAAAAAAAAAAAAAATCAGATATTTAAGGGTTTCTTGGTAACCAGTCTCATCTTGGACATTGAACCTATAGATTCACAGGTGCAGATAACTGCTGGAGCACTTCATGGCTCTGAAGAGTGAAATCTTGGCCACGCTGAAATCAGTGGGAGTTTTTGTAGTGTGACCAGCATTTCACCCTGTGCATTCTATATTTACATCATCCTCAGCTGGACCCACAAACACTCTGTGTTGACCCAAAAGGTCCACTGGCTTTCATAACCACCCCTGTCTGGTATGCCCAGACAAGCTGGTAACTAAATAACATTTTCCTTTCTGGTGCTTCTGCCTTTTTTTTTTCAGCTGGCAAAAACTAATTTTTATCTTATTGGTTGGCCTGGATTGTGAGCAACTGATGTGGATCCAAGGGGTATAATTCTGAAATATCAGCATATTGTCAAAACATCCCAGAGAATTCAGGCTTTCTAATCACCTCTTCGGGTAATGGAATGACTATTTTGGGGACAACATGCTGAAATAATGCTGGAGTCAGTACAATAGAAGACATTCCAAGGCTTTAATAACCACATTGGTGGCACAGTGGTAATTTGTATTTTCTGTGATATATTTAGAATTTGGAAGGGTATTACAAAACAGATTCCTATTTCAAGATATTTGGACAGAGCAGCCTGTTAACATCCTTTTAAATCATAAGTGTACAGTGCCACTGTTTCCTGAACTTACTGTGATTTGTTGCTACATATTTAAACAAAAGGCATTCAGTTTTACTGAAAGTGGAATCAGATCCTGGTTGCTGGACTGAAGTCAGCCATCCCAGGGTGACTCTTGAGATGTTAGATAAGCAGCTCTTTGGAAGGCAAGAGGAAACAAAGAGAAAATACTGGAGGTCAAAAAGTTATAAATGCTCATTTGAGGATATTTACATTAGCAATGTTCCTTTTGTGTATCTGCAGGAGGGCTGCTGTGTCACATCAGGACAAACATGACAAAACCTCTATCAGTTCAAGTCATAGCAGCATTTTGGGAGTTTTGAGGGATACTTTTCATCTGAGGAGTGCTCTGAGCAGCCATTGGCAACGGGGAACATGCAGAGTGATAATGCTCTCAGGACACAAACTCATCCATAATTTCTGGTTCGAATTGCATGTGGTCCTATTATCAAATGTGATGTAGGACTGCAGTGGGGCTCACAGCAGCAGACTACCCCCTAAATGTTGCATAAAGAAGATGGTCTGTGCTCCTCTTATCATAGAAAACTAGTTCCAGAGACAGCATGTCAAGTCTCTCTTTGAATTCTCAAAGGAGTGACACTGAAACTCTACTCTTGCAAATGGCAAGACGCAATCATAGTAATTATGGCACTGATCTGAAGTTCCTCCTTTGTCTTCTACCAGCTTCTAAGACATATAATGACAATTTTCCACTTTTTACCTGAGAGTTCTTATTTTATTTCACTCTGTTAATATTTTAAATATAACTCTTGTGACACTATATGAAATGTTCTGGAGACTCTTGCTAGAATATTCTTTTTTTCTGTAGTTTGCGGAACTTCCTCATCCGAGAACTGTCTTTTGATCTTTCTTCATCAGCTTTTAGCTCATTACCCCTTTTCTCGTGTTTTTGGTGCACAAGTTGAAGTTACACATGCTACAGACCTTATCACAAGGAAACATTTTGTGCAGTATTCTGGGGTAGCAAAACCGCTTGCTTCTGGAGCTGATGTTTCACATGCCAGTTCTTGCAGTGCTCAGGGGAGGAGATTAGTCATCTCTCCTGATCCAAATGCATTAAGCTTTTGGAGTTGTTTTTCCTCTACCTCAGCATGATTCTTCTCTACCCCCTTGTTTCTCTTAGCCATCTGGCAGTGCTCTACCCACATCTTTTCTGTGAGTTTCCATTTCCTGAAGTCACAAGCTCCAGAAAGTGTTGAGTTCCAGTGTGCTGAGCCTTCTCCGTGCTGATATTTGGGAATTCTGAAGCCCAGTTGACTTCATGTACTGGTATATTAAGGTCTTGAAGTTTCTCTTCCTGAAATAAAGAAATCTTGGTTATGAGTCTGTTTGTTTCACTTTCTTTGTAATTTAAACTGACTCAACTTGTGATCAGTTTGATCCAGGGTTATTTTCTACAATCAGCACTTTAATAATGTCACAACTGCTTGCAAAAACAAAGTGGCTTTTGTACTCATCTTTTGACTTATGCTGTATTTGCATTAAGGCCCTTGGCTCAGACATCAGGGATGGAACCCGTGAGTCTCTCCTTTGCTGTGGTCCTTTGTAATGTATAGCTGGGGCTCATGCAATGCGCTCTGCACGGTAGAATAGGGGAGGTTCAGCTCTCACAGCGGGCATCTGTCTGCTGCCTGGCAGGCACAGCCACAGAAAGAATACTACTTCAGTTCTTCCCTGAAAGAGATATCTTTCAAGTGGCAGCTAGATGCTTGTCTTGGCTACCTGATATCTAGGCTTTCACCCAACAGCTGACATCAGCTAGAGCATGGAAACTGCAGATTCAAATATCAATGCGTTCTTCCGAAAAGCTTCTTAGATCTGTCACTCACTTTTTCTCACTGGCCTGACAGAGCCTATTTGTTGACTCTGCAAGTCATAAAGAAAGGCCCACTTATTTTCTCTGACCATCATATACTGAATGCTTAATGTTGTTCAGTCATATTCGTGCAATTAAATTAAAAAACACATTGGAGTGGTCCTTCATCATGCCCAGTAGAGCACATTATCACAGTAGGAGTCACCAACCAGTGCAGTAACATAAATGTCATGTAAATTGCCATTTTTAACTAAGCAGGAAAGTTTCCCAAATTTGAAGAAAATCTGCAGCTAGTTTTTTAATCCTCTGAATAAATCACCATGTCGAAAACAACTCTTTTGCTATCCTTTGACAAATAACAAGTTTCTTTTTCTTATTTGGCCTCTGTGGTTGCATCTATGGCTAATAATTCAAGCAATAAAAGGCAAGGTTTCTGAATACTGCTTTCCTGTATGCAGGGTTGTTAGTCTGCTCCAGAGCACAATAGAATCATCTCTGACCTGCTCTTGGCCCAAGTTACTGAGCCGGCTCCCCAAATGAGATTCCCAAGGGAGGGGTGATTTTTTTCCTTCCTATTTTCCCATCAGGACTAAAATATATTTTGGAATTTGGAATATGCCAGCTTTGTCCAGATTTGGTGACTGGTATGTCTTTTCAGCAACCAATTGACAAGGTTACTTAGAATGCTGGGACCAGTGCTGGGAAGGAACTGGAGTGGGATCCTGAAAGACAAGGCTTAAGTATTCATTAAATACTACAAGTATTAGTGAAAATGCATAGTTTGTAACAATTAAAGAGCTTAATATTATGCATATGAACAATTCCATCACTTGAAAGATTCATACTATGAACCTGAGGATGAACCCGAAGAAAGAGTAGACCTAGACATGTTTTGCATATAAAATATACTTTTTAATGAGTTTTCAACATATAAGTGATCTATTTCATTTTCACAGCACTGTAAACTGCTTTATAACTTTGGCCTGTTATAAAATGATTTGTGAACGCAGGGTAACAATGGGGATCTCTGATTGGCTGGTGGTGATGTCATGCATGTGTCAATATTTCTCATTAAAAGCACAGGTATGACCTTTTTACCTTGGAGTTTCCATACCATAATAGCTATAAGGCAGTCATGGTTAATAGATTTCTGAGGGATTATTGCACTCTTTGAGTAGCTGAAGTCACTTGGCTTTTGGCTGGTGCCTCATGCTGCACCTGAGGTGTGTGATAATCCCTCAACAATGCACTGCTTGTGGAATCTCAGGGCTTAATTATAAACATTAACTGAAGTCAGCTACACATTAACTAGCTTACCCAGATGTTTCTGTACCTGATGGATGGATGTTATGACTGACGAAAAGAAATCATGCAAAAAAGGGTTCTCTTCTGGTGGTTTCGTTTGCCATGGAAAAAGGGAAGGAGAGCAAAGCAATTGCACTGCTCATGAACAAGAGAACTGTGACTTCTTGACTGCAGGTGGATGCACAAGAAATTTAATTCTTGTTTCTATGTCTGGGGGAGAAGAGTATCTGTTTGAAATCCTGAGGGTCGCCACTGCTCTCTCCTGCACATTGCACTCCACCTGGAGCTCCCCTCAATGCAGACCATGGCCATTCAGCTGCTTCTGTGTACTCTTAGGTCTGGGATGCTTTGGAAGCAACTTCTTAACAATGATCTTCTGTGATCCAGGAGAGACAATTTTTACCCCATCAAGGAAAATACATCCCTTCAGAATGTAACTCTCTTTTTTTCTGACTTGTTTTTTCTTCCCTCAGTGTTCTAAAGTACTAAAATTGCTCCAAGAGGTCTGTAATATACTTTTGATAGGTTGACATTTATAAACTCTCATTTTCTTTATTGGTTTCTTTAATTCAAACAGTAATGAAGAACAATGGGTATAACCCTCCTTTTATGTGTTTTTGGGGAGGTTCTTTAAAATATTTTCCTTTACAATATTTACCCAGCCTGCAAGATTCAGACTATTTTTAATTTCTGTAAGAGATCAAAGTCCTAGAAAAGGTATTCACAACAGGGAATGTCTTGGACAGGGAAAAAAATTTAGCCTTTCAGCTCTAGTCCAAACACCTAGCTGAAATTATTTGTAAATGCATTCTAAACCCCACACTGAGTAATTGATAGCTGCCCTAATGTAATGATATCTGCAGCAGTGCAATATGATTCATGCCCAAAAAGTACAGGCAAACATTAACCTAACATCTGCATCTCTTACCAATAACTTGCAGAAATTAGGAGTAAAGGTTTTGCAGATTGCCAAGAATCCCCTGACATTAAGGAAAGCCTGAATGGCCCTGCTAGGGCATTTTTCCAGATGTTTTGCCTGGGAAGCACAACACATCTGTGAGAGGAACTGAGGTGTAGTTATTTGGTTTCAATCAGTATTTGTTTTCATGCCTAATTGAATGTAAGTTATAGGGCTGCTATCAGTGCTTCCATAATATTAATAAAGTCATAGTTACATGGGCTGCATTTGAACATTTCTAAATAGTAAGTCTTTGTGCTTCCACATGTAAGGCAGATTAATTTTCTAAACTTGAAAACAAATATTCCCCTATAAGAATTTCAGTGCATAATTTCCCTTACACTTTTGCAAACATACATAAAAGTTTTGGAAGAAGATTTTTTATTCAATGAACCACTTGCTGAATTTTATTAAACTCTATTTACATGGGTAAACCTTAAAGGTTACTGATAAATGACAGCTTTGGTGGAGTTGTCTTGATGATACGCTTTTACTTCTCAGTAAAAGGAGACATGCTGTGTGTTATCAAGAGAGGTCACACTGTGCAGAGAAGAAGCTGCAGAGCTGATTTCTTTCACACACGGAGAAAGGGCTTATTATGAAGGCCAGTTCCATCACACTAGTTCCCTTCATCTTTGGCAGTAGCTGCAGTGTGGGGAATCAACGGATGGCGCTAAAAATCACTGAAAGAAAAGGCATCTTCCTGTTTCTCATTCTGCAAGCAAACATGGGATTTCTAACATCACCAGTTGGAGAGAGATGACATGGACTGTGTAATTATCATAATGGCAAGACAGCACTTTTTTACTGCATATTCTTAGGTCCTTTTAGACCACATGTGTGTACGGACCCCATGGGCAGGCAAATGAGTCTTCCCTTTCTGGTCCTTGTCTTTGAACTTTGGCACTGACACATACTTGGAGAAATTTCTGTGCAGCGAGTTTTTCTCCCTAAGGCTGTTCGTCTCCCATCAAAATATATTAGTGGGATAACCACACTTCCTTTTCTTCTGGACTTACAGTTTTTGGGTTTTTTTTGGGGTCTACTGTTCCACTGTGGTCTTTTTCTGGGGATTTGGCAAAAGAGGAACCGTTAAAGGAAGAATCAAGAATGTCTCTCTGATCCCAACCTCTCCAGGTTCCAGGTAGGACAGGAGAGAAGAGATAGGGTACATTCCTAGGGGTGTGAAGTGTCTCTGCTTTGTTACTGAAGCCCTGACTCTCCTTTCTCAAGCAGCACTGCCTCATGTGGGCTGTATTAGCAAGCTTCCTATAATGCATCCTTTTAGCAGGAAATCACACTCAAGTACTCAAGTTCTTCTAATTGTTATGCAACATAATGATCATAATTTGAAAGAAAAAATCATGCCCTGTTTTGTTATCAATTCTGTGCCTTCTTTCTTCCTGCCCATGGAATACACTGCCAACATTCTGCACAGAATAAGATGCTTTAGCTGTCTCAGGGTCTGGGTGAAGAACACTTGGCTGCATCTGAATCCTGACAGGGATTGTGTATTGCTGGTGAGAAAAAGGGGATGATTTAAAATATAAGAAGAGCTCTCCATGTTGTTCTAAACCTCCTGGTTTCTGGCAAGCCAGGGTACCAACATTAGTGAAAATACCTTCTTTCTCCTGTATTCAGTAGGACACCTCCCTTTTCCCTCCCAGCCATGCACATTGACTAAAGCAAACTACTCTTCCACTTTGCTGTTTCGTTTTTTTTTTTTTTAAATCTGTCAAGAACATAAGCAATGATGTGTCAGGCCGGCCCACAGGTCCAGCCAGCTCACTGTACTGTCTCCAAGAGTGATGGATAATAAGATGTTCGAGAAAAAGTCACAGAACAGGCAGGCATACCAAGATATACATAATTCATAGTGCCTCAGGATACTCTCTCAGAAATTTGTGGCTCAGGGACTTGCTGAGATGTTTCCAACTTCACTGTAAGTTTTTCATGAGGAGGACACAATAACCATGATATTTACAATGAAGATGAAGCATGGATTTTTACTGTGGCATAATGATGATTGATGTTTTATATTTTCTTCATTATTTCTGGCCTTCTTTTTTGTTTTTCTTTTTGTTCTGTTTTTTTTTTTGTTTGGTTTGGTTTGTTTGGATTTTTGTGTATAACATGTTGAGGTAGATCTTTGTAGATATTTTAAAGGAATTATTTGTTCCAAGGAATACTTTTCCTGTGTACTTTGCTTTACATTTCTCTAACCTGAATTTCATCTGCTGCTTTATCTGCTGGACACTTTTATTAAAGCACTTTTGAAACTGTATCTTCCATACATTTCTATAAATATTATTGATTTAATCCTTGCAGTGGTTATGTCAGTTAAATGTGTAATAAGAAATCTGTGAATAACTAGACTCTGCTTTACCAAAATTCTCCTTAAAGTCATGTTTTACATGGACAAAGTAGCAGTAAAACTTTTGGCAGGCATCACTGGAATCTTTTTAGAATTCAAGTGGTTATCTTACTTTTATAATTGGGAATCAGAGAGAGAGCATTAAGTAGAATTGAGCAATTGAATATTAACCTAGGAATTCATTCCATTACTTTGATGTCTGGAAAAAGTCTTTTATGAGCCGCTTAGCAAAGTGTGATATTCTTACAGCAAGACACTGAAGAAATCACTATAAGGCTATGAGTGAACACTTCAACACACTACCACTTTATAGTCCCCAGTACTTTCTCATTATTTGGAAAGAACAACTAAGTAAATAAGTAAATAAATAAATCAACCAACACATCCATGAAATCCTAGGAATAAACTTTTTTTCAAATTAAGTCCTCTGTTTTATAATTCCGGTTTTGGCCTTCATTCATTTCCCAGCCAGCTGCAGCATTTCATCTTCCGAAGAGCACAACTGTCTTCTGGGAGCTGAGTGCCATTGTGCTAACGACTCCATGAACAACCCCACCAAGTCCTGTATGATAAATTTCCCCCTGATTAGTTAAACAGAAATTGTATCATGGCAGTGGAAGGAGTTTTTGTTGACACAGCATCTCTGGAGACACTGGTATATTTTCTTTTACTCTGTGAATGCTCAGGAACTGGAGTACTGAGAATGACAGAAAGCCAGTCAGTATTATTCAGTCCTGATGATCTTTCTTACATTTAGTTTTTGTCCTTTATATATATATATATTATTTTCTAAAGAAAACTTCTACTATACAGCCAGATTCTGTCTTGTAAAAATGAAATTGGGTTGAGCCTTTGAAGGGAAGAATGTGAAAATATTGTTAGCTCCAATCACAATACACCTTTGTGTCCATGATCCATTAGAGCTACTTCTGTGTTTCAAAAAGGAAAGAGAAAAATATTATACTCATTTTATATATTGAGGTTATTTTATTTTTAGTCCTTGAATTTTACAGTAAATGCACTGGTGGGTTACTTCTGTGCATTATTTTTATGCCTTTGTAGTAGTAATATTTCCATGAGCACTTTGGTTTTATAGTGGAGTTTCCACTTAGGGCTGTTAGTAAATCTTTCCACAGAAGCCAGGCCTTTATAAATGACTATTGTTAAAGAAATGTTACTGGCTATGATGGGCATGACAATAAATGTAGGAGAGACCTGGTTTGTGGTTATTACTCCTGTATCAACTTTCCCGTCATGACTGGAGGACAGGGCTAATTGTGTCTTCCCTTCCCCGCAGCCTCCACGCTTCCCTTTGGGCAGAGGTTTTCAGGGAGACACAAATGACACATGGAGGGGTGTAATCAGCACAGCCTGCTCAGACAGAAAATATGGACCCTTGGACAGACTGTCAGAATAGGATGACGTGTCCCAGATAAACAGCAATTTACTGTAACGGGAATGTGAATCCAGTGTGCGGCGTCTTGGGTTCCGAAATAGTAATGGTTTTTCCATTACACGTTTGGAACATTTCTGGTGTTAGCTAACTGCTGCAAGGAAAGCCCTTGTACGTGAGCATCTGATCAACTGGATTTTACAGTCCTGTGTCATAGAGGGTTCTAATTACTGCGCTTTGAATATTAGGGAACTCAACACGCTTTTAATCAATCCCATGGGCTCTGCTATTTCCATTACTTAGTTTCAATCCCTGTTTAAAAACTGGTACTGAGAATTTGTTTCACATACTCAGTGAATCCCTAAGTGTGCTGCTCCTGAAAGCAGAAACTCACACTAAATCTGGATAGTTTATATTCATTCTAAATGAAAACAGCAGAACAGTGGGATGACTGTGAGAAATTATGACATAAAGCTGATTCAAGTCCGATTCAGACTCTCCCACTTCAGCTGAGGGCTAAAGGGCTTTTATTTATGTTAAAGTGTGCTATTTATGAAGGAGCAGACAGAGTCCATACATAACCCTCCACAAGGAGGAGTCAAGACTGTCTGAACATCTTCCAGTCCAACATCTTCCCTTTCTGATCAATAGCCCTCTATTATATTAAGCTATACTGTTAAAATACGTGCATGCAGAGCTTAAATAATAGTAATCACAGTCTACTAAGCAAAAGGAAAGCTTTGGCAACTGGCACTTAATGAATCAATTCGAGATTAAAACAGAGGTAGAAGCAGAACTGGTAGAACAGTAGCTATGATTTGAGAGGAAGAAAGAAAAGGAAGGGATGCAAGTAGATTTGATATCATTTTCTGAACCATGTAAAATGAAATATGTTGACTTTATTTTCCCCTGTGATGATAATCCTCAGCTGCACCCAGGGACTGAGTCATTCTGGGAAATTGCAATACTACTACAAAATGTAGTAAAAAACAGATTAGGGGTGCATTCAGCAAAGTGAGTAACCTTATTTTCTTATTTAAATCAAAATATGATTTGAGTTTTCGAATAACTTTCTTTGGGAGATGTGCTCATTATGTGGTATAACATTTTGAGGGGGCTTTTTCCTTACTCCAGCAGGAACAGGAAAGCTTTATTTCATATTTTTATTTTGTGCCAGTTCTTGAACTAGTTATTCCTCAACAACTGGGGGTAGTTCATTAATTTTTGACTGGGTACTGCCTCATGTAGAAAGTTCAAAGAGCATCAGCCAGTTTCTAGAACCACTTCCAAAACTCAAGATATGTTAGGAGCAAAATATTCAGGCATGTTCACTGCCTGTATGCTTGAAGCCAGATCTCATCTGCTTAGAAGAAGGCTGTAGGATGCTTACCTCTGGGTAAAGACATCTTAAGGAATCATCACTAAAGGGGAAAAGAAAGGGACATTGCATTCAAATCCACTACCTCTCTGCTAAGGGCAACAGTTCTTACTAATATCTTTCCATATATTAAAACTTATCTATTAATACCTGGGCAATTCCCACCAAACCTGTTCAAAGTGGTAATTAGAAAGCAATCAGAGGGACATTGGGTCAACCTTTCTTTAATTTGGCCCAAGGCAAGTGAAAAAATGCATGGTGAGTGGATTGTATGGGAAGATTTGGACAGTATAAACCATTACTTCTACCTTCCAAATTCTCACACTCCAGCGGGAGATTAGTTGATTTCTAGAATGCCAGGTTTGGTGGTCAAAATCTTGTAGGACCTGTAGATTCAAGAAAGAAGAAACCAGAAAGACTAGATACTTTCCTCTGGGTGATACTATTCTGATGCTCTGGTGGTCAGGTTGGATGGGGCTCTGAGGAAGCTGACCTAATTGGAGATCCAGCTCATTGCGGGGAGGCTGGACTAGAAGACTTCTAGCAGACACTTCCAACCCAATATATTTTATGATTCTGTGACCCTGTGGTTCTATGATTCTAGGTTTGTTCCCCAGGCACAATTTATACCTATTTGCCATTTCAGGCTGCAGTGAGCAAGGGTAGATGTGTCAGCCCAAAGCAGTGACCTAAATTCGCCCCACGGAATTTAAAGTTAAATTTAATTTGAATTCTCTGAAGTCTGAAGCTCAAATGAAAACATGAGTGTCTAATTTAGAGGAAAATTAGAAACTGTTGATCTGTTTGCAACAGATAAAGGTTTTTGGAGTAAATTACATGGAGAGAAGTAAATGTGACTCTACTGTCAGAAATCCTACATGTTTTGATCTTATTCAGATGCTTGTAGTATGAAATATAATTGATAGATGGTTTTATTACTGCTGGTGTATTTTCTTTGGAATACTTATATATATAAACTTGCAGAAGAGGCAAAGTACATTGAAATGCTCTCTTACATTTTAGAGCTTGCTGTCTCATTTCCTATTTTCTGAGTAAAAACTTGTGCTAAAAGTCCTAGCTGACTGTCAGTCATTAAATTTGCAGAAGTTCTTATCTGAAACAAGAGTTTTGCTGTTGATAACCATAAAATAGATAGATTATTTCTGGGAAGTATATTATCTTGGAAATCTGTGCCTATCTCCTTAGGAAGGATGGATTAATTATTGATATCTGTCATTCTTGCCTCTGAAGTGGTGTTATTTATTCATTTTATGAAGAATATTTTTCAGTGCAGTTCCATTTAGCCAAATAATATTTGTGAATACAAAGCCACCAGAGATCTATTTGGCAAAATTAAAGATAATGAAGAGTAAAAAGAATAATTTGTAGAATTTCTGAGTCAGAAATTTTCTCATTAAAAAAGTCTTTCTTCATCCCTGGTTTTCATTTAAGTTCTAAATCACAGCTCATTAAAAGGAACAGAAATTATTTCACTGAACTTTGTGCTTGGTATTTATTGATTTTTAAGTGGGAAACAGAGATCCTCAGGAAGCAAGTAGTGAAGCCAGGGAAAACATCTCTGTTTATTTGTATTCATCAGCTGATCATTTTCACTCTCTCATTGCAATGCAGCTGATATTCTTCTTACAAATATCAAGAAGTTTGCTTTTGAAAAAGCAAACGCTGGAATATATCCTATAAACATCATGTAAGTTCTTGTATAAAGTTACATTTTATAGGAAATTTTACTGGCCTTATATCCATTAGCCAAAAATCTCAGGTGCTTAAGTCTGTGGAAAAATAAGCTACTGTCTGTTGAAGTTTCAATAAAATGGTAAAAAAAGTTGATGTTAAAGAAAAACTTACAAGCAAAACTAATATTATGTTAAAGACTCAAAGGATTTTTTTTCCTTTTTTTTGGTTTATATTAGACACATTAGAATTCTTCAAGAGTTTATTTCTTTCAAGATCCTAGATGTTTTATATATTAATTCTCACTTTGAAGTTCAACAAAAACCTCAGTTTAGAACTTTATCCTTTTCATATTTTTTTTAAATAAGATTTTTTCCTTGTTTGTTTCTTTTCTTCCCTAACATTTTCTCTAAATATGTGTGACACAAAGGGTGGCACCTCCCACCCCCCAAAAAAAGTCTGTTGAGAAAGATAGATAGATAGATAGATAGATAGATAGATAGATAGATAGATAGATAAAACCAAGAGAAAATCAAATACTTTCAGGAATTAAATAGGGAAAATATTACAGATCACTGTTTTGGTGTTTCTGGAACACATAACTGCTGAATGTTGATATCTGATCACTGAGAACATCTAAAACATCTTTAAATCTGCTTCTTTTATTTAATTACAGTCCAACTCACTTAAGAATAGTAAGCAAAATGGATATTGATACCAGCAATTTAGGTATCATTCATGGGTTGTGGAGTCAGTTTTTAGGACACTATAAATAGCCACTGCTTGCAAAAGGCAGTCTACAAAAACAACTGTAAAATGGCAAGCACTTAAGCCTTCTGTGTTATCATTCAGATCTCTTACACTGAAATTAGTAGAGAAAAATAAGAATTCTGGCAAACTCTTCTCTCTTGTAACAGGAAAGCCTTGGTTTCTGCCAGTGCCCTTGGCAAAAAACAGAAATCAAACAATAACACAGGTTCTCCTCCCAAGAAGCACATTCCTGCTGTGGCAGCTCTGAGGGAGAGGGTGGGACAAAACACAATAAAATATCCATTTTTATGTCATTCCTTTTCCATGACTTCACATCAGGTTGTCAGCACTCAGGGCTCAATAGCCCCTGTTGCCATTTTAGAGAGCTCTCCATCCTTGCCATGTATTGAGGGCACGTATTGGCCTTTACATGTTGTAATATGAGTTGTCTCAAGCCCCTACACCATTACAGATCCAGCCTTTTCCTGTGCTCCCCAAAAACATTACTCGTAAGGCTGAGCATCTTCCATCTCGATTGGCGCCATGGTTCTTTTGCACAAAGGTTTTGGACACATTTCACCAGGCTGGGATGTTGTCAGTTTTTTTGTTTATTCAGGTAAAAAATATTTGCCTTTGACTCTTTTCCCAGTAGATCTTGCTGAACCTATCTTTTACTAAATTATATTTATAACCTGCACCCAAAACATGATGTCCACATTTGTGTTGCTAAAAGAGCATGAAATCTAACATACGCATTTATCTTTTGTTGTTGCAAATAATGGAAATTTTTAGAAGCTGGTAGAACAAGACTTATTTATATCAATAATTTTTTTTTTGTCATGGTTCCCATATCACTACAACTCCCCTATCTTTATGTAACTTAGAATCAAATATTTTCATTGGGAATTATAAAATATAAAATAATTTAAATTACACATGTAAAATAAAGGAAACGTAATTTAATGAGTTCCATCTTTGGGACTCATAAATGTGTTTTTTCATGTAAGGCCCGATCAAAAGACCACTCAAATTAATAGAAAGAGTCCCAGAGATTTCTATAGATTTGAAATCAGTCCCTTGTTAAGATTTAATTCCACACAGTTTAACTCAAATAAATCACATGTGGAACTGGTTGGGAGTGGGTTTTATTTCTTATGAAAAATTTCAGGGAAAAAAAACATATGAAAGAAATGTATTTCCATTTGCAGTGAAAGCACGTACTAGCCCCAAACTTAATGTTTTGTCTGTGTCTTTGGCAACAAGGAAAATAGTTCTGGTATTTCTAGATATCTCACATATAATGTTAGATTATAAAGCCATCTTAGAAAGTCCTGAAATGTTCATGATAAATTTGTTAACATACTGAGATGAAAATATTCAGGTATATCATTTCTTCTTAAAATTATTATCTCAATTTTAGTGCTCCTAGATAATAATTTAAACTCCATACTTCTTTTTCATGCTTTCCTTCTTGTTTACATGATTTCTATACTAACCTGTTCTGCATAAATTCTCCCAATTTTCCGGGTTAGTAGGCAAGGTCCCTCACACTTTCACATGACCCACAATGATGAGAATTTCTTCCAGATCTCAGTTGTGTACCTCATGTTTTATTGCAAAATCAGAATAAACACACAAATCTCTACCTTTGAAATTTCTTGTCTCTCTGCTGTCAAAGATTTACCATTTCATTCACAAGACCAAACACTACATGTAAGTACAGTAGTAGGTAGGCAAGACAGACAAGCTATGAGGTTCTTTGGTGCTTCCTGTTTTTAGAATTTAATAGTGAAAAGTCCTATCAGCCACAGGACAGAGTTCAAGACCAGCTCACCATTATAAAGTATTTATGTAAAAGGTTTCTTCTCCACACAGGATGCCTCATTTACAAACACATAGGTATTTTTTATTATTCATGACTATTTCAACTCAGCCAGATCTGGATATTAAGCTGGATTCTTTTCTTGTTACCTTTCAAAACACTTAAAATCATGGACCAAAGAACTCCTTCAGCTATGCCATCACTGACAGATGTTCAGTGGCTGCTATGTAGATCTGACTCATAAATACAGTGGTACAATAGATGAGGTACAAGGATCTGGAATGTAAAAGGCAGTTATATCATGCTATATTGCAGCAATATAACATAATTTAGCTCCTTTCTTCAGCTCTGAAAATAAGGAACATGTAGAAAATATTTCTCTGTTGATTCTTAGTCTCAGTTACTGATAAGATTACTAATTATAATGGAAGAAAAGGAACCATTTTCTGGTAAGTAATTATCAACTGTTGAGAGCCATTTATAAGGAGAAGTATCTGAGTTCCTAATCTTTTACTGATATCTCAGGCCAGAAAAGTGAAAGATATAAAATTAAATCCCGAGTTTGAGTGCAGCCACCAGTAGTGCTTGCCAGTGTTTTCAGATGAAATGCCTGTGCAGTAACTAAGTGTGATACTCAGTGTTTTGATACTTTCCATCTTACTGATATCCCCACTACTGTGCCCAAATGAGCAGGACTTCTGGTGGCTGCAGAAATAGACTCCATGATCCCAATGACACGATTTCAAATTCAGAGAAATTGATGACTAAGTTTATGCTTAGGTTCTAGTTGACTTTTATATTACCACAAAACTGGCTTCCCTGAAGTTGCTGGGGAGGGAAGCCTGGGAGGGAAGCCTGGAGGGCTGAGAGGCTCATCCAATTAGTGGAGCCATTTGCAGACTGACCAATTTGAACCAAAATGAGGGCGTTCAAAGATTTTGCTTGCGTTTGCAAAGGGTTGTGTATGTTTCCACTGACTCATGGAGGAGTCTGACTTTGGAAAGCTATTTTAAATTAAGAACAAGTATTCCAAAATACTGAGAATATTCAAAATCAAACTCGTCTACCTTCTGTAATAGCCATATTTTCCACCTCTCGAGAAGACTTGTTTCAGTTTCAAAGAGAAATAATGACATCCAGAGGCATTTTACCTCCTCAAACCATGCCCATGTTTGTTACATTCTTCAGCTTACCTGCCCAGGCACCAAAGCAGAAAATACTTAGAGAACAGACCACCACTTAGCATGGCTCAAACTGCAGGTGTGTTCCATTTACAAATGCTTGAATTTGCATGTAAACTTCCCCATTTGCATACTCTGCTCAATAGGCCTGCTGACAGAATGCTAGAGATCCCAGTTTCCTATTAAGAAACTCAGCGTAGTTATTAGGGAGTTAAAAATATTGATTAAAATATTTAATCAGAATATCAATAAGAAACTGCACTTATTTTTTGAACAGTATAAGTATTACATATATTTACAGGGCATAGTTGTGTATTTCTCTTAAAAAATGGGAAATAAATCCTTCAAGTCCTGCATCCTGTCTATAAATTCATATCTATATGGTGTAAATGTAATATGTATACCTGTATTGTCAAACCCTTAATGTTTTTTAGAAACATTTTTGGTTCTTGGCAGAATAGAATTAATAATAAAAAAGTAGTGATGTATATGTTAATGAGGTTAGTCTTCTAGTTCAGCCTTCAAAATCTGCCTCTCTTTAGCTTAGATTCTGGTTACTTTCTGTAACTCCTTATTTCAAAATCAAAGCTTTCCTTATTAATTCTTTGTCTGGCATTTCTCTGACCCAAAAATGTCAGTATTTCCATTCTGCTGTTCATACTCTTGGGGGTATTGCTCTTGTAGCAGCACATGGGAACCTGAGTGAGGGACTGACTTCCATTGTGCCAGGTACTGTCCGCACACAGAACAAAAGCTCTTTAAGGTCTTTAAGCTTGTTAAGTGCTTTGGGCTAAAAAGCTTTGAGTGGATATAAAATATTACAGCTCATTTACAAAATTTGTTTAAAAAGATAATCAGGTTCTAAAGGGAGCTGATTCAACCATTGTGTGTAGTAATATCTCAGATTTCACTGTGGTCCCTGGTGATTTCACAACGATATGTGCAACACTTAATCCTCACTTATACTAAAGCCAGTTTGCATTGCTTTTACAATGAAAAGCTTAAAGTAAATGCAAAAATGGGCCCAGGGGATGCATTCTTTTCCTGCTGCTATGGCCAACGATAGGGTTGAAAAGAAATGGATGCTTGGAGCTATTAATTCTCCTCAGGCATGGGAAAGGGCCCAAAGAGACCAAAGAATCCATCTCCTGCTGATGATCCCTGCAAGTGTTGCCACCTTCTTTCCTCACCATCTTTTCTCGTCTGCTGTGATGTTCTCTAACTGTCCTTCTGTACTTGCTTTAAAGTTTCCACTTGGAAAGACATATTCATCTGTCTAAAATGAACTATGTAGAATTATCCAATTTATGAACATCTGGTGACTCCAGGAGATTTTCTGGAATTCTTTTCTAGCAAAGCTTTAATAGTTGTGCATGAAGTCATAGCCATCCAAGGGCTCTCAGACTGGATTGTGCTTAGCTCAGTTGTTAATATCTAGAAGATAATAATTTAATACAATTATTAACCTAGTGGTTCATCTACTCTGCTCTCTCATTTCCTGCAGGAGCTTGTGGTTACATGGAGAAGATACCATGATGCTTCTCCAGTATATCCTGTTAATTTCCATCAGACTGGAGTTTATAAACTTTTTGAGCCTGAGATGGTATGCTGGTGTTTTTCACTCTTATGGCTCTTTATCTCAATAATTTGTCTAATGTTTTTTGAACTTAGGTAAAATTTTGGTAGCTACAGCATTCTATTGCAAAAAGGGTTCATCACTTAATAACCACATGCAGAGTGAACTAATAATTGTAGCTTTTTACTTATTTCAGAATCTGCCATCTGACCAGTTTCTTGGGTTCCTTAATTCTTGTGTTATGAGAGGTGATGAACCACTGGCCCTTCCTCACTGCCTCTTTGAAGATCTTCCCCATGGCCCTACTCCCATCAAACCCCTGCTGCTGCAGCCCAGCTCTCCAGCTGACGGTGAAGTCACTGGGACCAAACCATCCCACAGAGACATGACAACTTGTGTTAGCACCAAGTCACTTTGGCAGAAACAAGATACATGACCAAGACAATTTTTGCTAATAAAGTTATAACTTTTCATGTGTTTTAGGTTTGAAGAAAGTTTTGTGTACCAAAGCCATCAATTACATTAACTTAAGTAGGTAACTGGGGTTGAAAAAACCAAACCAAACCAAACCAAACCAAACCAAAATTCTACATAACCATTAGTTCATCAGTGTTTTAAAGAGCATTTACTGCATCAACAAGGATTTACAATATTGCTGCTTAGGTTGAACATCTGCTGCTATTTCAAATCAGTGGAACAGCTATGGTTAATGTCATGGCTCTCACAAGCAGGATCACAAGGCACAGAAGGAACCTGGCCACTTAGCCACCCAAAATACTATCTGTTTGGGACTCCCCACCCCTAAGTGTAGAATAGCTTGAGCATTAGGTATTTTTAATTTGTTATAACTTGCGAGCAACTGGCTATACTGGCAACTGCAAAGAGCCTGGGACTGTATCACAGCCTAATAAAAGCCCCAGTAAAAGTTTTAAACTAGTTCACACATCTGCAGTCTGATGGGGGGCATTACCTAATGTGTGCTGTTTCTGTTGTGCTCCCCACTATCCCCTTGACTGTCACAGGGGAAAATGTGTTACTATGATGTCCCCCAGGCAATTTATAGCCTTCTCTGAGCCATCATCACCATCTTCAGATAAACCTCATGAGAATTTATTAGAGGGATATAGGTAATTCTCTGAAGGGCCTATAATTCTCACTTCTCAAGGTTCTTTGAAAGCATTATAACCTACCTCCAGTCCATGGATACCTTCAAAGTGAGATAAAAATACATGTCTGGTATTTTTATACCTTGGATAAAAGAAATCAGGGCAGTCCTTTGGGTCCATCCAGTGTTTTAAAATGTTTGTCCTTCCAAGTGCTATGTTTTCACCACACAATCTACAAAAAAAATTCCATAATTAATTTCCAATATATGAAAATGGGGACATTTAAACCTGTTGACATCCAAGAGGGTGGGGATCTCTTAATAGCTCTGAATATCAATATATAATGAAGTAGATTGAACTAACAGTGTTGGCAACCCTTGCTTCTCATATTTAAAGGTGTTCTGTGTTCAGTGGGACTTATAGTGGGACTGCAAAACATTTCATGGAAGGATAAGGTGTGTCTTTAGATTTTGCCCAACAGAGGCAGATTTTCAATGGTCAAAGGTGTAAGAGGGAATTCAAAGGTGCAGTTTTTTATTTTAAATGTAGCAATACAGCTCCTTTACTCAGCCCTTACACTCACACCTCAGCATGTTGCATGTGCTTCCCAGGAACCAACTTTCCAGCATGGCAAAAGACCCTGCATTATAAAGCCATCCCAGTACCCTTCATTTACAAAGCTTCCTATATTTAAAGACCCATTTTAAAGATGTACAAGCTGCCTTCCTTTCCATTTTCCTTCCACTCAAAGGAAGTCATTACAGTTAAATGCTGAGGGGCCGGGGGGAAGCAATGTCTGGCAGGGGCTGGTCAAAATTTCCTTTGAACTCTGATGAAGAACATTTCCACTCTGTTTATTACTAAATCCACTGGTCATAGATGATCCAAGGCTCATAAACTCGGGTATGATGGAACTCTCTAGGGAACTATCAGAGGGAGAGAGAGAGAGAGGGAGAGAGAGAAAGAGGATCTGCATGTGGTGCACGTGTATATGTGTGTGTTTGTGTGTGTTATTTCTCTTTTATCCTGGCTGTGAGAAAAATAGTGATTGAATGACAATAATTGTTCTGCGCTCTCAGTAAAGTAATGGTACATGGCCGATATTCTCTCAATGAAGAGAAAGACACTCATTAAAGTATCAGCATCACCTCTCTTTTCCCCTAGTTTTTCTGATCTCTCTGGAAGTACCTCCTTTATACCTTGGAGCCATTTTATGGATTATTATAGACTTTTCAGTAAATATATATCAGACAAAAAGTCTGTCTGGCATCACAAAGTAAACCCAACCTGCCAAATTCAGGAGGAGGGAGAAGCCCTAATGCTTTTATTCTTTCTTTTCTTTCTCTCTTCAGCTACTTTAATTCATTACCTCACATATGAATTCTGTTTTTTATCTTCTCTTGAATTCCTGGGCCATATAAGTTTCAATCCTACTTGAAAATTATTATCTTCAGTCCATCTTTATGTCAATAGGAGCTGAAAGATTCAATTGAGCAGGACCAAAAGAGAAGTGGCTGATGGCAACACAAAACTCTGATCCTGGAAACCCCTGCTCAGTTGCCATTTCTCTGTAGAGATCTTTTTGCTACATTATCACAAGATTTTTTATTAAATTCCTCTGAAATCAGTTCAAAGAAGGAAATGTCAAGCTACCAGTAATGCCACTCCCTGTGGTAGGAGAGAAACCACAGTTCCCAAGGGGGTTTTGATGATATTTTATCCCCTGGCAGCTAAATGCAGAACAAACTATGAAGCAGAAATTGGCACCTGGGTCTCTTTTTCCCACTTACTACCACAGAGAGGTAGATACAGGACCATCTCTCCAGTCTCACAGGAGCAGGGTACCAGTGGCCCCAAGGTGCTGGTGGATGCCAACTGCAGTAACTTCAGGCAAAAGTGAGTGCTGAGTCCAGCTTTCCTGTATTCCCAGGAATTCTGTACCTCCTGGATGTTATTTTAAGAACAAAACAAGACTCCACTTTGCCTTGGAAAGGGCTAACAACAGCATTCCTTTCAGATAAGGACACAGTGAATCCCCCTTTGACACAAAAGCTTCAGAGAAAAGCCTAGTTCAGTCAAAGTCCTGTTCTCAGTGTCTTATTTGTACAAATAGGCAAGAAAATTTCCTGGTCAACATGCAGGTTGTTTTGGAGTGCTGCTCTGGAGCAGAATGGAATGGTCACTGAAGGGCAAGGCACAATCAAAATCTCCTGGAACCTACTCACTGACAATTTGAATCTTGACGCTCCAGGAAATGTTATTTAGAACTTCTTGGTACAAACACTTTAGAAAAAAATGGTAATTTAAAGGGACTTAAGTATATATTTTTGCTTAAAATCTAGCTAAGGACTGCTGAACCAAAACCCAAACTCTCTGGTCATCAGAAGTGCATATTTGGTGTGACTGAAAAATAAAATGCCTGTCAATTGCTTTGTAGATAAACCTCAACCACAGCACAGTAAACATTAGGGAAAGTCTCACAAGCTTTTTTGTCAGCTTTTATTGGTGGCAGTTTATAAAAGAAAATTTATGAAAAAATAAAAGATTAACTTCCATCTGCCTTGTCAAGTCTTTATAATTCCCTGGTTTTGCTACATAGTCTCCTGAAAATAGAAGAACCATTCAGAAAAGTGATTTACTCAAACAGCTCTTTCCAAAGTGAAAGAAATAATAAATGAACACAAACCAAATAAGTTTAGCACTTGTATTTGTTCTCATCAACAGAGCAGGTTGCAAAGAAATAGGGAGAGTTTATTCACACTAGTGCTTTTGCTTAGATGTGTATTTCCCTATTTGTGTGTTTGTTAATTCCTTTTCTTTGTTGTTTGTGGAATAAAATAGCATACAACATGGCTGAACACAGAATTTTATTATTACTGTAATTATGTCATCTATTACCATCATCTTAGCATCCAGTAAAGATTGGGACGTGCTTGGCATGGTTCAAACATAAACTAATGAACAAGTCTCTCATTTAAACAACATATGCTGTCCACATCTTGGTAAGATACAGGAGACGGGACTGGAACTCAGCTGAGATGACAGAGAGGGAAAGAGTGACGGCTGAAGGAATAGCCAAATATAATAAATACCTATTAAAATCAATAACAGCTTTTCCATCGGCTTAAGTAACTTTTGGACCAAATCCTAAGTGTACCATTTGGAGGATTTATAGGTTTCTTTTAATAGACACGAACAAAAGTCTTTTTTATTAAATTATGCCTTTGCTGCTGTGGCTTATGGAAACGGCATGCATATCTCCTAGCAGTGTGACGGACCTCAGCTCTGACAACACTTGTGGATTTGTTCAGCTTCACGTGGTGAATAGGCTTAGTGTATGAAATTTAGCATGTGTACAGGGCTGAGGCTTTTCTTAATTGTACAATAATTTTATCTGGAGATGTACCAAATTCAGACCCTCTTTGCTCTGACATTTGTTTTTGTGTTCAACCCTGAGTCTCTCTTTCTGGTCCCTTGAACTAGCATTTGTGTGCAGAGAGCACCGTGGGGAGCTGTACCTGGGCAGATCAGAGTGATGGAGTCTCACAGAGAGGCAGCACAGAGTGGGGGCCTCTTGCTCTCAGGCTGACAACTGTATGGATGATGAGGGACCATCAAAAAAAAAAGAAAGCTGAGCCTGCTGAGTGCTTTGGAAGAATGGCTATGCTCCAGAGAATGTTTTCTCAACCTTGAAGCTCAAGTAAGCAGACACATCCCTTGAGAAGCTTAAACTTGAGATAAAAATCATATTTCAAAACCAGTTCATTTGGGTTCTCCTATCGGACAGGTTTACATCACTGTGCACTCATCATGTGGATTTTCCAACTTCCAAACAGACTCAGTGGGCTGAATGGACAACCTGTGTGCAGGGTCATGTGCACAACATGTAGGTGATAAAGTACCTCAAAATACTGTTTCATGATACAGTGAAGTTCATCTGTCACTGCTCTCTCAAAGGGATGGTGTTCCCCCAGCACTACCTCCTGCTCCAGCATTTGCTTTAAAGGGCAATCTATTCTATAAAAAATACTTTCAGACAAATCACTTTTGTTTTTTTTCCCCTCAGTCTCTGAGAACTTTGCTCTTGAAAACAGAAATAAGATTTAGCTGAAAAGTTTCCTGAAACTGGTGAGAAAAAGACCCAGTTTTTCTCTACAAAGCTAGAATCACCAGATCCTACAGCTATTTTATTTCAGTTTGTCACCTTAGTTCCAGAATATCTACAAGATCCATGAAGTAATACTTCTTCCATGCTAATCTAAAAGATAAACCAGAAGATATTGCAGACTCACTGACAATCAGAATATTCAGAAATTTTAATTATCCCATGCATTGCTGTCCTTTGCATTCACCTGGCTTCCTCTTTTAAATTTTTCACATCTTCAAGTTTAAGGCCGCCTGTGAAAAGCAAGGATTGTTCCAGATGAATTTAAATTAACAGAAGAAAGCAGGACAACAGAATAGAGAGGTGTAATGTGCCTTGTGGGGAGAAAAACAAACAAATAAAATAAAAAAGGAAAACAAGGGATCTGGTGTAGAATGTCCCTGTTAATCTCTGCCAGAAAATTGAAGGCACTGCAATTTAGAAGACTAGAAAACAATCCACTAGTGAAATTCTTTCAGGGTTCACAACCATGTAGTTATGTCCTTATTTTTTCAAATTCCAGTATTGTACAATTCTAAATTCCAGCCAGGAATAAATGTAGGTGTGCCAAAATACTGTGAGGAAGATTAATTTCAAATGTTTCTGGACTTAACAGATGCTGGAAGTGGAAAGAAACTCACAAGAAATCCATATTGCTTGAGATTTATTGACAAATTTGCAGATCCCAGATGTTTTAATGATTTATGTAAGCTGCAAATATTTGAAGGCTTATCCAAAATCAATTCCAAGATTTTAAAAATTTGTCTATCACTTATCTTAATGGACCACTGAATATGAAGTGATGAAGTAAGTCTGTTTGCCCTTAAAACACAGAACAGCTGATGAGGACAATGGGAAAGCTAGGCGGGGATGGGATGCTTGCTCAGGTCTGCTCTTCAGCTGGAAACCCACACAACCCATGCAGTAGAGAAACACAAATTTGAGCATAGATGGGATACCTACATCCTCAGCTTCCATTGATTTTATTCTCAGGATGGGAACCTGCATTGAAGTTGAGCTCCAAGGTGGCAGCTGGGTCTGTAACCTTCCTGCTCTCCTATACTTTGTACACAGTCAGCAGCCATGGCACTGATTCTGCAGCCACAGGAACTGTTCTCTGGGTGATGCTCTCACAGTGGTAGCACAGCAGGGGAAAAAGTCAAGTATGCTTTAAAAGTTACTATCAAAGTTACTTTACCTCTTTAAAATGTGGAAAACCTTATTCTCCTGGCATTAAGATGGAACAATTTAAAGAACAAAATGCATTCAATATTTTGCATGGAGTGACTTCCATCAGACTTTGAGGGAAGTTTATAAATCAACAGAAACCACTTAACTGCAGCATTTTCATGGGTCCAGAGGAATTCTAAGCAAATAGCAGGTTTGCAAGAATGAAAAGTCACTTATATTATACACACAATCTAATGTTCAAAGGAGTGTAAAAGATGCTTAAATGTTAATATTTTATGCAGCCTTCGCTCTCAGTAGTAATTGCAAGCCATTAAAAAGAATGTTAAGCCAAAGCTGTTAGCACTGGCACAGCCCCAAGTAAACACTGAACCCTCACGGAAGGGGGTTAATTGGTACAAGAAGAGGTAATTTATTAAGGAACACTGAAGCCCTGTGTACACCCAAAGATCAGACCAAACTGCAAATGTCTTGTGTGAATATTGGGTCTGATAATCTGATTTTTTCCTACGCTGCACTTTGGAGTCTCAACCCATGCAAAAAACTGAAAAAACAACTCTTTTTTTCTACGTGGCTCCAATAAACCTTTACCTGGTGCCCATCAGTCTGCTCCTTCCCCACCCCAATCTGCCCTGGAACGTCTGTCATGTGCTGGGAAGAAAAGCCAACATGACAACCAGACCAAGGGTGTGGGACCCATGTTGCTTTCTTTCACTAAATTTGGCATACTGTGCTAGAGCCTTGATAGTCTTGCATAGATCCATTTAACTTTTTCTGGACTGACAAGCTTGTCTTTTTATGAATCTTCTTAAAAGTCCACTTTCCACTAGGTTTCTGATCCCTTAAGGCACAGTAAGGTAAGTGGAAGTGGATAGCAGTCACTTCTTCTCACCCCACTGTCTCATAAACTTTTTTTTTTTTTAAATGGTGGCTCAAAAAACCACGGTTTAGCTGTTCAAAGATCAGGAGTGGAGTTCTCCCTTCAGCTCTCTACGTGCCACTGTAAATCTGGGATGCACCCTCTTTCCAAAGAGTCTGGGGAGCATTGTTCAAGTTGCCAGTGCTCCTTTAAAATAAAGCCACCTGCAAAATCCACAGACTCCAGAGACAAATCCAGTCTCCCAGCTGAAAGAAAGGGTATCGACTTCTTACATTTCCCTTTCCCTGGCACAACCTCTTCCTTGGTCTGCAGTGCAGATGTCTCCTACATATCTGCTGTTTCAGTTTTATGAGAAAGGTGCACAGAGCACATGGCAGACGTGAGCTTTGGAAAGGCCAAACTTTATTATTTAGTATTTAGAAATTTTGTACGTAAAGTCAAATTCAAAGCCCATTGAGGTCACTGGGAATTCTCCTGCTGTGCTCAGCAGGGTTTGGATCAGGACCATGAACTAGAATATCTTGAAATCAGTGTTTAAAAGCCTAGACAAAACGAAAACAGATTTTTGAAACCCTACCCCCTCCCATTCTATGTTTTGCGTCCCATTGAAAGGTAGCTCAAATGCAGGAAATGAGGAATCTGATGGCTGCAAGGTTTTATAGCTCTGATCCCCAAATTTTCTTCTTGATCTCTAAATGAAGCAAGTATGGTTACATCTGTTCAAGTCATTTTATTAATCTAAAATCAAAGGGAAGACACTTCTCTGACACACTAAAGCAATTTGTAATTTTGTCTGTTTTGACATAGTTCATTTTGCATTATAAATGCCCATTATTTGGGATGGGGCCCTTATTTCTCATACAGAAAATTATCTGCCCCTAAAATCGCACCTATACCTTACATTTTCATAGATCTGACTTAAAGAATAATTTAATTTCACTCACTGTAGATCTCACCCTTACAGCTTTTTACTGTTGTCATGTACTTTGGATGACATATGACAGAAAAAGAAAATCATACTTTAGTGATTATAAGGAGTTCAAATTTTCTGATTTTAGATTCTCATATAATAAGTCCAAGCCAAGCCTTAGTCTCAAGAAAAAAGCTTTGGGAGTTTTTATGCAGTACTTTTTTCACTTCTAATTGCTGATTCATAGGACTTAGCACAGATTTTTTGTGTACAACTGAAGCAGCTTAAAATTAGACTCAGATTAATATCCAATTTTGAATAGCAGTCCTCATCATTTTAGGTTTCTTTTGCTGATTCAGTTATTATCTTAATTTATTTTCTCTGCTTTCTTTTTTATTTATCATTTTTACTCTTTACCTATAAGCCCTTGAGGCTTTCAAAACAGTGTTCAAATATTTGTCACTCTGTTGTTTTAAAAACACTATTCCAACTCTTAATTTTCCAAAAACATGTCATCCACAACATTTTAGCTTACTCCAGTCTTTATTTTTTCAATTCTCATATGAGCAGAGCTGCTTAGTTCTGAATTGGAAGTAAATGCAAGTAGTTTATTCGAAAAAAAAGCTACTAGATAGAATCTAGAGGATCCCTACACACACAAACTTCTAAGTCAGAAAGTTGCTAAGAATAGTTGCAGTAACATATGTTAAAAATATTATTCTCTCAAATATAAACCTGTTGTTCATTAATTCAAGGGCATTAATGGAAATTCTAGAACTTGCAATATTTCTCTGATTTTTTTTTCATTACAAAATACCAAAAAATAAAAGTCTTCAGTGTTTCGGGGGTTTTTTGTTTGTTTGTGTGTTTTTCTTGGATAGGAAGAGAGATCAGAGCATTCAACAATGGTTCTGTAGTACAAGGCAGCACTAATAAAGATTATTCTGCTCTGTCTGGTCCTTGCTAGGTAGGTTTCCTGCTTGGGCATCTCTCATAACATTCTATCTTGTGCAATTCCCTTTCGACATACTGTGTAGTTTTCTTTAGTCACTTTAGGTGGCTAAAGAAGTTCACTGTGGAAGATGTAACTCATCCAAGGAGGAGCTCAGCTACCAAAAATCTTTGCCTTTTTTTCATGGCTATGGAACTCAACAGTCAGGTATGGATTAAAAAATAAGTTACACAGAAGGTTTCATTTTAGCACAACAAAGTGTCAACATTCCCATTTAGCACAAGCAAATCTGAAAGGAATCTTTCCCTAAATATTATGACATTTCTTTAAAACAGTAATTTATTGTGATAGAGTCCAATTTTGTACAAAACCATTATGGACCTCTAAAATTCCCCAGGTGTCAGAAAGTTTTTGTTCAAGTTGCCTGTGTCTTATAACACCTTCTGGGACACATATACACCATGGTGGGACTGAGCAGGTACATGCAACAAAGATTAGCATTTGATATTTGTACAGGATCACAGGGTAGCAGATACCTTGCAGAGGAGTACAATAACAAATATATAATGTCCTGCACATACAAGATCTAAGGAACAGGAAAGAAGCAACTTCACACAAGGGTTTTACCATGAGCTTGAATTTCTGTTGAAGGAGGTGCATTTGGAGAGCTGCATTTGAATTCAAAATACAATGAACTTCCCATGACAGGTTATTTTTGCCTTGTACACCTATTGTTAATAAACCTACTTTGAGCTGGAGACTTAGGAATTAATAGTGAACCTCATGTGCACCACCTGAAGACAATAAGATGCTTTCTATTCTATTCTATTCTATTTCTATTGAGACAAATAGATTGAGGATAAAACTTACTCAGTTTACTACTATCATTCCTAATGATATGAAGAGTTATTGCTCTGACAGGCAACAAAAACACATTTTCATCAGAACTATTCTTCAATACATTATTTAAGTTTGTTTCTATTTCAGCCCTTTTGTAGGCTGAAGAAGAAGCAGTATTTTAGCTAGGAACCGTGTATCATGACATACAATGTTATCAAGAGCAGTATATGCCTTTCAAAGCAGATATAATGCTCCACTTGCATTCACCATATGAGTTCACTTTTGAAAATAAATCTTCAGATAACCCACAAACAGGGAGGCAAAGCCAGGGAGAAGCCAGAGGCAGCAGAGTTAGTGGATATAAAGCGGGCTCTGGGGAGAGTCCTTCTAATGTTACTTACACGTGCATATATAATGCTCTTCTGCTGAAACATAAAGATTTATCTGTTTTATGTGCACATATGGCACAAACCACATTAATGAAAATATGGTATTATTTCATACAGGAGAAATAAATAAAAAGATGATTCCTAAATTTCAAATTCAGATGTTCAAAAGGTAAGAGACCCTCATTATGACCTAATGTTCTCTGGTTTTACTCTCTTCTGATCCTCTCCTGCCTGGAACTCCCTGTATACAATCTGGGTCTTTAGCTACATGATCACATGCTATCCTACACAAAATCTTTTTTTCAGTCTGTGTAGATTCAAGGGAGAAATGATGGCAAAATGCTGATGAACTGCCCTCTGCATCGTCTGTTTTAGATAAATCTAAGATTTTTCAAAAAATTAATCAAAATCAAAATCTGTTCAAAACTGATCCAAAAAATGGATCTGCATTGACTTAAAAATTTTGCTTCAATATGTTCATCCAGCTATGCAACACGAATGCATGAGGAGAGACAGAAGACATAAAGATTTATTGGCACTCATTTAGGTTGATGTACATAACTCTCTCATGTTTTCACCACTTATAATACAGTCATCCCAAAATGATGCTGCTAAAACCTGTGTTTCAGATCATATCATCATGTGCTTAGACTGTATGATTCACTCAGTAATTTACAGAAATTACAGTTTAAGAACTCCATTATACAAGATATGTTCAGATTTTACATATTTCAGACCTTTTCCTTGTATATGGTCTATGCTTAAGAGACCAGCCAGGTGCTTTAGCTACTGGCTCCAGCTAACTGGGACTCAGCAAAAGACATTAAAACTTCAGATTGGAATCTCAAATCACTTTCCTAAACATAAAAATGCCATGATTTTAAGGCCTTTTCTTCCCTGACTCTTCTGAACTAGGAGCAGGTCAGGTGGGAAACCTGGGAAAGATTGCTTTCCAAACCTTGCATTTTTAGTTTGACAAGCAGTAAGATAAATATCTGAAGTACATCATTTATCTAAAATGAAATATTGTCCATTTTGGCCATAATACTGTGATGAGAACTTCCAGATTCTAAAAAGATGGGAAGCGATGATATATATGTAGGATGCTTCAGATTCCTTAATGACGCATTTTAAAACAGGGTGATAGTGCAGGGTGCTGGGTAGAATTCCAGTAAATACTAATTAGAAGTCATCTTTTCATGAAGAAAACTGAAAGTGATTTTATTCCATAACAATTTCTCATAGATGAAGTGGGAGAATTCCACTCTTATGGTTCTGGACAGGAATTCAAGATATCAGATTTTGCCCTTATCACAATTTCAGGTTTTTTTCTTGCTACCTTGCTGAAGGAAGTCTCAGAAGTAAATCTTATTCCAGCTTGGATCAGTAAGAATTCTTTAGCTGGGGCAGAATTTCCCCTTTAATCATTTTGTGTCATGTCTAAAGCGAGCACTTGAGGAATAATGCCATTGTGATGTCTCTTTTTTTAAGTAACAAATGTTTTGGTGTGTTCATGCTTGCTATTTGGAGGTGAAAGAAAAGAATTCTTAACCACTGATAAAACATGGTTGCCCCACCTCCTTACTATCCCACTTGTTGATCCAGTTTGCACGGACAGAATATCTCAAAGGAAATTTCTAATATTATAGACTACATTAAGTATATGAAGAACTAAAAGTAAAACTTTTGCAAGGCATCAAAATTTTCACTCGGTAGATAAGTTTGATGGGAATTTTCAGGTTTATTTTATTGTGCTTCTACTTTTTTTTGCCAGAACTTACTTATATGTAGGTATACATTTCTACCTCCTGATCTCTATATCTGTCATATTCCTTGATAGTCATGACCACAGTAAGGAGACATTTCCTTTCTAATAGAAAAGAAAGACAACAGTCTTCCTAAAATGCTTTATCCTGGATGATGCTGTAAGGGGTGGAAGGACATGCTCTGGGACTACTTGGATTAGAATATAGCTGATGTTCTAAGGAAAAAAAAAAAAAAAAAAAAAAAAAAAGAAGTGCACTGGGTTTGCATAAAACCACTTTTTCTTTAACATGCTCACATCTGACCTTCTTGTTTGGACAGCCTTTGACACCCACCATAGTGTCTTCTGGGAAGAGGTCAAGCCTATTTGGTTTTTAAATAGCAGTTAAATTACAGAGTCCACACTAGACAGTCAAACCTATTTGCTTGAGTATCTTTAGGGTGTGTTTCAGCCCAGTGGCAAGATGTGTCTGGAAAAATTTTGCAAGAGCAGATGTCTTGAAGGTGCAGTATTATCTCAGTCAGACCCAATCCAGCCTGTTGCTGGAAACACCTGAACACTGCCAGGTTCATGTACCTTTGGTGAGAAGACACATGTCTATCCCTCCTCTCTTGGACACTGAATCTGTAGATGGGAAACACTCTGCTCACTGCAGAAAAGTTTTCCTCAAGGCTATTTTTCCAGCTTCTACAAGGAATTATTGGACAGTCAGGATCAGGATGGGATTAATATCATGGAAAATTTCCTGTTTCAAGAACTGAGGTGCTCTGCCCTTTATTTTTGGTAACATTTTCACACCTGAACCAGGAAAAATAAAATATTTGGTTCCTCCTTCTTCACCAGATGTGCAAAACCCTGAATTTCTGGATATAAAGGTATCATATGAGCTCCAGATCAGTGAAGCATGCCTGTGTATGAATTCAGAATTCCCAGCAGGCTTCAGGAAGAGATATTTTTCTTTCAGGGGATACCATTTGTTTCCCATTATAACCACCTTCTGTTAACATTTTTCTGAGATGAGACCTTGTATCTAATTGTATTCATCCACAGCTCAGCCCATGACTGACTTTCCTGGCACCACATGTCTGTGTTTGTCCTGACTCCAGATACTCCAGGAACTGCGTGACTATCTATGGTCATTTCCTTCCCGCCTATCCAAAAAAAAAGACCTCTCTGGGAAGAGATAATTGAATTTCCTCCTACCTGTAAACCAGTAATAACTTTATGTAGTACCACAGAATGATAATGGGCAGCTGTAGAACAAAATGCCTTCAAAATTAAGTGGGACATCTCTCAGTTGCTTGTGCAACCCTTCTTCCTAAAATGAATTGTTTCATGTCTCTAAATTTACCCTTTCTGAGAACCCCTTCTGACTGAAGATGGAAAAGGATTGCCTAGTTTAGTCCTTTCAGCTTTATTCATTTCTGCTTCATATTTTCCCGTATTGGGTATTGGTGTACTTTGCAACTGCTTGAAACAATTGCCATCTCTCCTGAAGCTTCTATATCCTTTTGTTTGCTGTTCCTTTCTTGCTCACCATTCTGAGAATATGAAACTCAAACATTTAATAGACACTTTCATTCAAATCACATCTCTCTCCTAAGCCCTCAGTCTGCTTTTCCCTACTGGTCAGTATTGTGTGTAACAGCTACTGCTAGAGTAGCCCCCTTCTGTTTTTGAGAGAAAACATTTTCAGTACATTTGTCATAAAGATTTCAGCTCCTGCCTCACCCACCAGCTTTAGTAGTGTTCTGCTTTTTCTCTTCTTCTTCTTCTTAAATATGTTCACACTTACAGGCACACAGAAAATTAATTTCTCAGGTTTTCCCAAAAATACAGTTTGGTGTGTCCAATCCAGTCCTTACAGTCATAGGGAACAGCAAAAAAGATACAACCCTTCCAGCAGTCCACAAAACATATTGTGGGATTCAGATAATGAGTGCATAGATGCATATGTGCAAATATATATGTATATATATATATACAAGAACAAATGCCTCCAGTAAAGGACAGAAAAGCTCAGCTGTGTTTCATAGAACATGAGCAAGAGACTAAAAAGGCACCATGAATTGGTGCTGCTTGGCAATGGCAGCTTCTGGATAATCATAGCAAATATACACATCCTTGAACCAAAACAGACATACACTTAATTTTTTATTCTCTGTCCTTCCAGAATGAGCTAATCCCTTCTGTAGATAACATTTTCCTGTGATTTGTCTTTAAGCTTTGATTATGTGATAAAACTCTTTATCCTTTTCGTTTCCTCACTCCCCTGCTCATCTCTGTTTTCTTTAAGTTGCTGTCCAGATATGTTCTTTCCCTCGTAAGAACACACAACCCTTATCTAATCCATGACATTCTGAAATACTAAAAAGGGACTGATTTAAAGAAATATATTCACTGTTCCAGCAGCAGCAATACTGGTTTTTGACAAATTCTCTGTCTATAAATAGGATGAGCATCCAAAATTAATGGCAGTTTCCTTGCTGTGTTATCTTTCTGCATGAAGGCTGAATTAAGGAATTCATGCTTGCAAAGCTTGAAAGTTCCCATTCTGAACAAGATGCCAAAACTTTATCTGATTAAAGCAGTTTATAGGCCACTTTCCTGGGAACAGAAAAGGGTGGATGCAAATTGGAAGTCTAACTGCAGACAGTTCCATCAGCAAGGCTTGCAGAGAGTGCTGAAAGGATAGAGCCAAAACTAATCAAACAATCCTCGCTCACTTTGAAATAAATAGTTTTCCTCCTGGTGGACTTCAAGAACTGCTCTGCTTCACCCTGCAATGTATACGCTTCTTTGCTGCCTGCTAGGAAACACTGTCATCTTTTTTAAAGTTCTCTATTGTATCAGTATGAGAGCAGGGAAATTGCTTGCCTGCGAGGCAAATCGTAAGGCTTGAAGACTGCTGATGAACAAATCAGGCCCATTTTCCCTCTCATGTCTCAGGGCCCTGAAACTCTGAAGTGCTGGGGCTGAGCAGAACCACACCTGAAGTGCTGACCTTCGATATCTGCACTTGTGTGCCAGAGGAGAACTCCATGTGTTTGCCTCCTTCTGCAGTGAAAAACACTTCCAGAAATTTGGAGTTCACCTCCTATCTCAGACTGAGGGATCCCAGGTCCATAAAATGCAAAGAGCCTGACATTCATTTCAACTTATCTGTGTACCTTGATAGCTTGAGAAGGAAATATTTTTCTTTCTGAGGAGTTTCCAGGATAATTCATAGCTGTTTGCTTGGTGTTCAGATTTGCTGTAATATGCCCTACATAAATATGTAGACAGCTTAGTTTCATTACCTAGGTATCACTACCCACATGTTATTAAAAATAGATTGAAAGAGAGGCCATGTTCTTTGAAATACACTGTAGCTTCATCTGTCAGTTACTGAAGAAAGGTAAATTTACCTTCTATTGATCATTTCCTACTGACTTAGTGAAAATACTGAAAAAAAAGGATGAGGACTATCAGAAGCATTTACCAGATTTGACCCTGTTTTGCAAAACCAATGGAAACTCGCCATGCTTTAAAAGGTAAGCAAAAAAAGGTAGGAAAAAAAAAAGAAAAAAATAAAGATGCTAAAAATAAATTGGTAAAAGAGAAAAGTTCCTGTAATTTTAGGTTTAAAATATGAGCCTGAGTAATCAAGGAAAGTATTTTTACTGCCCTGTCAATATTTTTCCTGGAAGCTCTGGTAAATAGACTTTCTTTAGATCTGTAGTGTGCGTGCCTAATGGTCTTAGGTGTCTCTTACCGCAGAAAACTTTATCCTTAAGAAATACAGTAAACAGGAACTCTGTGGTTACGTAGTTCCTGAAAGAAAAAAAAAAAGAAGAAACATGTTCGCTGCCATGACACACAGACAATTTATACTGATTTAAGAAGAAGCTGTTCTCTTCTATTTTGAATCTTTCATGTCAGCCTTTGTTTCCATTGCATTAAAAACTTCTGTTTTTAAAACCTATCAGTGAACTGGATCATGTTTTCTCAGTCATTTGAATTAACATCCCCACAACCCCAGGAGCCCTGCAGAAGTGCTGGAAAGCAGAAGGGAGCTTTTTTTTTTTCTGCCTTTCTAAAGCTCTATTTATTTACTTTGCTGGAGAAAAAGATCAGCCATCTTCTATTCTGAATCAGCAGCTCGTAGAAGCTGGGACCCTTCCAAGACTGAACTAAGTTATAAAAATTGTCTCAAGACCACTTAGACACATAATTCTCCCAGGTTCTGTGTCACCTCAGTCACTTCTCTTTTTTTACCATTGTCTTTTCTTCAAAAGCTGCCACTTAAACCAATGAATTAAGACAGTATCTTCTTAGCTCTACACATCTGTCAGTCAGCTGCAGCTCAGCCCTACAACCTGCTTCCCTGAGTAATATTGACTCTACATTCACAGCAAAGCTCATTTTTCTATTCTCCCAAAAGGATGCACTGTTCAGTTGGCTGAGAAAGGGGCTGGCTGGCATTGCAAAGGGTGTGTTTGCAGGGGAACAAACCTCAGCACCCACTGTTGCTGCTCTGAGACGCAGAGCAGGTGCTCTGTCATCGTCCCTCATTGCTGTGAGCTTGGGCCGTTCTTCACCAGACAACTGATCAGGATAGTCAGAAAGAGTAAATCCTTCTCTTCACTCCTGTTAAAAGTAACTGTAATGTTAGGTAGAACCATAGAAAAATGTGACTGCAATGTTGCACAGAGATGCAGATGCATTACAGTAGTGCTACTTGGAAACCAAACAAGATCAAGACAATAATCAAAAGAGCAAAATTCTATTTAGATTCTGATGCATATTATCTCTAATGACAAATTCCCATTGTGTTAAACTCACTTTTAAAATTAAAAAATCACTTCATTTTTTTGATGATCTGTCATTTTGCTCTCCCTGCTGCTGGTGCAAGGTCACTCCTATGGAGTAGGAAGTATGTGAATGCAGTGTAGGCACAGCCTCAGGCCTTCCAGGCTGCGTTCTGGTGAAGAAGATTAAATTTGGACAAATACCACATTTTCTGTTCTGCAGTAGAGGTGACTGCTGTGTTGATGGGATGCCTAGGGTAGATAGGTGGGATCTGTGAGATGTTAAAGCACCAGTGCAAGGTCCTGCATGACCTGCTGCTCTCGTCACCCCGGTGCCAGGGTTGCTTCTCCGGGGAGAGAGGTGGCCACCATATGTTCAGATAAACCTCAACTCACGCTCAGGTTGCCTCTGCTCATCAGTAACATCAACACTGGCTTAGGCATTTTTTAAAAAGTGATTTTTATCTACCTGGGAAGGTAAAAAAAAACATTAAATACTTAGTGTGAAAAGCACTGCAAAGGCTGGGCTCGTGCTGCTGCAGCCTTGTGCCATCTACACTACTGGCAATATAAAGTGAGAAATGGTTGAGAAGATAGAGATACATAAACAAAAGTTCTTTGTCACCACAGTGAAAGTAGGGTTTCCTGCAGGTTTCCTGTGTTTTAGTCTGTTTTGTGCCAATGGTCTTGGTACTCTTATCTTGCCCAAGAGCCCTCTATTTTTTTAGTTAGTTTTCCACTTTGGCTCAATTGGCGTCACTGCAATTTCTCTCTGTTTCTCTTGGTCAGGGGATTTACGTATTGAGCACAGCAACTGAAGATGTTGAAGGAAGTCTATTGCACTATTGGACTCATATCTATGGCTTTGTAGGCTCTTCTTAGTTGATTTCATTTTTCCCAAGCACAGCTCTCATTTTTTTCAATCTATTTCCTTTGACACTGCAAAAAACAATCTTTCCGGTCTGTGTAGTCAGTGAAAAATATCTTCAGTGGAAAACACTGATATTTTGCGCCACATAAAAAGCCATGGGGATTGTGTCACTTAAAAAAAACATTGACAGGTTGACAAAAATTGGAGTTGAAAGAAGGGGAGGAGTCAGGTTTAATGAATTTTCACTTCAGAAAAAGTTGAGAAAAACCTTTTTACTAAAACTTTTCAAAATGCCCTATTACTTACAAAATAGTTTTTTAATTGTACTTTGGAACAATCTAATTCAAACACCACAACAAACACTGGGAAAATTGAGAGAAAAAAAAAATTGAAAAGAAACAAACCATACAAGAATTGATGAACATTTTTCAGAAGAATTTTCAAAATTTTGAATATCTAGCCAGATTTTGTATAAGTGGCAGAAGCACAATCTAAAACTTTTCTTCTGAATCCAAAACAAAAGTACCTTCTACCACTTCCAATCCAATGTTATAGTTAGATTACTGAGCTAAACCCCATGGCTGCTTTCAGTGACCTATGATAAATGAGAAAAAAACCTCTTCTTGTCTCATCCATTAGATGGTCCAATGAAAAAAGGGCAGAATTTTTGTGGAACTTATTCCTCAGAGAGTGTTTTACAACGGGTATTGTATTTTCTGTGCTTCCTAGGGGTCCTGTAGACAATGAATTCACATCTCTTCTAAGAAAAAAGAAGGATCCACAAATCTAGCACCTTCAGGGTGTAGTGTATCAGTAATTAATTGGCCTCCTATTTTCAGTACTGTTGTCTCTAAATAATTCATATCTCCAGTTCAACTCAAGTGTAATTAAGTCTCATTCTGGACTGGCAAGATCCCAGTCATTTTCATTATAAATTAAGACATTTTAGAGCAATTATGAATGAAAAATTAAATTGATTGCTTAGAAGTCATTTCTGGCACATAAATAGGTATCACAGAAGGTTGGGAGGGACCACTGGGGTTCATCTAGTCCAACATCCCTGCTCAAGCAGAGTCCCCTAAAACACATTACTTGGAACTGTGTCCAAGCACAAGATCTATTACCTCACAATGGTATCCTTCATGGGAATAATTGATAGATACTGAACTTCTCACAGAACTGAACTACAGTGCTTTAGGTATAGAATGACACCTCTGAGGTCAGGAATCACTCTTGTTTAATTGGGGTTGCGATCAGTGACAAGGTCAACATCAGCACAGGTTTGGGGACACCTCTTTGGGAGTGGTAGGAGGTCAGTTCATACCTTCCCAGAAACTGCAGCTTGCCCTGAAAATTTCCAGGGAATCTTCTAAACACCAAGATCTCAGGAGCAATATTACAGCATCTCTTACCAGCTTTTCTTGAAAACTTCATAGGTGATGATGCTTATGGAAGTGAAACTGAGGTAGAGGGATGAGTGGATGGAAAAGCTCCTCTGGAACAGCACGAATGCCCACATGGTGTTCATCTTTCCCCATAAGCCACCAAGGACAGAAGCTCTACTGCTCTACCACTCTGCTGCCTGTGGTGACCCTGCTCTGCCTTTCTGTGGTTTGCAGTACGGATGGGTCGAGGTGAGCCTTCCCTGGGTTCATGCGCAGCAACCCCATGGGTGCCCAAACACTCACAACTGCTGTGCCTCCCCAAATCTCATTCCTACCTCTTCATGGATGTCTCCCTGAGAACTGGCAGGGCCCCCTCAGTGATAGCTGTGCCTTTCCAGCACGTAGCAGCAGCGCTCTGATCCACCCACCAGCACGAGATCGGCTCCTATGAGCGGGGTTGTGCAATAAACAAAACGTTCACTGTATCCGAAAAGCTTTTCTCCGCTCAGCTTTCAGCTCTGTACTGTTTATTTTTATTCAACAACAAAAACAGATGTTTTGTGGTGTTTTTGCTTCTCCAGATGTACCACTGAAAGCGCTGTCAGCTGTTCAAAGTCGCTGCTGATTTTTGGAGAACAGAAAGAGCTGTGGGAAGTTAGCTATCTGGCAGTCGAAACTGAATTTTCTAGGTGCACAGTCTGCTTTTCTTCCAGTGGACACATCATGATTAAGGATTCACTTAGGAGTTCTTCGAAGGGTCCCAGTGTGGCTCAGGCCCTCAGTGCAAACTCTCAGCAAATTGGACCTTGGCGTGAGCAGAACATGTATTCACATTCGGATCACAGCTGCCAAGACACACAAATTCTCTGTGTGATCGCTTGGATTTCTGGTCTCTCTCTCATTGGGGAGGAAATGTCATGATCACATGGAGACTTAGCATGAGAGGCCACTGTAAAAAACAAATAAAATGGAACCATATTTTCTGACTGGAAACAGAAACACAGTTTACTCCCAGATTTTTACTGCAGTGGTGTTATTTCAAAGTATAAGTAATGTTACATTTTCCATACAAAGAAATATGCAAAGGTGTTTTGTTTGGTTTTTTTTTTTTTTTCTGGTTTGGTTTTGTCCAATAAAAGCAAAGGCCAAAAGAATCTGACTAAATTCTGCATTTAGATTTGGAGAGCAGTTTCCTCAAGTGAGCATATGTTGCTAAGATTCCATATTTAGCTCCATCTCAAATCCCACTAATGTGTTGGACTGTATATGTTCAGCAAGGTGGAGGATGTTTGTCATAATTTGTGGCTGGTATGAATCCATCACATTTCCAAAATATATATTTGGCTTTTAAACTTTCAACATGGGAGAGAGTCATGTAAGCCAGAAGATGATATTCCTGTTAACTTGAAAAAACAGAGTGTAGTTGCTTCCATATTCTTGCCTGAGGATCTGAAATCAATAGTGTGGTTTTTTAATTCAATTTACATATATGTGTATTTAGACTCTTCCACTGAAACTTAGCAGTCTCAAATGTCTTGTAAAGAACCGCTCTAGAGAGGAACTTGAAGGTTTAATCTTGAAATACACATCAATTATTTAATTCATATCTACACTGAAATGCGGACTGAAAACTTTCCTAATTCTAAAGCAAATAAGCCTGTTTCTGCTCTGCAGTGTGGATTTCTGTTACATTTTCTCTATCATCATTGTCTGTAAAACCCGTGTAAGTCAATATAGCCTCACAATTTCAGATTAATGTTTCCTTGGTTTATATACTAAGCATATCAATCACATCACTAATTTTATTACCGAAATTAATTCATTATTTTTGGCCATACTGCTTTGAGGAAAGAGAGTTAAAACTTGCAGGCTCAGCCCCTGATAGACTCCTTAGAAGTCTTCCTAGGTCAGGAATTAGTAATACACAGAAGCATTAGCCCCATACCTGACTTCAAAGTAGTTCACTGGGCAGATTGACTGGACTTCCATTAGTTCTACAGAAATGTGAAAACAGTTTTGTCTTCTTCTGAGCAAGAAAAAAACAATCCAGCTGAAATGTCAAAGAAATACAAAATGGAAAAGTACAGCATCATGAATTTAGAGACTGACTTAGAGCTTCTTTTTAACTCTCTTTTAATGCTAAAAGGGAGCCATGGACGACTTGATGCAGTGATGAACTTGATTGAAAAGGACCAAATGTAAAACTAAATAAGCAAACACTTTTTAAATTAGTGTTTCCTCCTAGGAAACACATCACCACGGAGGCCAGAAGTTCCTAAGATTATGAAAGGCTATTTGCTTGGGTAATGAAACCATTCAGAGTTACAAGTAGAGGTTAAGAAACCGATGGAAGAGAAACTTGCTTCCAGAAACAAACCAGTTTCAGAGTGATGGAAGACACATTCCTCCTGAGCAGATCAACCTAGATGTGCCTTCCATGCTTAGCTGCAGGCTCCTAATTGACACTTGGCTGTTGTCAAACAGTCTTATCAAACTGTAAACTCTTGGTTTGGTTCAAACTTTACAATTGTGATAGGAGAATTAAGTGTTTATAAAGAAACGCTCAGGACACAGTTCGACTGCTCTTGGTCTGTATCTCTTGTCACAGTGAACAAAGAGCATTCTTACTGAAGAATGTGTTTGCCACCAGAAAAGACAGAGTCAGGTATGCTCATAATTTCTGAGATGACTTTGTCTAAACTATTTTCAAAAATCTTCAGTAACAAGTGTCAACAGGCAGTCTGTCACACATCTGCTCTGTCCTCACACTGAAGTGCCTTTTCATAACTTTAAGTGAGCATCTCTGCTGCTACACCAGAAGTACATTATTTCTCACTTTCAGTATGCAAACATTTCAGTTCTCATTCTCTTTACAGGAGGCTATCCTGTATTTGAATATTGCTTCTGTGTTGTTCCTACCTTCAACCTACAAAATAACTGTTTTGTGCAGTCTCTTCTCCTGGGCTATGCAAAACAGAGTGCCTCTCATGATGTTCTTCATGAATCAGTTTGTATGGCTTATTTGTACTGTGTCTGTCTCTTCATGAAGCCTCTGCAATCACTCTGAGATTTTTCAAGTTCAAAACCAAAACTTGCTTTTTTCATGTCACAAAATTTCAGCATGACAAGTGACTGACCTGTAAATAAGATTTAGTGCTAGCCTGACTCAAATCAAAGAATATCTTTACCATCTCTTGCTTGTGAATCAAGGATACACCAAGGAAATAAGTGAGTTTTGTAGCAGAAACAGCAGAATTTTTTTTGAGGAAAACCACTCCACCAGCTGTTTCCTTTGACCTCTTATTCCCCATGTCCATTCCAAACATGTTCTCAAGCTGATTATGTTGTTACTACAAAGATTTCAGTATGTTTATTTTTGTCATTTGAACTGGTATGTTATCTAAAGATTTTTATTTACTGGAGAAGCTGAGTTTTTTTAAAACTCTTTTTCAATAAATGATCATCTTATCAACATTGTCCCATTATAATGACATTTACTACATTTCATTACAATAAAACTTTCAAAGAGTGGAGAAAGCAAGGGTTGATGGATGCTAAGCTAAGTAAAGTTTATAACATTCCTGTATTTTATCAGAATACAGCAAACACAAGCCAGTATTTTCTGTCCCTTTATATGTCCCTTTCCTGGTGAGAAAGCCAGTGGAAAAATTAATTTCAAAATGTGATTCTCTCCACATGCAGTGAAAATATTTAAATTATGAGAAATTCAACAAACTTAAAAGTTCATTTTGCCAATGTAATTTCTTCTCTTAAGACAATTTTTACAGTGGTAGTAGTATTTACATTATGCCCATTGCAGATCTAGGGAGAGGTGCCATCTGGATAAGAGGATAATCATAGGATCAAAAAATCATAGGATTTAGAGATCATTTCGTTGTAACCCCCTGCCATGGGCAGGGACACCTTTCACTGCATCTGATTGTTCAAAGCTCCAGCCAGCCTGGCCTTGAATCCCCTTCCAGGGATGGGGCATCCACAACTTCTCTGACCAACCAGTTCCAGTGCCTCACAACCTTCACAGGCAACAATTTTTTCCTAATATCTAATCTAAATCTCTCCTCTTTTAGTTTAAAACTGTCCCTCTTGTTCTATCATTATCTGCCTGGGTAAAAAGTTGCTCTCCTTCTTTTATATAAGCCCCCTTTATATACTGAAAGACTGCAAAGATCAGGAACACAGCAAGGCTTCTCTTTACAAGGCAACTGTTAGCAAATATAATAGCACTAATGCTATTAATAATAATAACAGTAGTAGTAATAGTAATAGTAATAATCCCAAGAATAAGATACCAGACAGGGATCCAGGTTGGGATCCAATGTTACATTCTGTACAGGCAGCGAATTAAGAGCATCAAGTGAGTATATGCTACAGTGTGGTGTGTTGTGCTGCTCTGTGCGCTGGTCAGATGTGATGGTGAGAGCAGGAGGAAACCCATCAGCCCTTTGGCTAATCTTGTCTGCTGAACTGGCTTGGAATCCTTTTTGTTGCTTCTTTCAGATCAACAGCTCCAAGCAAAAGAAAATCAAGTCCAAACACTAAATGTACAACTATAACAATCAATGAATCAATCGCTATTTGCAAAAACCTGTTTTCCCTAATGCCCTAGAAAGCAGATAGAAACATCTACTGTGAAGCCATTCTTTAATATCTTAGCTGGGTTTTTTTCCCACTCCAAGTTACCTTATTATCTGTGAAATGGTCATTTATTCAAGTGACAGGCAAATTGAGAGAGACTCAGATTTTAAGTGTGTTTCAGCTAAATACCTGAAGATTTAGATAATTACTCAAAGCTTGTCCAAATAATTTGAATCTATTCAGTCAGCACCCCTGGCTGGAGATCTCACGAAAATATGGAGGTTGTCTTGTAAGATGTCCAATACTTCCTGTTTCTGGCTAATATTTTGGCCTTTGTCTGTTCCAGTCTCGGTATTTTGGCTTTTATCTATTCCTGTCTAGGTATTTTGGCTTCTCTTGGTTTCTGTCCTAGCTGGAAACCAAAAGTGCAGATGCATGTTAAAATGAGAAATAGTGAATAATATAGCTAAACTGAATATTTCATATTCTAAATGTTTGACTAATGTTCAGATTTAAAAATAAGGAATAATTTAGTTGCCTCTTGGTTTTGGGTTTTTTTTCAAAACTCATATGTTTCTCCCTGCCATAAAGGCTCACAGTATATTATTTATTACTAATTTGCAGCAGCTATGCTACATGACTTAGCACTGTACATTTTTTGATGATTAAACCTCTCAAAAGATGACATTGAAATCAGCTAAATTTTTATAAGAAAGCAATTGATCCATGTCTGCAAGGGGAAAAAAGGAACAGGGAAAAAAATGGGTCAAGAAAGTTCCTACATGAATTTTTAGGATAATTAGTAGGCTAGAGTTTCCTTGCAGCAAGTGGGTATTTTCCAGCTGGCCATGGGCAGCAGTTATTTCAGATCCAGCATGTCTGATGAGTTTCTAATGAAATCCAAACAATGTCTGCCCTGGCTCTTTGAAAGTAGAGAATTCTGTGCTTAAACCCTGGAAAGCTCTAAGGCATGAACTTTTCTGTGTCAGCTTGGAGATCTGCAAAGGTTTGCAAGAAAATAATTTCTCAATGGGTGCAACATAATGGCCCTCAGAAGTGCTGGTTCTTCTCATCATAATTGGACATATATTCTCCAAAAGCACTCAATTCAGCCCAAAATGAAGCTTTGCTCATAGGACCTCACATCAAAGATCCAAAAGTTGGTGAACCCTAGTGATTCTGGAAAGGTTCTTGGGAGCATCAAAGGACAGGCCATCTAAGATCTTGGGAGCTCCCTTCTGTGAGGGGTAACCAAATAAATAAGCGAAGAGATGAGAGGTTTAGAAATAAATCATTTTACAGTGAAAAGGCTGCAAGAGCCTGTGGAGTCAGTTTTTTCTAATATTTATAATAGCATTTCCATAAATTTAAAGACCAGCTGCAAAGCTTTGGGAATGGACAAGTAAACCAATAAAATGAGCCTAAGTACTAATATGAGGCCACCCAGGTTCATTCCTTCAGTTCTTACCAAAGTAAATGTGGGATGCAGGAGGAGGTCTGCCTTCCCAGAACTGTGTCCTGTCTCAAACAAGGATTTCAGGCACCCTTTAATGCCAGCTGTATGGCTTGGAAAGTCTGGGCAGAGCATGGAGTGAGATGGAAGGAGCAGCAGCGCTTCTGAAGGCAGCAGAAGGTGCTGTCTCACAGGAGCAGGAAAGCAAGGCCAGATGCAGGCAAACAAGTCCAGCCTGTGGTGGCACCTTGCTTCCATGATGGCAGCAGATGCCAACTCCTTCCAAATTGCCATAAGCCATGGAAACCCCTCCTTTCATGGCAGTGCCTGGAAGAGCAGCAGCTCCCAGCTCCACAGAGCTCCCCCACTGCACCCTGAGCGCTGTTCTGTGTGAACATCATTCCTCTGCTGAGTCACTCCTCAAGGGCCAGCAACAGCAGACTCTTGGGAAATTTGCAAAAGTCTGGAGGCAAGAGTACCCCCAGCACAAGACATGGTTGTTTTCCTAGAGAAAAATGGCCAGAAGTTCAAAAATATGCAGTTTTCCTAACTTTTTTTTTTTTTTAGCAAGGATGAAAACCGTGTGACAGTCACATGCCAAAGCTTTCTCTGACTGTACAATAAGTAGCTACTTACCTGTGAGTTGTCTAATATTATGAACAATAATATTAATATAGTGAAAGACATTCAACTACTACAAAATGGGAATTTGGTTTCCAGTGAATGGATCTGTTCTGGCTGCCAGTAAGTCAGGACACCACTGCAAAGGCTGGTGGTGTACAATTCGGTGCAGGGGGAATGTATACAGATATTTAGTTATTATGACCCCTTTACTGGAGGGCTGAGATTTTGGAAATGGAAAATAATTTTCTGGAAGGAATGAAATCTCTCTTGGGAATTAATCTACTCTGTGCAATCATGTATGTATTCACATGCTACTGGTGTCAGTGAAGGAGAGAAATGAACTGTTTGCTGAAAGTTGTCTGGATTCTTCTTTGTAATGATTCATCATCTCCTAAGGTGACAGGTATTTGATGTCTTTTTCCATCCTTCTCCTTTAAAGGTTCTCATGTATATGAAGAAAAATAAAGGAAGAAAAAAAATAATCATTCAAGTGAAAATCTGAGTAAGCAAATGCATTTGGCTCTCACATGCATGGAAAGTTTATTCTGGAGCCAGAGGTGGTTACTGTGACCATAATTTTACACAGACAGTTACAAGCAGTTATCTTGGTGGGTTCATACCATTTTAATGTGAAGTACTTCAGTGTTTTACTTTTTAGCATTTTTCAATAAATAAAGCAGAATGAACTCCAATTGTACATGCTGCCAACTACTTTCCCAAGCGCTGCTCTTTACAGAGGATAATTTATAATGATCAAAGATAAACTAAAGTACTAGGCTTGAAGAAGTATGACTTCAGGTTTTAAAGTTCATTTATGAGGTAGATAATATTTAATACTTTTTTTTCAAGCCTCGTAAACTTGATTGCTTTTTCCTTAGTTCTTTAATTGTCAGAAAGGCGGAAAGTTCAGAAACACAGGGGGTTTTTATTCCCAGGAGTTTCTGGTCATTGCTCCATTCAGTTGCAAGAGCAATAGACACTGAGGATGTATGACTGACCATTGCATTTGTATTGGGAAAGACCTATTTAACACTTCTCTGCCAAGAGAGAATCTGAACACGTGGTAACTTGTCCTCCCTTTTTAGGCAGAGCAGGGTGTCTGATCCACTTGATAATGGTTGCTAAAAACTAGAACACCATGAAAGATGGGAGCAGATATTGTTTTTACAAAGGCAGGGCCTGTGTTAAACTGGTGCCAGGCACAGGGCAAAGGAAGCTCTTGAGTGACAGCAGGAAGGCAAGGGGCAAAATCCAGAGCTGGTGTTCTCACATGCAATTCCCCACCAACTTCCCACGATGGATATTTGGGATGAGGAGTGTTTATGCACACACCCTCACACCTCACAGTCTTTATTCACTGCTCCAGAGTTAGCATGTCAGTATATGGAAAGGCAAAATACTCCTCTCTCCCTGAAAATGGTGGCGATTTCATTTATGCACCCTCTTGTGTACAACACATTGCTTTAAGACATGCAGGCTCAAAATACAGAATTCTGAATCCCTCTGTCTTTGCATGTTTTAATTAATTATTCATAAAATACTGTTGTATCAGAAGACATTTTCCTAACCCCTTCTTGACTGAACTCATGTGTTTTTAATGTCCTCTTAAATGATGCATTAGTACAAGGAGGGCATGAAGAGTTCAGCATTTTTTCTTCTGATTAAGAAGACACAGCAAAAAAAATTAAAGGCTCAGATATTTCAGATTTTTGGTCCTGTTTGCATCATATTTAATACTGAAATTCAATATAAAACATACAAGCCTTATATTTTAAAAGAATTGAATTTCAGGGCTCAAGACTCACAGTAAGGGGACAGTGACTATTAAGTGGAGAACATCCATGGCCTTCTGGGGACTACAGAATAAATGCTTCAAAAATAAAGTGCTTAACCTTACACATTTCTGTGCACATCACAATTATTTTTTGGATATATTAGACATTATTACTTCATAATTAGGAACTTGAAACTGAGATGGAACTAATAAAAGTAGGGAAAAACAAACTACTACTTCACCCTTTACACATTAATAAAAAATAAGTGAAATCCTGAAAAATATCAAGGAAAGGTAAATTCAGCCTTGTTGCAATCTCTTTAGACTGCGAATTGGAAAGTTGTGTTCACAAGAGGTATATTACTTTTAATTTTAAGCAGACCAGATTTGCTGATTTTTGTTCATCTCTGTGCTGTGCATGAGGTGATAGAATGAGTCAATGACCTCTCCCTGCAGGCTTGTGGACATAGGGAGAGTCAAGAAGGTGGAATTACTCCTGTCCAAGACCTTGACTTCTAAACACTCCAGGGGGATTCATTTCTTTCTACTGCTGTTTCAATACAACACTTCTAATCTTTCACTTCTATTGTAGGGTGTCTTTGGAATCTGCCTGTTAATTAGATGCTCCAACTTCAGTCTTACAGCACCTTAACAGTGAGCTCATTAGAGACCAAGTAGCTGTGAGACAGTGTCTACACCATGCAAGCTCAGAAAGCATCACAGCATCCTCTGAGGCTGACTGCTTCTAAAAACTTTTCCTAAAATTGGAGCCAAGACTTACACCTCTGGGACATGAGGGATCTGGTATTGTACTGTGAGAGGTAATATGATCCAGAAGCCTTTCTCTCTCTCCGCATTGAGAGGGCAATAATTTAAAACTTCTTGTATTTGTAACTGGTTACAAAATTAGAGAGGAAAAAAAAGTTAACATTTTTCTGATTAATATAATATAATTCTCCGTTGTCCCAACCCGATTCCATAAAATATTCACTACTTTGCATTGATGATGGCATTAAGTTGACAGAGCTTCCCATTGTCATTATTCCCATCTTCTCTTTAGGCAGCTGTGGAGAATGTTGAATTGTTGAAATAGCATTCAAAGTAAAGGCAATATCTTCACTTTTCTAGGAGTTTAAAGGAGCCTCTTTATGTGTGTGTGTGTGTGTGTGTGTGTGTGTGTGTGTGTGTGTGTGCCCTCAAATGTTTGCGTGCACAAAAGAGCCAGGGAGGACAGGAGGGTGGAGGTGAAAGAAAGGGAGTGAGGTTATGAGGTTAGTTAGATCAACAGTCAGTGACAAGCACTCTTGTGGCACCTGTGACAACCAAGATTGATCAGGTATTTCAGAGCACAGAAATGCAAGGCATTTGGCAACCTCTGATCTCCTAATTCAATTGATTCTTTTCCAAGAGTTTTTCAAACTGATGACCTTTCCAAACCTAATTAGATGGTAGGAATCATAAAGAGGACACTGGAGAATTTTAATAAAAAGAATCAAAATGTTTCTTCTTCTTCGCAACCTGGGATTTATGAGGGAATTGCACTGGCTTTGTAGCAATGTAAAATAAATAGACATTAGATGATGACAGGGAAAATAGAATTGCTGCCAAAGCTAAAAAGAGCTTGGCAAAAGAAAAAAGAACTACTACATAGTCAGTCATTCTTTACTGTACAAACCTTTTCCTAAGGCACAGAGAAGAGATATACAGAAATAATGGACCCTTACTAAAAGATGAAAAGGACTTTCTATAGCTTATATTTTTCACCAGCGAGGGCTAAGATGCATCTCAGTTGCTACAAAATCTTATTGTTCTCTTTTGCCATTCAGAAAATTGATTACAGCTCACAAGGAGCATTTGCTGCCTGAACTTTTAACATCAGAAATAAATAACTGAAACAAGAGGTCAGGAAGAGAACAGAGTTGTTATGAGCATAAATACATTAAAGACGTATCAGTCAAACTCCATTCTCATATATTTTCTTTTTAACTGTGCCTTGCTGAACTAGACAGAGTGATTTTTCATGCTGTGAACTTCTTGTAAAATCATGTTTCCATTCATACTCAAAAAACTTCCAATATTTCAATATAGAAAGAAATTGGAGTAGGAAGAAGTCCCCTTCTTGATGTTCTAAGATATTTCAAACACAATTTTATCTTATCTTCATCCAGATATAACCTGGGAGCTATCCTGTATAATTATCAGCAAAGAAATAGAATCACTAGAAATTACTTCATCCAACCTTGTACTTCTTTCTTCTGGCTTAAATTATAAGACAAGGTGTCCAAATGTTAGTAAGCATCACAAGAAGGACAGCTCACACACAGCTTGTCCTTCTTGCTTTAAGGGGGGCCTGAGAGGTGTGTTGAAAGCAGGTGGTGTATTTATCCCTTTGAATCTGTCCCACACACCAGTCAATTCCAAACAAAACTTAAAATGTGGTAGAAGGCATAAGGATAACCGAAACCCCAGAGTTTTAGTGAAAACTGTCAATTTAGTAGAGGAGGTACCAAGTCTGTACTGTGTCTCACTGGTGGAGAGATGATCAGGCATCAGTCAGGTGTTGGATTTTCTGCCCAGGCAAAGCCAGGGGGGTGGTCACTGCCTGCAGACTCCAGAACTAACTTTAGTGTCCTTGTCTCTTGGCCAGAGATGTATCACAGACATTCAGAGCAGCACTTGAGTTACTGGAATGTGACACCATTTAAAGAAAAAAATACTGAAAAAAACCCTTTCCTTTCAATTTGTCTTCCCCCACTATGTCTTGTGGAAATAATTTGAAGCAGTAACATTAAAATTAAATGCAACAACTTATTGTTATGCAACCCTTATTGTTGCATTTTAACAACATATGTGAAAGACACAAAGGAAGGTTTAAGGTAGAGAGGAGTCTTCTTTTCTGAGGTGGGAAACGTCAAGTACAACAAAAGAATATGAAACTACAAGGTGTGGGAACACAGATTGTTATATATAAACTGCGTGGGTAAAATCTAGGTCTACTGAAGTCATAGATTTTGCCATGAGCTATGGGGTATCTGGGATTTTGTCTGATATGAAGACAGCAAAGCTGAAAAAAACCTCAGTGAATAAGAAGTGCATAGTTTTGAATATTAACCAAACTATCTCAAGTTCTTGGAAACAACCTATTTAACCATTTTAGGATTCCTACTCTGATTATCTTTTCCCAAGAATTACTTACTTAATTCCATTATTTATGTTTTAAAAGAAAAAGGATCCTCCTGAAAACAATAAAAGCTTTTCTCACAGAAAGCCAGAGGAATATATATATGGTCTGGTTTTGGAAACAAGGACAAACACCCAGAGCAGAGCTGTTAATATAGGGGAGCTGTTAAAGGGGATCTCCTGGTATTACATTGCGAGTTGTCATTTTCTGTAGCAGTGGAGGCATCTACTGAAGTAATGGTCTCAGGAGACAGGGGGGCTTAAGTAGTTTTTTGAGACGTGAGGGTATTGACCTGACCTACTCACAGCAGTTGAATTGTTGGGAATGTTGATTCATGATTTTACAAAGACTTCACTATTCTTATTCTCCAGAGTGATTATACACCTGACAAATGGTAAAAGCAACATTACTGGACCTCAGAGAGTTATTTTACTTTTAATGCATGCCATTATTAAGCCTGATAGCCTCTCTTATTGCTGTTTTGATAGCTGCCCGCTGTTTAAATGAAAGCACCACATTTCCTGACAGCTCATGCACAGGTGGCCTTAGTCTCATTCTAAACAAGTTGAGGAGAAATCAGTCTTGGTCAGGATGGGGGTAGAGGAGAGATGTCAGTCCATGTCATCCCAAGTTTGAACAGAGAATTTCACCTGGTCACAGGAAAGAAGGAAAAGGGCCCAGGAGAGGATGCTGCCAGACACTTCCATGTCACTGGTGTACTTGGTACAGGACCATCTCTGCTGAGCCTTACGGTGTCAAGACAGCTCAGCCCTATTGTAGCCCTTCTGTGGTATCCTACAGGTGCAGGAATTTAATGTGAAAAGCACTGACACCATTATTTATGATGTCCCTATGCAAGCCATGGGCAGAAAAAGGGATTAAACTATTTCCATAGCTGAGTTACTCTTCCCAACTATGTCAGGAGAGCACATTTCATGTGTCCATGCCACTGTTAAAATTAATGGTGGCTAGAAGTGACCAGTGCTAGGGGACAGGCCCTGTTCACATGTGTGCTTCATCACTAACATAATGAAGGTTTGGCAATGAAAAGGAAGAATTGTCCCTTGATTTGTAAATAAGTACATACACAGTTTTAAATATTTGGTTTTAAGTTCAAGGTCTCTCAGGGCTCCACTAAAGAACCACAAAGCAAGTTTTGACCTTTTGAGGACTCTTTTGGGTTAGGAGTGTTTCTAAGAGAGCTGTGAGGTTTTGGCTGGAAGAGTCAGTAGGAACTGCTACCTGCTAAAGATACTCTGCCCTCAGGAGTCCCATCCCCACTTTAATTCTGAAGAACAAGCTCTCCGTTAACAGGTATTTATCCCCTACCAAATTCTCAACAATTGGAAAAGTGCAGCCCACAGACAGCAGTCAGAGCTCCAGGGAGGAAAAACACCCTTCTCTAGCAGTTCCCTCTTCTGGGAAGCATTTACTGTTTGCCATTGGGATCACATTTCAGTGACACCAAAGATTCCTCACTGGCTCTTTAGGAAGCTTGGGCCCCCACCTCTTCTACTTTGAGTTGCTGTGCTGCTCCAGCTGACTGTTTTAGCATTGTGGCATTTCAGCTAAGGATATCCCAGTGGGCTGATTGTCTCCTATGAGCCTCAGACAAAGATTGTGCATGGGTTACAGAGCATCTGAATCCTCTCTGGACACTTGCAGACTTAGGCCCCTGAAAACCTGGATCTGAGATACTGATCCCATGAGGAGAGTGGTGATGCCATCCCCCATAAATGCAATTGGGCTCTAGTGTTTCTTGCCTTGTTGATCCCTGCTTCCTCAAAACTGTTGGGATGAAAAGAGCTGAACAGGTCCACAGGGAACAGAGAAAGGTTCTTTTTCAGGTGTTTATTTAGCTTCTCCCCTGCACTGTCCCACCATAAACACAACTCTGACCTTTCCTTAATTTACAAAGCAAAATCTTACTAAGCCTCTTACAGCAGCCTCCACACACCGGTGAAGTTTAAGGGTGTGGCTTTAGCCACAACTCTAATTATGGCTTAGAGTTGTATTAGTTGATTATTTGCTACAGCTTTCTGCTTTTCTGGCTTGGATGAGAGCAAAAGTGGCAAGCCACTGGAAAGATGTTCATCCTCAGAGAATTTTTGGCCCAGAGAGAAACAGTGAGTACTAGAAAGCCTGTGAGTAAACCTGGAGAGGTTTGCTACCAGCCTTTTTAACAAGTCTGTGAATAATTTTTTACCTTATTTAGAATGGTTACAAATCTTGAGAAACCTTCCTGAATTCATTCACTTAACTTTGGCTTCAGGTTTTGTAAAAAAGAGAAATGTTTTTCCTGTAATATGAATTTGGTAGCTGGTAGGACCAAGTGTGTAATGGCCTGTTTTGGCCATTCCCAACTTCTCTCATAAGGAGGCAGTGGTACATTGATAGGTTGCCTCTATGTAAAAAATTAATTTAAAAAAGAACTCTCTCAAAAATCCCCTAACACCCTGTTAGCAAAAGATGAGGGTTCACTCTCAAAAAGGAAAATAAGGTAGCATTTATAAAAAAAATTTCCACATGGATTTAATTCTGTTCTTGGTAAAGAAGGACATAAAGTTGCTAATGCTTTCAAAGTGTGGAAAATTAGAATATCACTGAATATCTTTGATAATCCTGCCCCAAACATATTCCTTCTGGATAAAACTGTACACTCATAAGCTCTGCTTTAAAATCTTTGGAAAAAATAGAAGGATGAAAGCATCTTTTTACCTCAGCACTTGCACCCCTCAGCTGTAGCCAAGATGCCTCTGCAGGAGATGGAAAGAAGAATAATATTTCCTGCTCTGAGAGCTTGTATTTTAAACAGTCAAGACAAACAACTAGCAAGAAGGTGGTTCACTCATGGCCATTTGGCAGGCCAGTGCTGATGCTGAATCAAAAGCCAAAGCCCCTCATGTATCTGGTCCATAGATTTTCCAGTGGCCAACCCAGGGAATTCACCTCAGTGCTCCTAATTACTGGGAGAAGAAATCTTTTCCATTTTGCCTATGGTGTTTCAATAAAAGTAAGTGTACAGAAACTGAACAAGGACAGCTATAGTTCTTTACATGACCCCATTTATAATGGAAGTTAGCTTTGCTGTAAAAGCCTTTTCCTTAATTTCTATTCCAAAAAGATAGTAAAATAGGGTTTGTCACCGTCCTTGAAGTCTGAATACTTTAGAAGTTGAAGGAAAACCTTTTTGCCATATCTTTCCAAGACATGTGAATCACCCTATATAGGGGTTTTCTGTATATCTCAAATGGTTCCCTTTGCCAAGACACCTGGTTCTCCTGTGCACCTCAACTTTGAGAAGGACTCCCTGTAATTTTTGTTCAACCTTTTTATGTTGCCTCCATAGAGATCAGAGGATTTTCAGGGTGCATGAAGATCTCTCATTGTAAGTTTCTCTTTCAGTATGTGGCCTTCTGCAGGAGCTGCAAGTCTTACTGCCTTTTGTTTATTTTGATACCAGGCTTAGGGACTGATTCTGATCTGTTTGACACTGAGGTAAATCAAGAAAGCCACAAGGGGGAGAGTCAGTACTTTCATGGAGAAGGACCAGAAATGTGCTCATAATTTTATACACCCCAGCCATGATATATAGAGAAGTCATGGATAGTGTTGTGAAGCTCAAAAACAGACCCAGAGTGAAAATGGATTTATTTCAAGAGTTTCAGCTTTTCAGAGGAGGCTTAGTGAGAAGAATGCAGAACCAACTACACGTGCATGTGTGTTGCAATAGCCTGCCCTGGGACAGCAGCTCTGCCAGGCACAAAGGGACTGCTATCCTAGGGGTGTCTGGTCAGTGGGCAGGGACTTCCAGCTCACACAGAACCTCTTTGGCTACACCCATTCCAGCAAACCCAGCAGTGCCAGAGCACAGACACAGGTACTGCTGCACAGCCGTCTCTGCTGATTCACTGCTGGCATGCTGTGCTGCTCAGGAAACCACGTAGGAAATACACTCCCTTCTAAATCTATATTGTTAGGGTGCCCTGGGCTAGCTAGCATTCCCAGGCGCTGTTCAAGGGAGAGCATGAGGCAGGGAATGTTCCCAGAAGTCAGGATGGATGAGCCCATGATGTTGAGGAGAAGTAAAGAGAGTTTAGCCATATGGATGCAAGCCAGTCCCTTTGCTCTCGTTCTCACTGCCTCTGCTATGTGGTAGATATTTTTATTATCCATGAGAAAATTTCACAGGTATAACACCCTAGGTACTGTGAGGTAGTGATCCATACCAATTCTGTCATTAGGTCACTACCAGTTCTTAACAAACATCGCCATTTATATTTTAAATAGGGTCACTTTTGTTTGACAGAAAATGCTCTCCTTGGCTGCATGTAAACCTCATTACTAATAGCTAAGCTTCTTTTTTTTCTTTTTTTTTTTCTTGAAAGTATGCAGCTGTTTCTATTGTCGTTAGGCCTGCATTTGGGGATTAGCACTTTTATTTCTGATTAAAATATCTACACAGTAATGTCATTGAAACAATTGTTCCAAAGTAAATGCATTGGCTGTGGTTTTCATTATCAGGATAATCTTGCTCTCTCCCTCACACCCAAGCAGTGAAACCCTTCCCTCTCTAGCAATATAAAACCGCATCAATGTGCACAGCAGATTTTAAACAATTTACTGCTCACTGCCCATTAAACCATTTTACAAACAACAATGAAACAGGAAATAACAAAGCATGCCCTTTGAATTAATACTCAGGATAAAATACTCAGAGTTTCTTTGCAGTCCATAAACTGCTCCAGCTGTGTGTTCACAGTTTATGGCATTTTAAGAACCATGCTCCTCAGCAAAATTAAAACCTTGTCCAGGTTGGGGACCTGTTGCAGCTCCATGGGCTCTCCTGTAGAGTGGAGGTGGCAGAGGTGCCTCCTGTTGCTGCAGGATGCCAAAACCCAAGGAAGCTCCCCTGCTGAAGGGAAGCCCTCCCAGCACAGGAGAAATATGAAATATTTATTTCCCCTCTGCTGTAAATACAAATAAATCAGAGGAGAAGCTGATATACTGATGCTGCAAAGATGAACCTTGAAGTGGGATGAGGCACCTCCCCGGCTGGGAATGGTGGAGGAGTACTGCCACCTCTTGGCTTGATCTCACCATGTCCAAGCCCAGGGAAGGAGTGTGCAGTCAACTAGACAACAAGCAGCACCTAGTGTTGTCTCCTAGCATAGTAGGGGGAAAAAAATTAAAAATGTCTGTTCTGTTCCACAGTTAAATAGCGCTTGCACATGTGAACTTTTGTTAGCGCTCACCGATTTGGTTTCCCATCTACAGTGTCTGAGGACTGTCCAAACAAAGGTGCCAGAAAAACACTTTAAGAATCATTATCTCACAGCAAGACCAAGCAGCAAACTCAGCTGATGTAAAGCAATCCCTCCAGCCTTTCAGTGCTGGCTTATCCCGAGGCAATGACATTCGTGGGGAGATTTATGGTATTTTGTTATACGATGATGGAGCCCTTCCAAAGGAATAAATTACATATCAGCATTGCACTGACGCTAGGCAGGTAATGATAGTCTCAGAGGGGACCCAACAACATCTTGCAAACAGCTGTGGTCATTTGTGTGAGTGCCAATTAACCTGTGGTGGTCCAGGAGATGGGGAGGGCTCTATCTTTGCTTCTGGAAGTTAAGACAGTTTTGAGACGGGGATGTTTCCAGACACTGGCATTGGAACTCTTCACGTTTTTCATGAAAAACAGTAACTCCACAGTGCTCTGTGCTGTTCTGCAAGCCATCAGCTGTCCAGCCCTAATTGGTTTCACTAGTGCAGGGAAGACAGTAGGGCAAGAGCACAGAATTGGGGGCTCATTCTTTTCTTGCCATTGAATCAAAGTACATCTTTGAGTCTGGTTTTGTGCATATGCTTCAACACCCTCTGGTACTGAAAATCCATCCACTTCCCTAAAGATGCTTGAGATGTACAGTCAAAAGAGTTGTAGTTATTTTCAAGAGCCACAAGCTCAAGACAGCTCCATGTCTTGGGTCCCCAACATGTCCAGGTCCTTCTGCTTAAAATTTGCTGTTTGCTGTGTGCCTGGCAGGAGAACGCCATCACTGATTACTTAATCTGGGAGGATCTATGTTTATCAGCCACTCAAAACACCTTTCTGAAGTGAGCTGACAAATGGAATTAGAGTTGTTTGGGGTTTTTTTTTTAAATAAGAGGACTCATACTGATGGTTAAATGATACAGAGCAGAGGTTTAAGCACTTCCCTTTTATTATTTTGGTTTTAGTTTTTCTATCATTGGCAAAATCTTCAGGAGGGGTTTTGGCTTTGCAGGAGGACATCAAGGGTTACTTGGCTTTTTCCTTCCCTTTAACAGGTAACAATATCATAAAAAAAAAAAAAGAGTATGTTGGGAAATGCAATAATAATTTGTCGGAAAAAGCAAGCAAACAGTATCCTGAAAGCCCATTTGCCTTCCAAAACTGCCATGAAAATGAAACTTTTCAAGATGATAAGTGCTTACCAGCGTGGAAATGAAAGTGCTGGATGTCCACAGCTTTACACTCTATAATGAAATAGGAAAGTCTTTGCAACCTCTCATTTCTCAGAAACCATCCTTCTTACTTCTGAAACCTTTTAGAGTAGCACAATCTAATAGTAGATTTCCCAGTTTGTTTTGCCTGTTTGTATAAATAAAATTGACTCTACAAAATATTCCTGCATTCCAGTCCAGCGTTAAAAACTAAATTTTTTGCAAGAACAGCTATTGTATGTTGTAGAATCACTGGGCTTTGTGATGCTGTGGAATATCCTCAGACTGCATGGATGCAGAACATGCTTAAGCAATTTTCCCAATATAAATACTTTGCAATAAAGGATGAGGCCTGACTTTCATGTTGATGTGTCAGATATAGATCCACGCTGTATCCTGACAAGCTTTTGTAGCATTTAAATATATATACATATCTATAGATAGATAGATATGTCTTAATAGTACTAATTACCTGATGAAATATTCTTCCACTTCCTATTCTCCCCTCTCAGGGCAGCTGTTTATAGCATGTACTGTGGTGAGGGAGGGCACCTCCTGTTCAGACCAGGAACAGGGTGTAATCAAGGCAGCTATAAAAAAAAACTCACTTTGTAAAGGTTTCTCCAGTTTAACTGAGCTCTTAACAGGCACATTAAAATGTGATGGTGATGTGCTTGACAAAATTTGACCATATCTTTCTGAGCTAAAGTGTATTTTGTTTCAGGGCAGATTAATTTTGACTCCTGTTTGACTCCTCTTTTGAAAATATCAAGAGAACTGGGAAAAAGGCTCTGAAAAACTACAGTGCTTTTACTTTATCTTTCAATTTTGGGAATAAAACGTTGGTCTCCTTTGCTCAGATGTATGGTTGCTTTTTTAATAACAGAGGTTTCATCAGTACTCAGGGTGATGGAAGTAACACAATGGCCTCATCTACAAACTTCAGAAGGATTCTGTGATAGTTTCATTTCTATAATATACGGTATTAGATTTAAAAAAAAACTTCATTCTCTCAAACATAACATTTTGAAAGTTTTTGGTTGCTTGATCAAGGGGTCACACCTCTAGAGCAGATATTCACTCACAGCTGCCAGTATATGCTGCCATTCTTTAGCCTAACCACCTGAGTAACTTCTGCTTCTTTCACTAGGCAAAGGGAGTTCCTCTCTACAAATACACTTACATACACACTCATCTCTCTGCCTGACTCTGGGCATTAAAAACAGAATAATTTTAATTTATAGATGTGTTTTTCTGCCACTTTGTGCTTTTCCATCCCACTGAGCCTGAGCAGGAAATCCACAGTCAGGAATCTCTGTGGCCAGGGAGACCACCTGGCCCTGGTGCACTGCCAGGGAGGAAACCTGGCATGGAGCAAGGTGTGCATGGATCTCACAGCAGCACCTTCCTCACTCATTGGGACCCCTGGTTGAAAATCTGAAGTCTGTGCATGAAGAAGGAGAAAAATACCCTGAAGAGGTTGTTGCATTTTTCTTTGCAGAGTTGCTGTCTGCACTGTTAAGGTTCAGGCATCACTTGCTGTGTGCCTCCTTCCTAAGTGCCTGTTCCCGTTAAGTAGCACAGTTGAAATCAGTGCTGTACAAATACCATTTATAAATTGCACGGTAAAAAGTCTACAAAACCCTGGAGATCAGTATTCTTATTATTGCTTCTGAGTTATAGGTGAGGGAATTAGCACAGCAAGGCTAATCGAGGCTCTGCCATTCAGAGCCAAGTCATCTGTTGTTTTACTCCACCTCTAACTCTCCATTGTCCACTGACTTTAGGTAATTGCCTTCCTAGACTTCCTGCTGAAATAATTTACATCTTCTGACCTTGTCATCAGTGCATGCTGGTGCTTCCCTGGCAGAGTAGGTTGGCCACATTCTTCTCCCTCCTTTGAGTGCAGCAACCCAAATTTTCCCCTCTTGTCCACTGACTTAGTCTCTTCCTCTGCCTCCTTATCCCTAAACCACTCAAGGCAGAGAGCTTATTCCACAGAGTCCTAAAAAGGTACTTCATGTCCTAGGTTACACTGTCCAAGCTTAGATCACACTAAAATAATAAATGCCAAGGAAGTCTTGTGGGAAAATGTTGATTGCAAAAAAAATTGGGGGGCTGAGAGTGGATAGAGAAGCAATATTGGTTTTACTGTAACTAGTAATCCATCTATGGGGAGCAGAAACTTCCTGCTGGGCTTGATCCTACCATTTCCTGAGCTGTTACAAGGATACCTGAGACTCGGGTAAGTTCCTCTTCTTGGCCACTGCCATAAATCTGTGAGACCAAACACATGGGGCTGGACCTCCTGACTCATCACCTCCAGTGCCTTGCTGACACAGGCAACCATGCCATACATTAACCTATAAATAAAAACACTGGAAAGATGTTGTTCAACAGAACTCTTTGTAGAAGGCACGTATACAGCAAAAGAGAAATAAGGCATCTGGTGAAAATAGCACTCAGAAGGAGCTTCTGGCTCTGACACCCTAGACCTCAGGCATTCTGTGGGCCATAGCCACTGAAATAAAATAGTACTATTTCATTTCAATTAAAAGATAAAAAAAACTTGTCACCATTTCTGGTTCTTTGATGTCTTTTTTTTCATTTCAGTAAGGGTGTTTCTTGTCTTCCAAAATTCTGGGGAAAAAAATAACCAAAATGATGAAGTTCCGCAAAATGTAAGTTATGAAAAATTCCCTTGACATCTCACAGAATTTCTCCTCTGGTAAAATCCTACTTTTCTTTTTTTCTGAAGGATTCATATGAGAGGTGAAAAGAATTACAGTGTCCTACAGTTGCAAGTATCAGACTGGTACAGCTTTACAGGAGGACGACACATTTCTATTGTGTTTATTTATTTTTCTGATGATAAGGACCAAGTTTTATATGACTCAATTTGGATCACTGAGATATATAGTAGTTAACATTTGATGCTATTAAAAGCAGTGTTTCAATCAACTGGAAAAGTCCATTTCATTTCTGGAGATAGTCAGCTCTGCTGGTGACATGTATTTTCCACAGTCTTTCTGTTATTTATGCCTCACCTTGTGTTTTCAGCTTCTTAATTAAAGTGGAAATTGAATGCACTTTTTTAAAAGAGAACAAAGTGGAAATGATTGATGAAAAGTTGCTGCAAGAATTGCCACTCTCTGAAACCACTCGATTTGGCTGTCACAGAGGACTTTCCAAAGGCTAAATTAGAAGGGCAAAACAAAAGAGCATTGTACATTGAGGCTGCACATGGTAGTCTGAACCCTGGGGTCTAGGCAGATTAATTTCAGTATGAATTTATAATGCTTTAAGGATATACTGTTGCTGTATTGATAGCAGTGTAATTAAAGAATCATTGTAGATTGATTTAAAAATATAGTAAAAATGAAACCTTGCAGGAGAGACTAAAAACTTCAGAGAAAAGAAATCTTTCTTTCAAGGGACATTTTGAGGGCTCTTTTCCCATTTTTTGCATATCCCAATTGTCTTGTTGCTTTCAGGAGCTTTGATACTTGGCCAATACTTGAGCACAGAGTAATGAAAACAAGAACTCTAAAATCCTGAGTCGTATCCTTTTGCAAATGCTTTTGAAATGTCTGGGGGCAGCATTTCTTCTTTCAGGCTCATCTATTTTAGATGTTTGTACAGAGATGAATATAATTTGACTGAGTAATACTGTCTAATGGTTTAGGCCTTAGGGTCAGGGTGATATATCAGTGTACTTTGCATGATGTTCCTCTTACTGTATCCCATCTGAGCATTACTGGAGCAAAGGAGGAGGGATCAGAAATGCTGGACATTGGCTTTCTCTGTTAAGTCTGATGCAGCAGAAAGTAAATGTGGGGTTTATGTGTTTATATATATTTACAGGCGTTTGAATGGCTGCAAGCTGACAAAGGACAGCCAAAATTCAATATTGTCTCAGCAGCAGACTTAAAGTCTTCTTCAAATGCAAGATTGATAGGGATTATATATATATTGTACTATTATTATCTTTCTTTTGTAGAACTGGAGTCTGAGTGCATGACACTGCACCCTGAACACAAATACCAGCTCTGCTCTTAGTCATAGATGCACCTTGTAGTAACAGTGATCTTATCTAGTGGTGACAATGTACAAAGAAAACATGAACTCTCACTGTTTCCCTGGGAGGAGTTGGCAGGAAATTTGAAGAAGGCTACTATGGTTCAGATTTGACCATAAAGAACACAGGAAATATTTATTTAGAGTTAGGATTAGCACCTGCTCCTTCGGTGGTGTGGTAAGAACTCTGAAAGGTGCCATTCAGGAAATGAGTGGGTGGAGGTCTGGGAGGTGACTGGAAGGTCTGAGAGCTGGCAAGAAGCTCTTTGCTAAGGCCCTGTTTATATTTGTGGGGGCACGAGCAAGTAGAGGGTAAGTGCCCAAGGTCGCTGTGTCTAGAGGCCTTCACAGGATTTAAGCAAATATTATTGACTTGAAGGGCAAGTTTCCAGTCCTTGTGAAGATCTCCTGCACAACCATTTCCAGGTGATCCACATTCACCCTCAGAGAAGAGGCTGCCAAGGTAATTTATGATTCTCCTAAACCTAGGACTGATTATGTATTGATTTTCTCTTAGTGGTGAGGGCACGATGGGCTGTTCCATCAGTCCGTACTTGTCAACTCTCAAAAGATTGCCTCTGGCTCTCCAGCATGAGCTTGGCTACACTGACAAGAGGTATTTATTCCTGCAAAATCTTACATCAGAGAGATTCTTGTCTAGGGTAAGATTCTTTGCAGTAGTCCAGGAAGGAAAGGAAAAATTTAAAAATCTAGTGCCCAGCACCTGTAGGGTGAGTAAAGTTTTACAAGATTTGCTCACACTCATTTCCTTCGCTAGGATCCATTTTTCCTAATTTTAGGGGGCTACTCTGTAGGTGTCTAAGCTGGAGCTAGTCAGGTAATCACACCTCAGAGGTCTCTGAGACCCGGTTATTTTATCAGTGGAAGTCTGGAGCATGTTTCACCCAATCCCAGACTCTATTGCATATGTTGAAGAGACCTCTATTGACTATGAAAGGAGTCTCAGTAGTGAGCTTAGATTTATGTGTTTATTTTGTATACGGCTAAAACTAGAGAAGATGATTCCCAACCTCTGACCATATATTCAAATTTTGAAAATGGATAGCCCCAGAACACCTATCAGATCATCTGAAGACAAGAGAAAGGAGTCAGGACCTGTGTTCAGGGATGGATGACAAATATTGGCTTCCCAGCTCATATTCAAGACACTTTACTACCAGATTTACTCCAGATTTGGCCTAGATTGTAGATGAAGCTTCATTGAGCCCATATTTCTTTTTCATACTGATAATTCTACATGGACAATTCAGGTACTTTGTCTTTGCAGGAGTGACTCCTTCAAGACATCTGAAAAGGGGTGATCCCATTTAGAAAAAAGGCAATTTACTCTTCCCATCACCAAATGAGATGAACAGACCAAATTAGGTTTCTCTAAAGCTGCGTTCAGCCTGTGCTCTGGGTCAGCCATCTGTGTGCTGGCCAGCCTTTGAAGAAGGACACAAGGTAGTCACTTCAACCATTATTGTTTTTTTTAAAGGGAGCTTGGGTTCTGTAAACAAGACAGAGCAAAGTTTTCTTCTGGCAACCCACACATTTCGCAAGAACTTCCACAGGCTCTACCAGGAGACAAACAAGTAGCCAAGAGAGAAAGCAAATCCTCCTCAAATGGAGAGAGCCCTTTCCTAACCACAGGCAGGGGGGAGTGCTTCTTCCCCAAGCACGTGGCAGGGACATGCTGGAGGGTGAGATGGGCTTGCTGAGGGAGAAATCCAGGTGGAATTTTTTACCAAGTAGCTCTGCTGAACAACTCTACAATAAAGCATTTGTTTTGGAGATGTTCACTATCTCAGTTATTCATGTGTGCTGCTATTCCAAGACCATAAACACAAATCCTGCCTCATGGAATTAGACTCAATGTGGCCCAGTAAGGTGTTTTAACAGTGCTTCTCCATAAGGTATTCCTTTTTTCCACATATTCCTTTTAATTGCTGTTTCTTCTCAGTGTCCATTTTAAAATTCAGAGACCAGAACTGTGCCCTCCCCACTGCAGATGCTGGGCAAAGTTGTCAGAACATAGTAAAGAATCTTGATGGCAAGAGTGACCAGAGAAGAAGGTTGAGTGGCAAACAGCCATTCAGATGGATAAAAACTCTCATTTGAACATTTTGGTGTGGTTCTGTTGTACCTACCTTCTTTAAGCAGCACACAAGCTACTCCTGAAACCAAAACCTTGTGGCTTAGGCTGTGGATTTCTAGCTCTTACCATGCCAGTAGAAGAGGCTGCTGCCCCCACAGCTGACAAGCTGCACATATGGGTACACCTTACCCTGTAAAAGTCTAAATGTGCTGGATGGGCAAAGATTGATCATATAAATCTGAGCTCCAGTCCCATCACTACGGTACCCAACTTGAAGGTTATTGCTCCATAGTCAGAATAACATTAGCTTAAAAGTGGTTTGCTGGATGGCAGGGAAACAACAGTAGAGGCAAACATCAAGAAATGTGGAATTTACCTACTGGAGTAGTCAATTTTTGACTTCAAAAATTGGATTAAGAATTCTAATTCTGTGATATAGAATTAGCTGCCATGAAGACAAGAAAAGCCTATGTATCCACCAAGACTTATTCAAGTCCTAAAATATATGACTAAATTTAGACTTCAGAGCTTAAAATTCAGGACTTAAGAGTTGGATGCACTCTTCTTACAATAAAAAGATAAATAAATAAATAAATCTAAAAAAATGGTATGTTGTGGTTTCTTTTTCTTAGTGTTTATTTTCTTTTATTATACCACATAAATTCATTCTTAAATAGAGTTCGTCAAAGAGATGCAAGTAATTCTTCTCTTCCAAAATCTCTGGCAAACCACCACACCCAGCTCCACTACAGCCCAGCTCCCAAACGAAATGCCTTATGTCTTGGGGGATGATATTTTCTCCTGCTGCTTGCAGCAGGTTCCCACAAACAGTAGTGCACCTCAGCTATGACACAGGATTTCATCAGACAGTGATCAGTGTTCTCAGTCAAAAAAGCACTTCCTTATAAAACTATGTATATCAGGACCATCTGGAGACCCCCACCATTATGGTGCAATAAAATATACTTTAAATTTATATTGTGACATTGTGCTTATTAAAGCTCAGTTCTTTCAACAGATGTATAAACCAATAACTTTACTTGTGTTAAATATTCCCCAAAGAAAAGTAAATCGACCTCCTCAGGGATTTTTCAAGGATTAGAAAAATGTCCTTTCAGTATCTGTTTTCCATTATTGTAATTACAGAGGGTGATGATAATCCTTTCAGCATTATTGTTTCGACATGTGCATGATTTATAGTCGGACATGTAAGTTCATTTGATGCCGTTGTTGAGAGCAGGGCATTGTATCAGAGATAAAAGGAATGAAACAGACATGTAATCTGATAACTAACTTTACTTGTGAGTGGAATAAAAATGTGGTCTTATTTAACATGATTATAAATAACTGCTTAAATTTCAAGTCATCGGTGGAGTGTAAACGCTCCAAGAGGAATATTGTAAATAAACAATCTCAAAAGAGGGCATTCAGATCAGCTGATAATATCCCAGTGAAGGGACAAAGAGTTTCTGCTGTGCACCCTGGCATTGGGTCCTGCTGAAACTCCTTAGATAGCCAAAATACTCGAGGAGATCAACAGGAAGTTCACATAAACAAACGGAAGAGTCTTTTAAAAGCATCTCTACTGAATTATTAAGACCTATTTTGTTTACTTTGTGGGGTGAAAAGGGGACTCTGATAAGTGTGCCCACCCAGGTGCTTGTACATACCAGCAGGATGAGCTGCTTCAGTGATGGAACAGCTTCTGCACTGAAGACATTTTCAGTTCCTGGGACAGGGGAGGGTCACCCGCAGCAACCCCTGCCCAAAATTGTTCCAAACTACTCTTTCTTACAACAAAGTAGGTTTATCTGGTTTCATTCAATTTATGCTAGAAATGAAATTTTTTAACTGAAATGAAGCAGATCAGATTTTACCAAACATTAAAAATATGTGGACTGACTGCAGCTTAGGAAGCACAGAATGACAAAGCTGATGATAGAAACCTGAAGTCCTGCACCTCAGCATTATGCTGAGCTATTTTCTCAGAAATTTAATTTATTTTAAATTTTGTGTGTAACTGTACCATATACTTAAATGACAGTTACCATTATTGCACCATGGATGAGTCTGAGCCTCTCTGATAAATCTAGTCAAGTCACTAATTGGTGCCATGCCGGCTGACACCACCTGGAAAGTGTAAGCTATTATCCACCTTTATTTGGAATTTGATTGAAAAATTACTGATGGAATTATTTCCACTACAATTATTAATTTATTTAAACCAGATGTTTTACAGAAAGTTTTAACAGAAAATTTAAAAGAGAGAAAATTTCTACCTGAATGAAAATCCTATAAAAAATAATTGAATGTCATTCATAATATTTCATTTTGATAAAATCGTAATAACTTGACTCACTTAGCTTTTTTGTGTACATGACATGGAATATCTCAGTATTTTAAACAATCTGATTTTAAAATTATCCCTAAGCAAAAAAGAAAACATAACATTCTGAAAATGTTAGCTGATAATTACTAAACCACCAGAACATTTCTTCTCTTTTCAAACTTGGGAACAAAACATATTTCAGCAGAAGACAACCCAGTTTGTCAAAGGGTTTCCAGTGAAGAGTCTTACAGTCTGGCAACATCTCTTTGTCCAGGTACAATGTTACAAACTTCTCTCCTGTATTTTAAATTCCATGTGAAAAACTTTTGGGAATATGAACTAGGGAGGAATAGAGTCAAAGCTGCATTATTTCTTCATCTTTTCCACCATGATGAAACACTGATATGTTCAAATATCATGTTCAAATATATGTTCACTGATATGTATTAAAAAATGCACTTATCCATTTGTGTGTCAGGATATCAAAAAGATATTCACATCATCAGCTGCGATATTTATTTAATTAAACCAAGAGGGTGATTTAATAATTATGGCTAATCTAGAAATAGATGATTTTTTTTTTTTTAACATTGAATTGTGTTCTTGAAATCAGCCTGAAAGCAGCTGTGTATTTGACCCACAGCAGCAACAACAAACAGTACACGGCAGCTCTGACATGCTATCAGAGTAATGGATCATTTTAAAGAGCCTGGAAATGATTAAACAGGGGTGCTGCTGCACGCAGTCTTTAATTGATTGATTTGAGTTTGCGGTCAGAAAATGACTGTCAGCTACAGCTTATCTATAATTATCAGTAATCAAAACCAGATTTTTCTCTCTTCCTAATTCTGTAATGCTCTTTCAGTGCTCATGACATATGTGCAGCTCAGGCATGCATCTGCAGTTGCCTCATAGTGTTAGACTGAACAGGACCATGCTCTGATACACACCCAACAGAAAAAGAAAATACCTTTGTGCCTCTGAAATAATCACTGTGAACAAGGAGGAGAGAAACTGGCAGAGAAAGGTCTGAGGTTCAGAATATTCTGTTCACATTGTTCTTATGAGAAAAGGACAGCAGAGAAAAATCATGTTCTTTCTCCTCCCCACCCTTGTTTCTGTACTGGATGAAGAGCAATGAGATTTTTCCTGGAGCAAATTTTATTCACTACCTTCTAAGAGAAGCAAGAAAATAAACCCTATGTCTTAAGCATCCCTTCTGGAGTCATTAGAAGGACATTTGCTTTTGAGGGAAGTCCCTGAGTATTGTTCTGAAACCTGCTTTGATTGCAAAGCCTGAACAAGAAAGAGGGTGCTCATCCACTAAAGCTACTGAGAGCTGTCATCAGTGTCCCTGTTGCTCCAGAAACTGGAGTGGCTCCCCTGACATTTGCTGTACCTGTCTTGAGAGTACTGATGCACATCAGGCTGAAGAGATGAGCCCATTTCTGTCAACTCCCATTGTATGCTCTATGGGTGTAAAGAGGGAAAAAATCAGAATAAAGTGCTTTTGAAAAGAGAATAAAACAACCAGCTGAAATCACATTAAATTTAGAGACTTCTAATTACTTGGTCACCTAATTCTAGAGAAGAATCAAGGTTGTAAATACTAAGTGAATGGAAGATGCTACCTGCATCCAGAGGTAGGAGAATAGGTCAAAAGCTGGTTAGGGTGCAAGCACCACCCCTTTGTATCCTGCTTTGTTGAGAATGGTTTTAGACAACTTGAAACTCAGTTTGTTTGTCATTTTGAACCCTGCTATGAGGCCAGATTCCTGGGAGTTCAGCTCAAGGAGTAGCTGACCATGCTTCCATTTGGTTTCCTCTCACTGCTGACCACAATGGGATTAATTTTGACAACATGTGAGAAGCAGATGAGAGTTGACATGTATAACAGTCAAGATGGAAAACACAAATACAATTTTTCAGGCATATTTCTTGGTGGCAAAAAGCAGGGGAACTCAAAGGAGAGGAGGGTTTCTGTTTTTCCAGCAGAAACAAAAGATAAAAAATAAAAGTCAGGGAAGTGTGTTGTGCTGAAAATGGGAAAAAACAGATTTCATACTTCCTATATATCTGGTACATCGTGCCTGCTGGTGGTCATCAGGTCAAGTAATTCAGTGAAAGATGAAAGCTGAAGATACAGAAGGATTCTCTAGAAAATGTATTTTCAAAAGCAGCCTACCTCTTCAATGTCTATCTCCATGTAAACACCAGTTAGGTTTCTTTAGATATCTGAAAAGGGTAGATCTCATTAAATCAAGATGAATTAAAAAAGAATCTGCTTCATCAGATCAATCATGAGAGTATTTGGATACAACTTGTATGTATAAAGCAATATATTATTCTATTTGTTAAGGAAGAGTTGAATAGCATTTTATTTTCAATTTTTGCACACTTCCATCAGTCGCTTTGGTGACGATACCTAAAGAATCTTATTTATTTTTCCATAAGCCTCTTTGCAGTCCTTTGAACAAGCATCCCATAGATGTGCTTTGTAAGAGGAAACATCATCTCCTGTTGGCTTGTTCTGGCACAGCCATCTATGCCTGCACACTGCTCCTCTTCAGAACACAGAGATTCTGCCTGCACTTCCTGTTTTTGGGTTTATTTGCTGAAACTACAGACCTCTTGCTTGTCTTTCAGCACTCAAGCTCTCTCACAGAAACCTTCCGAAGTAATTGTGGGGAAAAGATAATATGGACCATGCTGGACAAGGGACTGAGCAACCAGGGCCAAAGTGCTGGGACCAAACAGCTCTCACCAATCAAAGAGATTCAAAGTCCAGAGCAGCATCCTGCAGCTTTGTGTCAGCTCTGGGATTTCTACTGGATCTCCCACTCCTAGTCAAAATCCAACAGCAGCAGCTCCACATGCTTCCTCTCTTCTCAGAGTGGACAAGAATAAAAGGTGAAGCACTAAAACAGGCAATGTGTATTCCTATGTTTGTCTTGTTACCTGTAAAATGAATGGTCAATATCACCACAGCTTTTGGTTTTCTTTTTAAAGAAAATTCTTATAGCAAAAAATACTGCAGGGGAAAAAATAATTGGGAAAGGCATATTTCTGGTTTGATAGCTGCAGAGGGAAGATTCCTGCTGTTCCATCATTTCCCTTGATTTTCAGGGAGGAGTTGCATTGCACTGGATGAAAATGCTACCTACAGGAAAATGTTAATATGATGAAGAGTAGTTGTCAATGGAAAAATATTTTGGCCCCCTTTGAATTTCTATCTAAAAAGTGCTTCAGGGAACCAGAGTTGACAGGATGATAAATTTCTACTGCAGTTTTGAGACTAAAAGTGCAAGATGGCACACAGTGATCCCATTCCTTAATAAGTTCAAGATGGACTTGGAAGGGGCTCATCTTGGTCTTCCATGTCTTGCACAGAGAAAATGTGTTGAACCAAGCTTAAATTTCACCTCTGGTGCTCTCAGGTGACCACGTGCGCCACTGAAAAACTGACTACGGTGCTGGCACATTCGGTCATCTGAAATGCAAACTATACCCTGGTGGGATGATTTGCACATTGTTAAGAATGAAGTGAGAGCTGGAGATCAGGTCTGTCACAGAAGCGTAACTGGAAGAACTTTCTTCCAGAAGCAAAACTGGAAGAAAATGAACCCCTGGAGTGGCAAAGGAGTAGAATTAGTGACAACTAAAACTGCTGCAGCTTTTTAGGATGCAGCAGCTGCCTTTGGATGGAGTGGAAGGTGAAACTGGGATAGGTGAGCTTGTGCTGTATCAGACCCAGCTGGTACACACATTATGTCCCTAGAGGCAGAATTTTCCATGGAAGCTGCATGTTCCTGTGCTGCAAAGAGTCAGCACCCAAACTAATGTGCACCAAAGGGAATATAAATCCTCCTGGTGATGCTGCTGCCACTGCCACCACTGCTGGACCACGTCCTGAGAGTTTACATGGAACAAGTAAAGATGCATCTCCTCTGATTTCTGGAGAGATGACAGAAAAAAAATAAAGGTTCATGGCTTCATAATTTACAACAAAAAACTGTTGTTTGTGTTCATCTAATCTGCCACCCTGTACATTGTAAACTGCAGGATTTCTTTAAAGTCTCTGGTTTGCATTTCAGCCTCACTCCTCAAAGAACAGTTCACCTCAGCTAAGCTCACTGTAAAGTTCTGTTTCTGGTCCATTTGGCATAACTCATCTTCAAATTGATTGTTTCTCTGGGGCCTAAAATCTCCTCAGGAACACTTCATAACTTTATTTTCCATAATGCTATTGACTAACTTTACCCAGAATTCCCAAGACCTCAGAGACTTTTATATTACATTTTGGTTTATTTTTGTGTCTTATTGCAGGCTGTTTTCTTATATTTCTCTGTATGAAGATGCAAGCTCCCACACAAAGAAACCCTCAGACCACAGTAACCTCTTGGATGGGGGGAAAAAAAATTCTCCAGCTGTTATGTCCATTTTTGGAAAGTGCATATGAACTACTCCTAATCTGAGTTCATCCAAAACTATTTTTGAAGTCTAGCTGTCAGCATTTTTGCCTCAGCAATATTTGTCTTCTTCTCTGAAAGTCACTAAACTTGGACATTGTGGCATTAAACTTTCAAAAAGAGAAGTCAAAAACACTTGTGTTGAGTTGAATGTATTTTTTAAATGCGAATAAAGCTAGGGAGAGCTTATCTAAGAAAATAAGTTGTGGACTCATTATTTCCTTGATTCTCTTATGTCTCATTGTAAAATAAGTTAGGTTTTTTGCCTTTTCTATATATGACTGCATATTTAATTCTTCTGTTAGTCATGTCCATAAAATGTAGGATGAGAGCATATTGGTTTTGAGGGCTGATAGTTGCTACTTTTATTTCTGATCAGAGCTGATCTGGCTTAGTCAAGACAACCAGAAGAAGAATCTGTATGTTTGCCACCAAATTTGACCTCAAAAGAAAAAGTCTCTGTCATTTGCTAATCCTCTCCAATTCTGTATCCTGACAGCCTCTTGGGAGAGTTTTTTTAACTCCCTGTGGATCCTTTTGGCCCAGGACCTCTGTTATTGATACACAAAGGTCACTTTCCTTTAGTGTCTGGATGGTGAAAGTCCAGAAATGTTGGTCATAACTTGAATTTTCAAGTCTCCTCCTTTCCTGAAAGAGCCTGATACATTCCCAATTAAGTTGTTCACACCAGTATTTTATTATTTCTTTTTCAGGGTCACAGATATTAACAATAAAGGCTTTAAACTTTTCAGTCAAAAAGTAGAGGAAGATATAACGTGTTTCAGGAATTGCTGAAAATTGTTACAAATATAATAAATCTTCCACAGTATTTCTTTTGAATCCTCTACATATTTTAATCAATCAATGTTAACTGTTAAGAATTATTAGGTCTGTTAGGAATCTTTTTTCATGTAGGCCTGTATTATGTTTACAATTCTTTTTGTTTTCTCACTAAAACTCTAAATAATGATAGTCATATTCTTCAGCAGAAAGTTACTAAATATCAGCTTTCAGATCTGCTGCAGTACAAAAACTTTCATAAATACTGTGGTAAGTTAATTTTTCTTGAGTATTGACTCATACAATCTATATATTGTCTCATAGTAAGTGAGCTAAAATCTTACTATTTGTACTTAATGATAATATGGGTATATAAATTCTAAAGATAAGTAAATCCTAAAAAAACTTCATGGGTTTCTAAAAGGGGCCTCTTCATCCCAATTGAGCATGTTCTAACATTGGTTTCCTGGTATGATCTGATCCTACGAAGACCAAAAAAAAATAGAAAATTTCCAAGATTTAATATCTCTTCTTAAAATAAATCTCTGCTTCTAAATATCAAAGATTATTTTCCCATGAAACGAGAGTCATGTGCTGCAAAAATTGTTTCACAAAGATCCCGGAAAAGGTGGAAGTAGAGGTTACATGTACATTCCTCTGCATATTCTATAACCACATCAGTCATTTGCTGAACGGTGACCCTGGGACGAAACAATATAATATCACCTCTTTATAGGAGCAACATCAGAGGCAAACAAAAAGAATGACAAAAATTTAAAGCTTATAGGCAACACCTTATTAATCATAGCAAATAGCTTGCAATTCTATGAGAATCTCAGAAGCAGACTCTGGTAGCAATTATGATTAAAATGAGGAAACATGATATTCTACCAAAATTCTGGTACTATAAGGTTTGCCCAGCTAGCTAAAGAAGCTATGTAGGAACACCAGGAAGAGGTTATACAAGTTGTCATTCTGCCTAGAGATGGTTTTAACACACTCTTATGGAAAGTCAGACTGACATAGAAAACAAACAAGTCTTGTTATCAAACTATTTGATAAACCTACTGAGTACAGGAGGCTGTTTACTACCTTTAAAAAAATTCACTTATATTGCTATAAAAGATCAGGTCTAGAAATGAAAAAAGAAATTAAGTGGAGTATGAGAGTAATATTTGGGACAGTAGTTTCTGTATATGTGCAATACACACAGGGCTGCCTTAAAATCCTCTACTCATCTTCCTTCTATTTAATTTAAATGCATCCATAATACAGGGCCAGGCAAACACCAGTTGGTTTTCCATACAAATAAAGGATAGACTAAAATAATTGGGCATTTGCAAAAAGGCTGGGGATTTAGGTTAGGCTGCTAGAGCCAGATGGAACTTCTTTTTTTTAAATTTCTTTATTTAAAATTCAGTGCTTTATAAAAGCTACATAGAAAGATGGATTTGGTAGAAGCAAGAAGCAGTGTAGTCCATGCTCTTGTAGGAAAGATAGTGCACTGGCTAGTTCAAAAAATGAAGAGGAATTGCTTTCAAAAAGCTTATTCTTTAATGCACGTTATTCCTTCTGCAGGGACCTAGTGGAATTTATTATCCTTCAACACACTGAGGCTTTCTTTTCAGAAATGAGGATGAGAGAAACTGGTTAACCTGCTTATTCTAGCTGCACCTTTCAAGGACATTTTATAGCTGCAAATGTTTGGCTATGACCTTGTAACCCATAATTATAAATATTGATCTTTGGTGACATATTAGATAGTTGAAAACATGAAAGTTCTATAATAATAGTAGCTATACCCAGTAGTTACATTCTGCAGTTCATCTACACCGCAAAGTGTTCTTTGCAGTGGGGACATCCAGGAACTTCATATTACAAACAGGGAAATGGGAGCAGGAGAAGCTGAAGAACTTCCAAAGAAAGATATTTGGACAACTTTGATTGCCTTTATTTTTCATTTTTCCACCATTTATACAGTATCCACCAAAATAGACTTGTCTGTAGTTGAGCTTGGATATTCTCATTTCACTGACTTGCACAGCTAATTAAAAGAGAAGAAAAAGAATTTTATAAGATTTTTTCCTTTTTGGCACTTTGGACTCAAACCTAAAAAATTAGGAAGAATTGTCAAGGCATTTCCTCTTTTCAAATTTCAATAAATATATTTTAAATTTTACTCTTCAGGGGTTTTACGCCCAAGCTACGACATTTCACAGCCTAGGACAGTTGTCATTAATTAATGCTTTAGTTCTCCTACAGTACTCTAAATGACAAGATCTGTGGAACATAATCCAGCCTAAGACACAGCAACACAAAATGCCTACATTATCACAAAACATCCTTTTATTTTCCATTTATCAGCAGTTAAACCCAGCAAGATGGTTACCCAAGTCAAATCCAATTGCTTACAGAAGACATTCAGGTCTCTAATGATTAGCATCTGATTCCTTTTACAACCATCAAAATGCATTTAAAACATTAAAATAGAAATTTCATTTTTCTTAGGATATGAGGTAAGATAGGCACATAAGCCATTTCAGTTCTGTAAGGGCAGATATATGAGATGCAGAAATAAAAAGCCACCACTAAAAGGTCCCAACTTTTTCTTTAAAGAAAGAGGAAATTTATACCAAACTTTTTTCAAACCTATTGCCTTTTTATCTGATGGTGAAATCCAGCTCACTTCATTTGAGGACCCAATTAATCAGGAATGTCATGTGTTCTATTGCTGAAATATTTGTTCCTGCTTCAAAAATATAATGAAACATTAAACAGTGGTAAGCAAGCCCAGCTCTTGAAAGCTAATAATATACAGCTCTTATTTTACCAGTGATTTCTGCTCAGCCTAAGGGTGAGCACAAGAGAATTAAATGACTTCTGTATAATACCACTAGCTGGTTTTCTGGGCTTTTTTTAACAGATCCTTAAGGGCAACCCCACTACATAAATATGTCTCCTTTACTTGGAATAATGGAACCCAGGCCAGGGTAAGTCCAGTGCTACCCAACACCTGGTTTTTGGGGCTATTCATAGAGATGATCTTTGAAGCAGCATTAATATGACCCATTTTAGAGTGACTGAGAATTTGGCCCAACTTCCTCACCCCTCCCAGAGCTACAGTTGTTAAAGTTTCGAGTAATGGAATCCAGTAGCATGAAATAGTACATTTATTTTGCTTAGACACACACACACACACACTCACACACACATGGTCATCATAATTTCCTATGACATGTAAGAGAAGAAAACTCTCATACATAATATTCTAAAGGTTGAATATTTGGCTACCAACTTTTTCCAAAATAACTATTAAAGTTGTAATCGAAAGTGTTCCAGGCCACAGGGTTGGGTGGTTAAATTACACACTGAGGGGGAGATGGGCTGTGAACACTCAATGTGAGCTTTATTTACTCCAAAAATTCTTTCATTAGGAAAACCCAAGACAGGCAACTCAAATTTATAATAAGAAAGTGCCTTTTTTTTTTCTATTGAACTGACCATTTTGGAAACTCAAAGGGTTCCAAGCATACTATTAATTTTTTACAATGTCAGCATGCTTTTTATAAACTGTTTGGTTTTTGGGGTTTTTTTTCTGAATTTTAACAGTCATCCATTTTGGAAATATTTTATACCCCAGGGGAAAGATTTTGCTTTCCCTGAAGTGGGGAACAGTATCATATTTAAGCCATATGATCTATTTTTAAAAACGCTGTAAATATGGAGCAAGCTCTTTCCAAGTTGTTCACATTATAAACAGCGCCTAGCAAGGGCTGTGTTTGGTTTTGTTCTTAAAGGGGATTTCTTTCCTAGATTTCCTATGCAAGTGTCGGGGCTCAGCACAGCTCCAGCTTCGTGTGGGCTGGGAGGACCCTGGCAGAGAAGGCCATGTGGGTGGACATATCTCCATTTCCTTGTGACTGCCTCCTATGCAAGTGATCCAGAGCCCACTGAAGGCTTTTAGCAGCTTTTCCATCATGGACAGTAAGCTCTGATCAAGCCATCTGAACAGACATACAGTCAGGGTGGATGTTCCAGCAGGCAGTGTGTTGGGAGAAATTGGGTCTGTCCCTTGGGACTGACTGTGATCCCATTTTTGCAGTATCACATTTGCTGGCCATCCTGAGCCACAAGTATGGTTTAAAATATGTCTATCTGTTGTTTTCCCCCTTTCTTCCCCAAACCATCTCAACCTGAAGAAAAGCATGGAGGATACTGCTCTGAATCTTTTGAAAGGTCACACCTCTATAACCTACTCTGTTACAGCTGAAATTAAAACATGACGACTGTTGCCTTTCAAAATTCACTGAATCTTTCAAGAAGTTCTCTTCCCATCTCATCCATATAATTCTATAATTTCAGCTTTGAATGTCTCAAAGAAAATGCTTTAGTGTCATATTACAAATAAATTACAGCTATTATTCAGTTTTTCTTTGTTGATTTTTAAGGTGGGCTGATGATAACCACAGTTCTTAGAGGAAGATACACCCATCCTTTTCTTGCTGTCTCCACCACCTCCAAAAGAGATTAAACCACATTCCCAGAGTGAGTAATTGCACACAAAGAGCATGAGCTGCAGGGAAGGAGTTGCTTAGCCATAGTGGGGTTTGTTGTAGAGCTATGCAGCTCTTCCAGGCTGCTTCCAAGTTTAGGTTTCCTGCTTGCATGTTCCTTCTACCCTTGCCACAATTTAACAGGGAGATGAGTCCTCATCTTTGACATAAAATTTCTTTACAGGACTATTTTATTTTATTTTATTTTATTTTATTTTATTTTATTTTATTTTAAGGTGTCATATAAAAGGCACAGCCTGGCTAAAGGATAGAGCTGAAGAATTCAGTAGCTCTCCAGAGAAATCAGTTACAGGCCTGGGACTATTCAATAGTAACCCAGAGGAATTAATCTCCTCCTTTCACATAAACAAGCCTTATGCAGAGCCTAGGTAATAACATAATTACAACCACACTTCACATACACATTACCATCTGCCCTTCTCTGTTCTGACAGCAGTTCTTCCTCAGGGTTATGTGAAAAGGAAAAAAATGATTAGCAGAGAACAAAAACATATCAGTAAAGAATAATATGTGTTTCCTTATTAGAGAACCTCTGTCCTTTCCTCCCTCTTTATTCCAGTACATACAGAACTATAAAACACAGAAATGTTCACAGGATATTAAGTATTAAAGCACTGATGTCAGCAAGCCAACAAAAATGTAAAAGACAATATACAGAAGTGTTACTGGGACTACCACTGTAAAATATTCATTTTATGGCAGATTTTAAAATTAACCCAAAAAACAGCAAGCACATAAATTGCTAGATTAACTAAATCACATTAGTTCCTTACATTCTGCTCCATCAGAAACAATTTCTTAGCACCATCAGACAGAAATACAACTGACTCCTGACATATTTACAATAAGCACCAACAGCCTTCATGTTTTGCTATTCTTCTTCATCACCTTGCTAACAACTTACATATTTTATAATGTTCACCAGGCCCAGACAGGCATGAAGGCAAGAAACTGGTTTTTTATATATATATATATATATATATATATATATATATAATACACAGTTATTCAGTTGGTACAGTTGGTAACATTCATACTCTGAAATTTCTTCCAGCTTATTTTACCAGCTGGGCTTCTCCCTTGCTCTTAGGGAAGTAGCAAAATCCCTGTTTGTCTTTGACATGGGGAACTTGTTTAGTACCAATCTAAACTTTGCACGATGCCATTGTGATAGCGCATTGTCATTATAGGCATGACACCAGGCATCCTCACAAAGGAGTTTGTGTATGTGTGCATGGGAATGTGTGTGTATAAATATGTGTGAGACAGAAAATGTGTGTGCAGTCTTCTCAAAGCAGACAAACTGGGAATCCTGGCATTTTTAATCCCTGAAGTGTGTGCAGTGCACAAGGAGTGACCTGTGGGCGAGTTGATGTAGAAACAGCGCATTCCTCACTCTTTCCTAGAAAAATCCTGCCAAAAACCTTACTAAATGGTGCAGAACACTTTTTTTTCAATTAGCCCCCAAGGAGTCACAAGTTAGAAACAGAGAGACAAAGGAAGGTAGAAAGAAAGCATCTATGCACTGCATGTTCAAAAGTGTATTTATGAAAAATAAAAAAGGAAGGAGGGTGGGGGAAGAGAGGTTTACAGTTTGGTCATTTTATCCCTTGAGTGCCATTTAATGCTCCAAGCTGTGTGTATCTGGGACCATGCCAGGTGTTTCATGTCCTTTCCACGGTGCTGCTGAACATTCCTGCTAATGGCCAGATCCTCTCAGACCTAAACCTGCTGACTCTTCCAGGTAAGAAATAACATTCAAGAAGGTGTTAGTGATGTGGGCTGAGCAGAAGTGCTGCAACACAGGATCTGTGCAGAGCAGGCTCTCCCCTCTGCTCACTGCTGAAGAACTAAAATTCTAGATGAGGAAGATTGGAAGATCAGATTCTGCTGTACAACACACACATCCTCAGCAGCCTTTTTCTTTCTTACAGGGGGTCCTATGGACAGTGAAGAACACTACCAATGTTTCTATGGAGGGATTCAAATCTTAGTCTCAGCATAGTCTTCCAAGGTTTAACAAAAGAAACCACTCTATGAAGCAACAGACAGGACATTGACCTACTGACTGACCACCTGACTGCAACCAAAGTACCTCTGAAATTCTGAGGTTCTCAGGTTTCTGTTGTTCCCTTACCATAATCTCTCTTGGGTTCTGGATAGTGTGGGGAAAAGCACATCACAGTCAGTCTGCAGGGTAAAGGGAAATGCAGTTCTCTCCCATGGAAGACTTGTACAGGACAATTCCTGCTCCTGCTGTATACATTTCAAAATAATTTGTGATGGTCTTGTTGCTGCCCCTAAACAGCTGGACACAGTTCACTTAATAACCTCTCTCCCCACAAAGGGCTTAATGTTTCCTGATAATACAACTTTTTTATTTGTTGCTTTAACTTTGACTGTAGTGGCCTAAGTTTTAAATTTACCCTCAATGTTACTACTATAACACATGAGGCAGGAGACTGACATCTTCTGGACGTCAAGACATGTAAAACTCCCACTTTTCATTTGTTATTATGTATGGGCCTGTTTTCCCGAGAAATAAGGAAAATACTTGATTTGCATTGTTTAGTTCATTTCCTTGCTTCTACTTCTCTCAGTACTGGACAAATATGGTCCTCTTAGCTCCTGAGAAACTAAAGATGGTTTTTGTTCCTGTGTTTATCTTGAATACCTAGGTCTTTGCAGAAGCTGCTCTTTTCCTATATAATGATACTGTATTTCAAAGGTAATCCCTTGGAACAGACACTGAGTAAATGACAAACAAACCCAAGCAAGAAGAAAAGGCTGTGATGCATATGCTGCCCAAACTTTCCCTCACCTTCTCCAGCCCCCTCAACAGCAAATTCCCCACTAAACCCCAGAGCTCAACATGAAGCATGTGTGAAAGCAATAACTTGCTCTGGTGAATTGAGGTCTTTATGCTACCCTTTAAATCAGATAAATCAGTCAAACAAATAATGTAAATCTAAATTAAACCAGTTAGACAATGCCCAGAAAAGCCCAGTGTTCCTGAAGTGCTGAAATAACATATCCTACCAGCTAGCAAAAGATTAGAAAAAAACAAAACCCATCAAATCTGATTGGGGCAGTGTTGCAACCTTATTTACAGAACATGAATGGTTTTTTTAAATACTCTTCAAGCTAATATTTGTTTTTCATGCACTGCTGTCTCTCAATTTGGCACATATTTAGCTGGAGGAACTGCCATACCAACACTCAGGAGCCAAAAAGAGAACATTTAAGTAGCTAATTAGAGCAGTGCCACACAGTCCCACAGCATCATAGGTAGGTCTGTATCACTGCTGAGGCAAGCACAGGCTTCTGCTCCAGCTCCACCCATCCTTACTCACAGTGACCCCTATAATTATCCTATAGAGTTTGGTGATGTCATATGCATTAGACCTTCAAGTGGCATATCTGCTGCCTCTCAGTTTCCTCTAAAGACCTTGAACTAAGTTATGCAGTGTTCTTGGCAGCAATTAATTGTCTCCAGTTACCTTCTGGTGATACATAAAGTAAGAATTTTTTTTTTTAAAAAAAAGAAATGTATATAACCCCAGTACCATGTGTATGGCAACCCCACACAGATGTTGGCAAGTTCAAGCAAACCAAACATGCCCTTTAAAACATGGTAATACTCCATGATGCCACGTGGAAGTATAGCTTTATCATGCAAAGGCTACAGCAGGAGAGTTTGCAGCAAGGGAACTAAAAAAGAGGAAGAATTAAAAAGACTTTTTTTTTAAAAAAAAAAAAAGTACTTCTATTCATATCTAGTATTATTTAAAAATACAGACTTTAACAGCACAACTTAGAATAAATCAGAAATTCATAGGATGGTCTGGGTTGGAAGGAACTTTCAAGATCATCGATTTCCAGCCCCCTGGCATGGGCAGGGACACTTACCACTAGAACAGGTTGCTCAAACCTGTCCTTGAACACTTCCAGGGATGGGACATCCACAACTTCTGTTGTCAACCTGTGCCACTGCCTCACCACCCTCACAGGGAAGAATTTGTTCCTAATATCTGCTGTCAGAACCAATGCCATCATCTCCCAAGACATTTAGAAAATCAAGGGTGGTCTTGTTGCTAAATCACAGGACTGGGAAACAAGCCCATTTCCAGAAAATGCCAGAACTTCCCTCTGATCCTCATAAAGTGCTTTAACTTTCCAACTCGCTTCCAGCTTTCACACAGATAAAATACCTAACCCATTTTAGCCATGCCTATCCTTAGTCTCTTCCAGAAGGGATTTCTGAATGTCCCTGAGCCATGCTGGTAGTGTTCTTTGAGGGCTAGCGCTGAAATGTTCTAGATGGAAGTGCAAATAATTAGTAAAACTGGAGGGGTTTTGTCAGCTGAACATTGATATTTTTGTGAGGCTTTCTGTAGCTGTGAGTTGCCAGATGGTCCCATTTTGCAAAACTTCAGTGGGAATTTCATGTACATTAAACCCAAATCATCAGGTCAAATGCAATTCTCATTTGCCAAACCCTGAACACCACTGTTATAAATCCATACAAAGTGCAACAAGGTGAATATGTTAAAGTTCAAGAAATATACCAAAAAGAAAAGGGTTTTTTTTTGTGCTAGAAAGTGTGTATTAGCTAAACTTTACATTTGAAATGCTGGTCTCCTGTGAACTCAGTAGATATTTTCCGTATGTCCATGTGTTGGAAGTTTCATAAAATGCTGAGCACGTATATTTAAAATAGCTCTGACAATGTATTAAAAAGCTCTAAAATATTATGACATGGCCAACTTCCATGTTTTTTAAAATCCATGACATGACACAATATATTTTATGTGTGGAAATATACATCATAAATATTGGCCAATGTCATAATATTTTTAATGTTTTATATGTTGTCAAATCTGCTTTAAACACAGTATGTGTGCTATACATTTACTGAAACATAACTCAGAGAGATGAAGGAAATAAACTATATTCTTTTTCCATGTGGGTTTACTATACATTTTATTATTTTGTTGCTTCTTATTGTACCAAGCCTTTTTTTTTATTTTTCCTTCTTTCTCTTTCTTGCTTGCTTGCTTGTTTGCTTGCTGCTTTGCTTACTTTCTTTTTCTTCTTTCCCTGCTTTTTCTTACTTTCTTTTTTTTCTTGCTTTCTTTCTTGCTTTTACTTCTGCTTCTCTTGAACCAGGCAGATGTTGCTTGATAACAAGAGAAGACTTCATAACTTTCTTCTGTTCACTTTTCTCTTAGCTATGCCCCTGAACCAAGCAGCTTCAAGTCGTGTACAGGTATGATTATGTTAACCTTGTCTTTAAAAACCAGAGAAATCACTGCCTTTCCTCAAGCTGCTGCAGTGTCAGAGTTTCATCCATCTCAGCCCAGCTGTAGGGCCAACAGAACATTTTATGATGCCCTGGGACAAGGCAAGTACCAGCAGAGCAGCTGAAGTCCTGCAAGCCCAAGAAATCCTTTTCTTTGTGTGTCAATGCTATTGCAAGGCAATCAAACCTTGCAAGATGGCAAAAGTTCAGCACCACAAAGGTGTTGTGTCCCTGGGCTGGTGGTTGTCACCACCTGGCTTCCAAGAGGCCTGGCCAGCTTTGGTTTGGACTGGCCAGGAGCTGTCACTCCCACTTTCAGATGACTACCCCTAACATCGACGGACACTACAAATTGTTTAAGCGCAGCGTTTCCCTGCAAACCATATCTTCATTTATTTCACTGACCCAGACATGACTGAGCACTTGTCCACATCTCAGGAGCACAACCTCCCACATCCAAAGGCAAAATAATAATGCAGAGTGTAAGAGTTCTATCAGCAAGGAATGCTATGAGACAATTTTTTTAAGAAATATGCCACAAAAGAGCTACTTTATTACAGTTGTAGACTGAAATCCTGGCCCCAGATGTATTCAGGAAGGTCCTCAGAGTTCAAAAGGTAGAAGGCTTTACCTCTGCACTTCTTCCTTATCAGACATGACCATGAGTTTCTACTGCAAACACCTTCAAACAAAAAGTGCCTAGCTATGACAAGAAGGAACAGGTCACAGAGATGACTTTTTGAAAATGTTTTGGTAGAAAAAGAATATCTATGTAATTAATGACGTTCTTAGGGTGAAAGGGAGTGGTGCAGTAGTTGACCAAAAAAAACCTCCAACCACAAAAAGAATAAGAAAAGAACTCAAAATATTTTAAAATGTTGTTTCATGATTTTTATTTTATTTTTTCAGGTTTTTCCCTTTCCTTTTTTTTATTCTTCCTGCATTTTCCCTTTAGAAATGGAAGGGAAGCTTAATTAAAACAAGTTGTTCTGCAAGCAGCAGAACTAATGAAACCTTGTTTCCTGTGGGTTTTTGTCCTGTATCCCCTGCTGTGATAACCTTAGCTCCATTCTCATATCCTCTATGGCCACCCTTGCAGGTCCCCGAAACAACCACTCAAAATCCCACACTCCCTATAGTTCCCCACCATGTTCCTAAAATTTACACTCTACACAAGTGCTGTCATGTCCCCAGTTCCTTCCTAAACCACTGGCTTTGTCATAAGTTGCAACAACTTCATTATCCTTGTGACTGGCCTCAAGCCAGATTGCTCACATGTCTTTAAAACTGGTATTTAATCTTCACTCCAGTATCTTCCATTAATCTTAGTGTCACCCTATAATGTTAGACATGCAAAAGAAACATGAGAAACTACTAATGTGAATGAAAATATAGGAAATGCATTCCAGAGTAGCACTTCATAAGGGTTCACATCCATATTCAGACCTGTTAAATATTTAACTCTGAAAATATGTTGCAACTGCATTGGCACAGACAGCCCAGCTTGTGATCCAGGCCATGGGCCTGATGTTTAACTTACTACTGGATTCCCTGATAGGGGGAGGAAACCTGGAAAGCAAAGCCTAGGAATTCAGTAGGTGGGCATCAGGCAATAAATCAATAAATAAATATTTCAAACAGAAAAGTGCTTGTGTCTGCAGAAGCAATAACCCAGAGCTGAAGAGCCCCTGTGCTCTGTGCCTGAAGTGTGCAGTGAGATTCCTGTGAACACCAGGATATGGAGCAGATGATGAGTCTGTGTGTCCTGGCCAGGGACATTTAGGAGATGCTGCTGGGATGCCTGGGTCAAGTGGAATACATTGCCTTCTCCTCTAGTTTTGCTTCTGAAGAAAATGCAGCCATGCAGCATCAACCCCACCCCGTCAGGATGGCTTTTCCTCAGGAATTGAAAGGATTTTGTGCATTTCACCTTCACAGACTGGAGAGCTGTTGAGCCTGAATGCAGATGTTCAGCCCTTTCCAAAAACCCAGCCCTTTTCAGGTGTTTCACATCCAAAAAGCACAGAGACTGGTGGGCATCAGTCACTTGTGAAAAACTCTGGATGGGAAGGAAGGTGCCTGTGCAGGATCAGCCTTAACATCTGAAGTGGGTCCTCACCCCTTACCTTTTTTCCATTAATTTACTTTACTCCACTTTCCAAGATACCTTTTCATGAGCCAAAAGTTACTTCAGTCAAGCTAGGAAAAAAAAGTCTGCATAAATAAAAATGAGAGAGAGCGCATATTCTAAAATGCATTTCTTCTCTTCTACCTGGAATACATTCTTGATAGTGTGGGCCAGTAATTCTGAAACAGGATGGGAGAAAGCCAAGGTAGGAACAGTTTTATTCTGGAAGGTGGTCAAGGCAAAAAGGAAGAATAAATAAAGATAAAGAAACTACAAATTTAAGAAATACTAACTAAATATAATTTCTGTATCTACAGAGGAGATGCTACAAAAAGAAGAAAAGGCAGTTTTGCTGGAAAGAGAAAGCTGAGACAGTATGTGAAGCAAAACGAGTGCCATCAACCAACAGCATGAGTGAATTTTGGAAATATTTGTGGGAACTCCTACAATGCTTATCACTCCACATTAAGCCATCTAAGGCAAGTGTCCAGAAACACTGTGGAGGAAGGAAGAAAAATCCTTGAATAATTTTTCAGAAGAAATACTCTCATCAGCCTTGCTAGAAAGTTATTTCTTTTCTTTAGGGAAAGACAAAAATATTATGTTTCTAAGAGATGATCCTTGGTTCATTTTTTATTGCACAGGTTAGCTGAGACACTTGGATCTGAAACATAATTCATTTTTCCATAAGTAGCATTCTAGCAAAAAATGGTCCCTCTACACCCATGGAGAGTGTTTCATTGTTCTCTATTAATGAAATCCATGGACAGATAGAAGTGAGCAATGTTTAGTACAACACTCCTTTTAAAGGATGAGTTTTCCCAGTACAGCATCTTGGTATAAATTAGAGAGATAACATGGAGACAGACAACAGCAACTTCTGCAGTTGGGGGTAGAAGGAGGAAAATAGCCTTCAGAGGGGCATTTTGCTCCCAACAGGATAAAGACATGGCTCCTGACTGCCCAGAGAGCAAAGCAGAGGGAAAACACACAACCTGGATAATTGCACTTGGAAAGAGAGCAATTGCAAACAACCTGGGTGCACAGTTCAGAGGTCTGGCTCCTCCACACTCTCCCCAGGTACTTTGAGAGAGCAGGAACAATTACAGCTTCAGTGAGAGCAAGAGTGCAGGGAAAGGGGTAAGAGAGGGACTGCCAAAAGTAACCCTCCCTAAGCTGCAGAAGAAGTGATTGAGAAAATAGAGTCAAGGCTCTAACATACAGCCCTGTGCATGAGTCCCAAACAGAGCAGTGAGTGTGGACTTCAAACTGCAGAGCTTTTTGTGGAGGGGGAAAGACCCCACCACCTCTTAGTTCTGGTATAACTATACTTCCACTTGCCACATCTTATATCCTGCTGTAATTGTGTCCCAGTGAACCATGCCCGTGCTGCATATGTACTTCCCAGTCTGCCCATATGCTCCTTAAGTGGTGAGCTCATCTAAATCACCCCTCTCATTTACCTCCTACAGAAACTATTCATGGACAGTCTATTTCTATTCTGACCAGATCGCTGATGCCCCACAGGACTTTGTGGAGCCAACCCTACCAAGATAATTGTCAGATTTAGAGCTGGTTACAAAAAGCTCTTCCCGAGAATATTTGTTTGGTTAAAAGAATCCCAGAGATTCTCAAATTCTTGTGAACAGCAGGTGATTGTTTTTGCCAACATGCAGCCTGGATTCTTATGACAGCTTTTTGTACAGCTGTAGGCACCAGGCATGTTCACCTCTCTGAGGCTGTGCTTGTGGCAGTCCATATCAGGCTGACAAAAATTGATAAACAGACCCGAAGGTGAACTCAAGATGTCCTAAAAGTCATGTACAGGTTCATTCATGTCCAGGAGTATTCAGCACACACAGTAGTCAAAGTTGCCCATGGCCAAATTTCCAAGAACTCCATTTCAACTGTGGAAGCCAGATATTCTAAACATTTTCTAGGTCTCTAAATAATTGGCTGTATTTTAGGCCATATCAACCCAAGCAGCTGAGGTGACTTGACTGTGTGGCCACTCATTTAAATATCCAAAGAGGTGTGAGGCTCTTCTGAAAATTCACTGCTAAAATGTTCTTGTTTGAACACTTGACAATTGGGAATGAAAAGGCGAAAGAGGCTCAGCTCTTTCAAGCACATGCTCAGAGGTGACCACTAACATAATTCAAAGTCTCTCTGATTCAAAGCAGTATCCATGCCTGTATTCAGGATTTTCTCTAAGGTCCATTTTGGTGGAGGACATCAGTGTTTCTCCTGGATGTTTGAAAGGTGTGGGCAGAATTAATTGACAGTGTCAAAATTTTAAAGGCAGCATGAATTTCAATGAAGGAGGATTAGAACAGAAGGTCTTGTTCACACATGTCCTCACATGGTACCTGTCATGGTATGAGCTGGAACAGAGCTGCAGATTTCTGATCCTTCTGTTCCTTTCCTTGCAGAGCCAAAACAAAGAGAGACAATCACTATATGTCACTATACAGTGTTGTGGGTGAGGAAGATAGTATCTGATAGTGCTTAACAAAATCTTTTTGAATGGAGTGATAGGTGGGTTTTGAAGGCTGCCTGTTCTAAAAGCGTGAAACATTGTTTAGAGTGACCTGATGGGGCACAGCTATGGACTATGGAACAAAATACAGGAAGGAAAATTCAAGATAACTGTCAGGAAAAACTTCCTAATGGTGTGATACACAACTTAATACTGTGGAATAATAAGAGAAGAGGTGGAAGCCCAGATGAATGAGTAATTTTAAAATTAGACTGTAGGAAACAATTCAGCATTGGCAAGGGCAATGGACAAGATGACCTCATCAGCCTTTTCCATCTCAGATTTCTATGGTTCTAAGGACAGAGAACAATAAAAAGCCACTGCACACATTCAGTCCCAGGGAGAGTTGCAATGGGATAAATGGGATTGGCTATTAAAAAATGTAGATTGCAAAAGAGGGTGTAAATTAGGGAAGGTAGATATGTGGAGAGATTACATCACCAGTGTGTTTAGAATGTAAATTTGGAGGCATTGATTGGCAAAATCCTGGGCAAGGAACATAAAATTGGAACAGAGCAACTTCAAAGAGATAAAAGGCAGCAGAGCATGGGGTAGGGAGTCTAGACAATTTTACATGGAATGCATTTGCATTTAGCATGTGCCACATTCAGTGAGCACAACTCTCATTCATTAGGAGCCATCAAATGTCAGGAAAAAGACATTTTTAATAGTTAAAAATTATGTGGGAATTTAAGAGTGATGTCCAGATACTTGGAAAGAGATCAGTTTAGATGTTGTGCTTTTGCTTTACAGACATGCACATCTGCTGGTCTCACCAGCATTTGCAACAACAAAAATGTCCCCACTCATTTGGCTAAATGGCTCAGGCTGTGTGGATTTGTCTTCTGAGCCAATGTCATCATCAGCTGTTTTCTCAGCCAGTTCTGACAATTAAACACACACAGATTTCCTTTTGCTCATGCCAAGCATGAATCTTTGGTTCACTAGTATTTATTAGAGAATAAAGCACTGCAGGAAAGCCTAACATTCAGAATTCACCTTGATGAAGCACAGGTAACTAACTTTTATTTGTACATTTTTATGGACATATATTGTCTGCTGGGGAGCTGAAAATAGACATCAGCTTCACAACCAGTACAAATGTTCAAATTGTCCTTGTGAAACTGAAAACATTATCTATTTTGGCCATTTTGGGGAGAGTTGGGAGCCATTTCTCTCAGTTTTTACAAGTGGACTTATGGTTTATAATTTTTCAAACCCATTTTGAAGTAGCTTCCAAACTGCATGTGTGATGTGTTCTGTGTCACATGTCCTGAGGTATTATTGACTGGATGACTTTTTACATTGTGGAATATAGCAAATGGCATGTCACAGGCTCCTCTGTTCAAAGTTCATGAAAATTCAAAAATGCTACAAAATTCCAAATAAAGGTTTTCATGAATACCTAGTGAGCTTTGGAGTATTTGCAGAAAACAAATATTGTGGACCTTCCCATCACTAACAGAAGCCAAGCTAATCAAATAAGAATAATTTATACATTGACCAGTTTCTTTAAGCAGTTTCAGGGCATAAAAGCCAAAAATGTAAAATGGCCTAAAAATGTTATGCAATCCAGTTAAGGATTTAGAAGTGTATCTGAAAAGGACGAATTTCTAGAACAGCAGAAAGTGATGCCATCATAGCTGCTAAAGCACCTGTTTAAACTGTAAGTAAAAGTCACTCTACCCCATAGAGGGGAGCCCCGTATTGTTTTAGGCAACATGCTAATAGAATATGGGAAAGTTCATAAGAAATAGGAGGTCAATTCCCAGGAAGAGTACAAAAAGAAATTTAATTCAGGGAGAGGTGCATTAATTTTATTTTTTCTGTGTTCCTTTTTAGAAATACCATGATATTAGTACCAGTTCCAGGTATTCATTTCCCAAGGAAAACAAGAAAGAACATCTTATTGGAAGCATACATTTTGAAATACTGTCATTGAAATAAAAATATGAAAACTTCTATGTTTTATCACAGAATATTTATTTTTGCAATATAACTTTTTCTGTCATAAACTTCAGTATAATATCTGAGACAGAAACTAGCAAAATCACCTGCTATTAAATAGCTGTTAAAATGTGACTTACTCCTTCCTAAGCTCTGGATCCTCATATATTGTCAGTTTGCTATTTGTTATTGCTAGTTTTTCTGATTGTCTTTATGAACATATTTTACTTGATAGCATAAATGCAGATAAAAGCTGAACAGTCTTTCATAATAAAGTCAGATAAAATCTTTTCAGGCACCTTTCATCATAACAACTGCACATTATTTTAGGATCTTTCCTTCAAGTAAGGAAAGTAATTTTGAAGGCACATGGAGGAGGGAAGGTTGCTGCCATCAGCAAAACTTAAAGTATCTTCTTTAAAATGCATTCTAAAAGAGTCATAAACCAGGTATCAGTAGGTAGAAAGTTGAAAGGGAGAGTTATAAGAGGGTCTGAAAAGCATTTTTGTAGGACATTGAGTGACCGAGGAAAAGGAGAAAAGCACAGCATAGAAAAGCATAACAAAGACTATTATCTGCAAGAAATGAACACATGTTAAATAATAACTGGAGTTTGAGGAGTTGTTGCTTGGTTTTATATATAATTTTTTAAAAAATATGTATGTTTATACAGTATTTCTTTAAAAAATAAATCAATATTATCTTAAGGAGCCATCTTGAAATATTTTTTGGATTAATATAGGAACAAGTTAATTTCATCATAGAGGTAAACTAGCAAAATGAAGTTCAATTCATTCCCAAAAGTTCTTTGTGCTCTGATTTTGTAGAGCGTTGTCTCTCTCTTATACCAATTGCCTGTATTATGATGAGCCACTGGAACAAAAATGCTTGCTGCAATAACTATGTTGTAGTTGAGCTGAGATTTTTCTAGGATGGCACAAGGTAAAATCCCGATGTCACTGTTTATTCAGCCCTAGAGGTGCCTGCTACACTTCAACACAGTTGTTGCCAGAGAGAATAATTTTAGAGGTCTAAACCTGATGTCTGAACAGACATCCTGGAATCATAAGGTTTGAATATTGGCAGAGCAGAGCAGGTTCTTCACCCTTCTGTGGTAGCCCTGTTTTATTGGTAGGCAGTTAGGGTAGTTTAAAGTAGGGGCTTTAAACTCTGCCCTTAGAACCCAGAACTCATGTGAAAGTTAAAACTTCCTTGTTGCTTTCCATGAGCCCACAAGACTGTTCCAGTGTCATGGGCCAAAGTTTCCCATTCATCCCCTTCTGGGTTTTATGCTGTTCATTTTCTGTCATCTGCTGCAGGGATGGATATGTGTCAGCAATGCTGCACTGTGAGAAGTAAAGCACTGCTGGAGCCTTTGCAATGAAAACTGCTACACTCAAGTTAATCATAAATATCATTAACACATATGTGAGCCACTTCCAGTGTGCTCTGTCCAGACCACAGTTACAGCTGCTAAAGACTAACCAATTGACTTACAATTTATAATCCTGTTATCAGCTCACTCTGCAGTGCTTGGGGACTGGTTAGTACCTCATGCATTTAATGCTCAAGACCTGTGGTGATATTGCCTATTATCATGATTTGACACTGACTAATACCCTGCTATTCCTGGCAATACCAGCTATTAGCTGAAAGTGAGAAAGGATTAAAAACATAGCTGAGGCACTCACTGCTAGTTTTTGTGTTATTACGCAATGATTTCTGGTGATACATACTTTTTCTTTAAGTATATCTTATATACTTAAAGAAAAAAACAAACAAATAAAAAACCTTTATAGCTAAAAACATATTTTGGCCCAATTAGGGTATCTTCCATGTGCCCACATGTTAATAATCTGTATTGACCTGAGTCAAAAGAAATATATGTAGAAGAATATGTCTGTGCACATACCTGTGCATATGAATGCAAACACAATGTCCATAATGCATTTATAGCAAGTGTCATCATGAGTGTGCTCCAAGTGCTGTGTGTTCATGGGTCAGTATAGCCAGTGCTGAAACACACTCTCAGGTGGGAAGCAGCAGAGATTCTGCACCAGCAACTCTACACAGCTGTGTTTGCAGAAGGGGAAGCAAAGTCTTCCAAATTAAACTGTTGTAAAATTTAGATAGGCAAAATTCAACTACCAGAGTTGGACTTGGCTGGCATTCTGAGATCTTAATCCTTGCTCTTGCAAAAGGTCCCATGTGACCTCTACAACCACAAATGGGGTGTGTCTGGTTTTGCATCTCATTCAAGAGACAGTAACATCTGCATCCCAGCAGAAGCATTCACCTTGCACAGCACTGCTCTGCCACAAGACCTTTAACAACACACTCCCCTGCTCTGACTGTTTCTTCTAACTCCAAGGCTGTGTTGCTGCCCTGCTCACCTGCAGTCTACCTACCAGTCCCCTCATTTGACACCCCTGATATCTTCAGAAAGTCCAACCAGGCACAAGGCTACAAGTGGACTATTATAGGAGGATTGTATATGGAATGGGACAGGAAAGAAGATCTGACATCAGCTTTTACATGGTGGCAATAGTCCTCTTCACACAGAACTGAGTCAGGAAAACAAGCTTTGCAGAATTGTGGAGTAAAAATGAAGGTAAATTAATCCATACTCTGCTCTACCTCTGGAAGTAATGAACATCTATGAAAGGAAGACAAGACACCATTCATATTTTCTCAGAATGGCAAATTCTTGAACACTCCAAATTAGTTTAGCTTTGAGGGGGTATATACACTAAACTGTATATAACAATTATCTGTGAAACTACTGTTTCTGAATTTGATACATGCAAGGTATGTTGTTTCCAAATTAAAAGAAAGAAGAAAGCATGGAAGACTTCCCAGATGACACAAAGTGTATGAAGAAATCTAGGAATTCTGGGAAGAGCCTGAGCCTGTTCAGAAGAGGTGAACCTGCAGTCTCATTCATTAGGAGCCCCAAAAGACCTCCACTTAACCCATGCCAGCACAGCTGGACTGTGGTGAGCAAAGTTCCCCTGGAAATTGGGCACTTCCATTGACTCTAAAATATAGATATAAACTTGAGTCCTAATCACTCCAGAAAAAAGGACACAAGTCAGAGTCACACATACCTAAAATGCAGATATTGGACCTGCCCAGTCATAAAACATTCAAAGCCCTGAATCTGCTGAGTGTGGCACACACACCTGCTCACCAGCACAGGGAATTTCTCAGCTTCCTGAGGGTCTTAGGAATAAAACAAAATGCAGTATCTGAATTTAGTCTCTATTATATTATTATAAAGCTCTTGGCCAACTTCAGTTTCCACTACCTAAGAAAAACCCAGCAAGAATAAAACTTTTTGGTTAATACAAGAAACCTGGCTCCTGGTATTGGAGGTCTGCACTCATTTCTCAACACTGTCTCTAATATTCAGTGTGTTTGGGCAACCCAATACCACATTCTTTCCGAAGTCAAGGAGGAAAAGTTCTGTATTTACCCTATAGTATTTTCCCTGTTTTTATACAAGTCCACCATCTGGACTGTGATCTCCAGGGTCTGAACAAGCATCCTCTGAGCCTGTAAAGTGCAGGGCACAACAGAGCCTGTTCCACTCTCCTGTGACAGAAACAGTAAAATAACTGAAAGGTCTAAGATGATTCATTTTCAATCAAACCAATGTCTTCACTAGCAATGCCTCCAGAAACATCTATCCACTGCCAGAAATTCCTCTTACCTGCCAGAATCTGTTCTAGTGAATTTGGAAAGGATTTCTTTAGAATGGAATTCACTGCGAAAATGTAATTTTGCTATTCAATTATTTGCTACAACATCAAAACTCTTGGTCTTTTGAACTGGATGTGTGAGAACAAACAAAAAGAAAAAACAAACAAACAAAATTCTAAATGTTACAGATGAACAAATATGCTTTCCTTGCCTCTTTTTCCATCACACAACCAGGAGTCTATCAGGTCACATTCCTCACTGCTTGATTACAAGGCACCACATTTCAACTGGCTTTGTTTAGGAAGGTTGTCCTAGGTACATAAAGTGCCTGCTCAAGAACAGGACACACACCACCTCATTCACAAGCCAAGACAATCACAACACTCTGTCACAACTACTTGTAATTGTCCTCTCCTTAAGAGAAAAATATTTATGTATTGAATGGAAAAATCCCTCAATTTTTTTAGAAGTATCTTAATTCTTGGTTTATTGTATTAACTGTTTTCCTGAATTCACTCATCAGTCTGGCCATTGTATCTCCTATTGCTGTGCAAAGCTGAGCTGATAGTTTTTTGAAGCTGCCACTCTCCACAATGTTTAGGAGGAGGGAGGAGGAAAGGATGAGGAGCCAAGAGCTGAAGAGAAGGATGTAGTGGAATGAAAGATGATCAGGGAAGGGAAAGGGAGAGTCTGTTTTGTTAATGCTATTCTGGCCACCTCTCATGTCTTCCTCCTGAATTTTTTAAGTTCTTCAGCTGCATGTATTTAGCTTTCTGGCGGCTTTTGTTTTTTGGCTATCCAGCCTTTCTCCTTGCATCTACTCACTTTCTTCTTTTTTTTTTTCTTTTTTTTTTCTTTTTTTTTTTCAAGAAACTTTCTTAAGCTTTTCCGGCCACGTCTCTCTCACATTGTGTGGCCGCTTGTCTCAGCTTCCTTGCCAGGCTCCCAGCCGGGGCTGCTTGGCTTAGACCTCCCCCTGCTGCTAGATGCTGTTAGGGAGCTGCAGAAATCTGCAGTGTGGGATGGGCACACAGCACCAAACACCTTCACACGGGCCATGGGGTGCTTCGTCTCCGCTAACAAGGCAAGGTGATGAGGACTAATCTGCCTGGCTCCCTTCTTACTTCACAGATCACACGCCAAAATGTGCCTGGAGAAAATTGCTCCCTCCTAGCTCTGCCTCTCCTGGGGTCTTAATATACAGTAATGGATAAAGCAGGCAAGGGCAGGCAAGACAGCTCCTAAAACACTCTCCATGCCAGCATAGGTCTCCAACAGGCAACACAAAGTTTAAGGTAGCAATTTCCAGCTCCTCTGCTGTTGAATTCTTGGGATTCAAGACAGTTCAGGCACGCTCACATGCGTTTGTCTATTCACTAGCCAGTCTACCTATAAATATTTTGTTGCAATGGAAGTATAAAAGTATAAAAGTAAGGTGTATTCCTGTGATACAAAATATCTGTATGAAGCTTCTGTAGACACTTTGTACACTCATCTGTTTACATAGTCTTAAAGTAGGAAAACGCAAGAAGGAAAAATCAGGTTTATAAAGCTGCTTCCAGTAGCGCTGCCTCCTAACTCAAAAGCAATTCACCCACGTAACAAAAAGAAGCTTAATCTTAAACATACACTTTGGCACAAGAATGGCACTGTTTATATCACTTACAACATTTGTTCTGAGGTGCAAACACTATTCCTACTCTAATGAGAGTGGCACAAAAGTCATTTACCCAGTAGGAAAAGGGAACAAGGGAACAGTGATGTCAGTGCTGCAAAGTTGCAAACATACTTTCAAGTGTATAATGGAAAATCCACCCCAGGAGGCAGGAAAGGGAGAAACTCCCCATTCCAGTATGTAAAAAGCTGAGAAATGGGTCATGTCATTGAATTTCTCATTGTGTATATTCACAGAAGCATTAGTTACATACACTGTTTATGAACTGCACTGAGGAACTGAAGTACTGAAAGGTTGGGTTGGCCCCCTTGCTCCCACTGTGTTCTCCAGTTCATTTAGCCATGGACTGCTCCCAGCCCCTCAGCAGCCCTTGAGCAGAGCGTGGTCTGCAGAAGTCATCTGCACGCATTGATACAAAGTCCTGGTGATGAGGGAAAGCAGGCAACTCTTGAGGAACCTCAAATTATTACCCTTAAATTGCTGTTTGCTGCCTTTTTGTTTGTTTGTTTGAGTTTAGGGGGGGGGTTGTTGTTTGTTTTGGGTTTTTTGGGGGGTTTTGGGGGTTTTATTGGTGGGGTTTTTTTGTGTGTGTGGGTTTTTTGTTTTTATTTTTGTACCAAGTTATGATAGTTATGAAATACAAAAGCAAACAAAATCCCAAACCTGTTCCCTCCCCTGGCTAGCTCTCAACTCCTTCATTGTTTTGGAACCTCCATTGCTTTTGTATGTAGTCCCAAGTGTTGTCAGATTTCTGATCTTTGACATGGGCAAAGGGGGACCTTTATATACATATATATATATATATATATATATATATATATATATATACTTGGCTATAGCGTCTGATCCCTTTCAGAAATCAGCATCTCCAAGTGTTCTAACTCATTCATGTGCTACTTTAAAGCTAAGCTGTACCAACCAAAAAAAAAAAGTGGGGGTAGGGGGGATAGCAATAACCTACAAAAAATACCAAACAAGAGTAAATGTAAAGTTTTACATTAACAAGTAAAATTTTTTTTTTTTTGTCTCAGTTTGTGTGAGTGTAATTTAGGTTTTTATAAGTCTGAGTGAATTAAATTAGAAATGTTTTACTAAGGAGATATTTTGGCCATTTCAAATAACTTCAGCTGAGATTGCCCAGTCACCTTGGTATGTGGAGCATCTCTATGGCAATGAGAGAATGGTGGTTATACAAGGAACAGAACTCAGGAGAAGACTGTGGTCCTGCACAGAGGACAGAGGATCTGCCCTGACTGAGGTAGTGAAACCTCTGGAAATGTTGAAAAAACTAAGGTTTTTATTTCAACCTAAAAGAATTCAGTGAAGAAAAAAACAGGTTGGAATTTGCAAAATCTGATCGTGGCCCATGATAAAAAGATTTGGGAAAGAAAAAAAAAAATAAAAGTCATAAACCCTATTTATGTCTACCCCATTGGTATAGACATGAACCGTCAATTCTTATTCCTGTATACATATGGAGCAGGAACTGACACTGCTACCAAGTTTAAAAGACTCTATGTTTTTCAACTACATTAAGGAAAATAAATTTCTAATGCAAATGTGTACCAAATAAAACAAGTCCACAGAAATCTTAGTAAACTATATGGATTTTAGCATTGTTTATCTGTATTGAATTTAAAGAGACTTCCAAGTGGCTTTGTACAATAAAATCCAAGAAATACTGTCTAAGCTTCTACCCTTTCTTCATTAAAAGTCTCCCACTGAATACCTGTCTTTGATGGAGCTGATCCAGTGATAGGACTTTAAAGAGTCCCTTCCAACCCAAACTATGCTGTGTTTCTATGATTATTCTTCCAGCAAAATGTCATTAAGGGATCTTCTTAACACACTGAAATGCATCTATCCACTTATCATTGCAAGACCAGTCCAGTTTCCTCTGAAATCCATGGGAAGATTCCCTTTGATTTCCATGGATATTGCCTTGTTTCATAATAGCTTTACATTTTTCTGAGTGATACAAATCAGAAAAAAAAATCAGTGATACTTACAGTGATACAAATAAGAACAGAGGAAGGTATATAGACCTTAATATTTACCATACAAGGCCATACTCCACAAATTGTTTTTATGTACAGCTTATGATCAAATATTAATAAAATATTAATTAATATCTCAAGATATTTTATTAAATTGTAAGCAGTTAAACATGTCATTTATTTTATAACATTATAGTGCCACAGGAGAACTGCCTACTTCTCTGTTTTGAAGCTGAAACTCTTAATGAGAGAATTTTGTATGAAATAATCTTTGCCAAGTGAATGTTAAATTCCACTAGTTTTTCAGATGTTCCTCACTGCTCTTCTTACAGGATTTTCTAATTATCCTATTAACAAGTATTACTTATTTCTTTGTACTTTGCAGCTTGTATTCCCTCTAAAATTAAGACAACATGTTGAATTGAAGCCATTCTTTTACTTTCCACAACAACAAATTACTGTCATTATGAGTAAAGGATTGTGATTCACCATCATGAGAAAATGTAAGATGCAGAGTAGGATAAGCACAGTAGAGCTTTGCAGCTGTACATTCTCTTTCCTTCAGCAGAAGAAGTCTTTTTTTCACAGCAATTCTCTATGGGTACAGATACAGAACATCAAAAGCTGAACAGAAAAGGAGGGAGTGAGTTTGAGACTGATTTTCACAGTGCAAGAGGTAAATCAGACTCATGTATTCTTGACCTCTTTCTAATTTTTTTGATTAAAAATCAAAACCATTTAAAGTTTATTCTCTCTACCAGTTTGAAAGGACCCTTAGGAGGCACCCTGTTGAAGCAGCAGCCATGTGAACAGATTGCACTTTAGAGGAAACAAAGTCACGGTTTCCTTCCATAACTGCTTCTTGTCATATTGCAATATTAGCTTTGAAAGATGTTGAAATGCTCCTGATAATGACTATCACTGAATTCTCTTTGATGGCTGAATTATAAGTTCAGTGGTCTTGTTTCCTGTACAGTGAATAACTGCATAAATTAAATAAGTAAAGATACCAACTGTGGTATTTATGTGTTGCTTTGCTGACAGTCTCACTAGGGATGCAAATGATGATTAAACAGATATACACACTGCACCCTTCAACTCCTACAGTGTTTTTCCTTTCAGGTTTGGACTACCACACCTCTGCAGGGCAGTGCAGGAGAACTGGAGCACTTCTGTGGAAAGGCAGAGGACGGTGATTCACACACCTTTTACAGCCACTGAATTCAACATGCATATTTAATTTAATTTATTTTTTTTAAAATCTTGAATAGGCTCATTCTAGAACATCCCACTAAGAAAGAGGCTAAATTGCAAAGTCTGTGCAGCTGACAGGGCCAAGGATCCCAGTGCACATTAAATTGTGACTGAAGAACCCATTAGGAGAGGGACTTCAGACACATGTCTGAGCTTAGGCCACCTGACTGCACAATTTCTCTTGTAGCTGAATCTCTTTCACTGACTCTCTACTGCTTGTTGGTTCATTAGTCTGAGGAAACTCTACCATCACATTAACTATTTCTGCAATGCAGCTGCAGAAGGAGTTGTGTCTGTTTAGAGATTTAAATATATCTGTGGATCTGGACCTAAATTCCAAGATACAATATAGCAAGAAATTCTAGTCATTCAGGTAGAGAACCTTTCATTTTTTAAACCTGCAAAAACTAGCATGTTTATAGACTTTCCTAAGAGAAGTAATTCCAGGAATAAGGAGAAGGAAAGCATTCTTTGGAGCAGCAAGAAACTGAAATCTCTCAGGAGCCTCTGAGTCTCTTTATGTGTGTGACATTGTGGAACATGCTGTGAATTATAATTGACAGCACAGACTGTAAAATTATGGTCCCTTTCTAACTGCTGTCTCTGCACTTGAGCCCTGCGGTATCATTTCCCAGGAACATGCATTTCTCATCCTTTAATCTGGAACCACTTTCATGCCTACACAGGCTCCATTACACACCCATAGAGACTATCTCTTCCATGAGGATGCTGCCCAGATGTCTGGGACTTACTGTCTGGCATCCTCATGGGACAGAAGACATCTGACACTTGAGCCCAGAAATTTATTGTCGATGCAGAAGTACGACACCAATAAAAGTTACTTCAGCTTTCTTGAGTATTTCTGAAGTGCTGCTAATAATATAATGTGGTGATAACCAACCTCGTAATCCGCTCACAAAACTACACGTTACTAACTGACCATGAAAGAGTTTTTCCCATTGTACTATTGTGGAAACTTCATGCCTGCAGGCAAATAACTTTGGTTAAGGGGGGAAGGTCTTGAGAACTTTCATGGGTTTGTGACAAGAACAGCTTGTCTGAGTCTAATTTTACCCAATAGTTGCATAAATGAATTTTTAAAACATGATACATATTCTTAATGTCTAATCCAGGACTATGCGGTTTCATGCAGGGCTAATCCCATGGAGTAATACATGACTTAAAGCCTTGGATCAGAAAACTACTGAATATCAGTTATACCAAAATTATGGTGCCTGACAATAGCTGAAATAAATAGAATAGAATGGCACGCAAGCGAAAAAATAGAAAAGACAGATAAACATTATGAAAATGTTTTTGTCTGAAACACTGAAATTCCCTAAGATATCACTTAAACACTTGGAACAAGGACTACATCAGTCAAAGAGGCAGATGTCAATTTAAAACTAAATGTTGGACAAGTCCAAGAGAAAGAGAAGCTATAATTGAACATTTAAATCAGAAGATCAAGAGAATCATAGCAGAGACACAAAAATGCTGGGGGACAGAAAAATGTGTTTCATTTTGGCAGCTGCCTCTCAGGAACGTGATCCTGCACTTCATTAAATCAGTGAAAATTTTAACAGAAAGGACCTTCTGGGGCAGGAAGTCCTCTAAAAACACCTGCCCCCAGGAGGAAAAAGACTGTGCCTCTCTGGATTCTCTCAAATCTCTTTTTTTTGCCTGACAGAAGAACTTGCCAGCCCAGTGCTATCACCCATTATGACTTCATTCACGTGAGCAAGAGCAAGGACTGCAGTGGCCGAGACAGTGGGAGATGTTCTCTTTCTAGGTTACTTTGGGACTCGCCTCTGCTCCTGCAGCAGAGCAGTGGGACACCCTTGGTTAACATCCCTGGGGAATCTTGCCCATCTTGGCATTTCCAGGCATGTAGGTTCTTGCCTTGTTGCTCTAGTTCATGCAAATATTTTGTTGATGACACCTGTAACGGATTAAGAGAAGAGTTTCTTACACAACTCCAGCCTGCTTGCATCATTTGCTTGTATCATGAGCTACCAAATAGACCCTAAATAAATTCATCTACATTGCACATGTACTCACTTCAAGAGTGACAGAAAATTTCCTCCTGAGTACACTCCACAGAGCCAAGGGGTCACTCCCATTCTGTCCTTCAGTGGCAGGAGGGATGCCCTGGCATCATCTTGGAGGACAGACTTCTGAGCCAGCATGACCTGAGCACCATCAGCCCTTGCATGATCCCTGCCCCAGGGCTCACAGCCAGAGAATTTGTGTCAGCAGACCCCTTCTGTCCCTCCTGTACTGCACTGGGGGCAGCAGCCAGAGAGCCAGTGGGACACAGCTAGGAGAGAGGCAGAGCCCTGCTGGGAGCACCTGCTGTGCCAAGGAGCTGAGGAAATGCTGCTACAGTGGAGAAGAGTCAGCAGCCACCAGATGTGAGGGATGATCTCCAGATGCTAGGGGAATGTCAGCCTCCCACAACTGGGAAAGCTGCTTACCACCATAATGGTGGAGTTGCTTTGTAATCCCTTCTTTTCTCTCCTATTTACTCCTGCCAAAGCAATCAGCAAGTTCAAAGCTGCCACTGAACTCAGACAAGAAGGGGATGATTACAGAGAGCAGCAATATTCTGTGTGTAAACCAGAGCACTTCCCATTATGTAATGCAATGGCTTCCACGGTGTGCTACCCACAGCTTGTGGGAGCCTGCTCAGCCAGGCTGCTTTGGCCCTTTATCACACCCTAACCTCATATTTTGCCTCTGGAAGTCTTTAGTCATGTCCCCTAGTGCCAGTGCCAGCTAAGGAGGCTATTATGCTCCCTTGAGTTTCTGCTACAATGATGGTCCAAATCTCCTAAATGACACTTGTAAGACAGCAAAGGAGCATGTTCTTAGTTTTAGCTGATGAATTAGGCAGCCAAATCTATCACTGCTTTTCCCTTGGATCTTGTGAAATATTATCTGAAGAGATAATCCGCTGTGATAAATAAAACAAAACAAATGAGCTCCTCAACAGATGGTTTCACTATTGAAGTCTGAAATCGAAGCTGAGAAAAACTTTATCTGCTGTGACACAACATCTCACCAAATGCTGACAGATTTTTCCTGTTGTTCATATTTATATGATGAAAGCAATCAATGTGATATTTTTCTTAAAAGGCAACCAAGAATCTCAGCCCAACCTCAGACAAAGCTTTTATTTCCAGATGTTCTTCTCTTCGTAACATGAAACACAAGAACTCTTGTAACAGGGTCAAGCTAAAGATGCATCTAGTCTAATGTCCCAACTTTGAAAGAGTACAGTTTAGGGTGTTTTAGAAAGTGCATAAAACATGTCAAGTACACCAGGGTTCTTTGCCTAGTTTATCCTCCTGGATTCTGGTGTGTTTTCTACTTAAAATGATTGTCCTTTTTGTATAGCATTAGCACTGCATACTAGGCAAGATTCAGTATAATTAAAAGAATATGCATCTTGGATGAGTGGATTAAGTGAAAATTAGTTACCACAAACGCTGAAACACATGGAAACCTAAATTCCACATACACTAACATTTTACTAAAAAATATGATTTTTTAAAATTAAAACTGGAACCGGAAGACAAGATTGTTCTCCAACAAAATACAGGTTACTTGAAATGTTAAAAGCTTTCACTTTCATTGTAAATATTACTCCTTCACTACCAATTTTGTGTATATCTCTACAAAAATGTTTACCCTTTGTCTTTTCAGTTCTATGTCTCTTTTCCTATTTAATTTACCGCAGAAGAACTATCTTCTTGCTGCTTCTATAAAAATAAAAGGCAAAATCCCTGCTAGCCACAAAGAGAAAACAGACACTCTGAATACATGCATGATCAAGATATACAGACACATTGCTGCGAACACTATGCTCTGCTCAGTCTATAACTGTATGGAGGTAGCTGCACATTTAAAATAATCATATTGAGTAACTTCAGATCCGTGGCAGCACAATCAAGACCAGGCAGCTTTGCCTGGCTGACTTCAACATAGATAAAAGTTTGGAGAACAGGTCTCTGTCCAAAGGGGTGTCTATTTCCAATATAAGATCCCACACAGTAGCCCCCATATACAAGAGAGCACTGAAAGGCTGTGAAAAAAAGCTGGCTAGGTCTCTTAAAAACACGTTGTGAAGCTGGCTAGGTCTCTTAAAAACACATTGTGAAGCTGGACATTTTAGGTTAAAAATACAAAATAATTTTTTGAATGATAAATTGGTCTCTGCTTATGGATTTTATGCTGCTGGAAACAAAAGAAACCACTATGTGCACCTTATGGTAAGGTTTAAATAAATATTAGTTAAAAAAGCAAAAGTGCGGTCTCCTTTATTGCCAATTACAGGTTTACAAAGTTAAACAGGGAAAAGTTATACTATAGCCAAAACAGACTTCCAGAGAGCCCTCCAGGGTCTCACTTGCTGTTCTCTGGACTAACATTAGTTATATTTTTATACCACAAGAATGGGCAGGGAATATTATTAGGGTTTTGGTAGCTTTATGATCAGCTTCATATTCAAGATATTTTCTTCCAGAAATCTCCAAGTTTATGTGCAATCCTTAAGGAATATACCAATGAATTGGAAAAAGCAGTAGTAGTATTTGTGAGGAAAAGAAAAAAGCCAGGCTCGGGGTCAGTCTAGAAGTAGATAGAGCTGTTAAAATTTGGTTCAACACATTCAAAGCAAGTTGCTGGCTTTCTGCTCCCTGTGTTCCAGGAAGAGAGCATTCTTTGGCAGGCACTTCATTCAGAGGTTTCAATTTATGGGAAAGAGGCTTGCCTCAAAGAGGTTATTTTTCTTATTTGACCAAGGTTTGGTGTTTTCCATCATTAGAGCTTTTTACCTCAAAAAAAAAAAATTAAAAAAATGTTAATATTCAACAGGTTTGTTTTCCTCCAGATAACCAGGAGTTCCTGGGATTTTCTACTAAGGCACTCCTAGACCAAAGTGAAACCTACAAAGCAGGTCTCAAATATGTCAGAAAATAAAAATACCAACCCTTAACCAGATGTGTGTGATCTTTGTGGACACCCATAATGTTCCTACTGCTGTAACAGCACATCCAGGTGTGCCCAGGTAAGCCAGGGAAGTAAGCTGCCTACGTTTTACACACAGAAGCAAAGGCAGCTCTGGATGCCCACAGCTGCATCATGCTTGCTGCAGAATTCACAGTTCAACCTTCATCTCCTGAGTAATAATCCACCACTGATAACCACAAAAGAAAAGAAGGCTGTATCTCAGTTTCACCAGTATTACATTGTCTAAAAATCTGGCCCAGTACATACCCACTGTGAGATTTCCATAAAGTATAGTGGTTCTTGGCCTATCTGGTTTCCTGTCTCAGAGTTCAGATTTTTTTTCAAGAAGAGAGATTTTTCACTAAAAGAGGTATTGTGCATTTTAGTGTGCATGTAGCAATGGAACATAATTTGCCATAAGGATTTACATGAGGTAATGCCATCTGCATCACATCTCTTTTGCTATGGAGCAAACACTAAAATGTAATTTGAGGTCAAGATTGTAGGGATTAAGATTACTGCTTCTTTTAAAGTGCACTATAAAGATGGAAACTTTAAATGGGCTTATAAAATGAAAGGATCCTTATGTCAGGCCATATTTTCAGCACATTGCCTGTTATTGCCTAGAAGAGTATTTAAAACTGAAGTAAATGCCCAGTGTATTGCACCTTGATGTTTGTACCACATGCCCTTTTCCTGTTTGATTGTGTTGACCTATGAACCCCTATGCCCGATCTTAGAAACATTTCAGAAAGCAAAATCATATCTTGGATCCCAAGACAGGATGAACCTCCCTTGACTTAAGATTTCTACATGGTGCATGTTTTAGTTTTCCCATGTGGCCTTCAAAGTTTTGCATTCATTTTGTCGCATCCTTTGAACTAAATTTGATACAGCACATAGGAGACCTCTAGGCTGGATTTCTCTTTCTCAAAAAGGAGAACAAGACAGGTCTCAAACAATTCAGCTGGAGACCTGGGAGGACAAAGGTTAAGCCATCTCAACCACAGAAAATGCTCAGCAATACCTAAATCCAGACCTCCCCTCTGTGCCTGATCTCTCTGTTTTTGGCAGTACCACCACTCCTGCAGCTTTTTCTGCCTCAGGGCAATGGTAACATCTATTCTCTGGCTTTGACACAGCTGAGCAGTCTTGGGATTCCAGAGAGGTCCCAGAGGACTGCAAGATGGGATTACCAATTTTCAAGAAGGACAAAAAGAAGACCTCAGAAGTGACAGGCTTATTAGTTTCCCTTGATTTCCTGAAAAAGTTATGGAGAAGATTATTCAGGGAGGTATTGAAAAACACCTCAAGGACACTGGTCATGGCCAGCATGGTTTCATGAGAGGAAGGTTCTGTTGATAACAGCTGATTTCCTTTTATGTCAATGTAACCCACCTAGCTGATCAAGGGAAGACAGTTGATGCAATCCTCTTGGATTTCAGTAACACTTTTGATTCTCCCACAGGATCCTTCTGCACAAAAGATCCATCCCACAGCTGGATAAACACATCATGCCACAGGTGAGCAACTGGCTCGTGTCAAGTGCAAAGGATTATAGTGAATGGGGTGACATCAGACTGGTGTTCTGTCACTTATGGTGTTCCACAGGGAGCCATCCTCATCCCAGTTCTCTTCAACATCTCCATAAATTACTTGGACACAGGACTGGAAAGGGTACTAAGCAAGTTCCCAGGTGATACAAAACTGGGAGGAGCTGTTACGCCCTCAAAGATAAGGAGGCCTTGCAAAGAGACCTCAACAAATTAGAGGGCTGGGTAATCACCAACCATATGAAGTTCAACAAGGGGAGGTGCCAGATTCCCAGGTGTTTGCACCTGGGAATCAGGAATCTGGACCGCACAGGGCTCAATATTTTATCTAGACACCACAGTGATGGGACTGCTTCTATATTAGTGGGGATGCAGTTATGCAGATAAGCATACATAGAGAGAAAAATTTTTATTTCTGTGTTTGTATGTTTATTTTTATTTATTTTTGGGGGGGCTTTAAAAATTTTTTTGGGCTGATAGAACAAAAAGAGAACATACAGCATTTCATAAAATTGCATTCTGTTGAACTGCTCTAACACCATCAGAGAAGCTCCCCGGGTGGTGAACTAAGTGGCAAGTTTCTAGACTTTCACATCACTAGTCCAAAAACTCCCCATTTGGCAATGGAGCAGAGACATCTGCTGAAATTGAGAAATTCTTATTAGCTGAGTTCAGATAGAGAAGCCTGCAGCTAATCAATGACACCACTACCACCATCATCACCCAGAGCTGCAAGTGCAGCCCAGATGAATTCAGAGGCAGGATTTCAAAGACCCCATGATAACAGAGCCAAGCACTGAGGACAAAAGAGATTAGAGACTTCAGGGTTCACAGGCCAAAGATTAAGTAGAGGTCAATCTAGCCATAAATAAAGAAATGGATAAATTGTCCCTGCAGTGAGGCTGAGTAATGAAAAACCGAAAAACTCCATATTACCAAAATTAAAAGTACACAAAGCTCATAACTTCTTTTTACTCTCAACTGGACCAAACCAAAATTCCTGCTTCTGGGAATGTTGTCTCTGGACTATGTAATCACACTTGTTGAAAGGGACAACAACTCACAGCTGTAGCAGAAATCTCCAACAGCTTGGACAGGCACATCTAGTACTTTATGCCATGGAAAGCACAGGTACAGCACAGTGGTGGAGCTGTTCTTACATGCACACAAATGTATCAGCACCAAGCAGGTGAGACCCACTAGAGACTCCAAATCTGCTGTCATTATCATTTTGTGCTAGAAACTGTATGTAAATGCATTGTTTCAATAGTTGAGATAGAATCAAGTACACAATAGTTCAGAACTGGTTTTCAATTGCATTTAAGAACCCTTTTTTTTTAAACCTTATCTGACCAACTCTGCAGACAGATCTTCCCAAGAACCTAAGTCATTCCCTTGTTACAAGAAAGCAACAAAATACAGAATCCTGCTAGTGCCTGACAGTTAAAGGGTGAAAACTGATCTTGAAAAAACTCAGTAGAATATGCAGAAAAATAAAAATGGTATTTAAACTGCCTTTTACTTCTACAATTGATTGTGAGAGCAATAAGGGCAAGAGCACCCCACAACACCATAAAACATTGGGGTATTTTATTTCAGGCTGTCATGACAAGCTAGAGTAAGCTGCTTTTGTGAGATCAGAATCAGGCCCAAAGCTTTTATACAATTTCTGATCCACTTGTGTTTTAGTTATTACTTATTTAGATTGCCTTGTAAAACTCATCACTGCACTAAGTATGGCTCATAACTCCTAAGGATACAAATATTTATTGTCTCTTGTCCCAGTACATTACACATTCTGACAAGAATTAAACTGCTTTCTTTGTGCCCTTGAAACAAGATTGAAAATGTGCTTTTCAATACATTTCTTTTAGGGCAGGGAAGAGGAAGACACTAAACCCTTAGGATAGGCATAGTGCTTCAGCTGGCAAAGTCCACAGCTGAAGCACTATGCCTATCTTTCCTGGTACATTAGAACTCCCATGGGCAATTCCCTCTTTTCCAATGAGTGTCCAAGGATCCTGGAAACCCCTTGAGGCTTCACACTAGTCACTTGAAACTCAGACTTCTCAGGGCAGTGTGGGACATGGTGCTGGGATTAGACCTTTATCAGCAAGAGCCCTGCACTGTCTCAGTGTGGCTGTCTGGCTTCCAGAGCTCCATATATTCCTGACCAGGGCTGGCCTGTGCCAAGGGGAACTCTCTTACCAGCCAGCACAGAACTCCACAGGTCATTCCCATGTCCGCACTGCTCTTTGCTCCTTGCCCAGGTCCTGCCTCGCACTGGGAACACCTCATTTAAAAATAAATAAAGACTGCCTAAATGGATTTTGCTAGCTTGTAATGACACATGCATGATTACGTGCCTGGCAAATTTTCACTGGATACACAGAGGGAGCGAAATGTGTAAGTTCTTTTTCCTACTGTGCATATGATGAGGTATTACAACACGAGGATGCTCAGCTGAAAGCAAGGCTCTGGTTCAAAGGAAATGCAGGTGGTTTCGATTGTTTCCATAGAGCAGAGTGCCTGCTTAATAAGAACAAGCAAGTACATGCAGAATTCAGAGGATCAACAAACTGTTCTCATTAGAGGCTTTCCACCACAATGTGCCTACAGACACATGCACACAAAATTAAATAAATGTCACAACATAAAAATGTGGGCTATCAGCTATTGCATTTCAGTTCACCCAGGGATAATTGACCAAGCAGTGAACTCTTTAGTGATGTAATATAACAAAACTACCTCCTAATTGGCAATGGTAAGTAAGTAATATGATAAGAAAGTATAATTTATAGTGTAGATGCAATTCAGAGTGTATGTGTTCTGTTTACCAGGCCACCACAGAGGTTGATTACTTTGGTCAACCATTTTTCCATGGATTTTAATATAGCTGGTTAAGTAGTAAAAGATTCTTATTTTTCCACAGCTGCCACCTGTCTGGAGTACAATAGACACTTTTTAACTGGCACCTACTCTTGCTGGAAATAAATGCACTGACTACAAGGTGGTCCTAATTATAGAAAACTCGAAGAAATATATTGTTTGGAAGCTGTATTCTGTTTAACATCTTAGCCAAAGACCTGGAGTGAGTGATGGAGTGCACCTTCATCAGTTCTGCAGATAACCCAAAACTGGGGGGAACAGTTGACAGGCTTCAGGACAAGGCTGCCATTTTAAAGCACAGAAATGGGCTGGAGAAATGGGCAATGGGAACTTCATTAAACTCAAGGGGGGCATATGCAGAATCCCACACCACAGAAGGAGAAGTCTCTTGAAATGTTACAGGCTGGGGACTGTCTGGAAAGCAGATGTGCTGAAAGGAGGCTGTGCAGCACCATTCTTCCAAAGTTCCCTCTTAATCCACAGTCCATAGACCTTTAGTATTCCACTTGCCTTTCTTTCCATTCTATCTGGTTAGTCTGTCCTGAAATGTGACATTGGACTACCAGTATTGAGTAGTGAGAAAAGATTATTTCACTTGTCTGGTAGTCTATACATCTGTTCATACTTTCCAGTATGACACTTGATTTGTCCAATGTAGTGTTTCTCCCTGACCATGGCTAAAGACCAACACACTGCAGACAAAAATGGAAGAAACACACAGGAGTCAAGTCTGGAATTATCTTTGTGGTATATTTGGACCAGGTCTAATATTTTATAACCAGGATGATGTTAGATAACATAGGATAGGCCTAATTCTACCTTGTCTCCTCTTTTTCCTAACTCATTCTTCTTGCCGCTCTTACTCCTGGCTGTGGAGTCCCACTTGTAGTCTTTGCTGTCTTACTTTAATTGCCCAATAAGCCAGATTAGCTCAGAAGTCCTGTACATGTTACTTGCTTTATAATGTTAGCTTTCTTCTGTCTTAACAAATACCTTTGGCTTCCCATGGAGCCTGAATCAGAGTCAAAGATGAGCAGGAACATGAAGGGAAGAGAGATGTAAAAGAAACAAGGAAGTTTTGTCTTAATCTCCATGGCACACAGCTCACGCCCCCTTTCAACATTTTTGGACTGGAGAACTTCCAGTGAATGCTAATTAAACCTCACAACATTACTGTAGAGTGTTATGAATACACTAGAAAGAGATATATAAGGAAAGGTTTTATTAATTACAGCAAGCCAGCAATAAGCAAAAGTTGGCGCCAGGCGGCAGGGAGAAGGAAAAGTCTCTTCCCCACGAATGATGCCAAGACTTGTCATCTTTAATGGGTATAAAGAAAAGTCCAGGAGGAAATGGCCTTCCTCAATGACATTAGGCAAGGCAGGATGAAAGTCAGAAGCAGGACTAAGGTGAAGGCCTCTTGCCTAAGCTCCTTATTTTCCTCTTTATCTCCATGCCACAGTGCTGTTTTGTAAGTTTACAACAGCTACGGCTTTGCATGTTTAGAATATTACTACTACAAATAATGTCTCTACATAAAAATATACCTATAATGCAGATTTTGTCAAAACTAGGCAGAAGAGATCAAGGAACATATCTTATAAATAGGTATTTTAAACCTAGAAGATACAAGGGTTTATGGCCTCCATTACAAAATTCCCAACTGATATGCCATACATGGCAGCTTTCAACACAAAGCAAGCTAAGCAAAATGGGATCAGAAGCTAAAGTGCTTCAGGTAGTGATCTGTTCAATGTTAACACACTGAGTTAACAGCTACCTAGAATGAGTCAGCAGTCCCCCTGGATGATTTCAGCCTTTTATCTAATACTCAGATGTAAAGCACTTGTTTGACAAAAATCCATGGCTCCAACCTCCTTTCTGATCACCTCAAGTCACAGAACCATGCTGTCACACTGGTCTAGTGAAATTTTGTCATATTCACATAGCTTCAGGACAAGATGAAGGAATTGTGTTCATCTTGACCCCTTCAGTATGATACCTTCATAAGCAGTGTGGTGGGGGAGACTGAAAGAACTAAAACAGAAATTTTTGCATGAATATTACCCCATCACACCATGGGAAAACAATGAAAGAAGAAAGCAAACATGATAGCATGGGAGGACAGTTTCCCTGCAGTTGCATTAAAAGCAGTAGCTTCCATTAACATTTTGTGAGCTCCATAATCTTCCCAGAGAGCTGAAGTGTTTGTTCAGAGGAGTTCAGGGGAAGACATAAACATGGTACAAAGCTGCACCATCCTCTTGAGTCTGGAAAAGTGGTGAACTCAAGCAGAGAAGCACCTGAAGCTGCTAGGGAAAATGGAAATCCAAAAAGTCAGATAGAGACATATCTAGGTGTCAGGGGGATTTAGTCACCCAGATGCTGTCAAGTCTCCCATTTCAAAACTAGATTGAGCAGGAACTGCAGTGTGTGGCCCTTTCTGTACAGTTTTCCTCCAAAGAACAAGTAGTGCGTAGTACTTGGTCCCAAATTTTGCATCCTGGATTTCTGACCAGAGCTTACCCCAGCTCCTCAACACTGCTTTATTGCAACACAAGGCCATTGTGATCTTAATTTTAACATCCTTTTCTCTTTCATGATCTCCTTTTGTGAGTGAAACCGTCATCTTCTCACAAGCGTTTTTCTATCAGGAATATGTAACTTTCACCAATTTAAATTATTGGTGCATTGGTATTTATCAAAATTATTTTTGATAAAAAGGATATGAGGAACTTTGCAAGTACATTTACTGCAGAGAACACTGTACATGCAAAGTTGGATATTCACACAAAGGCTGATCCACAAGAATCCCACATACAAAAATCCCATTTCATTCAGACTGTGTTTGCATGTTCACTTTCAAGGCACCCAGAGCTCCCTCTTGGCAAGGCAGAAGCATTTTTAATTGTCATGGTAGGTGACTCTCACAAGTTTATAGTGTAAAATTGTATGTAGGTAAAACAGCAGTCAGTTCTGCTGAGTTCCACTGAGAATCATCCACCTATGCAAGAATTATAGAGGTTTATAAGAAGCATCAGTACAACATACCTGGTTTTGTACGAAGGGTTAATTTTGACAAAAAACAACAAAGGGGTAGTAAGGATTTGGGTGCATAACATACAGAAGATAGCCTTAGAGAGGTTGCTAAGATGGCAGCATTAAAAACTTTCTGGGCCTATTCCTATGAAGCAGATAGAAAGTCCTGTAGCTTTAGTGAGCAGCAAAGGTTGTCAGAAACTTGCAGGATTCACGTTATGCTCCATGCCTGGTATCTGAAAATACAAGGTTTGCAAGGTGAGGTCATTCAGTGCAGAGCAGAGCAGGACAATCCCCTGCCTTGCCCACCTGGCAATGTTGTGCCTGATACACCCCAGGCACTGCTGACTCACATTCAGCTTGCTGTCAACCAGGACCCCCAGCTCCCTTTCTCAGTGCTGCTCTGCAGCCTCTTTTTCCCAGTTTGTACACACCATCAGGCTTGCCCCAACCCAGGTGCAGAATCCAGCACTTGTTCCTGTTAAATTTTATACAGGGGGTGATTTCCCATTACTATTTCTCTAATTTATTCATCAGTATCTCTCTGCAAGACCTCTTTGCCTTCAAGGGAGCCAACCTCTCCTCCCAATACATTGTTGTTGGCAAACTTACTCACTATCCTTTCGAGTCCTGCATCAAAGCTGTTAATGAAGATGTTAAAGAGAACTGAGCTGAGAATGGAGCCCCACCAGTGACAGATCATCAGTCTGGTGTCACCCCTGTCACTGTATCTCTTTGTGCCAGAGCCACGAGCCAGTTGCTCACCCATTTCATGATGTGTTTATCCACAGGATGGTGGGATGGATATTTTGTCCAGAAAGATCCTGTGTGAGAGAGTATCAAAAGCTTTACTGAAATCCAAAACGATTGGATCAATTGGTTTTCCAAGATCAACCAAGTGGGTTACCCTGTCACAGGAGTTCAGTTTCCACAAGCAGGATTTCCCCCTCATCTGAAGCCATGCTGGCTGTGACCAATGACTGTGTTGTCTTCCAGCTGCTTTTCAATACTTCCCAGAATCATCTTTTTGATGATTTTACTGGGCTCTGAAGTGAGACTGGCAGGCCAGTACTTTCTGGGCTTCTCCATTTTGTCCTTCTTGAAAACCCAGGTTCACCAGCTTCCAGTCAGCTGGGACCTCTCCCCATCGAGCCCTACAAATCTGTCAGGATACAGCTGGATATTACAACATTAGTTAGATTTGTTTGTTCCCTGGGTGAAAAAATAAAGGAGGACCCATGTAAACTTCTTTTTTCTATCCAGACACTGTAGAGGCAGCTGAAGCATCGATTGGGACTATAGACCTCAGCTCAGCTTGGGTGGGTGTGGGAAAAGGTCTGGGGGGCTTCTTCCAGCTGCTTCATGTTTTGGTGAGGCCTTGTTCCTACACCAGGGATTTTGAGAGGGATTTCACCCTGCACTGCTACCACCCTGCACAAAAACCCCCACCCAGACCCACTGGCTGTAGCTGAGGTTCAGCTGCCAGAGCCTTGGCCTAAGCCCCTTGCTGTGCAGTCAAACCCATCACTCCTGAGGTACTTAATCTCACATTTATAAGAAATAAATCTACACTGTGAAAGAGAAAAATGTACTTTTTTTTTCCAGTCTTAGAATTCTGCTTTTAGTAACCAAGCTAAATATGACATAAATATCCTAGACAAATGTGTGTCTCTGGAAATACTGAAAGCCTGGCCCCGTGACACGGCTGCTGGGATTCCTGCCATTCGCTAAAAAGTTAAGCTGGGAAACACTTTGTCCAATTACTAAAAACAATGAAGATATAAAGGAATTATAACCTAAAAACAGAGGTGTTGAAAGAAAGAACACAGACCTACGTAATAAAAAATATTGATTTAATTAAGGCAGCAGAGTAAAACATTCACAAACTTGGATGCCCCTGGTGTGTGTGCATGGGGGGGCAGGTGGGTGTGCATGTGTAAGCACACATGCTCCTCTTGGATAAGGTTTCTAACCAAATCCTAGCAGAGGTGTCACAGACAGGAGAGATGAAAGGATCAGCTCCCCTGCTCTAAAGCTGATGCAGAGAGCAGTGCTGGCATCGACACTTGCAATAGTCATGGTGTAGACCCCATCCCTGCAAACCGGTGCTGGTTTTGCCTGGAAAGATGGACACTGAGGTGGGCTTTTGTACCCTGAACTTCTGAACCCTGCAGGAGACCTGAACCACTGAACCACACTTTGGTTGTTTGTGAAAAGAGTAATTTATTGAGCTCCATCCTGGAAGAAACCACAAGACATTCTGAAGGGCTAAATTCAATACCTAAAAATATTCCTCCAGAAATGGATGAAATGAGAAAGACTTCAAGATTGAGACAGACATGTGTTTCCAAGGGCAGTATTTTGTCCAGCTCTCAGAAAGTAGTATTTTAGTGCTTTTGGTGACTGGAACAAAGACACATTCAGCCTCCATTGCATAACGTCAAAATGACCACAGAACAATTTTTGGTTGTCCTTGTCAGGTGATAAGCAAGAGCAATAACATGTTTGGGAGTTCTCATTTCTCTAACGGGAACCTGCAGGCCACTTGTGAATGATTTGTGCTGGAAAAGTGAATAAATAACACTTCAGCTGAACCTGAGGTGTTCTGCAGAGAGCAAGCAAGAGCAAGAGGAAAGACAAAGAGGGGAACTTTATGTGTTTATATGTTGGAAATTATGTGTCTACAGACAAAAGCCTGTGATTCTTTTCCCTATGCCCCTTGGTTTCTGAGTCTCTCAGGGCTACCTGCACCACATTCTGAAGTTTTTCTTTGACACACATGGAATTTAGAAACTATCTTTAAAACAAGCTGCATGAAATTCAAGATTATCATATACTCTAATACTGCAGTGGGGGATTTAAAAAATCACTAAGTATCTTGGGATTCAGAATGAGGTGAGTTGCAAAGAGTCCCGGTGAAAAGCAGCCACCTAATATCAGAGTAGAGGAAAGCTATAATGAGAACCACCTTATTTAAGTATTGCCAGAAAAGTTAAACTATTCTCAACAGCTGACATTTTAGGGACCTTTCCTCTATACTCTAGATTTTTTGGCTGGTCACTTTCTAGATGATTCAATTCCTGTTCCTTTGGAAGTATGCTGAAAACCACAGAAATAGCCATTAATCTTTGGGAATGCTGAAGTCTTAAGCATGTCAAAGCTCCCAAATGCATTTCAAGAAGTCTGAGCATTTCCCCATAGGAGTTCAGTGACTTTTGCTTCTAGGAAAGAATAGTTATAGATACCACTAAAAACAAAGTAGAAAAGCAGACATAACACTACAATGCAGCTCCACAGTGAGCTGAATTACTTGGGGAGTGGGGTTTTGTCACTCCTGAATCTGTAGCTGAGGTCCAGCTAATTGCTAATGCTTAACTGTGAGGAAGATCATCCATGGACAGAAAGCAGCCAGCAGCAGATTGTGCTCAAGGCCCTGAACAGAGCTGTGACTCTTTACACTGTTTAAGCAACCACCTCAAAAAAATGTAGGGAAACTATAGAGAGGAGACAGAAAAGCAGGATCAAAAACCTGGGTTTCCCACAAGCAAAAGGTTCACATGCCACCTTTTCACATACCAGAAATATGTGTGCAAGTCTGATACTACAAAATAAATGCCAATCACTTCATCCTGTCCAACAGCAGCACTTTCCCAATAAGACTGGGGGAATTAAGACTTTATTGCACTTTTTTCTACTACAGAAGAAATAGAACCCAAAACCAGTTGGTTTGCTGGGGGGGTTGTGCTGTTCTTTGTACTGTTCAGATCTGATCACTGATTAATTTTTTTTCAAGGGATTTTCAGATAAGCCAATACTCAGGAACTAAGAGGGGACAGTTTTTCAGAAACAAGCTTTCTTCTTTAATCAGTTAAATGGAATTGCAAGATAGCTGCACATGTAAATATCTGGTTACTTTACTTTGGTGACACTTTGCTAAGCTTTGGCTTTTTTTTTCCTGACAAGAATATTTTTGTCACTTTGGGAAAACTGTGCTGCATTTCTCAGTCAAGGGAAAATTGCTTACTGTTTCAGGAAAATATCTGCTACTCTTTTTGTCATTTTCTGTTTACTTGAGGACACTATCACAAACAGGAAAAGATATTAAAGTCCTTCAGATTTAGTGAGACAAAGGGGAAGTATAAAACAAGAGGCAAGAGGAGTTACATGGGTGGATATTCTGCACAGGGCATAATCCTATCTGCCTACTCTGCATCTGCAGTGATGGTGTTTGATCCCATGACGCTTGCAAGTGTTCTAAAAATACAAACATGATGATAATGATCCTCTAATGTATCAATTGCTAGTAGAGTTGCTTGCTCTCACAGAACCATTTGGGTCAAAAGGGGCTGCAGGAAGTTGTTTAGTCCAAGCATTTCTTCAGCATAACCTTTTCATGCCATGTCATTATAGCTTTCACTTTACACATCTCCATGTACTAATCTCTCTTTCTGTGACTGACATTTTCATTCTTTCAGAGGCCTCACAATTATGGCCTGTCTCTCTTTTCATACATATCTTTACTACATTGAGAGTCATATCCCATTTCACTGATTTTCTGCCTTTTCCTGCTTTCAGCTACTCTTTCATCTCTCATCTCTGAGGCTCCATTGAAGTTTCTATCTCCTTAGCACACCATACTTGTTCTGTTGCTTTTCTCCAGTTCCCTCAGATGTCACTTTATATAACTTAATTAGCAGTGGGAGAATATATTCCTCTAATTCTTAATTACACTATACTTCTAAAGACTTCTTTGTCCACGAGAGACTGTACTATGCATCTGATTTTGTGGTAGCAGAAGAAAATCTGGCTGGCAGGCACACATGCCCTTCTTTTGACAAAACAAATTCCTCAGTTTCAACACAAACACATGCCCAAAGCAAGCATTGTTAAAAAGTAAGAAGAATTTTAAAGAGGAGAGGGAAACAAAGGTAGCCAGCGAAAACACAACTTCTTAATTTTGCTGCAAATTATTCTCCAACATTCACTTCTCCCAAACCAGCTTGATCAAACAATCCCTACTCAGCCTGCACTGTGCTGGGTCAGTCGTAGTAAACATCCAGTTGTGCCTGGCATGCAGGTGTTTGGGTTATGTGTTGCCAGCTACAGGTGGACTGATTGATGCTGTGGTTGGTGTTTCTTGGGAAAGGAGCCATACAGGAAGGAAGGTGAGGGAAAATGACTGGGCTAGGCATGTTCTGCACTGCAAAGCTCATGGCCTGCTGGCATTGCAAACCTTCCTAACAGATCCAGTGCTGTATTCAGAGCCCCGTTCACATTTCCCTCTGCAGCCATGAGTACTGGACAATCTGACTCTTTCCACAGCTTGCATGTTACCTCTGAAGTGCAGTTCCCTTTTGGGTGGGATTAGGTGGGCAGATGAACTTTTGCTTGCTATCACAAATCCTTTTGAAATACGACCTCCCTTCTGCAGCCCTTCTCAAGCACTTACCAGTTCAGGAAGAGCAGGTCAGGTCACCACAGCAGGGGCTCCACACAGCACATAGCTCAGGAAACAGCTATTGTCCCAAATTACATCTTCTGCCTGGATTTTTTTTTCCTGTCATTTTAGTTTAAATAACACCAGATAATGCCTCTTGAGTTCCCCCCTGCCTTATTTTATCTCACCAATGCATTAGAAAGTGACGGTACCTGAGGGTTTCTAGCTGTTAGTGTAGGTGATAGGGCTAAATCTTGTTACTTACTTTAGCACTCTCAACCTGAAATGTTTGTATGGTTGAAGAAAGTTAATGAAGCCTTTCTGCAGCAGCTGTTACTCTGAATTAAGAAAACAACCCTGCACTGCTCCATTAGCATCTCCTCAGAACGTTACTGCAATAACAAGTCCACAAAGATTCCCATTCTGTTTCTTCAGAAACGAAGGTGTCGCAGCCAATGTAGTAGCAACTAACAATTAGCAAAAGGGCTTAACACAGATTTCTCTGAGATGTGATCTATGCATTTACATGAAGTAGGGCAATGTATCTATGACATTTATCATGGAAAATGTACAAATGTTTCTCCAAAGGTGGTTCTGTTTCCAAAAACCACTGTGACAACTTTCAGCTGTTGCTCTTAGTATGCTAGAATTGGGTAATATAATTGTATACACTGACATCACCATTATTAGTGTCTGATTCAATGTATTTGTATTTCCTGGAACAGAACAAATGTAGAAGCTTGCTGTTCTTTGCAGTTATGGAGTGGAACTCTCCAGACAAATACCATTATCCTCCACTTTGTGTTGGGACAACTTCCACACATCATCTTCTCTTTTCCCTTTCATTTCTATTTTCATTCACTGCCCCTTCTCCTTTATTCCCATGCAGGGAGGGAGGATGTTGGCAGCCCACCTTCACACCTTGTCTCCTTGCAGCTCTCCAGCAGAAACAACCTCATGTAGACAACTGTGTATAGCTATTCAGTGAACAAAAGCCAAAGTAGTGAAGCTGTGGTATGGGCACAGTTCTCAGGACCAAATCTGCTGTTTGCATGCTGCATTGCCAGCACTTTTACATCAATTAATGCTTTTCTGCAGTCAGGTGTTTTTCATTAGCAAGAAAAAAGAGATTCCAGGTGAAGATTTTATAAATGTGTTGACAAATGCCAACATTCTTTTACTCAAGTTATGATTAAAATGATTGTAACCTTCTAGTGAAAATGCTAGGAATGCTCTTGATGTGGTTAGGAGGGAGAAAATTTGGCTGAGAGTGCCAGAATGAACTCTTTGATTCTGCAGAAAAACTGGACAACAAGCCAGAAGGTAGTTTGTCCATACACATATTTTGGATATGTGGCTTAGAACAGTGTGCTCATACACAGGTTAATAACTGAACCACAGGTGTGCCTTTCTGATCCAGGCTACATTTTAAACTAAATACTTAAATTCAACCACCTTGAAGTCCAAATCCTAGCATTCTGATAGAGATACTGATTCCTGTTACCTGCAGGTCCTTCTCTTCATCATTAACAGCTTATCAATCAGCACAGCTGACCATGTCTCTATGCTTCACCTCCCCCTTGGGACACACATGTACACGTATGCCTGTCTTTAGGGTTGCATTACACAAGGCTAAAAATAATAGCCCCTCTCATTTGATCAGGTTGTCATATGATTTCTGACAGCCCTGAGGCCTTGTTTGTGTTTAAGGTGTTTCAAAATCTGTGTCTTGTGTTATACTATCTGCAACCCTTGCATACACTACTGAGAGTAAGTGTGTAGCTTAGCTCAGTTAATAACCAAGGCTGTTCCCTGATCTGGCTCCCAGGAGAAGCTCTGACTGTGTGAAATTATTTTCTGCCCTAACACCGACAGAGTAACCACAGAATCACAGAATATGCTGAGCTGGAAAGGCCCCACAGGGACCATTGAGTCCAACTCCTGGCCCTGCACAGCACCATCCACAAAAATCACACCATGTGCCTGAGAGTATTGCCAAATGCTTCTTGACCTCTGTCAGACCACTTCCCTGGGGAGCCTGTTCCAGTGTCCAACCCCACTCTGGGTGAAGAACCTTTTCCTAATATCAGCCTAAACATACCCTGATAGAAGGGCCATTCCCTTAAGTCTGTCCCTGGTCTATAATGGTAAAATGAATCCCAGCTTGATTCCTTCATACAGTGAAGGAATGCCACTGCTGTCTAAGAAAGTATAATACCTCATCTGGCAGTTTTTTGACAATTCCAATAAGCTAAAGAAACAGCAGACAAAAATTTGTATGTGGGTTGCCACCAAAACTGAGAAGGATTCTTTCCCTAATCCAAAAAAGAGCTCTCTCATTTTGTCTTCTTGATTTCTATGCTTCTACAGAATATTTTTACTGTGACCCCTAGAGTTTAGAGAGTCGGTATTTGGCTGACTAACCCTTCTTACACTGGGATTGTGTCATCAGTAGCACTTATGTTTTGTGTGCAAGATTTTTAGGCCAAGGAGTTTCACAAAGAGCAAGAGCTGCTGGTGTATCATGGGTTCAGAGGTGTGGGGTTCTGCACCACACCAATCAAGCAGCAATCACCAGGTCTCACAACTGCTGTGCCATTGGCCACTGCTGGCATCTGTCATACTGCATGTCCTTAAAATCCCTTGTGTGAGATGCCAGTGCTGCAGCTCTCCATTAGCAACTGAGAGATGGAATCTACTCTACAAGTACTACAACCCAGCAATACCATCAGCCCAGCACCCTGCTTATGTGCACATTCTCAAACTTTCTATTAATAACTAAGCTATGAAACAGCAGATCACTTTCCATAGATGAACACCTAACCTGATAAAAGAGCATATTCTAAAGGTAGAGTGAAATCAATGGGGTTTTTTTTAAAAAATATTCTGCCCAAACTAAAAAAAACCCAAATTAACTGCCAATTGTTTTGAAACAATAGGGAGAAATTAGTAAATTATTTGTCAGTAGAAGTGAAAAATAATAAAATCACTGTGGAAAGAATTTTAACTTTCAAAACTAGACAGATGCTCTGTTGTGGTTTTAAAGGAGAAGGGAGGAAATGTTGGTTTGGCCCATTTTGATCTCTAAAGGCTTGTAAATCAGTGATAATAAGCTTTCCTAGTCTAGCCTGGGAGAGGCTGTCCTGGAGTGATTCACATTTCAAAGAGCTCAGGATAAACAAAGCACAACTCTCCAGTTTGTTCCCGTGGAGTAAGCAGGACAGTACAAATTGGGGACGACTGCTATTTAGGGTGGACCAAATCTTCCACCGACCTCAAAGCCAGAACAATTAGTACAGTGGAGCTCAGCTGCTTTCATATTCCAGCCAAAATCACTCCCTTGTTAAACTCTGGTAACTAAATAAAGGATAAATAAACTAAAGAAAGGCAAAGGATGACTGTTCCCTGGGCTTTGTTACTGAGTTGTGTCACTGGATCTGCTTCCTCCAGGACCCTCCAGGATTTTGTCCTTTTGACAAAGTCTGTTTATTTAGTTGGACTCTGGAGAAGGATATTGGTTCTGAGAAACAGAAGAGGTTTATGGTAGGTATAATTAATCTAAAAAAAGTAAACACCTCAAACCCTTCATGCACAGTGAAAGGCCATGAAAAAAATTATCTCAAAGTCAGTCACACAGTACTAGCAAGACAGAAGGCAGTGAAACTCTGGGACTTACAATAATGGCAGTGGAAAAGGGACCATGGGAAGCAATATCAACTGCTTTGGCTACTCCAAGCAACACTGCACCTTGTAGAGTATACCACAAAAACCTAATTCTTATGTATGGAGGGGAGATTTCCAGTGTAACCTAATGACATTTATACCTGTACATTAGTATATACTACCCATGTTTTTCTCACAAAATCTAATTTCTAATACACCAGGAGGCCCAAATCTGTCTCCAGTTGAGAAAAAATAAAATAGCCAACCAAAATTTCATTTGTATCAGCATAACCAACAATTAACAAAAAAAACCCAGAGATTTTCTATTGGTTTAGCTGAGAACAGAGAGCAAAACCTCAAAGATTGTGCAAAACTAAGTGGACACTGCCGGGTTTGAAAAGCAGCCATCCAGCATAAAGCAGATCTCAGGAAAACAAAGTAAATGGTACAGGTTCTCCACCATGAAAGTACAGGGATTTTAGCATCCCTGGAGCAGAAACATTATTCCAGGAATAGCAAAGGTGTGTGTACACTACAGCCTGCAAAGACTGCAGAGTTAGTGCTGAATTACAAGCTGTAAAGGTTATTACTTCACCATCCCCTCCTGGCTTGGGACTTTGTCATATAGGTCTCAACAACACACTGCATGGCACATGCTCAACATGCCCTACACTGCACATCTAGACATACCAGACTTTGCCTTAAATACCTGACCCCCTTACTCCAATCTTCACCGTAGAATCTGGAAAACTGACAGAATCAAAAAAACAGTTCACAGAAAAAGCCTGTCATGGTAGTGTCATGGTAGTAACTGGGTGAAGGCATTGAGGAAGAGATGGGTCATTAGCAACCAAAGGCTGTGATTTTGCATTCTGTTTGCTCTGCTTACAGCAAAAGGAGTACCCTGGAAAGAATGAAACTCTCTCACTCCCCCATATTTATGTTAAGGTGTGCCTGGAGACTTGCAGTCAGCATTGAAACTCTGTTGAGCTAGACGTTCCACAAACACAGTGAGAGATAATCCCCCATCTGAAAATAATTTGAAATCTAACCAAAATACAAAACAGAGAAAAGAGAAAGACCCAGAGGTGGAAGGACTTGGCAGCAGTTAGACAAGTCAGTGGAAGAGCTGGAGACAGAGCCTCGCCTCCTGCCCCCTGCCTTTCGTGAGTGCCCTCACCTCTAACTCATGCTCGAGCTTGAAGCCAGGCAATGTATATGCTACAAACCTACTGCTTATAATCCTGTATGTGCTGCTGCTCCCTGAAAGGCTCTGCAAAATCACACTCCTTTCATGAAGGTATAAAAGAAAGATCAAAAGACAAAAATAGTCTGTGTGGAAGGCTGTTGGTTCACGTTTTGGAACAAACTTCATAGAGCAGAAAAAAAATTAAGGTAGCAAACAAAGATGAATTTTAACCATTTTGTTATCCATGAGATTATACCCACATAAAAAAGACCTGCCTCTTGGCTTTAAATAAGATCTACAGAATAAAAGAAAGCAACAACTAGTCCACCTTCCTCATCTCTCTTTTGTAGTTTTGCTTTCTAGATGAAAAAGGAGTTTATTACTGAATTACAAGGCAATAAATTCTGACACAACTACTTCATGGGCATAGGCTGAAAACACCTCGTGGAATTTGCTTGTAAGGGAGGTCATGAAGTCAAAGAAAAGTTGGTCTTTAGGAAGGGCTGAATAACTCCATGAGTCATTACCAGTAACTCTTGATGTTATGCAAGGAAATATATAAAAATCTTACGTTTAGAGCACAAGATGATTCTGTACATATCTCATTTTTAGCAGACTGTGAGTAAAGCACTAGGAAGAAGAGTTACTTTATGACATGTAGGTTTTTCTTCTAGTTTGGTTTGCTACTGTGTGTTCCTGGTGTCCTTGTACATGGATTGTCCTTTTTGGAAGATGTTTTATCCTAATGCTGACATCCCAACATAGAGGATGTAATTAGATGCTGGTTAAAATACACAATCCATCTTTGCATTAAATATATATATATATATATATATATATATATATATATATACACAAGATTTCTGTGCTCCACAACTGCCTCAAATCTATAATTTCAAGGGATATCAACATATAATATTTTGAGACTCTGAAGACTTGGCAGCATTATATTTTACAACATAATATTGCTGACTATAACAGCAGCACATCTCTTAAAATCATGGCAAAATTAAATGTCAGGTGTGAGGTTTCCCATTCTTGCAATATTCACTCAAAATATCAACAGAAGATAAAAAGAGACATTTCTGTCATTTATCACACTCTCAATGAGAAAGTCCTATGCTACCATCAAGCCTATTGTAAACATTAAAACACTATTATTTTATTAATTTTAAATACAATTGGTTTGAAGTAAACTCTGAAGATGATGTAGAATACTTTATTTCTAGACAGCTCACCTAGATGCTCTGCAATGATGATAGGGAGGAGGTCCTTCTTCCTACTGACAATCCAAGGAAAATTATCCCCCAAAACCTAAATGGCCCTGAACCTCATGTTCTTTGTCTGTCTAAAGTGATTTAAAGTAAATTATGCAGATACCCACGGGTGTGTCTGCTGCTGCTTATTTTACTCACACAAGCAATATGACTAATTTAATTTTAAAGCAAATCAGTCCTGTTAGGTCATTCAGTCTGCATCCTGTATAAAGAAAGGCAGGGAATTTTTCTCAGTTCTGTAGTGAGTTCGATGAATATTACTTGAAAAAATCTTGCATTTAAAATTCCCAGTCTGACTGCCTCAGGAACTGTCATTCCAACAACCATCATGTCAACAAAAATTTTTATCTAGACATTCACACTTCTTTCCAAGCCATTTAAAACATTTTGGAAGTGACAGTACTCCTACATTCTCTGCAGAACTGTAGTAAGGGTTTAATCATCACCACCATTTTAAAAGCTGGAACTTTATTTCTAAGACATGAATTCTTAGAGGACTCAGCATGTGATGTAACAAAGTTGTGTAGCTTTACTTTGTTTTACTCAAGTGAGTTCACATTGTGTAAGATAAATATCGCTCGTTTCTTTGAGTCACTTCCCTGTGGATCTCAGGGGAGAAGTAAACTTCAATACCTTGAGGTGGCCGTCTTGGAGTCTGGGTCACAACAGGGATAATCAAAATTACAGCACCTTTCCTATCACAGCCTCCTTCCCTCAGGAAGCCTCAAGTTTTCGGAAACTCCTCTGGAGTGAACTCCAGCTGGGTTGTGCTGTAGCATGGATCACACCACAAAGCTTTCTCCAGTTTCAGGGATGTGAACCCAGTGAGTAATTTCAGACAAGCTACAGCAGCCTAAACAAGAACAAAGGGCTGGTGTGTCTAAATAATAACTGCATCCTCTCAGACTGAAGAAAGTGAAAGATGTTAAAGAAAACATACACTTTCTGAGGTTTTTCACCTTAAATAGAAAGGCCAAGACATCACAGGCTGGAAAAATAGAGTCATCTTGCCACAGAGCAAAGGCAAAACAGCATCTTTTAGCTGACCAGAACTCAGGGATCTCTCCTGCCCTTGCAACAATTTGGACCTGAATCCACAGCCAAACCCTTGCTCATGGCTGCTATTTGGGTTAGCTATTGCCATGTGATACTGAACTCTGACTATTAATCTTTGTTTTCCCCAGACTTAGGTCTGCCAGCCCCCTCAGTCCTCTGCACAGTCCCTGCTGTCTCCCTTCCCAGACAGAGCAGACAACACTACTGTTTTCACCTGGGGCAGTAGATAAAAATATATATTTAGGCAGTCTGTCCAGGGCAAGAAATCACACTATCTGAGCATTTCCATTTCAAAGGGTCAGGTGTTTGGGTTTTTTCCCATCACTCAGTTTTCTCATATTTTAAAGATTCAATTTCCACCACCTGGCTTTTGCTTAAGACAACAGTTTATGCTAAGTTTGACCACAAACAGTTAAGCCATTTCTGAGAATGTTGACAGAAAAGCAGGAGTATAAATTTGCTCTATTTTTTTTTTTCATAATTTTTAGTTTTGAATAGCTCAGCATCTCAGCAGGAAGTGGAAAAGAGTTAAAATTTGACCCTAGTAAAAAATATTTTTTGATGATCCAGTGAAAATTCTCTTTTCTATCACCAAGTCTGTAAGACACAGAGTTTGAGCAGCTTGCAGTTGGTCACCCAGACAGGAGGTCATTCTGGTTTTCATTGTTTTAGTAAGTCCTAAGGCCATGAAATTGTTCTTAACTACTCTGAGTTTTCATGTGGCAAAACTTGTTGTTTAGGAGCCATCCAGTACTAGTGTACCTTTTTATTGCTGTCTAGATAGGATCACTCAGGAGAATAAAAACTTTCAAGTGCTGTGAAGTTTCAAATTATGGTGTGTTTTCAAGTTATGTTAAATTCTTGAATGGATGATTTAATTTAAGGTTGAAGTTCCTTTAGGCCAAGATTCAATCAAATTAGAGCAAAGTGTGATCCCTTTTTCTCTAAAAGAAGGTAACTATATCAATTTTGCCAACAGATCCTCCTCCTCTAGCTCTTTTGTTTAAGCTGGTCAAAACTTTATCTTAGCTCATGTCTTTTGGTGTTCTGGTAGGAAACTAGAACTACACTTATTCAGGGTACCAAATATTCAGTGGGAAGAAGGGTGTTTTTGTTTGCTGCCTTGCTTTGTGACAAGCACCTATCACTTCACAGCTTCGTTACTCACCAGGTGCCTCCCCAGAGGAGCTGGGACATTCAGACCACTGGTTTTGCCATCTTAGGATCTGCTAGCGAAATGTGGATGTAAATTGCAACTCGCACCCAGTGGGAAGGAATTTGTAAACACGAGATAAAGCAATGTGTACAAAAGCGCTGGCAGAAGCGTGGGGGTTGAGAAAGTTAGCAGTTTTCCTGGCTGGAGGAGTCAGGCCAGCAGATAATTCTTTGGAGTGATTCCTTCCTCTTAGAAAGTACTCAAGTGACCTTAAGCTGCTGAGCTGGCAGCAAGCACAGCTCAAGTTCAGCGGATGCACATGTCTGCACTGCGTGATTCCACCACAGGGACCCGAGACCTTGGGAAGCAGCTTTAATTGAATAAAGCCATCCAGGGCATGGACAGCCCTTGTGTTGAGTTGTTGGAACAGCATGAACTGAAAGAAGCGCTACGGCCTAAAAGCCATAAAACTGGGCTGACCGCATCCTCCAATCATTTTTTGGCGCTGAATTACACAAAGTTGTCTTTTCTTGTTGTGTTGTAGAGATAAATGACACAGATTAGTCCTTCATTTTTCAAAAGATCATACATAAAAATTATCTTCAGAATGTCCCTAGATGTACTCCTGGAAAGAGCAGCATAAAAATCCCTTACAGAAAGGATTTTCCTTTTTCATCCCTTTTCAAAAGAAACTCATGCATTCTATCACTTGAAATGAGTATTTGTTGACTGTGCGTATATATGCACACACATATATATAATTTGGGTATTTCACATGTATAATTTATGTATTTATGCATATTTTCATTAACCCTATATTTCTAAGAGTTCTGAAAATTATGAAAAAATCTACTATGACGAAATCTTCCTCACATTCTTACTTTGAGTTTCTCTCTCCTCAGTGTAGCAGCCTCAGATTCCTACACTACTTGAATTGAATTTGAAATTTGAAATTCATTTGAAATACCATCAACAATAGCTCGTTTTGACAGCACTGACAGCAGAATAGCCAGTAAAAATAACCTTCCTTTGCCCAAAGGCAAACTTCCCTCTCTTTTTATTTTAGATGGCCCTAAAACTTTCATTATCATAACACACATTTTATACTGCACAAAAGCTAGGATAAAGAATGTCCAAGCCCAGCTTAATTTGAAATGGTTAACAAAAAATAAGAAGAAACCAATTAAATTTTACATCTTCCACCTTCTACACCAACACTACATGAAAGGATTAGAAAGTTTCCCATGGACTTGTGCAATACAAAGACTTCTGTGCCTTCTTCTGACTGCTCATAGGATGTTATTTCATGAGGAAAATTGCATAACATATTGTAGAATTCAAATTAGCAGATAATGTGCAAAACAGTTTTTTTATCAGACAGCTGTCATTAAAAATAACTAGACATCCTAAATGTTTTCACTACAGTTTTGTCTCACTTTATCTCACAAGTTCTTCTCCCAGTGAAATGAAGGCTAACAAAAGGAAATAGGACAAGCTAGACCTATAGTGTAAACCAGCTTATAGTTCTTCTGTAACTAAATAAAATCATGTGAGGAAAATGAAAATGTTACCTGAGCTTATTTAAATAGTATTGTGGGTCATACATTATTCATGTTTAACTCCAGTGTCAAAATACATGCTGAAAATTTTGTCTCCACACTAATCCTTTTCACTCAAAACAGGCTCTGTGATGCCATTCCAGCAACACTCAAGCAAGAAACCCTGCACTGTTTGGATGAGTAAAAGCAACAACAGATGGAGCTAACTCATGTGAGCTTCTCAAAAGTTCGGAGTTTCTCGAAAGACCGGATAGCTTGATGAAACGTTGCATTATAAACAGCAAGTGAAAACTTGTAACAAGAGGTGAAACACTGCTTGCAACACCCTGAATGTGTTGCAACTCTTATAAGGTGAGATACAGGAGGCATTGATTCCATGATCCTCAAATACAGTAGCAGATGGAGTCAAGAAGAGGCTGGATCCTCCTGAGTGTTGATAAAAGGCTGCTGCTCCTGCCCCACAGTGCAGACAGAGACCTCTTCCATCTACATCAGACACCTCGTGGAGTCTTGCAAGACTGAGAGTCTCCATGAGCATCACCCCAGAAATAATAGTCAGGCTGCTTCACCTGGACCTTCAGGAAATATCTCAGTGTTTAAGGAGGGTGGGAGGTTAATTAATTCAAACATTCTTTCGCCATACAAATTGTTTTTTCTCTGTGGAACTGCTCTTTGTCTCTACCCCAGCTGTCTTCAATGGGCAAGTTAGAGAAGTTGTCACTGGATAATTTCCTGCTTCATCATAAGGCTTTAAAGCTTAATTTATATTTATTACTATTCTGTATATAAAAAATTGTGGTAATGAAAGTTAACCTGTAACATTTCAGCAAAGTCAGCAAATATTGTTTCAAGAACCCCAAGTATAAGCACTTTATAAAAACACTTCCAAAAGTAAAAAATTACCCATACTTGAAAGGCTTCTCAGTCAGGATTTAATACCAAGATTGTCATTGAGGTGCCTTAGAAGCTGTGGGTTTTAGAAGCATATTTTCATTTCTTTCTCATATTTTTCTTTCCTTTCCTCTAAAAAGCTTTTTCTGCTCAATGAAACATAAATAGTTGATCATTATCAGAAAGAGAAAGAATGATATTCTGGAGAGCACCTAATGTATTTCCAAACCACAACTACTTTAATGAAATTTCTTCCTTGGCTCCAGTTTTTCATCTTATTTGTCACACAAATATAACCAGAAAATAAGAAAAGAAAAAAAAAAGCAAAAGGGTAAAAGCATTTTTTGGGTTTGTTACTGTACACAGTTACACATGAGCCATTTGACCCCAGAACAACTGTGAGATTGAGTGAAAGCAGAATATCAGCCCTCCTTTTGAGAAATCAACTGGCATTGTTTTTATGTGTAAAAATTATATAATCTCATTTCCCCATATTCCATTCTATTGCACTGCTTCTTTCACAAGCAATTCATGCCGCCAAGTGCTTTCAGAGGATTTACAATACAATTACGCAAGTTTTCAAATCACATATGGTAGGTCCATTCCTAATTTCCCAAGGAATCATGTAGGTTGGCTGATGATTAGCACTGTTAGAAAGCAGCAATTTCTTGTTTAAATGTTGATGGTGCAATGGGAAATCTGAAGGGAACAAGAGCAGTTAGGTCGCAATTCCAAATAGGGGAAAAACTCAAACAATGAAGACTAAACTTTTAAAGTGCAACTCTACAAAATCACCAATTCATCAGTTTGATCTAGTTGAGCCTAATCTAGGATTTATCTCCTTTCCTGGCCTAACACTAGTTATCTGAAACAATTTTTCAGATACTGGGATTTTAAGCAGACCAAGTAAGATTTTAGAAACCCATCCACAATTGGGGATCCTTTCCAGGAGCAAACCACAGTGCTGACCCTTACGGAACACATTTATATGCAGTGGTGATCTGGGGGGAGTTCCTCAGTTTTTAAACACTCTTCCTCAGGAAAATACAAACTTCTTTCAGACACATTAGTTATACAGATAAGTGGGTGAGGGAAAGATATCTTTAAGTGGAAACTGCAACTATTTGTTACCTGGCCTTGCCAGGAAGCTTTACCCATTCTCCTTTTCACCTACAGAGAAATGTTGGCTACTTTGGCCTAATATCTGAAAGTTCTGTGGTGGTGTGTAAGACACAGAGAGCACTTTCTGTCAGCCTTTTGCCCTTGGAGTAATCTTCTCATCATCAAGTGATGACACACACACCAGCTGTCTTCTACGGGGCATTTGAGGTTCTTCTCTTGTGCCCATTACCATGGCATATGAGCATCTTTGGGGGTTGTTACAACTGTTACAAATTCTGTGAAATGGCATCAATGCTAGATTTTTGATAGAGATGGAAATTGAGATGTAAAGAGATTGCATCTTTGATTTTAAATGCTAAGGACTTAAATACTTACAAGCATTTCAAGTGGTTTTGTTTCTATTACTTAGTCTCTCATACACTGAAATAACATAAAGAGTATTTCTAAAAATTTATAAATCTGGTGGCCATTATGAGAGTTCAGGGTGTGGACACCATGAGCTTCAGACTAGAGTACAAAGGGAATTACACAAGGGAGAAATCTATGCAATCAGAATAGACTCTCTCAACTCCTTCCAAAAGCATTGATGATAGATCGTGTTCTCTTTTTATACATGTATGTGGTGATCTCAGCTTTATTCAACCCTGCCTTTTGAGTGCCAGCATTTTAACCTAATAGATTTTAAATAACCCAAAGGAGTAGGTAGCTCACTAGTCTGAAAAATTGTCTCATTTTTGATAAACATCTTCCCAGAGCAGCCTCTGAAAGGGATTCAGTGCACCATTACAAGGTCTTAGAGAGCCAGAATAGTAAACTACTTACTCTATCACATCTCTATGCTTCAGATTTTCAGCTTTCCTTTCAAATACATCTGGTGAGAGTCTCACTTGCAACCTTTGCCTGCTGGTGAGTGCCAAAGACCTCTGGCAAGGGAGCTGTACTCTCTGAAAGAACCTGTGTGAAAAACAAATGCCACTGCTGTTGACACTGCAGAAGACTTTCTATAAAAGATGGGTATCTAGTGAGCACAAAGGGATTGTTTAACAGCAACAACAGGCCTGCTTACCAGCTTATGATGCATTCATGCCATATATGTTTGCAGATGTTCTACAGCCTAAAATATTTATTAATATCTTGATTTAAGGGGCATCTGTTGCAGACAGTAGAACAGGGCCCCCATGACATAGTTGCTGCTGCTACATCAGCTCTGGAAACTTAAACAAGCTGTGCCTGCAGCATTCTCCCCAGTCTTCTCTCTTGGTATATGTTTCTACTTTCTAATTTTAAACATTAGGCTGTCTGCTAGAGAATGACTCAGAGAAAGGATGGGTGACTTAGTATGGAGGAAATTAGAAGTCCAGTCATATTTAACCCAGACTTTTGACCCTGAGCCTGAGTCACACTAATTGTATGTGCTGTAACCCCCCACACACAAAAACATGCACATAATCAAACAATGACTTTTTTAAAAGTGTCTGGACTTTCATGAAGGTCTGACTCTGGCTTGGTCTGGAACTGAAAAAGGAGACAAAAGAAGAAAAGGCACTTCATACAGTTTTTTCCAGTCCTGTTTAAAGAAAAAAACTGCACAAAAATCTTGGCCTTGCCATAACAGCAACATTGTGCTTGGCTTCACTGGGCTACTCAGGAGTCCAAAGCCTATTAAGTGTGTTTGGGATTCTCAGCTGATACAACAGGCACCAGGCTTCTCACTTCAAAAAGTACTGTCACAGGTCATCTCAGTCATTGGCATTATCAAAAAGAGAGGGCAAATCTACAAGGGTTTCAGGGACGAGGTGGCTTTCTGCCTTCTGGGGCTTTTGTCCTAAGTCAAAAAAGGCCATGAGCAAAACCCTTACTCCATATTAACTTTGAAAGTTCTTTTAAAATCAGACTAAAAGCTGTTGCCCCCCATTTTAGGAAGGGGAAACTGGAGGAAGCTATGAGAAGGAGATGTTTGCAAAATATCACAAACAGAGCAATGTTACAAGTAAGAGCTTCTGCCTCTTGTAGGCTACCCAGCAATGCTCTGTCCACTATGAAACACTGGTCTCTGACCTTCTAGGGAATATCCAAAGCAAATTATACTTTAAAGATTAATCTTGCTGATTTAACAATAAAAGAAGACATCAAAATTCTTCATGTTATTGCTCCTTTACTTAAATTTCCTATCAAATGTTAATTTGTACCCATCTGTTGTCTCTGACAGACAGTACCTCTGATCCTCTGACCACCTAACGGGTAAAACTTGGATAAGGAATTTCTTAATTTACTTCTCACAGCTGAAATTTGAACACAATTTTCTGTTAGTGATGCAAACCAGGAAATATACAGGATATAAAAAACTCCATAGTTATAGTTACTGAAACAACTCCAGTATTCAGAAATTTCTTGGGTTTAATCTTTTTCCCCACAATTTTAACATCTGAGGAAAACAGTCTTTGCACAAATTTCCCTAAATACCATGACAACTAAAAAGAGAAAGAAAGTTGTCCTGGAAAGGTTGTGAAAATTAGATTGGAAATTGTGTCTTTCACAGTGTGTAGGAATCATCCCAACTAAAAAGTCAGTTAGTGGAAGGTTGCATTAGACTAATTGAGAATTACTTAACTCTTTTCTCAGAAATGTTCCTCCTCTCCCTTCTCTGAACATGTGTACACAGCCACCATCTCCTCTTGACATAATCTTTTTCAAAAGATTAGAGAGGAAGTTGGGGTCCTTTAGAGGCTCTCAGGACCCATCCTTGATGAGAGGCAGGCTCCCTATCCAGGCCTTTTTCAGCAGCGCTGCACTTTGTAACTCTGAGTAAATGACACTAAAGACAGATGTGAGGAAGGAAGGTCAGACCCCAGGATGGGAGAGGCAAGGGGAGATGCCCCTGCTTCTCGAACAGATAACGTATCCATTGCTTCTCAAACTTTCTATTTTTTGATATCTGCCTGCAGCAGCACAATTTTACTCAGGGCCCCCTTTGCAGTAACAACAGTGAGGAAAGATGTAGTTTATGACTGTTAAGAACTAAATGTCATTAATCAGTTACCATAAAGCTGGGCCTCCTGGAATCAGTGACTTCTCTCAGCACACATCCAACAGTTCCTGGGTCAGCCTAAGGCAACAGTTTCCTTGCATGGTCGCAAAATTATTTCTTTTGTTTTTACTCCAGTTGCAGTAGTTGCAGAGAGCACTTCACAGGCTGGATCACAAAGCAGCACTACCTTCAATTCTCCTCCCTGACAAGGAAGACTGCAAGTCCCTTAACACTGCAATGAAGAAGAAATTTAAAATTTAAAAAAGAAAAGTGATATTTTGAATCTTTTAAATGGGGCCAAACAGGTTTGCTTTTAGGAAGGAGGAAACCCTCAGCAAAATCCCAAGAAGAGACATGTCTCTGCCACTCCTGACATCTGAATTCATCCAGGTTCAAAAGTAATTTTTCTATTTCCATATCAAGCATAGAAAAAAATTAACAGTTTATTGTCTGCTACACTTTGGTCAGGGTTACATGTAAAAAAAAAACCAGAAGACAGAAAAATCATGATATTATCCTCTCTGTATACCTTAAATCTAACAGTCTGTCTACCTTTCACTCCTTGTGACAGTGGGTGTCCTTCTCTTTGAAAACTGCCTCTATCAGTGGAGCCCTGGATTTTCTTTTATGCTGCTGTACATCAGGGTAGAACTGGTATGATAAATTTGAGACCTGGTCTAAGATAGATATATTCCATAGACACAATCTTTTATTCAATTACATGAGCTCTACTTCTTTGGATGATTTTCTGGGAATAGGAGAGCATGGATTAGGAGAAAGTTCTGTTTCTAAAAAGCTCAAATCCCTAGGGATCAGATATTCATAAGACTGCAACCAATATATGTTTAAACAAAAGGAACATCCTCTGCCCACAGTGAAATGTGTTGATGGCTCAGTCTCACCAAATGAGGTATTTGAACAGTGGTTGAAAGTGAGCCACTTCTACAGCACTCAGAAAACATTAGTCCAGTTTTCTACATCTATGAGAAAGGGGCTTGCAGTGTATTAGACTATTTTCTGGAAGTGAAAGTCTGGTGAATACTTTTGTGGCTGTTTTGCTGTGAGAGTTAGTGCAGTCATCCTGAAAATGCTGAATTCTTTCCTCTCATTTATTAGCATTCCAGTCAGCAAAACTGCAGACTAGTCATACCCTACTAGTCAGACTACCTGAACACAGAGCAAATAGTTCATGACAAACTTCCAAATCTGAAATGAAGTGACTCACAATAACTGAACAAACTGAATAGCTGGCTATTCATAAATGACTTACAAAGAGAACAAAGGTTAACCTTTGGAAAGTCATTTAGTACTCATAGTTGGCCATGATAGCTTTTTTTGCCTTTTAAAATAACAAGGGTGATCAAAAAAGCAAAACAAGCCTTGAAAGACAAGCAACCTAATCTCAGAGAGATGAATCTTTAGATCATGCTTGAAACACCATTGCTGGCTCGGCACTGCAATTACTTTGAGCAGTTCTGTGAGAGGTGGGAGCTGTGAGCCAAAAGAAAGAAACAAGGCCAGAACCAGCACCAGCTTACCACTAGCAGTAAAAAATGTGAGAGGCTGCTTTAACTAGGCATTTCCAAATCCACAGGGGTCTCTCCCTACCAATTACCCCAGCTTTCTTATTCTTATTCTACCTGGCTTTATAGAGGTCTTTATGGCATATTCAGCTGGGCATCTGAGAAGTTTTTTATTAGCGCAGCAAAGAAAGTGTCTAATGCCTCCCACTTGTAATCTTTCACTTCATCTATCCTTTCTTCCAGAGAGACAGTATGTGTGAATTGAATATTTGAGGCACTCTTGACCATGATTCATTATTCCAGCTGAGTAATGCATAACTATCTTTCTCCTCATGTCTTGCATGCCTCTTCTGATGTTTTGCCACCAATGTGGCCTTTTCTACTTCATCTGAACCTGGCCTAGGATTCTGAAGAATTACTGGTGAATAATGGCATGAAAGTTCTTGTCATTTTATAGGGAGTATTTTTTCAGATTGGAACTGAAATATATATAATATATAATAATAAAGACAAAACATTTGTGATACATACACTGCTGTACCTAAACTGCACATGTGTGTACATCCCTGCCCAAGGATAGTCTGTAACTACCTATTGCTGTGAGGGGAAACACCATTAAAGATCTAGACCATTGTGGAGGTAGGATTTCACCAGGAGTTTTGTAAGGGTCACCTGTCTTATTGCTACAGCTACAGCCATGATCAGTGAAGCAAAGGATTCTGTCTGTCAGTTATTGTACTCCCAGAGCTAGCAAAAATAAACACATCCAAAACACTGTCACCTTTTGATTTCCTTTCACATGTGTCTTAATAGCCTATGTCTTTGGAAATAGTTTTAGATCAAAATATTGAATGGATTTTAATTATGCTTTCTTTCTTATCCCAGAGAATATAGCATTAAAGAGAACTTAATGGGCATGATATATCTATATATAAATATAATATATATATAAAGATATATAATAGATATATATATAATGATATATAATAGATATATATAATATAGATATATAAAGAGATATGTAGATTTTCTCTTTTCTGCTTTCCTAATAGGCAGGATCATGGAAATTCATGGTTTTTCAGCTCCCATCCCATTCAGATTGATTCATTCCTGGGAATGGTATAGCATTTATCTATCCAGCACTTCACAGGTTTTGGTGTAGAGGGGATTTATCTACACATTCACTTGACCAAGATGAACTTGCATACCACCTCATTTAGGTGGTTAGCAATAGCTATAGATCCTTCCATGAATCTTTAGCAGATCCAGTGAGTCATGCTGTGTCAATGCACTGGATTCAACTCATTCCTGGTCTGGGCTGATGAAGTATGAGGGTGATCATGAATACATCTAAAATCTCATAATGTAAACCATCTTCACTACAATGCCAGATCAAACCCCACTTAAATTCAGCAGCCAAAATAAAGTGATCTAGTTTTATGATCCAAGACAGTTTGTTGACTGCAACATCTAACCTCTAAGATGTCTCTTAGATGTGGCCTGCTAGCAAAGCCATTTCTGAAGTGATGAGATTGAATCCTGACAGATTAAGAAATCTCAGTAATTTACCATGAGAAACATCTGGATTTGTGACAGACAATTCATATAAAATAAAACAATGAATCTTCTTAACTCTGCTCTTCGGACCACTGAGAACTAAGCCATGATGAGCAACATGGGTACTGTTTAGGTAAAAGAGGAAAGTTCATATGTTGCTGCCTATAGAGGATGCAACAGAAACAGGATTCCATGCACACCAATTATCTGATCAAACCTTGTACTAATTAGCATCCAGATAGCAAGGTACAGGTTTACTCCATGCCCCAAGAGATTTTAGCTAAGGATCCTTAAGTGGAGGAGGGGAATTAAAAGCTTCCCTTAATTGTTCTGCATGTCTCTAATGAACATTACAGCCTTGTAGATTTTTGGCAACACATACTGCTGGGTATGTGTTTGATTCCTAAATCAAACAGCCTACTGTTTCAAAGCAATTTAGTTCTCTGTCCTAAGAATTAGCTCAAGCAGTAACAAAGTGGACCATGGAGGACTGTGACAGAGACGGCGTGTGGGCAGCACTTTGCTAATTTGACCTCTCTTCACAGAAATGAGAGGAAACTGTGATCTGAGGCTGACATTTCCTTAGAACATCGCCCAGCTTTCCTAACACTGGGACCACAATTCACTGATAACAGGGCTTTGAAGTAGCTGGAGCAGAGCCAGGAAACATTGGAAGTATTCTTCAGAGAATATCTGTTTCAGATTACCCCAATTTATAGTAAGCCACACATGCTAACTTTAGCATTTCTTCTGCCTTTAAAGCTTTTCGTCTTCTGGATGATTGATCTTGAACCCTTTCCTTTGGCTCAGTACACTAACATTTCTTGTCCAAACACTGCATTCCTACTTGGCATCCAATTTCTTCCCCACTGTGTGTCACTAGGTTCACTTATCTTTCTCATCCTCTGACCCACATTAACTTTTGCAAATATATGATTTTGCTGAAGTTCAAGCAGAACCTGTGGCAGACATTGCACTGAATGTGGCTAAGAAATTGCTTGCTGTGGTTTCTTTATTTTGTTCATTCCCACCTGCAATACTGTCTTCCAGTGCTACCCTTCTCTCCATCAGAGGCAGCAGAAGGATAACCCATAGGCAGGAGTTTGGTTTTCCTAGTCCCATTGAATTCAGTTGGAGTTGTACATCCCGCTTTCACAACATGTAATGCAAATCAGTAGGGGCTGACCTCTGTAGGGCAAACCACTTGTTGCTGAGGGTCTGACATCCAGTTCTTCATGCTGAGTCTAGCCTTACCCCAGGTACTGATTGTTCACTTGCAGACACATGGTTTTATGTGCACATCTTCCAGTCTAGTTTCATACAAAAAGAATCAGATCATGAGCACCACAAGCTTGTGCTGCTGAAAATCGAAGTTCAGTAAGAGGTGATGGTTGGTAACTTTGTTCTGATCCAGACTCTAAGGCCAGAACAGAAGTACCATTTGATTCTTCAGAACTATTGGCTGAAAAGGGTGCCAGAGTAATCAGTCTGACCAGTGAAATGCAGAGATGTTAAAGCAAGGGGTAGCTGTGACAGCATCCCTCGCTCATCTGGCCACTGCAGAATGTCTGTGGCTCTGTCTGAGCACCTCTGAAACACAGAATGATGCATTGCCTGCTCTTCAGCCACACCCTGGCGCTGTTAGCAAGCCTGACCCTCACTGCCCAGCCCAGCCATGCTTTCCAGGGCATGAATGGTGATAGCCAAACAGCCCCTTTGGTAAGTCTGCCAAACAATCAATGCCAGCATGGTTTAACATCTAACCCATGGTGTGAAAGAGTCTGTAACCTGCTATGAAGTTATGAGCCAATTTTTTGCCTTTTCCCCAGCTGGAACTTAACATCAATTAATGTAAGGTAGAACAAGAAAAGTGGAGAGCAGGCTATTCTACCATCTGTTTTGGAAACACAGTCAGCATGTATACAAATACTTAGTTTCAACACATCCTACAAAAACAATGACAGGAGTAATCCATATAAAAAGTTTTTTTCTTTGTCAAATACAGCAACAACAAAAAAGTCTGATTTCCAATAGGAAGAAAATATTTCCTTTTATCACTATGGCAAATAGCTCAGTGTGTTTTGAAATCTAAACAAACTTAAAATTATGAGTTGGGCTTCCAGACTTTTACGTTTTGGACTGTTGTGTTTGGGCTTGTCATCTACTGACTTTGACAATTCACTCTGCCAGTAGTAGCATAAAAAGAATAACTGGAGTGGTAGGAGAACCAGCTCATTTGGTGGTGAGGGAGGGGCTATGCACATGGCAGGTAGTTGCTGGTTGATCTTCCTCACAAGCCATGAAGAAAACATGGGAAAATAAAATCACTCACCCATTTGTGCATCCCTCTAACACCAAGTGTTAGATGTGATTGAAGTCAGGAACTGCAGTAGGTTGGCCACTGCGTCTGATGCATTTCCAGGTGCTCTCTGGAAATCTGGCAGCTGTCTGCATATCTAAGACAATCCTTCAAATGGGAAAATCTACATACAGTTTGGAGGAAAGAAATAACAAAACAAAGCAAAATCAAATTAAAAACACTAAACAAAAATGTTCAAAGAGCTCAAATTAAATCTGAGCTCTGCCATTAAGAAAAAGACATCCTGACATAATTCCCTGAAATAGAACAAACTCCCCATATTTTCTACCCTTCAGCCACCTCATTCTTATATAAAATACTGTCCCTACTGTTTTGTGGAACTTTCTTCGAAAAAGGTTCATTCTGCATGTGAATACAGATATTCACCCAAGTGCATAATGCCAGTGAACATTGGGAAAGCACAGCTTACCTGCTATTACCATTTTTCTTCTCATTATCCTCCTCTTTAGACTGTGATTTCACAAGACACTTCCTCCTGAAATTTCTGAGTTTCCTTTACTGTCACGAGAACAGCCAAAAGAGTAATAATTTTGGAAAAGACAAAAATTAAGTGAATCCATTTTCCATACTGAAGCAACATTTTGAGACCAAATTTACCTACATTTATTTTCAGTGAAAGAATGTCTGTCTTGATGTGTTTTATTTTGAATGGAATAAATATCTAATTACAAAAATGTGATGGATGAGAACTGACCTCACCAAAAAAACTGCAAGACTTTAGTTTCCAGTTGACCTGACACAATGTTTTTTCCTTCCATTTTTTGGTTCAAATGTAATTGTTCAGACAGTCATTTGGCAGAAGGCTTTAGCATTTTTAAAGAAAAAAATTCACTTGGCTATTAAGAGCAGTTGTGGAGGCAAACACTCCTGTTGGGACAGATACCCATTGAGAGAAGAGGTACCTTACAATCATGAATTGCACTCTCTAGGGTGACCTAAATAGTTCAGAAAAGGGTACAAACTGTCCTTATTCCTGATTTTGATTGCCATCAACTACATTTTCCCAATTTTATCAATTGCAGCACAGGAAAATTTGTAATTAATGATAATCAGCCACTGCTATTAGATTGCAGTCAAAATGACGATTTGGCACTGAGACACACTTCAGGACTTCCTGTTCAAATTGCCTAAATGAAGGTTCTAGAGACGAAATGGAAGGCTGCAGAAAACTGGCATGTGACCACTTGATCCCGGTGGTCTCACTTCACTGTGTGTGTGGAACTGGATAATTTTCAGTGCACTACAGTCAGGGAAATTTAACTTACAACCCAGAATTAAAATAGCTTCTAAATTGCAAAAGCACATTACTAATGATGACAAGTTTCCTGCGCGGCACTTAACCCACTCTTCTCAGAAGCTACCATCCAGCCTAGGAATATGTCATAAACTCTCCATGTTCCGTGATGTCAAGGCAGAGAGCAGTGGTTTCACCAAGGTCACACAAAGGCTGCACGTGTAAGGTGAAAACAGAGTTGAGTTCTCCTGTGTCCCACTAAAGAGCTTTGACAGCAAACCATCGTCTCTCACTGATGTCAACCTCTGTAATAAATGATGTCTCCTTGGTGGGGAACTGCCCAATCTGACATCATTAGTAGATCTGGAATTGCTAAAAGGTTTAGGGCTTCAGCATGTTTTGCTTTTAATTGAGCATGAAGCTGACTTGGCAATAATACTAAAAAGAGCCTTACACCCAAATAAAATCTGTTTAGATTGGCTGGTCTTCATGAAGTGATTCAGAACAACAAAGCTGCACCTTCTTTCTTCGTGTCGGCACAGTTGTCAGGACTAAATATTGCAGGCTGCATGTCTTCAAATGAGATTGATTGCACAACCTCTGTGAAAGTGCAAAGCATTTGAAATGCATCTTGTGTGGGAAGAAAACAAATGGATTAGCCCTCCTCCCCTTTGAATCTATTTGGATCATTATATAAACAGATAAACTGCTGAGTAGGAGACATAAGTAGGGTCATTCTTGCAGGGAAGTGTGCTTATGTCATGTTCACCCTTGGTAAAATTAATATATCCTCATATGGCTTTGGAAAGATTTCTTCTTGGTTCCTGAAATGAAGAGTTGACAGCCCATGAGACCAGTCATTAAAAATAAAAGCACATTTGTACATTTAGGAAAATAGCACATCAATCCCTTAATTTAAAATCATCTTTAACTTAACCATGTTTCCAGTGATCCATTTTCTTGCTAGAGCATGCCACTCTCAATAACACATGCTTTTGAAGACCAGAATTCTACAAGTACTGAAAGATGTTTCCCCCATTCCCACCTGACTCCTGGTTCTCCAGCTCATGAAGGCATTCCTCATGCTCCATAAGCCACATGCTTCAATTCCCAGAATATATATTACCCATAATTGGTTTAATCCCTCAGCATTGGGAACTGTAACTGTATAATAAAATAAATGGGTTGTGTCTGTTTCTCGTTCTCCTCAAAACCTTGATACGTGCATTTTGCATAGATGACAATGACGTTTCTATCGTAGCAGATTTATTCAAGAAGAGCCAAGTCCTGCCACATGATAGTCTTAATGATCATCTCAGCAAGAGCAAGGTCTTTGTCTGCAGCTGTTTGTCTAATGAAGAATTTTGACAGAGGTTTTAAATCCACCTGTGAGATCCTTCAAAAGGAGTACCTTGCCTTTGCCCCATGAGAATTCTTGTTGACATCTCCAAACAAACACCAACAACAGTGTGGCCCTGCAATCAGCCAGACCAGTCATCTGAGAGGAGAGAATGAGAGCTCTGCCCAAAAAAAAAAAAAAAATCCAAGTAGGGTATTTCGTATTTTTTTAGCCAGATCATCTTGCTGCATGATTGCTATTGCCAAAGCAAGGGAAGGGTGTGAGCACACTGGCAAGAGTGGAATACTTCTCTTACAGCTTGAAGTCGACTCAACCTTACTGGGTCATCAGCATCTTTCACATGTACTGGGCCACATCCTTTGCTGGTAAGTCAACCAAGTTAGGTCATCGCTAGAGAGGTCTGGACTTACACCAGCTAACAGTTTATCCTGTTATAGTCAGTCTCCCTCTGAAGCTGAATATATTAGGTAGTTCTCCAATAAAAATTAAATATATCCTCACCACCAGTCACTCCTGTTTTCACAGAGGGCAAAACAAGAAGATGAATTCTGAATCACATGCCTGACAAGGCAAAACACATCATGCTTATCTGTTTGTCAGCCCACAGCTGTGATTCAGCTGCAATTATTTCCCCTGAAATAGCAATTTCATCTATCATTTTTATCATTATTATTACTGCACTATTTTTTTAAAATGGTAAATAGCATTATCTTTGTGGAATGTAGGAAGGCTGTTTTACTTTTGATATTAAAAAGTCTTTTTGCAAAGTAAACATTGGCTGAACCTCAGAGTTGGTATATTGTTTAGGAATGCAGCCTTGCACAAAGCCCAGAGGCTTTTCAGGGTGTTAAAAGAAACCTCAGGCATTGAAGTCATCCCCAGGAATCAGATGAAAACGATGTGTACACGTGTCAAAACGCCAGCTTCAACTGTGTGAATATGTCAACATGATTTGAGCTGGTAGGAAGGCAGAGGCTGTTTGCAACAATAAAAAGCACTGTTTAAAAGGCTGTTTTCTAAGATGGATTAACTGCATTAAGAAAAAAAAAAAAACTTGAAAAGGTAACACGCAAAAAACAAAACAAAAGGAAAGCTGAAGTAGAACTTAAGAATGAGGCCCTACTGCTGCTCTTTCAAACAAGGTTAATAATTGTAAGAACACACAAAAAATTCTGGAATCATATGCTCTTCTCATTTGTAATTAAGACTTCAATGTTATCCTCCTTTTCACTCCATTTCCATATCCTTTGTTTACAGTTAGAAATTCTCACCAGCTGTCCCTAGCTGGTCCTAGAGCAGATCTTGTGCAGGAGAAGCAATCTGGATAGGACACAATCTTTACACTACAGAATCTCTAGATCTAATCAACATCAGTTTCTTTCCACAACTTAGCTATTCTCTCCAGCATTATGAGAGACTGTTCTCCTTACCTTTAACACAATATGGAAAAGTGACAAAACCCATTACTGTCCTGGCAGGTCCCGGTACTGCCATGTTCATCTCATGCTTGGACACTATGTGCCTTTGCAGTTCTGGACTCGGTCCTGCTGTTCAAGACCTGGAGAGGGAATACAGAAGCTGGAAAGGAAGAGGGGCTAACAGTACTTCCATAGTCTCAAGTCTCTTGGCATAACTTGGCAACTCACCTAGAAAACCCAGAAGAGATGAAGAGATGAATAAACAAGCTCCTTATTCTGAAAGGGTAATCTGTTCAGTCTCCAGAGAGGTAACATCATAGGCAGAGCAGGCAAAAAATGGGAAAGAAAGACATAGGAGATAACTTTTCAATAAAACCATTAGGAACAAGAAATATTTTGATTCTGAGTTATTGTCCCAGCTTCTTAAGAGCCATAGAGTCATAGTTGTCCATCCTCAGCCAGGACAGAGTTTAAGCTAAACTTTATCTTGCCGTGATACACTTTGGTGTCCACCTCCCAAAGGTGATGCTGACAGTCCCAGGGCATTTTCATCAGTGCTTGTCTTGATGAAACATTCCAAGTCAGAGGGACGACTTCTAGACGATAACCCAGCATTTTCTTGCACATAAAAGCAAAAACATATTTCTGCCTCATATTTCTAATAAGACAGAGAAGTAATGATGACTCAAAGCTGAAATTCATGATCTAATTGGAGACCGAGCCTCTGTGATTGATAAGAGCAAAATGAGTAAGATATATTTGAGAATGCTTTCTGGCTGGCAAAGGAAGGATAGACAATTTTTATGAGCCTCTCATTTGCACGATATTATAAAGTGATGATGAAAGGCTAGAATTTATCTGTGTAAGCAAAAGGTAAAATGCAAGATAGTGCCACACCCAAGCTTCAGTGAAAAAGTAGAAGAAAGTCTATCTGCACAGATACACCAATGAAGTGGCTCAGAAGTCAATTGAAAAGAAAATATAAAAAGCAGACATTTGTGGTTAGGAGATCAATGGGAAAATTAGACAGATGTGAATAATCGTGGTCTTGAGCAGTGAGTTGGCAAAGCAGGTAAAATTAGTTAGGTAAAATGGTTCACACAAAGAGGCAAAACTTGAAAAATAAACTATGGCAGATTGAACAAGAACTACATATTATTGGGACTCGGCAGTGATTTGCAGTGATTTGGAAAGTGAGAAATAATTTGGAATGGGATTGAACAGAGAACAACCACCTCTCCTGAGTAGTCAGGCTAATTCCACAGGATCTTTTGTTTGGGCTTGCCCACTACAAGATCTCATTGCAAATTCCTTAAAATATAAAATGTGATTCCTAACATGTGCTGTGAAGGTGTCAAACAGAGCCTGCTATGAGCAGAAAACTTTCACATGAAAACTTTCTGCTTCAGCATCATAACCAGCAGAACATGCAGCCATCATGAGTTTCACATTTCATGCTTCTCAATGAAATTAGGTAACACTGGGAGAAGAAAACTAACAAAAAAATTTGCCTACTTTAATGTGCCTTCTGAATAAAAATCTTATTAAAATGAATGAGAGGAATCTGAAATCACTTATGAAATGTGAGGGAATTGTCTCCAGCACTAAAGAAGACAAAATCTAAAATATTTCTGGGAGGCAAAAAAAAAGCAATAAATTCAGGTTCACTAAAATATCCTGTTCTGAAAGCCAAAATATGTAATTGCATTTTGATTTTTAAATATATTTTAATTCACCTATATGCATATATTTGCTTTCAGAGGGAGAGCATAATTCTATTTTAAAGGCATGAAGCCAAATACATAAATCAAAATTTACTAAAAAAAAAAGAAATAAAAAATAATCTATGTCCAATAAGGAAATGTCTTTCAACCTGATTGAAATTATATTATATTATATGAACTATTATTCCTTTTAATGAAACTTCACTGAAACTAATATTAAAATTCTACTGGAAATTTTTCAATACCTTCTACCTAATCAGATATCCACAATTCCATCTCTGCAAAGTAACCTTAACTTTTCTTCAGAGCACTTTTAAACAGCAAGAGAGTAGGGAGTAGTTCTCAGAGCAGCCTCCTGTCTGTCAGAGTGTCTTTAACACTGGTTGGCACAGAGGCAGATTGTGGCCCTTTTTCATCTAGCAGCTATTCAGTGGAGCACATTTGTTATTCTTTGCTGCCAAGGAGACAATCTGCTTTTCATTTCCTCTGAAGAAGAGCATAATACTATGAGTAAAACATCAGATATAATTAGGGAAAATGGTTGAGTGCCTGACTGAGCAGAGAAACAGAACTGTCCTGAATATGAAAAATAGCCACACACCTGAGAAAGAAACAAGAAAAAGGAGAAAAGTGCTGTCTGCCCAGCTGGAGTGTGCAGAAGCTACCACGTGTTATCCTATCCTTGCTCAAGTGGGATATTTCCTAGCAATTGTGCATAACAATTGAGTGTCTTCTCAAAACATCTGAATAATTAAAAAATAGAAAAATAAAATAAAATAGAAGCCCACCCCCACACAGATCCTGCCATTTCCCTACATTATGAACTAATATGTACCTAGAGGTGGAAAACCTGGCTCCTGAACATTTACAGATCTGTACACAATCTGGACACAATTCTCCAATGTTTTATGCCAATTACATGTGTGCCTGTGTCTGAAAAATGTCCTTTAAGTTACAGAATGAGGAGTTTGCAAGAAGCCTTTTGCTGCTAACAGCAAGTATCAACTGATTCATTACTGTTCACAAGACTTGAATGTTTTGGAACAGGAAAGCCTGAATTCTCCTATTCCCCTGAGTCACAACAATGAGCAGCACACCCCATGCCTCATAGCCCATGAGGTTATGGAGGGCTGGAGGACTCTCCTAGAATTGCAGGGACCTTGCAGAAAACATCAGAGATGTCAGCTATCAGGTAACCGTAGTTCCTTCTTCATCAAAGCTGGGCAAAGACCTTAAAAGTGCAGTCAGAGATACTACCAGTCACTTCTTACTCCTGTCCATCAAACAGTGAATACAGGATTACTATGGCTAGTAACAGACCACAGCTTTCTACTAACTATTCAAGCCTTGTCTGGACTCATCTCAGCTTGCCTAGAGCATTTTCTTTTAGGTTTATCCCCTTGTAAAAGTAATTTTTTAATGACCGTGTGGTGATTGCTTTGTCTATTTTATTTCCTTATCTTTGGTTAACTATGTTGTACAGCCATCATTGTTAAAGAGTCAAATGTAACAAGCAGCTCATCTGTACTAATGTATGAAGTAGACTTAAATCATCTAGAGCAACAGAATAATTCAGGTGTAAAGGCAAGGTAGAACAGCAACTGGCTTGAGCGTGAGAATGCAGGTTAGAGTGGAGAGGAGCACAGGTACTGCATGACCAGAAAGAGGGCATGAGACAACATTGGAGGCTCTGGGGATGCAACTATCTCATTAATCAAAGAACAGCAGATGCAAGGAATGTGTAAAACTGCTATTCAGGTGAATAATGTAAACCAAAGTAAGATTCTAATAAGTAAAGACACTCCAAACAGCAAATCCGGGTGTAATGTGGAGGTGCATATTAATGAAAAAACTGAAGTGTTAAAGAATGCTAGAAAAAAATAAATGAAAAATGTTCCCAAATGTACACTAGAGAAAGAGGGAAAGATGTTTAACACCTCCTCCATAGTTCTATCTGTGTAGGACTTAGGAGACTGAAGACACAGTAACTTCTAGACTGAAGCCAGTGAGCCAAAGGGCAGGGAAAGATTGTGCATAACAGCAGAGAAAGACTGTGTGTAAAGGAGTGTGTATACAGTGATTTTAACTGCATCATTACTGAAGTATTTTCCAGAATTACACTCCATTTTCCTCTTCTCTTCATTATTCACTAATTATACTGATAGCAATTCAGTTGCACAAATAACATTTGACATTACAGACAAGGTGTGTTTTCTTTCTGCAGATCAAAGAATTCAGTTTTGAGTACAATGCTACCTCTTGTTCATGGATGGTCTTTGTACAGGCCTTGGACCCCCATGGATGCAACAAAGAGCAGCATATCCATCTGTGTTAATGTATGATCGGGCTATAAATTCAGCACTGCCAGTGAGAGAAAGACTGCCAGAATCTCTTAATAGCACAAGGGCATATCTGTATTTTGTTTTCTGGGCTGAACTAAGGTGACTTTGCTTGTCTTCTCCAAGTGTGACAGCTCCAAACATGAAATCACACCATCATAGTTAGCCCAGAAATGAACACAAGCCCTGCTGGGAGCCAGCTTCAGACTACCCGGGTTCACACCTGCACAGCCCTAGCACAGCCATAGCACTCCCAGTTCACATCTGGCAGATTCTGTCTGCCTGCAAATCAACACAGACACATGCTTGAAGATACAGCCCAGAAATCCAAAACATTTGTGAAAACTTTTTGTATTCCCCATTTCCTATCTATTCTTTCTCTCCCCCTCCCTCTCTCTCTCTTGCTTCTTTTTATCTCTTTCTATTTTGATTTTCTAACAGATTTTTGGGTCTGGCTCCTCTCCAGGACACATGGATGGTTTACTAGCAAGAACTCTGCCTAGAATTTCACTAGTGGCTTAGGCAGGGACAATGTTAATAAGAAACACTACATAGTGGTTTCTGTGACAACATGGCCACAGAATGGTTGGTCATCCCAAAGCAGCACTGGAGATGAACAAGAAATACATCTCAGCCCACTACAGCTCAGCACAACATGGTCCTCGAGTGGATATTCCTCTTTATCAAATGCTCCAGTGCAGTGTAATGCCAGCAGCCACAAGAGGAAGTCAGATCTGGTGTTCACTTTAAAAACAAATCAAATATGTTACCTGGATGAGCAATGACTAGTGAGCACTTTCAGCTGTAGCCAGAGAGGATGATGTGGCTCAGCAGTACAAACTGATTCAGTCTAATAATTGTCAGAGCTGAGAGTTTCAGGAGGAGATTTACAACGGTTCTGCAGCCTGGCTTTAGCCTTAAAAGTTAGGGTGGGGACTGTAAAGAATTGGCAGCTGATAACAGAAATGGAATGAAATCAAAATATCTATCCTTTGTTTATTCATCATCTTGAAATATTTATAATGGTCCAAGTAGCCCTCCACCCACCTCACACTTGAGCTTTTAAACGTGTGTCCAGATTCAAGACTGGCAACATCTTGAGTCCATCTCTGGATTAACCCAAACCCTTCTACTTTGACCATTAACAGATACTTCAACAAAATGAGACCAGAATCTCATCTAGCATCAGCTTTCTATTTGTTGTCTAAATCCAAATTAATATTAGGTGTTACAAGACTAAAATAATGCCTAATGAGCCTGAGAAATGACATCCTGAGTGAAGTCATGCAAGGCCTGACTTCAGCCAACACCCTTTTGTTTGAAATATACATATATATAAATACATACATACATAAATACATACATACATAAAACAAATTTAGGGCCAACTGCCCTTAATAGAGCAATGTATATTTCAATACAATAGCTAACTGGATTTTAAGAGTTCCTCTGACTTAAGCTTAGCATTTCCCTCCACTCTAATTACTTTCTTTAAAAAAAAATTGTATATATGGAGTCCATATTAAAATCACAACTGTCCATAATGCTCCTAGAATTCACATCTGCTTTTTTCTTTCTTTTTTTTTTTTTTTTTCCTCTTTAAGGAGATGGTTGCCAGTAAGGAAGATTACATGTTGCCTTGAATTTTCCCAGAATACATCCCCTTGGATCCAGCACTATGGTTCAGCCTTTCGTACACATGGAGAGGGCAGCTGGAACATTTCAGATACAGATGTGAACCTCCCCAGAGTTAATTATTCACATTATTGTTTGTATCTTCAATTTGAGTTACCCAGCTTGTACTAAAGTCCTGCATACTATGCACTAGTTTTGGTGCACCAATACCTTCTGGGAATTTTTGGCTGCAACTATTGATTCATACCTAAGTTCCCAGACACTTTTTTATTTGTATAACTGTTAGTGAGATGATGAACACACAGGTAGAAAAAAAAAATCTACCAGAAAAGCAGTTATTTAAACAATTAGCAGCACAGAGGAGACTAATGATAGCTCTTCTACAACCTTTTAGCTGCATTCCTTATTCTCCACTGCCTACAGGCATCCCCTCTCTTTGGTGATCTGAAATTCCCAGCCCTGCAGATTGCTGTCTTGGTATTACTATTTTTGCTGAAACTACAAGGCAGTTTATCAAAAGGTTTTTGAACGATGACACTTTCTCCCAGACCTGAAGGAACAGCTCACTCATTCCTTCTATATCATCCTTGCACTTGCTACAGAAGAGCTGTGAGGTGTTTATGGTGATCTGTTTCAAACTTCTTTAACATTGGATGCTCTGGTTTCATGGTCTGACAACTGATTGATAAGTCCTCTTTTGTGGGCTGAGAATGACTGACCTTTTCCTCTGGGATTCCCATTATAGGGTAGCCCTGTGTCCTCTTTCTTGGCCAAGTGCCATGGGAAAGACAGCTTGCAAAGACAGCTCAAAGAATGATGTATGAATTAAAAAAAAAAAAAAAAAGAGGAAGAAGAAGGCTTTGAAAATCATTCAGCATGACTGTGCACACATAGTTTAATATACATGAGTCTTTTTATCCTGTAAGGATTCTTTCTCACAAGTCTCTGTTGACCTTGAATGTTAAGATGAGCCTCATTCTAAATAGGTTTCCCTGGACATGTCTGATCTCTAAGCACTTTTTAAAAAGAATTATCTGCTGGGATCAATTCCCAAACAAAATCCATCACACTCAAGACATGGATTTCCAACTTCACAAGCCATTAGTTAAGCTGGAAGAAGAAATTGCAGCAACTACCATGGGCTTCCCTGAAAGTTATATGATCTTGTCAGTGCCTCAGAGGCCAGCGAGACCATTACTGGAGAATGGCTCATGGGAGGAGGAGAGGAAGGAAGAGACAGCTGCTTAAGATGTGGGAAAGTCACTCATGCTCCCTGAGAAACTTCTTGGATTCCTTCTGATTTAATGAGGTGTTTTTCCTTCACCAGTTACTGCAAAGGTACAGTTTTATTAAGCAGTTGGTTGCTTATAGAGCTGCATTATCTGCTTCATATCCATACCACAATTCACTCATAACTGTGAGTAAGTCATACTCTGAAACTCTGAGATTCCAGAAAGGTCAGAGGGGGAAAAAAAAAAAACCAAACCACAAACCAAACCAACAAACAAACAAAAACCAACAACAAACAGCGACAGCAGAAAGGTACAAGAAAGACTGCTGAAAAAAAGCTACTGAAATACCTTGCAGCAGAGGAATAATGGAAATGGAAATAACACTGCAAAATATTCAGTCCAACTTCTGTACAAAAGAGGTGACTAAAGTTACTCAGGCCTAAAATTTTCAGGCTGCACAAGAGCTCCCAAAGCATTTTTTTATATATCTAGTCATTAAACACTTCTCATGAAAAGCAATTTCTCAGGATCCCTCAAAGTTAAAGACTCCCAAACCATTGTGCAAATTAAGAATTTAAACATGCAGACACTTTTCAATCTTGTTTGCACACTTCTTTCACTGGATTTTTGCATGGATTTCCATTGGATTTACCCCGGACTTGTTATATTTGTATAAGGTAGAAGTATTTCATTAGTTCTATGGCTTAGGACCTGTCACAACAGTGGAGAACAGGGGGAGGTCTGGGAAAGCATTGGGATACCCATTGCCTTGGAGGATTGCTCAGGAATTTGTCAGTGTATATTTTATCAAGCATTCAAATGAGATGGGCACAGATGGAGGGAGATTTTTTTCTCTCTTACATATTAACCAAGTATTTCCCCAGACACAGCAAGATGTTCATCACACTATTCCTGACGAAACATATGCAAGAGTAGTGCTCACATTATTTACAAATTCAAGCACCTAGGGAAGTCTGCAGAGTGGCAGCCTGAAGTTAGAACCATTAATTTATTTTGCTCCTATAATGTCCAAACTTAACAGCATTCAGAGGTCAAGTCATGTACTGGGAGGTATGTTTGCTATCTGCTGGCTATGATCAACAGAAAACTCTTTTTTACCATAAACACTAAGATAATAAGAGGAGGAATCATACTAGTGAAACACACCCTGTGGTGTCATTGCCACAATCCATACTGGGTTCAGTTGTAGGGTGGTCAGATTTTTATTAGAGATGAGTCAATTCTGGGGCCTGTCAAAATAACTCATTCATCTAAAAGATCTGCTGAGCTTGCTACTGCTTTTGAGCAAACCTAAAAGATTTGCCAAGGAAGAATTTCATAGGATAAAACAATATTAAATCCTATGGTGTGGGCCTCAAAATAAAGAAAATGCAGCCATATCAGATTATTTGAATTTTATGCATACATGGACCATCTGATGCTGAACATTTTCATCTGTAGAAACTTAACTCTTCTTTTGCCTCATGAGTCTGTTTAAATTTAGATTTAAATTTAGATCAAGTTTAAGGGTTAGATATACTTTCTAAAAAGATCATGACAGATCTGAATTACCTGGAAGTCCTTACTCAGCTATAGATGTAAAAAAATATATCAAATCCAGCAATTTCAGTTGTCAGAGCAACAAGGTCAGAATCATAGGCATTTGTTTGAACTCCAGTCAATACTTGTTACCAAAGTGAATGATAGAGATATAATCTAATACTTTTAAATTAGGGATAAAAACACTTAGACAAGTTGATTTTTGGATTTCCAGAAAGAGAGAATGGGTAATTTCACTGAACAAACAGTAACCACTGTAACAAAAGCAAAACGACAACACTGGAGGAGAAAGAGTGGAGAAATGGGTGCTTTAAGTCTTGAATACTTTTATGTTTCTCCATACAGAGACACTGACATCTCATATTTGTTATAGTGTTTGGCACCATCACTTTAAACCAAGACACTGCTTCATCCGATTGGCCTAGGAAGTGAGCGTAATGCTGTTTCAAACAGGACTGAAAATGGTACCAGAGTTTCAACAGGGATAGTAGACAGCCTCAAGGATTTGATCATGGTGTACACAGAGGAAGAAAAGAACTTTACTCATTGGTAAGGGACCCAAGTACACCTGATGAGCAGGGGCACCTTTCTGCAGCATCAAAGGCAATGGAGCAGCATGAAATTCAGACATCTGAAAAGTCTAATGGCTGAAAATTAAAATAAGCTGTCAGTCTGCTAAAAATGTTTTTTAATTCAAAATAAATCAAACTAACAATTTACAGATGTTTGGAAAGAAAATGTTTAAGTTACTCACTTTCAAAGCCTGAGCCCTCCCTACCTTCAGAATTCTACTTGCATTTTAATGGTTGTGGTGGCCTTCTGCCACTGCCTGCTCCCTCCTGATGCACAGCACAAATCTCATGAGCCAGCAGGTCTTGTACTCAGCCTTGACCTTGAAATCACATAATTTCTATTATCTTCAGGGTTAAGCAGTGGAGATAGAGAGAGAAACCCAAGAATTTATTATTCCTTAACAAAAAGAATTTATGAAGCATATAGATATATATATAGATAGATATATATATATATATATATATGAGATATATATGAGATATATATATATATATATATATTTCTCAGAGAAAGAAGAAGAGCACACCGATCTTTTAGGATTCCTGCTTGTACTTTCTAAAAGCACATGTATGAAACCCACTTGTACTGACAAGCCAGAAAAGGAACCTCAAATTAAGTCTTCAAAGCTCACATGTCCAGTCTAATGCTTTCAGCTCTGAGAGAAGCTATGTGACTGGTGGATAACAGGTCAGCCCCCACTGCTGCACCAGTGGCTTTGCCTCTGCTCCCTCAATCCAGAAAAACCTGAGGTGAGAAAGGATATGGCTCTTTCATCTCTTTCATCTACTAGTATTTCCATTAATGCTTTCCAGTTTATACTGTTCTGGCAACTCAGTGAGGGTCTTTTTCTACATTCTTGCCTCCATTATAGGAATTGATGGGAATTTTTTCAGTATTATTTTTTTTCCACAAATCTTTTGCCTCTCCAATTAAAAACAAAGTGTATTGACACCATTATGCTCGTGTGAGTCTAGCAAAAATTTTCTTTTGTTGATTCTGTGTTCTGGGAGAAGATAAAGAAGGGGAGACTTTGATACAACCAGTCATTATGAAGGACATGAGTGCAGCAGAGAGAAGCAAGCCTCAACTGACTAAGACTCAGTGCACTGGCTTTTCCCCAGTGAACATATCACTATGGGTCTTTCTTCAAAAATGAACTTTGGAGCCTAAGCCACTCTTGAAACATGTTCAAAATTACCCTGGAAACATTTACAACATCAACAGTAGAGATGCAGAGAAAACTTTTCTAAATCAATCTCTTATGCATTTGTGCCACCTAGTGAACAAAACCCAGCTGAACTGCTTTTGTCAGAGGGAAGACAGACCTCGGTGTCCTCAGAAATGCCTGTTGGCTCTGAAGTGTGCTTTGGTGGCTCACTGCGTTGACTTTCTTTGTCCATTGCCATTGAGCTGCCAGTTTCAAACTCTTAAAGGATAGCAAATGAATGTGACCTGAAAAACCAGAGCCACAAAAAGCTCTTCTGTGTCACAGGGAAAAAAAATCAAATAGCTGAATCTCACTCATCCTCTCACAGTCCCATAAGTGACATTAGCAGTAAGTGTGTGCAACAGAGTAATAAGCAACTCAGAGTCATTCTGGGTTCAGATATATAGTGTGTAACACCTAAATTTAAACAACTAGTGTCTGCTATTATGCAAAGGGAACCTTAATATTATTCAAACTAATATCCACTTGGACTGTAAAAACCATACTGGTATTATCCTGGGACACAGTTTCCTATATAGCTCATTGCTATTTTGGGACCACAATACATTATGAAGACATAGCATTATTCATAGTAATAGCAGCCTTGAGGCCCCAGCCAAAAACAGGGAAACCTGAGCATAGCTGTGATTTACAGCCTAATCCAATAAGAGGAGGGGAAAGGAGAAATCCTCATTTTACAGATGAGAGCAATGAAGTTACATAGCCAGGCAGGACATGCTTACGCCGTATATTTTAGGCCAAATCCACGGTCTGGTGATGATAATGAGTTAGTGTCCAGGTATATACAGGGTACTGTATGCATGTCTATGAGGTTCCCTTGTCTCTGGTGTCAGGCTCCTGAAGGCTTCTAGTACTGCTCAGACAAGGGGCTAAGGAGGTTTGCAAGGATTTGAAGCCTTAATAAGTCTCCTAAAATGTTCATTGATTTTGGTTTAGTTAGTGTAATTTAAAGTTTTAGGTGTGGACCTTATTTCCAGATGCCAGACCAAAATCCCTTAGCAGGTGTTGCTTCATTATTTTGCTTTGAGCCAATGTGTATATTAAACAACAGCAATCAGATCGTGTGGAAGATGTTTATTTATCACTATTTCAAATGTAGCAACTATCCAAGCACTGACTTTCCCTGCAGAGGAATACTCAGTTGCAGGACAAACGACAGCTCCACACACTATAAAACAGTGCCATCTAGTGCACACTGGGTGCTAGATTAAGCAACCTTTTTCCTAGAGGGGAAACATGTTGAAAGCAAACTTCTAAGCACATATTCAACACAAAATTTCAGATTTCAATTTTCTGTAAAATTTAGCTTGGGAGTATGCAAATTAATTCTATCTGTTCAGCTTTTGAGTTCTTTCATTGCTTATGCAGAAAAAACATTTTCCTTACAACTAATTCATAGCCATCCCCAAAATTAGGCATGTATTAATTACACTAGTATTGGTTTCACAGCCTGTGTACCAAATTCTCCTGTGGAATAGTAAAGCAATCAAAGAATGAATCACTTGTAAGTCTCAAATAATGAAATTTGATTGCTTATTGACACCTGCTGATATGGCATTTATAAGAGCTAAACACACAAATTTACAAACCACTGTTTTGCTTTTGAGAGAAACATTGCAATTCAGAAAACCTAAAGATGTTGTTTATAGAACAGAAGAGCATAAAAATAAAACCTGCCAGAGCAGCACCAGATGATCCTCAGCACACCTGCAAGAAAGCTCATACTGGAGAAGCCAGTGGAGCTTTTTCCCCAAATTTTCCACATCTCTGCCATGCTAGGACACGCTTAAAGCTATGCAAGTTAAAGCAGATTGTGTGTTCTAAGTTTCATCTGTAAAGTCTGGTGCATTGCAAAATTAAACCACTTTTAGGTTGGACAAGTCAAGCTCCTGCCCATGGTAAAAGACAATGTGTGACAGTTATCAAAAGGGATGTGTGACCATGCCCTCATATCCCTGTCACAGAATGGTCATTCTTCCTCAGTGCCCATAGAAAGCTTTCTGCATCTCCCTGCTCCTGGATGCCTCACCAGACCCTTCGGGACATCAGTTACCACTGTAATTTAAAAGGTGCTGGATGCCTCATAAGAAAGTACAACCAGTGCAAAATGGAGAAAATACAAAGTTTGTTACTGAAACTCTTTGTTAAAGACTGCATTAATTTTGGTCCCAGATATACATCAATATCTTCAGCCACACTTGTCTGATTTCAGCAATCTTCATCTAAAGTATTTGTCTCACCAGAGGTATTACTATGCTAGAAGTGTACAGGCTGTAACATTGATAACTCAATACACAGTTATCTTCCTCTGAACCTGTAGTGATCCAGCTTATCTACACCCACAGTAAGGACCCTGGTGACCACTGGAAGTCTCTGCTACTGCACAAGGTGCATAGTTTTGATTTTTGCTCTGATTTAAGGGGTCTGGGGCTGTTTCAGCAATACCAGAAATGTCAGCTCAGGTGTATTGGTTTAAGTCCAGGTACACAGTTGCATTCTTCCCGTCTACATTTCTCTTTTGATTTTTTGTTGGATAAACTATTCCTCATGCTGCAGTCTAAATTGTGTTTTGTTGCTCTATATGCTAAAAAGCAGCCATATTCCACCCCAAAGCTGGCTGTATTTAAAGGATGGATTAACTGTTCTTTATGTATGTAGTTTGGAACTGGATTGCAAGGTCCATTGTGTGTTTTAGGATCACTGTTATTTAAAATAGTGGTTTACCACTGGTATCTTCCCTTAATACAAAAGTCTCAAAAGAAGCATGTGATAAATAAACCACTGCAGAGAGTGGGTTAATATCCACATGATATGAGCCAAAGTCAGTGTTTGGTTTGAGTCTGCTGCAACGTTTTTCTGGAGGGGGCTGGGAGGGAAATGGCCTCTTCAGAATTAAGGAAAAAATAATCCACTTACATCATAGAAAGTTGGAATCACATCAAAGGCTGTGAAAGCTCAGAAACTGGCAGCTTGAGATCCACTAAGAACTGAAATGAATTTATACCTTTTTTTAATAAAGCTGGAACAATGATTCAAACAACTTAATCTCTTAGCAATTTCACAACCTTTTGCTGTTTTTCAGAAGTCCCTCTCTTGTCTTGGTGTGTCAAATCACCCATTTAAATCTTATGCATATTTAGGACCAAATTGTGCTCTCATAAGTGTTTGATGCTGTTGAGTTCAATGTGCTTGGGAGAGCTGTGGAGCTTGGCCTCTGGCCTTGACACAGACGGGATGCCAAAGTGGGGCAGCACAGCTTGAGGACAGCACACAACTCTTTTCTCTGCATAGTTATGCTCTGCTGGAGCCTCTCAGTGAAGGGCAATAAACCTTCATTTTTAAAATGGGAGTAACACCAACCTATCTCCCAGGAGAGCTGAAAAGTTTAAGTTTAAGCACATCCATGTGACAAAGCCTGTACGGTATCAGTGGGCCACCACAGACTCACTAGCCTTTCTGAATCAATGTACATATACAAATATATATAAGCATGACCTCTTCAGCCCAAAATTGTCAGTGGAGCATCATTTAGATGCAGGATGACTGATGAGATGTAGCATCTGAGCTGAAGTGTAGGGCATGGTCTCTTGGGTGAAAGAATAAACATCCCAGCTAGACCTGTGGTACAAAAAATGCCTATGCCAAGCCCCAGATGGGTAAAGGGCACTAAGGCACAGGCCTAGAAGCTCCTCAGCCCAAGAGGGGGCTAAATCCATGGCATCCCCTCTCCCAAGTTTCACCTCAGCACAGAATATTAATAAACCATATGTGATCCCAGTCTATTCCCCTTTTGGAGGTACCTCAGTGGATAGCCAAGAGGGTAAAACTCAAGAGAGGAAGGAGACTGATCCTGTATTTAAGTAGTTGAAGTGCTCAGTTGCAAAGAGGATCACCTGGGCTGTTTCCTCCTTTCAGGGGCCTGTTGAGGTGTTCCTTCTTCCACAGGAGATAAAGAAAGGAAATAACCCGAGAGATCCCAAATAATCCCTTTCAGATAGAAAGTCTGACTACTGCTTTAGGTGCTGGTTTCAAGCTCTTAGCTGCAGGCCTGACTCAGCCAGGCCAGCCTCTGCTAGCACCAGTGTGCTTTCTGGAGTAAACATCACTCTTCCCCTGAAATCATGGGATGAAGATTTACACACACAAGCACACACATGCCTGTGTTGGCTTTCTGCAATGTTAATCCTGCACATTCTCGGTGTAAATTCACTTTAGAACATTTCCTTTGTTGACAGCCAACTTTACTAACTAGCAGCATCCTGCTATCCCCCTGCAAGAGCTCAGGACTCCTGTGCTGCAAAAATTACATCTTTGAACAGGGGGACCGCATCACTTTGAGAGAAGTGGATAGGGAATATCCCCAGAGAAGGGGATAGGGAACATCCCAAGCAGGTCTTCTAGAGGTAGGTGAGAGAGACTGCTCACAGCTTCACTGAGAATCATGACAGTACATGGAAGAAGATCAGCATCTGTGGAAGGCCATGCCCTTAGCCACCTCATCTGCCACTGATAAGCATCTTAAAAGATGGTGAAATAAAGACTTGCCAAGATCTCACAAGAGCCCTTGCTAGTGCACTTCTTTCTCATTTTAATATGTAGTTCTAACCCATAGAACCTGGTTAGAACCTGGTTCTCCCTAATCTCTCAGTTGAGAAGCATTAATCCCCAGCAGTTTGGCCATTCTTGTCCAGAAAGTACTTAGAGGAAAAGTTTAAATGGTTAACATTTTGGTTTCCTTATACAAATGTTTCAAAGCAATAAATCACATTTGTCAGTGAGGGCTTAGCCTCCTCCAAGGTCCTGGTCTGTCTGACACAGTCACATTCAGATACAGACTAGCTGCCCCGTAGCAATGTCAAGTGAGGGTGCTTTACAAGCACGATAATTACAGCAGTTAATTATTTGCAGTGTCATGGGTGTGCCTAGCAATACAAGTCCCTATACCAAGGACCTTACAGTCTAATCTGGACGGACAAAATTAAAGAATGACCCATAGAAATAAGAGCAGAAGCGAGTCGAATTTGAGCTCATCTCCTGTTTTGTCTGTGGCACACGCCGACCCCCTCCTGCTGTGGCCGGACTTGTTTTCCAGCGGCGCTCGCAGCTCCCGCGGGCCGGCAGGAGCAGGACGGGCAGCGCGTTCTCTCCATTCCTGAGGCTCTGCCGCCCTCCCGCGGCCGCTCGGGCTCGTCCTGCCGGCCTCGGCACAGCCTCCAGCCCGCCCTTCTCTTCGGAGATGTCACCTCGTGTCTGCGTGCAGCTGGCATCCTGCAGCTCCCGGGGTCAGTACTCTGCCAGCTGAGGTAGACCTCTTCTTTTTTTTTTTTGTCTCAGAAAACAAAATATTTTGTCTCCAGAAAACATTTTACTGCCTTTTCCTTCAGAGCATAAGGTGCTCATAAAATCATGGAATCATAGATTGTCCTGAGCTGAAAGAGACCCACAAGGATCACTGATGTCCACCTCCCAGGATTGTCCAAATGCTCCATGAGCTCTGTCAGGCTTGTTGCTGTGACCACTTCCAGTGCCCATCCACTCTCTAGGTGAAGAAACTTTTCCTAATGTCTAATCTCAACCTCCTCTGGCACAGCTCCAGGCCATTTTCTCAGGTCCTGTCACTGGTTCCCAGATCACAAAGAAATTGGGTCCAGAGGATGATAGGGTGTGGTCAGTAATACATATTGACAAAGGGACAAACCAGCAGCCACAGCAGAACCATGAACTTCTGGAGCTCTTAGATGCATTACAATCCAGCCTGGATCCAAGGGCTGAAAAGAAACTCTTACAGCTAGGCACACTCACTCCTGAAAGGCTCTGCTGAACCCTCCTTGTGTGAACTGAACCAGAATGTCCTTCTACATCTGTTTGACTGTATCCTTTGATCAAATACTTAGTTATAAATGCCAGCAACATCTTTTCAAAGAATTAACTCTGAAAAGCAGAAAAACTGAATGAGTGAAGAACTGAAGTAGCCCTCAGAAACTGAGGAAAAGGACTTTAAAGGACTTGGGAAGACTTCTTAAGAAAATATGAAATAGCAGCAAGAAAAGCCACAGATTTAGTATTTTTCCTGGGAAATCTTCCCAGTTTCCCATACGCACCCCTGAAAAAAAAATTTATGGCCCCACAGATGATTCTTGCTTGCATTTCCATGAAATAAACAAACAAATTTACACAGTTTTACAGAGAATTTACAGGCCCTTTGTCCACGTGCATGTCCAGGAAATGACAGTTCAAAAATGTGGGCTATCCCAGTCACACAACACAAAGGAAGAGATTAATGGTGTCCCAGCCAGCTGAACAGCAAATGTTTACTGCATAAGAAAATTGTGGTGATGTAAATATTGTTGGGTTGCCAAGGAAATTGTAAAAAATTTCACACCGTCCATAAAAGTGTACACATCTTTAGACAAAAACGTCTCTATGGCTTTGTGACAGAATGTGAAAGACATGTCAAGCCTTAAAATATGCTTGGAAATGTTCAGTGTGATATTGGAAAATCCAGACAATCCATTAACCTTTTACATGTGTATGTATACACGTAGTCATATATGGACAAACCCAGCAAGCTGAATAAAATTCACAACACCAACAGTTTAAATGGACTTTATATGGACACCTATGCTTTAAGTTTTTATTGCCATTTTTACTGAAGTATGTTTTAAATATACTTTTAATAAAATTAAAAGAAAAATCACATCATAAATACAGGTTATGGAAAAAGAAAAGCATGAAGAAGATAGAAATTGTTCCAAACTCAACACAAAAATGTGTTTCACTTGCTCAGAAAAAAAACACCATAGGAAATGTCTCACTTCCAAAACAACTCTGCCCATTTCTGCTTCACTTTTATTTTCTTCTACTCCTTCTACTCAAAACTATGAAGAAATACTTTTTAGATATGTACACACACATTCTTTCTGTACTCCTGAGTTCTCAAACCCCAACAGAAGAATCACCTACAAACAAATTTCTTTCCAGTTTCTACAGAAGCTTCCCACAGTCACCACCCTCCCATTAACACTTGATTAGTTATTTTCCCTCTCTTTTTAATTTGCACCACAGAATGCCATGTTTAACATCCAAAATTTATTCCTTATTGCTCAAGTCAAATCTGTAGGTTTCTTTACCTATAGCACAGACAACAAGGATTGTAACACTTGTTCTTCAGTACAAGAGCAGAGTAGATTATGTACTGCATCTCTCAGCTTACACTAGTGAAATATGAATAAAGATGCTACACACCACCTGACTAATGCAAACCCAAAGCCTGTTTCTGCTATGACTGCTTTGCAGCTTTCTGTGTGGTGTATGGGAAATATTAGTGCAGAATAACATTACTCAGCTGAAATGTGAATGAATTGGAAGAACTGAAGCTATAGAAGTCAGGAAGTCACATCCAGCTTCCCATGCTAACGTCGAGAAAACTGGTTCTTTAACTTTATGCTTGTCACAACTGCACCCAACTGTCCAATAAAAATGAGCTCTACTCAATCCAGTCATATTTCTGGGGAAAGCTATGTTCATAAATCAGTTAGCAATTAACTTTTTTCCACATTAAAATATCTCTGTGTATCTCTTGGAATGCCTGAGCCTCACATTGTACATCATACAGAGTACCACCATGCTACAGACACAAGAATTAGCAGTGATCTGGATGATTGTATTATCTTGCCATGTAAGAAAAGAACAGTGTAAACTTACCTGGCAAACCAATATGATCACTTGCATAGCAAATCGTTTTCTTGGTCTATATTAATTTCTGAAGGATGTAGTTTAATAAAAAACAGCAGAAATAAATAGATATGCCATGTAACCTTACTTTTTTCAGCCCTTCTATGCTTACAGACAGTTGGAACTCCTTGGAAAATACATTGCAGACAATCCATTTCCAATATGAAATAAAATTTCAACCATTTAAATTTTTCTAAAAAATAGAAATTTCCAGTATCTCTTTTTCTATGTCCATGTAAAGGAAAAAAAAATATTTTGCCTATGAGAAGCAAGGCAATTAATAATTTTTCCTCTTCTCTCACTCCATTTTTTCATAGAGATTCAGAGGAGAGCTACTTTAGATGGGTACCAAACATAAAGCGCTTCCAGAAATCAGGGACAGTATGGTCTTAGACAAAATATATTTGCTCCAAAAATACTAAAAAAGGGTTCCCAGACAAACTGCTGAATGTCTGGAAGACCCAGCCATTGTTCTCAAAGTTTTCTGGCAAACCTCTGCTGGGGAGAATTGTGATGTACCTTTAGACTAGTGAAGATCCTCAGGTATCACCCCAGCGATACACTCGGCTACTCTGTTTAGGTCAGTATCATCCCTGTAGTGACTCACCAAATTCAGCATTTCACAAAATAAAAAGCCATGTGAAATCTTAAATATTTTACCATGCCTGCATTTCATGACTCCATCTCAAGAAGAAAATCACTGAAAAAAACTCAGTCACTACAGAAATATTTAGAAGTGTAACTTCCAAACAATGCTCCTCATTCAAAACTACTTACATCTTCTTGGATGCTTCTAGCTGAGAAATTAAGCTAACTTGTTAACATCAAACTAAATAAGTAGTAGATTCCTCATTAAAAGCTATTAGGACAGATTTTTTTTTCTTTTTAATTTCCATGCTGAATCTGAAGTAGATTGGGAATGGAAATGAAGTACATTGGAAATGTGGAGGTATTAGTAAGTCAGTTAAGATTTATTATTTCTCTCCAAAATAAGTGAAGAACACACCGTCTTGTACAACTTGGGTATCAAAAAATTTTTCAGAATTTGAAAGTCAACATAGACATAAAACTCTTTCCACAGGAAGTATTTGCAATGACCTCAAACAAATATAAATGAAAGAAAGCAGATTGTGCAACAAAAACACAATTAACTTTGTAGTGGACGTCTATTCATATTAATCAAATCCAAGCATGTGCATAAGAAGAGCTTACATGATCCAGGGTCTGCTTTGAAAATAATATTCAGTATTGCTAACACATCTGTACTTAGGCTGTACCTGCCCACATGTAAGCAGTCAGAACCATAAATACCAAAATGTCCATCAACTTACAGAGCTATGTGTCTACAGCTTTGAGCTTTTTCTCAAAGCATAAGTGCAGAATTAACAGTCTCCATGAGCAATAGGTGAAGAGCTACGATATTGAGAATTCACAACTTTCCTGAGCTTTAATAACATAAATTTGAAATTTATTAGAAAGCTGTCTGCTTCAGGACAGACAACTGGAATCACGTGAATTTGGCACTTTCTTGGGCATAGTCCTAAAATTCAGGAGAGGAAACATTCTTTGTAACTCTCTCTCCCTTATGAGCATCTGCCCAATCATGGTTGAAAAGAGACATCCAAATGCACTCCAGCTTTTCAGCTGGGTTGCAAAATGTTCTCTGCCAAAAATTAAAAGGACATTGTTGGAAGCTGAGCTGCTTTGGGCTGCAGGGATTATCTTTCATCATTTGTATGTCAGAACCATCACTCAAAAACGAAATACCAAAAACGTAAACATTCACAGTGGGCAGCTGTTCTGAATTTGGAGAACATCAGCTTCTGTTGGACAGTGGTTTACTGTTTGCTAAAGCTTTTTCATACAGAAAGAATCCAGTTTTTTGCAGGATCTATTGATTTCTGTGGCCATCACTTCCTCAAACACAAACACTCAGTGTCATAGCGGTATCCTGTGAATGGCTCTCGAAACTGTTCTCAGGAGCTACAAGCCTTGACTTTAAAAGCAGAAATAGCTTTTTATCACTGAGTGCTCCCAGTCTGATATGGAATCACAAAAATAAGTTTAGGAGCTATTCTTTTCCTGATAGATCAAGTGTTCTTTCTGATATATCAGGACTTGAAGAATTCTGTATGACCAAAGTAGTATGCTGGGCAAGTCAAAGCCCTAATTCAGCCACCCTAGTCTCATAGATTGAAGTCCTCCCTGATGAAACACATGTTCTTGTTATATTTCTTTAAAAGCAAATTATCTTTTTATTCTTCTGAAGGGATGAACTTGTAACTCCAGGATATTGGGATATTGGCCAGAACTATTCTGCTTGAGGTACAGAGGAGACAACTCAGACACTCTGCAGACCCTTGAATATGAAGCAGTGAGTCAGGAAAGCACCACAAGCTAGTGGACTGAGACTAGGAATAGTCCCAATGATTACACTCCCTCTGGTTATAGTTTATCCTATAAATCTAGTAGTAAAATAATAAAAGGCACATTCTGGCAACCTAGGCAAATTGCCTCCAAAACACAGACTACAACATGTTGATTCCTCATCCAATTACCCTATACATTTAGTAGCTCTGGAAAAAAAACAGACCGATTAAATCTTTACAAACACATTCCCCTAAGAAAATTATTTTGAAACACTGAACTTTAATAAATGAATTAATGCTTCTCTCCAGCTTTCACCTACAAGGGTACCCATGTATTTTCATAACATGGGCAAGCTTCCATCTTAAGTCCACTGCATTATGAGGTACAAACTGTAATTAATCTTTGTTTTAAGGAACATTCTTGTCTATATTAAAAGGGCTTTTCACAGCTCTCTTCTACCTTCTCTTTAAACATTAAACACCAAATCCATTCATACAATGTTTAATCTTACGAGACCATGTTTTCTTCAACCCAGATCCTTCTCACCCTTGTTCTCCAGAGGCCTCTCATTAGCATCTCTTTCATGGAAGGTGATCCTCAGAAACAAACATTCTGTCAGTGGGGAAACAACAGGAGAACTTAGACCAGGCATGACTCTGGGAATGGTTTTCCATCAGCCATCAGCCAATCTGCAGTGTGATGGAGACTCATCTCTGTGAGCCTACTGATGGGCACAACAGGTAAGAGGGTGTGGGGGTTTCTGGAGTCCACACCCAGGTGTTGCTCTTGACAAACAGTTACACTGCCAATAAAAGAAGTGGATGTGTTACTCCTTTCACCCAGTCTCCTCTACTGTCATTTTGACTGCAATTACCTGAACACGCCTGAACCCTTGGAGAACAAACTTCCTGTAGGTGGAATTGAAATTGAACACTTTAGTTAAAATATTATGACAATTTCTAATTAAATTAATTTTAATTTTAAATTTCTTTTACTTTGTTCATCTTGCTTCTTAAATGTTCCCTATTCAAGTGTAGCTAACAATAGTTGTGTCTGGAAAACAAGAGAACAAGAGGTTTCCCTATACAAAACTATGGAGTTTTGCCAAGGTTATTCCATGTTGAGTCCTTCATATTTTGGTTAAAGGTGGCCAACATCACTATAGGTTATAATAACAAAATTGGCTTGGCTCAATCTCCACTTTCTCTGCAATGGGGTAAAGGCACGATTGCCCACTTTATGGCAAGCAGTCCAGGATGAGGAGAATGAAGCCAGGCTGATGTGGCCAGCACAGAATGTGCTAAACCTTCATGTTGCTGCACCTTCTGCAGGAAGGGTGGTGCAGCTTAGGCACTTCACTGCTCATCCACTGTGGCTGTGACTGGATTGGCTCCTGACCCAAGCACACATGTGCTTCCTGCAGGAGCCCTGTTCCAGAGTGATTGTGTTTTGGGAAAAATCTTGTGGAGAAAAGGTTGCAGAGACCAGGGAGGCAATGAAATTTCAAAGAGGCTGTGATGCCATGTGTCCTGGGGAAACTTTATGATGCTTCTATCCCAAATCACCTTGTTTATGTTACATATTAAGTTCTACACATTTAAGACTGGCTCTGAGAGTGAAGCAGGTGGAAGAAGAAGCGCACAGTTTGTGTTCAGAAAGAGCACTCACTCCCCCACATCCTGCTCCCGGAACGTGCCGTCTGCAACACAGACAGACAGTGGGACAGAGCTCTCCTTGGCTTTTTGTTCTCTAGCTACCTGAGACAGAGAAGTTCCCCAGACTGGTTTTTTCCCTTTTTCTTGGATCTGTTCAAAGCTGCTCTGGACTGAAAACCCAGACAAACCCCAGCAGTTCACACCAGTGGCCCACCTGGGTCTGGGCCTTGGCACTTTCCAGTGCCGGATGGACTGATAAAAACCTGAGCGAGCCAAGCTACACCACATGAAAAGGACCTTTTCTGGATTTCACGTTGCATCAAACAGCGAGAGGTTTTATTGTTTCATATTATTCAATTTCTGTTAAATAAACGGGTTTTTTCCTCTTTTCTCCAAGGAAATCTGTTCCTGAACCAGTTGGGGGAGAGGCCACTTAAATTTGTTTTCTGGAGGAACCCCACTCGGAGGCTCTCTCCCAAATTTGCCCAAAACCAGGACACCAGGCCAGCTGTTTTCCTGTGAGATAGTAGCAGACAGTGACAGGAGACAGCTACTGCCTTCCCCAGGGACAGCACAACCCCAGCCTGGAAGAAAAGGGACCTACAGAAAACTGCAGGGAGCCTTCCTACAAGGGTAGGTAGTGATAAAACAAGGGGCAATGACTTTACAATGACAGAGGGTAACTTTAGATGGGATATTGAGATGGAGTTCTTGACTGTGAGGATACTGAGGAATTGGTAAAGTTGTCCCAAGCAGCTGTGGATGCCCCATCCCTTGAAGTGTTTACAGACAGCTTCTGAGACAGGCTCTGAACAACCTTTAGCAGTGCAAGCTATCCCTCCATGCCCAAAGCAAGGGGATCAGAGCTAGATGATCTCCAAAGCTCCCTTCTACCAGAAACCATTCTATAGCTCCTCAAATAGTTGCTGCCCCTCCCCCAATGCCCCAGACCCCCCTCCAGCACTCAGAACATGGAACCCACCGCTCTGTGACATCAGCCCCGGCGCCGAGGGCACCAAGGACACCGTGGCTGCTGTGGGCATTGCGGCTGTGGCTGTGCTGCTGCACGGAGCCCTCAGTGCTTGCTGCTCACCCGAGCCTCTGGCAGCCATGAACTGGCTCAGCCTCCTCGTCCTGATGACCGTGGCCGGGCTGGCCCACAGCATGGAGTACACCTGCGGGTAAGTGGCCCCAGGCCCTGGCAGGGAGCCACGGCAACACTTGGGGCCTTCCCTGCAGGGGCCCCGCCTGTCCCCCATGGCCGGGCCACAGCTTCCCACCCACCATGGGACAGCCTCAGCTCCTTGCCAGCAGCCAGGTGCTGGCACGGACAGACACACACCCCATGGGCTTCCCTGGCCTGCTGTGCCTGCAAGCCCTTGTGGGGAGGGCAGAGGGCTGAGCTTCAGCCTGAGCCACAGCAGGCCATGGAGCAGCATGGAAATTACTTTCTGCTTGCAGAGGGTCCTGTGGGTTCCGAGCTCCTGTCTACAACCACAACACTGCTTTTGACTACGGCTTGACACGCATCGTGGGAGGCGCAGATGCCCTGGACGCATCCTGGCCATGGATCGTCAGCCTCCAGCATCCCTGGGCACCATACCTAGGGCATTTCTGTGGAGGGTCTCTCATCACTGCAGACTGGGTCCTCACAGCAGCCCACTGCTTCAAAGTGTATAAGTAAGGAGGGGCAGGGAATGGGGACATCCCCACAACACCAGCAGGTGCCCTGCCACCAGCACCACCTGCTACTCCCCTCCCCTTTCCTCTCAGGCAGCCCAGGTGCCACACTGCTCAGGAGAAGCCCGGCCTTGTGCCAAGGCTTCCCAGCAGCTTTCAGCTTGACATTCTCCCAGCCTAACTTGTGCAAGGGCACTCATACCTGCCAGAGCCCTGCTCCCTCTCTGCCTTGCCATGCAGAGGTCTGGCAACTGCTGGGCTGCTGTGGCACATGGCTCTGCTCCCTCTCAGACCTCTCTCCATCTCCTTTCCAGTAACATCAGCATGGTGTACGTGCTGATTGGAGCCACCCAGTTGTCTCAGCCGGGCCCTGGGGCCGTAGTGCGCAATGTCAAGAAGGTGGTGATACACCCGTACTACATTTCTGCTGCCAACTACAGCTACGACATCGCCATCTTACAATTGGACCAGCCTGTTCTCTGCAGCCAATACATCCAGCTGGCCTGTGTGGCTGACCCTGCCCTAAGGGTCTCAGAGCTCTACAACTGCTGGATTGCTGGCTGGGGTTACACCACTGAAAAATGTGAGTTCCAAGAACGACTCCTGAGCCAGTTAAGAGCACTGGGAAGAGGGTTTGGGCTTCCCCACAGCAGAGGCCACAGCCAGGCTGTTGGATGAACACCTCTGCAGAGATGGGCCTGGCCTGCTCCCCAAAGGCAGGGAGTAGGGACACAGCACCCCAGTGCCTCTGCAGAGGGAAAGCCATCCCCTCCCAGACAGATCAGTAGAAGTAGCATGGAGCTGCCAGAGGCTTATTCCTTTCTCTTGCTCACAGCTCAGCAGTCAGCTGATCGCCTCCAGGAGGCCAAGGTCCAGCTCATCGATGTCCAGCTCTGCAACAGCACTGGCTGGCACACAGGGATTGTGCAACCCCACAACTTGTGTGCTGGTTACCCAGAGGGCAACATCGACACCTGCCGGGTAGGAGCGCACCACGAGCCACTCAGCCCCCAGCAGCACCAGCAGCACCACCCCAACACAGCCCAGGACCTGCTTTGCCCGGACACTCAGTCACTCTCCCAGCCCCGGCTACCCCCGACTGCTGTGGGGGCTTCCCACACACTCCCCATCCACACCTGCCTGCACAGGGCCCCCCTTGTGCCTGAAAGCCCAGAAAGCCCAGCTAGTGCTCCTGGCAGCCCAGAGGTGCAGGTGCCAAATGTCCATCCTCTGCACATGCAGGAGCCCTGTGCAGAGAGGACAGAGAGAGCCCTGCCCTACAGAACCCCAAGCCATTCACAGCCAAGCCTCTGCAGGCTCCAGCCCCTGAGCAGAGCCTTCCTCTGCCTGGAATACAGCTCTGGCAGGGGCTGTGAGAGAGGAGGAGACAGCCCCAATGCTGGCAGGGGCCACCAACACCGCCTTAATCCTCTCTGCTCTGCTGCAGGGTGACAGTGGTGGTCCTCTCATGTGCCAGGACAACAACGCTGAGTACTGGTGGGTCGTTGGAATAAGCAGCTGGGGAAGAGGCTGCGGCAGACCAAAGTGGCCTGGAGTCTTCGTCTCCACTCAGTACTTCTATGACTGGATCGTGTACAACATGCATGCACATGCTATTGAAAGTGCTTCTTGAGCAGCAGGACAGGCAGGATCCAGAGCAGGCTGCAGAGTACCTCAACCATTTCCTGCTGGGGCAATGCCTGCTGATCCAAAGGCAGCCTCAGGGTCAAAAACCTGCTCTGTCCTACCCACACTCCTCTCATCTGCGCACACAGACACTGGAGTTGATTTAGTTGTTGAAATAAAGTTCCCTTTGTTCACAACAAACCATCTTTTCAGTGTAATTCCTGCTCCTGGGCAAGGCAACAAGTGCCACTCAGCATCTGCAGAATGGGCTGGAGAGCACAAATCACAGAGTAGATCCAAAGAGCCCCAAAGTGCCTGGTCAGAGAGAAGAGTGCTCTAAAACCACCAAGGGTTGGAGGAATCTGGTCCATCAAACCCAGGAAGGGAATAGGAAAAAAGCAGACACTTTTGGGGTGGTGCTCAAAGGCCCATGGGCTGCTCATTAGGGCCTGGTGTGAGCCTGGGCTAAGGGAACAGATCTGGAAAAGTCCCAAGCATGACAAGGGAAACTCCTGGCTCCTGACTGGAGTGCCAGTGCCCCAAGGCAGAGCCAGATTTCACTGGTACTAAGCGGGGATTGATGTACCAGGAGGTCACACTTCCCAGATACCCAAAGGAAGAGCTGGGGTCGTTCTGGGGAGAGGAACCTGGCAGGAACAGTAGGAGAGCACACCAGGAATGCCATGGGAGGCCAAGCTGAGTGGGCCAAGAGCAGCTGCAACACCAAGGCTGTTCACAGGCAGGGCCAGCCTGGGAGGCAGGGGGAAAAGATTCCTGGGCTTGGCTCTGTATTTGGGAGGAGGTGAGGGCAGAGAAAGGGAGGAGTTGAGGAAGATGGGAGGGCTGTATAAGCCTGGCAAATGGAGAGATGGAGCAATCAAAGAGCCAGATGCACATACACAAACTGAATCTTGCTGTGCTCATTTGCCTGAGTGCTGCACATAATCGCCACAGGATGGGCAACAAACTTCCTAACTTGCCAATTTACAAATCACCGACATACTGTAGAAATACTCCCCAAGATTTTATACCCATTTATTCAACTCCACAATATTCATGTTGGGGAAAAAATAAATGGTAGGCCATCCTGCAGCTCCTCAGAGAAGCCATGTACAAAGCTACCCTCTTGTCACTCTAAAGCCATTGCCCGTTGTTCTATCAGCATATCTCAAATCATGGATAACCTGCAAGACTGTGTCCAGGTGAAATCCTCCCCTAGTCTTGGGCCCAATTATCAGTAGCCTCTCTGCCCTGCTGACCTGAAGTATCATGGGCCCATTGAGCTAGGAACAACTTCCCCTTGTGTTGCCAATCCAAACTTATCTGTAACACCTTGAATTTGTAGCCTGATCCACCTGTTCATTATTGCCCAAGTCCTGGACATGGGGACATCCACATGACAGACTTTAACAGTCAGCTCCTCTTCCCAGGCAGTGATGTCTTGCCTTTCTTCAGCAGCCCAGACTGGTTTTCCTCTACACTGCCTTTGGCCTTTTTCCACCTTTCCAGACACTGCCAGACCATTTGCTACCATGCAGCAGTCAGTGTAGAGGTAGAGTGTTGGCCACTTCTCTTACACAGCAATGTCCAAAGCCAGAACTTTCAGCTCTGCAATCTGACTGGATCCACTTCATCCTTCAGTAGCTTCTGCAACTCCCAGCATAGGGCTCCATACAGCACTTTTCCATTTCCTACTGGTCCCTACAATACAGCAGGATCCATCAGTGAAGAGGGTGTCCCATCCTTCACTCTCCAGAAGCTGGATATATGGTGGGGCTTCCTCAGCACATGTCACCTGTTCTTCCTCGTCTGAAGAAAATCAAAAGCTCTCACCTTTGGACCAGTTTGTGGTGACTTCCTAGATGCCAGGGCAACTTGGATTTCCTATTTGACCTCACTGTGATGTGGGTCATCCATTTCCTCCAGGTAGCATTGGTGGCATGATGTATTGCAGGGAACTTTCCTCTAAATATCCAGCCCAGCACTGGTAGTCAGGCTACCAGAAGGAGCTGTGCTTCAGTGCCAGTCACTTCTGAGGCAGCTCAAACCCCTTCATAGCCTGCAAGCATCTCTTCCTCTCTTGGGATGTAGCTGGCCTCAGATTCTGTATGCATGGCTCCAAAACCCAAGAGGTCAGCCTCGAGTCTCCCCAGGTCTCTTCTGCCAGAGGCTCCAGGATGGACCATTCTCTGTGGCTGTGGTGTAGAGCACATTCTTCCCATCCTGTCCTGTCCTGGCAGGCCCAAGTGCTGTTGCATGGGCAATCTCATGCTTGATCTGCTCAAAAGCTTGCTCTTGCTCAGGGCTCCAGTCAAAATCCTTCTTCTCTTGTGTCATGAGGTAATGAGGTCTTACAATCTGTCTGTATTCCAGGATGTGCATTCTCCAAAAGTCCATGGTGCCTAGAAAAGCTTGTGTCTCTTTTTTGCTGGTCATGGGAACACAGCACTTATCTTAGTAATCTTATCTGTTGGCACCTGTGTCGTGGTTTTAAACCAATAACTAAGAAAATTACTTACTTCTTGCTGTGAGATATGGATTAGAACAAGAGCAAAACAGGCATACAACTTAAAAGGGAAAAAAAAAAGAAAGTTTATTGACAAACTACAACAACAAGAACACCAGAATAAACCTCCAGAAAAACCCTTCCATCCCCTATCTACCCACCACTTCCCCGTTCACATGACAACAGAGACAAAAACTCTGGAACTTTGATGGTTAAAACAGTCTCAATTCTTGCTAGTCTTTTCACTAGTCCTTATAGAGAAACAGAAGTTTCTTCCTGTTAATTTATGGAGTTTCTCACAAGAAAACTATTTTTGTTATAGTTTTCTATTGCCCTAATGTTAGCTGCTCAGAGCCGCTATTATTAGAGTTCACTCCTCCCATTTTCACATCACTCTGAAGTATGTATGGGCCATGAGTCTAGAGATAGCATTTTTAAGGATAAGTTATTCAAAGGCAAAAAAAAAGTCTTCTTCATCTGTTTCTGTGAGCTTCACCAGAAAACAGTTTTCTCATTGCCTCTCAAGGCTTCAAATCTCCCAACAGTTTTCTCATTGCCTCTCAAGGCTTCAAATCTCCCAGAACTTCACTATACTATAATTACTCTTTACTCAAATTTACACTTTGAACACTATTCCTCTCTAGATCCTGTATCATGAATTAAAGGAGTTCTTTTCAGGACTTCATTGTCCATCTCCACAGTTTTAACAGGGAGATATTTCAGCTTAATTAAAGCATCTTCTTAATTCTCTACCTTTCCTGAAGCTTCTTTTCTTTCCTGTCACTGGTAGTTTATAAAGTCTCTTTTCATGTTGATCACTCTCTCTCTCTCTCTCTCTCTCTGGATAAAAAGATTAATCCGCAAGTCTCATCTGGGTAATGAAAGAGTTAACATCTTGCCCAGGCTTTTGTAGATGGTTTGGGGATCTCTGCCGAACAGGAGCTGGAGCCGTCTGCGATGGAAAGTTCCTCATGGCTGCTCTGGAGCGTGTAGTCGCTGCTCCAACCCGCTGCAAGTCCAGGGCCTCTCTCTTTCTTCACTGGGCAGTTTCTAGTGAATTAGTTACAGCAAAACCTGCAGCCGAGCCAGAGATCGGCTCGGCCCGGGCCCGAGGAAAACCTTCCCCAGGCCCCCCCATCTCCCGGCCGGGAGCCGCTGGGCCCGGCCCCATCCCCGCCCGGCCGCATGGCCTGGGCAGGGACAGGAGGCCTGGAGCTCCGCCACCCTCCACAGCCAGAAAACAAAGAGAGCCCAGAGACCTCTGCTTTTACACTTTAAGGTAGGGTTCACAAGTTGATCCCACTTTTCAATGGCCTAAACTGCTGTCAATTCCCAGCAATGACCGATAATTGGTCAGGAGAAAAGACTCCAGGCAGTTCCCAGCAACTCCAACTCCCTTAAAGGTAAAGTAACTCCATGACAACCTGTCTGCATCCAGCTTGCCATTTCGTCCCTAGGAAATTATTTTCTTGGGCAGGCCCCTTGACTTCATTTGATAGCAAACCTGCTTTCAGGAGACTCAGGATTATTCTCACTCCTTTCTCATTAACCTCCCCTGCAATGTTCCCCCACACAATGATGTCATCCATGTAGTGCAGATGTTCTGGAGCCTCACTCTTTTCCAGTGCAGCCTGGATCAGTCCATGGCAGATGCTGGGGCCGTGCTTCTGCCCCTGGGGCGGTCAGTTCCAGGTGTACTGCACACCCCTCCAGGTGAAAGCAAACTGAGGCCTGCACTCTTCTGCCAGAGGAATGGAGAAAAACACATCAGCAATGTCAATAGTGGCATATCGCTTTGCTGCCTTGGACTCCAGCTTGTACTGGAGCTCCAGCATGTCTGGCACAGCAGCTCTCAGTGACAGCTCATTTAGGCTACAGTAGTCCACAGTCAATGTCCATTCCCCATCAGACTTGTGCAAAGGCTAAATGGGACTGTTGAACCATGAATGGGTCTTACTGACCATTTCCTGGCTCTCCTGTTTATGGATCATACCATGTATGGGAATCACGGAATCTCAGTTTGTGTGGTATTGCTGATGATGTACTGTAGTGGTAGCAATGGTACCTGATGTTCTTCTACCCTCAGGAGTCCTACTGCAGAAGGGTCCTCTGAGACACCAGGCAAGGTATTTAGTGCCCTCTGCCTTCACAGCAGCTATTCCAAAAGCCCACCTGAGTCCTTTAGGGTCTTTGAAAAATCCACTCCTGAGGAAATCTACACCCAGAATACAGGGGACCTCTGGACCAGTCACAATAGGGTGTTTCCTCCTCTCCTTACTAGTCAAGAGCACCTCAGCTTCCAACAGAGTCAACTGCTGTGACATCCCTATTGCCCCAACAACAGAAACTGTTTCTGTCCCCACATGTCCCAGTGGGATTAAAGTACATTGTGCAACAGTGTCAACCAAAGCCATGAATTTTTGTGTTTCTGTTGTGCTAGGGCATCTGATCCACACAGTCCAAAAGACCAAACTTTCCCTCACATCTGCCTGGCTAGAGGCCAGGGCCCCTCTTGTCCTGCCTACCATTGACTCCCTTTGCATACATTCTAGAGGTTCCTTCAAGGAGGAGGACATAGCATCCTCCCTTTCTGTTATACCTGGCAGCTCGGTTATGGGAAACTGTAGCTACATTCCTTCTGGTCGAATTCCCTTGTTAGTAGTTTTGTCCTTTAGCTTACATGCCTGTGCTGCCAGGACAAAAATGAGTTTTCCATCCCACCTCATATCTTCCCCATGCTTACACAGGAAGAACCACAGGTCATCACATGGGGTGTATCCCCTCTCCCTAGCTGGGGTCATCTACCTCTGATAACAGGGCATCTGCTTTGTGTCGACGAGACTTAGAGAAGGTCCTCTTTTAATCTCCTTCCTGAGTTTCTGATGGGTCTCTTCAATCCTGTCTTACACTTTCTGTATATGTTCTGCCAGGCCTGTTTCCACAGCTGAGATTTTTGCTTCTGTTGGGCCATGCACCATGTCTTCATTGTACCGAAGCCTCCTTGTCACAGCACTACTGTCTCATCCCTCTCCTTCCACTGCAGTGTTGTTATGGCAGGGCTGTACATTTGTGGCCAGATTTGAGCAAGTTGGAGCCGCATCACTACCATACATTTTACGATGTCTGGACCTTTAGCGGCTTGGTCATCATCTGAGAAAAGGACCTCTAGCACTGCCAGTTTTCTCAAATGTTGGATTCCTTGCTCCATGGTCTTCCAGAGCCCTTGATGTAGTTGGAGATCTTCAGGGCAAAGTGTCTTTCTTTCACACTTATTAAGAGCCATGTCCAGAGGCTGAGAGGTTTGGGGCTCTTTGCAATACCCTGGTCAATACTCACATCACGTAACAGATCCCAAATGCCTCTCTTCAGTACCACCCAAAATTGTATCATAGCCTGTGGTGTCCCAGATTTGGACCAACCAACTCAATACAGACTCATTGGGCCTTTGGCTGAGATATTTTCTCAGATTGTGAAAGCATTCTAAGGATGGAGATGTGGTGATTATTTCTGCTTCCAATTCCTCTGTTGGTGGGAGGCTCCTGACTCCTCATTGCCATCCACTGGGTGAGTGGATTTGGTTTTGTGTTTCCTTCTCTGTACTGGGGAAATTGCTGCTGGCTTAGGCTCCCCACCTGGTTTAGCTGCAGCTGGAGTGCCTGGGGTGTCTGCTGACTCATCCTCCAGCCCTTCTGGCTGTATTTGCTGCCCTAAAGTGTCTAGCAGTGTGCAATAAGCATTAGCCAGGGCCCAGCACAATGCAATGAGCTGCTTCTCTTTAGAGCTGCCATTGCAATTTTCTTTCAGATATTTCCCCACCTCAGCTGGATTCTGAATTTGTTCAGGGGGAAAGTTCCAAACTACTGGGGCAGAGAATTCCTTCAGGCTTTGGCCTATGTCCTCCCACATCCCACATGACTCAGGATTTTCCTGCATGGGGGCAGATGTCTCAACAACCTCTCTGGAAATGTCAGCCCTGATTCTAAATGTCCTGTAGGTCTTACGGAGGAGAGTTAGCAGAATATAAAAAAAGAAAATATGGTATCTTTACCATATTTACCAATCCAGAGTAAACAGAATCTTCTCAAAAGATGATGTGCCAGATCTGAAGAGGAAGAAGGAAGGAAAACGCTGGGAAAAATCATCCCCTACTTCCCCCGCAGCAGACTGAGAGCAATTGTTTATAAATCTCAAAAAAATACTGCCAAGACCATCACAGGGAAACAGCAGAGAATACACATCCCAAATAACTCTCATTGCCTCTGATGTTATCTTTCCATAAATTATTAGCACAGAGAATATCTACACAGCGATTCTGATTTGTGTCCCCGATATGAAGAAGATATATACCAGGGCCAGGATTGCCAATACATGTGGGTAAGCAGCCATGCCTCAATGCCAGGAGGCCGTGATTGAACCAGGCAGCATGGTGACCACTGACTGTTGTACCCAATACAAAGTCTTTCAGACAGGAATGTGATTTTTTTCTTTTTCATTTTCTGTTGCCCCCTTAAGTTGGGCAACAAATTTTGTCTCATTTTGAGGCAATTTAAAAAAGAACCATCTGGGGTATCTCCTTTACACTTCTAAGAATCCCTTTCTGCCAGTAAGGAATGAATACTAATAAATGAGAGTGAAAAAAACCAACAAAACCTCAATGTTTTAGTAACAAACCAAATGCCAACAGGCAGGAAAAAAATAAAAAGTAAATAACTTGTACATATCAAAGTGTTAGACCTCACCATCCCACCAGAACAAAAGGAGACCCAAAATGCTGGAGAATACCCATTCCTGTTGCATGGACAATGTCCTGGGGTGACTTTATGATGCTTCTATCCAAATCACCTTGTTTATGTTACATATTAAGTTCTACACATTTAAGACTGGCTCTGAGAGTGAAGCAGGTGGAAGAAGAAGCGCACAGTTTGTGTTCAGAAAGAGCACTCACTCCCCCACATCCTGCTCCCGGAACGTGCCGTCTGCAACACAGACAGACAGTGGGACAGAGCTCTCCTTGGCTTTTTGTTCTCTAGCTACCTGAGACAGAGAAGTTCCCCAGACTGGTTTTTTCCCTTTTTCTTGGATCTGTTCAAAGCTGCTCTGGACTGAAAACCCAGACAAACCCCAGCAGTTCACACCAGTGGCCCACCTGGGTCTGGGCCTTGGCACTTTCCAGTGCCGGATGGACTGATAAAAACCTGAGCGAGCCAAGCTACACCACATGAAAAGGACCTTTTCTGGATTTCACGTTGCATCAAACAGCGAGAGGTTTTATTGTTTCATATTATTCAATTTCTGTTAAATAAACGGGTTTTTTCCTCTTTTCTCCAAGGAAATCTGTTCCTGAACCAGTTGGGGGAGAGGCCACTTAAATTTGTTTTCTGGAGGAACCCCACTCGGAGGCTCTCTCCCAAATTTGCCCAAAACCAGGACACCAGGCCAGCTGTTTTCCTGTGAGATAGTAGCAGACAGTGACAGGAGACAGCTACTGCCTTCCCCAGGGACAGCACAACCCCAGCCTGGAAGAAAAGGGACCTACAGAAAACTGCAGGGAGCCTTCCTACAAGGGTAGGTAGTGATAAAACAAGGGGCAATGACTTTACAATGACAGAGGGTAACTTTAGATGGGATATTGAGATGGAGTTCTTGACTGTGAGGATACTGAGGAATTGGTAAAGTTGTCCCAAGCAGCTGTGGATGCCCCATCCCTTGAAGTGTTTACAGACAGCTTCTGAGACAGGCTCTGAACAACCTTTAGCAGTGCAAGCTATCCCTCCATGCCCAAAGCAAGGGGATCAGAGCTAGATGATCTCCAAAGCTCCCTTCTACCAGAAACCATTCTATAGCTCCTCAAATAGTTGCTGCCCCTCCCCCAATGCCCCAGACCCCCCTCCAGCACTCAGAACATGGAACCCACCGCTCTGTGACATCAGCCCCGGCGCCGAGGGCACCAAGGACACCGTGGCTGCTGTGGGCATTGCGGCTGTGGCTGTGCTGCTGCACGGAGCCCTCAGTGCTTGCTGCTCACCCGAGCCTCTGGCAGCCATGAACTGGCTCAGCCTCCTCGTCCTGATGACCGTGGCCGGGCTGGCCCATAGCATGGAGTACACCTGCGGGTAAGTGGCCCCAGGCCCTGGCAGGGAGCCACGGCAACACTTGGGGCCTTCCCTGCAGGGGCCCCGCCTGTCCCACATGGCCGGGCCACAGCTTCCCACCCACCATGGGACAGCCTCAGCTCCTTGCCAGCAGCCAGGTGCTGGCACGGACAGACACACACCCCATGGGCTTCCCTGGCCTGCTGTGCCTGCAAGCCCTTGTGGGGAGGGCAGAGGGCTGAGCTTCAGCCTGAGCCACAGCAGGCCATGGAGCAGCATGGAAATTACTTTCTGCTTGCAGAGGGTCCTGTGGGTTCCGAGCTCCTGTCTACAACCACAACACTGCTTTTGACTACGGCTTGACACGCATCGTGGGAGGCGCAGATGCCCTGGACGCATCCTGGCCATGGATCGTCAGCCTCCAGCATCCCTGGGCACCATACCTAGGGCATTTCTGTGGAGGGTCTCTCATCACTGCAGACTGGGTCCTCACAGCAGCCCACTGCTTCAAAGTGTATAAGTAAGGAGGGGCAGGGAATGGGGACATCCCCACAACACCAGCAGGTGCCCTGCCACCAGCACCACCTGCTACTCCCCTCCCCTTTCCTCTCAGGCAGCCCAGGTGCCACACTGCTCAGGAGAAGCCCGGCCTTGTGCCAAGGCTTCCCAGCAGCTTTCAGCTTGACATTCTCCCAGCCTAACTTGTGCAAGGGCACTCATACCTGCCAGAGCCCTGCTCCCTCTCTGCCTTGCCATGCAGAGGTCTGGCAACTGCTGGGCTGCTGTGGCACATGGCTCTGCTCCCTCTCAGACCTCTCTCCATCTCCTTTCCAGTAACATCAGCATGGTGTACGTGCTGATTGGAGCCACCCAGTTGTCTCAGCCGGGCCCTGGGGCCGTAGTGCGCAATGTCAAGAAGGTGGTGATACACCCGTACTACATTTCTGCTGCCAACTACAGCTACGACATCGCCATCTTACAATTGGACCAGCCTGTTCTCTGCAGCCAATACATCCAGCTGGCCTGTGTGGCTGACCCTGCCCTAAGGGTCTCAGAGCTCTACAACTGCTGGATTGCTGGCTGGGGTTACACCACTGAAAAATGTGAGTTCCAAGAACGACTCCTGAGCCAGTTAAGAGCACTGGGAAGAGGGTTTGGGCTTCCCCACAGCAGAGGCCACAGCCAGGCTGTTGGATGAACACCTCTGCAGAGATGGGCCTGGCCTGCTCCCCAAAGGCAGGGAGTAGGGACACAGCACCCCAGTGCCTCTGCAGAGGGAAAGCCATCCCCTCCCAGACAGATCAGTAGAAGTAGCATGGAGCTGCCAGAGGCTTATTCCTTTCTCTTGCTCACAGCTCAGCAGTCAGCTGATCGCCTCCAGGAGGCCAAGGTCCAGCTCATCGATGTCCAGCTCTGCAACAGCACTGGCTGGCACACAGGGATTGTGCAACCCCACAACTTGTGTGCTGGTTACCCAGAGGGCAACATCGACACCTGCCGGGTAGGAGCGCACCACGAGCCACTCAGCCCCCAGCAGCACCAGCAGCACCACCCCAACACAGCCCAGGACCTGCTTTGCCCGGACACTCAGTCACTCTCCCAGCCCCGGCTACCCCCGACTGCTGTGGGGGCTTCCCACACACTCCCCATCCACACCTGCCTGCACAGGGCTCCCCTTGTGCCTGAAAGCCCAGAAAGCCCAGCTAGTGCTCCTGGCAGCCCAGAGGTGCAGGTGCCAAATGTCCATCCTCTGCACATGCAGGAGCCCTGTGCAGAGAGGACAGAGAGAGCCCTGCCCTACAGAACCCCAAGCCATTCACAGCCAAGCCTCTGCAGGCTCCAGCCCCTGAGCAGAGCCTTCCTCTGCCTGGAATACAGCTCTGGCAGGGGCTGTGAGAGAGGAGGAGACAGCCCCAATGCTGGCAGGGGCCACCAACACCGCCTTAATCCTCTCTGCTCTGCTGCAGGGTGACAGTGGTGGTCCTCTCATGTGCCAGGACAACAACGCTGAGTACTGGTGGGTCGTTGGAATAAGCAGCTGGGGAAGAGGCTGCGGCAGACCAAAGTGGCCTGGAGTCTTCGTCTCCACTCAGTACTTCTATGACTGGATCGTGTACAACATGCATGCACATGCTATTGAAAGTGCTTCTTGAGCAGCAGGACAGGCAGGATCCAGAGCAGGCTGCAGAGTACCTCAACCATTTCCTGCTGGGGCAATGCCTGCTGATCCAAAGGCAGCCTCAGGGTCAAAAACCTGCTCTGTCCTACCCACACTCCTCTCATCTGCGCACACAGACACTGGAGTTGATTTAGTTGTTGAAATAAAGTTCCCTTTGTTCACAACAAACCATCTTTTCAGTGTAATTCCTGCTCCTGGGCAAGGCAACAAGTGCCACTCAGCATCTGCAGAATGGGCTGGAGAGCACAAATCACAGAGTAGATCCAAAGAGCCCCAAAGTGCCTGGTCAGAGAGAAGAGTGCTCTAAAACCACCAAGGGTTGGAGGAATCTGGTCCATCAAACCCAGGAAGGGAATAGGAAAAAAGCAGACACTTTTGGGGTGGTGCTCAAAGGCCCATGGGCTGCTCATTAGGGCCTGGTGTGAGCCTGGGCTAAGGGAACAGATCTGGAAAAGTCCCAAGCATGACAAGGGAAACTCCTGGCTCCTGACTGGAGTGCCAGTGCCCCAAGGCAGAGCCAGATTTCACTGGTACTAAGCGGGGATTGATGTACCAGGAGGTCACACTTCCCAGATACCCAAAGGAAGAGCTGGGGTCGTTCTGGGGAGAGGAACCTGGCAGGAACAGTAGGAGAGCACACCAGGAATGCCATGGGAGGCCAAGCTGAGTGGGCCAAGAGCAGCTGCAACACCAAGGCTGTTCACAGGCAGGGCCAGCCTGGGAGGCAGGGGGAAAAGATTCCTGGGCTTGGCTCTGTATTTGGGAGGAGGTGAGGGCAGAGAAAGGGAGGAGTTGAGGAAGATGGGAGTGCTGTATAAGCCTGGCAAATGGAGAGATGGAGCAATCAAAGAGCCAGATGCACATACACAAACTGAATCTTGCTGTGCTCATTTGCCTGAGTGCTGCACATAATCGCCACAGGATGGGCAACAAACTTCCTAACTTGCCAATTTACAAATCACCGACATACTGTAGAAATACTCCCCAAGATTTTATACCCATTTATTCAACTCCACAATATTCATGTTGGGGAAAAAATAAATGGTAGGCCATCCTGCAGCTCCTCAGAGAAGCCATGTACAAAGCTACCCTCTTGTCACTCTAAAGCCATTGCCCGTTGTTCTATCAGCATATCTCAAATCATGGATAACCTGCAAGACTGTGTCCAGGTGAAATCCTCCCCTAGTCTTGGGCCCAATTATCAGTAGCCTCTCTGCCCTGCTGACCTGAAGTATCATGGGCCCATTGAGCTAGGAACAACTTCCCCTTGTGTTGCCAATCCAAACTTATCTGTAACACCTTGAATTTGTAGCCTGATCCACCTGTTCATTATTGCCCAAGTCCTGGACATGGGGACATCCACATGACAGACTTTAACAGTCAGCTCCTCTTCCCAGGCAGTGATGTCTTGCCTTTCTTCAGCAGCCCAGACTGGTTTTCCTCTACACTGCCTTTGGCCTTTTTCCACCTTTCCAGACACTGCCAGACCATTTGCTACCATGCAGCAGTCAGTGTAGAGGTAGAGTGTTGGCCACTTCTCTTACACAGCAATGTCCAAAGCCAGAACTTTCAGCTCTGCAATCTGACTGGATCCACTTCATCCTTCAGTAGCTTCTGCAACTCCCAGCATAGGGCTCCATACAGCACTTTTCCATTTCCTACTGGTCCCTACAATACAGCAGGATCCATCAGTGAAGAGGGTGTCCCATCCTTCACTCTCCAGAAGCTGGATATATGGTGGGGCTTCCTCAGCACATGTCACCTGTTCTTCCTCGTCTGAAGAAAATCAAAAGCTCTCACCTTTGGACCAGTTTGTGGTGACTTCCTAGATGCCAGGGCAACTTGGATTTCCTATTTGACCTCACTGTGATGTGGGTCATCCATTTCCTCCAGGTAGCATTGGTGGCATGATGTATTGCAGGGAACTTTCCTCTAAATATCCAGCCCAGCACTGGTAGTCAGGCTACCAGAAGGAGCTGTGCTTCAGTGCCAGTCACTTCTGAGGCAGCTCAAACCCCTTCATAGCCTGCAAGCATCTCTTCCTCTCTTGGGATGTAGCTGGCCTCAGATTCTGTATGCATGGCTCCAAAACCCAAGAGGTCAGCCTCGAGTCTCCCCAGGTCTCTTCTGCCAGAGGCTCCAGGATGGACCATTCTCTGTGGCTGTGGTGTAGAGCACATTCTTCCCATCCTGTCCTGTCCTGGCAGGCCCAAGTGCTGTTGCATGGGCAATCTCATGCTTGATCTGCTCAAAAGCTTGCTCTTGCTCAGGGCTCCAGTCAAAATCCTTCTTCTCTTGTGTCATGAGGTAATGAGGTCTTACAATCTGTCTGTATTCCAGGATGTGCATTCTCCAAAAGTCCATGGTGCCTAGAAAAGCTTGTGTCTCTTTTTTGCTGGTCATGGGAACACAGCACTTATCTTAGTAATCTTATCTGTTGGCACCTGTGTCGTGGTTTTAAACCAATAACTAAGAAAATTACTTACTTCTTGCTGTGAGATATGGATTAGAACAAGAGCAAAACAGGCATACAACTTAAAAGGGAAAAAAAAAAGAAAGTTTATTGACAAACTACAACAACAAGAACACCAGAATAAACCTCCAGAAAAACCCTTCCATCCCCTATCTACCCACCACTTCCCCGTTCACATGACAACAGAGACAAAAACTCTGGAACTTTGATGGTTAAAACAGTCTCAATTCTTGCTAGTCTTTTCACTAGTCCTTATAGAGAAACAGAAGTTTCTTCCTGTTAATTTATGGAGTTTCTCACAAGAAAACTATTTTTGTTATAGTTTTCTATTGCCCTAATGTTAGCTGCTCAGAGCCGCTATTATTAGAGTTCACTCCTCCCATTTTCACATCACTCTGAAGTATGTATGGGCCATGAGTCTAGAGATAGCATTTTTAAGGATAAGTTATTCAAAGGCAAAAAAAAAGTCTTCTTCATCTGTTTCTGTGAGCTTCACCAGAAAACAGTTTTCTCATTGCCTCTCAAGGCTTCAAATCTCCCAACAGTTTTCTCATTGCCTCTCAAGGCTTCAAATCTCCCAGAACTTCACTATACTATAATTACTCTTTACTCAAATTTACACTTTGAACACTATTCCTCTCTAGATCCTGTATCATGAATTAAAGGAGTTCTTTTCAGGACTTCATTGTCCATCTCCACAGTTTTAACAGGGAGATATTTCAGCTTAATTAAAGCATCTTCTTAATTCTCTACCTTTCCTGAAGCTTCTTTTCTTTCCTGTCACTGGTAGTTTATAAAGTCTCTTTTCATGTTGATCTCTCTCTCTCTCTCTCTCTCTCTGGATAAAAAGATTAATCCGCAAGTCTCATCTGGGTAATGAAAGAGTTAACATCTTGCCCAGGCTTTTGTAGATGGTTTGGGGATCTCTGCCGAACAGGAGCTGGAGCCATCTGCGATGGAAAGTTCCTCATGGCTGCTCTGGAGCGTGTAGTCGCTGCTCCAACCCGCTGCAAGTCCAGGGCCTCTCTCTTTCTTCACTGGGCAGTTTCTAGTGAATTAGTTACAGCAAAACCTGCAGCCGAGCCAGAGATCGGCTCGGCCCGGGCCCGAGGAAAACCTTCCCCAGGCCCCCCCATCTCCCGGCCGGGAGCCGCTGGGCCCGGCCCCATCCCCGCCCGGCCGCATGGCCTGGGCAGGGACAGGAGGCCTGGAGCTCCGCCACCCTCCACAGCCAGAAAACAAAGAGAGCCCAGAGACCTCTGCTTTTACACTTTAAGGTAGGGTTCACAAGTTGATCCCACTTTTCAATGGCCTAAACTGCTGTCAATTCCCAGCAATGACCGATAATTGGTCAGGAGAAAAGACTCCAGGCAGTTCCCAGCAACTCCAACTCCCTTAAAGGTAAAGTAACTCCATGACAACCTGTCTGCATCCAGCTTGCCATTTCGTCCCTAGGAAATTATTTTCTTGGGCAGGCCCCTTGACTTCATTTGATAGCAAACCTGCTTTCAGGAGACTCAGGATTATTCTCACTCCTTTCTCATTAACCTCCCCTGCAATGTTCCCCCACACAATGATGTCATCCATGTAGTGCAGATGTTCTGGAGCCTCACTCTTTTCCAGTGCAGCCTGGATCAGTCCATGGCAGATGCTGGGGCCGTGCTTCTGCCCCTGGGGCGGTCAGTTCCAGGTGTACTGCACACCCCTCCAGGTGAAAGCAAACTGAGGCCTGCACTCTTCTGCCAGAGGAATGGAGAAAAACACATCAGCAATGTCAATAGTGGCATATCGCTTTGCTGCCTTGGACTCCAGCTTGTACTGGAGCTCCAGCATGTCTGGCACAGCAGCTCTCAGTGACAGCTCATTTAGGCTACAGTAGTCCACAGTCAATGTCCATTCCCCATCAGACTTGTGCAAAGGCTAAATGGGACTGTTGAACCATGAATGGGTCTTACTGACCATTCCCTGGCTCTCCTGTTTATGGATCATACCATGTATGGGAATCACGGAATCTCAGTTTGTGTGGTATTGCTGATGATGTACTGTAGTGGTAGCAATGGTACCTGATGTTCTTCTACCCTCAGGAGTCCTACTGCAGAAGGGTCCTCTGAGACACCAGGCAAGGTATTTAGTGCCCTCTGCCTTCACAGCAGCTATTCCAAAAGCCCACCTGAGTCCTTTAGGGTCTTTGAAAAATCCACTCCTGAGGAAATCTACACCCAGAATACAGGGGACCTCTGGACCAGTCACAATAGGGTGTTTCCTCCTCTCCTTACTAGTCAAGAGCACCTCAGCTTCCAACAGAGTCAACTGCTGTGACATCCCTATTGCCCCAACAACAGAAACTGTTTCTGTCCCCACATGTCCCAGTGGGATTAAAGTACATTGTGCAACAGTGTCAACCAAAGCCATGAATTTTTGTGTTTCTGTTGTGCTAGGGCATCTGATCCACACAGTCCAAAAGACCAAACTTTCCCTCACATCTGCCTGGCTAGAGGCCAGGGCCCCTCTTGTCCTGCCTACCATTGACTCCCTTTGCATACATTCTAGAGGTTCCTTCAAGGAGGAGGACATAGCATCCTCCCTTTCTGTTATACCTGGCAGCTCGGTTATGGGAAACTGTAGCTACATTCCTTCTGGTCGAATTCCCTTGTTAGTAGTTTTGTCCTTTAGCTTACATGCCTGTGCTGCCAGGACAAAAATGAGTTTTCCATCCCACCTCATATCTTCCCCATGCTTACACAGGAAGAACCACAGGTCATCACATGGGGTGTATCCCCTCTCCCTAGCTGGGGTCATCTACCTCTGATAACAGGGCATCTGCTTTGTGTCGACGAGACTTAGAGAAGGTCCTCTTTTAATCTCCTTCCTGAGTTTCTGATGGGTCTCTTCAATCCTGTCTTACACTTTCTGTATATGTTCTGCCAGGCCTGTTTCCACAGCTGAGATTTTTGCTTCTGTTGGGCCATGCACCATGTCTTCATTGTACCGAAGCCTCCTTGTCACAGCACTACTGTCTCATCCCTCTCCTTCCACTGCAGTGTTGTTATGGCAGGGCTGTACATTTGTGGCCAGATTTGAGCAAGTTGGAGCCGCATCACTACCATACATTTTACGATGTCTGGACCTTTAGCGGCTTGGTCATCATCTGAGAAAAGGACCTCTAGCACTGCCAGTTTTCTCAAATGTTGGATTCCTTGCTCCATGGTCTTCCAGAGCCCTTGATGTAGTTGGAGATCTTCAGGGCAAAGTGTCTTTCTTTCACACTTATTAAGAGCCATGTCCAGAGGCTGAGAGGTTTGGGGCTCTTTGCAATACCCTGGTCAATACTCACATCACGTAACAGATCCCAAATGCCTCTCTTCAGTACCACCCAAAATTGTATCATAGCCTGTGGTGTCCCAGATTTGGACCAACCAACTCAATACAGACTCATTGGGCCTTTGGCTGAGATATTTTCTCAGATTGTGAAAGCATTCTAAGGATGGAGATGTGGTGATTATTTCTGCTTCCAATTCCTCTGTTGGTGGGAGGCTCCTGACTCCTCATTGCCATCCACTGGGTGAGTGGATTTGGTTTTGTGTTTCCTTCTCTGTACTGGGGAAATTGCTGCTGGCTTAGGCTCCCCACCTGGTTTAGCTGCAGCTGGAGTGCCTGGGGTGTCTGCTGACTCATCCTCCAGCCCTTCTGGCTGTATTTGCTGCCCTAAAGTGTCTAGCAGTGTGCAATAAGCATTAGCCAGGGCCCAGCACAATGCAATGAGCTGCTTCTCTTTAGAGCTGCCATTGCAATTTTCTTTCAGATATTTCCCCACCTCAGCTGGATTCTGAATTTGTTCAGGGGGAAAGTTCCAAACTACTGGGGCAGAGAATTCCTTCAGGCTTTGGCCTATGTCCTCCCACATCCCACATGACTCAGGATTTTCCTGCATGGGGGCAGATGTCTCAACAACCTCTCTGGAAATGTCAGCCCTGATTCTAAATGTCCTGTAGGTCTTACGGAGGAGAGTTAGCAGAATATAAAAAAAGAAAATATGGTATCTTTACCATATTTACCAATCCAGAGTAAACAGAATCTTCTCAAAAGATGATGTGCCAGATCTGAAGAGGAAGAAGGAAGGAAAACGCTGGGAAAAATCATCCCCTACTTCCCCCGCAGCAGACTGAGAGCAATTGTTTATAAATCTCAAAAAAATACTGCCAAGACCATCACAGGGAAACAGCAGAGAATACACATCCCAAATAACTCTCATTGCCTCTGATGTTATCTTTCCATAAATTATTAGCACAGAGAATATCTACACAGCGATTCTGATTTGTGTCCCCGATATGAAGAAGATATATACCAGGGCCAGGATTGCCAATACATGTGGGTAAGCAGCCATGCCTCAATGCCAGGAGGCCGTGATTGAACCAGGCAGCATGGTGACCACTGACTGTTGTACCCAATACAAAGTCTTTCAGACAGGAATGTGATTTTTTTCTTTTTCATTTTCTGTTGCCCCCTTAAGTTGGGCAACAAATTTTGTCTCATTTTGAGGCAATTTAAAAAAGAACCATCTGGGGTATCTCCTTTACACTTCTAAGAATCCCTTTCTGCCAGTAAGGAATGAATACTAATAAATGAGAGTGAAAAAAACCAACAAAACCTCAATGTTTTAGTAACAAACCAAATGCCAACAGGCAGGAAAAAAATAAAAAGTAAATAACTTGTACATATCAAAGTGTTAGACCTCACCATCCCACCAGAACAAAAGGAGACCCAAAATGCTGGAGAATACCCATTCCTGTTGCATGGACAATGTCCTGGGGTGACTTTATGATGCTTCTATCCAAATCACCTTGTTTATGTTACATATTAAGTTCTACACATTTAAGACTGGCTCTGAGAGTGAAGCAGGTGGAAGAAGAAGCGCACAGTTTGTGTTCAGAAAGAGCACTCACTCCCCCACATCCTGCTCCCGGAACGTGCCGTCTGCAACACAGACAGACAGTGGGACAGAGCTCTCCTTGGCTTTTTGTTCTCTAGCTACCTGAGACAGAGAAGTTCCCCAGACTGGTTTTTTCCCTTTTTCTTGGATCTGTTCAAAGCTGCTCTGGACTGAAAACCCAGACAAACCCCAGCAGTTCACACCAGTGGCCCACCTGGGTCTGGGCCTTGGCACTTTCCAGTGCCGGATGGACTGATAAAAACCTGAGCGAGCCAAGCTACACCACATGAAAAGGACCTTTTCTGGATTTCACGTTGCATCAAACAGCGAGAGGTTTTATTGTTTCATATTATTCAATTTCTGTTAAATAAACGGGTTTTTTCCTCTTTTCTCCAAGGAAATCTGTTCCTGAACCAGTTGGGGGAGAGGCCACTTAAATTTGTTTTCTGGAGGAACCCCACTCGGAGGCTCTCTCCCAAATTTGCCCAAAACCAGGACACCAGGCCAGCTGTTTTCCTGTGAGATAGTAGCAGACAGTGACAGGAGACAGCTACTGCCTTCCCCAGGGACAGCACAACCCCAGCCTGGAAGAAAAGGGACCTACAGAAAACTGCAGGGAGCCTTCCTACAAGGGTAGGTAGTGATAAAACAAGGGGCAATGACTTTACAATGACAGAGGGTAACTTTAGATGGGATATTGAGATGGAGTTCTTGACTGTGAGGATACTGAGGAATTGGTAAAGTTGTCCCAAGCAGCTGTGGATGCCCCATCCCTTGAAGTGTTTACAGACAGCTTCTGAGACAGGCTCTGAACAACCTTTAGCAGTGCAAGCTATCCCTCCATGCCCAAAGCAAGGGGATCAGAGCTAGATGATCTCCAAAGCTCCCTTCTACCAGAAACCATTCTATAGCTCCTCAAATAGTTGCTGCCCCTCCCCCAATGCCCCAGACCCCCCTCCAGCACTCAGAACATGGAACCCACCGCTCTGTGACATCAGCCCCGGCGCCGAGGGCACCAAGGACACCGTGGCTGCTGTGGGCATTGCGGCTGTGGCTGTGCTGCTGCACGGAGCCCTCAGTGCTTGCTGCTCACCCGAGCCTCTGGCAGCCATGAACTGGCTCAGCCTCCTCGTCCTGATGACCGTGGCCGGGCTGGCCCACAGCATGGAGTACACCTGCGGGTAAGTGGCCCCAGGCCCTGGCAGGGAGCCACGGCAACACTTGGGGCCTTCCCTGCAGGGGCCCCGCCTGTCCCCCATGGCCGGGCCACAGCTTCCCACCCACCATGGGACAGCCTCAGCTCCTTGCCAGCAGCCAGGTGCTGGCACGGACAGACACACACCCCATGGGCTTCCCTGGCCTGCTGTGCCTGCAAGCCCTTGTGGGGAGGGCAGAGGGCTGAGCTTCAGCCTGAGCCACAGCAGGCCATGGAGCAGCATGGAAATTACTTTCTGCTTGCAGAGGAACCTGTGGGTTCCGAGCTCCTGTCTACAACCACAACACTGCTTTTGACTACGGCTTGACACGCATCGTGGGAGGCGCAGATGCCCTGGACGCATCCTGGCCATGGATCGTCAGCCTCCAGCATCCCTGGGCACCATACCTAGGGCATTTCTGTGGAGGGTCTCTCATCACTGCAGACTGGGTCCTCACAGCAGCCCACTGCTTCAAAGTGTATAAGTAAGGAGGGGCAGGGAATGGGGACATCCCCACAACACCAGCAGGTGCCCTGCCACCAGCACCACCTGCTACTCCCCTCCCCTTTCCTCTCAGGCAGCCCAGGTGCCACACTGCTCAGGAGAAGCCCGGCCTTGTGCCAAGGCTTCCCAGCAGCTTTCAGCTTGACATTCTCCCAGCCTAACTTGTGCAAGGGCACTCATACCTGCCAGAGCCCTGCTCCCTCTCTGCCTTGCCATGCAGAGGTCTGGCAACTGCTGGGCTGCTGTGGCACATGGCTCTGCTCCCTCTCAGACCTCTCTCCATCTCCTTTCCAGTAACATCAGCATGGTGTACGTGCTGATTGGAGCCACCCAGTTGTCTCAGCCGGGCCCTGGGGCCGTAGTGCGCAATGTCAAGAAGGTGGTGATACACCCGTACTACATTTCTGCTGCCAACTACAGCTACGACATCGCCATCTTACAATTGGACCAGCCTGTTCTCTGCAGCCAATACATCCAGCTGGCCTGTGTGGCTGACCCTGCCCTAAGGGTCTCAGAGCTCTACAACTGCTGGATTGCTGGCTGGGGTTACACCACTGAAAAATGTGAGTTCCAAGAACGACTCCTGAGCCAGTTAAGAGCACTGGGAAGAGGGTTTGGGCTTCCCCACAGCAGAGGCCACAGCCAGGCTGTTGGATGAACACCTCTGCAGAGATGGGCCTGGCCTGCTCCCCAAAGGCAGGGAGTAGGGACACAGCACCCCAGTGCCTCTGCAGAGGGAAAGCCATCCCCTCCCAGACAGATCAGTAGAAGTAGCATGGAGCTGCCAGAGGCTTATTCCTTTCTCTTGCTCACAGCTCAGCAGTCAGCTGATCGCCTCCAGGAGGCCAAGGTCCAGCTCATCGATGTCCAGCTCTGCAACAGCACTGGCTGGCACACAGGGATTGTGCAACCCCACAACTTGTGTGCTGGTTACCCAGAGGGCAACATCGACACCTGCCGGGTAGGAGCGCACCACGAGCCACTCAGCCCCCAGCAGCACCAGCAGCACCACCCCAACACAGCCCAGGACCTGCTTTGCCCGGACACTCAGTCACTCTCCCAGCCCCGGCTACCCCCGACTGCTGTGGGGGCTTCCCACACACTCCCCATCCACACCTGCCTGCACAGGGCCCCCCTTGTGCCTGAAAGCCCAGAAAGCCCAGCTAGTGCTCCTGGCAGCCCAGAGGTGCAGGTGCCAAATGTCCATCCTCTGCACATGCAGGAGCCCTGTGCAGAGAGGACAGAGAGAGCCCTGCCCTACAGAACCCCAAGCCATTCACAGCCAAGCCTCTGCAGGCTCCAGCCCCTGAGCAGAGCCTTCCTCTGCCTGGAATACAGCTCTGGCAGGGGCTGTGAGAGAGGAGGAGACAGCCCCAATGCTGGCAGGGGCCACCAACACCGCCTTAATCCTCTCTGCTCTGCTGCAGGGTGACAGTGGTGGTCCTCTCATGTGCCAGGACAACAACGCTGAGTACTGGTGGGTCGTTGGAATAAGCAGCTGGGGAAGAGGCTGCGGCAGACCAAAGTGGCCTGGAGTCTTCGTCTCCACTCAGTACTTCTATGACTGGATCGTGTACAACATGCATGCACATGCTATTGAAAGTGCTTCTTGAGCAGCAGGACAGGCAGGATCCAGAGCAGGCTGCAGAGTACCTCAACCATTTCCTGCTGGGGCAATGCCTGCTGATCCAAAGGCAGCCTCAGGGTCAAAAACCTGCTCTGTCCTACCCACACTCCTCTCATCTGCGCACACAGACACTGGAGTTGATTTAGTTGTTGAAATAAAGTTCCCTTTGTTCACAACAAACCATCTTTTCAGTGTAATTCCTGCTCCTGGGCAAGGCAACAAGTGCCACTCAGCATCTGCAGAATGGGCTGGAGAGCACAAATCACAGAGTAGATCCAAAGAGCCCCAAAGTGCCTGGTCAGAGAGAAGAGTGCTCTAAAACCACCAAGGGTTGGAGGAATCTGGTCCATCAAACCCAGGAAGGGAATAGGAAAAAAGCAGACACTTTTGGGGTGGTGCTCAAAGGCCCATGGGCTGCTCATTAGGGCCTGGTGTGAGCCTGGGCTAAGGGAACAGATCTGGAAAAGTCCCAAGCATGACAAGGGAAACTCCTGGCTCCTGACTGGAGTGCCAGTGCCCCAAGGCAGAGCCAGATTTCACTGGTACTAAGCGGGGATTGATGTACCAGGAGGTCACACTTCCCAGATACCCAAAGGAAGAGCTGGGGTCGTTCTGGGGAGAGGAACCTGGCAGGAACAGTAGGAGAGCACACCAGGAATGCCATGGGAGGCCAAGCTGAGTGGGCCAAGAGCAGCTGCAACACCAAGGCTGTTCACAGGCAGGGCCAGCCTGGGAGGCAGGGGGAAAAGATTCCTGGGCTTGGCTCTGTATTTGGGAGGAGGTGAGGGCAGAGAGAGGGAGGAGTTGAGGAAGATGGGAGGGCTGTATAAGCCTGGCAAATGGAGAGATGCAGCAAAGAGCCAGATGCACAATCTGAAGCTTCCTGTGCTTGTTGCCTGTGTGCTGCGTATAATCACCAGAAGATATGTAAGAAACTTCTTTTCTCATTTCACTTACAAGTCACCTACAAACTTCACAAATTCTCCCCATAATTTTATATCCTTTCAATCAAACCTCAATATTTAGGTTGTTAGGAGAGGGAAAGAAAGAATGGTAGAGGAATGCCATGGGAAAGTCTTGTTGAAGGCAGCTGCTGTCTATAGCACTACATGTTGTTGTGGGTTTTTGGTTTCTTCAGGGCTGTGTTCTGTCTGGAATACCTCCTCAAAAGGGAGTTTCCCTTATCTCAGTTCTGTTTCAGAAAAGATTCTCCAAAGGCTTGTTTGCTTCTTGTTTCTCTTGTTTATTAGTATATAGTATCAAAATACTTGGCAGGTATTCCCCAGACTTTCTGCAGAAGTTCAACCCAACACAGCTTCGATATATATTGATCAAATATCAATATATATCAAATATCAATAGGTATCAACTATCAATATATATATATATATCAAATATATATGTTTGATATATATTTTGGCTTGAATGGCACAAATTGCCCTCAAACCACAGAGTTATTTTATCTTTAGACTTATTTTTACCCAATTAACAATAGAAAAGTAAATTATTTTCCTTAGCGATCCAATGACCTATCACCTGTGTGCTGCATTGAGGCATTTTCTATCCAATCACTTGTTACTACCCCAAAACCTCTAGAAGATGAAGAAGAAAGAAGGAAAAGAGACAACACCCTAAATCCTCCATCTTGTCTTCTGTTTTCTAAACTAGCTTAAACTCTAACTTTTTCACCTAGTGACTTAAGAAAATTCTCTAATCTACACACTTACACTTTTAGTTTTTCTGTTTAACAGTTGTTTTTAGGGTGTTGTATGAAATTCAGTGTTTTTATTGGAGGTCAGAGTTAGGTATCAGAGACAAGGGCACACACTCTGTCTCAGAATCTAACACTCTTTTCAGGTGAAGGAAAGTGTACCTTGACTTTCTCCACCTAACAGAATGCTTCAAAATGCCTTTTGTTAGGTGTCACTCCATCTGCTTCTGGATACCTTTCTTGGCTTTCAGGCCAATGGAGTCCTCCCTCATGGCAGGTGGCACTCTTTGTGTTAATCAAAATGGGCTATGCTGAGAACAACCACCCCACATCTGTACTGGTCCCTGCCACCCTGCCATAAGCTTATTCAAATATTTCCTGAAGTAAATTTCAGAGGCTGCTTGCTCACTGGAGTCATTGAGTGCAAGAGTGACACTCAAGGCTGGGGATGGCCATTACCCTGCCCAGTGAGCAGATCAGCTTAGAGCTGCCCAATCATCCTTGAACAGCCTTATTGCTCTCCCTTGGCAAAATTCTTCTGCCCAAGCAATTTCTCCCAGTTCTCCAGAACATCGCACACAGATGCCTCCTCACATAAAGCTGGGATATTTCCCATCATATCAAAAAGTACAAGGGACATGAAACTCCTTTTTGCATGCCAAGAAGGGACTTCAGCCCCCTGTGCCTGGGGACCCTAGCACCCACTGTGTGGCACAAGGGACACAAAGCTCTCACTGTGCCTGTCTCCAAAACCCTTCAAGCAGAGACTCAAGCATCCTAGCAGAGACTTCAGCTCTCCCCTCCACCCCTTGCACCTTGGGAGTCCTCCACAACTCCTCTGTGGCCGCCTTACACGGACCATGCTGCACATGCCTTCTCCACCCTCTCTCTACCAGTGATTTCACCAAATCTGCACCAAATGCTGCAACAACAGAGAGGCTCAAATCCACCCTTACCATTTACATAGAATCTGTGCATGGAATTGTAACACTCCCCCTTTGGCTCCATTCTGCTCTAAAAATCCCAGGTAAACTCACCTGCTGCACGTTTGGAGAAGGGGGGCTCCAAGTGTACTTCTCTACAGTCCTGTCTGGGATGCCATAGCGCTGAGGAAACTCCCCCGTGTGACTATTCCAAGGCAAGGGTTGCTCCAGCGAGCTAATGGATGCTCCATTTAATTCCCTACCCATTCCACTGTCACCCAGACAGAGCAGATTTCCACACCCATTCAGCCCCATGAATCCCCCAGCATACTTGCCATCAATGTCATGTTCAATAAAGAGCCACCGGCTCCTGCTGCCACACTCAGTGTCCATTTCAAACCCCTGGCCGGTGGAACAGCTCCCTGTGCCCTCTGTTATGCAAAGTGTAGGGATTTCACTGCCTCTTGTCCTGGGCTCCTGTCAGCCAGAGCTCAATCTGCAGCTGGCACTGCAGCTGCACAGCCAGCTCCCTGCCCCAAATGGATTCCTCAGCAGCTGCCTTCCCTGGGGACTACACAATCTCATCCTGCAGAAAGAGTGGCTTAAAGACAGCAGCAGCGAGCCTTCTTACAAGGGCAGGTCCTGACAGGACAAGGGGCAATGACTTTACAATGACAGAGGGTAGTTTTAGATGGGATATTGGGAAGGAATTCTTGACTGTGATGCGGCTGAGATACTGGCATCCCAGAGCAGATGTGGATGCCTGTTTCTCATGTAGGCAGCATAGGCACAGAAGACACAGACACCAACTTCAGGAATAAATATAATTTACTATAATTCAAAACTGCAAAAAATTGCAAATGGATAAGTAAGCAGGACATCAAATCATTAGCAAATATTTACAAAAAGATAAGACAGGCAACCCATCTAATGATTATTATAAAAGGCTGCCTACAGTGATGAAGACACATGACAAGTTACCCTACTCTTCAACTATCATCCAGGTCTGTCATATCAGGTGGGGGAAGCCACTGTCACTATGTTCAAGGACAGCTTCTGAGCCAAGCTCTTTTCCAGTGCAAGATATCCCCCTGAGAGGAAAAACTGTGGCTCTGCTGGTAGATAAAACTAACACTGGGAGATAAAAGAAACAATGGGAAGGATTGAAGAATGGAAAAAAATATATTTGCCTTTACAAGCAAACTGTATATTTGTTGATAAATGAAATTGGATATTGAAAAATAAAAGAAACAATGGAGAAATAAATTCCATAAGAATTAAAAATTAAGAGAGAGGGTTACACATTTGAGGGAATCTTAAATACTTGAGAAGTCTGTACCTCTCAAGCACCACAGCCAATAAGGAAAGAGAGAGGGGCATGCAGCCAGGAAATTAGGACAAAAAGGAGGCTGCATCCTCCAAAAATTTGAGAGACCCCAGGAGAATGCCCCATGGCCTCTCCCGTTATTCGAATAAAGTAAAAGGACTCCTCTTCCTCCTTTCTGGACATCAACCTCTGGTGTTTGTGGATTAATTTTTCTGACATCTCAATGCCCGAGGCAAGGGTATCAGAGCTAGATGATCTCCGAGTTCCCTTCTACCAGAAACCATTCTATGGCACCACAATTATATGTTGCCCCTCCTCCAGTGGGCCCACCATGGCCCAGACCCCCCTCCAGCACTCAGAACATGGAACCCACCGCTCTGTGACATCAGCCCCGGCACCGAGGGCACCAAGGACACCGTGGCTGCTGTGGGCATTGCGGCTGTGGCTGTGCTGCTGCACGGAGCCCTCAGTGCTTGCTGCTCACACGAGCCTCTGGCAGCCATGAACTGGCTCAGCCTCCTCGTCCTGATGACCGTGGCCGGGCTGGTGCACGGGACATGGGACAATTGTGGGTAAGTGGCCCCAGGCCCTGGCAGGGAGCCACGGCAACACTTGGGGCCTTCCCTGCAGGGGCCCCGCCTGTCCCCCATGGCCGGGCCACAGCTTCCCACCCACCATGGGACAGCCTCAGCTCCTTGCCAGCAGCCAGGTGCTGGCACGGACAGACACACACCCCATGGGCTTCCCTGGCCTGCTGTGCCTGCAAGCCCTTGTGGGGAGGGCAGAGGGCTGAGCTTCAGCCTGAGCCACAGCAGGCCATGGAGCAGCATGGAAATTACTTTCTGCCTGCAGAGGAACCTGTGGGCTCCGAGCTGTGGTGTCTGACTATGGCCTCATGACTTACTACTATGGCAACCTGGCTTATGACAACGGCATGACACGCATTGTGGGTGGCACAGGTGCCCTGCCAGGGGCCTGGCCATGGATCGTCAGCATCCAGCATCCCTGGGCACCAGACCGGGGGCATTGGTGTGGAGGGTCTCTCATCGGCACTCAGTGGGTCCTCACAGCAGCCCACTGCTTCGACAAGTTTGAGTAAGTAGGAGGAGGGAATGGGGACATCCCCACAACACCAGCAGGTGCCCTGCCACCAGCACCACCTGCTACTCCCCTCCCCTTTCCTCTCAGGCAGCCCAGCTGCCACACTGCTCAGGAGAAGCCCGGCCTTGTGCCAAGGCTTCCCAGCAGCTTCCAGCTTGACATTCTCCCAGCCTAACTTGTGCAAGGGCACTCACACCTGCCAGAGCCCTGCTCCCTCTCTGCCTTGCCATGCAGAGGTCTGGCAATTGCTGGGCTGCTGTGGCACATGGCTCTGCTCCCCCTCAGACCTCTCTCCATCTCCTTTCCAGTAACATCAGCATGGTGTACGTGGTGATTGGAGCCACCCAGTTGTCTCAGCCGGGCCCTGGGGCACAAATACGCAGTGTCAAGCAGTTGGTGATACACCAGTACTACAATCCTGCTGACATGAGCTATGACATTGCCTTGCTGGAATTGGACCATCCTGTCCTGTGCAGCCCCTACATCCAGCTGGCCTGTGTGCCTGATGCCACACTGAGATTGTCGGAGCTGCAGAACTGCTGGGTTGCTGGCTGGGGTTCCACCGCTCCAAGAGGTGAGTTCCCAGGAGAGACTTCTGAGCTAGCTCAGCACAGTGGGGAGAGGGTTTGGGCTTCCCCACAGCAGAGACCAAAGCCAAGCTGCAGTATGTTCACCTCTGCAGAGATGGGCCTGGTCTACTACCCAAAGGCAGGCAGCAGCTCCAGTTCCTCTGCAGAGGGAAAGCCAAGCCCTAGGGAAGAGGATGCCCTTCCCTAATCAGGAGAGGTTGTTGAGTGGTTTGTGGGAGGTCTTTGAATTTTTAAGGAGATAAGAATAATTGTTGGTTGTTATAAAGATGTTTATTGTATGAATGTATTAGTTTTGAAGGTAAAGAGATTAGAGAATTAAAGTCTTTGTTAAAGTTTTTGGTATAAAGTCCTGAATTCTGAATAGTAGCTTCCCAGCATAGAGCTCCGTTAGTAGAAGTAGTTGCAGTAGGTCTTCTTCAGGTGATGATAATGGTGGAGTTATTATTATTTGTGCATGTTTTATCCTAATACAGGTGATTAAATTTATAAATCATTCAATCAGCTAAAAACACAATTCTAAAACATTCTTTCTATACTGATCTCACTCTTAATATACAAAGTTAGTGTCATTTTTACTTAAATGCTATGTATAGAGCATTATTTTTTGTGTGAATAATCTTATCTGTTTTATTTAAAAATGCAAGCTATGTTTTTATTGTGTTTGGGACTAAGTTGAATCTGTGAAGGGTACATTACTGAACTTTAAACTATGGTTTAGGGCTTTTCACTAGCTAACACAGACTCTTAAAGTATTTAAGCTATATTTCTATTTATTTAAAAGTTAAACTTTCACTCTTACTTTATATCTGTGGGTTAATATATTTAAGTTTCTCTAAAGGCTTTAATTCAATCCTTGTATTTCTTTTCCTCCCTGAGGGACTCAAAGGAGTTTTTACTTCATGCATTCCAACAAGAGGAGAATGTGCAATGTGGTGCTCAGGGTTTATTCCTTTCTCTTCTAACAGCTCAAGAATCAAGTGATCACCTGCAGGAGGCCAAGGTCCAGCTCATCGATCTGCAACTCTGTAACAGCAGTGGCTGGTACGCTGGGAAAATCCATACCCACAACTTGTGTGCTGGTTACCCACAGGGAAACATCGACACCTGCCAGGTAGGAGCGCGCCACGAGCCACTCAGCCCCCAGCAGCACCAACAGCACCACCCCAACACAGCCCAGGACCTGCTTTGCCCGGACACTCAGTCACTCTCCCAGCCCTGGCTACCCCCGACTGCTGTGGGGGCTTCCCACACACTCCCCATCCACACCTGCCTGCACAGGGCCCCCCTTGTGCCTGAAAGCCCAGAAAGCCCAGCTAGTGCTCCTGGCAGCCCAGAGGTGCAGGTGCCAAATGTCCATCCTCTGCACATGCAGGAGCCCTGTGCAGAGAGGACAGAGAGAGCCCTGCCCTACAGAACCCCAAGCCATTCACAGCCAAGCCTCTGCAGGCTCCAGCCCCTGAGCAGAGCCTTCCTCTGCCTGGAATACAGCTCTGGCAGGGGCTGTGAGAGAGGAGGAGACAGCCCCAATGCTGGCAGGGGCCACCAACACCGCCTTAATCCTCTCTGCTCTGCTGCAGGGTGACAGTGGTGGTCCTCTCATGTGCCAGGACAACCACGCTGACTCCTGGTGGGTTGTTGGAGTGACCAGCTGGGGAAGAGGCTGTGCCAGAGCAAAGCAGCCTGGAGTCTACATCTCCACTCAGTTCTTCAGCAATTGGATTCAGGTCCATACCGGCTCAAACACAGTTAGAAGTGATTCTCCAACATCACAAGCCTGGAGTCATTTTCTGACTGCCCACCAAACAACCCAGAAGCCATGGTCAACACGACCCCCCACTTATAAGCCATGGACAACACCACCTCCCACTTATAAGCCATGGACAACACTACTTCCCACTCATAAGCCATTGCCAACATCATTTCCCTCTCATAAGCCATGGACAACACGACCCCCCACTTATAAGCCATGGACAACACCACCTCCCACTTATAAGCCATGGACAACACGACCCCCCACTTATAAGCCATTGCCAACATCATTTCCCACTCATAAGCCATGGACAACACGACCCCCCACTTACAATCCATGGCCAACACCACTTCCCACTCATAAGCCATGGCCAACCCAACCCCCCACTCATAATCCATGGCCGACACCAATCCCCACTCAGCAGCCATTGCCAACACCCTCTCAAAAGCCTTTGCCAACAGCGCTCCCCACTCAAAAGCCAACACCATCAAATGAGGCTAGCTCCTGCCCATTTCCACTCAACAAGCTGGTAGACTTCTTTACTAAAGTGAAGCAGCTCCTTCGTGAGGTCCTTGGACAAAACACAGCTTGAGGCAGGATCCAGGGCAGGCTGCAGAGTACCTCAACCATTTCCTGCTGGGGCAATGCCTGCTGATCCAAAGGCAGCCTCAGGGTCAAAAATCTGCTCTGTCCTGACTACACTCCTCTCCAGTGTGCAGGCAAATACTGGAGTTGTCTAAGTTGTTGAAATAAAATTACCTATGCTCAAAGTGAATCAGTGCAGTTCCAACTCCTGGGCAAGACCCACTGGGACAAAGGGACAGAGTGGAACCAAAGTGCTCCAAAGTGCCTGGTCAGAGAGAATAGTGCTCTGAGCCATCATGGGCTGGAGGAACGTGGTACATTAAGCCTAGGAAGAGGGTAGGAAAATATTTTTGTTAAGGCTCCAGTATTTGTTGAAAACTCCTACGACACATTACTGTCTCACTGTACTCAAGATAAATTCCTCTCATAGTAACTATTTGTGAGAAGAGTGTTGCTTTTCTACAGCACTCACTGCTCCCTTACATCATTACCCCTTCTCCTCAGTGGGAAAATAGGCATTTGCTTTGCAATGCAGATACCAGTATTATTACTTTTATTTTTTCATTTATCAGGTCCATTTTTTGCATCTCACCAGTGCCTGAAATGTGCTCTGTTCTCTAAAAATCCTAATACAAAAGGAAAAGTTAGGGGAGGGAGTTGAAAATCCCTCAAACAAAGCACACCTTAAGCTGTGATATTCATAAGCACAAGCAAACCTAAATTTCCATACTTCGTGGCCGTTCGGGACTGAGGGAAGCCGAAGGCTCTCATAGCTGAGCTGGTTGCAGCCAGCCCAAGCGACGCCCCCTGGCTCTTCATCTCTCACCCGGACAGCCCTTCGCACCCGGTACCGGCGGGGCCGCCTCGGCCTCGCTCGGATCAGACCCCAGCTCCGGTTTCCTCCCTCCCTCGGGAAACGACCTCGGCTGCAGTGGCTGCTCCTCTGAGCCCCGGACACGCCCTGACCGCCGGCTCCGCTCCGCAGCGGCTCTGGGCCGAGACCTCCCCGCCGCGGTACCAGGGGCGCCGGTCCCGCACCTCTGGTGATCCCTTGCTCTGCCGACTCGGTGTTTCTCTCCACCTCGCCCGGCCAGGGATGGGACATCCACAGCTTATCTGAGCAACCTGTTTCAGAGCCTTATCATTCTCACACTGAAGAATCTCTCCCTTAAATCTACTCTAAATCTATAGTTTACATTTAAAACCATTCCCCCTGGCCCCATACCTACAGAACCTAGGTCTAAACCAAGTAAACCAATACTGTTATACCCTTAATCAATAGCCTGCTGAAGCACTCTTGCACTCAGTGAAAGTCACCCTTTGCATTATGCCTAGCACCAAAACTCAAAGCCAATGGAGGGATAGGAAAAAAAAATATTATGACATGTATTATTCATGAAATGGCACAAATTCCACCTGTTCTCTATCTCAGGTGCTGCAATCCAAAACACTTTCCTGCCCCATGCATTTAAAGCCCATGCCCACTCCCCACACTGCTGCATCCTCCAGTAAACACTTCCAGCCTCCCCATCCAAATCACACAAATGTAATTCAATCTATGCTAATTCTCCAATTAATTCAGTATTGTGTTCTCCAACATTCTAACCTCAGCTGACATGAAAAGCAGGCACCCATTTGTACACTGCGATGGCAGAACAGCTGAATGCTTAATGACCTAAGTAGTTCAATTCACTGATGATTATTAAATCCTAGAAAGGTTTCCAAAGTGAAAAGTTTCCAAAGTGAACTGTAGGCATTTCCCACCACACAAACTAAATGTGAGACTATGAGCTTTATTTTAGAATTAGTGGAAAAACTTGCTAATGTTTGATTTTCTTCAAAGGAAATAGATGGTTTCAACAGACTCTAAAAATGCTTTGTTAAAAAATCTTATTAGTTATGCCTTACTCAGCTAACACTTAGCCCAAATTGAGTCTGTTCCTTGGAGTTCTTCCAGCTACCCACATGGCTCCTCTGCCAAACTGCCTTGTCTTGAGCCTGATGTTTTCAAGTCTGGTTCTTCTAATACTCCAGTCATCTGAGTGCAGTGAAACCTTCAAAGACTGGACTGTCACCTGTGCTCAGAAATGCATTGCAGCTTTTCATCCTCAACCCTGCAAAGCAGCACCCTTGCTCAATGAGAATATTTACTAGGAATTCATATATCTATGAAATGTGGAACTAAGCTGATTTTAATACTTGGAACCAAAACTTCACCAAAGTTTCAAAAATGCCCACATAAGCTCCACTTTATGGCAACCTTGAGAGCATTTGATGAGTACACTCTTGACATTTTAGAAAGCAGGGCAGAGTATTGTGATTGCCAATTACAAGGTTACATTGCACCCCTAGTTCTGCCAGGGTATAACCTATAATTAAAAAAAAAAAATAAAAGCGGTAACCCAACAAAATCTCTCAACCACAGGGAAACCCTGTGGTGGTGTATTTTGAGGTGGTCTGTGGGTCTGGGTCATTGGAGTCAACTGCCTGGCTAAGAGTACATTTGAGGCATGTAACAGCACTCCCCCAAAATCCATGGTCTGTCAGGTCTGATTGTTTACAGCAGCCACATAATTGCATAAATTGCTTTCACTTCCTGTTCACTATATACAACTCAAAGCAATCAAATAACAGAGTTTGGGCAACATTAGCCCTTATAACCTATTCCTTAGCACAAACATGTCATTACATTAAATATAATGATGATTGTGATTGTGATTGTGATTGTGATTGTGATTATGATTATGATTATTGTTATTGTTATTATTGTTGTTATTATTGTTATTGTTGTTTTTATTCTTATTCTTATTCTTATCTTATTCTTATTCTTATTATTCTTATTATTATTATTATTATTATTATTATTATTATTATTATTATTACTTAGGGGTGCATATCATATAAGAGCATTTAATTCTATAATGGTTTGGGTTGGAAGGAACTTTCAAGATCATGTTGTTCCAACCCCTGACATGGGCAAGGACACCTTTACTAGACTAGGTTGTTCAGAGCCACATCCAACCTAGTCTTGAACACTTCCAGGGATGGGGCATCAACAGCTTTTCTTGGAAAGCTGTCCCAGTGCCTCACCACCCTCACAGTAAAGAATTTTTTCCTAATATCTCATCTAAAACTACTCTCTTAGTTTTCAGCCATTCCCCCTTGTCCTGTCACCATATTCTCTTGTAAATGATCTCTCTCCATCCTTCTCGTAGACTCCCTTCAGATACTGGAAGGCCACTGAAGTTTGCAAAATAGGTTGTATAGAAGCCAATTTTATAAGTCTTCAGATAAGCAGGCAGTGAATTGCAAACTTCACTGTTTTTCATTTTACCTGTTCAATACAGGACATTAGGCTTTAATTTCCCTGAATTTGAGTCCCAAACACAAAACCAACTTGTGTCAATGAAGACAGGAATCAGGTAAGAACCTGATCCAGTTCCTCCTAGTGAAAAGTTTCCACTAAACTTGCACCTTTATTAAGAGAACAACGATATGCAGCAAAACAATGAAGTCTCCTCACACAACAGAGGAACCTCTACAAAACCAATACATGTTCTACCTGCAAGCCATGTTCTACTCGAAAGTACCACTGCAAGATGCCCCTGGGCAGAGATGGAAGGAAGAGGTCACCTGTTATCCTACCTGACTATAAGACACTGCTGCCTGAACTCATATGGATGCTAAATCTGAACCAGAGTGCCTGTAGTTATTACAGGCCACATAGCTCTCAGGCCTGACTGAAGGCTAGCCTGAGAAATTCATGAGAAGGAATTAAAACAATTCTCAGAGGTACTAAACAGCCTTGCAGGTGTTGTTTTGCAGCCTGTTGTTTCTCCTTGCAGGAGAGAGTCAGGGGGGGGCAAAGTGCCCCTGACCAATGATGGTGATGTAGTACTTTGTTAACCAATAAGAGTTTCCTTTCTGTACTTTTTCCACGTATCTGTCTATAAGACAGGACTGAAGCAATAAACTAGAGAATTCTCCTGTTGTGACTCCCTTGAGAGTCCATTGTCGTTCCTTTCTAGCCGTTCCCAATCGGAACGACAAACTCACACTGTTTTTACTCTCTGTGGCATGGAATGTCCCCTACAAGATTTCTATGAGAAGCTGAATTCAGCATAATGTCTGCAAAAATGGTTCCTATGAAGTACAGTTAAAACAATCATGAGAATCCCTTTGTTTCCATGGCACCTTGGAAAAACCTACAGACTAGGAGAGGAAAAAAAATCCCAACTCTCAAAAAAGCATCCTCTCTACAAAGATGAGTGGACAACTCCAACAACATCACTCACTGGAACTGCACCCTTACCAGCGTATTGAAGTCAGAACTTGATGGAATACTTTTGTAGTTCTTTTCAAAACAAGTATTTTTCCACAGACACTTTTTTTCTAATGCAATAGCAGTTCAAAAAAGTGATCCAAACATTTATCCTCTGATTAATACCCACGAAGAGTTGATTCCATACATTTCAGTGACTCTATAATCACAAACATGCCAAACTCCTTTAGCTCAGACGTGATTTTAACTCAAACTAATATTAACTTTGCATATGACATCAAGGGAATTTGCAACTGTGGTCAGAGCTTCAAACATCTCTGCTCTGAAGTATTTAATATTCAATGCATAAGAGTGGAATTCTTCATGCTACCCCCAAGGGTAGAACTGTTACACTCTTACTTAAGACCATGCTGACCTCTCTTGTTGAAGTTCCTTTATAATTTCAGGAAATTTAAGGCTCTGTAATGATATCAAATCACCACACAGCCTCAGATTGGCATCAAGGTACAAGGTATTGTCTTTCTTTTCAGCCCCCATCTCATTTGCTTTTTCTATCTGTATGCCCTCCAAAATACACATTAATTTTCATCAACAGCTTATATTTTGTGAATATAAAAGAAGGAGTATTTCTATGTTAGCCCCCAAATGAGACAGACACCCTCCAGTGAGAGAGCACAAGGATGTATCTAGAAAACAGAAGCATTTTTGGATTATACATGGAAACTTCAATATCAGATTGCATCTCAATGTAAGGATGGATCTCTTCTACCAAAGTTTCATGGAGCAGCAGCATGGACAAGCATGATTCATGAGTGGCACAACTTACCACCATACACCTTCTGTGTAGCCACACACAGGGGAATGAAATTGCCACTGGCTGCCTGACTAGTGCACAAACACCTTCTCACATCTCAAATCTCAAAGCAGAGATGATTGAAAATAAAACTGTTTAAAATTTTCACTTGAAAAGAGCTGTTAGCGATGCAGCTCCGACACAAACAGTTCAAGAGGTCTGCCCTTGGCCAGGCACCCAGCTGTGTCAAGACAGGAATTTACACCAGGTCAGGAAAAGGGTGGGTTTTGTGGCTCACCTGGCAGAGCAAGCTCCACTGTTTGCTCAGGACACTAGCAAGTGGGAGGCACAGAGAAGCTGTGGGATGGAGGACCTGGGAAGGGAAGTACTGGAGTTAGATATAGAAGCTGTTGAAAGGAGATACAGGACAAACCCAAAAAGAACCAGATTTTGGTATCATAACTCCTGTCTACAGTCATGTCTTCTTCCAGTGAGCCAAGCAGGGGGCTGCAACAGGAGCTGTGATCCAGCAGTGGCACCAGGGTCACCTGTATGTTTATCCAAAAGCTGTCAGATTTATCTTTACACAAGGGAAGAATGCTTGGTGCAACACAGGGTTACACTGTTGATCCTTCAGGAAAGCGTGGAGAGCTACAACATGTCATACAGAGAGGAGCTCTGCTGCAAAGGTTTGTCACAGTAACACCAACAAGAAAATGCTCCCTACAAATTACTTCTTCAAGGCAGCTACAGTTAACAGACACCTGAGAACTCCATCAAATACTGTCCAGGCATGTCACACATTCCCTGCTCAGGCAGACACCTCTGTGTTAGGGGGGCCAGCAAGATCGATGTTTTATGCCCTGCTCTTAAGAGATGTTATGAGGAATGACAGTAACGGGAGGCATATGATGGACCAGAAGCAAGTAGGGCCTGAAATCAGAGCACAAATCTTGATTTTTTTTCCTGGTTAGAAATCTTTTGAATCTCTTGGAAATATTTTTTGAAATCGCTTGAAAAATTAACAAGTTGTGTCCATAAAAGGACTTCATGCTTTCATGTTAAGGAAGAAATTACAACAGGGCTTCACCCCACCCCCATCATTCAGAAAGTATTTTATAAATAGTTTATTCCTTTTCTCTCCCAATGAGATTACAACACATAAAAAACAAATCTCATTATTTTGATGAAAATAATCTAAATAACACTGTTTTGAAGAGTTTTGCAGAAGTTACTGCATGAGCGTTTTGGTGATGTTTACCGTTTCTTATAACAACTACCTTAAGATCTTATTTCAGTGGTAAAATTTAGGAAAATACAGCTGTCTCTTTCATTGTTTGGGTTTGGTTTATTTTTCCCTAATATTGGGCAACTTTTTCATTTGTTCTCTGCTAAGGCTTCCCGCACTGCCAAGCAACACGACCAGGTAATTTCCAAATGCCCACTAGAGGGATCATTTCCATAGGGCCCAGAGGCACAGAAAGCAAACCTCTATCAGCATCCACGTCCCTGTCAGTGAAACCACGACACTGCGAGCCCCCGTGTGCCTTTCTGTTATTGAGGGGCAGTTATGGTTCAGCAATATCTCAGTTACCTGATGCATATTTATTGCCTGGTTTATGAGAGGGAATTATTCGACTGAGTTCTTCAAGGTACTTTATATTTGCAATTAAAATTAACCTCAGAATAAAAGAATGGTACAAGTTGCCACTGGAGCACGCTTAAATGAGGTGGGATAAATAAGTATATCTACAGCCCACTGCAATCAATGTAAGGCTTGAGTGAAAATTCACTGAACAGGCAGTAGCTCATCATCTTGTAAAATTCCCAGTCTCCTTCAAGAAATGTAAAACGTAAAAATTAGTCTCAGAGTCCCACAATGAGACAAAGCTTTTGCTGTCTGGAGACTGAAGTGCCCTTAAGGATCTTGTCCACCTCTGGCTGCAGGCAGCACTGTGCCCTTGGAGTTCACAGCCCTGCTTGTACAAACCTCAGTGTCAGCAGCAGGCACAAAATCATGGCAAGTCTTCTCTTGTTGCAGTAGTTTATTCAGTTGCCCACCTAATAAATTCATGTGTGATTTCAGCTTTCATTTGGGAGTTTCTAATGTTCCTGGTGGGATACAAAACCAACTGAAAGAGCAGAAGTAATCACATCACAGAATTATAGAATAGTTCAGCTTGGAAATGACGTTTAAGATCAAGTTCAGCTGTAAACCTAACACTGCCTGGTCCAACACTAAATCTTGTCCCTAAGTGCCACATCTACGTACCCTGGAGGCTAAAGAATCCTTCCCCCTTTACTGTGACTATCCAGCCTTGCAGAGCTCACAACATACCCAAGAATGCAGTACCTCAAGCTACTAGCAAAGCACATATATTCACAAAACAAAAAATCTTTAAAAATGGGATCAATGAAAAGCACACAAGAATGAAAAGAAATCAAAGTCAGATTAAAACTCAACACAAGAACAGGTTTTCTCTGCAAGGTGTGAAATACCAGACACTAAAACATCTACTAGCAAGTTTGCTACTTTGCTATTGTTACTGATTTTTCAGGAGTTGTACTCAGAAGTTTTGGTGAAAAGCAACTCTAAAATGAGACAAAAAGACCAGTTGTAAGAACTGGTATTGACCCTGGAGCAAATGATTTCTTGTTTGCTCATACAGGGAGAGGTTGATCTCATTCAGGGCACCAAGAAATGACACAAACAGGAGGCAGGAATGGGTCAAATGGATGTTGCCAATGCCCAGAGGTGATCTTTGGCCTAGAAAGACAAAATGACCCTGTGGACAGAGATACCCCAGATACTGGTGCCTTCGCTCAAGATGAGCACTGAATAGGCCTTGTTTGCAAAGAAACTGTACGTGTCAAGGGCATACAACCATTTATAACATCCAGAGATTAAGAGAGTTCAGGGTATACAATCCATCTTTACATGCAAAGAGCAAATTCTTATAGGGCTGTTAACCACCTCAGAAGTGAACTCAAATCATAAGGTGAACCCAACGGCCAGCAGGAAAGGCTGATAGCAGAGCAGCAAACTCAGTGGCCCCAGATTGCTCCAATAACTCGCACCAATGGGCTCCAGGATCTGCGTCATGGATTGGAACTGCTGTGTAGGCAGAGGGTTTGTCATGATGGCTTGGTGTTAGGTAGAAAGTGTCTCATTCTTCCTCTGCTTTATTGGTCTTTTCCAGAAAAGAGTAACTTTTAATTTTTTCCTTCAAGGAAGGGTCTGCAGCATTGACTTCTAGTTGAAAAGTTGACTTCTTATCTACTCAAGTAAGAAATGCTTTCTGCAAGGGAAATCACTTCCATTTCAGATTAGCCCTGATACTGTGGTAGATAAATTTAACACAGAGAATGGTCCTGCAGGGGTCAAAAGAAGAGCCTTCAGGGAGGACTCAGAAGCATTGGTTTGTCCTGCAATCATAAGATGCATGTAACTTGTTACAAGAACATTCCACTCCTTGCAGGGAAAACAGGTCATATTTTATGACTGGCCAGTGATATTTCAGTAACCCATAAAGAAAATCAGATATGTCCATTGTAAGGGAGCAAGCGCAATGGAAACTTATTGTGTATTACAGTTATGAGAGTTATTGGGTTCAAACTGTTAGTTATTCTGGGTAAACTTTCTAGTTTCCATGTCACTTCCTCTGATTAAAAATGTCTCAAATGGTATCATGTGGATATCTGTGTCACAGACATTGCTACCTTTGTGCCTGTATATGCCAATGATAACTAATCTGCTAGATTAGTTATTTTCTAATATTTTATTAGAATTTTCTAGAGCAGAAAAGAAACAAGGACTGTTATGCATATTAGGGAAGAAATGGCTAAAAAATTAATTTCAACACACTGCAAGAAAATATATTTTCTTGTACCCATAATTAAATTAATTTGGTTTGGGGTGGGGGGGTTTGTCTGGTTTATTTTATAACTTATAATTGTTAGACGTTTGGAACATTTAGAACAGCCAAGTTTTCTCCCAGCTCAGAGGGAGGAAGCCAAAAAGCAGAGAAATGTTCATAAAAAGAATTTCCAAAAGTTTTTGGAAGAAGGGTTTCAGATGAAAGAAAATGAGATCGCCTTTAGCTAATACTTCTTATAGCTCTTCCTTAAATAACTCCCAGACTTTGAAATACATTTTTTCTACTCTAACCTGCCTTCTAATACTTACACTTTTACTTTGGAGAGAGATAGGCACTGCTCTCTTCTCTGTGGTGACCAGTGACAGGACCTGAGGGAATGGACTATCAGGGGAGGTTAGGGTTGGATATTAGAAAAAGGGTCTTTACCTAGAGGATGTTTAGGCACTGGAACAGGCTCCCCAGGGAAGTGGTCACAGCACCAAGCCTGACAGAGGTCAAGAAGTGTTTGGATACTAGCAGGGGCTTTTTTGTGCAGGGCAGAAGTAGGAAGATCCCTGTGGGTCACTTCCTACCCAAGATGTTCCATAATTCTATGACTTGGAATATTTTACCACTTTTATTTGTAAAAGCTCTAACTTTCTCTGGAAGCTTGTTTTTTCCAGTCTTCCCTGAACATTGATTTTAACTCCATCATCACTATGCCCCACGAGTCAGCTGATCATTAGAATGCAGCAATCAAATATAAAATAGCCTTCCTGGGACTATTTACATCTCCCAGATATTAATCACATCATGCAGAAGTGTATCTTGAAAATGCTTTAACTCCACACTCACCAGAGTTTAGTTGTAAATGGGCAGATACCTGAAAAAAAACCTGTTCCCTACGGCAAAGAGGAAATGAGCTCTTTCAGGCAATTCTCTTTGAGACAGAGATCTAATTTAAGAAAGACCACCTTGACTGATCAGTTTATTATGATTTTTCAGACCTGATATTTGTTGTGTTCATCTCAGGTACTTGCAGCACTAGTTTTCTTCCAATAAGTACTATTTTAAAACCTTCTGCTTGTTGGGAAGTGTTTATAATGCTGTAAAATGTCCCTAAAAGACTTTTTTCTGCAGCAGAAATTTTACTAACAAGATTTTAAAATCGTATTTTGGAGGAAAGAGAAGTGATCAGAGAAGAAGATCAGTACTGTTCAGAGATCTTCCCTGACATACTTCTTTAAGCCTTGCTTCATACTTCACCTGAAGAATGGCCCTCACTACTTTATTCATTATAATTTCCTCATATGAAGAATCCTATGACACAATGTACCAGTTAGTCTAAGACAATCAGCACCACTGTTGTCTCCTCTGCTCTTTCACCTGTTTTTATCTAACAACCTCTTGAAATATTTGGGTTCATTATTTTGGGATTGTTTGTACTGGACACACATAAATGCTGCTGTTTTAAGAGGGGGTCTTAGCACACATTAACCTGAACAAACTGAACAAATGCATCCCCTGCAATATTGACTTAAACGAAAGGATGAGTCAGGAGTCCAGCAAGAGGTCACTCCCACATCCAAAAAGACCATAAAGCTACCTCCCAGTCCCTGAGACAGCAATGTCTGACTCCCTATAGGGACCCAAATGACCTTGGATCTTCAACAGGCTGAATTCAAGCAGGTAGTGAAGACCTATGTAGCTGAAGTACAGTAGATGGCAATGTGACACAGGTGACAGTTTAGCCTGCATCACCTCAAAAAGGAGATGAAAATGAAGAGCAAAGAGGAAATACTCAGAGACCATGCCCATCCTGACAGAGGGACAGCAGCTAGCACAGTTCCAGGTACCTCACGACCTTCTCCACACTGCAGCTCCTCCTGGCAGCGCTGGAGGAGCAGCTGTGGTATCAACAGTACAGCATTGCCAGTCTCACTTTGTGTATGGTTTGTGTAGAAGAGTAAAGAACCAAGGAGTGGCAATGAGGAAAGAAAATGCTGGTTTTAAACAAGTGCAGGATGATTTTGTTTGCAAAACGTTGGTAGTCTAAAAATTGTAGATTTCCTGAAGCTATTCTCATAGAGTGATTTTCTGTAAAGCAGCTTTCTTCCAGCTTAGGAGGGCATGAATCAATAGCAAAATGGAGCTTCACTGGCAGCATGATTCATCTCATCTTTGACCACCACTTTCTGTCTCTTCTATGAATCATTATTACAAATTATTACTAACTCAATAATGAACCCTTTGTTGATACCAAAATTCCATGAGTCACCAAAAGCTTTAACTTTGACCATGACCCAATGCCTAGTAAGTTCATTAGGATTTTTAATCTATTACACTTCAGACTAGACTTTTTACTGAGAATTCATGGCATGAATATAAAATACCATGGCACAGACCCTAACCTGACTTATTCCAGCATGAACTGGGATTAACATCCTTTGTAACACCAATATCGCAGCAGAGCAAGTGAAAGATTTAATTGGTACAATATTTATTAGGCTTCCATCTCTGGCTTATGTCAAGGCATAAAGAGCAACACTTAGAGCCAGGATCTTACATAATGGAGATTATGCTGTTCTTCAAGTCTAAAGGTGAAGTCTGACTCAGCCTTATTTCTTTCCACCGTTTCATGTGAATTCCCATATGATTTCTCTGTTAACTGACATCTCACCTTCCCCCAGTGGATTTGGGCATGGATGGGGACAAGAGATAGCAGTCACCCTCCATTCCTCAGAAATAAACCTGAAGTCTGAGCAGGCCACTTTTAATGTCTCTCAAGCAAGCATGGAACTGGACACTGCTTAGCTGCATCGGACCCAGACCCAGATGAATGTGCAGCCAGAGACTTCACTAAGATCACGGCAATTTTCTCATTGGGATTTTTCCTGGTGAGCAAAAAATAAAGTGTGATTCAGTTTACATTAAGTTACCTTACTCCATTCTGAGATGCAAGTGTCAGACTGCAGCTGTAGGGGAGGGCAGCTCATCAGGGTCATGCTTTTTAAGAATCATGCAAGACATGCCAGGGGATTACCATGTAAATATATGATTCTCTTATTACTGAACAGCTTCTGGTCCCTGGGCAAGGTAATAGAAGAGATGCATGTTTTCAAAAAGCAGGCTAAGTAGCTAATTACTTGCTCACTAAGAAATCCACATAGTTTAAAATAAATAATTAAGTTGTTCTGCGTACAGCTTACAGAAAGGAGATTTCTGGCTGCACAGTGTGATAAGCAGATAAGAAACAAAGGAACTACTTCAGGCAGATGATAAAATTCCTGATAGTACAGACCTCTGCTCCCATAAAACTCCAGTTCAGCACGATTTCCATAAAAGTAAAGGTCATTATTTTCATGTAGGACTTCATTAAATATTTCTTGAAAAGCATTAATTGAATTATATTGCCAACCTAAGACCTAAAAAAAGATATTAGCTTTTGACCGCCACAGGCCTGTGACCAATGACCAAATAACCTCCTTTCTAAATCTATAGGTGAAGCAAAAATCTTGATATAGGCACCAGGGCTGAAACCAGTCTGAACATTCCTTTCAGAGCTGTAAACTCATTAACTCCTTAGCCTCTTTATTAAGCCTAAGGTATTTATAGAACCACTGAAATTAATGAGTCTGTAGATTAAAATAAATCTACATGCATAAATCTTGATGTACTAACTCATAACTGGACTCAACATCACTAAATCTGAAGTCAAGAAAAAGCAACCAAGAACAAACAGTAACACATGCTCCTGGCACTCCTTTCATCATTGCTAGCTTGGCTAACCACATCAAACACCACTAAAAAGCGAAACTTACATCAAAAAATTCTCAAATCAACCAGAAGTTTGAGAATTTTGTCTCCATTTTAAATTCTTCAGGCTCAGAAACACCATCCATTTTATGTTTCTAGTACAACTGGCAAAACAGGGATCTGATCTTCATTCTCAGGTGCTCTCCTAATTAAGGAGCAATTAATAATATTTAGAGCAATAAATTTCAGTGTATTTCTATATAGATTAACATTTTTAAACATTTACCCCTTAGTACGTGATCGAACAAAACTTCAGAGAGTTCCTTTACAATGCCCAGCTGGGCAAACAAAATTCAGCCATATTAACATAGTCTTATCACTGAAAGCCTAAAGGAGAGGGGGGATCAAAAAGAAAATAATTGAGAAAGCAGAACCATTGGTTTAGCCAGGAAAAAAAAACAGCTGTGATGGGTGCTGCAGTGGAAGTTCATGAGGTTCAGTCCCACACTGCCCATGGTCTCAGAGAAGGTGGAATCATCAGTCCCTCAAATCAGCTGAACTTCATTTTTAATTAATCAGATTGAAAGGTTAAGTTGGCCTGGAATTAGATTTCTTTTCTTTAAATGTGTAACGGCAGTCCAATTAGTCAGAATCGTTTAATCATTCATACAAGAAAAGTTGCTAATCTCAAGAGAAGTGCCCTTGTAATCATTATGTAAATATATTTGTATTAATCTGGTATAGGATAACAGGTTCAAAGCTGTAAACCCTGGAAATATTTTACCATATGAAAGGTTGTTATAGGCATTAAGTCATAATGTCTGCTTGTTATCATGACAGTGCCAGTTCCCCAGGGGTCAAGAGGTTTACGCTAAAACACATAGTGCTGAGTAAAGCGCACGTATAAACCTCTACTCTCACTGAACCCAAAACACCCTCTTTTCTTCCCTGACATGAACAGTAAATCAAGAACAAGAGATACATGCAAGTGCATTCTTCTTGACCATGTGCTCACCTCAAGTGCTCTCAAATGCTCTCAGTGTCTTGAGAAAAATCATGCCTCAGATGATGCTCTGGGTTTTTCTGAACACTCCTGTTGGGGACAGATGGACCAAAGTGGCAAAGACAGGAATGGGCTGAGCACAGGTCAGCCTTGTGGCAGACCTACCTGGCTGCAGTCTAGCCAGCCTGGTCTCAAATAAGACAAAAAGCAGAGATTTTAAAAAGAGGTGGTTTGTCAGTGCTGTGGATGAGCAAGACCTCAAGGATGATCTTGTGGTTATCTGCGGTGTTTGCCAAAGGGAGAACACTCAGCAGCTGAAGGGAGCTTTGTCTTGGAGACACTATAGTCTGAAGGAAGACTGTGGAAAACAGTCAAGTCAAACACTTCCCATAGCCCTGATTTTACATGGTTTCCCACAAAATCTTTGAGGGTTCACAAGTATTTCCTTAAGCAGCAGTATTGCAGAGTATCTTTGTATTGATTCTCTTCTCCAAATTTCTGGAAACTAATCACCACAGCCTTTTCTTTTCACGTTAGTGGTGGTGGTGGTAGTAGTGTTAAAAAACACTTCAACTTAGCCACAGTAACTGAGTTTTCACATCTTCAAACTTTCTGGGCAGTTTTCAGTAAAAAAGAGAAAATTGGCCAGCAATGTATATTCAAAGTCCACATCTAGATATATAATTGAGCAGCAGCTCTGTAAAGGGCAAGTTAGTTTTCAAGCTGCCTGCACTTTCAAGCCCTAGACCTGGTCACTTGGAATGACTCCCTTTTAGATTTTTTTGCAGGAAGAGGTCTCCAAGCAGAAAAACAGCAAGTGTAAATTGGCCAGCAGCATGCTGGGGAGGGAGAGATTGGCAGCCCTGAACAGATGAGCAAGGAAGAAAGGAGATTAGGGGGCCCCTGGATGACAAGGGAGAAAGCATCTGAGAAGAGCAAGAAGAAGGAAAATAATCAAATTGATTGGAGGGGACAAAGTTTGGAGTGCCCAGATAGAGGCAGGGTGGAGCGGGACCCATCATGCTTGTGGAGGGGCGATAAGAGCTGGTCAGATTGTGGCTGTTGCCAGCCAAAGAAGCATATTGTACTAGTAACCACCCACTGAACAAAGCAAGAGGATGACTTTTCAGAGGGAACTGGCTCTATTTGTATATCCATTCCGTTTTCTTTTCTCCCTGTGCATATCTTGCTAACTTTTAAACACAGCTTTTGTGCTCCTCTCTACCCAGATCAACCTCAGCATGGAAAACCAATGTGAACCCCAGGACAATGAAAGGCCATTTATTATGCCTCTGCCCTTGACACGGCTTCAGTACCTAGAAGAAAGATGCCTCACACAGCTGGGATCCACATGGCAGTATTCAATAATGATACAGAAAATATACCAAATACACACAAAACCCTGATGCTAGGGTTTCTGCCAGGTAGATAAAAAGGGCAGGTATGAAATACTGACATACTGAATTGGTCCAATTTCAAAATGATAAGCAGGAAGGAGACACCTGAGAGAAGATATCAGAGATACCCAATAAACCATATTTGTATGGCACTGTGGCTAAGGTAATAAATATGGCTATATATGGTCAGTATCTTATGTGTGTATGCCTGCAAAAATAAATACATGCATATATGTGAATGTGCCCTAAATATGAGACATTTCTCCAATTCACCAGACCCACTTCTGCTGGCACTTACTGTGAAAACAGCCTCCATCCTACAAGAGACTCCATACATCTCTTCCTTATAGATCCTTGTCCTGAAGCCACATTTGCCCAGAATGGTTTTTGCTTTGTGTGTGTCCCATACGAAGAAGGTTACCCTGACCCACGCCGTGCAGGCATGGGGCTGCACAGAGATGCTGGATTCAAAGCAGGCACAGGCATGCTGCCGAACTCTTTGGCCAAGTGAACAACTGCTTTGAAAGAGCTCTGTGAGCCAGGCTCCTCTTTGTTCCACTCAGCCTCCCATTGCTGCTGCCTCACATGATTATTCTCTGGCCAGGACACAAAGTGCTTGGAGAGACAGTGTTTGTCTTTCAGAAGGAAACTTAATGTAAGTGGGGCTTTGGGGTTGCAAATATAAAATAATTTGCAGAAGCCTTTGGCATCTGCCAGAAATAATATTTACATACATATACAGGAACGTGCAGGAGTAGGGGGCGATTGCCTTGCTGCTCCATGGTCCCTGGAGATCCCCATTGTTGCCAGAAAAATAAATTTTCACCCCCTTAAGGTGACAGCTGAGTTGGTGTGTAACCCCTCCTTGCTGTGCTGGCAGCCCAGTTCCCTGCCACGAGGAGAACAGCAGAGCACAGGGACAGATTTTCAGGTGGTGAAAATAGCCAGACCTTCCTTCTAGCCAACATACTTCCACTTGCTTCCGCCAGCAGATAGCTTGCTCCTGTATTCCTGTATCAGGAGCCAAATCACTTCCTTCTTGGGCCAGCAAAGAAGCACAAGGACATTGATGCTCAGTCTGCCAAAGGCAGACTTTGGGAATAGCCTTCATACCAGCCCAACAACTAACCCAAAAATATCAGTTTCCTTCTTGGAGGAGCAATACCCTGCCTTACAACCAGGAGGAAGCATAATCCATTTCATCATTTGTAGGATTTCATAGCTCTTAGAAGGACTATACCTTGGGATCTCTGCCTTTGTTTCTTTCTTTTCACAAACACAGTGCCAGCATATTAGCATAAAAGTTGCGCCAGTGCTACTTTTAGGGGTAGATGGACTTGCTCTCATTCTGTGTGTAAGGAGCTGATGGGTTAAAATCAGATTTCATATTTCATATAATAAAGGACGAAGGCAAAGAGGAGCTACTGCAAACATGAAAAACACTGTGTCTGGAGACAATGGTAATCAAAGGAAATTGTAAAAAAGCCTCAACAAATTTTCAAGTAAGCCACTTCCCTTCAAGGAAAGAGCATCAGGAGTAGGAGGCAGAAAGATGCCTACACCACGTCTAGATGGCCTCAGGAACTTTTCTGGGAAGCACAGGTGGCACTCAGAGGACAGGATTTGTGGGGGCTACTGAGGGAGCTCCCCAGCCTCCCACTCTTCCCTCTCTGAAAGCCTCTGAGCAAATCCTTCCCCATCCCCAGTTGTCCTGGGAGATGCACAACATCCCTTTGCCACAACACAGGCACAAACATGCCAAGCAGATGATCCACCATAGGTCTCCCCGAGAGCTGGTATGGCTTTTGGGGAGAAGCTTCTTCCTCCTCAGTGAGGGCTGGGGAGCAGCTCCTCTGAGCACCATGCAAAGGCCTCGGAGTCTGTGATTCTCTCCCCCTCTCATGAGTTATCAAGCTACAACCAGAAAATATAGGGCTCAGTGAACACTTGGACTCCTAGAAATTACACACCAGAGATGTTCATGAGTAGAAGGGTATTCCCCAGTTGGCAATGTCACCAAAATCACTTGGGGGCAATCGTTTGAAGCGTGCACCAACCAGCATAAACAGCTGAAGGTACTGTGTTGCTAGGTGCGGTAGGTGTTTTGTCACAGCATAGACCCTGCACATTGCTGAGCACTTAAAGCCCAGCCATAAAAACACACTTTCTGTGATCAATTTGGGCAAGAGAAGCTGGGGTATGCAGAAAGGCTACCATTCCTATTTCATATGGGAACTCTGAATAGAAACAGCTAATTAAAGAGAATGCTGCTCTGCAAGATGTCATGGTTTTCACTGTGCTGATTTCCCACTGCCTGTTGTACTTCCTAGTTTATAGCTTGGGGGATCAGCTCATTCACATCAGATGCTTTTTACAAGACTGATTTTTAAGGTGTTTGTTTAAAAAAGGGTTGCTTTCTACCTCTTGAATTATGCAATCCTTTACTTGCAAAATTTTTTGTACTCTAGGCTGTGGACCTACCATGTCATGTCAATGACTTGTATAAAGTCATCCCTGGGTTATTTCCCCACATGTACCCTGAAGCCTCTTGCCATTGCTTTGTTTCCACCTCCTCACCACAGGGTGGTCAGCAATGTAAGGTTAAACAAACACAGAGCTTTATTAAACATGGGTGAACATCGAAAAAAAAAAAAAAAAGAATGTGCTAGGACTGGAAGGAGGTAAAGCAAAGGACAGTGCCATATCGAACGTGCCACTTGCCTTGCACCTTCCATTTCCAGAGCCATGCAAGTAGCTGGGGTGATAGTGTTATCTGCTGACTGCACTGCTGATCAGGGCAGCCTCTCCCCACCCAGCTTGCCCTGTGCACTAATGCAGAGGAAAGACAGGAAATCTTTCCACCCTAGAGCTCAAGAAACCACCAGCAGCCTCATCCCCTTTTCTACCTGCAGGTTCTGCTACCTTGCAAAGGAAAGTGAAAGCTCAGGGGCCAAGGCCCTCATCAATATTTGCAAATTATGCCAAAACTGGGAATGAACCATGATCGTCTGTATTAGTAAAGTGCTCAAGAATTTCACAGCCCACGCAAATTACTGCTGTCCCAGCCATTCCCAGGCAGAGTCCAGAGTCAAGGACTTAATCTGAGCTGGCCCTCAGCAGGGAGCCACCCTCTCCCAGAGCATCTCCCTAGCACAGATACAAGCTTTTGTGTGCCGGCTGCTCTCTGTGCCTGGGAATGTCCCCAGGTACAATTAATTGACAAATACACAAGTAGTTGATAACAATTCATGGTTGCTCAAATGCCTGCTATCTTTATTGACCAAGATATGTGCTTCTCTCATCAGACAGCCAATGTCACTTTGGCAGAGACAAACTCAACCACAAACCTCCAGTGGCTCTCTAGAAAGTTGATGGTAAGCACTGGAAAATTATGCTTTACCAGCTACCATTTTATTGCAAAATAACTCTCTGCCTGTAAAATGCAACTAGGACTCAACAATAAATTCCATATTTAAGTCAGAGGGCAAAGCTTGTGTCCTTGAAGAGATAGAGGCTTGCTCATCCCTGGTGAATACCTCATTAACTTCCATTGGCATTTCATTGCACATTTCCTACTCTGTTTTACTGAACTTCCACCTTATCCTAACTGGAAGATTCACTAATTTCCGCCCAAATATATTCTAAATTTGCCAGAGAATTTAATTGACCCTTCATCCCCCATTTGTGATCACTGCTATTTTCTCACTTCTTACTGCAGCTTTGGGTCAGAACAAGATTTCCACCTGATCAGAAAGCACTTTCCCTCCGCACTTAGACATGCACCCATAAGTGGGGAATCCATAGCAGCCACCTAAAATGTCCATACAGAAAGCTATGAGTTTAAAACAACACATATGGAAAAACAACAAACTGTAATTGCAAATATACCACTTGAATGCATAAATATTTTGCATAAATTAATACTGAATGCATAAGAAGATATACAGATTGTGGACATTTCTTTAGAAGCTGGTTTTAAAAGCATCCAGCCCAAATTCATCCTGTTTCTGTGCCTTCTTGGAGACTACAAAAGTATCAAAACAGTAGCAGCCCTCTGAGGTGGAAAGACACCTTCTGCTCCAAAAGGACTGAGATACAAAATAAAGACCTCTGTGTAGAGAAGTTCTGGAATTTCAAGTGCCTTATGTCAGTCTGTGCAGCAGAGAAACTGTTCCTACGCAAGGTCCTGTGCCTGGGTCGTGGCAATCCCAGACACACCCACAGTTTGGGCAGAGAAGTGGTTGAGAAAAGCCATAGAGAGAAAGACTTGGAGGTGATAGTGGATGAAAAATTCAACAAGAGCTAGCAAAGTGTACTTGCAGCCCAGAAAGCAAAAGATATCCTGGGCTGCATCCAAAGCAGTGTGGCCAGCAGGTCGAAGGAGGTGATTCTCCCCCTGTACTCTGCACTGGTGAGACCTTACTTGGAGTGCTGCATCCAGCTCTGGTGACCCCAGCATAAGAAAGACACAGAGCTGTTGGAGAAACTCTGAGAAGGCCACAAAGTTGATAGGAGGACAGGACCACCTTGCCTAGGAAGACAGGCTAAGAATGTTGGGGCTGTTCATCATGGAAAAGAGAAGGTTCTGAAGAGACCTCTTAGCAGCCTTCCAGCATTTGAAGTGGGCTACAGGGAAGCCAGAGAGAGACTCTTCCTCAGAAACTGCAGTGAAAGGACAAGAAATAATGGGTACAAATCAAAAGAGGGGTAATTCAGGTTAGATATTAGGAGGAAATCCTTTACTGTGAGGGTGATTAAACACTAAAACAGGTTGCCCAGGGAGTTTAAGGATGCCTCAGCCCTGGAGTTTGAGACCAGGTTAGGTAAGGCCTTGAGCAACTTGGTTTACTGGGAGGTATCCCTGCACATGTCAGGAGGAGTAGGACTAATTAATGTTTAAGGTCTACTCCAACCCCTTAACAATCCATGAATCTACATATAATTTTAATTTTGTTGGGAATTGCTTTAAAATTTTTTCAGTTCTGTCTTCCAAAGCACTAGTTGTCCATCATCTACAAGCTGAGTAACACCAACCACATACAAAAGCACAGGCAATATATTGGCCAAACATGAACTGAATTTCTCATGGAGCATTTATGTAGCATCTGCCACTCAGACAGACTCACAGAACAAAAAAAAAAAAACAAACCAAAATCCAAGCACAATGACCACTGCCTCCTTATTGATTATTGTTAACTAAATAAGTAGGGATACGAATGACTGGATAATTGGATACAACAGGGTAGGGACCAGGTAGCAGATACCTGATATTGGTGCTAAAAACATCTGAGGGCACCTCCAGGATTGCTGTTCCAAAAACAGCACCCAAACTTGTAATGTTAGGCCTCTTCCCATTCCTAGCATGTACATTCAGGTCATAAAACCCAGGAGTAAGAATCACAATATGCATATTCAACTTTCTCCATGTGGCAAAATGTAAGGCAGCTTGCAGAAGAAAAGCTTTTGAGTGTTCCTTTTCTTTAAATACATACAAAATTTGCAACATTAATGGTCTCATAGGATGAGAACAAATTTCACTCATATAAAGTCTTAAAATTATCCAGAGACACAAGCGCCATATTGCTAGCATACATCAAGCTCAGAACAAAATTTTATTTAAAAATACACTTTATTTACAAGACATTCAAACTTAATTTTGATAAAAATATAGCTGTACCTAAAACCTTAAGTCAATTCTCACTAATGGTTAATAAAACCACAGTGAGATTCAGCAATTATGGAAACTACATTTTGGCACATTAAATCACATAAGAAACAGAAAAACTGGAGGAAACTTTTAAGCAACACAGCTCCATAAATGTAACAATCTTACACAGTAACATCCTGACATCAAGGTATCACTGTTCAAATAAAGTATTTAACGTAGAAAGTGCTTCCACTGTACAGCAGAGTAAGTAGTAGAACTTACAGGAATGTTTTTAGCTTTTGAATTGTCTTTTACCAAGCTTTCCCCCAAGATGTTAATGAATGACCAATGAACCCTCCTGATTTCATTATACCTTCCCAAGTTTTGAAATCCACTTTTCTTAAGGACTTGATTCAGGTAGAGTGGTTATAAAGAATTTAATTATACCTAAACATATTTGTTCATATCTCAGGATGATTACTTAGATAACACTTCTACACAGACCCCAGGACATGAAATAGTCCTCAGAATAGATCACATCAAGCCACCCAAAGAACTTGGGTAGTGAACTTCAGTTTGGGAAAAATTCAGGTGCTGGCATGTTCCCTTCAAGGTTCAGAATAAAAGGGAGTATTCAGGACAGTAAGCATTATAATCAGGAATTGGAGAGGGAAATAATAGGAACAAATAAAGAGGGTCAAAAACTGGCTTGCAATGGTAAGGTGTGACACATGGCAGAACCAGAAAGTGGGTGTATTTTAATAGAATGGAGTGCAAAAATTAAACCAGTGCATAAAAAGGTACTTCTAAACTATTATTGGTAGAACACCATGACCAGGCTATCAAAATCAACTTGCTTTTATTGAAGAGACAACGAGAAAAAACATTAAGAAGGAAAACACACACTTGCATTTTGAGTCAAGGTAAGTATTGTAAAGACAAGGGAAAGGAAGTCAACAGAAAACCAACAAAACAAAGACAATACTCCTGAAAATAGTAGCAGTTTTCTTTATAATGAAGAGTAAAGGCAACATTTGCATTTAGAGGGTTTCAGAAGAAGAAAAAAATTTAAAAACAAATTGGCAGTATTGGCATGTATGAAAAGGTGACAAAGAATTGATTCCCTTTAAGAAAAGGCACACGACTGATGAAGGCCAGTAAATTTCTTTTGCTTTCAGTGTTATTCCAGGTTTCACTTTTACTGCAAAATGATCTGGCAAGCCTAGCAAAGATTTTGTCATCATCCTACTAGGTCACATGACTGGCTATGGATCACATCCACAGGAGCTGGACAACCAGTTGAAGGTCACACATAATTTAAGCAGATTTCCTTTGCCACCAGCAGTAATGGACAGAAGGGACAATCATTGCAAGAGAACCCAAAAACCAAGAGAGACAACCAAAGGGCAGGGCTTGGAGAGGACAGAGCAGCACAATCAATCTGCATTTGTCAGGGAGGGAAACAAAGTAACTCAGCTGAAGAGGCCAGAACAGAGAGTTGATAATAGTGCAATAGACTACAAAACTGAATTTAGAACAAGCGCCCATGGGTCTGGGCTAACATGGGATTATACTGTATCTCAAAATGAGGGAAGCCTGGTTCAACAGAATTAGAAGAGATATTCCAAGAACTGAAGGGAAAGAGGCCAATATAAAATATACACAGATTGGAATGAAGTCTCCCACAGAAGCAGAGAGGGGACACACCGTACAGGAGAAAAATATTTTGTTACTCAAAGGAAGGCAAAGATGCTGGTCAGAAACTTTAGTTGAATACCCTCAAAGTGTCAATACAAAAAAAAAAAAAAAAACCACCAAAAAAAACCCAAAAAACCCCAGCAACAAAAAAAAAAAAACAAAAAAACCACCAAGGTTTATCTCATAAATAACATAGCACTGTTGGTTTTACTTGCTTAAGTAATAAAGCAAATTTAAAATCTGTCATTATTATCTGTCAAAATCTATGAAGATTTCTATAATCCCTGGTATTTTCCCATTTATTCACAGGCAGCAGTTACAGTACATTCAACCAGACAAGAGAAAATAAAGTTTAAGAATGTTATTTCATTGTATTTTCAGGTTATAACACTTTCAATTTTTTTAAAAAATACACAGCCACGGTTTTAACACCGGAAGAATAAAAATTGTCCATTTTGACAAATGCCCCAACCTCACACCACTAGTTTTCTTTAATCCTAGAGTAAATAGTGCCATTCCAGCATTCAACCATTTAATAAAATGTGTGTATATATATATACATATATATAAAATTACCTGACTTAAGATACAAATAATTATGTATAATTATGAAAAGACTCTGTTGTTATTTTGGAAGATTTCTATTCCAGTTCTCAAAAACATGATAAATATATTTGCTATTTACATCTAAGCATCATCATAGATGAAACTAAAGAGGGGAAAAAAAAAAAATAGAAAAAATGGCTGTCTTACTTCCTGGAACATGCTTTTAAAAGACAGAGCAACTCTTGCAAGGTTTCCTGATTTACATTAACTTCTGCAATAATTGCCAAGCAAGATCCTCCTGCTGCAAACAGAATCAAAGAGGCTGGAGGATCAAGCTCTTAATTATATTAACAAATAGTTAATTTTTATGATACAAACTTACAATGAAATGGTATAAATTATCTTAATTCATCCAAAATCTATTTAAAAGGGGTAATTATAATTCTGGAAATGTTCTATTTAGGCTGAAATCACTGCCTCAGTAAATACTATATTCCAAGCAGTAAAATATCCCGCTGAGTGTTTTAATATTCATTGAATTACTGCAATCATCTTTATTAATAAGGAGTTGACTGCTTTTAAGTCATCCTTACAAGGAGGAGGTCCTGGTATTTTCCCAGCCCAGGCTGGAAATCAATTTGCCTTTTCTATTAAGGTTTCACTGAGGTAAAGGCACCATGATTTTACAAATGTGTCCCTGTGAGTAAATGGATTAAATAGCCTGTCCAGGCCACACAGGACATTGAAAGGCTGCTTTTGCCAGCAAAATATATTTGGAATCTTCTAGATCTGATCTGCATACCCACTAGACTCAGTGTGGATTGAGTAGTGGGTTTCCCCTGTGGAACACACCTGACTGAAATCCAGCACTGCTAACAGGGCACATCACCTTGTTTTCCTTAGAGCACCCCTGCATACCTTCAGAAAGAGCAAGCAGCAAAAAGATTGTGAGCTGCTTCACTAAATACACTTTGAGATGCACCTTTGGGCAGGGGGGAGGGCCAGGGCAGAGGGTAGGGTTCAAGGCATCAAGACTTTTAAAACCAGCCAACAAAAAATGATTGAGACTAAACCAGGAAAAAAATCCTGGTTTAATTTTTTAAAGCTCCCCTTCAGTGATAATACTGCATACAAGACTTGAAAGGTGCCTCCTTAATGAATACAATATTAAATTATGCCTTAATAATAGAATTGCAGAATTTCAACTGTTCGTAATAAACACATTAGCTTATTTATTCAGCATGAATAATGACAGACTCAGTTTTAAAGATAATGCAATCATCTTGCACAATGATGAAATAAGACTGTGGCTCTTGGAACCCATGTTGTCAGGGGAAGAATAATAAGAATTTTAAAAGACTGAGTTATACAATCACAACAGTGTAAAAAAGAAAAGTTAATTGGATGACTGCCTGCATTTCCATTTGCTAGAATCAGTACAGACATTAGTAGGTACTTATTTGTTTTCATGACAAGCAGTCTATTCCTTAGCACACATCTGTGATTAGGTTGGGACTCCAGTATTACCTGTAGAGAAGCAAGACCAGCTTCTGCTCTGTTCTTAAATACAGGAGTCAATCAAGAAAATAACACAAGTCAAAATTCCTGAGTGCTTACCCTTGGACACTCTTAATTTCATTCACAAATTCCACTGGCCAGAATTGTTACTGTTAAAAATGAACTGTCCATGCAAAAATGGGGTTTAAGGATCAGTAAAGCATCTCTACTGAAGTGCTTTATAAATATACAGTACTTCAGCCCAGCACAATCATTAACTGGCCACAGGGCTTTCAAGGAACAGCTCACTCCAGCATGAAAGGCCAGAGGTTCTTTCCCAGTGCTACTGGCCATGAACTGCAAACATCAGTGCAGACAGAGAGCAATACACCCCATCCACTCTAACAGTAGGAATTCAGCCTTAGTTTGGTAAGGAACTGGGTGAGGCTGCATCGCAGAAATCGCGCGAATGCAACTGCCTTGGTGGAAATCTTAATCCTTATTTAAGGTACAAGGGGTGTTTAGGTGTATTTTGGTTTACAGCTAAAGCACAGAAATCTTTTTGCCTCACCAGCTTCAGCTACAACCACCGATGCCCCCCTTCCCAGCCAGGATTTGTTTGCTCCATGAGAACATGACACAGAGCAGTGCGAATTGCCTAAAATCGTGTACTACCCGACTGCGATTTGTCATCGGACATGTCACAGTTTTTCACATTTTTCACACTCTCCTCTACCACTGGGTCCTCCATAAGGATTTCAATGTCACTTTTCCTGGAACCATCGTCTTTGTGCTGTGCAGAAAGGGAGCTTTCACTTTTCTCCACGTAGCCATTCGTTTCAGCCCGGGGGGGCTCCCTCTGGCTGCAGCACAGGTGAGGGTCACAGGCTTTTGAGATGCAGGGCGAGTTGCACAGGAGATGTGAGCTCTTGTGGTCAGCATACTCGGGCTGGATGGTCACAGAATGGACTCCTGCCTCGTGGAAAACCTTCCGTATTTTGTAATCAGCATCTTGGTAGTCAGAAGGGGCTTGGCACTTGATATGAAGAGTGGCAATGTTCTTCCCACTTGCAAGCTCCCAGACATGCACCTCATGGAGGCTGCTGACCCCTGGTACACGAGCTATTCTGTCAGCTGGAAGAGGCAAGGGAAAGGTGTTAGGGGCTTCCGGGCGCTGGCTAATTATCAGCTGTCTCACTAAGCACCCTACCCAAAAGCAGCAGTGGTAAAACTATCATTTTAGAAGATGTATACTTGATACAATGTGTCTACTCCCAGCTGCCTTCAGTTCAGCCTCCAGGTGATTAACCCATCCTCCCTCAGGCTTCCTAATGGTAATTTACCAGCTGTTCACAGAGAAAATACTACAGCATCACTTCCTCCATCAAGACCCCACATCTTCTGGTTTCTTTAAGCCCTGAGCATGAGGGAATACCAGTGTACTCCACAATTAACCAGTGTGAACAGCACCTAAGAGCTACAAAGTTAACCAACATTAATGGAAATTTCTAAGATGTTTTGGAAGCTTTTTGCAAGCAGCCACTGCAAGGCTATAAAAGATTGTAGCTCCAAGTTGTTTCTTTCATAAATAACCCACACAAAGCATTAACAGCTCAAGACCTGGTACGTCTGATGTATTGTTGGAGTACCACATTCTCAAAATGCATGCTTTAACTAATCCAGAGAGATTTGAGTCATGTTGCTAGGACACAGGCATGTGACTATTTCTCAGTGTTCTTGAGAATTTAGAGCTATTATAAGTAAATAATCCAAACATGTCATTCCACAAATAACATATGCATTGAAATACACCATTAAAATTAACAGCATTTCAGCAACAAATTTGACTTACTCAATAGTTGCATATTAACACCTTTGGGGACCATCTGCAACAAAATAGTTGAGGTCTCCTTTATAAGTGGGAATGCAGAAGACAAGATGATGAACACCATAGCTATTGTCAGGCTTGGATCAATGTAGCACTGCCAATTACACGGAGCATTTCCCAGAGGACGCACATAGAAGATCGTAGCAGTAACTACCACAACCACAGATCCAAGTGCATCTCCCATAACATGCAAAAGAACACCTGAAACAAATGACACAATTTCCATTAGTGAGGTGGGTTTGATGTTTTTTGCTCTGTTTTGGGTTTTTTTCTAGGGGAGGCATAATGTTGTGTTTTTCAAGTATGTTCCACTTGAAATGAAGAATGCAATATTCCAGCCATTAATATCACAAACAAAGTATTCAGTAACAGCTTTTGGAATAAACAGCAAGGGAAATACTGACTCTGAAGCACTGCTGTTTGAGTGGGATGCATTATTAAGCATGTAGGGTATGCTAGTGACTGCTGTCCAACTGCAATGCCATGGTAACACAAAATGTGCTTGCTTAAATGCATGAAGATTATTAACAGATCCTGGCATGTTAAATCTAAATTAAAAAATGATGACTAAATCTATCCATTCTACCCTGGAAGTTGAGAGCTGCAGACCACCCCCAGTAACAGTTGCCTTCCCCCACCAGTTTCTGTGACACTGCTGAGATCTGAAAAATTGCCCAAGTGAAATCTAAGCTGGCTCCAAATACCCTCAGACTCCAATGTTTCAATCAAACTTGATTACCAGTCAAATTAAACCTTGTTCCATCAATACTACTAGCCTTCAGACCTGCCAAAAATCAAAATCTGGTTCTAGAGTCAGTCACATGGTTTAGTGCCTGGACTACTCAGAGAAAGGCTGGGTACCTCTTTTTACATCTTATAGAGATGGTTTTATACAAAAGGCAAAAAACAAGCTCTTACAGTAACATATTTAGCTACTCCTTAAACTATGATGACCAAAGCAGTCTTCCTGCTATAGTCTTACAATAATCCAAGCAGTGCCTTTTTCTTCTTCTTACTACTTTACATAAACTTCCCTTTTCCCATCACTGCTCAAACATACTCCAGTTTTGTTAGTTTTTACTGTTCAGACTCAGATTTTATTCCAACCCATGCCTGAATTCAGAACATCTCTCTCTATATGAAGTGAATTTCTTGTTCAATACTTTTTGTTTTGGGGCTGTGAGAGAAGAATGAACCATCTCTTTTTAACAACCCTATCACATACGCTTTCAAGTGAGAAGCTGTAAAAGATTCCCCCAAAACTCATAAAAACACAGCTAAGAGTTTGGATGATGCTGTATACTGGATTAGCCCCAGAACTCTGCCCATGCTGCTGTTTCTTGCCAGCTCTGTACACATACCTTGATCTGTGTGAGAAATAAAGGCCACAACCTCTGGAGTTCCTCCAAATCCCTTGGGTCAGATAAGAAAGTACAAGCTCCTGGTGAGTCCAGCTCTTTCTGCTGGAGTCAGGCATGTTCTGCCCCATTTGGCAGACTACCACGGGGTTTTACTCCTCCTAACAGTGTTGCAGTGTTTCCTTTTCATTAACAAATAGTCCTGATTCAGCATGGGCTATCAGCTGTTGCACTAACAAGAGGAACAGGCAGGATGCAGTTGCATTGCCCAGGCAACTAACAAGAGAGCACAGCTTATAAAGAACAGGAAAATGTTTCTGAAAGCCTTCTTTAGAGTTAAGAAAAAACTAACTATGTCAGAATTTTGATGAATTAGTAATTGAGAATATAGAATTTGGAAAAATATTTATTTTACATTCTTAACATCATTAATACATATATCCTGGTAATGCATCATAGAATTAGAGTCAGGCAGAAATGTATCCATTTCCCTATCAAATCCCAAAAACTATGATTATAAACTGGAATGAAAAATGAATTTTTTCTAAATTAAGTCAATATGGTAAGACCATAGGTAGCAGTTTCCAACAGCTTGCATTCTAAAGTCTAACTGAACTACTCTGCATATGCTTAAGAAGTAAAAAGAATAATTTCACAATACAATAATGAATCCTGCCAGGCAGAATTTATGGATTCCTGTTCCTACCAGTTATAAAATCAAGGAAGCTTTTCCTCTGCCAATCCGTTTTGTCCAGCCATGTTTTTGGAGGCTCCAGTTCCACAAAAAAAAAAAAACAAAACACAAACCAAAACAACCCCTAGTGACTATGAAGTAAGTACAGCTTGTAACTAACTTAAAAGGAAAAGTATGTATTGAATCAGAATTTCAAAGACACATATGTTTATGACTACAGACTCAAGGAATACTTATAAAGACAATAAAAACAGATTTTGCAAAGGTGATGTACTAAAGTAACACTTAAAAATTTCTTTTTAAGTATCAAAGATGACACATATCTTAAAATACCTGTCACAATTCTTTATCCTTCAGACATTTTTGAAAGCTTCCAGCATTTTTATCCCTAAGCACTATAGTTCAGGCAAGCAAGGCTTTCTCTAAAGTAGTAGGTTCCTTACTCTTCTCTCCTCCATCCCTGAATGTGAAAGTTTGCTTATCTTGCTCCAATAACTTTGCCAGTATAATGCCATAATATCCAGCGACACCAGCTTCTAGACATTCAAGCAAGTGTTGTGGCTCTAGCCCATGGTTTGATCTCCCAAAGCATCTTCCCTTACAGATACATTTGTGTAGCTCTGCAAACACTTTTGAAAGATGGACACACACCATAAAACCCCAGCCCTGACCAAGACATTTACCTCTCAAGCTGAATTCATGCAAAGCAAACTCACACAACCTTTAGGGAATATCAGCTGCTGATCAGTGACGGTAAGAAACCTGAAACTACTGTTCTGATTGAGGTTTCCAACAGTCCTTTCCTTGGGGACAAACTCTGTATTTCATATCTTCAAAGACATTTGCTTTTGGCTCAGAGTAGGTACATAAATGTGCATGCATAGAAACACCTACACAGACAAGGAGAGATACTTGGCTAATTTATTCCTAGGAGTAGCTTTATGTTTCACTCCACAGATTCCCAGAGGCCTGCCAAACTACAGTGTGGGAAGGGCCAATCCTCTCACACACTCTCACAGGGATGGGTTCACACCTGCAAAAACACCATGCTGAAGCACCAGTTTCAGAATCTTTTTCCTTATGCTGACAACAGAAAGTTATCAACCTTGAGATTTAGAAGGATTTCTGTTTACTGCCTAAAAGCATTTTAAGGTTGAAAACTGCTCAACTACTGCATCAGTGACACTCAAAGATGCACCTCATATCTACCTGTGTTACCTTCCTGTAAAGCCTCTCATGACTTAGCCTAGTGCAACAGGGTTTGTGTCCTTTCCAAATGTTCAGCTGCACTCTTCTAAGAGTAAAATTCAAAATGTGAGCACACTCAAAGCTGAATCAGCATGACAGTATCTTGCCTTGTGCTATTCCATACAATCAAAACCTTTCTGCTAGGGATAACTGGGTCCAATTACGTAGAAGAGTCCTGGGCTCCTCCTCCCTTTCTTATCGATATTTGTGGGTGTGTTTTTAAATCTGAAATGGAAACCACAAATTGTTTGAAATTAATTTAACATTAGCAATATACACCTGTGCCATACCTCTGATGTTCAAGGCTTCAGACTTTTTCTCTTTTTTCTTCTCAGGCCCCACTTCAGGGCTCTTTTGGTCGTTTGGTGAATCACCTGCATTCAAAGAAGAAACGCTGTGTTGTGTATAAGTTCTACAAACAGAAAAAACATCGACCTTCTCAAAACCAACTTACTTCAAAGATGACAAGAAGAACAAAACCAAACCAAAACATTTCCCATGCAGCCACCTGGGGAACGCCTCCTTCCCCCATCCCGAGGGTACACCCAGCAGCCCGGGGTAAAGTACAAGGTGAAAGAGGCGGCGGGTGCCTGCGTGAGCTCAGTGAAACCCCCGGGGCCCACTGGTGGCCTTGGGGCTCTGAGAGGGCCCAAAGGATTGGGCCAACAGCTCGGCGGGTCCCGAGGGAAAACGAGAGGGAGAGAGGGCATGGCGAAGGGTGCGGGGCGGCTGAGAGGGATGCTGAAGGGAGGGAGGGGTGGGGAGAAATGCGGGACACGAGGGGAAGGCAGCCGAAGTGCAGCCGAAAGGCACCTGCTTCATCCTCCTGGCCGTTCGGGGTGCCAGCGGGCGCGTCCCGCAGCGCGGCGGCCGCGGGCGGAGCGGGGGACGGGCGGCGGCAGCGGCAGCAGGCGCCCCAGTCCTGGAAGACGAGGAGCCCCACGACGTTGACGGCGAGGCCGAGGGTGCCGACGATGAGCACCAGCTGGGCGTCGTCTATGGGCTCGGGCCGGGCGAGGCGGAGGACGGAGTCCACGAGGATGGTGAAGCAGAGGGCGGTGAGGAAGACGGCGTTGCTGAGCGCTCCCACCGCCTCGGCGCGGCTGTAGCCGTAGGTGGCGCGGGGACCGCGGCGGCTGCGGCGGGCGATGCGCCCGGTGGAGAGCCCCACGCAGAGGGAGATGAGGTCCGAGAGCATGTTGAAGGAGTCGGACACCAGCGCGATGGAGTTGCCCAGGTATCCGGACACCAGCTCGGCCACGAAGAAGCCGGCGGTGAGCACCAGCATGAAGATGAGGCGGCACGTCTTGCCCGAGTACCGCCCCATGGCGGCCGTGCGCTGCCGGCCGGTAACGCTCCGCCGCCCGCAATAAGAGCGGCCCGCCCGGCCCGGCCCGGCCCGCACCGCCCCGGGCACCGCCACGGCGAGCCGCACCAACACAAGCCAGCCCGGAATAAAGAGGAGATAGGTGGGCCGCGGGGAGGCGGAGGGGAAGGGCCCCCGCGGGCAGGCAGAGATACCCAAGGCTGTCCTGCCTGGGCTCCTGCCCCCCCGAGACGGTGAAGTTACAGCGACGGAGCCAATAATCACGGACCTTTGGTGCTTTTATTGGGGACGAAAGTGCCAAACCAAAGGACAGAGTGCCATCTACTGAGCCAGCTCATTTCCAGCCAGCAGCCTTTAAAAAGGTGTGTCAAAAAGCCAGGCGAATCCTGGGCTGCATCCAAAGCCGCTTGGCCAGGAGGTTGAAGGTGATTCTCCTGTGCTCTGCTCTGCTGAGAGCCCACCTGCAGTGCTGCACCCAGGCCTGGTGACCTCAACAAAAAAAGGACACGGAGCTGCTGGAGCAAGTCCAGAGGAGGCCACAAAGGGGCTGAGGCACCTCACCTGTGAAGACAGGCTGAGAATGCTGGGGCTGTTCATTGCAGAGGAGGTTGTGGAGAGACTTCACAGCAGCCTCCCAGTAACTGAAGTGGAGCTACAGGGAAGGTAGAGAGGAACCCTTCATCAGGAATGGTAGTTCTAGAGCAAGGAGTAATGGTTACAAATTAAAGAGGCAAATTTAGGGGGGTAAGATACTGGCACAAGTTGCCCAGGGAGACTGTGGATGCCCCAGGCCTGTCAGTGTTCAAGGCCAGGCTGGATGGGGCTTTGGCCAACCTGGTCCATTGAGACCCCCATGGGCAGGGGATTGGAACTTTGATCTTTAAGGTCCATTCCAACCCTTAACGTTTTATGACTCTATGAAAATAGTACCTTAGCGTTCACAAATCTATCACTAACCTGCAAGAAAAATAATTGCATGCACTTTTTAACCTACAGGATAGTCTACAAGAATCATGATGAGGTAGTAAACCTCCATCTTTTATTTGTAGATGTTTTGTTGCTGTTGTTCTTATGACAGTTAGTGCAAAAATAACAACCCTGCTCACAAATGGAAGAAGGACAGATCTGGACTACTAATACATAATTTCAAATTAAAAAACTAAAGGAGCTGCTGTGAAATCAAGTAATCCTCAACTACAGGGTTCTCAGTATCAGAACTGGGCCCAAAAATAATAAATAAAATATGTAAGACCTAGAGAACATGATGTCCTTGAAATGTTATCCTGTGACAGTTTGGAGCGTTTCAGCTATACCAGAGGCAGACCAGTGCTGAGGTACCACTTCAGCAGCTACAGTTCACACTGAAGTGCCACATCACACGTTTCATCACACTTGACAAAGCACTCATTGCTGTCAGGTTTAAAACCAGCATTTATCTTGTCCCACGTACCTAAGGCAGTGTTCTCTACAACCAGAAATTCCTTTAGAACCTCAGGAATTTCCTCTTTGTTCTAACTCTGAAGCAATTGCATTGTCACTGCTGTTGATTGAGTTGAGCCCTTGCTTGAATACATCTTTTAAATGAGGCCTCTCCATTTCACCTAATTCTGTGCACAGAACCCAAGAGATGTATTAACCTCTGGAGTGGACTTGGGCAGCCTTTCAGGGGATAGTCTCCCCTGCAAAGAATTATCACACAACTCCCAGTTAAGCAGAGATTCTCATATTCAATATCCTGCAATACGCAAATTAACAAATGCATAAAAATAAATCTATTGAAATGAACCTTACCATAAAAATAAACACAATTGTCGGAGAGGATAGAATAAATTACATCAACACACAATTCAGCTCCAGAATTACAACTACCGACATAAGATAGGAGATGTTTAATGGCTGTTCCAAATCAAAAGCACATAGGTAGAACAATAAGAAGAAAAATCTGAGTTATAGGAAGTTAAATAGATATACATTTTGAACAGACTACATCTTCTTTACTATATAATTAAGGATAGAAAACTCTGCCTCTGGCACTTCACTTACAATAAAAAAAAAAAAAAAAGCTCTCTGAAGCCCAGCTAACTGCACCTTCATAGAACTGAAAGGAATTTCCAGTGGCTTTAATTTTAGGAAGACATAGTACAAGTATCTGAAACATCATTAATCCTCCTGAAAAAAATATACATCAATCTTTTTTGAAAAAAAAAAGGAAGTTTCATAGCCCTGAACTCACTTCAAAATATAAAAATATCACAGTTATCTTGAAGAAATAGTGTTAAAAATATTGTTTTCAGCAAATAAGGCTCTGACTAAGTCCTCTGACATGGAGCACAATTACACCTGACTCTCTGAAGGTGTCAGAAGCTCAATGTGTTCAGAGCCTCAGCTCTGACACTGGATCTGCTGATCCACTGATTATTCCTTCTGTCAAGCTCACACATCTCCATCTGCTTGTCACGGCACAGCCACACACTGACACGGGAGCAGAGCGGTGTCTGCTGGGTCAGACCACAGATCCATGTCTGGACTGTTTCCAGTTCTCATCTACACCTTTGGGACATGAGGGAACCAAACCTGCACAGTCTTCAAAAGGCAGGGCAGATACAGAGGAACAGGAGATACACAGATACACTAGCACAGAGGAACAGCGAAAGTCCTGATGTCTCCTTTGCCTGTGTGGTCTCACATTTGATTCACTTTTCTGTTCTGAACATTCAGCACACATTTTTATGGAACTAATCACTCACTCCTGCTTTCTGCTTTCTCATCTTCTGTCACAATTTAAACCCATCTGGCAACTCTGCCTGCCACTCAGCAGCTTGGTCTCCCCCACCCCAGGGGGATGGGGAGAAGAATCAGGAAAAAAAAAATTAAAAAACCTTATGGGTTGAGATAAGAACAGTTCAATATTCTAAACAAAGTAAAAACAAATTCAGAAAAACAAAACCAAACCAAAAATAAGCCAAAGAAACAAGTGATGCACAAACAGTTGCTCACCATCCTGTCCATCCTCTGACCTCATTATGACATCCTCATCAGCTGTGATCAATGACTTCTGACCAACTTCTCTCAACTTATGTTCTGAGAATGACTCTGTAGTATGGAATACCCCTTTGACCAATTCAGGTCCTGCCTGTTCTGGCTGTGCTCCTTCTCAGCTTCTTGGGCAGCTCCTCGCTGGCAGAGCATGGAAAACTAAAATTCTTTGACTTAGAGTAAGCGCCACTCATCAACAACAAAAACACCAGAGTGCTAGCAATTCTTTTCTTATGCTGAATCCAAAATACAGTGCTATACCAGTTTCTATGAAGAAAATTAACTATCCCAGCGAAAACCAGGACATCTTCTGACCAGGTCTTCATCTGTGCAAGGACTTTTGCACTATGGCTGCTTAAAATCCTCCTCAAAATCCAAGCTTTTGCTCTTCTCATTATGCATTCCTGCCTGTCTTCATTCAGGTGCCACAATCGTTTCAAAACAAATGACACCTAAAACTGCCAGGTGAGTAAAGTTACCCTAATCATTCTTATTCCATAAGTTGTTGCTTTCAATAACAATAACAATTAATTCAGGTGAATATCCAGAATAAAGTGTGTGTTATCCCTGCAGTTCTTTTGCACCTTGACCTCCTTCCACACAGTCCAAAAGAAAGCCGTGATCATGAACATAAGAGGCACTGACCCCATTACCAGTGTTTTCACTCAGGCTCTTCCCACTTTCTGGCACTTCCATTCTACAAGCACCAATCCCCCTGCGGTATCAGAACATTTGGTCTCAAACCCTTTCAGAAAGGAACCTTGTGTATGATTTCTCTGCAGTGTGCTTGGCATCGCCTGTGTTTCACACTGACTGGACATTCAACAGTAGAATGTTATGATTTCACTTGCTCATCCAGTCCTGAGATGGCCTGAACAAGCTACATATTATTAAACAAAGAAGAGGCTTAAATATCCCAGGCTCTCCATTTCTGACTATGCTGAGTTGGAGCATGTTCTTAGGAGGTACAGAAAAGGTTGTCCAGCACCTCAGTTTTCTGAATTTGCCAACTTTACTTTCAGCTACAATGCTCTAGAAAAACAGCAGTTTCCTCATCCTAACCAGGAACAGAAATTAGAAAAATTCTTCAGAAGTACTAAAATTATTACAAACAAGAAAACTTTCCTCCTGAACCCCAAAGATGCAAAGCTATAAGCTTCAAGATCTCTGTGTACCAAGCTTTCAAAGTACTCAACATAGCAATTTTTAACACTTAGCCATGGGCAGCCAAGAGGCTGTCCCCACTTGTGGCCATAAGGGGATGCTTAGGTAAGAGTAAAGCAGGGTAAGTATATATTATACTCTCCCTTAATATTCTTTTATTCTTCAAGAATTTTCAGCCCAAGTGAGTTTCTGAACTAGATATCTGTATCTAGTAGCCCTCAATGGATTTTTCTTTCATGTCCTAGTCCAGCCTCTCGCTCAGCAATGCAGACTTCAACATTGGAAAAAAGCTCCACACATCACCTCTTATGGTGTGAAGAAACATAGGATAATCAGTTTGGAACCTTCCTGCCACAGGAAGAGACATGGGCAGGTTGCTCAAAGCCCCATCCAACCTGGCCAGGAGCACTTCCAAGGATGGGGCATCCACAGCTTCTCTGGGTAATGTATTCCAGTGCCTCACCACCCTCAGAGTAAAGAATTCCTTCCTAATATCTAATCTAAACCTACCCTCTGCCAGTCTGAAGCCATTCCCCCTTGTCCTGACTTGCAAAAAGTCCATCTCCTGCTCTCTTGTGGGCTCCTTTAGATAATAGAAGGTGTTTTAAGGTCTCCCCAGAGCCTTCCCTTCTCCAGGCTGAACAACCTCAATTCTCTCAGCCCATTGCCTTTCTTATCCTTGTTTTGAATCTGAATCCTAGTTTCACTTAACTTGTTCTTGTTTCAGAAGACAGGACAAATGTTCAATGGTTACTGACTTGCCCTGTGCCACTCTTGGTTTTGCAGATTTTTGCTACATCCTCCTTATTAATTTTCAAGGTGGTAGGTAAAAATGTACTTCATTCCTTCCAGAGAAGCCATCACCAGACTTTGAAAGTAGGGTATCTCTGTAATTATGAAATATGACAACAATAACAGCAGTAATGGTGGGAATTTTCTTCTACTGCTGAATGAAAATAAGGTCACTCATAGTCTCGTGCTTCTGTAGAATATGGATAGCAAAAGAATCATGAAAATAAGGAAGTATTAGCATTAACGTTAAGAGAGATCTCTTTCCATTCTGCTTATCAAAGTCCTCTCAGACTTAACTTTTCAACCCATCATAAAAATTATTTACAAAAGACATTTCAGGAATTACCTGGAAGAAACTAGAGAATAAAAGAAGCCAATGCCCAGACACTGCTCTACAAATTGAAGGAGTTATGCTTCTTTAAGCCGGTGGGGAGGAAAATATCACATTTGTACTAAAAAGCTGAGGCTGATCCTGGGCACATGACATTTAAAGGCAGCATCCCTAGCCTGAAACGCAATAGGTGGACTTTAAATTTCATTCCAAGAAGACCTGGTGACAGCCTTGACTGTGAAGCTTATCAAGTTTGTTTCTCTAAATTAGGAATTATTGACAAAATTAATAGCAAATCTAAATGGAAACCATGTGGTTGGCTTCTGCCACAGATAAATTCAGCCACAAAATGAAGAACAAATAAACACCTGACAACAGACTAAGTTGTAGAAGGTAGTTTGTTTTTCATTTCTTGCTCATTTTATTTGTGTCTCCCTCTCACACCTGGAAGAGGAAGATGGAGTTTCTTGGCATAGACTGAAAGGTGGAATGGCTGGGAAGTCACTAGGTCTGCATCAATCCAGGGAGCAGAAGCCTAGACTGGCAAGACTTCAGTAGTGTGGGGAAAAGTTTTATCAGTGTCCTTGGCAGAATACAGAGGTGAATATTCCTGGTTTTTTAATCACAGCTGTGACTCTTCATGACAGTCCTGAAACTGTCGGGAGAAACCCTGTACTGGTGTTTGGCCTGAGGATGTATTTTTCACACTGTCCAACATTTCACTCGAATATACTGGTGGGTCAATCTGAAATGAGACTTTGGGATTATTTAATTCCTAGGCTGGAATATCTCTGTTATATTTTTTCTTATTTTAAGATGGTTGTTCAGTGTTTTTAGTTAAATATCACCATTCTCTGCACTTAATACCCAGCATAAAATCTTTTTGCTTACTTTAGGACATATCCAGTAAGTCTCTGCTCTATCACCTCGATAAAGTTTCCCAAAACATTTCAAATACTTCACTTGTTTAAAAAGTGTAGTTCTGTTACGTTTCTCATATAAATGTACATGTGTGTATATTTATATCTACAGATGACCTTTTCCAGGTAGCATGGCACATTGCAGGAACATGATGATGAGAAAACCACTCATCACTGTAAATTGCATTGAGTCCTACTGCAAAAGCTTCATTTTCTGTATCAGCAGCATTTATAGACTGAAACTGATACCAGACTTATGCCTGTGTCAGACTGTCTACAGAATGTCCAAATAAAGCAATTGCCGTTAATGTATAAAACATGTCAGCCTTCAAAACTCTATTGTATTGAAACAGTTTATGACTTTGAACTCAGTCATCTTGGAGTCCTTTTATTTCCTTACAGCTCACCCCAGATATATCACTCCTGTGATGTAACTCAGAGTCTGTCCATGCCCTTACTAAGAAATTGGTTCAAGGTTGAGAGTGAATGTAGGCACCCAAAGTTCAGCAGCACTAGCACTGTTGGAATCTAGGTTCAGAGAGTTTAATATCACCTTTATGGTGTTGCATAAAACATCCAGGTATGCTTTGCTTGCTTTAACCAAAGCCTTCACTTTTTCATTTTACACTTCCCATTCTGGACACAACATAGCCCTAGAATATTTTATTTTACTCACTTTGATGCGTGTTTTTCTCATTGACAACTAATCCTCAGATTCTCTTCTTAGAGAACCCAAAGAGTACCCAAAATTCTGAAGGAAATTTAGTGAAGAACATTGCTATATAAACTTTCACAGTGTCTTGCCTTTTCTTTTTGAAAAGACTTTGTTTTGGAGCTCCACTGAATATAAGTTAACACAAATCTGGTTACCTTTGCAGTGGCCGCTCAGAAAAGCTTTGGAAAATTTTGGTGAGCACTATTTGCCACACTATTAAACTAAAGAAGATCTTCAGATAAATATGTGTCCAGTCTTAGGCATTTGATAAACACTTAAAAATATTTTGAGAGTGTCCTTTGGCCTTTTTATTCCATTTGAGAGGACTACATCCAGCAAAGCCATAAAATCTAAATATTTTGTTACAGTAGGCTCTGTTTACCTGCATGCCAACACATTAACACCTCTGGGATTTATGGAAATAAATGCATAAAGAATACATTCCTTCATTTATGCATAACATAAATTTAGGAGCTGGATGTCACAGTGCACTACAGAGACAACATAAATCCTGTGGAAGAGAATGCACTGTGTGACAGAACTGTCTTCTGGCAAATTCTGGTGCTGTGCATTCTGCAATCATCTGTATGAATGCAGCCAGGGGATGGATTGGCATGAAGGGTTTCCTGAAGGGTTTCAGGGAAAAATAAAATCAACCTCATGAAAATACACTCAAAAGAGAGGAAGCACAGAATGATGTTGATCTTGAGGAAAGGATTTTAGGCTTTTCAAGTGTGAAAAGCAAAGCCAAAGAACAAAGAGGTTTGTTGTTACAGGTGCTGCTTCTAATTCCTTTGAAGGTGTCTGAGTCACCATCACCTGGCAAAGCCTGTCACACTTTCAGCAGTGCATTTGAGAAAGAAAGTTATTCCAAAGAGGGAGCCTACTTTGCTCTATTAAATGGGGTTAAATTAAGTCATCATGAAATTCTTCAGACTGACAACCTAAGAAACTGAAATCCTTTGACCTGGAAATTTAATTCCCAGGCCATTTTTGCCACCTGCAGTATGCATTTTTTCAGCCATTGAATCAGAGAGCACAGCTACAAGTACAATTGTTTTTTGATACCTGCACATTTTAGCTTCCCTCCACTGGGAAGGTCTGTGACATCAAGATACAAATTAAGGAGCTATTTATTCACTTATTTTGTTCTATGAATGTTCTCATTTCCCCTGTGATCAGCATGTTTGCACCAACAGATGTGAATATTTAGTTCAGCAACAAAACCTTCCCAAATCACCCAGCCAGTAAAGGTGAGTGCCCCTCTTCATTCACACGTCTGTCCCCAAATCTTTCCTACGTACAAAGCCTGGAAAAAAGATTTACCTCACAGCAAACCTCAGAATAAACAATCTCACTCTGCATAGGTCTGGAAAGAGAAAAGAAGGGATATTTTCAATTTATGTGACTGCTAGCTTACTTTCCAGCTCTTATCTGAGAGGCAGGCTGCTGGTGCACACTGAAAGAGGAAAATCAAGATCCAGCAGTGATGCCACACCAAAAGCTCACACACCTGCTAAATTGCACAAATAGGGACATTAAAAGCAAAAGGCACTTGGCTGCTAACACAGAATGTGTTTTATTTAATGGGCTATGCAAAGGCCATGGGGTCTCTCATGAGAAGATGAGAGTTGTTTCTCCCAGTCTGAGACATTTTGTGAGTGGCTCAGTGTCAGGTGGGTTAGGCTGGGTGACAACTTTATTTCCTACTTCCCTCCCCACCTCCCTGTACAGATCACAAGACAACAGAACGAATGTTTTCTCCAGGTTAAGCCTTTATTCATTTTCTCAAGACAAACAAGAGAGAATTACTATGATCAGACTAATATGGTGTTTTTCAAACTGTGATTCCTATAACAATTTAAAACTGTGTATAAATGAGTAGAAGAGACAATTGCACTGACCTAGATAGACTAATTGTGTCTCTGTGTGCAGTAAAACAGGCTTCTGTATTTTTATGACTGATTGTAAGATGTATGGCCAGTATTAAAATTGTCTGGTATTTATTATGAGAGCGTGATGGGTTTTTATTTTCATCTGTTTATTACTCAGTCATGTTCTTCATCTTTGTGCCAGAACTTTCTGCATAAGATACAAGACCTCAAAAGTGTCAGAAAACCCTAGCTGAAGGTGCTGTTGGTTGTCCAACAGCAACAGCAAGAAAAGTCTTCTGTGAATTTCAGTTTCTGGGAAAAGATTTAATATTTCTGTTTTAACAAGTATTTCCTGGATTTTAAGCCAAAGCACCAATTAGTCCATGATGCCCTTTGCCATGGGTGGTCCAGCTGGCTCAAGCTCCCCTACACAGCACTTCCTTTAGAGGCTATAGAAATACTTTTATACCTGTAGTAGCTGGTCTGGGCCAGCATCAAAAGAAAGAACAGGGGCACAGGGGAAGGTCGTCCCTGTTCTCTTGCTGACCTCTACTCTTAGTCCTGACTTCGTATGGGGAACTGCACTTGTCTGAATCAAGTGCAAGGATGGACCTAGAGGACAGAGAGACCTTAATTCAACCTGGTGGGAAGAGAGAGGTGTTTACAGCTGGGTAGCTGTAATTTGAACAACTGAGAAAGAGAGAGAGGCAAAGGGGAATGGCTGCAGCAGAAGACTTAGGGGGTAGGACACAGAGCAGAAGGGTAACAAAAAACAGAAAAATGAAGGGTGAGGAATTAAAGAGGTAGGGGTGAGAAGCAAAACAAACCTAGAAAATGTGAGAAGGAGGAATATGGATCTGTCTGGGTAAGGAAGGATGGTAACTTGGAAAAAATAAATTTATACTTGCTCAATAAGAATATTCACAGGAAGATGAGCACTTGGGCAGTGGATGTTGCAATGAGTTAAATGGGGGGTACAGCTGTAGAGAAAGGGAAATCACAGAGAGCTGAATTGGTACCTGTAAACAACACCTCCCTCAGAGTCCACTGGGCTCATTACAGACACATCTCACTCTGCCCCTGCTGTCAGCAGCATCCAGGAAACCCACCAGCTAATTTTTCCATCCCTGATGGTAGGCCTTGCAACAGAGGAATGAGATCGAATGAGGAATGAGCAGCAGAGCTGCTGCCTGTGGTGATGAATTGTGGCACTAATCCACACAGAAGAATTTGCTTCAGTGGATTCAGATGCTCCCATTGCCCTCAGCACACACAGTTCAGCATTAGAGCACTAGAGCATGGACCTGCTCTCCTCAATTTTTGCTTTGCTTTTTTCAAAGTGGTGCAAACAAAAGAGAAGAGGGTGGTTTAAATTCATTCCCTACCTGGGGAACAGAGATGTGAAGGCAATTGTCCCCTTTCTCTAGAAAGCTTAAGAGGTAGAGAGCTACTCTACAAACCTTTACCTTCCAGCAAACCATCACTGGTGTCAGGAACCTGCCCAGGTGTCTCCAAAGGTGCTGCCTGTGGACAGCTGGAGAGCACCAGCACCATGTCCATCTGCTAGTGGTGCTGACACACTGAAAAGTTCACCTTACCTCCCAGCTCCAGAAAGAGCATATTTTCCTCACATGCAAGATGACAAGAGGCAGAGAGATGGAATCCCTCTTTTTTCGTGGTTTTTAATATATCCTTAAAATATACATAAAACATACAAGTATACTTTTCAGACTACAGCTATCTGTTCTTTCTTTTGAAAGAAATGTAATAAAAATCCCACTCATGTTGAATATAGAGAGGATTAGAGGAAATAAATGTGAAATTTTACCCAAGTGGGAATTGCAAAATTAAGTCCAGAAGAAAAGAACATTCCCTCTACTGTATAAAAGAGCATTATCTTGCCTGCAGGCACTACTGGAAGCAGAGAAGTTTCACTGTACCAGAAACAGAGAGGCAAAACCACCACCAAATCTACACACTACATTTATGGGATAGTACAAAATTCACCCCTGGCTCATACAACTTAAATTCAGTTGAAAACAAAGCTGAGTTGCCAGGTCTTTGGACATGAGTCTATTGGAGGGAGAGGAATGGCTGTGTTGTCCCAGAAAGTCATTAGGTGCAGGATCCTGGAAATTGTCAGATCATCATTTAGCTACACAATTGTCATTAATTTTAGTTAATTCCTTTGTAAGTGCTGATGCGTTCCTCCCCCCTGACTTCACTCGGAAACACAATTTCAGAAGCTGCCTCCCGAGAAGTCATCATAAATAGAGACTTTGTCAGAAGTTGCTGACAGTTCCCAGCACAAAAGCCAATCAAATCCCCCAGAAAATTACATATCACCAGAAATTTAGACTAAGAGCAGCTTCAGTTTTAAACAGGGAGGCATATAAACAAGCAGGCACCAAAATCAGTTATGCATCTGGCTTTAATGTTAAACTGCAACAACGTTAAAGCTTCAATATGACCTGGAGATACCTTTAATAATGAACAGAAATATTTTCCAATTTAAAAGTCCATCAGAAAATACATTGAACACTATAACAGAAACTAGCAAAACTTTAATTTTTAGTTCCAAAGCCCTGTCCAGCCTGAAAGTCAAACACCAGACTTACGTCCCCTAGAGCAGTACGTAACAGCAGCTGCTTTTTCAGACAGGCTCTCAGCTTCCCCCCCCAGCACATTCAGTTAACACTTTGCAAATATCTGGCTCCTATCTCAACTGAAATGTTTCTAGTTTTAAGAAATGCATTTGTATGTGTGTATAAAAACATTCAGAGAGAGAAAAAGGCTTCACATGTATCTTACATCAAATGAAGAGAGTTTCTCCAGGAATAAAAAAATCAGTCCCCATCTCTCCTCCCAAATGTAGAAATTTTAAAATACTATGCTAAGAAAAATAAAGTGAAAAGTAAAAACTCTATGCACTGAAGAGAACCTCCTGCAGAATGTTTCTGTGGTCAAGTATGCCCGTTTCTCCTCTGCATGCTCTCCCAGGCACGAGTTAACAAACATTAAAGAATCCTTGGCACTGTAGTCACAGGTTTTTTCAGTCAAATATTTTCACAACATATTCCCAAATCAAGAAAGGGTGAGACTCTCCTTTTGCCCTTACCAATTCTTTTGTCTCCTGCAAACAGTGAAGATAACCTGCTCTAAAGATAACCATGTCTCTGATAAAAATTACAGCAGAATTACTGTAATTACAGCAGAATTACTCAAATATTGAGAGGTGGAGATTGGGGATGACTGGTATTTCAGCATTAGGTATTTCGTAGCAAGTATCTCCTTAGGATGGTAGCACACTTAGTCCTGTTTTTGGCCAGCCAGTGGATTAGGGAGGAAATTTCCCTTGCATATCACTGTGTGCTTTTGGAAAGACAACACTTAAAATGCTTGGCAGTTACTTACTGATAAGCATCTGTGGCCATAGCTGGAAACATGCACGGGCTCAGGCATAAAATCCATCACCCTTGCTGACAAAAGAGTGAAGAAAACTACATTTCCTTGCCCATGCCAGAGAAGCAGTAAGAAGTCTCTATAACCAAGCAGAGGTGCAGAGGGGCAGAGCAGCCACATGAGGTTATTTACCTGTTTCGGTGTCTCTGGGGGATGCATGGCAATAGCAGCACTCCATGAAGATAACGTAGTTCAACAGGTTGAAGAACAGACCTGCAACCCCAATAATGAGGACGAGCAGCGCTTTCTCAGTCTTCTGAGGGTTGATGAACCTCTTGACGGCCTCCACGAAGATGCTGAACATCAGCGCGGTGGCAAAGACAGAGTTGCCGAAAGCCCCCAGCACGTCTGCCCGGCTGAAGCCGAAGGTGCTGGCCTTGTGCCACCTGACGCGGCTGAACCGGACTCCGAACAGCCCGATGATCATGGACACCAGGTGGGAGAGGACGGCGAAGGCGTCTGAGGCCAAGGAGAGAGAATTGCCCACGTAGGCAACCGAGATCTCAACGGCGAAAATGGCGAGGCTCAGCACACACATGAGGACGAGGCGGCTGCTGCGGCCCGAGTAGCGGCCCATTCCTGCGGCTCCCTGCTCCTCGCTCCCGGGATCTGCGGAGACAGAGGAGCAGCTCCCTGCCCGCGATCCTGCCCTTCAGCTGTCACTGCTGCTCACATGTGGGAGCCACTTTTATAGGAAGCAGTAAAACAATAAATCAGTTTAAAGGGCAGTTGAGCGAGATTTGTCATGTGAAGACACTGTGAGGGCTCCAGTCCTGCAGGTGTCCCACCCTCAGGAGGCATTTTTTCCCACAAAACACGCAGAAATAAACTGAGGAAGGCTACTGGGAGCAGCAGCACTTGCTACTCTACTCAGTGTCCTAAAAAACTGAATAAAGCCCAGACAGGAGAGCGTAAAAAGGTTGCTCAGAATTTTAAGTGATTAGAAAAGACCTCTCTTTTGCAAAAAGCTCTCCTCTCATGCCTGTTCCTGCCATTTGTTGCCAGTAATTATAATACTGAAAAAAATCTTATTATATACTTGTGGAAAAAGACATTTGAAATCCATGGGTGGACGTGATTTTTAAGAGCACAATCAACATGTAATGCTTGAAAGAGTCACTGAAGATGTTAGAAAAATCTTCAAAGATAATTGAATTGATCTTCCATTTTAACAACTTCAAAACAACTGTACAACAACTTCTTGTAATTTTGGCACATTTTAACTCTGCTCATGGAAATGGAGAAAATTTGGAGGCCATTTTCTAAACAAACTGCCAGTAGACATGGAAGCTGAGGCTTAACAATAAACCCAAAGTACATTGTTTTCTTTGAAAACCCTGTCTCAAAATCTCAAAGTAATTCTTATATGCTTGCACATAAAAGTCAGAGTTGAGGAGAGCACAACAGGAAGTTCAAGCTGCTGAAGTCCTAGCTTGTACTTTGTGCCATTTCTGGAAAATGGATCCTGAAGCAGTAACATTTTTTGTCACTCCTTGCAGCACCTGTTGAGCTCTGAGTGTCCCCATAGTTAACACAAACTCACAAAATACCGCTAATGGCACAGCAGGCAGCACGGGTGTCTTCCTGGAAAAATTGATGATCCAGCTTTTTATTTAAAGTGCCCATCTGTGTACATAGATGCACACAGTTAGTTATGAGATAGGACAGAAGGAAATTACATGAATTACATGCAATACAGCAATGGAGAGATAAGATAATATTGATAACCCGAGCTGACCAATTGTCCCTGCTGGCCTTAGGCTTCCCAAGGTGAATTAACTTTAGGTTAAAAACAAACACTGGCCCAAACTTTTCATCTGGATTTTTGCTCACAGGGTTTCAACAGCCAAAATATTTATGTTTAAAGTCCTGTTTGCTAGAAGCCTTGCCTGCCAACATACGTAATCTTTAACATTTGGTCATTTGCCTACCTACACACTACAGCTGCAACTCAAGGGCTCCTCTCCTCCTGCCATTTTAACAACACCATTTAACCTGGAAGGGTGGATTGCTTGAACTAATTACAACACTGAAAACATTTCTATCCCAGCTATTTCTACAGTGCTTTTTTTCTTTCCTGTATTTAAGTGATGTTGAACTACTTATTTTATTACCTGAACTACGGAGCATGAAAGATGAGAATTATTTTTCAAGTTATTCTCCTTTCAGTGGCTACAAACCAAGGTCAAACTTCAGCGGTCTCAAAAGCCCTGCCTTACACAAGGTTGTGATTACCAAAACAATGGTAGATAAATGAAGCACTCCCTTTGCAGCAGAGCTAAAATGTTCACCTGTGCTCTATTTCCAATAAGGAGCTGCTAGCATGATGTTAAGGCACTTCCATTATACCCCCTTTTATACAATTTAACCCAAATCTATACAAGAACTAAAGAACACCAGGAAGTTTGCAATGTATTATTCCCATTCATACACCTATTTTTCTAACAGACAGAATCTACTCAGGGTCTGTAAGTTTTTTTCTATATTGCTTCACAGATAGCTCAGATTGTGCTTTTGGCAAAAGGATGACATGGATGCTGTCTCTCCCAGGCAAACATTAGCCTCTCTGTGGAAGATCATCACAGGGAAATCTGCATGTGAGGTATCAATATTTCAGACCCTTCAAGCCTTATTATGACCAGGAAGAAATATGATCAGGAAGAGATAAAAAAAAAGAAAAAATACGGCTGGCCTTCTGTGAAATCTGTTTTCAAAAAAACCCATTTACAGGCTCAGAGCAACTCATTTCTAAGAAGTGTGTCAACATGTTTACTCGAGGATTTGATCCAGTCAACTGGTTGAAGGTTGGCTGTTTGTTCAAACCGATAAGGTCAGAGGCTGCATTTAGTTTTGCCTTTCCTTTGTTCTGAGTTACTAACAGCTTCCACATCTTATTTTTAAAATATGGGTGTTGTAAAGCATTTCAGTGGGAGCTGAGAGTGCTCATCTATTCTTAAAAATCTTTGGTTTGCTCTGCCAGAAAATCTGGGCACACTTCTGCCTCTTATACCTGAGGACATTGAAGCTGCTGGTTGCTGCTTTTCCCCTTCCCCAGCACCAGAGAGGTGCCATGGCCAATCCCTCTCCAGACTACTCTTAGTCACCCACCATTTCAGGCAGTGAAAACACCACTCTGCTGTTATTGCTCACCCTCCTTCTCAAAGTAAAAACCCAGCCAGCAACAGAAGCAGCACACCAGAACAGAGACCTTAGGGCTGCTTGTCTGGTTTGTCAGCTGAATCCAAAGATAAATTCATGCACAGACACATCCTTCCCTAAATCCTTTGCTCATTACAGCACCTGAGAAAATACCTAAACAAATGCAAGATAGATGATTTTAAAATACATTTGAAGCAATCCCTTCAGGACTAACCATAATCTAAAGAATATTACAGAGAATTTCCAAGTTTCAAGTATTCTGAGCATGCTGATCTGAAATATTTAATAATTTTTGCACTTTTCTGTAGAAAAACTGGGGTCTCATCACAAGGGAGATGATCCTAAACTGGACAGGCCAGATTCAAATTTTAATATTAAAAATTTTGACTAGGAAGGCTGACCATAGGAATCTGAGGAAAAGCAAACATTCTGCATGCCTTTGAAAAGCAGAGATCTGGCAATAGCACTCTAAGTCTTCTGCATACTTAAGACTATGGCTGCTATATAAAACTGGATTTTTGGGAACAGGCAGACATGTAGTGTTGGCCCAGGAAAAGTTTGGAGAGGATCTTACTGGTCCAACTTTTTAATTGCTAAGTTTTTACTATACTCTTTTCAGGGAAAGGTGTTCATGCAGACAGCCTTCAAACATACAGGAGGAAAAAAATAAATAAATCAAGTGTATGTCATCTAACCACTGCTTTGTGCCAGGGCCACCTCTTTATTTTTTAAAGCCAATCTTGCACTCAGAGTGGAAGTAATGTTATTTTTAAAATGATTTCACAACTCCGTAACATCCATCCTCCTCTGCTAGAGCAACACTTGGTAAGTGTAGGAAAAGCAAAAAAGGTTTTATGGAACTTGCTGTAGATATAACCAGAGGCTAAAATCTCTAGCACTGAGCTTAACTCTCTTCAGATTGCCTTTGCATTACTCATTGCAATATCACTGCCAGACAGCCATAAAGGCCAGTTTGCAAAATATGGAAAACAGAACTTGGCAAAATATCTGCAAAAAATGACCACCACCTGCACCTTGGTACAATGTAGCATTTAATCTTTCAAACTTGCTTTACAGGGGGGTGAAAATCTGGGAAGTGATTCCTTCCCTCTACCTCTGCTCCATGAGACTGGAGTGCTGTGTCCAGCTCTGGGGCCATCAACTTAAGAACAATGTAGAGCTATTGGAATGAGTCCAGAGAAGGGTGATAACGAGGCTCAGGGGGCTGCAGCACCTCTCCTGTGCAGACAGGCTGAGAGCTGGGGTTGCTCAGCCTGGAGTAGAGAAGGCTTCAGGGAGACCTTGGAGCACCTTCCAGTACCTAAAGGAGCCTACAAGAAACCTTAGAGGGACTTACAAGGGCAGGCAGTGATAGAAGGGGGAATGGCTTCAGAGTGGCAGGTTCAGGTGAGATCTCATGAGGAAGCCCTTGATTGTGAGTGTGGTGAGGCACTGGAACAGATTGTCCAGGGAAGTTGTGGATCCTCCAGGCCACGAAGTGTTTGAGGACAGGTTGGATGGGGATCTGAGCAACCTGGTGTAGTGGAAGGTGTCCCTGTCTTGGCAGGGGAGTTGGAACAAGATGATCTTTAAGGTCTCTTCCAACCCTTCCAAGCTATTTATGGTTTTATGTTTTTATGAAAATATTCCTTGAAAGACTGGGCTTCAGAGGGAAGTTTTCTAAAGGTAGTAATTGCTATGCCTACAGGTTACCAGCAAGTTTCTACTGAAAAACTTGAAGGCAAAATTAAAAGCAGATGTTTTATCTATAAAGTATATGTGAGCACACTAAAGTGTACTGTAGTTTTTATGACATTGTCTCAAACTTTTCAGGCATTTTCTCAATGTATAAGGAAATACATGCACCAAATCAGAAAAAAAAGACATAAGCAAAGGATACCTATTCCTCCCTACTGAGCAATACGGAAAAAAACTCACCACAGCATGTTACAGCTCACAATACATCTTTATTATTGGAGATGTTTACAGAAAAGTCTGTGAATTACTGCTAGCCTAAGACTGACCATTGGGGAGCCAGGTTATGGTTTATGGCTTTGTCTTTGAATTATTTAAAAAGGTCACAAAACTGATTGAAATTTAAGGGGCTATTTCAGTCTTATTAAAAAAAGTTCAATTCACAGATAAAGGAGAAGGTTCTTTCACTAGTGATTTAGTAACTACGACCAAAGAGGGTGTAGAACTTGGCAGGGTTTTTTCCGCACACACATCTTGCTCCGGGCTGGAGTTCACGGAGAGGCTGGAAAGGTATGCAGAGGCTTTTTGCTCCCATGGATGGGGCACCAGGCTCAAGATCTTGATCCCTGAAATAAAAGGATATAAATAAATAAATATATTCACAAATAAATATTTCTATTAAAAAATAAAAGCACGATAAAGTGTAGTACACATGAAATTTCAAAACAGCATTAATTACTCTGAAAGTTCCAGAGCTAAGGGAAGTAAATACATTGAATTATATAGGAGAGCAAGAGTCTGTAAGTAAGTGTTATACCCAAAGGCACATTGCATTCCTGTTCTATATTCAAAACATTTTGATTTTGATCTTGTTAAATACTCTCCAGTTCAGTTATATTTTACCTGGCAGTGGTCTTCTTGATCCAATCTTCACACTCAATTTCCCCACAGAAAGGGATTTGTACAATCTGAAGGGAGGGGAGGAGGGGAGAGAGAAAAACCCAACAGTTACACACCTAAAAAAAATCATCTTTGTCTTTGGAAGTTTCCTAAACCTTCAGATCTCATATACAGATCTCAAATTGGGAAAAATTCCAATTGTTACAATTGAATTTCAATAGCTCGTTTTCATCAGACAAATACATAAGCACAGTCATTCCTCCACAGTGCAGTATGGAAAATCCTACACAAACCCAAAGCACCATTTAAATTATTTTTTTAAACCAAATACAACTTTCTTCCGTGTGAAGTATAAACACTGTTTTCTCATTAAATATCCTGTTCTTCAGGAAAAGTTTAAAATTTCCAAACTACTGAGCAAATGCTCGCCTTACACACTGCAAGGCAGTGCCTTAATTAAGTTCCCATTTTAATTTCACTACTATGAATTTTCATTTTTTCTTAGCATACATTATTTTAAGAAAACAGAACTGCCAACAGCACATTTTTTGGGGGTGTGGGGGTGGGTATGCAGCCTTCTGCTATTTTCTTAACTTAACTGAGGAAAATTGAGAGAACAAGGCTGAAAAGATAATGTCACACACTCCTCTCTGTACTACTCTTAGCTATTGCAGCAGATCTCTTGCCCCTAGTTTTATATTTAATTTTACTGACTTTTTTTTTGTTTGTTTTTTAATGGAGTTCCACAAAGAAAATCCAGTTTGATACCAAGAGGTAGCATTACTGTTAGAAAGACACCCCCTACACACATTAGAACACTCATGAAATGCTGATAGCTGAGGGCAACCTCACCTACTAAACTCAGCCTTCATTCATTTTAATTCTAACCAAACTGTGAATAAGGTTTACTCTGTGCATCTTTCTTTGACCTAATTTACATTCTTACTGCAAAGTTCTCCATTTTCCATTAACTGGAGCACACCTTTATTAGACTTCACTTCGTAGCTTCACTTTCTTGCAACTGAAAAAAGGAACTATTACCACTCTACTACAGCACTCTTCCATTAATCTTTTGTAAGTGAAACGAAAAACATTCCACATTTTTAAACAGCTAAGAGTCTGCAAAGCCATTAAGGGAAAAACAGCAGAAGGAATCAAACAGGAGCACTTACTTAATCTTAAAAATATTCTTCTTAAACAGTAGTCAGTGCTAGCAGAGTGTAATTTCAAGTAATTTAGAATACATATGCTATAAAATTATGTTAATACAACAAAAATAGGTAAACAGTGAAACAAACACAAAATGGCATATTTTTTTCATTTTTTTTTTCAATTCAGATATGCAGCTCATAATAAATTCATACAACCTAAGTACCAAAACACTGGAAGTATCCAATGTGGAATGTAAAATTACTTGTTCACATTTCCAACCTTAACTACATTTTGATTACACTAGAATTCTAAGCATTATAAAACAGCCTAATTCTCTTTGTCATATCTAGAATCTAGCTGCACACAACAGTGAATGCTGGACATTATTAAATCAGTCCCTCCTCTGAAGTTCATCATTATTCCTTTAAATTTTGTTCTAAATTGAATTTAAGTACAATAGGAATACAAGAAAATAGAATAATGTAAGGTCAAGCCTAACCAGGAATAACTTAAAATTATTTTTGAAGTTTAACAGAGTATTTATAGATTCTTGGCACTTGTACATTTTTTGTCAGGAATCTTGAAATATTCAGAGTGGAACTAATTGGTACACAACCCCCTGGTCTCTCTCTATAAAATACATAAGCCTTACTAACTGATGTTGGGGATCCTGTTTCTTGAACACACTAATCCAAACACATAAACAAGTTCCCAACCTGATCTGTGACAGAATTTCAGGGTTAAAAAATTCTGTCACCATTCTTTGTAAAAGAAACAGCAGCTCAATTCTGTGCTGAAGGCTTAATCTCTCATCTAAACTTCCATGTTTTTTCACAGATGTTGAGATCAGTAGAGCTCACTCATCCACATGATGGGTTATTGTTACTATAAATCCAGGGAGGTTTCTGACTTGCAGTAATTCTTAATGAACCCAATGGCTTCTACTCTGGTCATAAAGGTAAAACTTCCTTGACGTAAATAGCTTGTACTTTAAACTCTTACCTGGACCTTTATATGAGACTTAAGTGTTTTGTCACTGCTTGCATTAGAATAATGACAGTGAGGTTATTGTAACCTGAATTAAATGTTTACATCTCTCTCTTAAAAGCATTTCCTGATAAAACCATTATGTGTAAGGGATAAAAAGGGTGTGAAGCACAAGAATAGAAGTAGTAAATTCCCTCACCTTTCCTGAATCAAGCTCTTTTTGAAAGTCCTCCATATTACTGGCCACCACCATATGACTTTTTAGGTCCTCGGATGCTCTAAGAAAAGGAAAAAAAAATCAGCCAGGGCAGATTTATTCAAATAAACTCACTGGCTCAATGAGCTGAGTTTTCAGAGCCAGTCAAAACAAAACATTACCAAAAGAACTACATATTCATTAGCATCTTCCTAATCAGGTTATGTCCTTCTACCACTGATCCTCATGGAGGTGAAACTTTGATGAATGGCTGAAGGGGTGTTCTCCAGGTTGCTGCACATCTCACCATGTTCGTTCACCCTGTCGTGCTAAACACTGACCCAAAGCAGACAGAAATAAATACTACAGATGTATACTTCTCTTTTTAAATTATCCTCTAAATCTAAATCACAAGATGCTTTTTAACTAAATATTCTGCCTGTAAACAATTTTGATCACCAGAGAAGGAAGTAGAAAAGCTCATCTACCACAGTGCTGTGTCAACACCCTGCTCTTGCTGGACTTACGAGCAACAATCTGCAGTGACCAACCTGTGAGGGATTTTTGGCATTTGTAGTAAGGGCAAAAAACAGTTTCAAAAGTATTTGATTGCTTACAAGAAAACAATCCTATGAAGGTCAATAGGGTCTTAAAATACACTTCTGAACACAGAACTTCAGCTGCTGAAGTTTCTTGGACAGTTTTGTGTCTTTTAAAATTCCGCACCAAAAGCATCTTTCACAAGTGAGTCCTGTACATAGGATCACGGAATTATTTAGGCTGGGAAAGACCTCAAAGACCATTGACTCCATCCACTAAGCCAACACTGCCAGGCCCACCACTAAACCATGTCCATAAGCATATTCATGTTTTCTGAACACTTCCATGGATGGGTATTCCACTACTGTGCTGGGCAGCCTGTTTCAATGCTTGACCACACCTGCAGTGAAGAAATTCTTTCCAATGCTCAATCTAAACTTCCCCTGGCTCAACCTGAGATAATTTCCTTTTATCCTGTCACTTGTTGCATGAGAGAAGAGATCAACTCTCACCTGGCTACAGCCTCCTTTCAGGCAGTTGTAGAGTGATAAGGTCTCCCCTGGGCTTCCTTTTCTCCAGGATAAATATCCCCTGCTCCCTCAGCCACTCCTCACAGGACTTATGTTCTACACCCTTCACCAGCTCTACTGCCCTTCCTTGGGCAGTGTTAAGGTCATTGGGATCTATTTATGATGTGTCTATTTATTGATTAATAATTGATCTATTTATTGATTAATAATACATGTGAACTCACTGAAGTATTTTTTAAAATAAGTTCACAACCTTTTACTTTCCATTTCACAAGAACAGGCAGCTTCTATCACTGTACATGAAGGAGTTTAAGAGGCAGAAAATTACATGACACAAACAGGAAGATAAGCCTAACCTGTCTTTCTCCACAGATAAACCATTCATGTGAGAAGTTCTTCTGACAGGAAAAGGGCCTCTGTGATTAGCAGAGCCATTTACTGTAACTCTCAGTTTACCTGCTGTAAAGGTTTGCATGGATCTCCTCCAAGATCTGCTTAAGTTTCTCTTCTGCTTCATGTTCAGACAATGTCAGCTTCTGCCCTGTGTCTCTTCTAACAGCTACAAACTGTTGGCTCTTCATGTCTCGTGGTCCCACTTCAACCCTGACTGGGACACCCTTAATGAAAAAAAAAATTTAGAAGTTATGATGAACTCAGAAGAGTTCATTCTCTCTCTCTCTCTGGCATTTTGCTTGTTTTCAAGTCCAGTCTTAATATAGATTCACTTTATACACTTAAGTTTCTTGGAACAAAAAAATCACCATATATTCCAAATCTTTTATGCATTTCTGTGTTTCCCATCCACATTCTCTTCACTTGTGCTTTCCACCTTACTTCACTAGCTTGGAGACTGCATCAGTGCCCACATGCAAGTAGTACTGAAGCACCGCTGAAACTGCACTAAGTTATCCCACATACTGCAAATCAGATTTTTTAAGTCTTAACAATTAAGGCTTCTATAGCAATTGTAACATTCTAGTTTGCCAAATAATCTATTTAATTCTGTTTTTACAGAATGTTTTCAATAGCATTCGACAGGTATTGTTTTAAAGTTCTGTTAAATACAATCCTAATATCAAAATTAATTGCATAGGATATTTGACTACAAAGAGCTAATTGCTTTAGCAAAGCTTTTATGCTTTATAAACTTTGGTGATAAGATGTAATTTCTCATCCTCCCCATGAAAAAGATTTTCCATGTTACTGAAAAGAGTCAGTTAAGAGTCTACCATGTAACATATTTTCTCTACATCCTAACATGTATCCCAGAGTGTACACATACACAGGAAATGAAACGAGTGAGTGCAAATACATTTTGGAGGATTGCTTCCCCCCACTCCCAAGGAAATTGCATCAGTAACTTTATAAGCTAAAATCATTCCACAATGTGCAAGAGACAAAATTAAGAGGATTAAAACCTGTATCCAAGCTTTCTATGCATTGTGTACTCTGGAATCTCCTCAAGCTCACAGCTTTCAAATGATTCCCTACACTCCCTCTGCCCCCACTACCTTAATTATGCTAAAAAGGTATAATAATACCTTTTAATAATACAGTAAAATCCACCTGATCAATGAATTATTACTGCTGCAAAGTTACACAAAATGCTATTCAAAACTGTTATTAACAAGCAATTCAAACTGAACATTCTAGTGTATGACCCACAAAACATTGTCTCCATAATAAAAACTTGAGAGTATCCAGTACTTCTAGTTGTAATACTACTAAGTGAAAGAATACCTCATGGTCCCTCAGGAACATTTCCCAAGAAAGCAATGGAACTAATATCAGACAACACAAAAGAAGTACCAGTGACTTCTTTTTTTTTTTAGGAAATAACATCAGAAATCTGCTACGCTGAAAAGTACATAAGGCAAAATATTTTTCAGTTAATTCTTGTACTTCTTATTCCAGCACCTTTGTATTTTTTACCCTATGAAATTCTGTATATACTCAATAAAAGGAGTGTATTGTTCCTGCAATGAGCCTGAAGATGCAGCTTAGGTATTATGCTGGACACATTAGTAGATTTTATGAAAAACATCAAGTTTAGCCCGTGCTGTGTGCCTCCTAGAAAAACCTAATTTTATTTAGGAAATTTTCCAACATGGCTTCATGTCACTAGAGCTCCATTAAAAAAAAAAAAAAAAAAGTTACACATAGGGAAGAAAACTTTGAGACAATGGGAACTTTGAACAATCTGGGTCACTTCTATCATGTTACTTTGAAGATTAACATATTGAAACTGATTTTAAATTCAGACTAAAAATATGATTCTATAGCAACACTCAACAAATCATTCAATTTTTAATTACCATTATTACCATTGTTTCATTCTGCTCACTATTTTTGTTTTATAAAAGCCTCTTACATTAGAGGAAGCAAAACTGTTCCTCTCAAGTGCTATATGAGGGAAACATGGAAATTCTGAAACAATAAAATCACTCCTTTCTTTACTGGCACTGCAGGTTTATCTTCTCTGTTCTGCCGTATGCACAGAAGGGTGTGTTGTGAGTCAGGACACACAGGAGTATTACTACACATTTTTAAAAATGCAAGTAATTTATGCTCCTAATTTAAATTTCTAGTATTATTAAATTATAAGTAGAGCCCTGGAGATTTAAAAATCCCTAATCACATGCAAATCCTAGCTAACAGAACAAGTCTCGGAAAACATCTTTTCTTCATTTATTCACGAAAGCAATCGCTGATTATCAGGCAGCAATTCTTAATTTACAGAGCACATTCACCTTCAGAACACAGGGCACACATAGTATACCTCATATATACCCCTCACCTAGGCTTCAAAAATCCTTCTGGAAAGAAAAGTACCTTAAGTTCCCAGTGGTTGAACTTCCAGCCAGGTGAGTAGTTGTCTCTTAAATCAGCCCGGACACGGATGCTGACAGCAAGCAGCCTGCTACGATACTCATTACATTTCTTCAGCAGAGCCTCTCTGTCCTCTTCAGAAAGGGAGTTTGTGATACCACAGGGAATAATTACAACCTGCAATAGAACAGGACATGTACTTTATGCTGCAAAACATATTACCTTATAGTTATAAAAAACTTAAAACCGATATTGTGGCACTATATTCAGGTAATTTCTTTCATGCTCTCAGAAATGAAGGACACATTTCCCTTCTCATACTAATGACACAGGTAACATTACTTCAAATGGATGAAATACCAAAAGGGTCTTGTCCACCACAAATATCCTAATGATTTGTATTAACTTCACACAGCTACGCTGTAACTAGACAGCTCCATCCTATACTAAGTCTTCCAGCTGCCTGATGTGAAATGCTCATGAATTCCAAGACAAGAAAGGAAACTAAGGCAGCTTAAGGCATTTTTACACACCTGAATACAGGCCACACGAGGTGGGAGTACCAATCCCATGTTATCTCCATGAATCATTGTCATTACACCAATAGTCCGAGTTGTAATGCCCCAGGAATTCTGATAAGCAAACTGTTTTTCTCCTGGCTTCTTGGGATCTTCAAACACAATTTCAAACATCTTTGAGAAATTCTGCCCTAGATGATGTGATGTTGCTCCCTGAAATAGATGCACACAGAAAATTCTATCAAATAGAAAGCTAATTCTATGAAGCATCAGTTTAAATATTCCATCTTGCTACATTCAATGAAAAAGTAATTATTTGAATAGGTAAATACCTGGATAGCTCTTCCACTGGCAGATATAAATGCCTCTAACGTGGTTGTATAATCCCCCCCAGCAAACTTCTCCTTCTCTGTCTTCCTTCCTTTCACAACAGGTATTGCCAAGAGATCTTCATACACCCGAGCATAGAGATCAAGTATCTGCAGGACCTATGATGAACAAACTGCCTTCAGAATTACTCAGTATTTTTCATTTTTACCTGACAGAGTCTGAAATCTTAAAAATTGAATACTTTCTCAGGATTTTGTTTAGAAACTAAGATTTCTTCAATTACTTGAAGCTTTGGATGTTATTTTCTCTGAATCAAAAAGCAACAACTGTAAGTCATGAAAGGAAACAAGAGTTGCGGCAAAAATGACAGTCCAAGAGCTATATTGACTTCTAAATTCCACCTAAAAGTCTGAACATCTGCTACATAAATAAAGATATGCCACAACACTCAATGAAACATCTGCCTCATGGGCAAAGAAAGTTTTAAAACTTCTAGCAGTAAACTCATGAATGCATTATTTAAATTTTTAAGGAAAATTTATTTTTAAGCATTTTTAAGAAAAAAAAATTTAAGCAAAGTACAATCTGTGTATCACACTCTGCAAACTCCACATATTGTTTGTAGAGACTGAAGCCTCAGAAATGGGTTACTGCTGAGAAAAAAGCGGGTTCTAATAAACTTGGCATTTTTCACAGAGGCTCCAAAAAAACCCACATTTTTATGAGGTTTCAGTACAAAGATTTGTTTGTGCTGCTATGGAGTAAGGTAACTTCCTGAAAGGTGAAACAACAGTGCATTTGTTTTTACCTCCTCTGCTGCTTCTTCATATGTTGCAAATGCTGTGTGACCCTCTTGCCAAAGGAACTCACGAGTGCGAAGGAAAGGCTGGGGATGTTTGAACTCCCAGCGCTGGGGGGGCAGAAGTACAAAAAATTTAACACTATGAAGTGCCAAATTATTGTTAAAAATAATGTTTATAAGCAACTATAAGAAAATTCTCAATAAAGATATAAAAAGCCAACTATTCACAGATTTCTACTTCATAGAATCAATCACATACACATTGATAAAGAATGTTTTATTAGAAACACTGATAAAAACATACCATATAAACCATGGTAATAATTTTGCCTTGAAATATGTGCTGTGATCAGTATGATCATGCCAAGTCCACAGAGAATAACTCTTACACTGCACTTGTGATAAGAAGAGGTACTTAGAAATTGTGTACACGTACCACAACACTGCACCACTGATTAAGTTTGATAGGAAGATCCCTGTGTGACTGCACCCACTTTGCATAGGAAGGATACATGACTGTGAAAAGAAAGCAGCTTTGAGTCTCCACACAATAAAGACATTTATGGCAAACTTTCTTTTTGCTACATATAAGCTTAACATTCTCTGCTGTGAGAATTATGCTTTTATGTTTAATTTCCTTTAAAATACATTTTTTGTCTTAACACATAATATTTTCACCAGAGTACTTCCACTTCATCCTGAGTCTCTGCAAAACAGCTTGGTTGCTGCTGGTCAAAATACAATCCAAAGCTTATTATTTAATGACACTGTGAGTCACTGGCTTACAGTATGGTAAATACACCTTGGAATAGGAATTCACTGACCTCAAGATTTCAGGATGCTGTACTAGACCTGACTCAATTAAATACTTATCCAGCCTTAGGTCTTAAAATGATTGTCTAAATTACTCAGAGGAACAGCTACAGTCAAAACACATGCAAAACTGAAGTGAATTATGAGTTGAAAAAGATTTCTTATAAACACTACAACCAAATAAACAAATGTGTTTTCAGACAAAGTAAGTCAGTCTTCAGGATATTAATGAAAAAAAAATCCTCAAGTCTGCATTTCCTAAAAGTGTCTATTTAAGGAAACATATAATGTGAGATTGGCTATGAACAGCAGCAAAATTAGGAAATTTTCCTAAGGAGTTACAGAAAACATTCTGAAAAATGAGGGTTTCCACTTTTCAGAAGGGACTCCTGTCTATCAGCTACACTATACATAAAACTTCACATAAAAGTTTACACCCAAACTACATGAAAAGAGGCCCACCTGTTTCACTTGTGGGGCGTATAGCAATTGGTTCAGCCAGTTCTGTTTTCCCAGATCTTGTAACCCAAGCAACCTAAAAGAAGGAGAAAAGGGAAAAAAAAATCAAACAAAACAAGTTTGGAAAAAAATCCTCCAACCCCAAACTTACTTTCACACCCAGCTGCAGTGGTTGGGTTTTCTTCCAGTCAGATTAAAATAGTTTTGAAGTGTACCTCAGGAGCAAAGTCAGCAATATGAGACTTCTCTGTCTCTAAGGCAGTCTGGGAAACAAACATGGGGAAGTAGCAGTTTTCCACTCCAAGTTTCTTGATCTCTGCATCGAAGAAGTCTTTGATGGCTTCCCAAATAGCGTGAGCCCAAGGACGAAGAATGTAACAGCCACTCACATCATAGTACTCAATCATTTCTGATTTTGTGATCACCTTGCAAAAGATTAATCAGATGCTGAAGCTTCAGTTTGTACACAGAGAACATTCAATAATTTAAGTGTGTGTCACCCAATTCAAGAGAAGTCTCCTACTTAAAACTGCTCAAATTGTTAGCAGCTAAGATATACTTTAGGGTCACTTGTGTTACCTAGAGAAGGCTAAATGGGAACAGTAAGTTTAATAATAGTTCTGAATAACATAAACAGTTAACTAAAACTGAATTTCATGAACCCAAGTAAGAGACTATAGCTACTTTCCAGGAATAAAAAAACTGCACTTCTGTAAGAAATGTATCTAGATAATGTCAGAAGAGACTTATATTTCTTAAGAGTACAGGCAAAAAATTATACTACTGACAGGAAATGTACACCACTGACAGCTACTTACAATCTCTCATAACAAGACTAATCTAAACTAATTGTCTCTATTCGGGTTGTTTTCAGTCTCACAAGCCAGCAAAATTGTTCAGTATCAAAAGATATTAACTTCTGTTATGCATCAACTTGAGGTGAAATAAAACTCTCAAATCTGTGAAATTCCTATAATTTCAATTAAGTTTTGTACTCTTAACAAAAGAGGAATCCATGTATGAACCAAGAAAGTCATATATATATTACATATATATATATGAGATTGGGTGGTTGACACTCATCCTTTTTACAGCTTCATAAATTTATTCAGCTCTTTACTCCAAGGCACTTCTATTTAAGGCTATGATAACAACATAAGACATAAAAAGAGCCAATGCTTTGCTTTGTATCAAAAAAAAAACCAAAGACTCAAACAGAAAATGTAAATCCCAAACAGACATCGATTTATAACAGAATGAAACAATTAAATCAAACTGATGTGCACTTACCTGAGAGAACCACTCTGACAGATTTTCTTCTTTTTTAGCTTCTAGACCCAGCCTATGGTATGACAAAAAAACACAGATTCGTGCTGTTCAGCATTTAGCAATGAAACTTATCCTAACCCTTTTCTTCTCTCTTTTATTTTGAGGCAGGAGGTATGACATAATAAGGTAGAAGAGAATGTGTTTGTTTTCCATCAAAAGTCTAAGTCTTGGCTGGTGGGAGTTGTTAGTATTTCCTTACCTTAACAAGAATATTTGATAAGAACAGGTCCAATTTTTTAGTATGGTTTGAACCCTTCTAATTCTCACTATGGCTGTATGGAAAAGCCTCACAACACATTAAAAAACCCAACCAGTAACCAGTCCAGTAAGAACCTAAGATTAACCAGACCTGTGTGTAGGCCATTTTACTCTTTATTTTAAACATTTCCTACCTAGCCAGTAGCTTCAATTTCAGGAAAGACAAGCAACTCGAATTCACCATTCATGTGAATATCAGTCACATTGCTGGAGACAGAAAACTGACCCTACCTTAAAATAAAGATAACCAATAAAATGACAAGATTCTAAAGAAGGTTAAACATACCAAACTCAAATGACAGAACCCAAAAGCAAAGGTTTTACCTCTACAAACAGAGAAGTTTTAAACGTGGGAAAGACATTTTTTCTGGCAGTATTTCTATACAAAATAAACATATCTCTGTCTCTAATATATGATTTATGTATATGAAACAGGAAATACATAGTGCTGCATAATACAGGCTGTAAAAAAAAAAACCTCTAAACTTTCAGCAAGACACAGCAGCAGATTTGCAGAAGCAAATAAGCACAAAAACTTCTCAGTGACAGTAATAATACAGGATGATGAAGTACAACTGACACAAACTCTGGTAACTTGCTTTTGGCTCAATCCTGAATGTGAAAGTCAACACAGTTAATTTGCAAATGTCCACACTTTCAAGTGAAATGGGACATGTATCATACTCTAAATCTGAACAGAGGTAGACAGTTAACATTTCTATACAATAAGATTAAAGATTGCATCTTTACCTGGTTTGTTTCTTAGGGCCTTGGCCCTCTCCTGATCCATTTGAGGAGCGCTCATTACCACTCTGTCCTTGGAAGGGCTCTTTTTTGGGGCCATCATTTTGCTTCTGTTGCTTACTCTGCTTTTCAGACTTGTTCTCCTTCTCTTTCTTCTTTTTGTCTTTCTCATCTACACCACTATCAGACACTGGTTTATAGTCAACTCCTGTAACAGACTTATACTGGGCCTTCAACTGAAGAAGTTCTTTAACAGCCACATCTATCTTTTCCTTGAAGAACAAAAAGAAAAAAAAAAAAATAAAAAGTAAATGTATAGAGAAATCACTGGAATAATGTGGATCTATAAAAAAAAAAATATCTATATGGCATTATGGACATTTACAGACTGTTGGCAGAAAAATCTGCATAAGCCAGTATTTAACTTCAATGTGCTGACATTTTAAAGGACCATATCTGACAGTACATCTAATTTTAAAAATATGTTTCAGATCTCAGAATTCAAATGTTGCCTATTCTATAGGGACATTTTTAATTTCCATAATCACATTGAATTTCAAAGAGATTTTTACATTTAAATATATATATTATATTTTTACACTACAGTGTATATGTAATTACCTTGTCTGCTTTTTCTGCTTTTAATTTCCTAACTTCCTCTCCTTGAAGAGCTACTTTGCTAAACAGGGCTTTAGCTTCAGGAGTGTCTGGACCGCTTGGTTCTGTGTTTGATGCCTGAGGCAAAGTCCCCTGAGCTGCTGGTGGGTGTCCTGGCTTGTACTCCTGCCCAGTCTTCTCCTTGTAGTCAGCTTTTAAAGAAAGGAGGAGTTTTACTGCTTCATCTATTTGATCCTGTGTGGAGGACAAATAGCAAGATTTACTGCTGAGAATTAAAGAGAGAACTGGCCAAAAGCATTGATTATCAGGCTACAAAACCAACCTAACAAACCAACAAAAAGCCCTCAAAAAAACAACCCAACACAAAACCAATTTTGCAAGGTAGAAATACAGGCAGAAAAAAAACAACCCAGAAGAACCTAAAAAGCTTCAGGTTTGTCTTGTGTTCTTTTCCACAACCATCACTGAATCTGTCTAGTTTTGAAAAAGTCTTACTATTGCTGCAGCATACTAGATACTTAAACAGTCACTTGCCCCAAATAGAACAAGAGATAGTAAAATACATTAAACACTTCTGCAAGGTCGACATCTGTCATGCTCATGCCTATTCACCTAGATATGAGAGGTTAAGTTTGACTTCATATATCTGAGTCAAGAAAGTATCCAGCACCAGAACAGTTTTGTTCGGCATTATCAGAGCATGCATGACCTGGACATAGGGGAGTTTGATCACTACTTGGTAAAGATTTTCCCCCAGTGGCAAAATGTGGTCAGATTTACAATTGCTCACTCTAATGCCTATTGTACCTTGGAAGCTTTCTCTGCCTTGAGTCTGCGTACCACTTCCCCTTGCTCAGCTACAGTATGATAAAGTGCTTTGCAATCCACTAAGCCACAGCTTGCCAAGTTGCTACAGCAGACAGGAGATGGAAGTGCAGTAGAAGATAGACAAGGAGGGGTTGAGGGTGGATTTCCAGGCTTGTACTCTTGACCTGTCTTTTGTTTATATTCTGCTTTTAGGCTTAGAAGAATTTTCACAGCCTCATCTATTTGTTCCTGAAGCAAGAGAGAAAACACAGCCATTGCTGATAAGGGTAGAAATAACACAGGTGTAACACAATAGCTGAGATAACACAAGTTTTACTAGAATGACACTTACACAGCTGTTGTAATAAAACTTCTAGAGCTATCCTGTTAGTATAAGTTGTTATTATTATTGAGTTATGTGGTAAAACTTTTTAGCCAGAATATCTGCAAGTTGTTCACCAAAGGACCAAATCAGGTAGTATAGGTAAGGGCTGATTTCTTTGCCATAAAAGCCTCCCATTTAGGTGGGCTTAGCCCCCTCCAGTAATAGCAGCCCATGAGTTGCATGCTGGAGAATAGCAGCAAATACATAGACTCTGAATAAATAATGGCTCTTTGGTCATGATCAGGTAACTCCCAAATTCATTACTGCCAATCTGGCTCCTTCTGGCTTAACTTCTGAAAGAAGTTAAAGCTCTTCTTTCAAGTTACTGCCTATACTCTGCTTCACTTATCTTGTATGACTAAAAAAGAACTTTTTTATTTTCCATGCACTAACACAGAACTCATGCAGTCAGCCTATCATCAGCTCAAGAGAATTTGGGAAAGCACTTCATGGAACTTGCTCATGTTAGGCTGCTCAAATTTCACAAAACCCGCCATTGGGTTTTAGCCTAAACTGAAGACAACCGTTCCACTCAGAGGTATCCACAGGTAGAACACCTTTGAAGCTTTCTCCGATTTGAGCTTGCGGACCACTTCTCCTTGTTGAGCTACTTTGCTGTACAGAGCCTTGCTGTCTACTGGACATGAGGATGGAGGAGTGGCAACAGGAGAACACTGAGGAGGGACAAAGACCACAGGTGGGCTTCCAGGCTTGTACTCCTGGCCTGTCTGTCGCTTATATTCTGCCTTTAGGGATAAAAGGACTTCCACAGCAGCACCTATCTCATCCTGAAAGAAGAAAGGAAGGGACAGAAAGAGGGAGGAACAAAGATATAGAGACATAAGACTCTCAAGAGTACCATAAATACTTTCATAAAAAGACCCACAGTCGATGAATAGTAGATGAATAGTGAATAGTGCACCTATTCAATTTTCCTAAGTACTTAGAAGAGTTATTCTTCTAACTACTTTCCTATTTTAAGAAAGTAACTCCTCTTAAGGGATATACAACCCTAACTATCCTAAGTAAAATTATAACAATAAATTAATTCAGATCTTCCCATTTATTTTGATTTTATGATGCCATCAAGACACTACTACTATCAACATAATTTAACCACCAGGAAAACTATGTTATTTTCCCTCTCTTCTTGTTCTGCATTAGAAAGAAAGGAAATAACACAGCTAATAGCTATGTTTGCTGTGTACAGTTAGAGAGGAAGAAGTCTCAGAAACATCTGTGGCTTTTGGATCTTTCCTTTCTGGTTTTGGGGCTTTGTTTTAAGGTCTAAACAGCAGCAATTCAAACCTATGAAGTCACATAATTAGACCATACTGAGTTAAACAAATGAAAAAGTTGCCAGGGCATTTTAATCTCGACTTCATTTGGATACTTAATCAACTCTTGCTGTTGGGTTAATTCTGTTCATGTTTCAGAGCATCAGCCTAAGAAATACAGGAATTCACCAATACAAACTTGGTCATACAAATCTAACTAAAGAAGTACTGGAAAACACAAGTCTTTACAGAACAGAGACCAGTCCAAATGATGAGCACTATAAAAACCCTGGATCCATAAGCACTCATTCACCTCCACAGACAGAGAACAACGGGCTATGCAAACCCACACAAAACCAAAGGATTATTTTAATCATCACCTTAGATGCTTTCTCAGCTTTCAGTTTTCGGACCACTTCTCCTTGTGCTGCTACTTTATCATACAGAGCTTTACTGTCCAGGGCACCAGAGGTCTCAAGCTTTGATGACTGTGCAGTTCCAGATACTGGAGGATTTCCTGGCTTATACTCCTGGCCTGTCTTCTCTTTGTATTCTGCTTTCAAGGCCAGCAGTTGTTTCACAGCTTTATCAATATCTTCCTTTGCTGCCTTCTTAGCCTTCAAGTCACGAACTACATCACCCTGTGCAGCCACCTTGTTGTAGATGATCAGGTGACCTTCAGATACAGTACAGGCTGGAGTAGAGGCATGACCAACAACTGGAGCAGATTTTCCTTTTACAGATGAACTAGCCTTAAAATAAAATTTAAAAAAAAAGCCAAGTATTCAACATGTAATCTTGGTACAGAAATAGATGCATACATTTTATGGTACTTCCCCAAACCACCAGTTTACCTCTTTCTTTGCAGTTTCAGCTTTGGTCTTCTCTTTTGACCCAGATGTTGGCATTTCCTTAGTGTGTCCATCAGGGATGTAAATCAAAATGCATGGGGCATCTTTGCAGCTGTAAGGACTATAAAAAGATTTATAGAAAACACAACAGTAAAGGAAATACAAGATAAATATCAACATTTATTGAAACAATAAAGCTACTCTTTCTAAAAGATGCTCTCACACAACTGCAGGTTCATCTTTGTACACAGCTGAAATTACCTAATTTTACATAACTGGGGATCTGAAATTATTTCTCTTACATGCAAGTTTTATTTTTTTTATAATATTTATATGTTTATGTTAAATTGTACATAGATGTTTCGTTAGCTTGCTAAAGAAGTGTTTCAAATAAGTAGTATGTGCACACTCTAATTGGAAACATGCCTGTTTTATTCTGTAGCACTGCTCCTTAATTTCTATATTTCAAATCACAATGAAACCATGGCCCCACTACCAAGTCCAGGTTAGTGGACATATACTTTGCTTAAGACAGTTTGAAGAGGCAGGAACATGCAAAATAAAAGCCATGCCAGTCCACAGAGATATTCCTCAGAAAGATCATGATAAGGAGGAAAATATTTGCAGATGACATTATTTGTGCCAATGTGTGTGTGTGAAAACACTAAAACACAGCAAGCTAGAGCAAATTCTGTGAAGTCTGTTTAGGCCATTCTTGGGTAACTTACCTCACTGGTTCATAGGGCTGATCACAAATAAAGAATCCTCTCCTCTGAAGTTGTATGATGTCTCCTTTTTTTAACTCCTTAAGGCACGGATCACCCAGCATCAGTTCTTCTTGCTGTAAGTGTTAAAATAAATCATCCCATGTCTAACAGAGCAAAGGAACAGTAAGAAATAAAGCACAGATGTAGAAGGATAGTGGTGATTTTCTCCTTTTCAAAGTGTCAGAATGTTACTTAATTCCAGCAGCAGCAGAACAAGTACTAGAAAGAAGATGCCATACCATAAGAATATATCAAGACAAAATCTTAAACTATTTGTCTCAGACATGTAAAAGCCTCTAAACAACTGACAATAAACAAGACTAATATTTTAATTTTGAGACTATGACAGGTTACATGGAAATATGGAAACTAGATACACCAGCACAATTTATCTGTTTGACAAAAAAACAATTAAATTTTAAAAAAGCAACTAGAAACAGTGAATATTAAAAAAATATATATATATATAAAAAAAAAAATAAAACCTCAAACCAAACCAAGCAATACTAAGTTTTGTGAAATTAAAGGGCACAAAAATATAACTCACCTTGCTATTTCGGTTGATATATTGCTTGAAGTCTTCATCTTTACCTAGAACTGGCTTAGTGATCAGATGCTCATAATTAACACAGACAGTTGGGATGAGGGGTGCACGTGGAGTTTCTGCCAACCAAGTGATCTTAGTAGTTTTTTTGAAGTCCTTATTATCTAAGTTCAACTTGGCATTGATGGACACAATTTTTCCACTTGAACTTCTACAGGAAAACAGAAATTATAATGGTATAGCCTAAATGATCATTTCTAATTCAATACCACAAGAACAATGAAATGTTCAGAGTTAATTTTTGAATTATGAATCCTAGAAAACGAAAGAGTGCATTCACTCCTGTTGAAGTTCTCCATTAATTTTGTTGTCTTAAATAAAAAGCATGGGGAAAAAATCTTTGCATATTTATGTTCTCTATCAGAGCTCACCCCATTCTGGCACTACCTCAACACAACCACTTCAAAGATATCATGATGATATTAAATGGTCTCCTTCCCCACCTCAACAGCTGTGCAACTGAAACTGTGACAGATTTAGTTTCTCAGTATGTAAAAGCAGTATTTTTTATGGGATGAAACCTGTTAAAATTCCAGGTGATTTTTTTCTGTCTGAAAAAGCTGTTTTACAGTGGCAATATTACCAAAGAAACATGGAGAGCACTGGATGAGAGAGACATGCAGTATCAGGACTGACTAATGATTTCAAACCTGAATATACAGTAAAATACACTCTATGCTAAAATGCAGTTCCATGGCATATTTCAAAGTAGATTTATAAATAAAGAATCATAGAAATTACATATATGGCCAACCATCTATTCTTTACAGTTACAAGCTTCCTGTTAAAAGAAAAAGCAACAAAAAGCTGAAAAGCAAAATTTAATCTCATCTGCCACTAAGGTTACCTGTTTAATTTGGTTATGATGATATTGCCCCAATTTATGAAGGTAACCACCTCTCCCTCCGACAGGGTCTCTGCATCTGCGCCCTCGATGAAGACTCTGGAGCTGTACCACACAGGCTTCAACCCAACATCAGCATTCTGTGAATAATGGTTTACATTTCAAAGACAACAGATGAAGACAGAAGGTGGACAATGCACAGAAATGCAAAGCTACAATTTTTCCTCATCTCTCTCTAGCTTCTTGTTCACAGGTGTTGCCCATATTCCCCTGACAGTACACTCAAAAAATCCACTGACAGCATATCCCATTTCCTTAAGGTCCATACATCTTTAAGATCCCACAGGTAAACATGAAGTTTTTCTCAAGTTTCCATTTTACTATGCTAATTCTCTTCAAAACTAATTTCAGAACTCTCACTTTTGCTTTTTTATAAAACTATTGTGGAAATACATATGCAGCTTCTTTCAGCTACATAGATATATAAAGACGGAAACCAGAACTACATCACTTAAAAAATACTCAACTTTAAAGAATTTCAAAAATTGAGATAAACTTTTATTTTCTAAAAAAGGCTGACAGCTGTGAGTTCAGACTTTTTCAGCTGGTCAGGAGTTTTCAATTTGTTTCTTCTGGTCGGTATTTATTTCATTACATATTGGAGGCAGCATTTACTGGTACTACCGATGTTTTAATATGCTGGCTTGTATCTGACCCAATTTCAGACTTTTTGAGACTTGAAGAGTCACAATTCTCACTTGCATCTGCTCAAAACCTATTTGCTCATCCTCAGCCAGGGGGATGAGGGGAAACCCAATTTCCACCTCTCAGTTACAAGAAACAGCTATGGGAACACTCAGAGCAACAAAATCAAAACAAAGAAATGAAGCAAAGTCTCAGCTATATTCACCCATTTCTCAGTGAAGTGTATATAAGTATAATTAAGGGATGCTTTCTGTGAAGTTTAAGCACGATTTTAGACATCAGACTCAAAGGAAAGCATCTTTGTTAATTGTAGAACCAAGAAAAGAGTTGTATCAGTAGAACACTCCCCTTTAAGGGATATTGCTCTGTTTACTGGGTACTAAAAGTATCAAATCAGCAAGTTCTTAGCTTTTGATAAGAACTATTTGCTGTACAAATTTAAAAGGTATATTAAAAATCCAGAGATTGACAGAATCAACAGGTTAATATTACCTCTCCACATAAAACCTGATTTTATAAACCACTTAAAAAAACACTTCACTGTTAATGGATAGAGTGTCTACTGTATTATAGCCATAAAGCTTGAATAAAATTTAATATTTAACTTCTCTGTGAAAGTTTGCATCAAACAATAGGAAAACCAGCTTGAGCAGCATTCCAGGCTTGTAATGCCTCACCTCTTCTGAACAATCGCAAAGAGGCCTTTTGGGGAACCTTTTATATGCACTCTATATATTTACAAAAACAGTTCCCTCTTAAAAAAACCAAACATGTTTAGTAGTTGCACAGTTTTTGACAATTCTGAGGCAAAAAAAGTACCCCTTGGATAGATCTCATGCTATCTTGAGAAAGCTAAAAGCAGAACTTTCCTTCCTGACTGTTTCATGCCAAGGTACTTCCCAACCTTACTGAGCTGCAGTACAAGAATATTAAGAGAGTAAAGCAAGAACCTTTGGATGTTTAGCCACTTCTTTCATCTCCTCTTGAGCTTCAGGAATATTTACTGGGACCACTGCATCTTTCAGTAAAGCAGTGTACCGAGGTGCTACTGGGTCTATAACCTACAGAAAATAAATGAGGTGAATCATGAATATATGCCACTAACACACAAATAAGATACTTTTACAAAACAATAACCACCAAAAAAAAAAAAAAAGGAATATTAACTGGTATTCTTTATGTTACTGCATTTTTTCAATGTTTGCTTTAATGTCACTTTCATCCAAAGCTACAGGATAGAGAAAATAGTGATAATACTTAACAATTTCCAAACTGTACTAAAATACTCTGAGTAAAAAGTGGATTGCGTACTACTGACAGCAGAAGTAACTAAATTATGACCCAATGCCTTATAGGGAAGACACAAAAATGTGCTCTAATACAGTTTTACTGTGCACATAGGTTATTACATCTGAACCGCTTTTTCTCTAGTTAACTAAATTTAAAGCAAAAAATTTTAAGTGGAATTTGTTCTTTCTCCAGCAGCACAAGACCTGATCTCATTTTCCAGGCCAGTACTCCAGCAGAATCAGTGACAGAAGTGGCTGTAGAAGAGGCACCAGTAAGTCTGCAATTTTACTACAGACACATTAGATACTATAATAAGGCAATACCATAACATTGACTTCATTAGGATTTCTACAACATGAGTTTGGCAAGAAAAAGTTCTCCAGTTTTAAAAAAAAATCTCTAATCTAAAAAAACATCACTAGGATGTCTTCCTGTATTTTTATTGCCTATTATGAAACTAAGCTACTGTAGTTTTTCATAGCATTTTTTATACTTGAAATACTGGTTTGTCAAACTGTTCAAGAGACACTTAAATACATATTTCAAGTAAAGCAGTCATCTAAGGCCAAAAGGAATATCCAAGACCTACCAGGCTAAGTGGAAACTAACACAAAGGAAAACACCTGCTTTTATTAATATAGAGTGACTTTTGCTCTCATGGGTTTGCTCCTGCTCAAGTGAAAAGCTACACACCTATATATGTGTCTGTATTTTTGAGAAAAGTATTTAGCTTCTAATTGCTTGACAATAGCTAATAAAGTGATATGATGATACACTTTTAAGAAGACACAGTTCTGAAAGCTAGTAGCCACTGAAGTCAGACTCCTAAATGTTAGACATACACTTTGAAAAAAGACTTGTGTATGTATCTCAAAATGTAGGGGTATTATATGATTTAATATCATAATTTCGTTAATTAAATGACCAGATTTTATTGTGTTGTTATAGTGTTACAGGCTCTTTATTTTATTCATTAAAACTCACAATCCCTCATCAGGTGCTAAAAGTTACAGGATCATGTATAAAATATGAGCTGTCACACTGATAAAGTCTTTGAGCTCAGAACTACCTGTAAGCAGCCAATTGGTTTTGCTCATATTGCAGATAGCTTACAATCTGCACAGCCACACATAAACAAAATTGGCTAATAAATTTGGTGCTGTACAAGGAGCTGAGTCAGAGGTCTAAGAAATTCAGTTTAAAAGACAATTTAAAAAAATGAGCCTTGACAGCCTGTTGTGGATTCTTCCCCTCAAACCAACTGTTAGTCATAAATATGTTTATGCAGCAACAGAAAGAACCAATTCATAAACCTACATGTATGTAGCAAATCAAATGCAAAATACATGAAGAAATACAAAACACATGCCAGACAAGCAAAAACTATTTAAATGAACAAATCTGGGTACTATCTAAGCAAAACCAAGCAGGAATCCCAATGCAAAATAACAGGTGTTTCCACAATCACACAAAATATGCAATCCTTATGAAAATAAATCGCCTTATTATAGTGTCCAAGCATCCGCTGCCAAAAAGCAACTCATCATGTCAAGATGCAATATTCCTGATTTGCCATTCAGTCAGAAACTCCAGCAGTGCTGGCTTGATCTCCCCAGGCAAAGCAGTGCGTTCGTCCTTTTGCCACAGAAAGGAAACGCGGCCAACGTGAACCAAATTGGGGAAAATTTGTGTTTATGTTGACAAATCAGCCAAACCAGAGGTGGGCAGCCTTTGAAAACTAGGAATAATGCATTTTCAGTGGGTTTGTAGAGCTCCTGTTATACAAGCAAGTGTGACTGTGCTATGAAGCTGCAAAATGATAGCTTATGCTTACAGCACTGTAAGCTATATGCTAAGGTAAAAAGCATTAAGTAATACCTTCTTACAGATAGCTCGCAGCTTGAAAGCAGAAAAATGAAATGCAGTTTTCAGATCAGGTTTACAGCAAATACCATTATCTTTTCCTACTAAGGAAGGCAAGTAAGTACTGGTATAGGAGAATCAATAGGATTAGTGCTTCTTCAGGTTAGAAGGGGGGGACATTCCATTTTCCTGAGTGTGCCAAATGATGCAACATACTGCAACTGCTACTTGTTGTGATAAGCACTCCAATGAACGCTGGATTCTCTACATATCCTAGAAAGAGGATATCAGGAGTAGCATCAAATCCGAGTAAGCACATACCTTTTTATTAAAGGACCAGATTTTATCCCACTCCATATTCACAACAGATCGAGAGGAGCCCTGCGGGGGTGGAAAAAAAAAGCCTGAAGCAACACCACATTAATATAAATATTCTAGCTCTTAGACTAATTTCAAATGAAGTTCTTTAAACTGAAAACCCTCTATGGTTTGCTTTTATCAAAAACAGTTTTTGAGCTTGCAAAATAAATGCTTTTCAAGTAAAAAACCTGCAAGTCCATTTTGCCAGCACCTACTCACAGGTGCTACCATTGTTGAGGCAATACACCTCCAAGTAGCAAAGCTTCAAAAGGAGAAACCTCCCAGTGACAAGTACATTAACTGAAGCTTCACAAAAACTTATCGAGGGAAATTCAGAGAATCAGAAGAAAACACCCACCTGAGCAGCAATGAACTGTTTTAGCCCTTCAACTGTCATGCCTCTTCTCAGGACACCACGCACAGTGGGAAATCTTGGGTCATCCCTAGTGGAAAAAAGTATTCCATTTGTGTCATATACACTAAATTTTCTCAATCCTACACAGATCAAGAACTTTACTAATACTGGTACACGTGAAAGGCACAGACTCAGTGTACTTTACCTGGTGAATTCACAGCTAGGTGAGAACATCTAACAGAGAAGACTGAGCTCTTACCCATACAAAATGTTTGGTGAAGATTAGGTCTCTCCAAACTAGAAAGGCAAAAATTATGTCTCTATCCATTATTTCCTTTCCAAGGGCACCCAGAAAATGTTACTGGAAAGAAGTGACAATGCTACCTTTTGACATAAGCGATAGAATTCTATGATTTTTTTTTCTCTTATGGAAGAAATGAAAAGGCCTAATCTGCAATGTAACATTTGAGTTTGGAAAATGAATCAAACCCTGCTGAGGACCTAACAGGAGGCTTAGGGAAGGGAAAGTCATCATAAGACCAGCTATACCTCTAGGGGAAAAAAAAAGGCAGGGCAGGAAAGGATAAATTTGGCCCTAGCCAAGTGGCTCCATGCATAAACTAGGAATTTAAGCTTACAACTCAATTGACAGCTAGTCCACCAAACACTGTCTGCAGAAATCAAATTATCTGAAAAAAATTAACAGAAAGAAGGAGGGAGAGGGCAGGTGGGAGAGAAGCGGGATGGATTTGACTAGATGGACAGGACCAGAAATACTTCAAACCAGGCCCTCTTCTGGCACTGTTTAGGAATGACTCCAACGACAACAACCCATGACTCAAGAGCAGAAAATGTGTAAATGCCACCCACAGCAAGAGCCAAAGTCCAAAAATAAGCTGCCTCATGTTTGTTACAGGACATTAACATGTATGTACACAGCTACTGTAGAGTAGGAAAAAGACAAATTGTACATGCAGAAGCCAGTGTAATTAATCTATATTCTTTAGTATTGTTTAAATATTCATTCAAACTGTCCCAAAATAAAAAATGTGCCAGCTATGAGGATCTTAGGGAACAGTGCTGACCTACAGCCATGGAACATACCATCCATCCACAAGGCCTTCGTTGACAAACCACGTGAGTTTTCTCTTGGAGAGCACAGTGTTGTTGAGGTTTAGCCTGCTATACTCCCATATATAAGGTTTCCTTATGCCCAGAGCCTCAATGATCCAATAGAATTGTTCATCTCTGTCATGGTATTCAGTTGTTCTCAGTGCATGCGTGACACCTTCAATACTATCAACAATGGGGCAGGCAAAGTCGTACGTGGGATAAACCCTGACAAAAAAGATCTTTAATTAGCAGGGCAGAACAAAACACTTTTCTCCCACCTAAACATTTAAACTCAGAGCAGTTTATATTCATATATTATAAATATTTATAACCTATGATCCTGAAAACTTTCAGATCAAAACTGAAATAAAGCATGCACAACAAATTGTCTGTAAAAAGCTCCAGAGGGCAATATATTTTTAAGACAAAGAAAACCTTCAAGAAATTAACTGATCACAGCCTTAATATTCAAGCCTAAAAAAACAACCCTACACTGCTAATGTTTTTTCAAACACATATAAGGACTAAAACTGAAATAACATTCACTTTTGACCATGATGGCCATATCACAGGTTTTAAAAGCCATCTGCATAAGTTTCAGAAAGTCAAGAGACTCATTACATAATCTTGAAAAATGCTAGCAGGTTCCAAGTACTAGAAGAAATTTATTAAGGAATTGTGAAAGCCCTGAAAAGAGCAAAAGCTACAGGCCACACAAGAAGAAAGTGGACATACTTGTAGGTACTTCCAGTCCGAGGGTGAGGCTGGTTTTTACAACGATAAAGAGTTGGATCCCTCATACATCCATTATTACTACTCATATCTATTTTTGCTCGTAGACAACAAGTTTGTCCGTATTCTGTTCCCTTTTTCATTTCTTCCCACATTTGTAGATTCTTATTAACACCTAAGAACAATAAAAATAAACCATTTTCTAAGGTGTTACAAAGCTGATACAGAATCATGTTTTATTACTGCAGTAAGAAAAGTCAGTGTCACCCCCTTCTTTGGACACTGGAATTCATTTTCACACATTTTACATTTTGAATTTTTTAAGTGGTAATGAATGGTGATGAATTCATACCTACACAAGTTCACTGCCCTGGTCTAAATGTATACTTAATCCATCCAACCTTGTAGAAAAAAGCACTAAACACTTTCAAGTCCCCATAAGGACCTTGAACAGATGGAGTTTAGTAATCTCACTCATATTCATTGACAAAAATCAAGTTTTGATGCCAGATCAAAAAGGTAAGAAAGCAAGACAAAACCTTAAAACATCTTACAGTTATTTCTGTGCTTAGATTCCACTCTTTGCTCACGCTCTGCTTTCATTTGTTCCGCAGGAGTATCATCCACATACGCCTTCCCTTCTTGAATAAGCTTCTCAGCATATTTCATTATTGTTTCAAAGTGATCTGAGGTATATGTAAATTGATCTGGTTTGATGTGCAGCATGGCAACGTCTTCAAGAATAACCTGCAAAGTGTGAAAACGTACACTCTAATATTCAGGAAAGGTAGTTTTCTTACATCTTTATCCTCTTCATGTCAGATGTGGTGTCTTTAACACTCCATTGTCCAGGAAGGATAAGCCATAAGAATAGGCATGAAAGAAAAGAGAGGCATGCACTTATCATTCTTTCACAGCCTATAATCACTCTGCTATCTTATCATACCTTTTCAAAGTCCTCTTTCTCTTTTTCTGGATTTGTGTCATCAAATCTCATAATAAGTTTTCCTTTGAAGTTAACTTGGTAGTGCTGATTTAGCAGGGCAGCTTTGGCATGACCAATATGCAGATATCTAAAAAGGAAATTAAAAAATAAATATATATATATATATTTTTATATATATATATATATATATATATATATAATATTATATAATATAATATATATATAAATATATATATAAAAATAAATATATATATAAAAATAAATATATATAATATAATAAATATATATATATATATATATACCAGAACTACTTCAGCTAGACTTATTTATTTGTGAGAGAAGGAGAAAGAATGGAAAGCAATACCTAAGTGTAACAAACAAACCAACCTAGGATATTTGTTGAAATACCAAATATTTATTAAATTTGATTATGTTTCTTCTACTACAAATTTAGCAGTTAATTGTTAAAAATATCTAAATCTGTAAATTAGAGTGTTGCTATGAATATAATGATTAGACTGCAATTATCTCCATTTTACATTTTTAAAGTAGTTTTTTTAGTTACTGGTTTAAAACCACGACACTAACTTAAACCAACTTGATATCCAGTTGCTGCTGTTGATGATGCTATCCAGTAGCTGCTACCAGATAATCTGAACCTACCACATTTACAAGAGTGGAATTTTCTGATTGCTGTGTATTTTTTAATATAAGCTATAAAGGTACTGACATTTTAAACTAAATATAAATCCCCAAATCCACAGAATTAAATTCTCTTACAAAAAGAGAGTAACATGTCCCTGAAGAATGGTGTTTTAAAACACCAGGATTAAGACACTAAAAACTACTAAAGTAAGTTGAGAATCTATGTCATAGATGTACATGTAGATAATATATTATTTACAATATTTGAGTAACAGTTTATATTGGACCAATAGAGTAAAAAAACAACTACAGAAGTCATGTGATGCTGAACAGCCAGTTTAATGAACAAATGCAATCATGGATATTTTATAGGTCATCAGGCAACTCAAAAAAAAAAAAAAAACAGAAAATGAAAAGCAGGCTGAAAATTGTGTTTATTATACTGCCTCATCACATCTCCTCTGTGTGGTCTTTAAGGAGTTTGTGCCTTGGTATTCCACACAATCTGGACCCTCAAGCCTCCATCATACATCTGGTGTCAAGCTTCCCCAAGGAAGGCTATGCCATACATCTTTCCTTTGTCAAACGTAAGCTTCCTTGGGAAGCACCGAGTCCCTTGGCCCAATTCATAAGGACTGCATGTCCACACTATAGCCCCTGGCATGGCACACATATCCATCATCCATGCAAATGCCATCCTCCTGCTTCTCATCCCACTGCTGAGCAGTAACAACATCACCTCACAAGTAAACTCCCTATTCCAAGTTCAGGCACAGTGCAATGAAGTACAGAGGAGAAATGAACAAACAGCCCTAGTGGAGACAAAACTTTAAACACTCATTTGGTTTAACAGCCTTGTCTGATAAGCTGATCAACATCCTCATCAAAGCACTTTTTTTTTTTTTAAGACAAAACACAAATAGAATCTTTCTCTAAGTATTCATGTTTCTTACCCACTTGCTTCAGGAGGAAACCTCACAATGACTTTTCCCATCTCTGCGCCAGGAAGTTCAACAAACTTCCCAACATCCGCTTTCTTTTCTTTTTCTGTTGCCTTGAAAAGAGACATAATTACAGATTGTATGAGCTGTAAAATCAGATCTAAAACTCTGGATAATAACTGCTGTATCAGAGTCTCCTTTCAAACCTACAAGCTGTGATACTGGACCCCAAATTCATCTCTCCACAACTTTCATATTACTTAAGGCACTCCAAATCAAGATTACCTCTAGAGTTTTAAGTTATTTTGTCTTCAATTCTGGTCCAAGACTGAAAAGTCCCACCAAGTTGTCTAATTTATTGCACAGAAGAAAATAATTTCTAGTTAAGGTTTTGTATCTTACTGTTCTTAACCCGAACATGATAAACAAATTCAGTAAACTGAATAGAACAATCTTTGCAGGTCTATCAGAAACTCAAACTCTCTTTAGAAAAAGGAAATAATATATCTAAAGCGCAGTGCTGATTAAAAGAAGAGGTGTCATATTTCTATGAAACAACTCATGCCTCTGTAAACTTGAAAGCAACAGCTTTAGCTGTAAACAAGTGTTTACAAAAGTTTAGTTCACTGTACGACTTCTTACTTTTAGTTTTTAACTCTCTAATTAAAAAAAATAATAAATTCTTGCAGTGTATTCTCAGAAAAAACCTACTCTCTCCAGAAGATCTGAGTAAATCTTACCATTTTAACTTTTGGTGTACCAGCAGCCCACTTGGCTCCTACTGACTGGAAAGCACGTTGTACCCCAAGGAAGCTGTACCATCGCTTTGCATGCACAGGAGCTTTGTTTTCTTCTAGCTGCTCTTGCCAAGAGCTATTATCTGTTAGAAAAAAAAGAAGTTTTAAAAAGTTAAGAAACTATTAAATTATAAAAATAAAATTATCAACGGCTGCTTTTTAAGACTAAGAAAAGTTTATTTTAAAAATCTACTCTCTCTTCTAAAGAGATTTATTCATTGGGACACAAGCCATTCAAAAGCAAATTTAATAAACAAATTCCCTTCAGACCCAAAACATACTGCATTCCTTCTTGGATTTATCAAGGCAGAAGGGAGAACAGTCAACATACATTTTTTCTGGTATCATCCACCTCAAAATTAGTAGCAACTTTATTTCAAGACAGAAATATAGAATATCATTTTATTGTGTTTACATTTGATGTTTTCTGAGATTTATCGTAAGTGAAACATGTTTCAATATACTCCTTTATTTCTGAGGGGCTGTATTCCCACAATCTAATTTCCAAGGAACCCAACTCCACTAGAAGGATTCCGATGGAGAAAAGGAGAAAAAAACAACCAAAAAAGGACACTCCCTTCAGACTGCTCTTAAGAGCAACAACTTTGAAAAAAATACCAAAAACTGCTAGCTTTTAATCTTAATTATGCCCTTTCCTTTCAAGTGGAATTGGATTATACTGAATGGTAGATTGCCACATATCACTTTTAGATATAGAGCTAGGAGAAAATAAAAACCAAATCCATAATAACAGATCATCAAAGCTTCTTTAACTTCTAAAGGATATTTTGTAGAGTAACATCTACCTCTTTTAGTAATTCAAAATAAACACCGAAGAAATTTCCTCTGCTAAGATAATGTCACAGAAAGATCTGTGCATATAATATTACATTGCACATTTTCATATTGAGGTAGCATGTAATAAAAGATGTTCTTACAATTATTAATACAAAAGAAGTCAGAAAAAAACTCCACCTAGAGATTAAAGCTCATAAATTTCCAAATGCAACAATTTAAAAAAAAAAACAAACCTAGGATTTCCTAAGTTATACTGTTGCCATCAAAAGTGACGGTCACAGCAGTGTGCATGACAGTACTCAGTCTGTCATACAGCTAGGAGTCACTACTAGCATCCACAAAAAAGAAAAACTGGGGCTTCCTGTTGCATACTGGTTGTAAGCCAATGAAATAGAGAACATAAACCAATACCTTTTAGTACAGCCCAGACACACAAGTCTGCAAGACTCAGAGAGTTTCCCACCAAGTAGGTCCTTAGAGACAGGCAGTGGTTGAGTTCTTGGATGGCTGAAGGGAACTGGCTGGCAGTGGATAACTTTGTAGCACTAAACTCCAGCCAATGATCAATCTTGTATGAAGGGACAAAAGATAGTTAAAGTTACTAAAGGAATGAGAATAAAGCTTGTTAAATAACTGAATAATACACAATTGATCTACTAGCTGAACAGAACATCTTAACAGGAACATTAGAATTAAATACATCAGATTGTAATAGATCTTGAAGGAATATTTAAAATAAATCATTCTGAAAAATTCACCCAGAACTACACTAAATTATGAAATTTAATTTCTTCCTTTAGCAAGAATTCAAACTGCGGAAAACACCAACTTTAATGAAGTTATTCCCATTGGTAAAATAATAAGCAGTTCTTAGTTACTTATCACATACTCTTCCTGGTGCTGATACTGGTTAGTATGCCATTTTCCCCTCAGTCCCTATCTTTTCTTCCTCATCTCCTTTTACATTTGAAGAAATCAAACCCCTGCCCTTCACAAGTCCTACTCCCCTCTCCTGCAAAAGTCTCTTCCTTCAACTTGGCACATAAACATACAAAAAAAAAGTTAAGAATCAGGCTGGTTAATAATATAGCCCAGTCTATAAACAGAATCCCTCAACCCTGTGAGAGACTAAGTGTCTCTTCTACTCCTCTGGTCCTATTTCATGTGTAAGTGTTCTGCTGACTGCAGTGGGAATCCTTCCAGCACTCAAGCCAACGTGGCAGGCACAGATGTAATTACAACTACCGCAGAATTCAGTTCAGTCATTTGCAGTTGCACGCCAAAATATGAGCACCACAAATGCAGCTGTCCCTGTGCTTCTCCAAGTACAGTACTATTTCTGAAAGAAGCAGGAGTGAAAAGAAGTATTGTACCAGAAATACCAGCCTTGAAAGTGTGTTTGCTGAGGTCTGGGCTTAACTTAAAAACAAGGAATTTGGACAGAAATTTTAGATAGCCACAAGATAACTTACAGCTTTTTAATGCCTCACAGGTAAAGTACTAAGCCAACACTTCTCTTGAGACCAGCTATGAGGGTTGTAGAGTGATTGAAGAGTGATAACCACTGGCTTCAAGAAGAAAAGACCTGAATCAAGTCCTTCAGTCCCTCCCCAGATTTCAGAGGAAATAAATTTCAATTTGTCTGCTAGTTTCAGTTATCAATTTAAAATTCATCATATGATTGATTATTCTGGCCTAGACCCAGGAAGAAACCAGGGTCAGGGTTTTGTCTATCAAATACAGGAAACACTACTGCAGGACTTCAATGCCACACAGTATTCCTTGGTGTTATACTGAAGTGTTACAAGATAGCAACTTATGGCAACAGAGCTGAGGAAAGTGAGGAGGGAAAATCCCAGGTATATCACCTTCCAACCTGAATTATTTTATATTAGTGAGGCGCCAGCTTATGAGTTGCTGTTGCAGGGGTGGACAAGGGCAACCCTTTCAAAGCTCAGACTTCTTAGTCTTCTTTATATGAAGGAGGAAGCTTAGCAAAACAAAACCCTCAGGATCACACAGAGATGGAACCTCAGTCTAACAGTAAAATGCAGAACAATAGACACAACTTAAAAAAAAAAACCAAACCCCCTCCCCCCGCCCCAAACTTAGAACAGACCAAAAGAGAAAAAAGGAAAAGAAAAAAAAAAACAAACCAAGAGACAAGAAAGTGATTCAAGGCCAAGGTGGATGGGGCTTTGAGCAACCTTGTCTAGTGGAAAGTATTCCTACCCATGGGAAATAGATGGTCTTTAAAGTCCCTTCCAACCCAATCCATTTTATGATTCTGTGATTCCTCACCTCAGTGTGTTCCAACAGATTTGAGCCATACAACCCAGCAGAGGCAGCAACTCGAGCCAGGTACCGAGCTATTGTATTCACATCGGTAAATGAAACTTGCCTAAAAACAGAAAGAGGCAAGACAAAGGTATAGTAATATAGGTATAGTAAATTACTACCTCCAGTCAGTTTGACTTTAATTGCATACACATAGTTGACACATGTGCAAAGCAAACACGAAATAGATTCCAGGTGAACCAACAGATACTATGTCACCAGAAGGAAAAAAAACCCCAACAAAACAAAACCAAAACAAACAAAAAACCCCAACAACTAGTACAAGAATAAATAAGTCCTTCCTTTTCTATCACCAGATGGAATACTAAGCTTCTAAATGTGAAAGAATTTTGTTTAGGCTGAAAATAAGAAAATAAGACTCTGATTATTCTTTCAAACACTAAAACTCTCTCTACATCTGACAGAATTCTTAAGTATAACCCAAGCTACAGATTTTCCAGATTATAAGGAGCTAATCAATATTTGTTTTCTTTTCATAAAAGAAGGATGACTTTGAAGAGAATTCCCAGTGAATCAACAGAAGAATTGAGAGGTCTTCACCACAGTTTTAAGGGCTAGCATCAGGGGAAAAATCCTATTCATTTGTTAGTCACTTTATTCAATTCACATTTCACAGAGACCATCCCCAGTGAACAAACTTGCCTGCCTGTATTTGTTTTTTCACCCAGTCTTCTCCACATAACACTAATTTGAATTTGTTGTCCCCATTCCGCTTATGAAAGTTCTCAATAGAACTGCAGAAGAAAGGCTCTCCAAAGGGAGTATTTCTTTCTTTGTTTTTGTGTCCTTTTTCTACAGTATATACAGTATCAAAAAAAGCTGCACACTATCAGAAATCTCACTTCCAGTTCACCTAAGATAAACTAATATTTACCAAAGAGCTTTGGAAGGAAGGTGCATCAGAAGCATCAGTTCTCCAGGTAATAGTCTTCCTACTCTGCAGTCCTACATAGATGCAGATTGCAAAAACAGAGCTCCAATTGCTTCTAAATCAAGCATCGATATCAACAAAGAGTCCCTGTAAGTGCTCTTTTTATCATTTATTCACTTTAATGGACTGAATGCTACAGTCCAAACTTGTCCAACCAAGGTTCCACTTCTGTCCTGTCATTGCTCTCTTATTTCTTTTTTTACCTACTGTGTCCTCTATAAAATTAAAAGAATTCTGATAGCCCTCAAGCCTTGCAAACAGCAACAAAAGTTCTGAAAATTATATGGAATGCACTTGATATATCAACAATTAGAATGTGTCCCATTTTTAGTACAAATGGACCAGCCAGTCTCATTAGCTTAATTGCAGTAAAACCTAAGGAATATAGTTCACTGGGAGGAGTTTTTTTGTTAGCTTGTTCTTAATTTTGCCTGCTTTCCAAGCATCTAGGGCCCAATATATAGAAGATCCATAAAATATAACTAAAACCAAAAGTCACAGTAGGGTGTTTGAATTACACAAAGTATAATTCTATTCTAATTTTCCACTATCAGGTTTTAAGGAAGCTATTTTAAACAGAGAAAAAAAAATCAAAACATATCCAATATATTTTAAATTGAAAAATCTGTGAAATGCACTTTTATTGTTTTCACTAGTTCATACCAAAACATACCCCTTGATTACTCAAGCAAATGTTGGGGAAAATTGGAAAATGTTACTCTGAGTACTATCTTACTTCAGGCTTTAAAAGTTGTTATTTTCTTCAGGAAAAGCAAAATATTCCCACCCAAACATCACTAATTGACCTCTTTGGAGAAGTTATAAAAGGCTCTTTGCAGCCAGTGCTTGCTAACTCCAGGGCTAAGGAAGGAAGAATGAAGAGAGACAACGCAATGTTACAGGCAAAGAGTGGCTATGAAAAGTGAAATTAAATGATACATAATTAAACACCAGGGCAAATACTCAAGAAGACAAGATGGGAAAAAGGGACAAAAAAAAAGCAGCAAATACAAAATACAAAAAAAGCCCCAAAACGCAAATTATTTCCAATCATAATAAATCTATATTAAATTGATTTGTAAAAAGCTTTGCAGAATGGTTGGATTGATCTGCCCAGGAGGAATAACTACTATGAAATGTGCATGTGCTCACCACACAAAATACGAAAGTTGTACTGCAGGTTGTTTTCTGACAAGACACAGGTACACCAAAACTCTCCATAAAGCCATCAGCACTTGGCAGAGTGGTTTGCTTAGGAGCTATTACTATGTGAAGTTTTGAAGCTAAGGCTTCAAAAATAACCTCTAAAATGAAATTCATCATCTCAAATGAGCGATAAACCTTTCAGATAGCTAGCTGACAGCTCAGTTTCAGCTAGTTAGCTGAAAATTTTGTCACCAGATTTTAACTGAGCTTCAAAACAGAACCTAGAAGAATCATAAATAAAATGTTCTTTCTTATTCAACTGAAGTCATTAGAACTAATGCATTTAAAAAAAAAAATCTAAATCTGAGACATCCCAAGTGATTTTCACATCATGCCAATACAAGATGCTTCAGCAGAACTGATGCCATGAAATCCATTTACCAAAAGCATTAGTTGAGATACGAGTTCAGCTGATGCCTCTCACATTGCAGATAAACTTTTAACAGACTTTAAGACAGAGAATCAATTTTTTAAATGATTGTACAACAAAGCAAGGGAAAATTAATGCAATACTGAGGTCTGGAATAACTTCTTGAACATAAGCCAATGCCAGGGATGAGAGGACACTAACACAAAAATTTCCATCTGATGGGACCATGATTCTAGATATTATCTACCTGGGGCCAAAGTGCAGGAGAAGAGTGTTTGCTCAACATTTCTGACAAGCTGTATTACAACCAAAATGAGTGGTGGTTTTGCAACATAGTAGGAAGAAGGCATGGTAACATTAAATTATTTAATGAAATAAATATCATTTCAAAGCCAACTATATACATTTAAAATATTCCAAGATTGTTTCCATGTGTGTTCACACGCAATCACAGGAGTGTATTCATATATTTTAATATATACATCCGTACACTGCCTAAACTGTCAAAGTACAACAAAAACTAAATCTGGCTAAGGCTACTTAAGGGGAAAACTTTCTCCTGCAACTAAAAAATATTCAATTAACTTTCTGTTATATAAGCTGTATCCCACATGTGCAAAACACACTAAAGATTATTAAAGCTGTACCAATTAAATCCCAATACAACATGTCACATTTCCCTTGTTTTAATTCAAAACCACAAATTCAACACCATCCCCAGGCATAGCAAAAGACAACATGCAATATCAAATTATGCAAGAACTCCTGAGTTCAGGTTTAACATTTTAAGCAAAAAGCAATGTTTGCAACCAGTAAAACAATCATGACTGAAGACTGTGAATTTTCCTGAGCTTTGATTTTCTGCAATATATGTAAATAGTGACAAACTCTTTACCTAAGGTTAGAAGACATGGAAATGCTCAGTTGGTGTTAATTTATGAGGAGCAGGTCAGTAACTGCAATGCAAGATGAAATATATTGCTTCTATAGCCATTCTACAGACTAGCAGGTATTCCAATTTATGATGCACTGGTGACTTTAATAGCATCTTCTACTGAATTAGCTCACAAATTGAATTTGTCAGCAAGTCTGTGAACAATAGACTTCTCCTGATCTTCAAAAAAAAATATTCAAAAAAACTACAGTTATAATCAGTAATTCCAAATTCATCATGGTGTTACTATACTTTAAGTTACAACTGCAATGCTCATGTGTACAAATATGCTCCTTACTGTAGATACTAAATGCCAGAGTTTCCACTGATATGTCAGACAGAAGGATCTCTCCTCTTGATATATCCAGATGTCTTAACTGATATGGAATCGAAGACGACAATGCAGCTTCCCAAAACTAACAGTGTTAGTCCTGCATTTCTGATAGGCATTTGAGCTTTCTCAGATTGTAAAAACCATCTTCATGCTCCAAACTTGAAATTATCCATTTCAACGGCGGAGTACTTTTAGAAGGACAGACAATAGATTACTACAAAAAATCCCAATATTCTTTTTACGGTCTGCAGATGGATACACTGGATAGCACAGCACATTTAATTAGCACTATCCTGAGATAACATCATGCCTTTGCTTATACACACACGGGAGGGAGCCTAAAATAATGTCATCTAAACATTCAAATTTCAGCCCACCATACATGTACAAGCTCAAGAAATTTTAAATATTAAACCTCTGTAATAAAGAATGGCCTTGCTGTTGGCGATCCATGACACCACAAAAAGTCCTAAACATTAAAGTGACTGGTATAGCATAAGTGATTACACATAGGTACACATAAATAAATAGAGTTTTTTCCATAAAGATCTAGTTCAGAATATACTGTAAATGTTTTGCCTGTGCTACAGAGGCATCAGTAATGCAGTGATAAATAAAACTATTTCTTTTCTCTCCCTTCTACCTCAAAAGGTTACTGTCAATGTTACAACCATGTGATTTTTAAAACTGCTGACCCAAAGGTAGAAGGAGAGATGCAAAGTCACTTACTCAGACACAGAGAGGATGGTTTCTTTGCCTTCTTGCACTGAAATTTCAACATCATTCTTCACATGCTCCAGTGTCAGCAGAGCTCCTTGAAAAAACAAGAGAAAAAGATACTGAACTTCCTTCCAGAAGAGACACCTTTCACAATTACAACCAACCAGTTACATCTCCTATCCACTAGGACCAGGTGACTGAACCAGCTCCTTCAAGTAAGAAAGCCCAGGGAAGCAAAAAATCAATGTTCACTCTCACATGCAAGAGGCTTCTTCTTGGCAATCCTTACAGCTTCAAGTTGATAATGTCCAGCACACAGTGATCTGCAGTCAGCTCAGCAAGTGTCAGCTGTAATGCATTTTTGCTTCCTAAGGGTATGGTAGAAATTAGTCCTGTCCCCCAGTATATGAGGAGAATGTAATCAAAAAGCTCTTAATTATTGAACAGTATTACTAATGTACTTCATCCCAGACCTGACACATGCATCAAAGGAGATCAATTACTGAATATACCAGCACTTTCTGAACAAGGATGAGACTATTTTTAACCTGATTTAAAGTTTATGAAAAGATTAGCCACTCAAAACCAAGAAACTTTATCCATGTAAAAGCGCAGGAAGCTTACACTGGGTTTTCAAAGTTGTTCACCAGTGACAGTGAAAAATGGTCTCCAGAAAGAAAAGAATTATTGAAATTTTTAGACTACACCATTGACTGGAGGACAGCTCTGCCCATATTCAAAGAGGCTTGATGCAAACCTGCTCTGATCTCGAGGCTCTACAGCACAACACAGCAGCTCAAACAAAGCACCGAGCTCACTTGGCTGTGTTTCTGCACTGGCTCTGCTCCAGAGTCAGCCTGCTGAGCATTAGCAGAGGAGCTTGTGTTCTTCAACTTTGCTCAGAAGCACGTACAAAGGCAGCAAGCTTTTGCATAGGCAAACCAGCCAAAGGACTGTACTCTAGGTCTGGAAAGGCACCTAACCTGTTACAGCCCCCATAGCGTGCTGTGCGCTTTACCTTCCCTAGGACAACGCTCCAGCTACTGAGGCAGATGATACTATAAGCTATTAATACACTGGCCTAAATACAAACCACTGGAGCTAGGAATTCCCTAGCTCTCACCTCTGCTCAGCTGAAAACCCTTCTGTGGAATTAAGTCAAGGTTCTTCTTCTCATCCCTCAGCTATCCATCTGTGAAATTCAGCATGACATCCCTAATGCAATACGTTAGTAAGACACTTAAGTATTTTAATAACATGCATGGAAATGCTTTGAAAATGACAAGTATTATGTGCAACAAGCTATGTAATTAATACTGATGACATTAAAAACTACTACCCTTTTCCCACTGCACAGCAGACATGATGAAGAGTATGAAGTAGGGATGAGTAAGACGAGTGGAATTGTCTCCTTGATATAAATGTTTCATCTCTGTAATATGCGACGTTTCCAACGCAATCATGCACTCTCCTGAAATAAACCTCCAGTGCCACTCACCAGCTGTCAAAGAAAATAAATCTCCAAAGCCCCTAAACCTGATGTTAATCATGATTCATATTGCATCATATTTTTTTTCTGGCAAGTCAGTATAAACGAGTATCAGGAGAAATTTTACTTAAAACTTTTATGTTTTTATACCTTGAATCAGTAGTCATACAAGTGGTATTCAACTCTGAAACGCATTTGGGAATAACAGCGAGAAAAAGAAATCAATAAAGTACGATGCAAAATAGGAAGAAAATTTATTTTGAATAGCTATAACGAAATGGAGAAATTCTATGGAACGCATACAAAAGATTGGTTCCAGATGGGTGAAAGTGCAGTGAAGAAGGTTCTCACATTTCTAAAAGCAAAATAACATCGAAGGGCAGCGAGCAACTGAGAAAGCAAGATTTCACAGCGCAACTTCGAGCCAGCTCCCCCCAGAGAGGAATTTTAGCAGCAGATTAGAACTGAAAATGAAAGATAGCAACACAGCGGCAGAGCTCACGAACAGGCAGTGTGAGCTAGGGCTGCCTTGAACACTCAGCCTCAGCGTGCCAAGTCACCCGAGGCTGCAGCCGTGCCCGAGAACCTGCAGCCCGAGTTATGCCCAGCGCCGGCCGCTCCGCCACGGCCCCAGCAGCTGCCCAGAGGGCCCCGCAGCGGGCACACGGCCCCGGGAAGGGCGGCAGGGACGGGAAGGACGGCAGGAACGGGAAGGGCGGCAGGAACGGGAAGGACGGGCACGGGCCCCGGTGCCGCCTCGCCCGGCCCCGCACGCGGGCACGGCCGGCGCCGCATGATGCAACACGGGCGGGAGGGATCGAGGGAGGGAGGCAGGGAGGGCACAGAGCCCCGGCGGCAGAGAGGGAGCGGGGCGGCGCGGGGCGAGGCCCGGCCCGCACTTACCGAGCGGAGGACTGCCCGCGTCCACGGTGAGGCTCAGCGCCGCCATTCCCGCCGCCAGCGCCGGAACCGAGGGAGGCAGCGGGGCGGGGCGCGCGGCGCTGCCAGCTCGGCAGGGGCCGGCGCGGCCCGGGCGGCCCGGCAGGACCCGCCCCGGGGCGGGGGAAGCGCCCGTCACTTCCGCGGGAGAAGCCGGAGAGGCGGCGGAGCGGGCGGCGAGGGTGCCCGGTGGGTTTCTTCGCCGCCGCTCAGTGCCGCCGCCCGGAGCTGCCCGGAGGAGGCGGCGGGGCCCTCCCGGCCGCGCCGGTGGAGCCCTGGGGAGCCGGCCGGGATGAGGGGCGGGTGCTGGCTGAGGGCTGCCTTGCCCCTCAGCAAACCGGGCACCGGTGCTCCCCTTCTCACGGCTCCTCCGGCTGAGCCTGGCCCAGGGCTTTGCGGGCGCTGCCTGCCAAAGGCCTTGGCTGGATGTGTAGCAGCAGCCGTGGAGACGCCTCCAGCCTCTTTTCTAAGGGCGATGATCCAGACAAATCCGGCAGCGCAACATGCACCGACACGTTTGAGTACGGTGGTTTCACTCCTGGTGTTGTAGGATGTCGCTTGATAAACTCCTGACAGACGTGTGGGTCAGCGTGCAGAGGGTCAAAAGAGTCCTAGAATATCCCGAGTGGGAAGGGACCCGCAAGGATCACTGAGTCCAACTCCTGGCCCTGCACAAAGTGGTCCAAATGCTTTTGAACTCTGGCAGGCTTGGCACTGTGACCACTTCACTGGAGAGCCTGTCCCAGTGCCCAGCCACCTTCTGGAGCCTTGGTATGAATTACAAAATGCTGCGTCACCGAGTTTTTCACAGGAGACTGGCTCAAATTCACTTTGTTGCAAGGACAATGCAGTGTCACTGTGATTTTTATTTTTTTTTTCCCCATCTATTTTATAGCTGTTACTGTAGCACCTAATGTGCTAACAGAGACATTAGCAAATGCTTGATTGCTGAACCAGTGCTTTTTATGCAGTGGAGGTAGTGGTATAGCCAGAGCATGACTGCACATTACGTGCTGGTTTTTATGCTTGATTCTTGCTGCTGGATTTAATCTCAGCTTTCCTTACTCTTCTCCTGTGTTAGCAGTTCTACAGTTTCTGTAAGAATGGAAAGTATTTTCACATGTTTCCATACATAAGTATCTTTACACATCATGCAGAGGCTGATACATGGTGTTCTACTCCCATTCAAGTAACTAAATGAGCAGACAGAAATTACAGTAGAATTGGAGGCTTATGCTGAAGAGTCTTTCAAACCTATTTCAAGTTTCAGATGAAAGCAAGGTTATAGAGTATAGTATAATATTACTAACAGTGATTTCTGTCCTTTGTTTTTTAATGATTACATGGAAAGAATGATTAAAGCAGGCCTTTGTGTTGCCTGAGTTGTTTTACATTTTATCTTAACATGTTTTACAAATTCACATGCAGATTTTGATGGGAATGCTACAGCATGTGTATCAAAGAATCCTGTATAAGATAAAAGTGAAAATTATGTCTAGCAAGCAGTGAAATCACTGTACTTCATATGTGGTTCAAAGATCAGTCACAATCAGTACGTGGAGTGACTAAACTTATAATGGGCCAAAATATGAAGAAGGTTCTAATTAAAGCAGGCTGAATCTGCCTTGCATGCTCTTACCAGTTATGCAATTGAGGGAAGAGAAGAAAGGTAGGCTTTAGATCAAAGGATTAGAAGCACACATTGTTCCTATATATGCAGCTCTAATCCAGTGTCATGATAGAGTGAGGTAAATGCTAATCTTGCTAATTTATCTGTAAATGTTAAGCAATGACCTCACTAAGGAAGAGATTCCTTAGATTCTGTTCCACGTGTGCACATGGAGAGACAGGAACACTTTTGCAAGAGTTGCCTTGTTCATATCTTTTGGTAGCAAGATGTTCCTGCTTGTGGGAAATAGTCAGCTTTAAGCCAGTGAAGTCATATTGGTGCTACTCTACTGTGAGGAAAGGATCTATTCTAAGGACTCTAAATGAAACAGAGTTGTTGAATATCTTGTTTGATGATAGAAGAAGTTACTTGAACACACTTTGCAAAACTGAATTTCAAAACTTTCTTCTGTATGGAAAACATTTTTTTGTACTTCGAGGCACTCATTTAAAGATAATTTGTGTGGATGAAGAATGTAGTTATTTAGAAGACCTAATCTTGTGGGCAGAGAGGAGATGAGAAAGGGTGCAGTTCATCTTCTTGCAAGCTACTTTGGCATTCTTGGTGCCAGCAGAGGGTAAGGAAAAAAAATCATGTGGGAGAGCTTAGAGATTCAGTCTTTATGTAAGCAAGCAGCTATGTTCAGACACCCTCCCTGCCACCACCTGAGAACCTGACATATGCCACTCTTTTGTCCACATGAAGAACAGAAAGAAAAGCAAATCTGTGTTGTCTGTTGAAACTGGCATCTCTCCATGGCATGCCTCAGTAGTGTCACATTGTTAGGGAAAAGGAGGCCCTAGGACTCCTTCATTTGAGAGTAAGGGGCTTGAGTCACAACATCTGGAGAAAAGAAGGGGTACAGATGCCTCGCTGGTTCAAGAGTGTAATTCCAAAATCCTAAATTCAGCTTGAAGAGACTTGAAGAGACTTCAAAAGAGTGTGGCTAAATTTCCAATTTTATCTAGTCATATGTAATTTACTGCTGAGTAATTTTACAAATTCTCTTTTGTGTTCAAGTGGACTGGGAAGTTGAATCCTGCTTTCCTAACAGCCACACCTATGGGAAAGCTGACTGAAACTGGATCTCCAATTTCAAAGTCAATTTTAGGTGACCTTGGCCCCTAATTTTAGGTTAATTTTAATAATTTTAGGTGATCTGTTCTCTCCCCTCCTCCAACATGCCTGTGTTCCACAGGAGGGGGAAGTGGTACTGTCAACATCCTCAACTCTGGGGCTGTTGGAAAGGTACCTGGTTTATCTCAGAATTTGGACATGGAAAATTTCAAGGTCTGGCACTTCTGTTATTCCCAAGTATGCCAAAATGACCTTGACTTTGGATGCCCAAAGTGCTCCAAGACTGCAGTGGCATAAACCCTGACAAAGGCATTTCAAATCATAGAGGTGCTAGGAACTCCTGTCCTTGTCATGCTTCCTTGGGTTCCCAACTGAGCTGTCCTGAACCCTGCTGTATGTACACTTTGCTGATTCTCAATGAATCCAGTGATCCATGAACCCTTATTTGAGATTTCCAGGCCCAGCTGCATTGTGTCCTGCCTCTTGCAAAACTCAAGACAATCCAAAAAATAGCAGTCTTGGCCATCCCAAAACTCAGTGCAGACCCAAAAAAATTCAGATGCCCTTCTAAGAATCAAAACTAGCAACTTTATAACAAAAAGGCTCATCCACCCAGGCAAATCCTTAGTCCATTTGTATTTAACACAATAACCCTTATTGAAAATAAAAACCATTGAGCAAGATCAGGTACATGACTAAACATGATTTTTGTGCCCAGAATAAGAAGATGATTTTTGGTCTGTACTGTTATGATTAGCAATATATGACACACAGTCATGAGGAAAGAAAACTCCCAAAGAATATAGAAAACAACTACTGAAGAAACGTGACTGCTTTGATGTCAAACACTCAACTGCTCAACACAGTCAAATAATCTGATCCAACAGATACTTGGAGATTCCGTATAATTTTGAAATTATTGAACACCTTACTGAAAGAATTCAGTTCAGATTCTATGAAATAGAATTTCAAGCTCAGTCATCTTCTTCCATTTTTTTTTCCAAGCTCATTTTCTCAGCCATCCAGGCCAAGTGAAGATTCTTCCCTGCTTTAAGGCACAAGAGATTCTTTCACAGTGTTTGGAATACGACTGGCATAGTAGTCATAATTTCTCAAAGTTGCAAGGACTCCAGCTGAATTCATGTGTTTCACCTCCTTGTTATACTGAAATGAATTTCCACGGATATCAGTTATCTTGCCTGCAAAACAAAGAAGAAAAGAAAAAAATATTGCAGCAAAAAGGAGTTGGAATGTATTAGTTCAAGTGAAATAACTAAAAGCAGTCTTTACATGCCTGTCTTCAGATGTGAAGTATCTTTGCTTCCAGTTTAAGTACAACAGGTTTTATATTGACTGAAATCAAAAAGCTAGTGAGTTTATTTCTTTGTTTTCAACAATACTTAGATTCTTTGTGTCTCAGAAAAAGGAAAACATCTCTCTCATGGATTACTTAAAATACTTCCTGAGTAGCTTTTACACTGGCCATTGACAAGCAGCAAAGAAAAACCCTCAGTTCAAGTAAAAACCGGGGTATGTCTATACCACAAGCTCTAACATAATGTAGAAACACCCCAGCTGGTTTTAAATGAGATTTTAGAAATCACTTAGCAAGAGCAACACAGATCTTTACTCAAGCTAATTTAACTAGGAGATTCCTACCTACCAAAGAGGCTAAATACAGCACTGTGCTGCCCCAGATTGGTTGGGCTGCTTTGTGCTTGAGCTAACCCTGTTCAAAATTATCCCAGTTATGAACACTACAGGCTGCAAAGGAATTCAATAGTGTCATTATGAAGCCTGTTATCCTTGCTTGACAAAATTTAGGAATCAAATCCCATAATTCTAGCATATGGTGGTAAAAGGCCAATTAATGTGAAAAGAAGAATTTTAAAAAATTAATACTACTTCAAATACTTGGTAGTGAGTCTTTTCATAACTTTTCAACCCCTTAGCCCCTACATAAGTGAAATGTCTCGTGTTGGCTAGAGACCACTAATTCTATTGAATTACATGAATTACTCAATTTTGGAGTTTGTACACCCAGAGAACAAGTGCATGATTTGACCTATTTTTGTTTGTTTAAAGAATTCAATGTCCACATATTACATAACATGTTACTAATAATAAACTACTATACTCAGTTAGTAGGACAGCAGATTTTACTGTGAGATAGTAGGCACCAGAAAAAAAAGAAGAGCATTTGTTTTGAAAATATTAAAATGAATATACCCTAAATTTGGGGATTTGGCTTTTTTAATTATGTGACAATTATTGACACATGTATTGTCATTTTTCTTTCAATGGAAAGCATAACTAACTTCAAATTAATGCAGTTTGACTTATCCTGGAACTTTGAATGCTATGAACTTACCTCCCACAGCATGTAGGATAGCTTCAGGTGCACATGTATCCCACTTCTTGCACCCAGGACTGGCAAATACATAAGCAGATGCTTTGCCTTCTATGAGTTGAATGATCTGTTAAGAATAGAGTTGCAATCATTGTAAAGGATCTAGATATTTAGAAATGGGTAGAAATAACGCCAGGAAGTGAGGATTAAATCTGTTTATTTAAGTACTGATAGTCAGGAAAGGAACACCAGCCATTTCCTAATTGATATTACAAGTAATGTTAAGATTTAGAAGCCATACTGTATCACCATTCCCAATTCACTATTTTGATTGCTATAAATACAGTCTATAAGATGAAAATCTGCTTACAGTTTCAGAAACAAGAATCCACTTCTTATGCAAGTACTAAAAGAATAAAGTGGAAATTATATACATATTGTGTTAGTGCCATTTTGCGCCTTGCCCATGTTGGAGAAAAGAGATGAGAGGGTGTGGTTTTGACAGCTATGACAAAACTAAGATTTAAAACCTGTGTCAAATGACCGTTCCCTGTACACAGAGAAATTTCACAAAGGAAATATCACTGTGTGCTTATATTTTTATCCTTTCAAATGTTCTGCTGGATAATTGGAACAAAAGCTGTATTACAATCAGGAGGACATGTCTAATAATTGAGATTAAACTGAAGTTCCATTTAGTCTTTCTGGTCTTACAACTTTTTATTTTCACCCCTAAAAACAGAATACTGGGCAAGACAGACCTCAGCCATGATCAGCATGGCCACTGGTACAAATACACCTGTGCCAAATTCTCTCAACCTCACAGTAGGCTGAATGCTAGGAAGAGAAGTTCTGCTGGAGAAGGTGGAGGAAGTCACTCCTGTATATTCATGCAAGTAAGCAAATGATTTCTTTAAAAATACTTTTTGGGTTTTTTTCCAAAGGTGCCACCTCCCAGTAAAAACAGAAGATTTGGGGTTTTCATACCTTGTTTCCTGCTCCTCCAACTCTGATGACATGGTCTGGGTTCAAGGCAGTGATGCACTCATTCACCAGGGCACTGCTGTGGGAGCGGGTGGTAATGACGATGTGTTTGCCAGCAGGTGCTTCTGTCAGCTGAAAGCCAAAGGCACCCATGCCCAGCACTCCCCAGATTGTCCTGCCCAGCACAGCATTAGCTCCTGCCTACAAAAAAGGCACAGAGTGATGGTTAATCACACTGATCAGCAGTTAAAGCATAAAGGGATAAGGGTACCTAGAAGCATATTGGCATATCAGGGAGTATACTATTAATATTGAGCTGTGCATTTAAACAGTGGCACTTAAAAAGAACTACTTGAGAGCCCAGAGTGAGAAATTTGCTCTCTTTCCCTCTAAGGCAATGACATCATTGACCCTCTTCTTATCTGTGACACTGTGGCGGTGCATTACATCCTGCTTCCAGTGACTGGCAGATTAATATTTGTATATTTCTGTACTCGGGGCACAATCTGTAATTGAATGTATCTTGTAATTTGAAATATTTTGTGATACATGTCACACAGAACATGATAGCATTACACCAGCTCAAGGGCTTTTTCTTTAAACTCCAATAAGTTGAATTAATCAGGCTGTATCATGAGTTCCCCCCAATAACACTGAGATAATCTCCAAATGTGTAAATGCCTGTAGGTTTGCCATCCTGACTTTTACCTGCAGCCTGGCATGATACACTCTAACCCAGCTGTCAGTGACAATTCATGCTTGGTTTATTTAGGGCTGCAGATTTATGGCAGTTACCATGCGTTGCAAATGAAACCACTGCATAGATTTACTAAAGAATTTCTAGCAAAGACTGCAGCACCACTGATCTGTACTTGTTTTGAAGTAGGCACTTTATAAGGACTGTAGTAATTTGCACAGTATATATGTAATATATCCTGTATTAGTGAAGTACACAAGCCTCAGGATTCAGTATGGTTGTTAGTATGTTCCTGATATCCAGTCCCTGGAATCCAGTGTTTAAAATTATATATATTTAATTAAAAAAGCCCAATACCTTACATTACAACATTAACTCCACTACACATCACTTTTCAGTTGAAAGTGTGCTAACTGAAATGGCTTAGGAGTCTTAGGATTTAGAAATCACACAATGCTTCTAAATAAATAAATGATTTAATACCTCGTAGTTGTAATATGGCTGGTTAATAACTCCTGCTATTGCTTTGCCTCCATAGGCAATTCCAATAAGAACTGTTACGTGGTCAAGGAGACCTGGACAGAAAAATCAGGAATGTAGTTATGCTTGAAAAAGAGAAAGATTTTAATAAAAACATAAATCCTCAGTAAAAGTCCACAAATCAATATGCAGGGTGCTATCTTAAAAATGCAAATACTAATCAGGATTTTCAGATGTTGATAAAATCTTTTAGTCATTTAGCCTTGAGGTCTGCTAAAAAATGCCCCAGATAGAGTTCTTTTAATAGAGCTATGTTATAATTAACACATTATAAGGAAGTTTAAAGATACAACTACATGGCAGTATATAGTGACATTCTTCTGTAATTGTGGTGGGAGTTCTTTAACGCCACACAAAACTAGTGGTTTGTTGACAGTTGTATATCTCTTTCCCCAAAAAGGGGAAAAAATCTGCCTAAAAGATTTTACATTAATCAACTAAAACATGCATTAGGAGGCAAAAGTGAGGTTTCAGCATATTGTTTCTTGGAGGGTTATCTTTTTCTTTTTTTCTTTTCTTTCATTTTAGGGTCTATTTCTATGGATAGAAATTAGGCTTTGCTGAAAACAGTTTCTTCCCATAACTGAGGAATTGTGGTTTGTGGGAGGATGTTTGTTTTATTTTGAAAGGGCTACAAGTATAGTTGTGGTATTTGGGTTGTTTGAGAGGAGTATGTAAACATAATCAAGCATATTCCTGTGTGAAGGGCAGATTTAGTCAGTTAATTCAAAGACATGCAGAACTGTAATTTTACTAAAAATTTAAGACAACCTGCCAGCAGTCAAAGGCAGCTTTTTGCACTCTGAAATGATAAAAACTGGTCAACACTCAGTAGCCCATCAGGAATATTCAGTACTGGTAAGAACTGAATGGAATGAACAAATACATTCCAAGCACTCAAAAAGTACAGAAATATCAGCCTTATGAAACCATATTGTAAGTAGCTTTTATGATAAAACTATCTATATGTATATGCTACTTCATTACATTGCTATATTTTTTTATCAACAGAATTAAAAGAAAATCCAACCTTCAGTGTACTCCTTGGTTCCATCCAAGGGATCAACCCATATTACAAGCTTTAAGAATAAAAAAATAAGAAAAATTAACAAATACAAATCATGTAAATTACCACACAAAGTATATATTTTACTTTAGTGCTTTTATTTCATTGCGGCAGTAAGGAAACAAAGAGACCCAAAGTTTTAACATTATTATATGACTGAAGCCTACAGTAGTATTTTACCCATACAGACACCAAAAAAACCCCCAAAAAACTGTCTGAAATGTCTCAGTAAATCTCTTAATAGAAGTATGAAGGATTAAACTCAACATGGAAATGAGATTACTTTCTTATGTCCAAACTTGATTCCTGCCAAAGTAATTTGAATCACAAATTGTAAGAAGCCAATTTTCGTTTCCCGTTACTGGACACAGGAGCATGCAGTGTTTCCAGCTCTGGAGGTGTGATTCTCATGACTACACTTAGGTTTTCTCAATGTTGCCAACTTTTATTTTCTTTTTGAAAACTGTTCTCCCTTATATACTCTTAACTGAAATCAGAAAGTAGTACAGATATTTTAAATATGAAGACATAGGTCTAACGTTAGCACATTACCTCTTCCTCTTTGATTCCTGTGTACTGAGCAGGACAAGGTTTCTTCAGAATTTCTTCACAGTGACCATCTTCAATTAAATCCTCAGTTACATCATTAGCGGGCAGTTCCTAACAAAAAAATCCATAGAATTGTTAGAAAAATGTTTTGGGCTTACCTCAGTTTGCCTTAGAACTGTGTAATTGACAGCAGCTTGATAAAGCTAATTAAATGAAAATGTGAAATGGGATGGAAATACCTTTGTTTGTTGCTTTTTGGGTTGTTTTTTTAATTAAAACCAATGTTTTTTTAAACCCAGCCAAAGTAAATTCTAGCACAAGCTATAGCAAGATAATTTCATGTTAGCATGAAATTGAGCAGGTACTTACTTCTTCTCCTATGATTGTCACCTTGGGAAACTTCCGTGCCAGGGAAGCACAAATGCTCATTTGTACCAGTCGGTCAGCTTTGGTCTGCAAGTCATTGGGTCCAGCCTGTCCAGGAGTGGATAGGAATTTGTGTAATAAAAAAATACATCAGCACAGTGGCCCATACAGCACTCTGAATATATCTACTTGTAATGAAAAGGAAGTCTAATTTGATAAATCTTCAACCCAGTAAGTGACCTTGCAAGAGGCAAGCTAAAAACTGCAAGAAGCAGAGTTTTCCTCTGTACCCCAGAGCTAAGACAGACTGGTCTGACAATAGAAAAGTGCATTTGGTGCCCCAAGATGATATCAAAAAATGACTGCAAGCCTTCCCAATGTTGTGTAGCCAAACATACATTGCTACATACAGTAATTTCTTAAATGTTAATAACCTGCTACATGTGAAAGTAGGTAGCTTAGCACCACTTTTTTAACCCTTTAGTACAGAGACAGAATCCCAGTAAGAAATAATTCTGTTAGTGTTGGAATTTAGAAAGACAGTTCATCTGATTTGCATCTTAGTTGAATCAAACAAAAATTTTATCTGCTTGTGTCTTATTTGCTGACAATGTGAAAAGTGTTTTATTCAGCTACAGAAATTAGCCATAGGAATGGGATATTCCATTTAGAACCATGTTATGGGTTAATTTTTGCATGCTCAAAACTAGTCTGTCCCTTAGCCAAGTGCTAGTTTTATGAAACTTGATATTTTTCTTTGAAATTTCCCTGTTGTCCCCTAATTAATTTGATTGAAATTGGTCCCGAGTTTAGACTCAGTAAGAATATTGCAAAGAATGTCCTTTGTTTCAGGACATGAACCCAATAAAACAGTATAAATAGTACTTCAGTGTAAGAATGGGTGGACAAAAGCTTCTACTTACCAAGTGGGAGGAAAAAAGCACAAGCACAAAGAGAAGAAATATAAATGGAGAGCTTAGAGCTGACTCAGGTGAAGAAAACTCTGGATATCAGGACAGGAGATGGCTAAAAACTCAGCTGTCCTTGAACTAGATAAATGGATGGAAGGTCACTATGTTGAGGGAAAAGGTGTAACACTGCCTTTCCAGATGTTCTAAAGCTTTCAGTAAGGCCAGTTGCAATTGGTCTTGGTTTTTGCTGGCTGCAGAAAGAGGATGAATGATGAGAAGCAGCACTTTTATTCTTTTCTGTTCTACATCTCTTCAGACTGCAAAACAGAGGGAGAGGCAGAGGTTCTCTTGAATTCTTCCTCTTTCTTCAGCAACCACCTTTGGCAAGAAGCTTGCAGGAATTTCAAGATCTCTAGTCCCTCAAACAGGAACCTCTTCTGTTTGACCTTGCTTTTGACCTAATATTGTGTGTTTGTAGTATTCATCCCTCAAAAACTTTCGATGTATAACTAGTCTTATTTAGAACCAATATCACCTCTTACTTTTGATAATTTTTAAATAATTTAAAACACCTGCAGTACCTTCAATGTAAAGATCAAAAATAATATATATTTATTTTAAAAAGCCCATAATATTGTTACGTATCTGTAAAGCTAGAATTAACTTCAAAATTTAATTTCATCTATTCCAGTACTGTAGTCAAAACAAAGATCCTGGCTCATCAGTGCATTTTATAATTAATAAATTACAGCAAATTAAGAATTTTAATACCTGTTTTCCTTTTAGAATTAAATATGAAGCTCTGAATTTCTTTTAAAAGCTGTGATTTACAATAAAATCTGAAGTTCTTTTTTGTTTTAGGAAATCAAACACTGATTTATTCTAATCCAAAATTCATCAAGAGCACAGTATTTTAAGCTGTACTAAGGAAATTAGAACATAGGTATAGAAATTAACAGGAAATATACCTTATTATGAATTTTAAGGTGCTATGCAAACCTTGTGTTTTGTGAGGAAAATCAGGACAAAATGATGGTGTTTCTTTTCAATGTACAAATATTGTTTAGAAGTACTGGTCAAAAGACACTTCTCTAGGACTGTTTTAATCCTTTAAAAAGGAATATTTGTTGTAGGTGGTGGTGAGGGAGGTGAGGGCTGGATTTCATCCCACAGTTGCTGATTTTTAAGAATATCACTTTGACTTGTATCTAACTCAAGATTAACAAGTGAAATTAAACAAAGTAAAAGGTAATACCTTCTCCACTATGCCCAGATCTCCTGCAGACATCACATTTCTAACAATTGTTGCAGCTTTTTCTGCAACAGAATATGCCGAGGCCACCACACGCATGAGAAGAGCTGGAGAAGCCATGCTAAATGCTGAAAAGAAACAAAAAGCAAACTTGAACTTTTCTTTCTTCAAGAGAAGAAAAAAGCCAAAGTATTTTAGCTAAGATTTCAAACAGATACAATTTAAACTGAGTAGAAAGGGGAAAGTGGGCTACTGCCAGTGAGTGATAATGAGGTGAGCTTTGGCTTTTTTTAAAAATACAATTAACAAACACAAAGATGTAAAGCAATTGTAGACAAGACCTTGCAAATATGCATGTTCTGTCTGACAGTGAATCTGGTCCTCACTGAAATAGAATGACATTAAAAAAGAACAAAGGCAGCAGCAGAAACTCTTATCATAAGTATTAGGAAAAAGAAGAGTCTACACACGGTACTCATTTTTTGCACACTTTGAACATAAGTTCATTTTTTCATAACTGAACCTGCAATTGGTTTGTACCCAGAACTCAAGCACAAGCATAAGACTACCAGACAGGATGACATCAGCAACTTCACTTATTATTCCCCTTTGTTTAACTATAAAATGGGGGTTTGTAGCTGGCCAATTGTGTACACAAAGTAGGTTAATGATACACAGATACTGCAAACTTGTATGCAGAAGTTAAATTTAACCATCTGAATTTAGCCTTTCTGTATTTGTTTAATTTCTCATTATTTCTTTAAGGAAATCAATTTACATCTTCCTGTCTCTCCTCACCACTCCATCTCCTGTCATTCTTCTATTGCATTGTCCTCCTCATCTGTTCTCCAGCACAAACCAGTGCAATTCACTGGGTCTTCAGTTACCAAGTAGAATAACTATCACCCTTGGAAAGGTTGACACTCCTCCCAGCTTTTCTTTAACTCAGGAAAAAGAACTATTGATAACCACATTGCATTTTTTTAAAATGCAAAGCTAATTGCTTTTTATGTTTTCCTATCAGTTGTTTCTGTCTGTGTAGATGACACACTTTTTGGCTTGGCCTCACATGTATGACACACTTCCAAGGAAACACTTGAGCACAGAGCCAGAACAAAACTCAGAGGAACTCACTGATCACCATACAGAAGATATATTATGGGGAAGTGTAATATGACAATCATATCATAAATACGGCAATTGCAGCAAGTACTGCTTAAGTAGCATTAGGTCATTATACAACACCTTTCATTTCTTCCTTGACAAATCAAGTTCATGGCTGTTCACAGAACAGCAATGTCAGAGGTATCAGAACCTCCAATTTATTGATTTCTTGATTTAAGAGCTTTTTCAGCACTTTACTAACACCATACCTCTACCAGTAAAGTCAGAAGCACTCTAAGGTTGAAAGAGTAGAGTGACCATGCAAGCATATTCAAAAAGCACTGTTGCTAAGGTTAATTAAGGTTAATTATTATTTCCAGCTGCTGGACGGGAACAAAGTGCTCTGGAGTTCTGTGGAACAGCCAAGGTCCATACCCAAAGTAACCCTGGACAGGTAGCAATGGCTACAGAGGAAATTTTGGAAATGCTACCTGTGACAAAAAGCAGCTCTCAAACAATTGAAAGTTGCAGAGCAAATATAATAACATATAACACATGGAAAGCCATATACTATTTTAAGTCTATGCCATTATGTGAATCAAATTAACAGGAAGGAATATAGTTAATTCCATAATAAAAATATCAGGAATATGAGAATTTCTGAGAAATGGTTAAAAAGTAGCATATTAGATGTGAAGCTTGGATTAAAGAATTGAATTGAATTATCAGATGAACATAATTAACATTTTTTGTTCAGCTTCTCATAAAAAAGTCATTTGACCTTTTACTGTACAGTTGATCCTGCTTCATAAAATGAGATGAAAACTTAATTGTTTTAAAGTCTTGACTTACTTTATGTTTGCATAAAGTTTCAAAAGACTCAGAAAACAATACAGAAATACTATCTTGCATTCTTGAAGCCTGGCTCAAGGTGTTTCTTGCGTACATTTTTCTTGGCTATACTTAAGGCAAACAAATATACTTGCTGTGGGATACCCAGAGCCTCCTGGCAAACCTTAAAATTAAAACATTTTTATGAAAAAATAAGGTTTATTAAAGGAAACTGAAATGAGAGGTTCAACACCTCACCTCCTCATGACTGGAGTAATTACCTGATGAATTGCAAAGTATTTTATTAGTGCAAAGGTAGCTTAAATTTTTACAGGGCTGGATTTCCTGTGTGGCACATCTTCTGGTGTATTGGACCTTTTTGATTCAATAAGTGAATGCAATAGTTGCCTCTGAGTTCTTCACCTCTGTAACCGTTCAATCTCAAATTAACTTATTTATACATTTATGGCACATTCTTTCTGCTGAGGGCAATGTCTAATGTATACTATCATAAGGCACTCAATAATATCTTGCTTGCTTGAGATAAAAATAGTTTGATTCCTAGAAAACTGTGCAGTTTACAAATACTGCTCAGCAATTATCCCTCAAGTTTAATTAGTATAATTTTTAAAACACGCTTTGTCCTCTAAAGACTTTCCCTCCTTTCTTTTAGCCTAGCAACCAAACTGTTGAATGGTCTTGATAAATCAGCCTGTTTTGGTACCTACTAAAATTAATGAGTTCTCCAGTTCTTGTTCTACTTTTTAATTCTGATGTACATAAGTACTACAGCTTGACAACAATTAGTTTGTCAAAGCACACATGACAGATTTGTTGACCGCTCCCATTCAGTCTTTTTTTACGCAAACTTCCATTTTCCAAATTTATGATTCTGCCTGATGAAAGGAGAAAGCGGACATTACACAGAGCATGTCCTTAAAACCAAGTGCTAAGCCATGACTTCTTTCTTGGAATTCTTCTAAGACATCTTGGAATGTCTAAGCGACCAGAGCTCCTCATTGCTTTACAATAAACTTCGGCCCACACCTATTAAAAGATAAACTTTCCATTATGTAAAGGAGCAATATTTACCCAGCAGAAAGCAGGCTAGGACTCGGGGTTGGGAATCCCACTGCTGTTCACCTACAGACTTCCAAGTGGGAAAGGGCTGCGCTACCTCATTCCACCAAAGAGAAAGAAAAGGGAAGCCTGGTCCCGATTCTCTTGCCGTGAATATTGCGGGAGGCAAAGTGCCTGCAGGGCAGCGCAGGCGGATTTAGGAGCAGTGCCTGCCAATGCACCCAGCGGAGCGCGGCCAGGCACACCGCGGGCTATCGGCGATGGCAGCAGCAGCTCTGCCGGCCCGGCAGCCAACTCACCGTGTCCAGCCTCGCTTTTCCCCGGATCTCCGCCGGCCCCCGCGGCCCGGCACCGATGTCCGGCAGCGTGCGGTGTGCTCCGCGCCCTCCGCGCCCGTCCCCTTGCCAAGGAGGGACCCGCGCCCCAGCACCGCCGCTCACCGAGGCCTCCGCGCCGGCTCCGTTAGGGAGGATTCGCCACCCCTACAAAACCACCTCGGAACGCCCCGAATCCTTCCGGCTCCGGGCGGGGCCCGAGCTATCGCCCGGCCCGCCGGGAGCGCCGAGCAGGCTCCGTGCCGCCGTCCGGCGCGGCGTGTCCCCTGCCGCGGCCCGTCGTGCCGGCGGAAGCGCTGCCGCAGCCCGCGAGGATGCTTCGGGCCTGGCGGGCGCCGCCGCTGGCGCGGGCCCGGGCCGGCGCCGCCCGGGGCTGGGCGCGCTCCGCCGCCTCGGAGGCCGCGGCCGAGAGCCGGGAGGATTCCCGGTACCGGCACACGGTGCTGCTGCCGCGCAGCCGCTTCCCCGCGCAGCTCCCGGGGCGGCTGCAGCCCGAGACAGAGCTGGAGACGCAGCAGGTGCGGCCGGGGCCGGGCCGGTTCCCCCGGCGCGCGAGTCCCGGGAGGGACGTGGGGCTGCCCCGGGCGCTGCGGGCCCCGGGCCGCGAGGAGGGCGGGGGTGGCCGCCTGGGTTTGTGTTCGGTCCCGCCGCGCAGGGAGAACTTCTGGCGAGTCTGGGCTCTCTCCTGGCCCGGCCGTCCGGGGTCTTTTTTAGAAAAACTCGGGCTCCTGAGGTATTTACAGTTTGGATAGTCATAACTTTGATAGAGTTTGTTTTGGAGGGGTGTAACGACCGTCGGGATAGCGTACTGCTAGCGCTAATAATCTCAGGACTAATGTTTCACCCTCTTCCGGCTTTTACGTACTTAAAACCCACTAAACGCCTTCTCTTGCAGAGTTAGAAAAGTGTGTTTGTTTGTCTGTCTGCTTTATTTGTTAATTTTAAATCCAGACTTTTTGGAAGTGCAAAGACTTGTGATAGTTTTGGTCTTTTTCTTGTCTCTTCTACAGAAATGTGGTTTTTCAGAACTGTACTCATGGCAAAGGCAAAGGAAGACAAAACAGGAATTTTGTCTGCATGACGGACCACCCTATGCCAATGGAGACCCTCATGTTGGCCATGCATTAAACAAAGTAAATATTTACTTACTCCTATTTTATTCTTGTGAAGTGGTAAAAACATTACTGTCATGTGCTCTCCATTCCCATTTAAATCAATAACACTTTAAAGTGTTTGGGGTTTTGGTAGTTGGGGCTTTTAAAAACCAGTGTTAGGGTTATGTGGATGCCGTATTTTGCCATGTTGATATAGATACCATACTCCAGTATAAATATCGTGTACTGAATGCTCAGTGTTCATTATGATTCAGCCCTGAGATTTACAACATTACACTGGCCACAAAGAGAGAAAGACTCAAATTGTGAGCTGTCATCCACAGCTTCTCACAGTCCTAGTGCCAGAGCTTGGGCTGCAGCAATGTGCTCTAGGCCAGTGTTGTAAGTCCAGCTCAGTGTTTTAAAAGTGAGAGCAAGTCAAACTTGTTGACTTCAAGTCTTGTATCTCTCAGCTGCACTGGTTATGAACTCCTTGGATCAGAGGTCCTCTAATGTTCTGCCAATGTACAAAATTATAGGCAAAAAAAAAAAAAAAAAAAAGCAGGGTCTTTGGATCACAGAGTGATTTGAGTTGGAAGGGACCCTAAAGATGATGTAGTTCCAAACACTCTGCCATGGGCAGGGACACTTTCCATTAGAGCAGGTGGCTCAAAGCCTCATCCAGCCTGGCCTTGAACACTTCCAAGGATGAGGCACCCAGAGCTTCTCTGGTCTTAAGTATAAATTTATCCTGCAGCTTTTTATATTTGCATTTTTTAAACAGGAGGAGCTTAATTACAAATGTGTCTGTTCCACATGGGGGAGCTAAAGTGATAACAGACCCTTGTGGCTTTTCAGATTTTGAAAGACATCACCAATCGCTTCCATGTGATGAGAGGTTATAAAGTGCATTACGTGCCAGGGTGGGATTGCCATGGACTGCCAATTGAGTTGAAGGCACTGTCAGAAGTCAGAGGAGGTGAAAATCTTTCACTGATGGAAATTCGGCAGAGAGGTAAATAAAGGCTTTTAGGCTTAATTGTGGCCTTTTCTATTAGTTATTGGTGTCATTTCCTATGATCACTGGGTGTATTTGGCAAGCAGAGTAGGATGGAATCTGATGAAATGTGATAACTTCACATAGGCTCAATTTGTTGCTGTAATGGGCATGCAGAGTATTGACCCTCAGTTTAAAAAAAACAAAAGGAGGACAGGGGATTTAGATGTCTGCTTTGATTAACTGTATAGTGGCAGGAAGCTACTGTTTATCAGATCAGCATCCTTTTGGTTTTTAGAGGCTGAATTTGATTAGGAACTGAAAACATATGTGAACAAGTCAGGCTCCTTCAGGACAGCTTGGCTCAGTATCACAAGTAAGAATGTATTTGTTGACTGTTTTTAACAGCCCTACCAAACTATAGGGGGAATCCTTTTGAAGAAAGTCTGCATTATATGGAAACTTTTTTTACAAAATAATTTCAAATACAATATGTGTTGAAAGGCGTCATCGTTCAGCTGCAAAGCTTTTTGTAATGAGCAATTGAAACTGCTTTAATTTGAAATTGTGGTAATGAAATGGACTAACTTATTTTCAGATGTATTTACTTTGAAAATTTTGGATCGGCATCAATAGAGGGAGTTAACTTTCACTGTTACTAGTTTTATATTGAGAACTTATTTTGAGAAATTTTTCTACCTAACAAAATGTATTTCTCCCCCTTTCTTGAAAAGAAAGTTTGTAGTCTAAAGACTTGTGTCTACTGTTCCTGTGTTAGTGAAAAAGTGCCACTCCTGGATCTGTTCACTCTTTGCAGTCATTTTTTGTAGCAACCAATCTGAAATATATGTATGCTGAACCATAATAGTTAGGGCATAGGTTCACTACATTCAGCTCCGGCTTTTACTAAAAAAAAATCAATAGTGCATTTTAAGTGCTGTTTTATTGATCTCAGTGTGCTAAACCATGTGCTTAATGGAACCTTTCCCTTCAGCCAAAGCATTTGCAGAAAGAGCAATTGAGAAACAGAAATCCGCCTTCATTCGTTGGGGTGTAATGGCAGATTGGGCTAACTGCTACCTTACATTTGATCCAAAGTATGAAGCAAACCAGCTGAGAGTCTTCTCCAAGATGCATGATAAGGTACTGTATTTCTGTAGATGTCTGTATTGATTTTTCATGAGTTTTGTTTCTCCTAACTTTCTCTTTTCTCCTCACTGTCTTCTCTAGGGTTTAATTTATCGTGACTATAAACCTGTGTTCTGGTCCCCTTCAACAAAGTAAGAACCAGCTTACTATTTTTTCTTCAAAATTTTAGCAAGGATGCTAATAGCTTTTGATGTTGCAGCGTGTAACTTGTGTTTGATGTGTACCAGGACAGCCTTGGCTGAGGCAGAACTTGAGTACAACGAGCAGCACGTCAGTCGCTCTGTGTATGTGAAATTTCCACTGCTGAAGTCGCCGCCTAAGCTGACTTCTGTGATAGGTACGACTTTTCTGTAGCTTTAGAGACTGACAGCTTTGATTTTTGTTATGATTGTGAGTAAAGTACTTCTAATTTACATCTGTAGATGGATCATCCCCTGCTAATGTGCTAGTCTGGACCACGCAACCTTGGACTGTACCAGCCAATCAAGCAGTTTGTTACATGCCAGACTCAGCGTAGGTGTCTTTCACTTGGTTCAGTTGTCTGTGTCAGCTCTTACTGGTATTTAGCAGCAAAATTACAACATTCTGGACTGCCATTACAGTTTACTTAAGGCATCTTTTTTGGGTTTTGTAAGCTTTGTTCTATATCTACTAATACATTAATTTCTGCCTAAATTTTTATTGAATTATTTCATGAGGCAAGGTTACCTTGAAACTTTTGAGATTTATGAGTGAATTGGGCATGTAAAACGTACTTGTCTTAGAGATGAAGCATTTCACAGATTGATAGCTTTGTGGTGTTTGTAATTATTTAGTATCACAAATGCACATTTCCATTGCAGATACTCAATTGTAAAATGTGCAACGACTGGACAACACTTCATCCTTGCAGCAGATAGAGTTGAATCTACAGCTGCTGTTCTGGACACACAGTTTGAGGTTATATCAACCTGTAAAGGTACATTTGAATATTGTTAATCTTAAATTGCTTAGAAATCTGATGGTAGGTGTCTGAAAACCAGTTTTGATGGATTAAATGTGTTCATAATCTGAGAATTTGATTCACTAGAATAATACAAAGAGGAGGAGGTGTCTGTCAGATTTACTGTTGGTGTACTGGAGCTCAAATTATCATCCAGAGATTTCAAATGAATTTTTAAAATCTGGATTTACGCTTGGAAAAATGAAATGTAGAGTGCAAGTCTGTTCAGTATCAAAATCTTAATTACACTGAGTGCAATTTTTCTTTTCATCTATTGTTGATGACAAGAGGTGGCTAATTACAAGTGAGACTTGAGTCATTGCAGGTGGCTGTTGTCTGTCTGGACAAACTAAAGCAGTTGAGTTGGCATCCTAACAAACTGCATAGTGGCATTTCCTAACAAGCAGGCTTGGTATTCAGTGTCATGAGTTGGGATTTAGTGTGTCATTTGTGAGCTTTATTCATTTGCCTCTATCGGTGATTCAGTGCTGGAAATACGCATTTGTGATAGAGGCGAGGAATCTGTTTCTATGGCTTTTTGTTTTTTGGGGTTTTTTGTCTTTCCATGCCTTCTCTTTCAGAGGAAGTCTTGATTTTACCTAATGGTGAATTACTGTGTTTTTTCTCACACCTTCCACCTTTTTGAATCATGTGATGTATAGATAACATCCAAGAGTAGTAGAATTGAACCTTCTTAAAAAGATATTTTGTATGGAACGTGTTCTTTTTAACTTCCCATATATTCAGTAATTAATTGTATTTGTTACTTTTCTGTGTTTGTGTGATGGCAGTTCTTAAACATGTTCCTTCTAGTAGAAAATCATTCTGTGAACACCATTTTGTCATATGGCATATTTCTCAAGCTCTGTGATTCTTGATTTTCAGCAAGGCTTTAATAATAATATTTCTTCTGTGTTTTTTTTTAACCATTTGTTCTTTTTCTGCTCTCTGGTAAAAGAAGCTGAATGCATGAATTATTTTTCTATTTTATCTTTTGTTTGTATTTTTCAGGTGCAGATTTGGCAGATGGTTTTTGTGCTCATCCCACCATTCCTGGCAGAGTCTCTCCCCTGTTACCTGCAAATCATGTGGCAATGACAAAAGGGACAGGATTAGTTCACACAGCCCCAGCTCATGGTATGGAAGATTACGGCATAGCTTCCCACCATCAGCTACCCACGGTACTTTATCTTTTCAGCTGTTGCTCTTGATTGCCTGCAACTGATTGACTGTGTGCCCCTAAAATGATTTGTTTTAATTTATGCATAAAACTTGAAAATGTTTTGAAGCATTCACAGAAGGCTGAGTATCACTAACGGCCTGCAGGAATGCAAAATTAATCTTAAAGAAATGTGTATCAGGATAAAAGAATGAAGATTCCTTCTGCTAATTAAAACTTACAGGGAGGTGTTAGAATCAGATTTTTCTGTTTGTTGTGTGGCTTTCTTTTTACGGGAGAGCACAGAGAGTATTTGCCAGATACTGACTCTTGCTACTCAGAATTGTCTTAGATGCAGATCAGTAAGTCAGCAGTTATGTAGGCTTTTCAGCAAAACTTGTTTCAAAACATACATAAATACAACTCATTTATGCATGGGCAGTTTGTGATTGATGGGAGTGAAGATTCAAGATACGGGGCATAGAGAGGGTTAGGTTTTGCACTGTTTATTTGAAAACTCACTGACATACCTGTGACTGTGATGTATGATAGTTGTGGTATGTTTGCAAATGCAATGGTGCCCACTTCTTCTGACACCTAAAACTCACTTACCTGGTAGATTACTAAACTGCAGTTCACTAAATCTGGAGTGTACTTAAATATTTTGTTATTCATCAGAAAATGAGTCACCTGGTAGAGTATTTAACTCACTTTTGAATACCAAAAAGTTAATTAATTGTCACATGGTATTTTTTTGACATGACTAATTTATTTACTTTCAGGATTGCCTTGTGGATGAAAGTGGGTGTTTTACAGAAGCAGCAGGTCCTGAGCTTAAAAACAAGTATGTCCTTGAAGAAGGGAATGAAGCTGGTGAGCATTTGATGTTTGACCACTTGTTACTTCAACAGTTACAATCCTGCAGGTATATTTTGAGAGTTTATGTAAACTGGCCGTATTTCAAATACGGATGAGGTACAGGCATTTCTTGCTAAGAGTTAATGGAAAGGGCTGAGTTGAGGTTAACAGCAACCATATGTCCAAATTGAAATTTAATCTTGCTTCATTTTTTCTCTCAGTCATTAAGATGCTTCAAGCAGCTGGGAGTTTGTTAAAAGAGGAGAAATACGTGCACAGTTACCCCTATGACTGGAGGTCTAAAAAACCAATGATTATTCGTGCCAGCAAACAGTGGTTTGTAAACACAGCAGATGTGAAGGCCACAGCACAGGTATGTAATTTTGCTTTCTTACAAGACACTTGAAGACAACTGATGCTGTTTGGAATCAGCAAAAAGCTCTTGCTGTAGCTCCCTCCAGGATATGTTCTTCCCTAGGGTTTATGAACAGTAGCTGAAAAGTGTTAATTACTTGTTGAAGTGAAATATGTTGTCAATTTTTTTGTCAGTGTTGATATAATCCAGGGTAGCTACACTGACTGGTATATTTTCTCATTGTGTTTACAGATGTAGAAGTTTCTTAGAGCTACTGATTTTTTTTCCCTAGAATATTTTTAAAAATATGATGTTTCAAGGAATTAAATTAGAAGACACAATTTTATCACTATTAAATCTACCTTTTTTGTTAGGCTAGCCTCGTGTGGCCAGACATCTTTGTTTGCTGCCCTGTTAATTTTGTCACAGTCCTATCTTAAATAACTTTAAAGCTTGGGGTCTTTTGCTCTTTGAAGTTACGTAAATTTTGTCACAGAAAATTCAGACCAGCACCTTGGAATAACAGTGATTTTATTCTAACTAGGGCATGAGGTGTATATTCCATATTCACCTTTATCTAGGATGGATGAAAATGTGGTGGTTATTCAGCGGGGCTGGGCGTGAGTGGTAGCCCATTATAGTCAGTTTGTATCAAGGTGGCTTTTCAAAGCAGACAACAGTACAAGTTACAGTCAGCTTTTAAACTTCAGATTAAAGTCACTGATGCCATTTTTAACTCATTTTTAGGGTGTGTCTGCTAGAAAATCAGAGAACTGGGGTTTGGTCAGGAAATAGAGAGTATATGCAGTGTTCACATAAGTTACTGAGGAGCAGCAGGCAGTTGTCTGAGAATGTTGTTTGATACTGGGAGTGGGAGAGTAGATCTGTACCATATTTTACTGGCCAAAAACATTATTTGTGTGCAAGCTGAAGCAAGTTCAGCAGGTCACTGTCTCCTTTCTAGGACGTGCTGAAAAAAGTGAAAGTGATCCCTACGTCTGCCGTGAACAGGATGCTGGAGATGCTGGATAGAAGGACATTCTGGTGCATATCACGGCAAAGATGCTGGGGCGTCCCAATTCCTGCTTTTTATCGGAAGAGCACGGGAGAATGCTTGATGAACAGGTACCTGTCTAGCCTTAGACACTGAGAAGTGACAGAAGGAGCACTGTCTATTGTGCTGCACTTAATGGTATTATAAAACTCATTTCAAGTCGGAATACATGCTTTTACTTGTAGTTTTTTATACACAGATCTAATTTACCTGTAAGTTATAACAATCAAAAACTTGTTGCTGGAAGTGACTTGTATGTAAATAATAGGAATCAATTTACTTAAACACTTAAGTTACCTAAAAACTCCGCTTGAGATTAATTGCTGCTTTCATCCCTTGCCTTCAGTGAGCTGACAGTCATGATTGGCCTTTCCATTTAAGCCAGAAGTGAAAGAAGTGTTAGAATAGACAGCAGCTGTAATTGTAGCACTTTATATTGAACATTCCAGGTGTTGTGTCAAAATAGCTTTTTGGACTTAAGTGACAGTGAGATCTGAAGTGGAATAACCACATTGGTTACAGAATAAATAAGTGCATTTTGTTTCAAAACAAAATTAGAGTGGTTTTGAAGACCAGCCTCAAGTGTAACTGACCTTAGCTATATGATTTGGTATATCCAGATTTTCAGATGCTAGCCGTATTCTGCCATCTTTTAGTTAATAGTATCCAGATATTGCAAACAGTGCATTTCAGGAATTCTAGACAACAAACATAATGCAGAGAAAATCCAAGCTGTGCTTTAAAACAAAGAAGCTCAACCAAATATGATCCTTTTCTGTCCTGTAAGGACTAATAGAGTTCTGCTTTTACTTCTTTGAGGAACAGAGGTTTTCAGTTGTGAATGCCCTCTAAGAGGTGATTTCATAAAAAGAGTATTGTGGAGTTCCACATTCATTGAATTAGTTCCATAATCTTTTCTGCCTTGAGGTAAGCTGATGTAACTCTGTTTTGTACATCTTAACCTTACAACCTTTTGTGAAAATTCATTATAAGTTTTCACAGTTGGAGATGAACTTAAGTCTGTTGCAGAACTTTTTTTTTTATCCTGATGTTGAATAAATGTGCTGCAGGAGTCCAGCATGTTTTCCAGAGGCTGTACTGAGCACACAAGCTGTAGATAGTAGACAGTAGTAGGTGAGGCTCAGGGTGTGGAGAGCAGGGAATGGACTTTAGACAGGTAGTCCTTAGCTTCACCTGGTGTGACTGGGTGTGTAGGTGCAGAGAGATGTACTTTGGCTCTCTCACCGTAGGCAATAACTGTGAGAAAAGACCACAATAGCCACAATGTCGTTTATAGTGCCTGGATAATGCTGGCACACATCAGGAAATAAATGTGGGGCGTAAAACCATTTTAACTGCAAAGAAGTATGTGTGTGTCTATAAAAAAACTACCATTTCTGAGGAATACTTTTTATGTTCTGGTTGAAGAGTAGGTTTGAGAACGTGTGTGTTGCTTAAAAATTGTTAAATATGTAGTTTAACAAGAAAAAAAGTGTAATGAAAACCAGTCCAGCAGCTGGCACTCAAAAGTGAAGGGCACCATGAAGCTAAAGCTCCTTCTGAACACTGAGGAGCTGGGACAGAAAGCATTTGAAAGGAGGGATGTGTGGGAATTCCTTCAGGTTCTAGTAAAATCACCTTGAAAGGCAGTGACCTGTATTAAAGCCCCTGCCTTTTGTGAGTGCTGGAGCTATGTGATTATTCCTGGAATTGTGCAAAATGTGGCAGTTGTGGCATTTTGATGGGGTAAACTCTGCCATAGCTACAACACCTCCACCTTTGTGTATAGGTGCTGGCCCAGCAGTCAGACTTGTAGGGGAGTGAGCAAAGGGACAGCATGGCATGTTTGGGTAGAATTGATCTGGGGAATAAAGAGGGATGTTTGGGAAGAAACCAGACATACTCAATATGCTTGAAAAAAAGATTTATTTCATTTGATTCACAGTTTCAAATACTCATTTATAGCCAGTACTCTTTAACTTCTAACTTTACTTACTCTAGGTGGAATTTTCAAAGGAAAGTGTAAAGCAGTCATTAAATATTCAAAAAAGTTTGATCATAAATATTTGTAAAGTTAACTGGAGGATACTTCTGTAACTGGAGTTGGAGAGGTGCACAGAATATTGGCCTATAGAAATGACAGGCAAATTTAGAAGACAGTCTGTCAATTCATAGGTCATTTTCCTGGACACCAGTTCTTATTGAAATAAGCAGCTAAACCTGATTGTTTTGTTACATTTGCATTATAATTTTGAAAATCGTATTACAATAGGTTGCTGACATATTTTTTATGAAGTTTCATACTTAGATGGTGTGAATAATAAAATTTAAACCCCAGTAAATAACTTGCATTTCAGAATATGAGCCGTTTTTAAGTTGAATGCTGGATAAACAACCTTTCAGTAGCAGCTGCTGTGGAGTTTGAGTGACTATCAAAAGTAACAGCATCTCCACTGGAAGTCAGTGTAGTCCACATGGAGTTGCTGTTACATATGAGAGCACCAGTGGTCGATCTTGAGTGATCCTGTTCATGTATCACCTGTAAAAAGACTTCTAAAAAGAAGAAAAAAGGCCCTAAAATTAACTGCTCCCTCTGAGAGCTGCCCCTGAATTGCTCACAGGGAAAAATGCTGAAAGCCCTTCTTTCAAGGTGGAACTGCTTTCTCTAACAGTGTTTTTGCAATCCAGTCTTTCTAACTTAAAAGCCAAGAAGTAGTTTGTAATGTTTGATGCAGAACCTCCATGAGTCTCCCTGCTGCTGTGGCCTCTCCATAACACTAAAAGATATTTGATTCAATGACATTGTCATCTATGATTAGAAATTTAATATACCAATGATGTTTAAATTCTTTCATGCAGAACATGCTGCATTATATTGTGACCAGGAGTAAAAAAATTATTGTTAAAAACCCCTTATAGGAAAGAGAGAAGAGAGAGAGCACAAGCACTTTTTCGTTATTGTCATTTTCAGTAAGAATACAGAGGTGAGATTCTGTGGGATTTTTCTGCACAAATGGAAAAAAGAACTTCAAATAATTTAGAGTACATGCACAAATAGGTGCTTATGCTGTGTGACAGCTTTCAACATTTAATAGATTTCAAGAGAAGACATTCTAGGAAACTGTAACTCATGGTAAAGAAGCAAGAGCTCCAAAACGGTGAGAGTTGTATTTCCAGTAGTAGCTCAGCCCAGGTAATAAATGTGATATACATACTTTAATCTGACCTCACGCAGTAACTGCTTTAAAAATTCTCTGTTCAGATATATAATATCTATATATTATATATCTGTATATATCCGTAATAAATAGTAGTATTGCAAAGATTGTTCTAATGCCTCACAACTTTTGTCCGCTTCCCTGTGACTTTGATTAAGATGTAAATTAAATTCCTGAAAAACTCCACATGTTGTTGAAGGGGGTCTGTCCTGTGCTCTAATTTGTTTTTTAAAACAATAAGACATTTCAGTGAATTGCAATTAATAGCAGCTTACCATCCCCTGAATACTTACAGCTGTAGTATCGACGTCCTTGTAAAGCAGAAGATAACTTTCCCTCTTTGTCGCTGTTGGAAAGGAGATGGAGAGAACATCAGGCTCTGTATTCTTCTGCTCCTGACTGTATCTTAATGCTGCCTAATTTCTGTTAACAGATTAAATAAGTGTGCAGCATAATCAATATCAGGCTCCCGGGTGATTGGCTGGAGCCGTGGTAGCGTGAATCGCCGTAGGGCTGTCAGAGCGTAGCAGGGACACGTAATGCAAGTTCTTCCAGATAGCCTCTGAATACAGGGCAAAGTTTTACAATGGCCTTTATGGCTCACTCGGGGAATTATCATGCTCACCTTGAAGGCTGCAGATTATAAAGTGATGAGTAGTTATTTGAGCAAGGTGGTTTTCACTTGCACCTTACAGAAAAGTACTTTGCAAAAATCCTGCTCCTTACAATGCAGATACCTTAAATAAAGTTATTTCTCTCTCGCAGTAAAATTAATCATAAAGATCCTGTGAGAAGAACAGAGACAAGTGCAAGGGCTGTGTTTGTTTGTCTTGTGTTTTTCAAACTGTAGGAGGAAAAAGGATTTGTTGAAAAGGTACTCTGGAAATTTTTCACCTACACTACCTCCTCTTAAAAAATGCTTGTTAATGTTCACTTATATTCTATAGGGAAACACTGTATAGTGAAAAAAACTTGCACTGCTAAAATGTTATATTCTTTTAAAATGTGATTTGAAACTATTATAGAATTTTGAGAATATTGGTAAATAAAAAGTTGACTTCACAGTCCTTCACTCCTTATTTCTTCCTAAATGATTGATAACACAAATCTGACCTTCATTTACTTATCTGAAAACTTTTATCTGTAGCATAATTGTACCTGTTGGTTCTTATGCAACAAAAATGTCCCTAAAAAACACAAAAGTGTAATCTTTAAATTGAATATCAATATACTCAATAAAAGGTTAGCCCATAGTATGTTTTGTGGGAATGGTGTATCTTCAAGAGTACACAACTCTTGTGTGATATTGGCAATACTTACTTTAAATGAAGGCAGGCATTTTATTATGGTTTCCCAAGGGAGAGTAATAGCAAGGGTTTATTTCCTTCTTGTCTCTCCCTTCCCCCACCTCTCATGGAAAGGAAAAAAATGTGTCTATTTCTATATGTTGTCCAAGATAGTTTTAGTCTATAGCTGGATTTATCACTTTTTCTAAATATCTCGAAATACTGGTATTGTGAAATACCGTAGAATACTTTAAAAATGTTTAGGTTGAAAATTAATCACTGGAGTTTGTCTCTCCACTGAAGTGTATTCACAATATGAAAAAGTTATGTGGAAGACAGGCTTAGTTCCTGTTTAAATTTTCTGCTTTACAGGATGTGCTGGTAGCTTTTCTGCACTAATTGTGGGTATGATTCCTGATCAGAGAATTTTCCTGGCTTTCATTGAGGCCAGAGCCATTAGCTGAGCACTGGATTACTTCTTGCATGAATCACTTAACATACATAAATATTTTACATGGCAATAAACATGTTTTAGGGTAAATCATCCTCTTTAATTTATCTACTCTTGTTTTCTGCTGGTGACTTCCATGGGTAAGACTTGGCCAGTGAGAGGAAGGCATTGAAACTGTGGAGACAGCTCTTGAAATCCTCACGTGAAGACATGGTTATTTATAACTGTCCTTAAAAATACACTAATAGTGTAATTAAGAAGAATCCAAGGTAGAAAATTCTGTTGGCAAAGAGTGAAAAATATTGTGTATTGTTTTTTCTAAAATGTTCCTGGGTGCTGCAGTATCATCACTTAAAGTCAAGATGTAAATCCAGCTTTGTCAGTGGAAGATATTGATCCTGCAAAAGACAAATTCAGTGGAATAGTTTAATCCAGGCTGATGCAGATTTCTTTTTTGTTTTTCTTGCAAGCTTCCTGAATTTGAATATTTCAGGTAAAGGAGGCAAGACATAAGGGTTACACATCAGCTATCTGCCAGGAATTGTACCAGGACTGGGGTTGTTTGCTTTTGTCTTGGAGAAATTATACTCTGTCAACTGGAAGTATAGCCAAACAGGCCTCTGTGCAAATATTTCTGGAAAGAAGTGGTACCATTCAGAACTGGAGCTCTTCAGTGTTGTTCTAGCAAGATAAATGTTAGCAGATACATTACAAAGCCATAAATTGTGTCCTACCACCATTTAAGTGGAAGGTGAAGGATGCCTGTACTGTTTTGAAAGGGGCAGAATCGTGGTGGTGCCAGCTGGATGTCCATGTGTGAATGTTGCTTCTTAATGGCCTTTCCCTTCAGAGAACATGCTGGGATGTTCTACAGGAATTTGTTTTGAGAAGTAAACTGATTAATTGATGATTGATGGATTGATACAGAATTGATGTTCTGTCATTGCAAATTGAACAGTTGAGCAAAACTGCATTTTTTTTATTTTCTTGCCATTGCAGCTCATGTCATGAACTGAAGTAATTTGTTCTATAGCCTCTTGGAGAACAAGCTTCTGTGCTTAAAGCCTGTGTGTAAGAGTCCATTAAGTGTTTCAGTGATGTAGCTCAGCTCATTAGCACTGCAGTAGAATACTGTGCTGAAAACCAAAGACAAAACCGAGTGATGACTGAAGAAGATCATTTGCCTTCTGTGTTTTCAAGATAAATATGCCAGTGCCAGATCATCATTTTACTTTTTCCCCCTTTTGCAATACTGCGTCAAGAAATTAGTTAACTGATTAAATCTTCATTTCTCAACTTAAAAACAAATCTCTGGTGGCCCGGGTAACACAGCAGGATTAGTTTTAAGTTGGCAGGTTATGATGATCTGCTGTACTCCTTAAATACAGCAGATGTCTTAAAAATCACCTCTTCAAGTGCTCTGTGAGTCAGCAAGACAAAGTGTGTGGGGTTCCTCTTTGGTTTTTTAATATACCTTAATTTATGTCTAGACTTGGCATTAAGCAATATTAAAAATCAATTCCCCATAGCCTTACCTACTGGGGCCAAGGATTGAATGTGTCATAAATAGTGCATGGAACTGCACACCTTGAGGTTGCCTTATCTGTTCAGATCAGAAAAAAACGCTTAGGTAACTTTTTAATTTTTCTTATTTCCATAATATCTGTTTATTTCAGGACCTTTGTCCTGGCTGGTGCTATATGATATGAGCTCGTAGATTGCCTTCACAGTGTACATTGAATGGTTCATTATCACTTCTCTACTGGGTGCAGAATTTTCAGTTTCTTTCATTATTTGGATTAATATATTTATATTTATTACAATTTTAAAAATATGTTGCTAAAATGGGGGAATTCAGGCAACTGGAAGTCTAATATACTTGAAAAGCTGTCATTTCATCACTCCTTTTCACGAGTTCTCAAGATCTCTATATCCAGTAGGAAAAATAAACCTGTTGTCAAAAAGAGGAGATATTTTGAGGGGAAATAGTTGTGTAGTTTCTTTAAATTCGAGGTAAATAAATAGCAAATAAAATGAATTTTAGAAGTTTTCAAGCTTCTGATATCTTTCCTGAGTGTCCCAATTATGGAGCATTTGCAGATGAAGATATCTGGAATCCATGTGGGTTTTTATATGTTGTACAAATCCTCCCATCTTGGAAGGCAAAAATAGAAAATCTCTAATGCAGGCAGGAAACTCTGAAGTCTTTCTGGATTAGAAGCTGGAAAGTCACACTTTCTAAATGGCTTGGTCTGTGTATCTGCATCTCACTGCTTTGGGTCTGGGAAAGGTGTGATTAATTCCTCCATTCATAAACCCCTTTTTTCTTTCTTCTAACCCAGTGAAACTATCGCAGATGTCATCAAAATAGTGGAGCAGCAAGGGACAGATGCATGGTGGGCCCTCCCTACCGAACAACTCCTGTCCAAAGAGTCTGTAGCAAAGGTAAACTTCTGACTTTAGGTACAGCAGGTGCTCAAGACAGTTGAGTGATGGGAAATAATAGTAAAACTTTGTTTATTCCTATGATCCTCTTCAGTCTTGTACCCTCATGAGAAGATACCTTGTGAAAGGAGTATTTAAAAAGTGAGATCTGAGTGGGGCAGTATACAATTGGATTTGGATCAGAAGGAAAGTGACATCTGAATTAACCAAATTATGCGCTCAAATATGTATTAGGTCTTGGTCATTAAGATGGATTAGAATTTTTATTTAGTTCTTCCTAACTTTTTATTGTTCTTTAACAATTGTGTATCTAAGATAGCACAAAGCTGTAATGTTTCTGTGCCATCTGAGGCTTTCTTTGTAATTTTTCCTTGCCCTACATCGGGTTTCCATCAGTAATTATCTGAAAACTCTCGTCAAAAATTATCTACATTATTTTGTGTTCACTCACAGAGTTGGTAACAGAACCAATACAAAACTGGTCCAGAAACCAAATTTGCTTTATTTCTAGCTTTGAAAAGCATTGGTGGTACAGAGTATTCTATTTGCATTATTTATCTCTCAATAGGCTGGTGTTCATGAAGTTTCAGATTATGTCAAGGGACAAGATATCCTAGACATTTGGTTTGACAGTGGAACTTCCTGGGCTCATGTTTTGGAAGGTAAGGAACTCCTACATGTTGATCCTTCTTTTAAAATACTTTGAGAACAAAATGTAACTGTTGTGTGTAACAGTGTGTCAGCAAAACTGAGGCAGATTATGCCAGCAGCAGGCTGGCTGTGACTTGTAAAGCTGCTTTTGCTTGTGAAGATAGGGATTTAATGTTGGCAGACTCATTTTCAGCATAATTGAAGTTCAGTTTCTAATATTCTGCTCTAATGATTCTGCCATGTGGTGTACTGTGTAACTGCTGATCACATGCTGCTTGTTTTGAGTGGAGAAGTGTCATGGCACAGACAGCCCAGGTGCAGTGCTGCTAGTTGGTAACACTTAAATTGTTTTTAGTTAACAAATTTCAGTTTGTGCTCATCTGTGCTATTTGAAGCAGAGCAAGACTAAGATCAGCTGCTGAGTCTAAGTTTTATAATTTAAAAGTGTAGGTGTGCCTTTTCACTTTTGATTACTTTCAGTAACCAAAGCAGTATATTGTGGCTTTAAATATTTATACTTGCTATATGCTATTTATGGTTCCTACTGCCAGTAGTTGCTACTCAGCAGGTAGCAGATAGATATTTGTATAAAAAGATGTAAAATATACACTGTTTGTCTGGAGGATAGTGCAAAGTCAGGAGCTCTTTCTAAAGGAGGAGTCTGGTCCCATACATCAAGTCTGTTGGACTTTAAACTCTCTGTACACAATTGCATGATAACAATCTTGTTGAATTATAAAACACGTTAGTACCAGAGTTTTATTTCTTAGCAACGCAGTCAGGCAGCAGTACCATCAGCAAACATTAATTTTCTAGAAGACTTTTACATATATTGAGGTTTATGCTCTTTAAAAATATTTCTGGTTTGATTTTGAAAGGTCTAACAAAGTAGTGGTATTTTATGCAGTTACAAACTTGCATTGTTAAAGGGCTGAACACCTCAGCCCTCTAATCCTTTGTAAAGGAGATAACTTTTCTTAAGGAACAGCAGAATCAAGACTCTGGATTTGTTGTTAATTTGTGTTAAGCTCCCATATCGATTCTGTAGTGTCTAATAAATGTTGGGGTTATCACAGTACAGACTTATTCCTTCATGGAAAAAGTTCCTTTTCTGTACCTAGTCCTCCCTTTTCATTAAATTTACTGGAGCTTGGTGTGTGTAAGGCATCTTCTTCTGCTGTGTGACACAACTGGAATGGCCCCACTGCTGTAAAAGCTGGGGATTGGCTCACCAGCAGTGTAACCTCCTAACCCTGTTTATTCTCAGAAATGACACAAAAATTGCATTTCCTTTTTTCTGTATAATTGAGGCTTCCAGCTACTGCCACAAGAGAAGTACAGTCTGTGATTCATATCAAACTGCTGGTTTAATTCACCTTTCATGAAACTTTGCAGGAGAAGTTGTTGAATTAAGAGTTTTGACATCTACTTCCCAAATATGCTCCAGTTTTTAAAGGTTTTGCAGAACTTCTTCCAATATCAATGATAATCAGCAAGGCTTATAGACAGGGTAATGGGGTGGGGTTGTTTTCCAAAGTACTCTTGGAGAAAAAAAGATTAAATTCATGGAGAAATCCAAGATTGCTTGGAGAATGTCATAATGGGAAGAAGAACTAATTTTGTGGTAGGAGATGAGTGATAGCAGGTGTTGTTGCTGCCTTCTAAAGTCAGTGTTGGTGGCAGAGGTTCTCAGAAGAAAGCATGATTTACTTTCAGGGCAACTGCAGGATATAAAAGATGGCTAAAACTGAGACTAATGTTTGTTTCACTCAACCCTGAACTCAAGTTATTGAAAATTCTAAATCAATAATCTGTTAGTAACTAGCAGGAATAACAGATATTACGGCTTTCCCTGTCAGTTCCAGTCTTGTGAAAGTAATTCCTTCTCTCCATGAAGAGGCTTCTGTGACTCAGGGAACTTGGGCCTGAGTTTTCAGTGCACTTGAGCCAGCTGCATCTGAGTTTACTAAAGGAGATGCAGCTGTTACAAAATTAATCCCTTTAGCTGATGGCCACACAGATTGCTGTTGAGAAGGGGGTAAAGAGGGCCAAGAAGAGAGATTCTGCTGAAAGAGGTTAAGGGAATTGCTCATTGACAGCCAAGCCCAGTGTGTAAATCATAGGTTGCATTACCTTTTGCCCTTGCATAGTCCTATTTCTAATGCTTGCCCTGCTGCATCTCATTCCAGGGACTGGGCCTCTTTCTGATGGACATGGCTTAAAGTTACTCTTGTTCCATTAAATTATGGTTGGCTCCCTTTTTCCAGCCTGGGTGTGCCTAAGGTACCACTTGTAGCTAAATGACAGATTAACCAAACCATTCTACATCAGCAGTGTGGCAGGTAGGAAGGTGCAACCCACACACTAAAATCAGAGATTTGGCTACTAGATTTGTAGTCACAAACCCAAAATTCTACAGCTACAAGTAGACTGTGTGAAATAAACTGGCACCCTGGCACTGGCATCACTGAGAGCAGATCCACGAGTGCAACGTTCTCTGAAATCCCGCTGCCCCTGAAGTTTCCTGGGGATGCTGTTTGCTTTGTTAATGCTCTGTTTGCCTAACCCTGTTTTCACTCAACAGTTTATTGTTGTGCCCTCTAATCCTGTTTGTTTCTTGCTACACATGCCTTACATATTTTTTTTTTTGGAAGAGCTGTTCTACGCAATGTTAAAATTTAAGTCCAAATGCTTCATACATGGATAACTGCATTTTCACAAAATGCTGTGAGGTAGAAGAGTGTTAATCCACTGCTTTCAAAAAGAAAGTGGGGTAAAAGCAACATTTTGTTCAAAAGCATGTGCTAATTTTAAATACTTAATGCTGTAGTGCCTAGCACTTTTTCTGTTGTTCTTTTGCTTTGAAGTTCAACCTTTTGACAGAGCTCATTTCAGTAGCTCCTTCTGGAGCATCCATTTAAGAGAACTCTTTAATGTCTTAAAATTCTCCTACGTTTTCCTCATGGGCAGAGTGCCATATTCGCTACAACCTTGAGATGATTATTTTTTAATATTTCATATAAAAATGCACACTGGGCTTTATTATGATGTGATTTGCCACTGGTAAAAGTCACACAGCTTTATACCCACAGTTTTGTGGGTATTGCAATGATGGTAGTTTTCAACATCATGACTTTTTTTCCCTATCTTATTGGCTAATGTTTAACTGAATGAATGTGATTATTTTACAGCTTGACTATCTAAGTGTTTAAACTTTTGTGCTGACTGAGAGGTTTGAATTTATCTTAGCTGGTTCATTCCTGGCATAAAAATACAATACGTTTAATCTAAAAGTCAAAGTCTGTAAGATCAAAGATATGGAATCTTGAAATCCAAACCAGAAGGATCATAAATTATAATTCTCTTTAATGACCTATGTACTATACCTCAGTTAAAATAAACAACAGAAAAGTCTCTTTGGGATTGTTGGACATACTTCTCAATTGACAAAAAAAAAAAGCACTGTTGTAATTAATTTATATATATATATATATATATATAATAATCACAACTTTAACAAAACTGAGGAAGGTGAGCTACTTATAAGGCAGGTTTTGCATATGCAAACCTCATGTTTGTATTTTACAGATAAAATGTTCAGGCCTCTGTTAACTTTGCAAGCACCACTAGCCAACTTGCCAGATGTACTAGTTCCTGTCAGAAAAGCCCAATCCAGTTTGCTCTTTTTAATCAGTTGTTTGTTGAAATTCTTCTCTAACTGCTGGCATTTCCATGAAAAGTTTCTCTAAAACCAGTGGCTAGTAAACTAGTTGTAAGTAACAAATGTGTTGTTACATATTTTCTAATGTTACTGTCTTCCTTACCACAAATATTCTTTTTTTATCTTGTCCTCACAAGTATTTTTGCAGTCTCTTAATACAAAAGCTGCTCCTTACTGTACTTCTAAACTCCAGCCTCTTGGTAGGTTTCCTTGAATGAATAAGCAAATGTGTAAAAACCATGATATCCACCCACACATTTTTCCTGTGCTACCTGGATCTGTGTGGCCTTGACCTTTGTAATGTTGAACTTCCCTTTATTGCAGGATGGATCTAAATATCGAAACTCCCATTAAGTTAGACAAATAAATCAAGTGTGTCAGTGCCAGAAAGGAGCATTGTCTCAGGGGTCCTAGGAAGAGTTAAAAAGGAGATAGTGAATAAAACTTGAGTAGAGGAACTTCTGTCCAAATACTGAGAAAGCAACACTATCAACTTGTAGAAACAAAACTGGATTCCTGACAAATATGTGTATGGCTTTGCACCTTTGTCAGCTTTAACTTGCATGTTTTGCTGTGTTCCACATTATTCTGTTCTCACTCTGGTGACCTGTCTGGGATTGCTTAGGACAAGGAAGAACTTCTTGAGTCAACAAGAAGTTGTACCTTTTTGTACAGTGACTGAATTCCACCAGTAAAGCCATTTAAACTGTGCTGTCCTCTCTCAACCTTGTGGAATAGCTGGCTTTGCTCTTCTGATTTTAATGTGTAGCTAATACCCTGCCTGCCTTGTAGCCCAATTTTCCTCTAAATTGAGCTACACTTGCACTTCCCTACCATTCCTCTTTTTTTCCTGTGTGTGTATTTACAGGGAATAATATTTCTACTCAGCCTTCACAAGAATAAACTAAACAAACCAGGCTTTTCCAGATGCCTCTATCCCCAACAAGCGTTCTTGTTTCCCATGTTATCCTCTTTCCTGAAGTTTTTAATCTTCCTGGAACACCAGTGACCAAAGATGTAATTTTTGTCACAGATGAGCACTGCTCACTGCCAAAGCTTCCTGCTCTCCTCTGTAAATGCCTTTCATGAGCTGGTTAAGCACCTTACCTCTGTAAGGTGCCTTGTGCCCTGAGTAATTCCAAATGGGAAGGCTCCAGATGGTGGCATAGATTTCATTAATTCCAAAGTATATGAACTTTTCTTGGGTTTTCCAGTTTGTTCAGGAGTACTTGGAAAGTATTCTGAGAACTCTTGTGAAGCAATCTGAGAGTGACAGCTTCTTTTCGTAATTTATTATTTAATTTGGGAGAGAGCAAGCTTATTTGTTAAATTCTGGAGTGTAGCAAGTTTTGGATTATTTTAAAAATTGTGATACTAATGAATCCCTTGTATCATGGTTAAGTATACACCATTTTGAGAATGAATGAATGAATGAATGAATGAATGAATGAATGAATGAATGAATGAAAGAAAACTTACCTACTGGGTTTAAAAAGCAGAATTAATGTTACTAATCACATTCAGAGACTTTGTGTGTTAATTGCTTTAAGATACAAGGTCTGATATTTCAAATAAAATGTTCTGGTTTTAAAGGTGCAGAGCAAAGAGCAGATATATACCTTGAAGGAAAAGACCAGCTGGGAGGTTGGTTTCAGTCCTCTCTCTTAACCAGTGTGGCAGCAAGGAAAAAGGCACCATACAAGTAAGTGTGTGGATTGCAAACACATTTCTAGTCCATTTATTGAATGCTGGGCTTTTGGAAGTATGCATAAAATAGTGTATAAACAAGAGAAATCAAACCAGTACCAAGTATCTGAGATATGTTCTTATATTTACATTATAAAGTTTTTCTCATATTAGATTCTAATTAATTTACTGTTTAACATTTTTTCTGTCATAATTCTCTTAATGTTTTCATTCTTAGTCATTTAGGAATTGCATTATCAGATACAAGTCTGGCTTTTTGCTATCTTTCCCACTCCCATAATTAAAGAAATTCTTTGGGAAGTGCAGTGGGCAAATCTCCCAAGATCACTTACTCGTGAATTCAACATTAGGCTGTAGGGAATTTGGAATAGCTGTGTGCTTGTGTTCTGCTGGAGCTGTGGCACACCATTTATCTCCTGGAAGATGGAGAGCATAGGGAAGGGGAATGTCACTCAGCTGCAAAGAGGCTGTGCAATTTTGGGAAATGTATCAGCTTAAAAAGTAAATAACACTTTAGTCTTTAATTAATCTGAAATACACGGGGATATCTAAACAATCTGTTGCTTGCACAACAAAATTAAATGAGGAAAATAAAGTTGTTTGCTCTCCTTGGATGGCAGTACAGGGCATATTCATGGTCGGTTGAACTCGGGGGATGAAGCCTCAGGCTCACCAAAACAGAGGGCTTCTGTATGCTTTGACTTAAGAATATCCTATTCTTAGCATGGATTTTTCCCTGAGATTTTGTTTTCACTAAAATCTTTCCTGCAGGACTCTGGTGGTTCATGGCTTTACTCTTGGCGAGAAAGGGGAGAAGATGTCCAAATCTATTGGCAACGTGGTTGACCCTGAAGTCGTCATCAATGGAGGCGAAGTAGGTCAAGCTCCTGAGTTTCTCAGAGCTGCCACTTAGAACCTTTCACTGCCAGATTCTGCAGCTGTCTTGTGGCAGAACTCTGTCAGGCTCTTGGCTGTACTGACGTTCCATTTGGCTGGACTGAAAACCTTGAGTTGTGTTGCTTCTGCTGTAGTGCAAGGAAAGCCCTCACCTTTCTTCTCTGCTAAGAGAAAAGAAAATTATGCAGAGGGTGTAGAATGGTTCTTTTTTACCAGTGTTGATGGAGTAATGGAGAAGAGGAATAATAATAATAAAAAAAAAATTAAAATCATGAACCTCTGCTGTCAAACTGACTGAAGCCTACCATGTGTGGCTGGGAGTGGAGCAGTCAGATGTAGCAATTGCACCTCAGCAATCTCTGCTCTCAGGCTGTTATTGACTCTGGAAACTTCACTCCATGGTCAGGGAGGTTACACTGCTGGTGCTTCTCTGAATTTCCTTTCCCCCTCAAGTCCTGCTGTTGCTCTTTCTGAGGCTGCTGAGATGATTTTGCAACTCACTAGACAAAAGAATCAGTTCTTGAATGATTTTCTTACCTGATTAATTACACCACAAAATTGTTTCTCTTCTTTCAAAAGGAGAAAAGCTGTTTTCAGAGTTGAAAACAGTTTGAAGGGGAAGAAAAACCTATGTAGTTTTAGATATTAACATTGCTATTTTGATGATAAGCATTCAAAGGATTTCAGACTGCAGATGAGCTTCTCTCAGCTTACCTGGGTTTTAGCACTGCCTGTACACAGAGTGCTGCAGGTGTGGGTTGTAGCCCTGCTAAAAGAGGGGGAAGCCTCCAACCACAGTGGCCTCTGGGCACATGGGACAGAGTTTTAGGTAGTCCTGCGAGGAGCAGGGAGTTGGACTGCATGATCCCTATGAATCCCTTCCAGCTGGAGATACCCTGCATCTCTGTGCTTTTCTGTCTGTCCTCAGGATCACACCAAGGATCCTCCATATGGTGCTGATGTTCTCCGCTGGTGGGTGGCAGAATCCAATGTTTTCACGGAGGTGTTGATTGGGCCTGTGGTGCTCAGCGCTGCCAGAGATGACATCAACAAGGTAAGAGCCACCAGTGCCAACACTGTTCATCCCAACAACGGGTCCTCTGTGTACTGCCTGCAAACCTTTCCAGTCTTTAGACTAAAGAGAGCTTTTCCAAGCCTATTTAGGGATGTACTACTGCTTTTTACATCTGTGGGCTAAAAAATGTGCTGAGAAAAAGACTAATTTTGTAGATTTGTGTTTTGGTAACAGCCAGTCTTTCTTTTTCTGTAGGTCTTTTTGCCATGTGCTCTTCATGATGCCTTTGTAAAAATTCAAACAGTCATTTTGAAAAGTAGTCAGTTTTAGTTAATGATGGCAATATGAGCATTTTGTGTTTCATCTAAAGCATAGGCTAATAATGTTTAATTGCTCTGGGTTGTCCTAGCTCCGGAACACGTTACGTTTCATGCTGGGAAACTTGGAGGGCTTCAATCCAGAGACAGATTCCATCCCCCCTGCAGAGATGTACATCGTGGATCAATACATGCTGCATTTACTGCACGAATACGGCAGCAAGGTAAGGGGGAATTGTGTTTAGATAAACGTGTGTGTAATGTTTTCCTTTGGTTATATTTTCGTCAGGTGTGTGAGTAAAGTGTGTGTGTGTGTCAAGCAGGCACATTACAACCACAAAGGATCCTTCAATGCAGTGTGCACTCCCTTAAGCCCATCTCAATTTTTGAGGAAGACTTTAACATTCTTAACTTGGTTTGGATATCAACCAGATTTTCCCACTAACTGCCCAAGGTCTCAAATTAGAAGTCGTTAAAGATAGATATTAAAAGAAACAAACCCAAAAACTAGAGCTTTGGAAATTTTCTATTGTACAGAACTTTGTAATTTCTGTCACTCAGACCCATTCTGCTGAAACCATGGGCATAGTTTCTGGGCTTTCCCCTTTTCTTTCCACTCAAACTTGAATGGAAACTATTTCTGTGGCCTAACTATTAACTGACTTAATTTTTTTTCCCCTCCAACAAACTTTCAAAGTTTCTGCCAGACTTTGTGCCACTGATTCCATTTTCTTTAAGTTTAGTTTATCAGGGGCTGTCATTGTATGCTGTGTGATGCAAACCAATGCACTGTTCTTACCTCCCTTTCCCAGGTTACAGAAGCTTACAAACAATATGATTATAGCAAAGTTGTTCGACTGCTGCAAGCATTCTGTTCCAGAAATTTGTCTAACTTCTATTTCAGCGTGATCAAGGACAGGTGAGTTCCTTCCTACTGCCTTTAAAAGGGAAGAAAGAAAGGAATGGGTGTGAAATGGAGGTAATAAGGTTCCAGGTGAATGCAGAGTGAACACAGGTGTTTCAGAGACCTGTCAGTGCATTCAGCTGTGTGGTTGTCATTGTTGTGCTCTCTTCTGTCCACTGGTGGTACTCAACACTAAAAGGTCATCAAACAAGCACATTTAAAACCAAATAAATATTTAAAGACAGAGTCTTGGATCTATATTTCTATCTAGAAAGGGTGTGCATCTGAATTTGGGAGAGGAGGAAGGGCTTTGAGCAGTTAGCTGTGAAACTAAGTGTATTTATTTATTTTTTTTAGATCAGTAAAAGAATCCCAAGGGTGACAGATACCTGTGTAAATGTACAAGGGCTGTTTCATGGGGCGGGAGGGGTGGGGGTTATACTGATCTTTAGTTGCCAAAACATGAGTAAAGGAGGAGTGGGGCAAGAGAAAGAAGCCCTAATGCTAAGGTTTACAGATAACCAGAACAAAGAGCTGCAGGCTCAGCTCCCTGAGCACAGATTCTCTCTCCCCAAATTAATATGTAGAGAATCTCCCCTCCTGTGACAAACTCCTTTCCTGTGGCTGCAGATGGAGATGGTCCTGCCCGTAGGCCACTGTCCTTGCCTAGGGAAGGGCACTCCAGAAAAGCTTTCCTGAGAAAGGCTGGCTGGGTCAGACTTCTGTACATCCAGTAGCAGTCCCAAAAGTGTGGCTGTTGAGCAGAAACTTGGAACATAGGAATACTTTCCAGCTTTCCCTGCTGTCTTGCAGGCTCTACTGCGAAGAAGCAAAGGATCCTAAGCGTCGTTCGTGTCAAACCGTGTTGGCAGAAGCTCTGGACGTTGTTGTCCGCTCCTTTGCACCCATCCTGCCCCACTTGGCAGAGGAGGTTTTCCAGTACATCCCTTACAAGAAAGGTAAAGCACATCCCACTGCTAAGCAATTCCTTTAGTGCACTGTTGAATTGCACAATTACAGGGAATGCAATTACAGAAATATGCCACTCTTTTTTATGCATTTCATAAACACTCAAATAGACTAAAATAAGAATTGCTTTGTTTTGCTTTCAAGATGCAGAGGGTGTGTTTCGTACTGGCTGGATTAATGCAAGCTCAGCATGGAAGAAGCCTGGCATTGAGGAAGCAATAGAAGGTGCATGTGCAATGAGAGATTCCTTCCTTGGGTCCATCTCTGGCAAGAACGCTTTGGAATATGAAGTCATCATTGTAATTGAGCCTGGATTGCTGTTTGAATTAATGGAGGTAAAAAATACCACTAAGAGTAGTGTTGTCTGTGTGAAAACTTTCTTCTGCTTTGTACTTATCAGAGCATCACAGAACAGGGTGGGAGGCACTGCTGGAGCCTGTACAGCACAGCCCTGTGCTCAGGCAGGGCTGGCTAAAACAGGTTGTCCAGGCCTCTGTCCAGTTTTGGATACTTCTGAGGATGGAGACCCTACCAGCTCTCTGGGCTACTTGTGCCAGTGTTTGACCACCTTGAAAATAAAAAATCAGCTTTGTGTTTTCTTGGAGAAGGATCACCATCACCCTGCTGGCAATGCTCAAATACAGCATCATACGGTGGGATACTGCTGGCCTTGTCCCTTGGGAGAGCAGAACACTGGCTCATGGGCAGCTGCTTGGCCATCAGGCACCTTTCTCTTAGACACTGCAGCTCAAGTCTGTCCTCCTGCTCCTGGCAGGAGTAAATCAGACTCTTGGCTCAAACCATCCACTCTGATTAGGAATCACAGTTCATTATTTCATAGAATGGACAGTTCTGAGAAACAAAACCAAGTTCTGAGTCTGAAAGTTCTCTGTCCCCCAGGCACTGCAGGCTGAAGAAACTTCCAGTGTTTCCCAGCTGAATGAGATAATGATGGCTTCCCAGACAACCCTGCTGAGTGAGCTCCCCAAAGAAACACCTTCAGATGCAAACATCACCAAAGGGACCTTTCTGATTAACTTGGAAGGTAAGATAACCATTGCAGACTTACATTGTAGGCTCCTGCACTACAACACAGGGTTGTTCATGGCTTGAGTCTTACCTACAGCTCCAGCCTCTCTCTCAGCAATGACACTTTCTTTGACAGGTGGTGACATCTGTGAACAATGTTCATACAAAGTTATAGCCAGACCCATTGCCAAAGCAAAATGCCCTCGCTGCAGGCGATACACAGCCGAGTCCTCAAGCACTCCCTGCCCACGGTGCCTCCAGGTCCTTGCTGCTGGAAAGGGGAGCACGTGAAGAAAAAATGCCTATGCAAAAGCTGCTCCAAAGTGGCTGAAGCAGCAGGTCTGCATACTGGAACCTGGAGAAGCAGATGCTTATGCCTCAACCTGAGCAGGAGTATCATATATTTTGGGGAACCTTAGGTGTATGTATATATATACATATATATATATATATATACACTACTTGTGTATATCACTTTTCAGCTTAATAAAAAGGGTGGTTAAAAATAATTGACTGGTTTACTTGTTCTTAGCAACCTGTGTTTGTGGAAGTTCACTTCCATATAAGAGAAAATCCCCAGTGAAACAGCTCTTGTTTAGTTTTTATACTGGCAGCTGCTAGTTCAGCATAACCCCAGAGAACCAATCCTCTCTACAAAACAGAAGAGAAAGTGATGACCACCATTCCCTAAAAGGAAGGAAAAGACACAATGAAACCTCAAATTTTATTTAATCAATTTACACAGATCCACAGCAAATTAAACACAAAATAGCACTATATACAGAGTATTACTTACAATACATTACAGATTTGATTGGTGTAGTGTGTCAGCTCTGACATGATACTCAGTTACAGTAAATTCCTTTACACAGCTGTACCAGGATAGAGGAATGTAATGCAGCTAAGGAACACTCAGCTTTCCTCAGGTTCCATGATGACCAAATTTCAAGCTCACTCATTTCTGCAGAAGTGTGAGGTGCTGTCAGGCAAGCTGGTCATGGCACCTGTATGATCCATTTCTCCTTTACAGCTGTTTTAACCTCAGTTATGGACGTCAGTAGAGAAGTACAATAGAACACAGACCAGGGTGTTTTACGAATTCTGACTATTCTTTGCTCCATCTGTAGGAAGTCAAACATTGAATATCAAAGCAAGAATCCTTCATCACCTGCCTTGGAGTGCAGTGATCAGGAACTGGGGCTGCAGAACAGATGGAGGCTGTGTGGAGCAAGCCACCTGCATAACCTTTTTGGGGGGGGAAGTCAAACCCTTCAATGACAGCAGCACATACTTCAGACTCAATTCTAAATTCTGTCTCCAGCAAGGCAGAATGTTACAAATGTTTCTTACATATAATGCAGGAGGAGCAGGTTACAGGATGGAGCTGGTAATTTCAGCTGACAAAGATAAAAAGTGTACACCAGTTTAATTTTTCTCTCTTGGCTTCCTTCAGACAAGTGATGAACAGGAGTCACCAATGCCAGTTAACCACGTTCAACACCATTCCAATAGTGAAGATACTCGCTATAGGATTCCCTGTAGGTACCATCAATAAAGTGGGAGTTTTAAGGCTAAAGTACTCAGTACTATTGATCTTCAGAGAGTTGGATAAACTTTTTAAGCATTTTTGACTACAAGTTAACATGTGCAGAGATTCATAGCATACTACATCTCCTACAGTGATAAGATGGAGGAACAATCTTAGAGTAAGACATTCCTTGACCTGCTTAAATTCCTTGACTCTACTCAGCAGAGCTTATTAATAATGGAGAGGGATGTAAATCCAGGTGTAGCTGAAGTCCAGCACCTCAGAGACAGCACAGGGAAGCTGGACTAAAAGTCCATACTCATGTCTGGAGAGTTGGGTTCTCCTTCCCAGGCCGTTCTCCCATTGCATAAGACCCCAGCAGATTTCATCCTACATTGAGTGCAGTTGTCATTGTCACATAATGCAGTTACAAGGCATGAGCCCAACACCAGCTTGAGCTTCAGAAAAAGCAGTATTGGCTTTACATGGTAACTTCAGAGACTGAAGTTCCTCTTGGGTCTATTTCTAAAGTTGCTTTTGGAAAACAAATCGTACATGGAACATTGAAAGTGCAGCAGTTACTGCCAGCATGAAATACAGAATTTCACAAGATGTCATTGTGTTGAGAGACTAAAACTGCTGTCAAATATACCCAACTTAAACAACTGCATAAAGCACTCAAGTCAGAAATAAATAACGTAGTTCAGATACTGACAAGTGTACTAGAAACTAAACATATTCTTACTAGTGCAGAATTTAAAATATACTCCAATTTAAAATTACCTTCTGAAATTCTGGGATGAGGAGCACTGTTCTTTCTGTTTCTTAACCAGAGCCCCATGGAATTTTCTTCTCATTAAGTTCAGGCTCTGTGTGAGAGCCTGCACCGCTCTGCAAGTGCTCAGGCCGGGATGGCCTCGACAGCCTCGATGAGGTTGAGGGCCAGGCTGTACTGCCCGTGGTTCTCGGGCAGGTGCTCAATCACCTTGCTCACCAGCCGGGCTGTCGTTGCAATTGGCACTTCCACGTTCTGGACTTCCCGGGGGTCCTGCGTGAAACGATAAACTCAGCATCTCAGTCATTTCACAGCTAAGCCCTCCAGAACCTTTGTAAGACAGATTGCTAATGTTTATGAACACAATCAGGCTGATGCATTGACCCATGGAACTGCTTTTCCCTCCATGAAACAAAAGTACCACGAGGAAAAATGGGGGGAGGGGGAAGGAATCTTACTTCCAGGAGTAAGAAAGGGCCATTCAGATGCAGTCTCTGTAAACGGAAGACTCAGAAAATCAAACTGTTTTCCAAACTGGAGCTTAACTTACCATAGCTTTGAGCCAAGTGCTCAGTGTTGGAGGAAGTCTGGTGAGGAGTTCCATGCCATCCTTGATCTGTCCATGGAGCAGAGTGAAGGCCAGCCTCTGTCCAGCCAGCATGAGCAGCTGGGATGCCAACACTTCTTTGTCAGCCACCTGCAGGAATGCCTGAAAGCAGAGAAACCCAAGGGACTAGAAACAGTGACACAGCTCGCTTAGCTGGAAGCCAGAGGAGCTGTAACAAAAAAAAGTTCTCAACACTAAAAGGACAAATAGTCTTTGAGACTGTGTCTTGTGTTATTTATTTATTGTAACAAAGCAGTGTATTGGGAGCTTCAGAGAAGCACAAGGCAGAGAATTACTCTGTACTTGACAGCGATTAGCAGGAGCACAAGATCTGTCTTACAGTCCAGCAACATAATCCCCACTCAAGGAAGGGAAGGGGTTCTTTTGTTCTGGGTTTTTTTTTTTCCCTTTCCTTAAACACATGTCAGGCAAGAGAAGCCAATTCCTGAAATAATCAAATATAATAAAATTTAAAAGGCCATGCTAGTTATACCAGTAGTGTAACTCCCTGTCACGTTGCCACTAGTTGCAATACACAGATTCTTACTGGGAAAATGGAAAAATAAAGATAATTGTTAGTCCTGAAAAGGTTCTTTCATAATCTCTGACTTTTTAGCCTGGGGAATTTTTGAGCTTGATAAATCTTGCCTAACCCTTCCAGGCATCTTAAGTGGTAAGTAATTTTAGCAGAATACATGACAGTGTTGTATGGACTAAAAAACGTTAAAAGCTGTTCTTACCTCTTCACCAAGATGATCCATCCCATAACTGTACAGTTCACAGACATAATGCCTTCTGACCAGATCCTCAGAGATCTGAAGATATTGAGCCAGGTCTGCAGCCAGAGTTGGCCAATTCTTCCCCTTTTCAAAAGGAAAATATTCTTCTTCCGAGATTTCTCTGTCCTTCTGTGTTGAACACAGTGTTTGAACCGCTGCACTCACAACTTTGAGCAAGAACTTTGAAGCAAAAATGACAGGTTACCTCAGGATTATCTGGAACTTCAGACGTTTAAGATCTTTCAGTACAAAACTTCTGCCTACCTGCTGTCGTACGGATAACACGTTTGGATCCATATCCCCACTAGGTAGCAGCTGAATTGATGTAAGGTCTTTGAAAAATGCATTTTTGCCCTAAAATTGAGAACCAAGGACAGGCCTCAGGAAACAGGGCAATACAATAAATCCACTCTGATCCAATACTAAGCAGCCCACTCATTTCTTAAACTTATTTTGTACTGCATCTTCTATTCTGCTCACAGAGCAAATTGGGACCTTGAGTAAATGAAGCAAAAAAAGAGTGGCTAATAGTAATAGTATGTATCTAAAAGAAATAGTAATAGTGTGTATGTAAAATAATGGAGACACAGGAATAGGATCTGATTTTACTCAAGACATCATATGCACTCTTAAATGTCAAAAGGCAGTATAATGCTTTCTGCTAACAGAAAAACCAATGGAATTTGACCTCTGGTAAAATGCTAAAATCAAATGCTTGATGAGAGCTTGCAGACAAGAGCCTACATCAAAAGAAAAGTAATATTCTGCATTTATAACATTCCAGTAAATAATTTAGAAAAAATCTGAACAGTGTTACAGCAAAATTATTTTCTCCACAGCAGGAATTAAACCACAGTCTATACCAGTAGTCTGTGTTTAAATTCTCTTAGAATTGAAGTGTGGTTATGATAGGAGGAAGAAAGCTCAATTTCTGGTATCAGGATCAATCTCTGATTGTATTATACTGCATTTTAAATGAAATGACTTTTTAAAGTGGCTTATATAGGTTAAATAATGAATTGTTTATTCTTTTTGAGATGCTGACAATTCTGGAATAATCATCAGCAATAATGGATACAACAGTGACACTAACAACATTTCTGACCTTTAAATATTTATGGTCTGGCACTTCTCCACATGACTAGAAAAACCTGTCATCCAGTGTTCTGACCATGCAGTATTTTCAGGCCAGCTAATAATTAAAGAGCTGATCTTCATGCAACTGAGGTCACTACTAGTCTTTTATTCATAAGGAAGCTCACCAAGTTTGAGTCTCTGCCTGAATTTTGGTGAAAGTTTCGTTAATGCACCAGAGTGGACAACAGGCTTTCATAAAATCATGCAGGAACGATTTAAAGTGGGAAAGCCAGCAAATCTCTCAGATGCCAAGAGGAAGGGAGTATTAATTAAGGTGATATTTCATTATCTGCTTCCAAAGCTATACCTTGCTGTCAAACAGTGACAGTGGCTTCACACCCTTGAGGGAGAGCCTCATGATGGCATAGAGGACGGTACAGAGCACAAACTGGTGCTCCACCAGTGGGTAGTGGATGCGCTTCTGCTCCAGGGCCAGCTCCACGATGGACACCGGGCCTTCCACTGACACCCAGGCGTCCTCAGTGTCCAGCGCAGGGGCCTGCATCTCATCACTGCTCACGTCTGCCTGCCAAGCAACACACGAGAGCAGTCACACACTAAATACCTCCTGCACTGGCCTACTCTGCAAAGCCTTCAGCCACAAGTGCTCTGCAGTGAAATGAAAAAGAAAACTTCATGTTGTTTAGAATATCATTAACATTTGAACTGAACAGTACAGAAATTAATATAGCCACAATCTTCAGAAATAGATTTTAACCTATCAGTTCCTTATTTTCAATGGGAAAAATAAAAATATACCTCTAGCAAAGTTTGCAGGAGTTCTGAACAGCAGCCAAGAAAAGCTGTCATTGCTGTGTCACTCATTCCTACATCCTGGTAACAAACAGTAAGATTTAAATTGTTTCAGCTGGAATTGAAACAGGGTTTTATTAGCTCTTGATGTTTTAGAAGACAGTTGTTGACATAAAATATACAGTTCAGCTCAGTTTCTTAACATGTTATATTTAAATGTAAACAAATACTTACTGAAGTACAACAAAGAATTAACAGGAAAATTTGGAATAAAGTAAATGTAGCCATTTACAACACTGTATCTTCAATGAAGACTGAATCAAGTAATTCCACCTAGTAAATTTAATTTTCTGATCATATCAGTTGTCTTCCAAAAAAGTTTTAACTAATGACATTATGTATGAAACATAATAGTAATTTGTCATCTTATAGTCTCAAAGCTACACCCTATAATATTTGAAGTTATACTGCTGTTCTAATCTGCTTTTTCATATAAAAAATAGTTTATACTTCTTAAAATTTGCAACATTTTCTCTAGGGCTACATTTTCAATTTCTATTTTTAAACTTTGAAAAATAAATCACAAACCAGTATTAAATTTAAGGCATTTCTAATTATTTCTTCCCACTCAGACAAAAGTAGTATTACTTGCCCGTCTGCATAATCTGTCCTTTGGAGCTTTTCCAACCTGTTTTTACAAAAAAAAAAGGTAAAATGTATCACAACTAAATAATTTTCATTATGATATCTGTTACCCACATTTTAACCTTTTATTACTATTTTTCCCATATAAAATGAGAAAATAGCTCAGTTACAGCTACATGATGCAGCACATTGCATATCTTGCTTTCAAAAAAAGACTTGATACAGATTGTAGAGGAATGAACATCACTGATGCCCATATTTAGTTCATCCTTCTTAAAGCTTAGGATTAGAAATAAGGCCCCAAGGTCCTCATTCAAATCTCAGAGACAGCTGAGAAATTCCCAGTGATTTCTAGAATGCAGAACTAAAGCTGTAACACCAAGCATGATATTAGGAAGAAAACAGTTAGTTAATAAAAATCTTTCTCTCTGCTCCTGCATGTGTTAACTTAGGTAGAAGAGTTATGGTGAAGGATTTGCATAAATGCATGCAGGAAAACTGGAAAAGGGTTTTTGCAGAAGCAACACCTACTACAGCATACACAACTGAGCCTATCTGCAGAAAGGAACAGGGAAGAAGATATTCTCCAGTTCTTAGAGAGCTAAACAAAAAGCAAAGGCAGAAAATGAGAGGAGCAAAGGAGAAGGAAGAGAAGACAGGAGAGCAAATTCTTGTAGGTTTTGTGTTGGAATTTTATTCTTTAAGTTGCTGTCCACTTACTAGGGGCACTCTTCCTAAACTGTCTTCCAGTAAACAGCCCTACTGCACAGTTATAAGCACAAAAAAACCCTGAAGCTTAGCAGGGAAAAAAGACTGCTCAAATTCAAAGCAGACAGGCTAAATACTAAATCAAAAGCTAATTTACAATAGTAGCAATAGTTAAAAGTGCTCAACAACACCCACAAAATCTTCTGTATTTTGCAGAATAAGAGTTCATGTATACAAAATCTGGACTTGTGGTAGATCCTTGGTAATAACTTAGCAGGAAACAGGCACAGGCACTTCAAGATAGTTATTGCTTTCTAACAAAGTTTTATATACACACATGGATAGTTTAAAACTGTTTCATAAATAGTTCTTATTTAGCAATTACAAGCTAAAACTGCACTTAAGTCTTCAGAACACATCACCCAGTGTTGACCAGCTGCCTCTAGTTAGTCATCCAACAGATTCGATATTTTGAAATATGCATTCCATCATAACTTCCAAAAGTTAGCTATATAATAAGCCAAATAAAGAGTGGTGATTTGCATAGTTAAATCAAAGATATTCCAAATACTTTTTAAAACAAAAAACTGAAATGAAATTGTTTATACATACTGGTTTCACTTTTCAGTTAGTAACAAAAGCAGCCTCAAGACACTGCACTCACCTTGTCCATAAGATATGTGGCAGAAGAAAGCCTTTTTACTATGAATGTATTCCACATCATCAGAGCAATACCTAGAACAATCACAGACTTGTAAACTCCAGGTGAATAAAAAAGGGATCTTACAAGATGGTGAACAAAACAAGAAGAAATAGTCAGTTATCCTCACTGCTTTATATCTGGAGTTTAGATTTCTCAGGAGACTACACTGGTGATCAAATACAGACATAAATGCAATTAATAACTTGTTGAAAATATTCTATTATGAAGACTGGGTTAAACATTTTAAGCACACATCAAGAGAGCAACTTACATACATAAACAGTCACCAAAAAAGAAAATGGTCATCACCTCAATTGAAACAGAGTATCAAGAAATGCATGAAAAGTAGTTGACTGAAATTGATGTTCCAATATTTAAATACAAGTAAAAATAATTTCAGAGCAATTTTATATTAAAATGCTTTTAGTTAAACACATCAACTTTATCTAACGTATTTTCACAGCTGGGATGGAAACTCAGTTTCACCATGGAAGAGAGAAGTGTGGATGTCAGCAGAAAGTTCTGGGGTGGTTTGGTGGTTTTAAGACAAAATGGCCATCACTATTATGAAAAGTATTGCTTTATTTTAGTCAACAAACATCCATTCTGTTTTACAATTTCAACAAAAAGTTTTAACTAAGATCTTTGTACTTACCATGCTGAATGTGGGAGTTAATGATGCATCTTAGATGATCTATAGACCTATTGAGAAAACATGCTTCCTTATGGAAAAAAAAATAAAAGTACAAGTTAATACATAATTCAAAACTTCAAATGCAAATTACTAATTCTTAAAGGGCCCAGGTGGATCATCTTAAAGCTTCTACTTTGACAGTTATAAAACTTAAGTTATTCTGCTGTTGCAATCTTCTCTACCAGTATCTGACAAACACACATGTGCATGGCAAAGTTTTTTCCAATCATCATGAAACCGACTGTAGTTTCAGGAGTTTTTTTAGTATAAGCACTGCTAACACTTTCTTTGCTGAAAGGCACCTCCACTGACTACTGTTATTTTTCAAATAAAAAATTAATTTCTGACAGAAAGAGTATTTTTTACTCAATTTTGCTATGATGGAGTGAGTTTTTAACAATCTCAGCGGAACCTTCTATTCCACATCAAGTTATGTGGCACAGTTCTAAAGAGTGCTAATTTAACTTTTAACTTAGGACAACATTTTCCGTTAGAGAAATTAAAAAACAGGAGAGGAAAAAAAGATTTTTTTTTCTTTCTTTCTTATAGAAAGACTCTCAGCAGTGGCCAGGGAATCTGAGAACATTCAAGAAATCCCTCTTTCCTCCCATAATGGAATGGTTTCTAGTCTAAAAAATTTAGTATTCTGTGATTTGTTTAAGCATATTTAGAACAGAGAAAAATACACCTCTATTTTGGAGTATTGAAACTGTTTTGTATCTGCAGTGCAAACAGCAAAAAGCCTTTTTCAAACTGAATCCAGTTTCCACACTCCCAGTATTGAGAATCTAATAGCTTTGAAACGTAGTCCTGGCCTTGTGAGGTGCCATTCAGCCTCAGGATATACTCTCATTTTCTCACTTCAATTTCCACTTGCCACTTAACACAGAAAAATTGCACATAGTAACTGCTTTCACAGTCAGTTTATTAACTGATATTTTGATGAGCTACCAGAAACTTGTGAAGCTGCTTCTGTCGAGTTGGTCTTAACCATTATTGCATGCAAAAGACATTTTCCTACCTCTGGGTCCTTATTCCACTGCACTACACATTCCCAAGAGCAATGTGCATGGAGTACATCCACTTCAAGACTACATGGAAATTGTTGATATGCTACTTGCAGCAGCTCTAGAAAAACAAAATCTGAAGTTAGAAGGCAGACTTCTTCCCACTAAAATTTCTGCTACTTCACCACAACAATCTCTGCAGACTTTTATAATTTGAAAAATTCACATTATTTTCTTACCTAGGATTCTTTCCAAGCCTGCAGCTGCTTCTGGTTCCTCAAGAAAGAGATTATTATGCATTTCTGCAGATTCTTCAGTACTGTCTGTATTGTTTTTGTACTGGGCAACATTCAGTATAATTGGACTGAAGCCTTGCCTAAAAACCCACTTTGCAACAGTGTCAGCAATACCTCCTAGGATGTTGGAAAGAAAAGTATGAGGTAGAGTCAATGTATTGCAGATTATTTATGGCTCACAATCTAAGGACAACAGACAACACAGGGGTCTTAACTATTACCTTTAATTACATACGGGTAACTACCAATTAAAAAAACTTCCTAATCAACTGATCAGAAGCTTACAACACAGTCTTTAGCTTTTAACAATTTTAAAACACTGTTCTATATGATTTGCATTGGTTTTTAAATTAAGAATAGTATCCAGCAAAACAATTTCCAGTGCAGAGTACACCACGCAGTACTTACTTATTAAATAGGTAAGGATGGTTTAGAAGTCTATTAAAAAGAAAATCAACAATGTCTCCAAGAAAAAAAAAAATGTACCTTTTCCAGCTTCAAGCAATTTCTTAACAGACAGTCTGCCCAAAGGCTCAGTCTGGAGTGATGAAACTCTTTTCATTCTTTTGGCCACTTTGCTGTGTAGTAGTGTTTGAATTATCAGGCAATCCTCTAACTGTTTCAGCAGAAGTTTCCAGTATTCAGTATCAAGGGAAAGTGCTTCCCAAGATTCTGTGTCTGAACCTACAATTATTTGGGAAAACTAAGAGAAGATATGAACTGTTTTAGGTCTGTTCATTTTAAAGCACCACAATTTTGTTAATAAAACATGCATAGCATTAAAATTCAAAGCTGAATCCCAAGAGCTACTGCATTTTAAAGAATAGTTTACTTCAAAGTATTCATTAAATATTATGCAAATAACAATTAATATCCCACACTGCTCACAAATTACACAGATCCTTAAATAAAAGCCTAAAGGAACTAAAAGGACCTGAAGGATCATATTGCAGTCCCATTTTTAAGTCCATATTTAGCTGAAAAGTGGGTTAGAATCCCTTAAAAATATTTAATTTTAAATCTTCTATGATACACATCTTCCCCAAATATATGAGTAACCCACCTCCATTTGCATTTCCTATCATATTAAAAAATATGTACCCAGAAATACTGGATCACACCACATGGCAGTTCTGTGCAATATTTTGATAATTCTCATGTCTATCAGCAAATGCTCTTCCAGAAAGCCCAGCAATCTTTCCAGATTGGTAGGGAAAAAAAGAAGGGGGAAGATACATGAATTTATGGAAGCGAAATTTTGAAGGAAATAAATGATACTTTTTTTTTTAAAGCAGAACACGAGAAAAAGGGCCAAAGGGGGCATGTAGGTAAAGGATAAGATGTTGCAATGTATTAACATCTCTATTTTGCAACACTGACAATTCTGATAAACAGAATTGCAATAGTTAAGGCAAGTGTGCAAGAATAGTAAAGCACTTCCTGGTGCTCTAGTTAAAATTTCTAAGGTAGACATGATTAGGGGGCTGGAGCACCTCTCCTACGAAGACAGGCTGAGAGAGTTGAGATTGCTCAGCCAAGAGGAGAAAAGGCTCCAGTGTGCCCTTACTGCAGCCTTCCTGAACCTAAAAGGGGTCTACAGGACATGGACTTTTTACAAGGGCAGGTAGGGATAGGACACGAGAGAAGAGCTTTAAAGACAAATAAGGAAGTTTAGATTGGCTATTAGGAAGAAATTCTTTACTGTGAGGGTAGTAAGCACAGACTTCCCAGAGAAGCTGTGGAAGCCCCTTCCCTGGAAATGATCAGGGCCAGGATAATGATGCTCTTGAGCAACCTGGTCTAGTGGAAGGCGTCTCTGCTCACGGCAGCAGGGGCTGAAATCAGACCATCTTTAAAGTGCCTTCCAAGCCAAACCATGTTCAGGTTCTATTTACAAGACTGAACATCTCCTACATCCCATCTAATCTGTTCAGACACATCTGCATGCTGCTATTTGGAAATGGAGTAATGTTTTCCATGTTGAATTGCAATGCTGTATGCAGTTTTGCTGCCTTAATCGTAACTTGGTAAAGGTATTTATTGCAATGAAAACAAGCATCCATCAGGTTAAGAAGGGATAGTAACATAGGTACTACAAGCATTCAACGGTATACTTAAGAAAAAAAAATTGCAACTATGTTAAAACAGGTTTACTGTCCAAAGCTCAGTGGACTTCTCAAATTTATGTGGAAGGTATGTAGGCATTAAGTTTGTCAACATCACTTGCTATCGAGAGAGAAACTCAATGCACAGTTTCCATATTTAAATACGTTTAGTAAATAATCCTGCCATATCATTAATTCATCTCAGCATAACATTCTTCAAATCTGAATGCAAATTTTCAGGGTTGCAGGATGTCAGGCTTGCGCCCAGGTTGGAATGATGATAAATGCTGAGGATGTTACTGTTCCCAGGACAGTTGCACGTAAGTGACACAGTAACTAGAAGGGGAGGTGCGAGATGAGTTACCTTTTTCTCTGTGACGCTGTCGATGATCTGCGCGGTGACAGAGTGTCCCACGTGAGCGGAGAGCAGGGCAGCCGCGTTGTTTTCGGACTGAACGCAGGCCGTGCGCATCTGCTGCCACCAGGGGGACACCGACTGCGTGTCCCACGACTCGTCTATCGCGACTGGAGGCAAAGGGAGAGCGGGAAACTCAGCTTGGCTCACTGGGCAGGAGCAACCCCGGAACCAGCACTTCTGAACACAGCTGGTCCATGAAGAGCAATTTCTGATTACTCTACGTGATCCTTTTCCAGATATTTAGCACATAGGTTCCGGATTGTAACTCAAGTTTAAAACAGAATGTGAATTACTCATTCTCAAAATTCATTTGTAGCAAAGACAGTAGATCTGAATCACTAGGTGGCAAACCTGCTGCACCCTTGAAAGATCTAAGGGATGTTACACTTTACAATGCAGACAGATTCAGTTCTGATTTCAAGATGCCACACATATTCAATACCCTAAAGCTATTTCCCTTCAGGCTGCGTTTTGCTCAGCAGCATTAATTTACTCAGCAGCAGTAGTCTATTCATGCTTCCTGTTTGAAGCTCAAAATGCTGCTCTATGGTGAAGTAGACAATATGGGAACCTGGCACAGATTTATTTATCCATAGCAGCTGTATGTGAGGTAGGATAATCAGCATTTATTCATATGTACAATATATGTACAACCTATCCTAAATTATGGCAAACTGACTTTACGGAGTACTCAAGGTACAAATGCTGCTAAAGTAACAGTAATGTAAAGGATGTCTGAGAACCAGTCAGCACAAATTAAAGAGATTGGACTATACATTCAAAAAACATGAGGAAAGCAAGCTAGACAGCCACGTTCTGGTGCCAAATAGGAGTTGTGTCAATTTAGTGTAGAATGAGAGTGAAAACATGGCATGATTAGTTAGTCCATGAACATGCAGCATTAAGTTTTGCTGCATAATTTGTGAGGGGGGAAAACCCAAAGTGATAATAACTCTAGTCAGAGCAGCAAATTTCTAATAACAACGGTTGCCTTCAAGTATTTTAAATGCACATCTCACCTTTCATTTTGCTCAGAAGTAACAGCATAGTATGAAGGCAACTGACAGAATCTGGTTTGTCTAGAATATCTTTTTCCTTGGAAAGCCATAAATTGAGAAGGAGTGACTGTAAAAAAAGACAATATGGAATTGAAGCAGCAAAATGAAAATCTAATATCTCAAGACACCTAATGCAAACAGTTTCTCAAACAAGTTTTGTGTCACAGAGTAAAAACGTTATATCCATGAACCATTATACTAACATTGAGAGTTAAAAATATACAGCACAAGCACTCTATAACAGATATTGAAATTAAATAATACAATCAGTGCATTTAATTAGGAAGATATTCCAGAAAACATTCCCTTTTGAAGTCTCAACTTGGTAAACATTAGGAGTTATTATAGTTGAAAACCTTACAACACTTGTATTCCTTAATGAATGTTCTAGACATTCCCACTAGAACACCCACATTTTCTACTAGAACATTTTCTTTTTTCTCTGATATCTCTGAACCTGGAAATGCAAATACGAGCAACTAAAGAACTGAATATAGGGGTATTTGAACACAGCCTGAATACAGCAGTAATCTAAAGGTCAACATGCAGAAATTTTCTATTCAACATTTTGGTTTCAAAATACCAAATCAAAGTTTTGAAGCATGTAATAAACATCTTACCAACAAGGTTTGTGGGCTAAAACCTGCTGATTCCAATGCATGGCACATTTCCTCTGTGGAACTCTCCCCACACAAACACTTCCAGAAGAAAAAGCTGCCTGAAGCAAGAATTAGTTGACATCATGAATGGTATCTAAAACCACAATCCCTCTCCTTACACTTAGACATAACAATCTATTGATCAGGTCCCAGCAAGTGCAATACAAAAGAACAAGTTACATTCAGGACCACCTGGTGTTCACCTGCCTGCCAGGTTAAACCACCAGAGTCTTTTCTGATGCCCAGCAAAGGGCACAGAGGGTTGAGATAATGACAGATCTAGCCAGAGCATGTTAAAACAAATTTGTCATAAGCATTCACTACATTACTTTAATAGCTGGTGGTCCCAAAGCTGACGGATTTGCTGCCAGAGCTGTGTTAAGTGATGTGTAAATTGCTGTAAACATTTTCTGTTGTGCTCTATCGCCCCTGGGGGTTTGGTTCGGGTTATCATGTCCCGTGTAACGCTGGCTCACGGCACGGCACGATCTCAGCGCCGCCACCAGCTCCGGCTCTTGGGCGCCGTGCAGTGGATACGACTCGCAATTACACCTTTGCTCCTTGAAGGGCCCATCCAGAAGGAAATGCCTTCCTCCACCCGCCCCTTCTCCAGCCCCATTACAATCGCTCTGCTCGGTACAGTCAAAGGGAAGAGAAGGCCTCTGGATCTGATGCCAAAGTGACAGGCACTGTGGCTACTCCAAGCCCAGCAACTGGCACCATGGCTGAGCTACAGAAGCACCCTGACACTGAACCACTGGCAACTCTACACAAGAAATACTGGAAGTGAAAGTCAGCTCACTCAGAAGGAGGAACAGGAGAAGGAGGTGGATGAGGCAGGCTACTCCAGAGCAAGGCCAGCACAAGAGCAGTAGAATGAGGTGGCAACTACTCAGGAAGGAAGAAGAGTTTGGAAACAAGGCAGTAACCAAAAAATCCCTATCCCTGAGGAAACTGTGAGGTATCTGTGAAGATTTCAGCCAAAATCCAGGCGAGTATGCTGTCATTCAGCTGCTCTTATGTTGGGATAACAGGGCCAGCAGCCTGAAATGCGAGGGTAAGGAAGCCAAAGAGCTGGGATTCCTTTCTAGAGAAGAGGGCATTGACAATTCTGTTGTCAATGAATTGGAAAAAGGGCACAAACCCTCAGCCTCTAGAGGCAACTCCTCCCAGCTGTGAAGAGAAGGAATCCATTTAAGGAACGTATTTACATGTCACCCAGGCAAGTGGACTGATCCAGATGGCACAAAACAGGGTGAAGCCAGCATTTGGAAAGACTGAAATATGCAACAGGCTTTTAAAGGCTACATGGAATGAAGTGGGCGCTGGGACATTGAAACATTGGGATACAGAGGTAGCTAAGGTCACTTGGTTGCTCAGCACTATGGGATCTGCCAACCAGACTACCCCTGCCAAATCAAAACTCTACTGAAAAACAGAAAGGATAAAAATACCCTGGGGAACAGTTTATGTTATTCCTGCTCAGGTAAAAGCAAGCCCATTTGTGGAACTGCTTTTGCTAAGGGACCTGGATGCACTTGGGGAAGTCTGATGTATATACCTCAAGGGGATTTGATTCTGGGTGAGAACAGCCAATGATTTGAATTGTATGTTAACTGCTATATAACATTCTATGGCATCACTACTACACATGCTATATGCCATATCAGTGGTATTACAATAAAAATTACCCAAAATAATGAGAATTTAATTTTGATGAATCTGGCAAAGTGCAGCGATGCTATAACATGACAAGCACAGCAATGATGGAACCAGAACTTGTTTCAGCATGCAACAATCCAACACACACACTTCTGCCCTAGAGGACTACTATGACAGATGGAGCCCACAGCCATGGACTTAATGAAATCAATGGACATTTTAGAGGGACCTTGTTGCAAACCTCAGCTTCACAAATTAGGGGTCCTTGTTGCCTTCCCTAATACCCATGTGATGCCTCTGGTCAGCTCCCTCACCTCTGAGTTTAAGTCAGTCCTGCCATTAACTCAATCTTTTAAGTGCTGCGACCATAAAAGAAACAGCAGGGTACACCTGCTCTGTCAAATATCCAGTTACCACTTCCCAATTTGAAGTGGTTACATGGCTTCAGGGTAATTGTATCCACAGATGCAGTTAACTTGTATAAATATTCATTCATGTATAAAGATTTGTCCCCCAGCTAAAGGTAAGAGTCTAAAAGGAGCAGCTAGATACTACTTCAAGGCAAGACAGGTTGCTAAGGCCCTCAAATTAAGGCTAAAAAATTTATACCATCTTAGATTAAAACCAGTCTGAGTAATGTGACAGAGCTCAACAGCTCTTACCTAAAGCCACATATTCTCCATCTTCCAAATTTTTTACAGTAATCACATCCTTTTCATATTCCAGATATTCTAAGAACATTTTCACAGACAACACGTCATCCTTCTCATCAGTCAACTGAGTGGTAGTTTGAGTGTTTTCATTCTTGTAGTTCTCCAGTAAAATTTCAAGCCTATGAAAATCTCTTTCTTCAAGACGAAGCAGTTTAGCCAAGTCCTTAAAAACAAAAAAACATTCTCATCTCACAAGATTTATACAAGCAGATAGTTTCCATAACACAGCAAAAATGAAAAAAGTCAGAAGTCAACATATTCCATTTCAAACACTAAAGATGTCTTTAAGAAGGGCCAAAATAATCTCCAAATCAGTTTTTCACATTGCTCAAATGAAGAGCTTGTCTAGCTTCCTTTTCAAGGACCAGAACAGATGCATTTCCCATTTTTAGATTCTGCCCATTGCATAACAATTGCCCATCAAGTAAACAAGCCTATAAAATACCAGTTGGGTTTTGTAAATATATAAGCAGCTTTACAAATTATAGCAAAAGTAAGCCAAATTATGCTGCTATGCAAGCATCAAATTTTTTAACTTCTACAGTTCCCAAAATATCCCTCTAAAACTAAAGTTAAGAACATGCTATGTATTTTGAATAAAGGACTGAAAACAGGAGATTATGGCTTTCTTTTCACTTGTATCTCAACTTTATGTGTCTATTACATCTATTACATAGATGAATTACCAGACACTTGTATGAGCCTGGAGGGAAGGTATTATAAACAATTAGTTCATTAAAAGCTGCAGGCCACAAAAATGGGTAACTTCCTTACCTACTTACTTTAGCTGAGGCTTTGAAAACATATTTTTATGCTTAAATCATCACTTGAATTTAAAAGACAACTGGATTTTGAATTTACTCACAATATCTGAAGGTGAAGGCTCTTTCTGTATGCTCTGGGAATTTAGCTTGCTAACCAGTTCATAAAGATGCAACAGCTTTAACTTGTTCGTACAGAACTGCAGCAGTCCTTCATCCACACACTCCAGCTCTGAGGAGAAATGAAATTGCTTTTGAGCTTGAATTATGTAGCCTGGAATAGTGAAACACACACACACAGAACTGGAGGATTTCTGAGACTCACTGTTTTTTTGATGCACTGCTGTTTGCAATGATTACATTCAATTCAGAGCAGCATAAAATGTAAAAGAATTATTTTTACAAGAGGTACTATAGGTACTAAAGAAAGCTATCATATCAGGCTTGTTTTAAAACTGCAGGTTGACAACATGGAACTGAACAAAGATAAATCTATTGTCTTCTCTGGGTTTAAGGCCAAACCAAAGACTGTCAAAAACTGAAATACAGTTCCTATTTTCTTTCATCAAGAATAACAAGATATAATATTTTATTCATTCTGACAACACTTTAAGCATATTCCTCTCACCTGAAGAAGGCTTGATAACTACTGACATGAATTAAATTTCACCTCAGCATGACACTGCCTTCTGTATTCTTGCAATTTTAGTCTCAGAAATTTCCTACCTATTGACATTCAAATTCTGGCAACAATTAAAGCAAACAATATAGGACACTAACACCAATATGTCAAAAAAACCCCTTTTATTCCAACTTATTAGTCTTTAAAGAAAGTTGTTTTGAGAGATCCTAAAACAACCTTTTTATACAAAAGATTCCTCTGAATACATAATTTTCACCTGAAGCTACTTCTAAACGTGATTCTCACTTACAAACCCTTAAATACTTCTGATACAGCACCAAAAAAAAGAGAAAAACACAGACAGCTTGTCACAGAACCACTTGACCTTGAATTCACAACCACAGCACTCTCAGAGCCCAGGATCTGCTTCATATTATCTTTTACCTACTAGACAGAAGAGGAGGAATATAACACTGCTCATGTGAAATTAGAAGGCTGGAACATCAGTCAGCTTTGCTGTACATTGTGACTGGGGGAAATAATGTTATGTTTGACAAGAGATTAATGATGAAAAATGCACAAACACAAACCTTAGGAAATATACTAATCTGTCAATTTCTCTTCAGAATTAAAAGTCATGTTTCTGTTTTCCTCTGGATGTTTTAGGAGTTCTAACAGAAATGGATAATACTATTGATTTAGAATGAGGTAGAGAATTTAGGTAGAGAACTGCATGTGTGAAGGTCTCAATCTCCTCTATGTACTTCAAGAAAACCATAAAAAGTTTACACTGATAGAAATGAAGGAGGGATTTCTTTGATTCTCAACAACAAGATTTTGAATTGGCAATGGCATTTCCTGACATAAGCTCTGAAATCTCTACCAAAATATGAAGTATTTGGTAAATTTCAGCAAAGTTTACCAAAAAAAGATACTCAATGTGGTCACAGCTCAGATTCCCAGATTTTGTGCTTCAAGTACATTAAAATTCACAGATCATGCCACATCCTCACTTCCTCCTTTGAAGAGAGAATTAAAACATCTACAGGCAGAAGCCTATGAACCTTCTTCCTAAAGGGAGCTTTTACAGGACACAAGTATCCAGAGCAGTTATTGCTAAGTTTGTTTTCTTGTTTTGTTTTTTTTTAAATATAATCACATGTTACTAGGCACACAAAAAGCTTAGCCAAGCATACTTATGAGCAAGCTATTTGTCGTCTGCATTAAATAAAGACATGGAAAAGCAACATCCTGTGATATCTAGCACTGAAACTAAGCAAACCAAGCCTGGTCTCCCTGTGGAACAGAACATTTCTGCAACAGTCTTACTGTTGTCTGCACTGCAGACGAAGTGCAAATGCCTCTCTACATTTGCAAAATAAATATATACCTACCTTGTTTTTTTAAATCATCCATTAGCATCTGAGTGATGTTTGTGAGAGATGAAAGTGGCACACGTTCACTTGTCAATATACTTTCCAAAGCCTGTTAAGCAGATATTCCAGAGAATTAAACATTCATTTAATCTCATTGTAAAAACAATGTATCAAGCAAGTTCAGCCAACAACAGCGCAACTGTGACCACGATTTTTCATCTGTATTTCACCTTTACATATACTTGTGGCATAATTTGTTCCTACAGAAAGGTCTTTTTATTATTCATAGACGATACCTTGGGGAAGTCACATGTTCATTCTAGTCAATATATAAAAAAACTACCCAGAAAAAACCCACACAGAAACCCTACACAGCTCAATTATTTGCTTCAAGTAATTCTAGGAAAAAAAATAACTTATTTTGAAAGATTTAGCACTCTGACAATGCAGTACTTTTTTTCTAATATTAAAGTATATTCTAAATGTTCACCTGTTTTTTTGTAGCAGGATATTTGATATCAAGTATTAATTCCTTTGCTTCAGCTTCAATTAAGTCTGCAAACAAAGACAATCACAATTTGAATTCATATTTCACAAATGCCTTCTGAAGAGCAAGTCAACCTGCACCACAGTTAAGGCGCATATGGGTTCATGCTAAAGATGAAGACACTGTTGCAGAAGCTGCCAAAATAAGCTTCAGGAAAATGAAACAAAATTACAGAAACCCTGAGCTAATGAAAGATCATAGCTCATAGCACATACAGCTGCTAGAATGCACCACAATCATACTTGCAGTTGCATACTTACAGCACAGATAATCCAAGAACTCTTTGATAACATAATCTTAAGAAATTTTACAAGAGAACCTACCTGGATCTGAGGTTTTGGCTTTGAGTAAAGCATTTAACTTCTTCACTAGATGCATATCCTTTGCTCGTTCACTCTTTTTATCACTGAAGGAAAATTTTAAATTGTATGAGTGAAGAAAACTCATACAAAACTAAAAGTAATGATTCAATAGAATTGAATTTTAAAAACTACTTATGCTACTTTAAGGTAACATCCCAATAATGAAAATCATGTTGAGCCACACAAACCAATGATACTATTATAGAGTACTACTACTCAGCTTGAAAAGGAATACCAGAATTGCTGTCTCCCAACTGTTTCTAAAAACAATAATGAAATTAATTTACTTAAACAGAGCAGAAAAAGCCCTTACCTCAGTGATAAATGGAAAGGTACATGGACAGTTTTTACACTTCCAGAGACTGGATCAAGAAGGCAGATCTGGTAAGTCTGGGGCTGCCAGCCCTGACTGGTCACATTGTTTAGACCCATTATTTTATAACCAGGATACAACAACCTGAAATTTTAAAAAATGGCCAAAATTAGGAATCTTCCCAGTCTACACACAAAATAAAAAGGCATCAAATTTTATGAAGCTAAGGTTTAAGAACTGCTAAACAGCTTTATCAGAAAAGACTGTATAGTCATGAAATATGATAAAATCCCTACCTCTAGAACAACAAGCTGCTTTCAGTGGAAACACTGGGCAGCACACAAAGTGCACCACTAGCACTTTTAGCCCTGGCATAGCCATATATCACTTTTTTGCAGCAGCACAGCCACCATGCCTACCTGCTACCTGTTTCTTACCTGCAGTATTTCCCCACATTGAAGGCTCCAACCCGAGGTCCTTGCTGCGTGCTCCACACTTCCAGAATGCCTCTTCTTGGAGCATAAATCACGAGGAACTGAGCTACTCTGCTTGGACCCTGTGCATTTCCAAAAGGAGAAGAATCCATCTTCTCAGTTTCCCTCTCCTGAAGGTCCTCTACAGTCTGTATCCAACCAATTTCTGCATCACGGTATCCTTTGTAAGAGAAGACAGAAGGTCATTCGTGTGCAGAAATTAATACAGGATTACCACATTAGTAAAGCTGTAATCTTAAGCTTTGTTTCAAATTGTGCAACTCCTGGCTCCTGTAAAGTGCTCTGAAGAATATTATTTGCTATACTAATATCACTACCATACCTTTCCACATGCGAACTGCGAGTCCTCTTGTAACATCCAGCAAAATAACCCTTCCAAATTCATCTGTTACTGCTGCCAAAGTGTTACATGGAGAAAGACATATTCTTTCACCATGGCGCCGGGAGTCGGGAAGTCCAAACCTACGAAAAATAATGAAGCAAAGCCATTAGACACATCCTTTTCTTCAGAAATAGTTAGATTTTCTTCTAAGATTTCTTCTTTCAAGGTAACAGAAGGTATGGGTAAGAGCAAATCATGAAAAACGTTCTTGTTCTTTCTACCAAGATATATCATAGCTTTGCCTAGGTCCTACTGAAAAAGCAAAGTTCAGGAAGTAGGATATGTGATTGCTTTGTCATGTACTGTCAGGCAATGACTGTACAGTAACAATGAACCCATGCACTGGAAGAGAAAGATGAATAATTATTTGTCCAGAATAATAAAATGAAATGAAAAAAACCTTAAAACAAATGACCTGCAAACTGCCATTACTGCTCAAAGTCACATGTTCATCAATTATACACCTTTCAAAATAATTTAAATAATTAAAAATACCAGACATCCGGAACAACTGACAGTGAAAAAAAAACAGCTTACCTCACTGCCAATGGGGTTGCAGGTTCTACTTTTGGTTTCTGTTTTTGGACAGGTTCTTCTTCATGTTTACTCTTCCAGCCAAGCCAGCCACTTGCAACAGAAGAATGTAACAAGAATTACAAAATGGTCCTAAAAAGATTCAAAATATTATGCAGCTACTTAAAAAAAAACAACAAAAAAACCCACATTTTTTTAGAATTTTATTACCTGGCAGCATTAAATAATGCTGAAGTCAGTTTGCTTGCAACTGCTAAGGCAACATGAGACAACAGGGGCTGTGAACTACCCTGAAATACAGGAATAACATGTTTAGAAAGTCAAGAAATAGTCAGCTGTGAACCACCCTAAAATGAAAGAACAAAGCCTTTAGAAAGCCAAGAAAGAGTTCTTACACTGAACTCAACTGCAGAATAGTTTCTTAGACTTCCTATGGACTTTCAGCTCAGAAAGCACAGCTTTTAGACTGCAAAATTTTAATTCACTGCCCCCAGAAAAGCCATTCTGACATCTCTCTACCATTTCAAAATCCTCCTGCGAGGCACTGGTATGTTTGTCTGCAAGAGAAGTTAAAAAAAACCCTGTGTGTGATGTATCACAGAGAGCTGCCTGGTGTGTGGCTTTGGCACCTTTGCAAATATCAACATAAGAAGTTTTTTCACAAACCTATTGGAAAGCAAGTACAAAAACCAAAATTCCAATTCTAGCATTTTCAATTAACTTTTGATCCTGGTAAGGACAGCATACAAGTAGGGTCTGAATGTACAGACACAGCTACATTGACATCCTTTTCCTCCTGTACAACAAAGATGATGTAAATATGTTACAGTTAAGAAAAAATTGCAGTTTTCTCCTACAAGAACTCACTACAATGTACTCAGGTGTACATAATCAAAGGCCAAAGACCTCCAAAAATCCGTAAGATGCGTGTTTACACAATAACAACGTATTTTTTCAAAAACATTATCAATTAATATAATAAATTAACAAATTCAAAAATAAAAAAAATACTTATCACATTCAATTTAAGACAGTAATGTCTAGCATGGGTTCCTGCTAATGAGAAATTTTATTTTCTATCACATCCACTTCAAGTCATTCCAGTTCCAGAAGATCAATAAGCGGAAATGTAAACAGAAAATGAACGTAAGAATACTTCGGAAATACTCATACAGAAAAAAGAATGGTTAATTATGCAAAGTTTCAGCAAGTCAGCTTTGTAGTACATACCTCCAGGGCAAAAAAGAATCCAGTGAAAGGATTGGCTCCAACAGTAACATACTGGGACATGGCAGGTGGACTGTTTTTTATGGCTGCATTATATCCTCCTATATTGGAGGCAGTCTTCATTTGATCAAAAGGACACAGTGTCATGATGCCTAACAAAAACATTAAAGTGAATGTCTTACACATTCAGAACAGAGGCATGCAATTACTCTAAAAGCATAAATATATTCCTGCCTTCTTGACTGGCTAGCCAGCATTCAGGGGGAAGGAAAAAGGAACAGCTTTAACCAGAAATGCCAAACAACACAGCAGAAATGACCTAATGCACTTGGGTTAATTATAAAGCACACATGTTTGTTCAGAAGAAAAAAAATTCAGCAGAGTTCAGCAGCAAAAATACATGTACCAAACTCACTTCACCTGCCTAGACAACAGCCTTCTGACCTCCTAGCTGCTTTTGCAGAAAGGGTGGACTGTCCCTCAGATATGCCTCTCAGACAAGATCTGAGGCTTCTGCAAATTCCTAATGAGTAAAAGTCTTTGAAAACCAACGAGTCAATTTGCCCTTTTCAGAAAGGAACCATTTCAAATTTAATTTTACTTAGGTGCTAGATGCAGGAAAGACCCACACCAGTCTTAACCTTCCTGCCAGACAGTTCTTTCACCTGACAGAAATGGAAATAATTGCATCTGATCTGGTCTCTCTCAGCTGTTTCTTACCAAGCAACAAAGAACAAGACAGTTACAGCTGCAAGAGTGAAGACTCAATCAGATTAGATAAGGAAGTAAAATATAATTTTGATAGTGGTTAGTGAGCTCATTCACTATGACAGACTTCTCCCCCTATTTATTCTATCCAACCAGTATCAGTAAGTCCTCTCAACCAGAATTTAACTGCACAGAAATATTAATTTAATTTTCTTAAATATTTGAAATTAAACAGAAATGCTTACCAATACTAGCATGATCAACAATCGTATCCACATCTTGCAAACCCCATTTCTTATAAGCTAATGGTGGAGGCTGAACATTCTCATTGCCAGATGCTGCAGCTGACAAAAGTTGATAAAGCACAAAAAATTTTCTACTGAGTCAAAGACAAAGGAACAGCATAACAGAGAAAGAAAACACCTGATGCAACCTGAAGCCACAAAATTACCTAGTTTTTAGTTGACATGCGTTAAAACATCTGTTAAAATGGCCTTTTGAAATATTTACCATCATCAAATTAAGAATTATTTTAAAATTAATAGAACTGCATATGATATTCCATTATAAATACATTTTGTACTTGTAGATAGTGTATTCACTAGCTAGTATGGTATAATATTCTGCACAGTTTTAAAAAGCTACTACAATTGATTTCTGTGTTTTGGGCATGTTTAAGTGGAAACATTTCCACCCAAGTGCTTGCAAAGTCATCACAATCACTAGATATATAACAGTGGGAGGTAAGAACAGTGGTAAGACTAAATCAGTGAGTGACACTTCTAAAATATCTATTACCCCAAATACAGAGAATCAAGAATGAAGGAAGATACAGCACTCCAGCTGCAGATATTGCAACAAGCTTTGAGTCCTTCCAATACCATCCTTGTGCCATCTATCACACAGTACTGTCACATAATTCTCCTCTACCCCCTGGAAACTGAGCTTGTTTCCAAATTAGAGTATGAACAGGCACCGTACTAAAGGAACAGGATCAAAGTCTGCACAATCAAACAAGGTATGAAAAGCTTTTAGATATGAACAGAAAGAGCAATGACCACCTCTGCTATCATCACAGCACTACCACTTCTCATAAAGTCTTTATTGGGAAGAAGAACATTCCACTGTCAGTGATATGCTAAGAATCACCTTAGCAGTACGCAGTGGCTTAATGCCAGAGGGCAGCTGACCACCACACAGCAGCTCGCTAACTCACTCACAACTAGTGGGATGGGGAAGAGAGGCAGAAGAGTAAAAGTGGGAACACTTGTGGGCTGAGATAAAGAGAGCATGCAAACAAAGAAAAATAATGTATTTTCTTCACTACTTCACATCAGTGAGCAGGTATTTAGCTACTTCTAGGAATGCAGGGCTCTATCACTTGTAACAGCTACTTGGGAAGTCAAATGCTACAACTCTGAAGATTCCTCCTTCCTCCTTTCCTCTTCCCAGCTTTTATTTCCAGGAGTATCATGATATGGCACAGGACATCTCTTTGGTCAGCTGGAGTCAGCTGTCCCAGCTGTGTCCTGCCCTATTTCTGGGAACCCCCAGCCTGCTCACTGTCACAGCAGTGTGAAAAACAAAAAAAAGCCTTAACTCTGAGCAAACACTGTTCCACAGCAGCTAAAACATTAGCATGCTATCAGTGTTGTTTTCATCACAAACCCAAAACAGCCCCATACCAGCTACTAGAAAAAAAACTAACTCTATCCCAGTTATCCCAGGCAAAACCAGCGTACGGTATTATGGGGAGCATGTAGAAGACAGTCAATACTCCTTGGACAACTTGGGCTCTTAGAACATTTTCTGTAAAGGAAGAAACATCCCTGAATGCAGTAGGGTCAATATATCAATGAATAAGCAAGGAAGATCTAAATTCCACCTCGATTTTATATTTAATCTAAGTAAATTTCCTAAATAGTAAAGAATTATTAACAGATTGAAAAAATAAACATTTCCCCTTACACGTACCTCTTGCTACCTGATTGCGACACGCACGAAGGGACTGGAAGAGGCTGAAGCCATCAATTGTCACAATTGCTGCTGGGTACAAGATACTTAGTTCCTCATTCTGGGGAAAAAATAAGAAGGAGGAGACAAAAACCAGATCACTGCTACTGTTAGAACAGCTTATTTTCTGGCTTTTTATACTATTAACTACACAAAGACAAGGATTATATCCAGAGAGTTAATATCGAACAAGCACAGGCAACAGACTAAGGCAAAACTACAGAAATTCAGTATTAAACTGTCCCAAAAATTATTTTAGCCACATGGTTTTATATTTTTATCTTTTTTTAATAACTTCTTTGTTTGCTTAATATATCTTAAGGCTTATGAAAAAAATCCATAAGTTGCAGAAGCTTTTGAAGGTGACAGAAAAACAGGTTTATCTAGAATGTAAATATCACGGGTTTAGGAAGCCAAATTCTGAAACTGGATTAATGCCTGCCTGAATTACCACTTGGGCACATAAATGCTAATCTGGCAATACAAACTCAAGACTCAAATTCCTTCATGCTTCTGTATTTCAAAACTGATTCCAAAAACGTCATACTAAATCACATGAATATTTCTACAAAGAAAACTTGAAAATTTCTGTGATTTTGTTCATTTTTCACACAAAGCTTGCCAACTCAGCCAAAAGCAAGGAAAGCTGCCTTCTTTCCTAAACAGTTCTGCCGAGTCTCCTCTGCAGTACATACTCATAATGACATGTAGGTTCCTAGCCCTATAAATATTCTTTTAACTTCCAGCTATCTTCTCTGTGAAATAATTAAGGTAAGTTCTTATGAATGAGTATGAATAGCTCTTGGCACCTGTCAAGTTACATTTTCTCCCTTCATCAATGCATTATCATGTTCTTTGCACGCAAATGAATAAACAAAAAATGAATGAACTATTCCTTTGCAAAAAGAGAAAAATAGAACAAATCTATAGAGCTAAAACTCCAAAAGACATTCTGAATCCTCAAACTATACAGGCATGAATAGATCTGGAACAAGAAATCAAGGGTCTCTTGTTCTAAGGAATCGTCCATCCCGTCAAAAATTGGTAAAGGACACAGAGGATTCACAGAGAAGACTCCCTTCCATACCCCATAACACTGGCACTTCGCTTTTGAAATAATCTGACAAAACCTGTTCTGTGACACCAGGATGCCTGGGAATTTCATAGGTTCTGCACTTTAGCTGTAGGACAGGATCTTCATTCAAAAGCTGTGCAAGAAGCAGTACTCCACTCTAGAAGACAAAGGATAAGAAGCATGAACATTTCTGTTCTTTTTCTTAGGGAAGACAAAAAGCACAATCTGCAGGGAATGGAAGTTTAAAACACCCAGATGTTTATGCCAAGGGCTCCCTTGCCCTGTCCTGCTGAGAGACGCACCTCAGTGTAAAACCGAACGTAGCCAGAGGTGAAGCCAACCACGATGCACGTCCAGTCAGGGCGGCCTGTGGAGCTCCTGTTTCACAAAGAGACACTCGTTAAAAACAACTCCCATTCTAAGCTAGGGACACAGAAAAGTGTCATGTAAGGACATTAGTGATGCATATACATCCTTACCTCTTCTGACTTGCCAGTGGAATACACAATACGCTACTCACACATTCACTAGAAACAAACACAAAATTAGTGTTCTCTAGTTGTGAAATTTTACTGCATGCAAGAGATCTTGCCATGTCAGAATTTTGAAAGTTTTAACAATTTATTAATGCAGCACACCATATATCAAATTCACAGTAAGAATCAAAAAAAGTCTCTTTATTTTAAAGACATTTTCAATTACAAGTTCAAGAATGCCCAAACAGACCTTTTGTACTTGTTAATGCTGTCTTTCATAAATCACAGACTGATTATTCTGTCAGTACTGTTCAGCAGATTCAAGTTAAATTTCAGGTGCCTACAGGTAAATTATTTTCTTCTGATCTATAATGATATGCCATGAACAACCCTTTTTTTTTTTTTTAAGGAGCCAACTGAACCATACAGATCAAAATAATTTTTTTAAATATGCAATTAGGTAGATTTTACATCCACTGCCTTTCAGCACCTCATAATTTGAGAGCAATATGGTCTTCCCAGATAATGCAATAACTGAGCATGCTCAATGACAGGCAAAGCATGCAGAGGGCAAGCAGATGAGCAGACCTCAATATCTCAAATCAGAAGTCATTTAACTGTTACCATGATACAAAGTTTTACACTGTCTGGGGAAACAGAAGCAGTACAAAGGTTTTATGAGACAGCACAGAATCCAAGATGACATGGCAAACAGCACTTAAAGCATAAATGCCAGCAGTACTGTTTATTATTTACATTTCAGGTCACTTCCATTTCCCAAAGAGTGACTAAATAAGCAAGGTAGACAATTAGTGAAGGAAAGCTTTCTACATGCAAGGTTGAGAGGAGTTGCAATTTCATTACATCCTCAAACAAACATTAAATATCTCAGTCACATCTCATCTTCCAATAGCAAAGCTTAGCCACCACAGAACATTTTCAGTTGAAGGCAACTTTGGGGAAAGAAAAAAACCAAAAAGAACCAAGAACAACCAAAACCACTCAAATATTTTGATAATCTGACAGTAATTTACATATTAACACCTCCACAGAATAAAAAACCAAAATACATCAAAATGTATTGAATATATTCAATCTAATATATTCTAATCTGAATCGAATCTGCCCCTATCTAAACAGAGATACCTGCTTCATAGGATAGCATTCTTCAGGGCTGTAACAGTAGTAAGAAACAAACCTCAAACAGAATTTCTCTTTTTTTTTTTTTAAACAAAAGACACCAGGGTAGTATCAAATGCACAGTGACAGTAGTTTTATAAAAGGATTATTATTTTTACAGAAAAGCTGATGAAGTCAACACCTCCTGCAGCAAACAGAAGGCTGAAGGCAATAGGGAGCATATTCAAAGGCAGACAGCAACTCAAGGCTGCAAATGTAACAGCAAAGTGCAATATCTTATTCCATATGGGAGATTCAAAAAAAGCATCTGTCTGGTTATGTGAAGACAGATGAAGCAAAAACATTGTATAAATACCAAATGTATGACCAAAGCAAATTTTCCAAGTCCCCAAGTGACTCAGAGACCAAAACCATATTTTCATCAGAGAGAACTTTATGCTTGTTTGAATGAGGTTTTGAAAATGAAGTATATCTAGAACAGCTTAATACATTTCCAATTGCAACATTCCCTAAGAAAGTTTCATCTTTACTACAAAAGTTTTCTCAAAAGAGTACTTTTTCTTCTCTTTCTAGAACAAGATCTTATAAAAAGCATGTCTAAATTACACACTAATACACTGACTTGCAGAGAACCATTTCTTTCATTTGTAAGAACTTGTCCTGTGACAGCACACAATACACAGGAGTGAGATTTGCAGATACTGTTTCTCATCACCCATGTTAGTCTATTTGTATCCAACACTAATACACATAAAACCACAAATGCACTCAGAAGAAAGGAAAATGAGCCCAAGTAAAAAGCAGGGTATTAACTGCTAAACATGAAAATAACATCTAAATCACAGCTGCATTTCAACACCTACCCCTCTTCAACATTCAGAGAGCCGCTCCAGCCGACAGCATACTGCATTTCCTCCTTTCCCTTGTCACTGTGCTTCCATTTAGCTGCCATGAAGAATAAAGACACCATCTATAAAACTCCAATGTTTTGCATCTCACAAATGTAGCTCTATTTCTAATTTTCCTCTTTGGTACAATACATCCTGCCACACTTAGATTAAGTGCCAATTACAAACTTTGAACATCATAAAAATAAAAATATATTCTTAGTGAGTTTTCTAAAGGACTTACATGTTTTCTTAGAAATTTACATGGAACAAGATTTTAAAATTAAAACTTTAAAGTAACTAGTTTTGTTTAAAAATATTTATACATTAATCCATCAAATTTTAAAAGGCTCAATTCAGGAAACAGGGATCCTTAGGAAATAATTATTAACCAAGGAAAAACTTCTGGGAATACTACTGAACATGAGCTATAATGAACAGAAAATTTTAACTGCCAAGAAGTACGTAAGTACTCTTGTACATGTACACTAATCTGACAACCTTTAATCAGTGCATCAGAATTCAAGGCTAGAAGACACCATAGGTTGCTATTCACAGGGTGCTGTTACAGCTGGCACTTAATTGTTGAATCACCTCCCAGGTGTCAATGGATAACCCAAACTAAGTTAGTGCTGTGTGCCATTTCTCTGACACCTAAAATCTGAGGCACGGGGACACTTCTGCCCAGTGTGGGACAGTTGTCACTGTGCAGTTCATCAGAGGCAGCTCTCCAGCAAGTGATTAAATCACTTCTTTATGCTTGATCCAATAAGAACTTTATGAGGAGTACTGCTGTTTTTCCAGTTTTGATGACAAATTACCAATTGGTCTACAGCAGGTTTGGAATACACAGCTTTGCAGGAATGACAAAGCAGTACAACAACTCAATACAATCCAATTACACAAATCTGAGTTTCAACACTCTGATTTTTAAAATGCCATAATAGTCCCCTTATCAGGATGCTTCCCTTCATATTCCTCACATGTCACCCACTGCAGCCATCAAAAGACCAGAACCCCAAACAAAAGCACATCTATAAACAGCAGTTGGCTGATCAATGTTCATATATTACTAGTAATAGCTTTAAAAGTTCCCAGAGCCCTACTTTGGAGTAAAATACGAAGCCACTCATTGGTCAAGATGGTATTCACCCATTATTCAAGAATTTTCTATCAAAGAGGGAATTTCAAGAAAAATTCACATTAATACTCCTTTCCCAGAGTGATACTGGCTCAGGTAATTTTGTAAGGGAAAAGAAAATTAAGTTCAAGCATTTCTTAATGGCTAAAACCAATTCAAAACTTTAAATTTTCTTACTGAGAAAAAATAATGTCAATATCTCTGAGCATTTTAAAACACAGTAGTTATAACACATATGCATTTTATGACCACAGGTCAAAACACAGTTGAGAAGTAAAGACAAAGCAATTTACTTGACAAGCAGCACCTAGAAAATACATTATATGTACTACAAAACACTTCAAAATTCTTGAAGGTATGACTTGGGGGATAAACAGAAGAGAGTGGGGCAAACAAATCTTGTTTTAGTTACTATAAAATGTCCTGGCACAAACACTCAGTGGAATGTATACTTACGCACTAAAAAGACTGCTTTCTGTTCATTAGCAATTACCATCAGGTCATTGGTTGGTGACAAGGATAACACACAGTCCTGAAGCCAGTAATTCCGCTGGTTCTTGGAATTAGATTCCTCTTCTTCCTACAGGTAAAGCTTTAGTCAATGTATGCAACAGTTTTTAGACCCAGCAACTGATGAGAACAATCTGGCTTGCCCTCCATAGCAGGGCTAAATGGACTTTTTATTACTGACCACATCCCTTCAGCTCCAACTTGCATGAAAAGCCCTGAGAAATGCATCAGCCTTGCACTAATTGTGTGTTTACAAAACAGAAAACAAAGAGGTACACATCACTAGCTCTACTCAAAATCATCTCCATTTAAAGAGAATGAGATTTAAAATTTTAAAATCAATCATTGATTATAGAGTGGAGAGAATCTCTTCAGTTATTCTCATTATAACCCATACTCAAAATGAAGAACTTAGCCAAGCTCATACGCTGACCAACCTTAAGCAAGTAACTGCACATATGAAGGAAGTCACTAAGTTGGTATTCACTTGGCAACAAGTATCAGGTGCCTTTCCACAAAGTAACTTCACAATGAAACAATTCCAAACTAAGTGGTGCCAAGTTTTAAGGGTATAAAGATGGGCAAGTAAAAACTTCGGTATCATCCTCATGTATTAAGAGTAAGAAAATTACATCTTTTTTTCCTTGGGGAACAAGTCAAATATTTTATTGTGGCACACATGAAGTAGTTCCTGCTAATCATAGTTCAAAGTCAACAAGTAACAGACTTGGAATGAACTGCTACAAGTCTCAGAGTTGATATTCCTGGTTAGTTAGACCCATACTCTTATCCAAACACAGCAACACACTTTCCCTAGTCCACAGACTCCATTTCCACTTCCATATCCAACCCTACCTCTTTTTAGCACTCAAAAATATTACTCCATCCTCTAACATCTCAAAGCAGCTATGCACAAGAAAAAAACCCAACAACTTCAGTGTGATCATTTTCTGATTCATTCTATTTATTCTGTTACAGTAAAGTTGCATCCGCTTGAAAATCTGCCCATTTACTCCCAGCAGAAAAACAAGCACTAAACTGTAGGAAGAATTTGTGTATCATGCTCTTCATCAACTATACATTGTATTTATTTCTTTGCATAAGTTTGACCATAAAAATGGTCTCTGTGCACATAGCAATACACAATGTATCCATGATAAAGTCTACATTAGCACAATACAAACATTGTTAACTACTGTTGCCCACACAATCTCCTAATTTGTGTAAGAGAACCTATTTTCATGTGATTTTTGTCTGTTGATGGATGCCAAATTGTTTAGCAACAATTTTTCCCTATTTACTGGCACTTTTCAAGACTTCACAAGACAATGAAGTTATGAGATAGTCATGACAATTTTAATTCCTCACAACAGAGATAAATGTGTCATGCAAAAACACTTAAGCAAAACCCAAAGAAAAGCCCTGTACTAATTTTTAATGTCATGATTTTCAGACTGAGGAAAAAGAAACTGAAATTAAAGGCTTATCGGAAGATTAAAAGGAATTACAGTAGTATTTCAGACAGAAAATTTAAAATTATCTGTAAGCATGAACAAAGAACTTGAACTACAAAGATATAAAACATGACCATCTCATATTAGCTACAAAAATGAGCTAAGGGTTAAAACAGGAAAAGCACTGAACTTGCCAAAACAAACTTAAGGGTAAAAGACAGAATTATTAAAATCCGCATTTAAAAAAAGATATCATCCCTACAAAACAACTAATCAGATCCATAAAAGGATACCTTATAAAAAACCTAAACTTTTTATTTGTTTTCAATGCCTTCTCAGAAATTGCTATGTTTCCATGAAATAGATATTTGTCCAGGGCACAAGTAATTCCAAGAAAGAATGAATTTTTCACTATAATGCAAATAAAGACTTAAAAGCTTTAACAAGGGAATTGATTGTTATATTTTGCTAATAATTCTCACTTCTGTGATAGACTCACGCACTCATTTTGCTGTGCCTTCAGATACACAGACTCCTGTATTTATATGCTCCTACATAGAACAACCTCTTGGCTGAGTATGACAGCAAACCCTTTCTGAAGTCTGGCCTGGAATCACTAGAAACTTTAGAGGAAAACATGCAAATAGAGGATGCAAGAAGGATGCAAACCACCTGGTAAACCACAGAAAAGTGTGACATTTTAAAGAAAAGAGTGAAAAATTAAACTATTTAAATTTAGAAATCCCTGCTGGTTCTATAAGTAGAAAAGCAAATATTTGTTCCACTCATTCAGGAAGTTATAAACATTATAGCACATCTAATGAAGATGTGGCCTGAGAAACACACTCATTTCATGACAATTATAGTGGAGCTGAGTACCCATTCTATTTAAAAGGTTTTATACCCTGTCATCCCTGCCAGTGTCAGTGATTCATCCCTGGGAGACACCATGTTCATTTCAACTTGTCTGTCACCTCAGCTGAAAAATCTGGTTCTCTGCAGAATAGTCACAAAGATACTGTCCAATAACTTGGGCATCCTTCCTACACACTGAGAAAAAGACAGCAGATAAGGGGTTTGTTGGTAAGGTGAGGGTCTGGATTCCTCAGAACTGATTCTGTTGAGGTGATGCATTCAGGTGCAAAGGATTTCTACAAGCAGCCTCGTTGACATCTCATCAAGTCAGCCGGCAGGCTCAGCCTTACAAACAATTAACAGACCAGCCCTGCTACTTGCAGCTGAAGGAGTTGTGCAGAGGAATGTTTTTCCTCCTTTAAAGGGCAACGGTGCTGTTCCATCTCATGCAGGTAGTTTAAATCCTCCTGTAACACTATCTACACATGACAACATAAAAGGAGCACTACTGACCTAGAAGATGTCTATGCCAGTAATTTGTGACTTAGGATTTTTTGATTTATATCCATTTATGATAATTATAACTTCACTGCCATGCCCTACTGCTCCTGACTAGCTACAGGACAAAAAGGATGCCCCCAGGTGCAGCAGCACAGGAAGATGTGTGCATACTTTGGTGAGAAAAGCCCTACAGAACATAAGAATACGTGCAATTATCACAATAGGTAACATCCAAGTTATATTTAGAAAAAAACTACAGGAGCAAGGGACAAACAAGCAATCACATTTAAAACACAGGTCAAGACCTTTCTTGCTCAGGCGACAGTTATATAAGAGGAAAAAACCACAACACCACACACATAAACTAGTGGAAAAGTCTTCTACAATAGGGAAGTTAGCAATATACATATATATATATATATATACATATATATATATATATACACATACACACACATATGAACTTACAGGTCCTTGTAATTCAGCATCATCCCAGGCTCCCCAGCCACCATCTTCCCAGCTTGTTGATCTGCCTGCTTTAAGTGAAATAAGACTTGTCACAGGAATACAGCATTGGCAACAAAATTATCATTTTCCTTTCCCCACTAATGCATTACAAAATTTTTATGACAGATACTACAAGAGTTCTACTGAAAGAACCCTGAAGTGTCTTATTTTTCTGTATTTTATTTACTTCCATTTCCAACACTATGGGAAAGTATTAAGAGAAAATGTACCAGACATACAAAAGGCAACAATAGTACATGGAAATTAATCTGTGATCACAAAGCATCTGAGCCCAGAATAATGCAGATCCCACTAGCAAAGCAGAAGCTAACAGTTTGGCCTCTGAGGAGAAAATGAGCACAAGGACCTTGGTCATTCACATCTTTTCAAGGCAACAGAGAGGAAAATTAATGAGACACTGATCAGTTTCAATTATGTCATTCAGAAACCTCAGAGTAACCACAAGCTCACAAAATACCTCAAACACCTGCAAAATAGATTAGATTTGTAGAGACAGACCTACTTCTTTAGTTGTAAGAGTGAATGTGGAAGTTCTTTTTTTACCTAAAAATACAGAACTTGATAGATAAATTGAAAAGCCACAGGCATTTATTACTAGCAGATGTACGACACTACCACCAACTGGGACCCTCGATAAATCAATAAACATCGTTGTAATTCAGTAGAAAAGCCAAGGACTGACTTCCATCCAAGCATGTACTAGAGTGAAATCTGAAGCAGTAACATCAATAAGACTTCAAGAGTTTTCCAAGGATTTCTTTCAAGATTTTCCATTAACTGCTGTCATGGCAAATTTGACCTTCAGAAGAAGTTAAAACATAATGCCTCAAATGAGTTTAAATGTAGTTTCAAGCAAGCAAGATTATGCCAAACAGTACATAAAAGAAGGTTTTGTATCAAGAACAATTTTATTTGGTATAAAAACTTGTAGTTCTGTTACCACCAAGCAAGGAAAGGCTGAACAATAAAACAGAAATCTAATCTCTCTGTTTAGTTACGTTTTAAACCTTCTGTATGGCTAATGAAGACAAAAACCTTCAAAGAAAATAATTTAATTTAAAACTACTTTTCCCCCAATGCTGTTGAGAAGGTATTTTAGGAGAACGTAGAAGACAAAAATGCTCACTCCATTTTACCTCTGTAAAATGCAAAGGTCTGTGTCATCTGCAAAATGGGCATGTCAAACAGTTTTACTGCATCGTCATCAATGCAGATATAACTGCACAGTTATTTCGGACAACACTATATAAACAACAAGCTTCCATGGGTCACAGTTTCATCTTGTATTTGAGGTCAAATATTTTGCAGTGTACAAACAAAGGAAAACTATGGCACATACTGTTGAATAGAGTAACCACAAGAAGAAAACAATGATTATTGTATAGATTAAGATAACTAATAAAAATCTACTTTTGTTTGCATTTTATTATTTCAAAAGATTAAAAAAAAAAAATTCTCCTTCCTATAAAATTCATGGAGGAATGAAATCTGTCCATGTGCCATGGTCCAGAGAGAAACAGACCCATACCTAAGAAACACAGTTGGGGCCAATGCCTTCCCTGCAGCACAGAGCAGACCAACCTCCCCTAAGAAACCTCAGCCACTTCAATTCTGAGACTGAACGCCCACAGCATAAAACTGCAGCTGTGAGGATTCTTGCTGGCTCTGTGAATAGCCACAATTTCATGGTAGCTGTCATCATGCTGGGATGATACTAGATAAATGAAAAAACATGGGAAAATGATGTAATGGTGAGTCACCATTCCACTGACGAAACTGCAGAGATCCTTTAGAACTGTGGCCTGCTCTGCAAAGCCAGCACCTTCTCCAGCTGACAACCATTTACATGCCTGCTCCTTTCATATCCATCCTCCACACTGGATAGATCATCCCAGGATGTGCCATCATATGCATTTATCAAGGCCTGCATCCATCTTGCCTTTCTTCCACACATTGTTTCTTTTTTTAAGAAAAAATGAAATTAAAATGGTTTTCTTATTCACATCATTCTTATAATTTAGACATTTCACCTATGCAATGAATAGTGAAACAAGGTATTAAACAATAGACAACAACGCCTGGAACAATGTACAGAGGACACACTCTCAAAGTAACTCAAAGCACCAGTTATTCACCTGCAAAAAAACTATAAAGTATTCCATGGAGGCTGCCAGCTTGCACAGCTTTTCCACCCACTGTAACTTGATAAGGTTGGTCAAGTGAGAGTCCAAGTGCACAGGGTCCAAGTTCTGTTATGATGAAGATTTTAAGAAATCCCCCACCATTTCCTTTAGCAACATTACAGATCAGAACCAGCAACTGTGGAATGTAACAAATTCACTAGTAACTAATACCTAAGCAAGCCTAAACAGCTGTAACATGGTCATTTTTTCCAGTCCCTCTTAAGGAAAACAAAATTTAAAAAAATTAATCAAACTTTCCTGCAGAAACCTCTGTTTCCATTCAAACAGTTCTCCTTACTTGGATAAAACAGCAGCAATATTCCAGATTTTGCTTAACTATGGAGAGTGCAAAAATAAAAGTTCATCAACTGGATTTACATGAACCACTTAATTCTTTAATTTAAAGCATATAGCATCAGCATGTTTGAAACTTTAGAGCTGGTTTAAATGCTGCACATGTGCAACACTGGTGTTAATGCATAAGAAAATTAATTTAAGCACAGTTATCATTAAACAAAACACCCACAAGAACAATTTCTACCTCTAAACATGTTTTGTTTAAAAGACAAGAGCAGAGAAGAGAGAAAAAATAGCAACAGATCTAAACCACTAAGGTCTAACCAGCATTTAACAGGTCAAATTCAATATGAAAGACGTTTTTACTCACTTCTCATAGTACAGAATAGACATGTGAGCACAGAAAATTGTCAGTGCCCTCCATTCCAGAGCAGCACTATGACCTGGGGCAGGCCGCTGAAGCCTTTCCTTCCTGCCCTCACATTTACATTCCAAATCTTCAAATGCAGAAGGTTATTGAAGGATGAGCTTAGACACATGCAATGAAGTCCCATCCATGCTTTATGAATATAAAACATTACTAGATAATAGTGCACAAAACAATTGCTTAAGTGTGAGAGTTGTAGATTTTCTTCTATGCATGTTTACTGCAATTCTGATACCACTGGACTGCAAATTTATGAAAGAAATAATCTCTCCAGGCCAAGGAATTTTAGAAACAGCTTAGAATCTTCTTGCTGTTCAGGAATCATAGGGCATTTATTCCCAAAGCTCCTCCAACATGAGGACTGACAAATATATAAGGCTATTTTGCCAACACTACTAGGAAGCCTCTCTTAAGGCTAGTTTTATATTTGCTCTCTCTTCTCACTTCAGGCATCCTTAAGTGGGGGGGAAAAAAAACCCAAAAGCACAACTAAGTTAGTCTCCTAATCACAAAAATAACCACTTGAGCATTTTTTCTCCCTTAAGGAGGTCACAATTGCTTTTGATAAAGTAAAAGATAACTGAATTTAAAACAAACCAGGTACTACATAGATTTTTTTTTTAATTAATAGTGTAAAGTTCCATGGCCTACAATTATAACTTAACCCAAAAACCAAAATTTGAAATACCAGAGGGAAAAAAAAAAATCAAAGGCCATAGGAAACAATGAAACACTCACATACAAAACATAGTATTCCATAGTTTTTCTCAGATGCAAGCAATGCCATAAGTTAGAGCAAGAAAGAATGAAGGCTATGATGTAAAGGAGGTGTTGAAGCAGCAACAAAACTCAGGTGAGAAGATAATTTGGATAAAGTACTCTGACAGCATTCTGTCACGTATGCTGAGAGCATGTCATTTACTCTTCCCCATATCTGAAATGTATTAACTGCTACAGATGTAACCCAATTCAAGCAGAGCGCGTATTTTAATGACACTTTACAGGAAAACTGAAAGAAAGGGATACTAAACATAAATACTACAATCTGGAAAGAGAGGATCTGATTAAAGAGGCAATAAAAAAGAGCTTGTCAGAACAGTATTCAATAAGAATATAACTGATTCAATAAGATTGATACAGAAGCAGTTAACAACGCTAATGCTAAATGCAATCTCGAATTTCATTTTGTAATGTATTTTTTTCTTTGTAATCTTGTTGACCACTCTGAAATAAAAAGCCTGGCCCTCTGTATTTCTGAACTAAATCAGCTGATCCAGATAAAGCAAAGTGTACAAGTCCAAAGATGTTTTCTAGAGGAAATAAGATGAAGATGACTTTTCAGGCTGCTGTTAATGTAACAGGGCAGGATTTTGGAAGTGAGTTTCTCTGACAGGCTTAAGCTATCACTTCTACTGGAAAAAGAAGCAGCGAAGTGACACCTCATAACTCTGAGGAAGTCCTCAGGTGGATCAATTGTTTTCTTCCCCTGAATAAGAACAAACTCACTATCATAATTGGAGATATCATTGTTTGGGAACTCTGAAGGTCAAGTTTGGGTTTGTTGGCTTTTTTCCTTATTAATTTCATTTAGGTAACAGGAGATGAACACACCTGAGAACTAAAAATATCTGCACATCAAGAAAGTACTTAGATTTTGTTTCCACCTTAACACCCCCCCAGTTTATCTAGCAGCAGTCCTACCTGGCTATACCACTGAATTGCTGTCATCAAACATATAAAATGTTTCAAAACACAGTTCAAGCTCTGTTTTGAGTGTACTAGAAGAACAGAAACACACTTTGCTCTAAATAACTTGCAGCTAAACTCTTCAATTTGTAAAGGTTGTAGGAAATTTTATCTATCTTGCTCTACTTTCTGCTCAGGGAAACATCCATTAATTTCTGAATGCTAAAATTCTGTCATGCTTGCAAAGCTTTATCACATACTGCAGATAAGATGGATTTTTTACTTCATACACATGCCTTTATTTTAGACAGCTGTATAAGAGAGTTAACTGTTACAGCTGTTTTCTGATCCAGCCAACAGCAGCCCACAACCTCTTCAACACAGCAAGATGTCAAATTAAATGTGATGCAAACACTTCCTATTCCCAGTGTTTGCACAGTTAGAACAGCAGTTTTCAGAGCCACTTAGACACCACTAGGCTCAGGCTCCACAGAGGATTTGTGCCTCATTAGCAGCATCATTGTTCCCCAAGACTCTTAAATTCTCATGCTTAAGTTTTCCTCCTTAAAATATGAAAAAGCACTCAAGGTTTTGTTTTGTTTTTTTTTCCTAAGAATAAAGACACAGCAACTCCATATGAAGCATCTTTAACCAGCTCACTCAGTAATACCAGGTTCATTTACTTAAAGCACATGAACCAAGATTCAACCCAACACCTGTTATTCTATTCCAATACAGACAATAAAAAGTGGCTATATTTTGCTTCATGGCAGATCAATGGTCAGCTCAAGCAGCCTATGAACATATCTTAAATTATTCCAGCATGGCATCAGCGGCAGTTTTAATAGATGATTGTACAACACAAGCATGAAGCACATGAACCCTTCCTTCCAGTGTTGACTGAGCCAACAGGAAACAGGCCCATGCAGAAGTGACTTCACACAAGGCTCAGAGAAGGAGGACAGCTTTCTCTTCCTCCCCGGTTTACCAGACAAGTGCATCCTCTGCACAAACAAGACAACCTGTTGGGCTACAGGAAAATCTTAAGTGAAGCTGTAGTTGATATGATGCTTTCCTTTATCTTGTTCTACTGTTGAATGTGTTTAAATGCTTACCTGTACGAAGAAAGGAAAAAAAATAAAATCAAGTCCACTTGGAATAAAAATCCAAACTTTTTTTTAAATTTACCTACACCTGTATTTTTAATATATGCAACACTTTGCTAAGCCTTTTCAAGTTAAATTTGAAATTGACAACCTAGATTAACTTTTATATAAACAAAATATACTATTTTAAATACAAGGTGGCAAGTTACAGTTTTTTTACTCAAATTAAAGACATCTAACTTCAAAGCTGGATTAAAGTCATAGTATCACATTGTGATTTAGAGATGTATACTGCTTGCATTTTCTGAAGCAAGCGAATTCTCTTCATTTAAAACATTACTTCAAAAATGCTTTTACAATAATAACTCTAGATTTTATTGCAGCAAATACACTCACAGAAAGTATTTTGGTTAGTTCTGTTAGATTTAAAATATGGCCAAAGTTAAACAGCACTAAAAACTTCTTTGCTCTGTAACAAGGAAACAAAATAGACAGGGCCTATATCCTCCACTAAAAACCCTAAACCCCACACATTGAAGATGCCAGAGGCACCTTGCCAAAAGCATTTGTTATCCAAAACCCGACAGAAATTCTTGAAAATTCTACTAAACATTAAGTTATGACTAAAATAATTAGTTAACTCAAATGTGCTTTGTTAAATGAAAATATTTAATATTTATTTCCTTAAGATAGACATCATTTTTAACTACAATCTTTTAATACTAGCAAATTTTCAGACAAATGAAGCATAGCTTTAAAAAAAGAAAGTAAATTAAAAGTTTTTTTCCTCATGTTAAAAAAAAAATACTTAAGAGTTTTGATATGTGTTGGCTGCTATTTATATAAATGTCTGCATAAAAATTAAGACAGTTTAAATTTAGCATTGAAGTTTGATTTGAGAGTAAATTAACATCTTCTCTGTTGAACTTATTAGTAAAAACCCCCTTTTTTTCCCTTACAGAGTAGAAATACTAAAACAGATTAAAATCTAAGTAAAGATGCAACCTTATTAAACTGCTGTTTTAAAACAGTACATTTTGTCAACAGAAGAGTTTTTAGCAAAGCATTCCCTGATAAAAAGCACAATTTACTTCTAATTTAAGATACCTCCACAAGTCGTAGCAGCACTTCTCCTTTGTCAAACACAAATGCACCAAGAATTTCTGCTTCAAAATCACTAAGTTACAATCTTATGTCTAAACCACTTTGGGAACTCTCACTTGCTGACATTTATACTTATTTATCCTGAACCATGAAAACAGCTGTGGTAGAAAAAAATTACAGGCACAAATCCAAAAAATTTCAATGAATCTAAATGAGCATTATTTTGACAAACACTTGCTTCTGCCTCAATGACTGTATAAGCAAATATAAAAATAGTCCAGAAGACAGCCCACTCATTAAAATGGAACAGCAGCACATTTTGGAATATGCATCTTCTTTGCTTCTATTATTTTTGGTAGTTTTACAACATACTAAATATTTTTTCTTTATGGCTCCCATTTGATAAATCCACTCCAATAAAATATCCAAGTTATTTTACACAAACGCCTCTCATGTACCATCAAATTAGAAAAAAAATATTTTGATTTCTTTCAACACCTACTTTTAGAAACACAAACAAACACATTCCAATCCTTCACTTTTATCTTCAGAATTCAGGATATACTAACAGAAGCCATCTCCCTCCAGAATCCCTCCTTTAGAGAAGATGCCAAAGAGAAGCCATGTGGAATTTGTTACATCTTTTTCAAAACCTATTAGAGTAACAGAACAAGCAGCAGCAGAAAACTGTTTTCTACCAAAAGTTTTGCACACAGAAGTTTCAGTGGCAAAATTAACTAGCTGAATATATAATGTACTTTTAAACGTTTTTAACAATCGTTGTGTCATATTTTTAACAGGACCTGAAGTGACAGGACAAGGCCCAATGGTTTTAAACAGGGAATGGATTTATATTGTATATTTGGAAGAACAATTTTTTTTAATAACAAAGAAGATGAGGCACTAGAACAGGTTGCTCAGAGAAGCTGTGGATGCCCCATCTCTGGAAGTGTTCAAAGACAGGCTAGATGGGACTTTGAGCAGTCTGGTCTGGTGAAAAGCATCCCTGCTCATGGCAGGGGAGTTGGACTAGATTAGATTAACTTAAAGGTTGCTTCAAACACACACCATCCTATGATCTACCCTCTTCAAATTCCCCCACGGGCATTTTAAGCTTTTAAAATAAGCACCATGATGTTTTCTCTTAAAGCTCTGTCCACAGCTGTGAGGATTTTTAGAAGCACTCTCATTAACCTCTTCAAATGCTTTCCTTCCCTATTGTTGCCAGAAACCAAAAATCATCAGCCAGATATGTCTGTATATACTGGGGGGTTTATATCTACATACACGCAGTGCGCAGTTAACACAGCATGCAGTAACAAATACACGAAACAGGGCTTCAATTCCCTGTGGTTTCTACCCTGGCATGGATCTGTTCAGAACGCAGCTCCTGTGTCAGGCAGCTCAGCCTGCACTGTGCACTGCCTCACACGGCAGACACCTGGTCCGCAGCTTCAGACTGTAATTGCTTTAAGATGTGTTGTCTTTTAATTTAAGCTGCCAAGCTAAACCTTTAGTACACTTTCAGCACGTTCTGCATTCCTAGATAATCTTGCACGCACAATGTGTGATGTCTTTATGAGAGCGTCTTCAGACGACTACACTCCCAGCAAGAAACCTACAAACTTTTAAAGTTTGGGGCAAGCAGGGTCAGTGGTCAAAGAACTTCACCTCCACACTACGAGGTAAGGAGTGACACCTGCGAACAGCTGGGCACCTGAAACTTCTGGACGCCAGGAAAGTGTGACTTGGAAGGTGAAGATACGGTAGCTACGGCCAGACACCCACCCCGCACCACAGGAGCGCCCCCGAGCACTCGGCTGACACGGCCAGCGGGCAGGGGGGTGGCAGCGCGGCGCCCAGCGAGCGCAGGGCCCGCAGGGACAGCCCCGCACCGGGGGCCGGACTCACCGCTCTCCTTGCCGGCCGCGGCGCTGCCCTGGCGGCGGTGCGGGCTCAGGAAGTCGCGGGCTAATTCCAGGTCCTGGAAGTGGGCGAAGGGAACGAGGGCGCAGGACATACTCCCGGTGCCGGTGGTGCCGCCGCCACCCTACCCGGAAACGCTCGGGCACTTCCCTCAGGCCCGGAGCTGCCCCGCGCACGGCGCATGCGCCGCTCCCGGGCCAAGGAGGGGAGGGAGGGCGGGCCGGGGCCGGGGCCTGAAGGGGCGGCGCTGAGGAGAGAGCGCTGAATGCGCACCCTCCTGGGCAGCCCGAACACAATGTTTAATAGCGCTTTCTGTGAAGAAATTTCCTCCCAACGTCCAACGTAAGTCTCCCCTGGTGCAGCTTCAGGTTATTTGCTCTTGTCCTGTCGCTAGCTGCCTGGGGAAAGAGGCCATCGCCCACCTTCCCACAAGCTCCACTGAGGTAGCTGTAGAGAACTATAAGGTCACCCCTGAACCTCCATTTTTCCAGGCTAAATAACCCCAGCTCCCTCAGCTGGATTTCATCATCCAGGCCTAATGATGAACAGGCACGGCCCAAAACCCCCATGTTGTGTTGATGAAAGAAAACACCTTTTATGGTTAGTTGAGAACAGGGTTTCTTTCAGTCTTGATTTCTCTTGCAAATACAAAGCGTTTATTTAGATGTAATGTCAACGCATTTCTATTCCTCCTCTGGACACTGAGGAATCTGAGTGATAGCAGCAGTTATATTTGCTGTGGAGTGATATTGGTACAATACTGACAGCTGACCTGTGGCCTCCAAAACCTCCTCTTCGGGAAAACAGAAAGAAGAATGGGTGGGAAGAATACCAAAGGGTGTTTTCTGGACCCCGAGGAAGCACAAATTCCCCTGTGCATAAGACTTCATGAATTTTTTTAATGGATCTTACTTGACTAGCCTTTATATGTACACACAAACACACACACACATATATATATGTATATAAGAATTCTGTTTCTTGTTTTTTCACATGGCTCTTTTATGAGATAGATAGTGATGTGTGTCTTATGTAGCTAAAAGCAGAAAGAGAAAGTCCAAGTTATTCTGCAAGTTTGATTTGTGGTCTAGGTCTTCTACAGGGTCTTTAATACCTTCTAAGATTAAACAAGTTTCTACTAAGAGAAGTTTCATGCCAAAGAGGGCTCCAGTTGGATTGTCCTAAAAGGCACAGACTGTAGCAGTTTATAAACTCCAGAAAATCTTTTGTAAGATATGCAAAGAACCTGGCTTTAATTTACCTTTTGACAACTTTTTAATGTCTTCAGCTATTTTGTTGTATGATGTACTGGTTTAAAACCCAGCAGGAAAGTTAACCCCACTGAACTGCACCTCCTCCTCCACCCTCTTCCAGCAAGTGACAAAACACTTGGAGAGACCACAAGAAGGAATCACAATTTTACTGAAAAACTTTGAGACAATACCCACAAGAGGCTATTCAGCATGGAACAAACACACTTTCTGAAGGGACCCTGGCATTGTATCGTTTTGATAGCTTGAACATAATTGCTTTCGTATAGTGCACTACCCTGTACTATACACTACTAGTAGTTTTAACTTTTATGCTGGTTAAGATTTTTCATTTAATAAGATGTCATAAGGAATAATTAATTCTGTATAAATATAACTGAGGTGGCAGCAATGGTATTCTAAGGTGGCCATGGTGGCTTTATCTAGGTGCCAAGCAGCCACACAGTCCCAACCCCTTCCACGAGCCCAGCAAAAAGATGAGTTTTCTGCTTCCAGCACCCAGGATGTCCTGCTGAAACCACAGCCCTGCAATGAGGTAGGTGGTATTGAATTAGAGAGCGCTAGAAACTCCATCTGTCTTTTCCTTTGTACCTAGGACAAGTAGTATGGGCTCAGTGATTTTGCCCTTGGCGACTACAGAGATATTTTGTGTTTACATTTCAAATCTGTGGCTCCTCAGGCAATACACAGGTTAGACTTGAATTTAAACAAATGAATAATCTATTTCTTATTCACTACAAAGTTGTTCAATCCTGTTTTTCCTAACAGGTGTAGAATTACATGATATGGAGTAGTAAGAAGGATACTCTTTAAAAACAAGATCACAGTGTGGGAAAAGTTGAGACAAGAGGCTGGTAAATTTGGAGATGCACTAATTAAACTTGTAAAGTCTGTAAAGAAAATTATTTAATTACATTTTAGAATTGTAACATGCACAGTCACTAGTAATGTCAACTGAATTAATAAAGAGTATGCAAGAAATTTAATTAACAACATGGTTTGTCATTCTTTAGTGAAGCTTTCATCACATTATGAAAATTCTCCTCATTAGAGAAAAGTGAGCAGTATAAGACTGTCATATCCCTGCCTGGTTTGCTGTACATGAAGAAGTCAAGTTAATAACTACCAAGATACCAATGAAAGTATAAAATAAGGAAATCAATACTCAGCAAATAACCTGACATTTCAAGACAGTCTTGAGCACAGAAAAACTCATATTAACACTTTGGCTACAGAATAAACCTTTTTCTTTATTATAACTTCAATAGTTCCTAATTTTTAATGATTCATTATACATATATAGAAGGCTACAGAAAACAAAACCACTTTGAAAAACATCTGCCATAATTTTAAGGAAAGTACCTAAAGACATTCAGATAAACACTTAATAGCAAAAATTAACAACACATTTCCAGTAAGAAAAATTATTCGCATTGGCATACATCCTACTGAACAAAGGCCTTAATGCAGTTTACAAAAATACATAATTAGGCTACATATGGAATTCCACTTTATGAAATGCAGGTAATGATTTCTTTGGGGTCAATACGAGAAATGACAAGAGGGAAAGGCTTCAAAATGGGAGAGTAGGTTTAGATTAGATATTAGGAAGAAACTCTTGACTGTGGTTGCTGAGGCAACCAGCATAGGTTGCCCAAAGCAGCTGAGGGTGCCCCATCCCTCAAAGTGTGTGAGGACAAGTTTCAGAGCCAGGCTCTGAGCATTGGGGTCTCCTGCAAGCTCTCCATCTCTCTCAATGGCAAGAGGGTCAGAACAAGATGATCTCCAAGGTCCTTCCCACCACAAACCATTCTCTGGTTCTTTGAATCATATTCCTCCTGCAGTGGACCCCCATGCCTTAGACTCCCCCAGTGCCCAGAAGATGGATCCCACCACTCTGTGACATCAGCCCTGGCGCCGAGGGCACCAAGGACACTGTGGCTGCTGTGGGCATTGCGGCTGTGGCTGTGCTGCTGCACGGAGCCCTCAGTGCTTGCTGCTCACACGAGCCTCTGGCAGCCATGAACTGGCTCGGTCTCCTCGTCCTGATGACCGTGGCCGGGCTGGTGCACGGGACATGGGACAATTGTGGGTAAGTGGCCCCAGGCCCTGGCAGGGAGCCACAGCAACACTTGGGGCCTTCCCTGCAGGGGCCCCGCCTGTCCCCCATGGCCGGGCCACAGCTTCCCACCCACCATGGGACAGCCTCAGCTCCTTGCCAGCAGCCAGGTGCTGGCACGGACAGACACACACCCCATGGGCTTCCCTGGCCTGCTGTGCCTGCAAGCCCTTGTGGGGAGGGCAGAGGGCTGAGCTTCAGCCTGAGCCACAGCAGGCCATGGAGCAGCATGGAAATTACTTTCTGCTTGCAGATGGACTTGTGGACTCCGACCCATGGTGTCTGACTCCATACCTCATGACTATGGCATGACACGCATCGTGGGTGGCACAGGTGCCCTGCCAGGGGCCTGGCCATGGATGGTCAGCATCCAGCATCCCAGGATACCAGGCACAAAGCATTTCTGTGGAGGGTCTCTCATCACTGCAGACTGGGTCCTCACAGCAGCCCACTGCTTTGACAAGATTAAGTAAGGAAGAGCAGGGAATGGGGATATCCCCACAACACCAGCAGGTGCCCTGCCACCAGCACCACGTGCTGTTCCCTTCCCCTTTCCTCTCAGGCAGCCCAGGTGCCACACTGCTCAGGAGAAGCCCGGCCTTGTGCCAAGGCTTCCCAGCAGCTTCCAGCTTGACATTCCCCCAGCCTAACTTGTGCAAGGGCACTCACACCTGCCAGAGCCCTGCTCCCTCTCTGCCTTGCCATGCAGAGGTCTGGCAACTGCTGGGCTTCTGTGGCACATGGCTCTGCTCCCTCTCAGCCCTCTCTCCATCTGCCTTCCAGGAAAATTGGCATCCTGAATGTTGTGATTGGAGTCACCCAGTTGACTAAGCCAGGATCTGAGGCACAAGTGCGCCGGATTAAGAAGCTATTTCTTCATGAAAACTATAGGAGAAGTGATATAACTAATGACATTGCCTTGCTGGAATTGGATGAGCCTGTCCAGTGCAGCCCTTATATCCAGCTGGCCTGTGTAGCTGAACCTGCCCTAAGAGTCTCAGAACTGCAAAACTGCTGGATTGCTGGCTGGGGTTCAACCACAAAAGAAGGTGAGTTCCAAAGATGGACTCCTGCCCGTAGAGCAAGCTCAGCACAGTGGGGAGAGGGTTTGGGCTTCCCCACAGCAGAGACCAAAGCCAGGCTGTTGGATGAACACTTCTGCAGAGATGGGCCTGGCCTGCTCCCCCAAAGACGGGGAGCAGGGACACAGCACCCCAGTGCCTCTGCAGAGGGAAAGCCTAACCTGAGGGAAGGGGATCCCCTCCAGACAAGTGAGGGGGAGAACTGGCAAGGAGGTACTGAGGGCTCAGTCCTTTCTCTGATCTTAGGTCAAGACTCAAGTGATAGCCTGCAGGAGGCTAAGGTCCAGCTCATTGATATCCAACTCTGCAACAGCACTGGCTGGTACGCTGGGAAAATCCATACCCACAACTTGTGTGCTGGTTACCCAGAGGGCAACATCGACACCTGCCAGGTAGGAGCGCGCCACGAGCCACTCAGCCCCCAGCAGCACCAACAGCACCACCCCAACACAGCCCAGGACCTGCTTTGCCCGGACACTCAGTCACTCTCCCAGCCCCGGCTACCCCCGACTGCTGTGGGGGCTTCCCACACACTCCCCATCCACACCTGCCTGCACAGGGCCCCCCTTGTGCCTGAAAGCCCAGCAAGCCCAGCTAGTGCTCCTGGCAGCCCAGAGGTGCAGGTGCCAAATGTCCATCCTCTGCACATGCAGGAGCCCTGTGCAGAGAGGACAGAGAGAGCCCTGCCCAACAGGACCCCAAGCCATTCACAGCCAAGCCTCTGCAGGCTCCAGCCCCTGAGCAGAGCCTTCCTCTGCCTGGAATACAGCTCTGGCAGGGGCTGTGAGAGAGGAGGAGACAGCCCCAATGCTGGCAGGGGCCACCAACACCACCTTAATCCTCTCTGCTCTGCTGCAGGGTGACAGTGGTGGTCCTCTCATGTGCCAGGACAACAACGCTGACTCCTGGTGGGTTGTTGGAGTGACCAGTTGGGGAAAAGGCTGTGCCAGAGCAAAGCTGCCTGGAGTCTACACATCCACTCAGTACTTCTATGACTGGATTCTGGCCCAGATGGGGCTGAGCCCATTTAGAAGTGCTTTCTGAATAGCAGGGTGAGTAGGATCCAGGGCACACTGCAGTGCCCAGCAACTGTTTCCTGCTGTGGCAATGCCTGCTGATCTAAAGGCAGTCTCAGTGTCAAAAAACTGCAATGTCATAACCATGCTCCTCTCCTCTGTGCAGGCAGACAGTGGAGGTGATTTAGATGTTGGAGTAAAGTTTCCTATGGTCACAGGGAACCATCTTTTCAGTGCAGTTCCATCTCCTGGGCAAAACAAGATCTGACAGAATTGGCACCTGCAGAATGAGCTGGAGGGCAGACCTGCCAAGCACAAAGGCTCCAAAGTGGCTCCAAAGGGCTGGAAAGTGCCTGGTCTGAGAGGAGAGTGCTCTGAGCCACCTTGGACTAGAGGAACCCGGTACATCAAGCCAAGAAGGGGATAGGAAAAAAAGCAGACACCTTGGGGACAGTGCTCAAAGCCCTTGGGCTAAGTGTGAGCCTGGGCTAAGGGAACAGATCTGGAAAAGTCCCAAGCATGACACGGGAAACTCCTGGCTCCTGACTGGAGTGCCAGTGCCCCAAGGCAGAGCCAGATTTCACTGGTACTAAGCGGGGATTGATGTACCAGGAGGTCACACTTCCCAGATACCCAAAGGAAGAGCTGGGGTCATTCTGGGGAGAGGAACCTGGCAGGAACAGTAGGAAAGCACACCAGGAATGCTATGAGAAGCAAAGGTGAGTGAGCCAACACCAACTGCAACACCAAGGCTGTGTAAAAATGCTCCAGCAGTAGTAGTGCCCTAAGGTCCCATCTGTGCAGCTGTAGTGCTGTGGAAAGCCTTCTGTGACCTGCATTCAGGAGGCACAGGTGACTACAAGTACCTGATGGGTGCCCTCTGATTCCCTACCCATGCCACACTGGTTTCTGTACCCATTCAACCTCAGGATTCCCCCAGCATACTTGCTGATGTCATGTTCAATAAAGAGCCACCGGCTCCTGCTGCTACACTCAGTGTCCATTTCAAACCCCTGGTGGAACAGCTCCCTGTGCCCTCTGTTATGCAAAGTGTAGGGATTTCACTGCCTCTTGTCCTGGGCTCCTGTCAGCCAGAGCTCAATCTGCAGCTGGCACTGCAGCTGCACAGCCAGCTCCCTGCCCCAAATGGATTCCTCAGCAGCTGCCTTCCCTGGGGACTACACAATCTCATCCTGCAGAAAGAGGGGCTTAAAGACAGCAGCAGCGAGCCTTCTTACAAGGGCAGGTCCTGACAGGACAAGGGGCAATGACTTTACAATGACAGAGGGTAGTTTTAGATGGGATATTGGGAAGGAATTCTTGATTGTGAGAGTACTGAGGCAAAGGAAAAAGTTACCCAGAGCAGCTGTGAATGCTCCATTCCTTGAAATGTTCAAGGACAGCTTCTGAGCCAGGCTCTGGACAACTGGGTCTAGTGCAAGCTATCCCTCCATGCCCATGGCAAGGGGATCAGAGCTAGATGATCTCCAAAGCTCCCTTCTACCCCAAACCATTCCATAGCTCCTCAAATAGTTTCTGCCCCTCCCCCAATGGGCCCCCAATGCCCCAGACACGCCTCCAGCACTCAGAACATGGAACCCACCGCTCTGTGACATCAGCCCCGGCACCGAGGGCACCAAGGACACCGTGGCTGCTGTGGGCATTGCGGCTGTGGCTGTGCTGCTGCACGGAGCCCTCAGTGCTTGCTGCTCACACGAGCCTCTGGCAGCCATGAACTGGCTCGGTCTCCTCGTCCTGCTGACTGTGGCCAGGCTGGTGCATGGGACATGGGACAATTGTGGGTAAGTGGCCCCAGGCCCTGGCAGGGAGCCACGGCAACACTTGGGGCCTTCCCTGCAGGGGCCCCGCCTGTCCCCCATGGCCGGGCCACAGCTTCCCACCCACCATGGGACAGCCTCAGCTCCTTGCCAGCAGCCAGGTGCTGGCACGGACAGACACACACCCCATGGGCTTCCCTGGCCTGCTGTGCCTGCAAGCCCTTGTGGGGAGGGCAGAGGGCTGAGCTTCAGCCTGAGCCACAGCAGGCCATGGAGCAGCATGGAAATTACTTTCTGCTTGCAGAGGGATTTGTGGGCTCCGACCCATGGTTTATGAGTATGAGTACATGGCTCATGATGAAAACGCGACACGCGTTGTGGGTGGTGCAGATGCCACGCCAGGGGCCTGGCCCTGGATTGTCAGCCTAAAGCATCCTGCAATACCAGGCACAAGACATCTGTGTGGAGGGTTTCTCATCACTGCAGACTGGGTCCTCACAGCAGCCCACTGCTTTGACCCAATCAGGTAAGAGGAGCAGGTAATGGTCCCTACTATATCAGCAGGTGCCCTGCCAGCAGTACTATGTGCTACTCCCCTCCCCTTTCCTCTCAGGCAGCCCAGGTGCCACACTGCTCAGGAGAAGCCTGGCCTTGTGCCAAGGCTTCCCAGCAGCTTTCAGCTTGACATTCCCCCAGCCTAACTTGTGCAAGGGCACTCATACCTGCCAGAGCCCTGCTCCCTCTCTGCCTTGCCATGCAGAGGTCTGGCAACTGCTGGGCTTCTGTGGCACATGGCTCTGCTTCCTCTCAGCCCTCTCTCCATCTACCTTCCAGGAAAATTGGCATGGTGTATGTGGTGATTGGGGCCACCCAATTGACTAAGCCAGGACCTGGAGCACAGCTGCGTCGGATTAAGAAGTTAGTGCGTCATGAAAACTATAGGAGAAGTGACAAAAGTAATGACATAGCCTTGCTGGAACTGAACAAGCCTGTCGAGTGCAACCCCTACATCCAGCTGGCCTGTGTGGCTGACCCCACCCTAAGATTGTCGGAGCTGCAGAACTGTTGGGTTGCTGGCTGGGGTGCCACCACTGCAAGATGTGAGTTCCCAAGAGATACTCTGGAGCCAGATCAGCACAGTGGGGAGAGGGTTTGGGCTTCCCCACAGCAGAGGCCAAATCCAAGCTGTTGGATGAACACCTCTGCAGAGATGGGCCTGGCCTGCTCCCCAAAGACAGGGAGCAGGGACACAGCACCCCAGTGCCTCTGCAGAGGGAAAGCCAAACCTGAGGGAAGGGGATCCCCTCCAAACAGCTACTGAGGGCTCATTCCTTTCTCTGCTCACAGCTCAAGACTCAAGTGATCGCCTCCAGGAAGCCAAGGTCCAGCTCATCGATGTCCAGCTCTGCAACAGCACTGGCTGGTACGCTGGGAAAATCCATACCCACAACTTGTGTGCTGGTTACCCAGAGGGCAACATCGACACCTGCCAGGTAGGAGTGCGCCACGAGCCACTCAGCCCCCAGCAGCACCAACAGCACCACCCCAACACAGCCCAGGACCTGCTTTGCCCGGACACTCAGTCACTCTCCCAGCCCTGGCTACCCCCGACTGCTGTGGGGGCTTCCCACACACTCCCCATCCACACCTGCCTGCACAGGGCCCCCCTTGTGCCTGAAAGCCCAGCAAGCCCAGCTAGTGCTCCTGGCAGCCCAGAGGTGCAGGTGCCAAATGTCCATCCTCTGCACATGCAGGAGCCCTGTGCAGAGAGGACAGAGAGAGCCCTGCCCAACAGGACCCCAAGCCATTCACAGCCAAGCCTCTGCAGGCTCCAGCCCCTGAGCAGAGCCTTCCTCTGCCTGGAATACAGCTCTGGCAGGGGCTGTGAGAGAGGAGGAGACAGCCCCAATGCTGGCAGGGGCCACCAACACCACCTTAATCCTCTCTGCTCTGCTGCAGGGTGACAGTGGTGGTCCTCTCATGTGTCAAGAGAAAAACAGTGACTACTTCTGGATTGTTGGAGTGACCAGCTGGGGAAAAGGCTGTGCCAGAGCAAAGCTGCCTGGAGTCTACACATCCACTCAGTACTTCTATGACTGGATTCTGGCCCAGATGGGGCTGAGCCCATTTAGAAGTGCTTTCTGAATAGCAGGGTGAGTAGGATCCAGGGCACACTGCAGTGCCCAGCAACCATTTCCTGCTGTGGCAATGCCTGCTGATCCAAAGGCAGCCTCAGGGTCAAAAGCCTGCTCTGTCCTGCCCATGCTCCTCTCCTTTGTGCTCATAATCACTGGAGTTTATTTAGTTGTTGAAGTAAAGTTGCCTATCATCACTGGGAACCATCTTTTTGATTGAATTCTGACTCCTGGGCAAGTTAAGAAGTGCCAAGTTCGTCATCTGTAGAATGGGCCTGAGGGCACAAAGGCACAGAGTGGATCCAAAGAGCTCCAAAGTGCCTGGTCAGAGAGAATAGTGCTCTGAACCACCAAGGGTTGGAGGAATCTGGTCTGTTGCTGTTGGACAAGAATTAAGCCACATGGACGCAGGTCAAGATACAATGAAGGAAAAGAGAAATCTTTATTTCTTCTCTCACAATTTATAGGTTTCTGACCACAGCCAGGGATTGGGTAGTCAGGATAGCACCTTTCCAACTGCACTGGCTGTGAGAGATGTCCATCGAGAGACGTGTAACAGAAGAATGTACACATATCTATGTTTATAGTTACTGTCCTGGGAAAGTTCTTTAGAAACTATGTCAACAAGGTCCAAAGCTGAGTTTTCAGGGCAACATCTCACCCTTTTTGGTTTCAACAGAAAGAAAAAATAAGAAAAATGAACAAAGAAACTAGCAACATTCTAAACAATCAAAAGGAAAATAATAAGAAAATAAACAATGCTCCATACAGTCAGAAGGCTGTAATTTCAGGGTGCTATCTCACCCTGTTGTTATTACAAAAAAAACCCCAAAAAACCCACAAAAATAAAGTGAAACAAATGTCTAGCATCAACACCCACTCGTGGATGGGCCATTGGGATGAGCACTCATGTCATCTGCATCTGAGTCCTCACCCGATGGCCCACCCATCCGATGACTTCCAATTTGGTCACGGCCTGCAGCTCACTCGCCGGCCGGATGCTGCCTCTGCGGTTGCAGGTCAGGACAAACACACTTCACAGGTACCCAGCATACCCCAGTATCTGTGGATACACAAGCATACCCGCGCCCCCAAGCCATGAGGTCATAAGGACCCTCCCACTGTTTTGTGACTAGAATCCAACCTTCGCCGGAGGCTGAGGTATCTCATCCAAAGCCCGCAAGGAAAGGTGGTGGTTCAACATGACCGGGTTACTGGAGTTCTGCAGCACCGTGAGGTGATTGAGGGAATATAAAGCTTTTCCCAACCAACTGTGCATTCCCCATTTCTGGTTCTGCAGAACTCACTTTAGCGTATCATGAGTGCGTTCCACAATAGCCTGACCTGTCAGAGAATGAGGGATACGAAACTTGTGTGACACACCCCACAACTGCAGGAACTGCCGCACCTTCTGAGAGGCGTAAACAGGACCATTATCAGTCTTCACAGCAGAAGGCATGCCCAAGACAGCAAAGGCCTGCTTCCAGTGGGCAATGACATCGCAGGTCTTCTCTCCCCTGTGAGCAGAAGCCCACATGGCAGAGGAGTAAGTGTCCACACTGACGTGCACATACCAGAGCCGGCCAAACTCGGCAACTTGAGTGACATCCGTCTGCCAAAGCTCTAAGGCCCAAAGGCCCCTGGGGTTTACCCCTGCCGGCAAAGACGCAGCAAGCACATGACAATCGTCACAAGACTCAACGATGTCAAGGGCCTCAGCTGACGTCAGCTGAAACTATTTCTGCTAAGTATGTGCATTCTGATGGAAGAATCCATGTGACACCTTGGCCTGGCCAAGCGTATCAGGCTGAGGTGCAAACCATGCTGGGTTAGTCAACTTGTCAGCCCTCACGTTACCTTCTGCAATAAACCCCAGTAAACTGGTATGACTCCTCACATGCAGAACGTAATACGGATGTACCCGGGCCTGAATGGCACTCCACAGGGCCTTCAGTAAACAGAACAAGGCAGGATTCCTGACCTCCCTCAAGACTGCATGACCCAACTGTTGGCCTATACCGGCCATGTAGGCGGAATCCGTGACCAAATTGAAAGGTTCCTGTGAAAATTTCTGAAATGCCATGACAGCAGCCCATAATTCCACCAACTGGGCTGACCCAGTCTCACGACTCTCCAAAACTTGCCACTCAGATCCATCCTTCCAGGTAGCAATGGCCTTTCCAGTCCTCCCCGAACCGTCAGTAAAGACAGTAGGTCCTTGCACAGGCTCCTGACTATGTTTGGGCCACAAAGAAAGTTCAGTGAAGTTCGCCACTTGCAAAAATTTATGACTGGGCAGATGGTAGGTGACCTGCCCAGAAAAATTCTCCAGAGCACTTTGCATAGAAATACTTTTTGCAAAGCTCCAGTCAAAATCCTCCCATGGTACCGGGAGCACAATCTGCGGGATCTGCATCCATCAATTGCAAACACCGTTGTCGGCATTTGATTATCAAATGAGCTATCAGCTCAAACATTGCAGTCGCCGTCTTCTGCGGCTGATGGGGCAGGAAAACCCATTCCGGGACATGCAAGGGATCAGACCACTGGCCTGATTACAGATCACAGTGATTCCACTGGCCAATGATACCTGCAGGATACACATCTGGAGTAACAATGAAAAGAGCGACATCAATGGAAGGGTCAATGTGATAAACCTGATGAGCAGAAACTGCTCACTGAACCTCCTCCAGGCACCTGCTGTGCCTCTGGGGTCAGTGTCTGAGGTGACTTTAAATCAGAGTCCCCCTTTAACAGACCAGACAAGGGGGACAGTTATGCCATGGTCAGTCCCAAATAGGGACGCAACCAAGTAACAACACCCACCAATTTCTGGACATCATTCAGCGTCTTCATGAATGCACAAAAGCACCTCCTGATGTTGGACTGTTCGTTCCAAAATTTTCACCCCCAAATACTTCCAAGGAGACTGTTGCTGAACCTTTTCTGGAGCCACTTGCAGCCCATGAGAATGCAAAGCAGTGATCAGCTGAGGCTGTATCCGCAGCAGTTCATCCTGGGTGGGTGCAGCCACCAAGGTGCCATCCATATAATGATAAATATGAGCATTCCAACCTCCATCGCCCCCATGCTTTCCATCACAGCGTTAACTTTCCAGAGGTCTTGTAACAAGCTCCATTTCCCAGACTTCTTCTTGATGCAGAAAACAGGAGTGTTCCAGGGACTGGTCGAAGGCTTCAGATGACCCTGGTCCAACTGTTCCTGCACCAATTCATGGAGGGAGATTAATTTATCATCAGAGAGGGTCCACTGATTCTCCCAAACGGGTTTCTCCACTAACCAACGTATGGGAGGTGTAGGACAGTCTGCACCTTCCAACACAGTGGCCCCATCAAAAATCCATCCCCATATGCACTCCCTATGTAGCCAGAACGTCCCTCTCCCAGAGTGTTAACCGGGAATCCTTCGTGACATACGGCCAAACCATGGCCGTGTCTCCCTCGGGGTTCATGATGAACACGGGCCTTCGGCTCACATAGCATCGTGCTGCTCCTGCCAACCCCACGACAGACATCTGCACCAGGTCCAAGGGCCACTCTGGGGGCCAGTCGGCAAGTCTGACAATTGTGATGTCCAATTGTGATGTCCACCAGTGTCAAGAAGCCCACGAAGACTGACCTCTGATGGTGTCCCACCAAGGATGGACAGGGTGCAGAGCCGTTCAGGACAATCCTTGGCTGCCAGAACAGCAGTCCAGTGAACCTGAGGCGGCCCAGTGGATCCGAAGCCGCTATCTCCCTGCAGCCAATCTTCCGCTCTGCAAACACAAGACTTAAAAGGCACAAGCTGAGCAAGTCTGGCTCCCGCAGGGATAGTAACAGGAGGGGTGAGTGTGGAAACCATGGCGTAAATCCGCCCCGTGAAGTCCAAATCAATGATTCCTAGGTGCACAATGATGCCCTGAGCGGTGGCACTAGATCTCCCCATGAAAAGAGCATTCATGCCCTCACCCACTGGGCCCAAGGCATCCAAAGGAACTCTGTACATTCTACAAGAGTCCAAGACTGTGTCTGCTGTGCAGACATCAAGGTCTGCAGAGCCGGAGGTGCTGGCTACGAGCTGGCCGAGCAGACCTCCATTGGCTCCGGGGTGTGAAGGGAGGCTTGTGTCTGAGCATGTCTCCCCATCGTGCTTGGCTTCCCATTTCCCGAGCCCAACAGAGGCTGACCATTGACATGGACCGTTGCCCTGCACACATTCATCCCATGGTTATCCCTACCACATTGGACACAGTAATACAGAGGAGCTGAGACCCCTTTCGCCTTCTTTTTCTGCTTCTTGCTGGCCTAAGCAGTCCTCTGTTGCTGCTGCCCACCCTGCGGCTTCACCCAAGGTGGCCGCAGCACAGCAGCCACGCTAGGGGTTCCTTCAGCATTGACACTGGCCTCTACACAAGCCCGCGCCATCTGTGGCAGCGAGGGATCACCAGGGATCGCACTAATGATCCTCCAACACGTGGCATTACAATTGGTCTTTGTGAGAGTCTTGAGCATAAGCTGCCTTGCCATACTATCCTGTGCTTGCTGCTCCACAGAAGCAGTCAGCCAATTCGCAAAGCGCAGAAAAGACTCATCATCATGCTGGACAATAGTCACAAAAGTCATTGCATTGCTCAGGTACAAGAGGGTCAAGGCCAACCTGCCTATTAAAGTCAGCAAAGCCATCCTTACCCAGCAGAACATCAGAGCTGATCACCCGCATGAGATCCCGCTGACCCAAGGCAGTATTCTGCTGCACCCCTTGACAAGCTATCTCAGCCCATACCCCTTCAAAAATGCCATACTCCACCAGCTGAAAAATAACACAGGCTATATTCCTGGTGTCATAAGGTACAAGGACACCACCCACAAGACCCCGAAGAGCCTGCATAACCTCATTCGACCCAAGCCCATATGTTTCAGCTGTCTCCTGGAGATCCATCAAGGCCTTCCAGGATACAAGCTGGTAAGTCCTCTGAGCCGCATCCTGAAGCATAGGGAATGCCTGATACCCATCCGGAGGAGCGGCCTCACTTGCTGCATCCTGTCTCAGAGAGTTCCCCAAGATAGGACCAGGCACATGGCAGGAAGACCTTACAACAGCATCCGGCGCCACAGCCGCTGTAACACCAGTGGAACCCGAGGAGCCATCCTCACCGTCCAGGGTGCCGTCATCAACCTCATCAACCTTAGCCCTCACAGCTAAGCCCCAAAAGTGCTTCTAATCCTGCAGCCGCACAGTTATCTGTCAGGGAGGCAAGGTCCACAGGCTATCCGGGGACCCTTTCCCCATGGAGGACACTGGCTTCGTCCCCGTGGCATCACCACCCGAACCAATGGTAAACAGGTAAACAGTGCAGGACCTTGATCTACCGTGGCTGCAGGAGGCGACAGGGGGGCCCGTCTCCAGCTGCAGGCTCGGGCGATGCCCGGGAACCCAAGGCGGGGCGAGGTGAAGCTAGTGCAGTGCAGTCCGCCTCCAGGACAGGGGGGGACCATGGCGCCAGTCAAGGCACAGCCCGCAGGGCCGTGGTACCGTCCCGCTGCACTGCCAGGGGCGTCCTGGGCTCGCAGGAGGGTAAAACCGCACCATAGAGCTGGCGGTTGGCCCAGCGTCAGCACCACTCGCAGCACCCTTCCCCACGCCCCACAAATCCAGAGCAGGGTGGGACAGCGCTCAGAATCGTCCCTAACAGCATCTCTTTGGGAGTGCAAAAGCCAGGAATGGGCATCGGCCGGCCCTCCTTTGGAACAGTGTGTGCATCCTCCACCGCAGGGTACAGCACAGCCCAGCCACAGCAGGGACATGGGACTGTCTGTGACATCGCACCCAGGGGCGGCGCCGCCTCCTGTTCAGGCGGCCCCCCATCAGTCTGTGCTGGGAAGACACACAAATGAGGCAGCCCCACCCCAGGTTTATGCTGCCGGGGTGCCAGATATGGCAGAGTTACATCCCCCCGGTTCTGCAGTGCCTCTGACAGCCCGCTGGCTGGGACCCAACCCCGCCCCAGACCTCTGCCGCCGGGGCGCCAGGTGAGGCGGGGCCACATCCACCGGCTCCACATCACCAGGGGGGAGGGAGAGCTCCGCCTCACTCCCACAACTGGCATCAGAGTCATCTCTCTCATCCAGGTCAGAGAGAGCAGCCACAGAACCAGCAGGAGAGGACGTGCAACTACTCAGAACGCAGTCGCAACGCCGCCAGATCTGCAGCAGCCAGGCCAGGCGGGGGTCATAATCTACTACCATAGCCTCGATCAGGGAATTGCCTAATGCATCCCAAGGCGGCTTTGAAAAAACCGCCTCAACCACAGGGAAAAACCCTTCAATTCTCCCATACTCATACAATTGCTGAAAGTCAGCATCCGAAACATCAACCCCTTTCTGATCAAACACCGCACGCCATATTCCCATAACCAGGCCCTCCGTAGGAGAGAACCCAAAAGCAGCCATAGCTACAGGCTAGACAGTACCCTGTGACCATCACCTGCAACACACGTCGGGGACATCAGATGTTGCTGTTGGACACAAAGTAAGCTACACGGACGCAGCTCAAGATATGATGAAGGAGAGAACTTTATTTCTTCTCTCACAATTTATAGGTTTCTGATCATGGCCAGGGATTGGGTAGTCAGGATAGCACCTTTCCAACTGCACTGGCCGTGAGAGATGTCCATTGAGAGACGTGTAACAGAAGAATGTACACATATCTATGTTTATAGTTACTGTCCTGGGAAAGTTCTTTAGAAACTATGTCAACAAGGTCCAAAGCTGAGTTTTCAGGGTGACACTGGTCCATCAAATCTAGGGTGGATAAGAAACTTCTTTTCTGGACTCACTAATTAACAAATCTTCTACATACTGTACAATTTCTCCCCCTTATTTTATTCCCTTTCAATCAAACTTTGATACTGGGAGCCAGGGAGGAAATAGTAGAGGATCCTGTAATGACTTGGGGAAGACATGAGACAAGTACTTTCTCTTGGGTTCCAGGCCAGTGGAGTCCTGTCTCATGGCAGGTGGCACTCTTCACATTGTGTTAATCAATATGGGCTGTGTTTGAGAACAACCACCCCACATCTGTACTGGTCCCTGCCACCCTGCCATAAACTTCTTCAAATATTTCCTGAGGTAAATTTCAGAGGCTACTTGCTCACTGGAGTGCAAGAGTGACACTCAAGGCTGGGGAAGGCTATGGGAACTGACAGTGGTCAAATAAGAGATTTTTAGGTTTCGGGCATTAGCTTGAGCCTGTGTGAAACTAAGTCACACAACTTTCTCACTCTGGCCTGAGAAATCATACGGAGGAATCCAAACAGTCCTTGCAGAGGGAAAACAATCTTTGCAGGTGTTGTTTATTGCCTTGTTTTTTACTTGCAAGAAATAGTCAAGGGGTGTTCCTAACTGTCCAATGATGGTGATGTGTTGGTTTCATGACCAACGAGAGTTTTACCTTTCTGGACTGTCTCGGAACTGTCTAGAAAAGATCTGGAAGAATAAAACTTGCTCTCTTTTGCAACCAAAGCGAGAGAGTCTGTCATCACTTTGCCGGTCCTAATACAGTGTAACAGAAGGCCATTACCCTGCCCAGTGATCAGACCAGCTTCAAGTCACCCAACTGCCCTGCCACAACCTTATTGTGCTGTCTTGGCAAAATTCTGCTGCCAATAAGAATTTCTGTCAGTGTTGCACAACCTCAGCCATGGGCGCCCTCTGAACTACGACAGGGATATTTCCCATCACATCAAAAAGTACAAGGGACATGAAACTCCTTTTTGCATGCCAAGAAGGGACTTCAGCCCCCTGTGCCTGGGGACCCTAGCACCCACTGTGTGGCACAAGGGACACAAAGCTCTCCCTGTGCCTGTCTCCAAAACCCTTCAAGCAGAGACTCAAGCATCCTAGCAGAGACTTCAGCTCTCCCCTCCACCCCTTGCACCTTGGGAGGCCTCCACAACTCCTCTGTGGCCGCCTTACACGGACCATGCTGCACACGCCTTCTCCACCCTCTCTCTACCAGTGATTTCACCAAATCTGCACCAAATGCTGCAACAACAGAGAGGCTCAAATCCACACATTTACATAGAATCTGTGCATGGAATTGTAACACTCCCCCTTTGGCTCCATTCTGCTCTAAAAATCCCAGGTAAACTCACCTGCTGCCAGCAGCTGCACATTTGGAGAAGGGGGGCTCCAAGTGTACTTCTCTACAGTCCTGTCTGGGATGCCATAGCGCTGAGGAAACTCCCCCGTGTGACTATTCCAAGGCAAGGGTTGCTCCAGCGAGCTAATGGATGCTCCATTTAATTCCCTACCCATTCCACTGTCACCCAGACAGAGCAGATTTCCACACCCATTCAGCCCCATGAATCCCCCAGCATACTTGCCATCAATGTCATGTTCAATAAAGAGCCACCGGCTCCTGCTGCCACACTCAGTGTCCATTTCAAACCCCTGGCCGGTGGAACAGCTCCCTGTGCCCTCTGTTATGCAAAGTGTAGGGATTTCACTGCCTCTTGTCCTGGGCTTCTGTCAGCCAGAGCTCAATCTGCAGCTGGCACTGCAGCTGCACAGCCAGCTCCCTGCCCCAAATGGATTCCTCAGCAGCTGCCTTCCCTGGGGACTACACAATCTCATCCTGCAGAAAGAGTGGCTTAAAGACAGCAGCAGCGAGCCTTCTTACAAGGGCAGGTCCTGACAGGACAAGGTGTAAGGGACGGTCCGAAGATTCTCTCATCTGTCTCACAACCGTCTCAAGGACAGAGACTGAGACCCTGAATATCACAAGGGACTTGGTTAGGAGTTTGGGCCTAGCTGAGGTGGATGTTTGCTAAGTGATTGTTTGCAGGTGGTTGCCCGGTACACTGCCCTCGTTCCTGCTGGTGAGCAGAGGCTTGTGCGTGGTACCCTGCGCAATGGGCTTCCACAACACATTGCTCTCGTTCCTGCTGGTGAGCAAACACTTGTAAGAAATGGTTTGCTCTGTACCCTACACCTGCCCCCTGCGCAATGGAATTCATCACAATGATCATCAACCTCCTCTGTTTTTGGCCCTGTGCCCCTTGCTTTGTAAAAGACTACAAAATCACACCCCAAATTTACCTTCCTTTGAGATCTCCCCAACAGACAGAAGACTCTGCATCATTGGACGGCTGAGTGGACTTCGACGTTGGTAGCTATAATCCCCTTACTCTCTTTTTCTTATGCTTTGCTTTCTCGTCTTTTCCCTCTATCGCATATTAGTGCTGATGAGCACTCAGTAAAGTGTGTTTTACTGTTTGAGTCCCTGGTTTGCTGATAATCTTTTGTACTCTAAGATTGAATAAAAGGACCACATTACGAATCCCACTTTGTGGATAGTGACACAAGGGGCAATGGCTTTACAGTGACAGAGGGTAGTTTTAGACAGGATCATATGAAGGAATTCTCTACTCTGAGGGTATTGGGTTGATGCAAGGGTTCATACAAGGACTGCTCTCAAGTCAAGCTCTTGACACTCTGTAAAACTGGATCTAGTGCAAGGCCCTCCCCATGCATTCCTGGGATCCCTAGTGTAATCCCTCAATACCCATGGCAGATTTTTGGAGCTTTATGGTCTCCAAACTCCCTTCCAAGCCAGACCATTCTATTGCTTCTTGATTTTATGTTGCCCCTGCCCCAGTGGGCCCTCATGCCACAGACTCCCACAGTGCCCAGAACACAGAATCCTCTCCTCCGTGACATCAGCCCTGGGGCCAAGAGCACCATGGGCGGTGCGGCTGCTGTGGGCATTGCGGCTGTGGCTGTGCTGCTGCACGGAGCCCTCAGTGCTTGCTGCTCACACGAGCCTCTGGCAGCCATGAACTGGCTCAGCCTCCTCGTCCTGATGACCGTGGCCGGGCTGGTGCACGGGACATGGGACAATTGTGGGTAAGTGGCCCCAGGCCCTGGCAGGGAGCCACGGCAACACTTGGGGCCTTCCCTGCAGGGGCCCCGCCTGTCCCCCATGGCCGGGCCACAGCTTCCCACCCACCATGGGACAGCCTCAGCTCCTTGCCAGCAGCCAGGTGCTGGCACGGACAGACACACACCCCATGGGCTTCCCTGGCCTGCTGTGCCTGCAAGCCCTTGTGGGGAGGGCAGAGGGCTGAGCTTCAGCCTGAGCCACAGCAGGCCATGGAGCAGCATGGAAATTACTTTCTGCTTGCAGATGGACTTGTGGACTCCGACCCATGGTGTCTGACTCTGGATATAAGAGTCATGACTTCGGCATGACACGCATCGTGGGTGGCACAGGTGCCCTGCCAGGGGCCTGGCCATGGATGGTCAGCATCCAGCATCCCAGGATACCAGGCACAAAGCATTTCTGTGGAGGGTCTCTCATCAGGGCAGACTGGGTCCTCACAGCAGCCCACTGCTTCGACCTTATTTTGTAAGAAGGGGCAGAAAATGGGGACATCCCCACAACACCAGCAGGTGCCCTGCCACCAGCACCACCTGCTACTCCCCTCCCCTTTCCTCTCAGGCAGCCCAGCTGCCACACTGCTCAGGAGAAGCCCGGCCTTGTGCCAAGACTTCTCAGCTGCTTTCAGCTTGACATTCCCCCAGCCTAGCTTGTGCAAGGGCACTCACACCTGCCAGAGCACACAGAGGTCTGGCAACTGCTGGGCTGCTGTGGCACATGGCTCTGCTCCCCCTCAGCCCTCTCTCCATCTCCTTACCAGTAACACCAGCTTGATGTATGTGGTGATTGGGGCCACCCAATTGACTCAGCCAGGACCTGGAGCACAAGTGCGCCAAATTAAGAAACTGCTTCGTCACGAGAACTATAAGAGACGTGACATGAGCTATGACATTGCTTTGCTGGAACTGAGCCAGCCTGTCCAGTGCAGTCCCTACATCCAGCTGGCCTGTGTGGCCGATGCTATCCTAGGAGTGTCAGTGTCACAGGAGCATAATTGCTGGGTTGCTGGCTGGGGTGCCACCACTGCAAAAGGTGAGTTCCCAAGAGAGTCCATAGCTAGTCCATCACACTGGCATCAGTCTGGGCTTCTCCATGGTAGAGGCCAAAGCCAGGCTGTTGGACAAACACCTCTGCAGAGATGGGCCTGGCCTGCTCCCCAAAGGCGGGCAGCAGGGACAGAGCACCCCAGTGCCTCTGCAGAAGGAAAGCCATGCCCTAGAGAAACAGATTCCCCCCAGACAAGGGAGGAGAACTGGGAAGGAGCTGCTGGAGGCTCATTTCTTTCTCTGCTCATAGCTCAAAACTCAAGTGATCACCTGCAGCAGGCCATGGTGCACCTCATCGATATCCAACTATGCAATAGTACCTTCTGGTACGCAGGGGAACTGCACCCCTATAACTTGTGTGCTGGTTACCCAGAGGGCCTCATCGACACCTGCCAGGTAGGAGCGTGTGGTGAGCCACTCAGCCCCCAGCAGCACCAACAGCACCACCCCAACACAGCCCAGGACCTGCTTTGCCCGGACACTCAGTCACTCTCCCAGCCCTGGCTACCCCCGACTGCTGTGGGGGCTTCCCACACACTCCCCATCCACACCTGCCTGCACAGGGCCCCCCTTGTGCCTGAAAGCCCAGCAAGCCCAGCTAGTGCTCCTGGCAGCCCAGAGGTGCAGGTGCCAAATGTCCATCCTCTGCACATGCAGGAGCCCTGTGCAGAGAGGACAGAGAGAGCTCTGCCCTACAGAACCCCAAGCCATTCACAGCCAAGCCTCTGCAGGCTCCAGCCCCTGAGCAGAGCCTTCCTCTGCCTGGAATACAGCTCTGGCAGGGGCTGTGAGAGAGGAGGAGACAGCCCCAATGCTGGCAGGGGCCACCAACACCACCTTAATCCTCTCTGCTCTGCTGCAGGGTGACAGTGGTGGTCCTCTCATGTGTCAGGATAACCACGCTGACTACTGGTGGGTTGTTGGAGTGACCAGTTGGGGAAAAAGTTGCGGCAGAGCAAGGCGGCCTGGAGTCTACACGTCCACTCAGTACTTCTATGACTGGATCTTAGTCCACATGGGCAAAAAGAATATTCAAAGTGTTTCTTGAGCAACAGAGTGTGCAGCATCTAGGATGTGCTGGAGTGCACAGCAACTGTTTCCCTCAGGGGCAATCAACCCTATTTATCCAAAGGTAGTCTCACTGTCAGAAACGTGTTCTGTTCTGCCCACACTCTCCTGTGCACATAGACACTGGAGTTGATTTAGTTGTTGAAGTAAAGTTGCCTATCATCACTGGGAACCATATTTTTGATTGAATTCTGACTCCGGGGCAGGGCAAGGATTGCCATGATTGGCACCTGCAGGATGAGCCTGAGGGCAGACCTTCCAAACACAAAGGGACAGAGTGGATACAAAGAGCTCCAAAGTGTCTGGTCAGAGAGAAGAGTGCTCTAAAACCACCAAGGGTTGGAGGAATCTGGTCCATCAAACCCAGGAAGGGAATAGGAAAAAAGCAGACACTTTTGGGGTGGTGCTCAAAGGCCCATGGGCTGCTCATTAGGGCCTGGTGTGAGCCTGGGCTAAGGGAACAGATCTGGAAAAGTCCCAAGCATGACAAGGGAAACTCCTGGCTCCTGACTGGAGTGCCAGTGCCCCAAGGCAGAGCCAGATTTCACTGGTACTAAGCGGGGATTGATGTACCAGGAGGTCACACTTCCCAGATACCCAAAGGAAGAGCTGGGGTCGTTCTGGGGAGAGGAACCTGGCAGGAACAGTAGGAGAGCACACCAGGAATGCCATGGGAGGCCAAGCTGAGTGGGCCAAGAGCAGCTGCAACACCAAGGCTGTTCACAGGCAGGGCCAGCCTGGGAGGCAGGGGGAAAACAATCTCTTGCTGCTATTGAAACTTTGCCTGATGACTTTTTTCCTAACATAAATGATTTAGTCATTCACGCAGAAACTATTTTAGTTCCTTTATCCCACGAAGTTAGAAAGAATGTACACGTTCTTTGGGCAGAACAGTATCTTAGTTTAATTAAAGGGTTTTTGGCTACTACAAATTGTTTATCTACTTTGTATGTTAACATTAGGCAGTTTCATGCCAACGAACCAGCATTTAGGATAGAAACAATTCATGGCTCCGTATTAGGGAGGAGGTGAGGGCAGAGAGAGGGAGGAATTGAGGAAGATGAGGGGACTGTATAAGCCTGGCAAATGGAGAGATGGAGCAATCAAAGAGCCTATTCACAAACTGAATCTTGTTGTGCTCATTTGCTTGAGTGCTGCACATAATCACCACAGGGTGGGTAAGAAACTTCTTGTCTTAACTTTCTAATTTACAAATCACCTACATATTTTACAAATTCACCCCAAATAAAATCCCAATCCAGTGGGATTTTGTACCCATTTATTCAACTTCACAATATTCATGTGCAGGAGGAAAATAAATGGTAGGGTTTCATGTTGCACTATATGTTACACTAAGTGTTGTTTCCAAGTTGTGCCCCACCTGGGTGGTGTGTTGGATCTTTCCCCCTTGCCCCTCTCCTTCGGTTTCACTCCATTGGCTGTAACCTGCCTTCCACTCCTCTTTTCCCCTCAGTTTAAAAATCTCCATGACTCCTTCCTCTGTCTTTTTTTCCCTGGAGCAGTTCCAGAATAAACCAAGTGACAGTGTCCAGGGAAGAAAGAGCCTCCTTCATCCTTTACCTTTGTCCTGCTGAAACACCTCCAACTCCTGGTGGACTGGAGCTAGTCAGACAATTTCCTGGGGCTGGGAGCAAAGGGATTATGGCAGTAGGGCATACTGCAGCTCTTCAGAAAAGATGTTTACAAAGCTACCCTCTGTCACTCTAAAGCCATTGCCCCTTGTTCTATCAGCATATCTCAAATCATGGATAACCTGCAAGACTGTGTCCAGGTGAAATCCTCCCCTAGTCTTGGGCCCAATTATCAGTAGCCTCTCTGCCCTGCTGACCTGAAGTATCATGGGCCCATTGAGCTAGGAACAACTTCCCCTTGTGTTGCCAATCCAAACTTATCTGTAACACCTTGAATTTGTAGCCTGATCCACCTGTTCATTATTGCCCAAGTCCTGGACATGGGGACATCCACATGACAGACTTTAACAGTCAGCTCCTCTTCCCAGGCAGTGATGTCTTGCCTTTCTTCAGCAGCCCAGACTGGTTTTCCTCTACACTGCCTTTGGCCTTTTTCCACCTTTCCAGACACTGCCAGACCATTTGCTACCATGCAGCAGTCAGTGTAGAGGTAGAGTATTGGCCACTTCTCTTACACAGCAATGTCCAAAGCCAGAACTTTCAGCTCTGCAATCTGACTGGATCCACTTCATCCTTCAGTAGCTTCTGCAACTCCCAGCATAGGGCTCCATACAGCACTTTTCCATTTCCTACTGGTCCCTGCAATACAGCAGGATCCATCAGTGAAGAGGGTGTCCCATCCTTCACTCTCCAGAAGCTGGATATATGGTGGGGCTTCCTCAGCACATGTCACCTGTTCTTCCTCGTCTGAAGAAAATCAAAAGCTCTCACCTTTGGACCAGTTTGTGGTGACTTCCAAGATGCCAGGGCAACTTGGATTTCCTATTTGACCTCACTGTAATGTGGGTCATCCATTTCCTCCAGGTAGCATTGGTGGCATGATGTATTGCAGGGAACTTTCCTTTAAATATCCAGCCCAGCACTGGTAGTCAGGCTACCAGAAGGAGCTGTGCTTCAGTGCCAGTCACTTCTGAGGCAGCTCAAACCCCTTCATAGCCTGCAAGCATCTCTTCCTCTCTTGGGATGTAGCTGGCCTCAGATTCTGTATGCATGGCTCCAAAACCCAAGAGGTCAGCCTCGAGTCTCCCCAGGTCTCTTCTGCCAGAGGCTCCAGGATGGACCATTCTCCGTGGCTGTGGTGTAGAGCACATTCTTCCCATCCTGTCCTGTCCTGGCAAGCCCAAGTGCTGTTGCATGGGCAATCTCATGCTTGATCTGCTCAAAAGCTTGCTCTTGCTCAGGGCTCCAGTCAAAATCCTTCTTCTCTCGTGTCATGAGGTAATGAGGTCTTACAATCTGTCTGTATTCCAGGATGTGCATTCTCCAAAAGTCCATGGTGCCTAGAAAAGCTTGTGTCTCTTTTTTGCTGGTCATGGGGACACAGCACTTATCTTAGTAATCTCATCTGTTGGCACCTGTCTGCATCCAGCTTGCCATTTCGTCCCTAGGAAATTATTTTCTTGGGCAGGCCCCTTGACTTCATTTGATAGCAAACCTGCTTTCAGGAGACTCAGGATTATTCTCTCTCCTTTCTCATAAACCTCCCCTGCAATGTTCCCCCACACAATGATGTCATCCATGTAGTGCAGATGTTCTGGAGCCTCACTCTTTTCCAGTGCAGCCTGGATCAGTCCATGGCAGATGCTGGGGCCGTGCTTCTGCCCCTGGGGCGGTCAGTTCCAGGTGTACTGCACACCCCTCCAGGTGAAAGCAAACTGAGGCCTGCACTCTTCTGCCAGAGGAATGGAGAAAAACACATCGGCAATGTCAATAGTGGCATATCGCTTTGCTGCCTTGGACTCCAGCTTGTACTGGAGCTCCAGCATGTCTGGCACAGCAGCTCTCAGTGACAGCTCATTTAGGCTACAGTAGTCCACAGTCAATGTCCATTCCCCATCAGACTTGTGCAAAGGCTAAATGGGACTGTTGAACCATGAATGGGTCTTACTGACCATTCCCTGGCTCTCCTGTTCATGGATCATACCATGTATGGGAATCACGGAGTCTCGGTTTGTTTGTTGCTGGCTTAGGCTCCCCACCTGGTTTAGCTGCAGCTGGAGTGCCTGGGGTGTCTGCTGACTCATCCTCCAGCCCTTCTGGCTGTATTTGCTGCCCTAAAGTGTCTAGCAGTGTGCGATAAGCATTAGCCAGGGCCCAGCACAATGCAATGAGCTGCTTCTCTTTAGAGCTGCCATTGCAATTTTCTTTCAGATATTTCCCCACCTCAGCTGGATTCTGAATTTGTTCAGGGGGAAAGTTCCAAACTACTGGGGCAGAGAATTCCTTCAGGCTTTGGTCATCCCACATCCCACACGACTCAGAATTTTCCTGCATGGGGACAGATGTCTCACCAACGTCTCTGAAAATCTCAGCCCTGATTCTAAATGTCCTGTAGGTCTTACGGAGGAGAGTTAGCAGAATCTTAAAAAAGAAAATATGGTATCTTTTGTAGCATGTCAGCCGTGGGTGGGGAGACAAAACTCATGCATCGTGATCCATGTACTCATGAGACAAAACAGCCGCGCTTATTATTCAGAACTCACTTAAATACTCAATTCAAATTTCCAGGGCTAGATAGCCTTTGGCTGAGATCTTTCTCCCCTCCTCAGTGTCCTGACCAGTGCTGTGCTTTGATCTCAGATTGAATTGGGCTGGCCGAGGATCCACTATAACTTATCCAGGGACATATTCAGACATGAATTAGGCTAGCTAAATTAGATTTTTTGCTACGGTCGGATTTATTTTGTCCCATCCAGACCAGATGTACTATGACAATACTGCAACAATCTTTAACATCCAGAAGGAATGGAATCTTCTCTGAAGACAACATGCCAGATATGAAGAGGAATAGGGAAGGAAAAGGCTGGGAAAAATCATCCCCTACTTCCCCCCCAACAGACTGAGTGCAATTGTTAATAAATCTCAAAAAATTACTGCCGAGACCATCACAGGGAAACAGCAGAGAATACACATCCCAAATAACTCTCATTGCCTCTGATGTTATCTTTCCATAAATTATTAGCACAGAGAATATCTACACAGCGATTCTGATTTGTGTCCCCAATATGAAGAAGATATATACCAGGGCCAGGATTGCCAATACATGTGGGTAAGCAGCCATGCCTCAATGCCAGGAGGCCGTGATTGAACCAGGCAGCATGGTGACCACTGACTGTTGTACCCAATACAAAGTCTTTCAGACAGGAATGTGATTTTTTTCTTTTTCATTTTCTGTTGCCCCCTTAACTTGGGCAACAAATTTTGTCTCATTTTGAGGCAATTTAAAAGAGAACCATCTGGAGTATCTCCTTTAGACTTCCAAGAATCCCTTTCTGCCAGTAAGGAATGAATACTAATAAATGAGAGTGAAAAAAACCAACAAAACCTCAATGTTTTAGTAACAAACCAAATGCCAACAGGCAGGAAAAAAATAAAAAGTAAATAACTTGTACATACCAAAGTGTTAGACCTCACCACCTCACCAGAACAAAAGGAGACCCAAAATGCTGGAGATTACCCATTCCTGGAATGTGATACAGGATGGTATCAACTTCTCCCCCTTTGGAAGGCAGTAGCCTCACGGAGCAGACAAAGGCCCAGCAGCAGACAAAGGCCTCATGGCTCATCTGACACCAACCTCCTCCCCACAGCAAAGAACAGCAGAACGGTGGTGTCAGGCAAAATAGCTGGGCTGGAGCCCCTTGGTGTGTTCTCTCCACAGCTTGGCGCAGTTCTCAGTGGTTTGGGTTGGAGCGGGGAAGCTCTGCTCCCGCCAGTGTGATGTCCCTGGTCTCGGAGAAGCAGCTGCTCGACTTGCCTCAAGGCAGCCCAAAATTGCTACTGCAGATTCCCCAAGACAAGGAAAGGAAAATCTTTTGCAACACCCACATAAAAGAAACCCACTCCTTTCCCCCGGCCTCCCATGCACAAGGTCCCGAGGTTACAGGGTTTTAATGACGCAGTAACAATTTCTGGAAAGAGCAGAGGATATCTGAATACACTGCCACAGTAAATCACTCCAAGGCACTGAGGCACAGGCCGCCCAGAGCAGTGTGGAACCCTGCTTTTCCCACAGTCAGGGTCAGCACAGAAGACGCAGACACCAACCTCAGGATTAAGCATTAATTTACTGTCATTCAAAACTGCAAAGAATTGCAAAAGGATAAGCTAAGCAATGCATCCAATCATTACTGTAAAAGATTGCCTGCAGTGATGAAGAAAGCATAACATCACAAGTTACCCTAATCCTTTACCATCAACCAGATCTGCCCATCAGCTGGGGGAAGCCACTGTCACAATACTGGGGAACCACTCCTGGCAAGTGGGAAATTCTGCAGGTGCCTTCCCCTACAGGCAACGAGGTTTCTGACTGCGCTGTGAGAGGGCCCTGTTTTTATACAGTTGAATAAACAAATTGCCATATCTTCTAGTGCAGGGACATCTGGTTTTGTTCTTGTATTGGGATGCTCCCAAGGCCTTGGAGGGCTCCAGGAGGAACCAAGGGAGTTGTCTGTGATCCTACAACCCAAAAGAAGGCCAGATGTGGCCTTGTCCAGTTCTAAACAGGGAAAGGTAATTCCATGTTCTGCCAGTGAATGGTTATGGATAATAATTTGTTAGAAAGTCAGTCTAGAGGTCAACAGTGGTTCCTGCACAACTGGGGCCTGTTGACCAGGCTTTAGTACTTCAATGTCTCATCCCTTGAAGAATCGAAGGCCAGATTCTGAGACAGGCTCTGAACAACCTTTAGCAGTGCAAGCTATCCCTCCATGCCCAAAGCAAGAGGATCAGAGCTAGATGATCTCCAAAGCTCCCTTCTACCAGAAACCATTCTATAGCTCCTCAAATAGTTGCTGCCCCTCCCCCAATGCCCCAGACCCCCCTCCAGCACTCAGAACATGGAACCCACCGCTCTGTGACATCAGCCCCGGCACCGAGGGCACCAAGGACACCGTGGCTGCTGTGGGCATTGCGGCTGTGGCTGTGCTGCTGCACGGAGCCCTCAGTGCTTGCTGCTCACCCGAGCCTCTGGCAGCCATGAACTGGCTCAGCCTCCTCGTCCTGATGACCGTGGCCGGGCTGGCCCACAGCATGGAGTACACCTGCGGGTAAGTGGCCCCAGGCCCTGGCAGGGAGCCACGGCAACACTTGGGGCCTTCCCTGCAGGGGCCCCGCCTGTCCCCCATGGCCGGGCCACAGCTTCCCACCCACCATGGGACAGCCTCAGCTCCTTGCCAGCAGCCAGGTGCTGGCACGGACAGACACACACCCCATGGGCTTCCCTGGCCTGCTGTGCCTGCAAGCCCTTGTGGGGAGGGCAGAGGGCTGAGCTTCAGCCTGAGCCACAGCAGGCCATGGAGCAGCATGGAAATTACTTTCTGCTTGCAGAGGGTCCTGTGGGTTCCGAGCTCCTGTCTACAACCACAACACTGCTTTTGACTACGGCTTGACACGCATCGTGGGAGGCGCAAGTGCCGTGGAAGCATCCTGGCCATGGATCGTCAGCCTCCAGCTTACCTGGGCACCATACCTAGGGCATTTCTGTGGAGGGTCTCTCATCACTGCAGACTGGGTCCTCACAGCAGCCCACTGCTTCGATGAGTATAAGTAAGGAGGAGTAGGGAATGGGGACATCCCCACAACACCAGCAGGTGCCCTGCCACCAGCACCACCTGCTACTCCCCTCCCCTTTCCTCTCAGGCAGCCCAGGTGCCACACTGCTCAGGAGAAGCCCGGCCTTGTGCCAAGGCTTCCCAGCAGCTTTCAGCTTGACATTCTCCCAGCCTAACTTGTGCAAGGGCACTCACACTTGCCAGAGCCCTGCTCCCTCTCTGCCTTGCCATGCAGAGGTCTGGCAACTGCTGGGCTGCTGTGGCACATGGCTCTGCTCCCTTTCAGACCTCTCTCCATCTCCTTTCCAGTAACATCAGCATGATGTACGTGGTGATTGGAGCCACCCAGTTGTCTCAGCCGGGCCCTGGGGCCGTAGTGCGCAATGTCAAGCAGGTGGTGATACACCCGTACTACAATCCTGACGACTACAGCTACGACATCGCCATCTTACAATTGGACCAGCCTGTTCTCTGCAGCCAATACATCCAGCTGGCCTGTGTGGCTGACCCTGCCCTAAGGGTCTCAGAGCTCTACAACTGCTGGATTGCTGGCTGGGGTTACACCACTGCAAGATGTGAGTTCCAAGAACGACTCCTGAGCCAGTTAAGAGCACTGGGAAGAGGGTTTGGGCTTCCCCACAGCAGAGGCCACAGCCAGGCTGTTGGATGAACACCTCTGCAGAGATGGGCCTGGCCTGCTCCCCAAAGGCAGGGAGTAGGGACACAGCACCCCAGTGCCTCTGCAGAGGGAAAGCCATCCCCCCCAGACAGATCAGTAGAAGTAGCATGGAGCTGCCAGAGGCTTATTCCTTTCTCTGCTCACAGCTCAAGAATCAAGTGATCACCTGCAGGAGGCCAAGGTCCAGCTCATTGATCTCCAACTCTGCAACAGCACTGGCTGGTATGCAGGAGAAATCCATACCCACAACTTGTGTGCTGGTTACCCACAAGGAAACATCGATAGCTGCCAGGTAGGAGTGCGCCACGAGCCACTCAGCCCCCAGCAGCACCAGCAGCACCACCCCAACACAGCCCAGGACCTGCTTTGCCCGGACACTCAGTCACTCTCCCAGCCCCGGCTACCCCCGACTGCTGTGGGGGCTTCCCACACACTCCCCATCCACACCTGCCTGCACAGGGCCCCCCTTGTGCCTGAAAGCCCAGCAAGCCCAGCTAGTGCTCCTGGCAGCCCAGAGGTGCAGGTGCCAAATGTCCATCCTCTGCACATGCAGGAGCCCTGTGCAGAGAGGACAGAGAGAGCTCTGCCCTACAGAACCCCAAGCCATTCACAGCCAAGCCTCTGCAGGCTCCAGCCCCTGAGCAGAGCCTTCCTCTGCCTGGAATACAGCTCTGGCAGGGGCTGTGAGAGAGGAGGAGACAGCCCCAATGCTGGCAGGGGCCACCAACACCGCCTTAATCCTCTCTGCTCTGCTGCAGGGTGACAGTGGTGGTCCTCTCATGTGCCAGGACAACAACGCTGAGTACTGGTGGGTCATTGGAATAACCAGCTGGGGAAAGGGCTGTGCCAGAGCAAGGCGGCCTGGAGTCTACACATCCACTCAGTACTTCTATGACTGGATCGAGTACAACATGCATGCACATGCAATTGAAAGTGCTTCTTGAGCAGCAGGACAGGCAGGATCCAGAGCAGGCTGCAGAGTACCTCAACCATTTCCTGCTGGGGCAATGCCTGCTGATCCAAAGGCAGCCTCAGGGTCAAAAACCTGCTCTGTCCTACCCACACTCCTCTCATCTGCGCACACAGACACTGGAGTTGATTTAGTTAGATTGATTAGTTGTTGAAATAAAATTCCCATTGTTCATAGCTAACCATCTTTTTTAAGTGCAATTCCTGCGTCTGGGCAAGGCAACAAGTGCCACTCAGCATCTGCAGAATGGGCCTGAGGGCACAAAGGGACAGAGTGGATCCAAAGAGCCCCAGAGTGCCTGGTCAGAGAGAAGAGTGCTCTGAACCACCAAGGGTTGGAGGAATCTGGTCCATCAAACCCAGGAAGGGAATAGGAAAAAAGCAGACACTTTTGGGGTGGTGCTCAAAGGCCCATGGGCTGCTCATTAGGGCCTGGTGTGAGCCTGGGCTAAGGGAACAGATCTGGAAAAGTCCCAAGCATGACAAGGGAAACTCCTGGCTCCTGACTGGAGTGCCAGTGCCCCAAGGCAGAGCCAGATTTCACTGGTACTAAGCGGGGATTGATGTACCAGGAGGTCACACTTCCCAGATACCCAAAGGAAGAGCTGGGGTCGTTCTGGGGAGAGGAACCTGGCAGGAACAGTAGGAGAGCACACCAGGAATGCCATGGGAGGCCAAGCTGAGTGGGCCAAGAGCAGCTGCAACACCAAGGCTGTTCACAGGCAGGGCCAGCCTGGGAGGCAGGGGGAAAAGATTCCTGGGCTTGGCTCTGTATTTGGGAAGGAGGTGAGGGCAGAGAGAGGGAGGAGTTGAGGAAGATGGGAGGGCTGTATAAGCCTGGCAAATGGAGAGATGGAACAATCAAAGAGCCAGATGCACATACACAAACTGAACCTTGCTGTGCTCATTTGCTTGAGTACTGCACATAATCGCCACAGGATGGGCAACAAACTTCCTAACTTGCCAATTTACAAATCACCGGCATACTGTAGAAATACTCCCCAAGATTTTATACCCATTTATTCAACTCCACAATATTCATGTTGGGGAAAAAAATTAATGGTAGGCCATCCTGAAACTCCTCAGGGAAGGATCTAAAGCCATTGCCCCTTGTTCTATCAGCATATCTCAAATCATGGATAACCTGCAAGACTGTGTCCAGGTGAAATCCTCCCCTAGTCTTGGGCCCAATTATCAGTAGCCTCTCTGCCCTGCTGACCTGAAGTATCATGGGCCCATTGAGCTAGGAACAACTTCCCCTTGTGTTGCCAATCCAAACTTATCTGTAACACCTTGAATTTGTAGCCTGATCCACCTGTTCATTATTGCCCAAGTCCTGGACATGGGGACATCCACATGACAGACTTTAACAGTCAGCTCCTCTTCCCAGGCAGTGATGTCTTGCCTTTCTTCAGCAGCCCAGACTGGTTTTCCTCTACACTGCCTTTGGCCTTTTTCCACCTTTCCAGACACTGCCAGACCATTTGCTACCATGCAGCAGTCAGTGTAGAGGTAGAGTGTTGGCCACTTCTCTTACACAGCAATGTCCAAAGCCAGAACTTTCAGCTCTGCAATCTGACTGGATCCACTTCATCCTTCAGTAACTTCTGCAACTCCCAGCATAGGGCTCCATACAGCACTTTTCCATTTCCTACTGGTCCCTGCAATACAGCAGGATCCATCAGTGAAGAGGGTGTCCCATCCTTCACTCTCCAGAAGCTGGATATATGGTGGGGCTTCCTCAGCACATGTCACCTGTTCTTCCTCGTCTGAAGAAAATCAAAAGCTCTCACCTTTGGACCAGTTTGTGGTGACTTCCAAGATGCCAGGGCAACTTGGATTTCCTATTTGACCTCACTGTGATGTGGGTCATCCATTTCCTCCAGGTAGCATTGGTGGCATGATGTATTGCAGGGAACTTTCCTTTAAATATCCAGCCCAGCACTGGTAGTCAGGCTACCAGAAGGAGCTGTGCTTCAGTGCCAGTCACTTCTGAGGCAGCTCAAACCCCTTCATAGCCTGCAAGCATCTCTTCCTCTCTTGGGATGTAGCTGGCCTCAGATTCTGTATGCATGGCTCCAAAACCCAAGAGGTCAGCCTCGAGTCTCCCCAGGTCTCTTCTGCCAGAGGCTCCAGGATGGACCATTCTCCGTGGCTGTGGTGTAGAGCACATTCTTCCCATCCTGTCCTGTCCTGGCAAGCCCAAGTGCTGTTGCATGGGCAATCTCATGCTTGATCTGCTCAAAAGCTTGCTCTTGCTCAGGGCTCCAGTCAAAATCCTTCTTCTCTCGTGTCATGAGGTAATGAGGTCTTACAATCTGTCTGTATTCCAGGATGTGCATTCTCCAAAAGTCCATGGTGCCTAGAAAAGCTTGTGTCTCTTTTTTGCTGGTCATGGGGACACAGCACTTATCTTAGTAATCTCATCTGTTGGCACCTGTCTGCATCCAGCTTGCCATTTCGTCCCTAGGAAATTATTTTCTTGGGCAGGCCCCTTGACTTCATTTGATAGCAAACCTGCTTTCAGGAGACTCAGGATTATTCTCTCTCCTTTCTCATAAACCTCCCCTGCAATGTTCCCCCACACAATGATGTCATCCATGTAGTGCAGATGTTCTGGAGCCTCACTCTTTTCCAGTGCAGCCTGGATCAGTCCATGGCAGATGCTGGGGCCGTGCTTCTGCCCCTGGGGCGGTCAGTTCCAGGTGTACTGCACACCCCTCCAGGTGAAAGCAAACTGAGGCCTGCACTCTTCTGCCAGAGGAATGGAGAAAAACACATCGGCAATGTCAATAGTGGCATATCGCTTTGCTGCCTTGGACTCCAGCTTGTACTGGAGCTCCAGCATGTCTGGCACAGCAGCTCTCAGTGACAGCTCATTTAGGCTACAGTAGTCCACAGTCAATGTCCATTCCCCATCAGACTTGTGCAAAGGCCAAATGGGACTGTTGAACCATGAATGGGTCTTACTGACCATTCCCTGGCTCTCCTGTTCATGGATCATACCATGTATGGGAATCACGGAGTCTCGGTTTGTTTGTTGCTGGCTTAGGCTCCCCACCTGGTTTAGCTGCAGCTGGAGTGCCTGGGGTGTCTGCTGACTCATCCTCCAGCCCTTCTGGCTGTATTTGCTGCCCTAAAGTGTCTAGCAGTGTGCGATAAGCATTAGCCAGGGCCCAGCACAATGCAATGAGCTGCTTCTCTTTAGAGCTGCCATTGCAATTTTCTTTCAGATATTTCCCCACCTCAGCTGGATTCTGAATTTGTTCAGGGGGAAAGTTCCAAACTACTGGGGCAGAGAATTCCTTCAGGCTTTGGTCATCCCACATCCCACACGACTCAGAATTTTCCTGCATGGGGACAGATGTCTCACCAACGTCTCTGAAAATCTCAGCCCTGATTCTAAATGTCCTGTAGGTCTTACGGAGGAGAGTTAGCAGAATATAAAAAAAGAAAATATGATATCTTTAACATCCAGAAGGAATGGAATCTTCTCTGAAGACAACATGCCAGATATGAAGAGGAATAGGGAAGGAAAAGGCTGGGAAAAATCATCCCCTACTTCCCCCCCAACAGACTGAGTGCAATTGTTAATAAATCTCAAAAAATTACTGCCGAGACCATCACAGGGAAACAGCAGAGAATACACATCCCAAATAACTCTCATTGCCTCTGATGTTATCTTTCCATAAATTATTAGCACAGAGAATATCTACACAGCGATTCTGATTTGTGTCCCCGATATGAAGAAGATATATACCAGGGCCAGGATTGCCAATACATGTGGGTAAGCAGCCATGCCTCAATGCCAGGAGGCCGTGATTGAACCAGGCAGCATGGTGACCACTGACTGTTGTACCCAATACAAAGTCTTTCAGACAGGAATGTGATTTTTTTCTTTTTCATTTTCTGTTGCCCCCTTAAGTTGGGCAACAAATTTTGTCTCATTTTGAGGCAATTTAAAAGAGAACCATCTGGGGTATCTCCTTTAGACTTCCAAGAATCCCTTTCTGCCAGTAAGGAATGAATACTAATAAATGAGAGTGAAAAAAACCAACAAAACCTCAATGTTTTAGTAACAAACCAAATGCCAACAGGCAGGAAAAAAATAAAAAGTAAATAACTTGTACATACCAAAGTGTTAGACCTCACCACCTCACCAGAACAAAAGGAGACACAAAATGCTGGAGATTACCCATTCCTGGAATGTGATACAGGATGGTATCAACTTCTCCCCCTTTGGAAGGCAGTAGCCTCACGGAGCAGACAAAGGCCCAGCAGCAGACAAAGGCCTCATGGCTCATCTGACACCAACCTCCTCCCCACAGCAAAGAAGCAGAACGGTGGTGTCAGGCAAAATAGCTGGGCTGGAGCCCCTTGGTGTGTTCTCTCCACAGCTTGGCGCAGTTCTCAGTGGTTTGGGTCGGAGCGGGGAAGCTCTGCTCCTGCCAGTGTGATGTCCCTGGTCTCGGAGAAGCAGCTGCTCGACTTGCCTCAAGGCAGCCCAAAATTGCTACTGCAGATTCCCCAAGACAAGGAAAGGAAAATCTTTTGCAACACCCACATAAAAGAAACCCACTCCTTTCCCCCGGCCTCCCATGCACAAGGTCCCGAGGTTACAGGGTTTTAATGACGCAGTAACAATTTCTGGAAAGAGCAGAGGATATCTGAATACACTGCCACAGTAAATCACTCCAAGGCACTGAGGCACAGGCCGCCCAGAGCAGTGTGGAACCCTGCTTTTCCCACAGTCAGGGTCAGCACAGAAGACGCAGACACCAACCTCAGGATTAAGCATTAATTTACTGTCATTCAAAACTGCAAAGAATTGCAAAAGGATAAGCTAAGCAATGCATCCAATCATTACTGTAAAAGATTGCCTGCAGTGATGAAGAAAGCATAACATCACAAGTTACCCTAATCCTTTACCATCAACCAGATCTGCCCATCAGCTGGGGGAAGCCACTGTCACAATACTGGGGAACCACTCCTGGCAGGTGGGAAATTCTGCAGGTGCCTTCCCCTACAGGCAACGAGGTTTCTGACTGCGCTGTGAGAGGGCCCTGTTTTTATACAGTTGAATAAACAAATTGCCATATCTTCTAGTGCAGGGACATCTGGTTTTGTTCTTGTATTGGGATGCTCCCAAGGCCTTGGAGGGCTCCAGGAGGAACCAAGGGAGTTGTCTGCGATCCTACAACCCAAAAGAAGGCCAGATGTGGCCTTGTCCAGTTCTAAACAGGGAAAAGTAAATACATGTTTCTCCAGTGAGTGGATATCAACAACAATTGGTTCGAGTGGTCAATATGAGGCCAGCTTTTGGTCAAGAGCTGTTCTTTATCCTTCAGTCAAATTTGGTTGTTTAAGAACTTAGTACTACAATGTCTCATCCCTTGAAGAATTTAAGGACAGCTTTTGAGCCAGGCATGTACACTGTCGACAACCGGGTCTAGTGCAAGCCGTCCCTCCCTGCCCATTGTAGCAAGTTGGAACTATGTGATCTTCAAGGTCCTTTCTTGAACATTTGTTAACCATTCTATTGCTACTTGATTTGATGTGGCTCCTCCCACCATGGGTCTCCCATGCCACAGGCTGCTGTGCCCAGAACACGGAATCCACCCCTCCGTGACATCAGCCCTGGGAGCAAGGACACCGTGGCTGCTGTGGGCATTGCGGCTGTGGCTGTGCTGCTGCACGGAGCCCTCAGTGCTTGCTGCTCACCCGAGCCTCTGGCAGCCATGAACTGGCTCAGCCTCCTCGTCCTGATGACCGTGGCCGGGCTGGCCCACAGCATGGAGTACACCTGCGGGTAAGTGGCCCCAGGCCCTGGCAGGGAGCCACGGCAACACTTGGGGCCTTCCCTGCAGGGGCCCCGCCTGTCCCCCATGGCCGGGCCACAGCTTCCCACCCACCATGGGACAGCCTCAGCTCCTTGCCAGCAGCCAGGTGCTGGCACGGACAGACACACACCCCATGGGCTTCCCTGGCCTGCTGTGCCTGCAAGCCCTTGTGGGGAGGGCAGAGGGCTGAGCTTCAGCCTGAGCCACAGCAGGCCATGGAGCAGCATGGAAATTACTTTCTGCTTGCAGAGGAACCTGTGGACTCCAAGCTGTGCCATCTGTTTACCATCCTATGACTTATTCCTACGGCAGCCTGGATTATGGCATGACACGTGTTGTGGGTGGCGCAGATGCCCTGCCAGGGGCCTGGCCGTGGATCGTCAGTATCCGGCATCCCTGGGTACCAGGCTTGAGACATCTGTGTGGAGGGTCTCTCATCAGGGCAGAATGGGTCCTCACAGCAGCCCACTGCTTCGACCAGGTCACGTAAGGAGGAGCAGGGAATGGGGACATCCCCACAACACCAGCAGGTGCCCTGCCACCAGCACCACCTGCTACTCCCCTCCCCTTTCCTCTCAGGCAGCCCAGCTGCCACACTGCTCAGGAGAAGCCCGGCCTTGTGCCAAGGCTTCCCAGCAGCTTTCAGCTTGACATTCTCCCAGCCTAACTTGTGCAAGGGCACTCACACCTGCCAGAGCCCTGCTCCCTCTCTGCCTTGCCATGCAGAGGTCTGGCAACTGCTGAGCTACTGTGGCACATGGCTCTGCTCCCCCTCAGTGCTCGCTCCATGCCTTTTAGGGATATCGGCATGGTGTATCTGGTGATTGGGGCCACCCAATTGACTCAGCCGGGCCCTGGGGCACAACTGCGCCGTGTTAAGCAGTTGGTGATACACCCGTACTACAATCCTGACGACTATAGCTATGACATCGCCCTGCTGGAATTGGACCATCCTGTCCTGTGCAGCCCCTACATCCAGCTGGCCTGTGTGCCTGATGCCACACTGAGAGTGTCAGAGCTGCAGAACTGCTGGGTTGCTGGCTGGGGTTCCACCGCTCCAAGAGGTGAGTTCCCAGGAGAGACTTTTGGGCTAGCTCAGCACAGCGGGGAGAGGGTTTGGGCTTCCCCACAGCAGAGACCAAAGCCAAGCTGCAGTATGTTCACCTCTGCAGAGATGGGCCTGGTCTACTACCCAAAGGCAGGGAGTAGGGACACAGCACCCCAGTGCCTCTGCAGAGGGAAAGCCATGCCCTAGGGAAATGGATCCCCCATATGTCAGCCTTGCGTGGACAACTGGGAAAGAGCTGCGGGGGGTTCATTCTTTTCTCTGCTCACAGCACAGACATCAAGTGATCACCTGCAGGAGGCCACAGTTCAGCTCATCAATCTCAAGATCTGCAACAGCAGCCGCTGGTACGCTGGGAAAATCCATACCCACAACTTGTGTGCTGGTTACCCACAGGGCCTCATTGACACCTGCCAGGTAGGAGCGCGCCACGAGCCACTCAGCCCCCAGCAGCACCAACAGCACCACCCCAACACAGCCCAGGACCTGCTTTGCCCGGACACTCAGTCACTCTCTCAGCCCCGGCTACCCCCGACTGCTGTGGGGGCTTCCCACACACTCCCCATCCACACCTGCCTGCACAGGGCCCCCCTTGTGCCTGAAAGCCCAGAAAGCCCAGCTAGTGCTCCTGGCAGCCCAGAGGTGCAGGTGCCAAATGTCCATCCTCTGCACATGCAGGAGCCCTGTGCAGAGAGGACAGAGAGAGCCCTGCCCTACAGAACCCCAAGCCATTCACAGCCAAGCCTCTTGCAGGCTCCAGCCCCTGAGCAGAGCCTTCCTCTGCCTGGAATACAGCTCTGGCAGGGGCTGTGAGAGAGGAGGAGACAGCCCCAATGCTGGCAGGGGCCACCAACACCGCCTTAATCCTCTCTGCTCTGCTGCAGGGTGACAGTGGTGGTCCTCTCATGTGTCAAGAGAAAAACAGTGACTACTGGTGGGTCGTTGGAATAACCAGCTGGGGAAAAGGCTGTGCCAGAGCAAGGCGGCCTGGAGTCTACACATCCACTCAGTACTTCTCTGACTGGATCCTATTCCAGATGCGCCTGAGCCCAGATGGAAGTCCCTCTCCAACATCACGGGCATGTAGTCATTTTTTGACCACTTCACATTTCTGGATTCATTATATTACCACCCCACAACCCCCTCTGAAGCCATGGCCAAGAGCAACCCCCTCTCCAAAACCAATGCCACTACCAACAATGGGCAAAGTTAACTCCTGCCCATTTCCCCTCAAAATTCTGATGGAATTCTTTATTAGAGTGAAAGAACTCCTCCAACAAATCTTTGGGCAAAACACATCTTGAGCAGCAGGACACCCACAATCCAGTTAACATTGCAGTGCACAGCAACCATTTCCTCCTGGGACAATGCCTGCTGATCCAAAGGCAGCCTCAGGGTCAAAAACCTGCTCTGTCCTGCTCACATTCCTCTGTTCAGGCAGACACTGCAGTTGACTTACATGAAGTAAAGTTGCCTATGGTCACAGGAAACCATCTTTTTGGTCCAATTTCTACTCCTGGGCAGGGCAAGGATTGCCATGATCAGCATCTGCATCTGTGGAATGAGCCTGAGGGCAGACCTGCCAAACACAAAGGGACAGAGTGGATCCAAAGAGCCTCAAAGTGCCTGGTCAGAGAGAAGAGTGCTCTGAACCACCAAGAGTTGGAGGAATCTGGTCCATCAAACCCAGGAAGGGAATAGGAAAAAAGCAGACACTTTTGGGGTGGTGCTCAAAGGCCCATGGGCTGCTCATTAGGGCCTGGTGTGAGCCTGGGCTAAGGGAACAGATCTGAAAAAGTCCCAAGCATGACAAGGGAAACTCCTGGCTCCTGACTGGAGTGCCAGTGCCCCAAGGCAGAGCCAGATTTCACTGGTACTAAGCGGGGATTGATGTACCAGGAGGTCACACTTCCCAGATACCCAAAGGAAGAGCTGGGGTCGTTCTGGGGAGAGGAACCTGGCAGGAACAGTAGGAGAGCACACCAGGAATGCCATGGGAGGCCAAGCTGAGTGGGCCAAGAGCAGCTGCAACACCAAGGCTGTTCACAGGCAGGGCCAGTGTCATGGGGTGACTTTACCTTTAAGGTGGTTGTGAGAGCTACGGAAGTTGAAGTTGCTGGGGACTGAAAGGAGTCTCTTCTCCTGACCAATTATTGGTGAAAGGTAACAGAGCTCCGGCTGGCCTCCCATTCTCTGCCCGTCCATCCGGCCAGGCGGGGACTGGGCTGAGCCTGCTGTGGGTCCCAGCTGGGAGATGGGGCCTGCGGGGGACTTGTCCCGGGCTCTGGCCGGGCCAAGCCGGTTCCTGGCTCGGCTGCAGTGATGGAGTTCACCGGGGACTGCCGAGTAAAGAAGGAGAAAAAGCTCTGGACCTGCGGCGATCTGAGACAGCAACTACACTCTCCAGAGCAGCCATGAGGAATTTTCTGTTGCAGACGGCTCCAGCTCCTGCACCGGCAGAGGTCACAGAACCATCTACAAAGCCTGGGCAAGATTTTAAACTTTTCATTACCCAGATGAGACTTGCAGATTAATCCTTTTATCCAGAGAGAGAAAAAGAGAGTGATCAACATGAAAAGAGACTTTATAAACTATCAGAGACAGTAAAGAAAAGAATTAAGTTTCAGAAAAAGTAGAGAATAAGAAGATGCTTTTATGAGCTGAAATACCTTTCTGTTGAGACTATGGAAATTGACAATAAGGTCTTGAAAACACTCCTTTAATTCATGACAGTATATAGGGAGGAATAGAGTGTTCAAAGTGTAAATTTTGAGTAAAAAGTAGAGTGATTGTGATACAGTGAAGTGCTGGAAACAGTGAAGCAAAAATTTGAAGCCTTGGGAGGCAATGAGAAAACTGTTTTCTAGTGAAGCTCACAGAGACAGATGAAGAAGACTTTTGCCTTTGAATAACTCATCCTTAAAATGACATCCCTAGACTCATGGCCCATACACACCTCAGAGTGATGTAAAATGGGAGGAGTGAGCTCTAATAACAGCAGTTCTGGACAGCTGACATCAGGGCAATAGAAAACTATAACAAAAGTAGTTTTCTTGTGAGAAACTCCATAAATTAACAGAAAGAGACTTCTGTTTCTCTACAAAAGCTAGTGAAAAAGACTGTAGCAGGAATTGGGACTGTTTTAACCATCAAAGTTCCAAAGTTTTTGTCTCTGTTATCATGTGAACAAGAGAATGGTGGGTAGTAGGGGATAAAAAGGAGTTTTCTGGAAGTTTATTCTGGTGTTATTATTGTAGTTTGTTAATAAACTTTCTTTATTCCTTTTAAGTTTTATGCCTGTTTTGCTCTTGTTCTAATCCATATCTCACAGCAAGAAATAAGTAATTTTTTTAGTTACTGGTTTAAAACCATGACAGCCAGCCTGGGAGGCAGGGGGAAAAGATTCCTGGGCTTGGCTCTGTATTTGGGAGGAGATGAGGGCAGAGAGAGGGAGGAGTTGAGGAAGATGAGAGGGCTGTATAGGCCTGGCAAATGGAGAGATGGAGCAATCAAAGAGCCAGCTGCACATACACAAAATGCATCTTCTTGTGCTCATTTGCTTGAGTGCTGCACATAATCACCACAGGATGCAGAAAAAACTCTTTTGTCCTTAATTTCCCATGGCTGAATAGCATGGACAACAGCAGGTGGTTTAGAGCAGGGGCATCTTCCTCTGTCTACAGCATTCAATTGCTGTATGTCACTGGCTAACCTGGCATGAGTGTGCCACAAGCTCCTTCATTATTTTGAGCTCAGAACTTCAATAGAACTCTCCCACAGCAAGGGCATGGAGCCTGCCAGAGGGCATTTCTTTGGCTGATGTGGCCAGCACAGAATGTGCTAAACCTTCATGTCGCTGCACCTTCTGCAGGAAGGGTGGTGCAGCTTAGGAACTTCACTGCTCATCCACTGTGGCTGTGACTGGATTGGCTCCTGACCCAAGCACACATGTGCTTCCTGCAGGAGCCCTGTTCCAGAGTGATTCTGTTTTGGGAATAATCTTGTAGAGAAAAGGCTGCAGAGAGCAGGATACTGGTGAAATTCCTCAGGGCCAGTGCAGCCTCATCCTGCAAGAAGAGTGGCCCAAAGAAAGCTGCCAAGAGCCTTCTTACAAGGGCAGGTCCTGATAGGATGAGGGGCAATGCCTTTACAGTGACAGAGGGTAGCTTTAGAGGCCATCATAGGAAGGAATTCTTGATTGTGAGGGGGGCTGAGGCACTGGCATGTGTTGGAGTCTGAGACACAGAGTGTGTGGCCTTGTCTCTGATGCCTGGCTCTGAGATCCAGGAGAACACTGAATTTCATATAACATGAAATTTATGGGCATGTTTTCATGGTGATACATGAAAACAACCATTGAAGTTAGAAAAGCTAAAAGTGTAAGTGTGTAGATTAGAGACTTTTCTTAAGTCACTGAGTGAAAAAGTTAGTTTAGGGTATAAACTAGTTTAGAAAACAGAAGACAAGATGGAGGATTTAGGATGTTGTCTCTTTTCCTTCTTTCTTCTTCATTTTCTTCTTCTATAGGTTTTTGGGTAATAGTAGGTGATTGGATAGCAAATGCCACAGTGACACAGGTGATGGGTTATTGGGTCATAAAGAAAAATAATATACATGTCTATTGTGAATTGGATAAAGGTAAGTATAAAGTTAAAAAGGCTGCTTCATTCCAGGCCATTTTGTGCCATCAGAGCCAAAATGTGCCAAGTTGTAGTGATTTGAACTTGTGCAGAAAGTCTGGAGAGACCTGCCAAGTTTTGTGATAACATCCTAATAAACACGAGAAACAAGATCCTTACGAGCTTTGGAGTTTTCTTCCTGACCCGGAGAACTGAGATAAACAGAACTTCCTGTGGGGGAGTATTCCGAAGGAGCTTGGCTCAGAAGAGACTGAGAAATACAGATGTAAGAAGTGCAAGCTGAATCAGAAAAACAGATTAAAAAGTAACAGCATGAGTTCCCCAGAGTAGCTGCGGATGCCCCATCCCTGGAAGAATTCAATGACAGGTTTTGAGCCAGGCTCTGAGTAACTGGGTCTAGAGCAAGGTGTTCCTGCCTGTAAGAACTAGATGATCTTTAAAATGCCTTCCAATCTAAACCATCCTATGATTCTAGTATCTGTGGAGTACATTGAGTAAAACTCTGCCTTCTTCAGCAGCACTGTTGATCTCCAGTTGTCATTCATTAATTAGCATAAATGAGTGTCAATATACTGTCATATGCAGAATTCCACATTTGGTCTTTGATAATAAATGAAAATGAATCCAGCAATTTAGTAATAGTTACAACAGATACATCTATACCATAATATCAAATTGATACAAACAATCACTTAATCAAATACATGCATTACTGCCTTCTAAATAATGTGGCTAGTACTCATGGGGAGAGAGCAAGTACTGTATACAAAGTATAAATATATATCTGAAAGTATAAAAATATAAAAATGGCTGTCATAAAGTATTCTGTCTTGGAGTATCTGTGACAGACAGCTGGCAAGGCATTGAACTCTTTGTTGTGAGCTCTTCACTTCTTGCATATAGAAGAAGAATTCTAAGCCTTTCTTTTGGAGAAAAAAAACAACATACTGTAGAAATTCCTTCCATTTTGTACCTAGACTGGGTGTTCTGACTCACAGCAAAGTCAGGATTAGGTGAAGATGGAATAGACCAGACAGCATGCCTCATTTGATCATTCTGAGTTGGATTGAGTCAGGATTTAAGCAACCTTTTCTCCTCTCTACATAGGGCTACTTCAGGCATCTCCAGCTGAAATTAATCTACAGCAGCCTGTAAGGCTTAACAAAATTCTGGCTGTGTCTTGTTCCAAATTCATTCTTTGCAACTTGAGGTAATGTGGAAGGCATGAAGACTACTGTCTCAATCTGATTATTCTTGAGATTTTTACAAAGCCTACTGGAGTGTTTACTATCCTGGCCTTCAATTACAAGAATATTTTGACTCAATCTCTAGATAACCTGAATCCTAAAGTCATCTTACAGGTTTATGTTTTTGAAGTAATAAGATTTTTAAGGTAACCTGGATCTTTTTAAAACATTGACTATTTGTTATTAATGCTGTACCCTCAGAGCCCTACCATTTGCATTTCTTGATTTTCACCCAAGGATGTGATGCAAACAGAGTTTTAACAGAGAGACAAGGTACATTCCCACATACACATACTTATAGAAGATGGTAAAAGACAGCATTTTTACTTCTCACAGTTTTGTCTGCATTTTTGGAAGTCTGTCTGGGCAGAGATCTATACCATAAATCACTCATATCTGTCTTGAAATTGCCAGACCTCCTGTTTTGAGATTACAACACTTAGTCCCCCAAATTCTGTGCAATAAAGCTCCCCACATTCCTCCTTGGTACATTTCAGGCTTATGTGAAGTTGTCAGTATTGGGATTTGAGTAATTGTAAACTGTGCCTAATGCTTCATAAAGGAATGGTTTAGATCACCCATACACGCATCCAGAACATACTGGAGTTGTGCGTATTTGATTCCTTTCATGTGCTGAGACAGGATTCTTTATTTGAAAAGCCATTTCTGGTAATGAAAGCAAACCCTGCCCCTCTGACATTTCTGCCAGTGTGTAGCAGTAGGATGTGCAGCACTAAAGCCCAGAGGGAGACAATCTATCTTGTTCCTGTTTTTTCTCACCTTGATAGATCAGAATTCCAGGCTGGCATCCCTGCCTGCCTTTATCCCTGCACACAGAGGGGAGCTGTTGCTAAGCAGCTGTGGACCATGCACCACAGCCTGGTTTGAAAATGAAGAATTAACTAGATTAGTTTTGATGAAGACAAGGTACAGCTGAAGAACAGGCAGAAGAAAGGAAAAAAGTATAATAAAAGGCAGCTAGCTGTGATTTGCACCAGAGAAAAGTAAGTGTTCAAACAGAAGAGGGAATTTTGGAAGCAAAGAGAAAATGATGTGTGTGACCTACATGGAAGAAGTACATAGAGGATGAGGTGTTCTTCAGGGCAAGTGCTATCTCCATGCTTATATATCATCTAATACTGCAAAGCTCCAATTCAGAGGTCTTCAAGGAAAATTTCATAATAGAAACAAGTGAACAAAAAGTGCTGCCACAAAACTGTTCTCTTCAGCTTCTTACTGCTCCCAGCTTAAACACAGCCTCACAGCCACCTTTAGTGGGAGATAAAGAACATGAAAGGAAAAGGACTGGAAATTAATAGTTAAATTTTTTGTCCTGGGAAATTTTTACCTCCATTAATTCCTCAAGCCATGCTGATTTGAGGGACATCAAGGTTGCAGCCACTCAGGTGACTGTGTAGTGACTGGGGAATCACCATATATTGTTACTCCAGCAATGTCACTCAGCATTCATGCATAGCTCATAGAGAATTTTTTTTCCAATAAGACCTTCTGTGCTAATTAAGCATGGCCAAATCCCACTCTTTTGTATTGCCTGAATTCCCGGGCTTGAGAATCTTAATCATAGCATTCCATGACAAAGCACGCTGGCTATTTGGCTTGATATCTTACATTATTATTCTAGAGATATGAAGGCCAAGCAAAAGCTATGCAAGTTTTTCTGAGCATATTAATTTTTTTTGTCCTCAGTTCATTGCAATAGTATTTATTCCCATCTATGTTCACTTTTCATTAATATTTCATAAACCTGTTTCACAGGCTGAAGCAGTCTCAGTAAAAAAACCCATGCAAATATTGAAGAACATTGTCCAAAAAATGCCCTGCAATATAAGTGGGATTCTACTAGTTATGGCCCCACCAGTCATGTAGCATATGTGTACCCACTGAACTTTTGGTCTAGTTATCACAAATCAATATAAATGAGAATTCAAATATCTTATATTTAGACTAGAAAATGTACAGGCCAAGAACTGTTTGTTGCAATTAAAATGTGAGTGAATCTGAACAAACATATCACCGTCTCCTGGTGTTCATCGCAGTGAAACAAAAGCTGAGAGAAATAAGTAAGGGTGATTGCTTTGCAACAGTGCAGCTTTGCTTGTAGTGGGTATCAGTCAATCATTTGTTCTGTTTCTTCCCTGCTTTTAGAGGTCTGCAATAGATTTCTAGAAATCTTAATTCACCTTCAGAATATACCTTCAGACAACTCTCAGATACTAACTAGAGTGTTAAATAATGCAAAGTATATAAATCTCATAGGCTTATTTGGTGACAGTCAAACTGGATGATTTCTTTCATAACTCATATCTCTGAAGTACTTTTTTGAAAAATAAGTGGTTGTTTCAATAAATATGGATTTTCAGCATGTAAGCTAGACCTCTCTAGAGAGGTGCTTAAAATTTAGGGTCCTCTCTTCTGGTTTTGCTTAGGAATGAAGCTGACATATCCATGGATGCAGTATCACTCCTGCTTTGCTACCATGCTACCAATCAGGCAAAATAATACTAATTTTCTGTATTTGAAGTTCATCTTTTCAAATTCCTTATTCATTTCAGTAAGACTTTGATGTCCCAGATCTGAGAGAAATATCAGGGAGAGTTATGGAAAAGAAAGGATGCCTGATCTTCATGATCCTTAATGAGAGAAAACCTAATTGTCAGCAGAGCAAATCTGCTATCTCAGAGAATGAGTTCAGACTGCCATCTGGGGGATTAGGACTGAAAAAATCAGCATATATAGTGGATCTAATGGGATACCTTCCAGTAGTCAAAGCATTCCCTGCAAAAAAATCTTATCCAGTTAAATTTTTATTTAGTTGTTCAGTAACAAATTATTTGCAAACCTGGCCTCATTTCTGAGTACTTGCAGAATTGCTTGTATGAATAATTTTTGACCTAGTATTTTTCTTCTAACATCTCTTCAATCTCTTCTGATCTGTGACTAGTTACTTAACATGGGAGTTTTGCTCAGTTTTGATTGGGTGGGGTTTTTCCCCTTGGCTTCTTTTTAAAGAGGGAAGTAATACTGCATAATAAAGAGTGGTTAATTAACAAAAATGCAGTCATAGTTAATATGGTCATATAGGTCATATCACCTGTCTGTGATGGTCACCAGAAAAAAAGAGGATCAGACTCTACCCAATCTCTACCCAGACATTCAGAAGTTGGGGAAATGCTTCCCTAAAGTTTGTGTGTACAGTATCAGCTTTGTGCAAAAGTTTTATGACCAACGTAACAAAAACCATCTAATGTAACAGCTGGCTAGAGAGAGAATTTCCACCCACAAAGGCTTGTAGGGAAATCTACACTCGAGTGCAAAGCAGCAAGGGGGCCAGAGCTGCCAAACCACAGTTTGACATGTCTGGTTTTCTGTGGCCATGAAAAAAGATGGAATTCCCTGTCAACTATCAGCCTAAAAGGTGACTCTAGTTAAAGACCTGTAAGAGCTGAATATAGTTATTTTCTGCAGTTACTTTCACATAAACTGAACAGTATATGAAAATACTTGTGATTGCAGATCCACTCTACATGGAGGTAAGTAGCTTGTGACAGAGTAAAAAGCAGATCCCGCTCAAATACTTTTATATAGTGCCTTTTCACATTTTTGGCTGAAATAAATTTTCAGCAGTCATTGGACAAGTTTTTGTACGCACAGAGAGAAATCCCCACTTCATCTGTGCTGCACAGCCAGGCATTCTCTTTGGATTTTGTCCATAGCTTAAGAACAGAAGACCTCAGCACTGCCCCTCAGCAGGGAACCTTGGTGGTTTTTTGAGAACCATGAAATTTGTTGTTTGCAAGCCATGCTGCCCTTTCTAGCTGAGGAAAGCAGTAGTACCTGAAACCTTTGTACAAAACTGCAGCTTGTGAACTACTATTCTTTCCTTGGCACATTCAATTTATTATTTCACACATTGAGGAGCAGGAAAGGAGAGGAGGTCAGAAGTAAAACTAAGAGAAGTAAATCCTAGAGATAGACACGGATACAGAAGGTTGTCTGTAATTTGTCTTTCATGTTTCTGCATTAATCTCTAAATTATTTCATTTTTTTCATATGAAGGAAAAAAACCCATAGAAGGAAACAGCTCATTTTCTCACAGTCAGAAGAGGTTTTATTCCTAACAGTTATTCAGGTAGCAAGAAGCTTATCCACAAATGCAGAGAAAGTTACAGATCTGGAGCTCCTGGAAAATCATGAAGGATTTCGTGGAAGGAAATGAAATATCAAAAATTGAAATGGAATTAAATGAAATCTCAAGATTTAATTTCCTTTCATGAAATGATGGATACTGTAGAAAGGAAAAGGTTTTCCTAGTCCTCTTGGCTCTATAATCCATGGCAGTGATTATTCATGGCCAGAGCAGAAATGCAATTGGCACTACCTATTATTTTAAATATTGTGGATGTGGTCAGTGTGACTGGACTTGTAAACTGGATTAAGCTTTCAGGCATAATATTTCTCCTAAAGTGCTTTCTCTATCACCTTCACACCTAACCATGGTAATGAACCATATCAAAATCAGAGTGCTATTTATTAAGGTGTACTTAAAGATCTGTGAATGTGGGTTTGTCTCAAATGCTGAGCAAATAGTAATTTGTCTTTTAGATCCCGAATTATAATAATGGAGAATTAATGTCAGTTAAGATATTACTTATCTGTACATTTCTTCAGGATTTTACTAACTTTTATTATTACTATGTATGACTCCAGCGAAGCAGAGAGACCAGAGTCATTCTCTCATTGTTAGAAGACATAAGGAAAGGGAACATCCATAAATGCCTCTGAGATGATGCCCTGCATGCACAAAACAAGCAGCTGTGTAGTGCTGAGGTGGGTGACATGATTAGGGGTCCAGATCTCAGTTATAACTGTGAAAATGGCATGATTTGTTCTCCTGAGAGGAATAAACAATGCCTAGATAAAGAAGGAGAAGAGAGCAGCTGCTAGCTTTAAGCTCTATGTAATTTATTTACCTTCATAGTGCCATGGGCTCACTAGATTGGCCAGTGTCACAATCACCAAGTGTGCCAGTGGGCTAACAGTTAATCCCATTAGCATTAGCTGCTTAGTTTCTAAAACTGGAACCAAAATACTGGATGACAGTCTTGCTCAGCTTCATTATTTTAGCTAGACTTCTCCTTCAGATTCGAAGAGCTACACAGCATGAAAAATAAATTCTCAAAAGAAATTAGGTTGGCAGGGAAAGAGTTTCTCTTCATCCTTTCAAACTGCCTGCACAGAACAGCACACGTTTACCATGAAGAACAAGAGTGCAATTACAGTACTTACATAAATGGCTTTCAAATTGGCATTTTAAACAAACATTTCAAGACTGTCCTCCTTGGATACACCTGTTATATTAGTTTCAAACCATAAAAAAACACTAGCCCCCTTTTATGCTACTGTATTTGTATAAGTTTCAGGAAGAGAACTTTGTTTCCTGTGTTTCTATTTATGTTCCCACCCTTTCAAGAGTCAATCTGAGTAATGCAATCATAAAGTGGAAGAAAAATGAGTAGCTAACACAGCCCCCTCTTCACAAGCTCATCACAGAAATGGTATAAATTCTTTTTATACATCGTTCACAGGGTTCTAGGGAGAAGATATCCTGAGTTCTGTAGCACAGACATCAGCTACAGCTGATGTACAGCTACCTTAGCTTCTACACTGGTTTTTTTTCACAGCTTCAGGAAGATAACATGCCTTTGAATTTTAGTTTGGAGGGGTTTTTTTTAACAAATGCAGCTACAAATCACTCAGTAGCAGTCAGGCTGCATGTGCAGGAGCCAGAGCTACTGAGGGAGGGGGTATAAAAAGTCAGTCCAGAAGACCCTTTGCTCTCTGCAATGGCTGGTTTTGGTTTAAAATGTGGTGTTGGGGAGAAGACTCCATGCTGTGCATCTACATATAGTCCTTTTATCTTCCTGAGGGCTGATTAAAATCAGAGAAGTATGTGTGGCAGGCAAAAGCCATGTACAGGTCATCACTAAAGCTGTAGTGACACAGAGGCAGCACACACTTCTGCAGGTACAGGGCACAGGATGGGGTGGAGATCAGAGCAGGAGCTGGTCCTGTGTTTCCCAGTTCACTAGCAAAAACAATTTGTGATTCCTATATTTTGCTGTTAGAGGGCAGCAGATATCCTTAGTTAGGTCTGCAGACATCATAACCTAGTTCTGCCAGGGCTGAACTAGGCACCTGCAGTGGCCAAGAGATGTTGCCAACACTCCTTTCAATCTCTAGGCCTGGCCAGCTCAGAACATTCGAAGTTCTCATTTTTCAGGTTAGTATTTTCCATGCCCTATCTTTCTCAACTGAGGCTTTTGTCAGAATTCAAACCATTTTACGACCATCCACAATTAATCTAAAATGTATCACTGCTAATGTCAGCAATAGTCCAAGCAAGCATGTCTTCAGACCACCTGATGTTTCTAACACTTGGAAGTGAGATTTTTAGAAAAATGTAGTACTGGACTCTAGACCTATTTTAATTTTTGGAAACATACTGAATTCTCAGAATCACAGAATCCTTAGGGTTGGAAGGGACTTCTGGAGATCACCCAGTCCAACCCCCATCTCAAGGCAGGGGGGCAACCCACCTGGAGCAGATGACACAGGAATGGAGTCTGAATGTCCACAGAGAGGGAGACTCCACAATCCCCCCAGGCAGCCTGTTTCAGTGCTCTGCCACTATCAAGGTAAAGAAGCTCTTCCTCATGCTGAGGTAGGACTTCTTGTGCTTTAGGTTATGACCACTGCTCCTTGTCCTGTCACTGGGCATCACTGAATTCTATGATAAAATTCTGATAAAACTACTTAAGCTTACTAAATATGCTTGCAGTATTCCATCAATACTTTCTTTTTCTCTTTTTTAGCAGGATACCACCATGACATTCTCCTCCTTCAGCTCTCATAAATCCTTGTTACCTTAGGAGTGGAGAGAAAGGGAGAAAACAATAAAAAAAATAGGTTAAGGTTTCTGGAAACCTTTTAAATTTCAACTCTTTCAATGGTGGTAGTTTAACAGTTAATAGAAATATTAATCAAACCTGCATACCCTGACCTAGGATCCCGTGGCAGCTAAGTCCTGCAGATTCAGTTCTACAGTATAGGAAATTTATCTTCAATTTAATTTTTGTCCATTTGACTACGGTGATTTCCAAAGGAAAACTGTCTGTATGCTTAACTCTGATACCTATAAATATCGCTCTAGAAAAATAGCATTTAATTGGTTCCTCTGGATTTTTAGTATAAGCAGCAGAAAGTTCAGACCCAAGTCTTCAAAACAGAAACTCTCTGGGGAAGTGGAAGCTCTCCCTGTAAAGGTGGCATGAAAAAAAAAGGGAAAAGCTTAACTGTTTACTGACTGCTTGAACTCAACAGCCCAAGAAATCTAATAAATTAATCTAAAGTCACTGCTGTCATTCCACACCAGCATCATAGGGGCAAATATGCTTTCAAAAATTATGCAGGCAACAGCATCAAGATCAATCTGAGTTTATTTGTTATTACTTTACCTAAATAGCCAGACACGAGATACCTGGAAATGACACAATTAAGATCATAGCCTAGACCTGCAAGCACATTTCTCCCCATATCTCATGACTGATCCTCTGCCAACCAACCTTTATGTGTGAGGTAAGAAAGATTCTATAGAAACCAGGTAATCCCAAACACATTTCTGCCATATTCTCCATCTGTCCTGTACATCTCTGGAGAAAGCAGAACATCAGCCTATAGGCCATATTGCAATGCACACATGTAAAGGAGAATGGAAGCTGTGTACAGAGCTTTTTGACATTTCTGAATCCAGTTGTTCAACTTTTAAAGTGCTGGAGTTTTACATTGCTTTGAAAAGTACATTGCTTCACTTTGTTGAACCTGAATTGACCCAAAACCTCACATGTCCTGATTCCTTTTCAATAGGCTTCAGAAATTCCCACTGATTTGAGGAGAAGCAGGACCAAGCCCGGTATAAAGATATCAGAGATACAAAGAAAACAGAGATAAAGATAACAGAGATAAAGATAACAGAGTGCCTGGACCACTTTGGAAGGAGCTTCTCAAAGCTGGTGGGGAAGTCACAGTCCCCATAGATTCTCCTCTGGCCACAGCAGTACTTTGATGGCAAGGCCAGCAGCATCTCCCCTGTCTTAAAAAATGGAAAGCATTACTGATATGGCAGCTAAAATCATGCATATAAAAACCACAGATATTTTGTTCCCTTCTGGCTTCTTGTCCTCTAGAAAGTATCACTAAACAGCTTACAGTGAGAGTTTAAACAAGTCTGAGTTGTATTAAAAACTCAAGGGATTTGTAACTGCACAATAACTACTTAGTGGTAAACACTCAACATAAAATAGCAGAAAAGTCAAGCTCTAACTTGCTATTTTAATATTTTAATTTTTTTTTTCATCCAGACAACGAAGACAAAAGCCCTTTTAGCAATGCAGAGATGTTAAAGTTTAGGTCTCATTAAATTTTGAAAGACGTGTGCATAAATATATCTAATCAAGTTGACTGATGAAATAAAATGTCTTGCTTCAGTGTAGTTTCTTTAGAAATTTCAGTTTTCAGCTAAAGGAGAACATTTCTCATCAGAAGGACTTTACCTACCACCCCTCATTATCCATTGCTGGATTTATTTATATAAATAAATTAGTATCTCTTGTGGGATATGGGGCATCTATGATGATGAACATGATGAAAAAGTTATGTAAATGGAGTGCTGTTGGACTACTATTCCTTGTTTTTGTGAAGAGAAAGAAAATTCAGCAACGAACTGATAGAAAACTTTGCTTTATTCAGGCCATGTTTTAATTTGGAGAAAGCAGATGCAAATCCTTTGAAAATCTGTGCCCAGCAGGATTGGTTAAACAAAGCAACTTTGGCAAAGGAGTAACCCATTTTGGTACAGGTGGGTATTTGGTAACCTCACCTGGGCACTTGCCACCTGAGGCCAAGGGGAGTAGTTCCAGCACCTCAGCTGATCTTGCTGCACCCCACAGGTTATTCCTGCTCAGGGACTTTCACACAAAAGGTGTTGAGGAGAGAGCTTCTGCTGATCTGCACAGCCAGGCCTGTGTAAAGAACTAAGATAAGGTAATGAATGCCTTCATTATTCCATATGTAGCCCTTTAAGCTCAGAATGTTACCTCATCACATTTTGGGGTTATTTTTATTTGTTTTATTAATGCAAACACTGTCTACAAGTGTAGCATCATCATTAAATATTCAATAGAATTGTGCATGTTCAGGAGTAATTTCTTCTTTCTCCTCTTTCCTGGAGTATATTTTGAATACAGTTATTGCTTCTTCCTGTGATTTTGCACTTCATAGATTGATATTGCTTTGGAGGAATTATTCAGAAGCTTTTTGCTATACAAATAATTAGTGATCTGCCCAAAAAAGAAACCTTCTACAGTTACCTTGTTTTGGACTGCTTCTCTTGGAAATCCTGCCCAAACATATCAGCCTGATTAAACATACTGAATATAAATGTTTCCTTATAAATAAATAAAGAAAATGAAGAAAGTCAGAGGTGCAACATCCACACACAAATCCAATATTTAATAAAATCCTCTCACGAGGGGTGTTACTGAAGTGTAGTCAGCAGAGAGGACTATCCCTTGGGAAATTTTTCATTTGGACTATGAGTGGGGGCCCTTCTTGCAGGCTCAGCTTAAGTAAAAATTAGGTTTGGGCTTGGGGGAAAGAGAGAGCCTGGAGAGCTGCAGCTGCAATGGGGCTGGAGGTGTGGAGAGACATGGGTTATAAAAGCTTTGTTCCTTGGTAATGACTAGTTGCCATTACCATTGCCATGTGTGGAAGGATAATCCTCAGATTATGGTTATTTTTAGTGGTAGGATTCAGGTTTGGGTTGAGTGTAAGCCTAGAGCTGCAGTTGGAGTGGGTCTGCTAAGGGGCTGCCAAAGGCTGTAAAGAGAACAGGCTGGGAGAAGTTTTCTAATGGAAAAACTAACATAGGTGAACATCGGCCAGGGCAGTGAAATTGTCTGCTCTCCTGTTGAATGAAGATAATGCTTAGGCTCAGTGAATTGTAATCTAGCTGTCCCCATTCCTTTTCTGACATTTCTCCAGAGGGTTAATAAAAATATCATATCATATGGTTAAATATGCCAGCATCCTGAAGACCCAGGCCCTTGTACCAGTTTTATTCTAACCAGTTAAAAGAATTATTGATTACTTCACTAAGTATCATACATTTCTCTTAAGTATTTCTGCCTGACCTGCTAATTCAAGAACTCATTCCATTTTCCTAGTCTCCTATTTTTCAAGTCCTTTCCTAATCCACTTTTTTTTTTCCTGATGCACAGGTGTTACACCAAGGTCAGTGACAGCAACAACTGAGCTGTATTTTTGGTATGTATACAGTGTTATTAAAGAAATTAGTTCACAACTGCAGAAACAACTCTTTTACTAATAGCAGGAGTAATTTGTTTCATCTGCAAGCAGAAGAGAAAATGTCGGTGTGCTGACATTTGGATGTCAGTGTTGGATTTTGGGTTTTGTTTGTTTGATTGGTTTGTTTTGGCTTTGTTTAAACTGAAAGAACCAGGTAGTTCTAGAAAAGAAACAAGTTTCTTTAAACCAGTTTCTCTTTAGAGTCTGAGATTGTCCTGGAATAATTCTATAGTACCAGCCTGCAGGTGGGGAATTAACAGCGATGCTTTCTCAAATAAAAGCTTCAACTTGTGATACAGATACAAATACCCTTGGATTTTCATAGTGCATAGAGCTACACCCAGATGTGAATATCACTGTTGTGTGAAAATAAAGCTTAAATCTGCATACAGTAGATAACAATAATTTACTTTCATGCTTTTTAGGCAGTGGACACACAAACAGAAAGCTTTGGAGATGTGCAGGTGCCTGTGGGCATTTGTAGAACACAGCAGACCTTCAGGAAGCAGAATCATACAAAGCAGCAGCACGGGCACTTCATTTTCAGAATGATAGGAATTAAAGAATAATATGAAATAAGGAAAAATATTAAATAAACAGAAAAGAAAGAAACACCCGTTGCTTTGTGACATTTCCTCCTCCAGAGAAGTCCTTTCTCCATGCAATCTAAGCTTCCACACACTTGCTGTTGCCAGCATAAGGGGCTGCAGCAGACACAGGGCTGATTCTTCCCTGGGCAAAACTTTGTGTGAAGTGTTTTAGGCTTGGTTGTGCATCACAGATAGTACAGAATGAAAGCCTGGAACATGCAACTGCTCTTGGGGTATGCAGGGGCACATTGGTTCAGAAGGAGTGGGGCCTGGCCTGAGGCTGCTCCCCGGAGGTGTCCACCTACACCTCTCACCACAAAACGTGCTCAAGTAATTTCTGAAAAGTGGATGCAGTGAGGATAAATGAATAGTTCATCATGACTTTTAGAAGGTATTTTTATTGTTTGGGTACCCTGACCTAGCTGAATGCCGAAATATAATTTGAGCAGACAGCCAAAATAACCACTAATTAACTTTAACTTCCTCCAGTGTCACCCTAGGAGCAGGCTGTAGCTGGAAATAATTAGTTACAGGAGACCTCTAAAACTTCAGTTTCATTTTGTAACTACTTTGTCCTAGTTGACTACAGTTTGGAGCCGAGGGAATGAGCCTGTTTGCACTTAGCTGCTAACACTGGCCTGCCAGGAAGAGCCTTCTGCAGCTGCAGATGGGAGGAATGTGACTCAAATGTCAAGTCATTACACCAGATTAAAATGAGAGACACTGAGTTTTACAGACCACCAGCAGAATAAAAGCCTACAGCACACAAATGTAAACCAGTAGATGAAGAGCATTCCCTCAACCCAGGGAGCAGAGGCTGAACCCCTGCAAGCAAAGGCTGGAAAACACTTTTCATCTGGAGTCAGAAAAGGAACAGAGAAGGCAAAGCTCTTTCGCCTCTGTACAAGGCTGTTCCAGGTACCCCATAATCCCTCCAGAAATCAAGGACAGTTTTACTAATGATCCTTAGAGGTGGCAAGCTGGGCTTTTATTTTCACAAGGGGAAGATTTAAAGATTCAATACAGGTGTTCTAAGATCACACAGCTGCACTTATTCTCCTTCCCAGGGACACAGGAGCTCCCCCAACAGCAACCACTGCCAGCTCCTACAGAGGACATTTCCTTTCTCTGTTTCTTTTGGTGGCTGAACAAAAAGGAAAAGAAACCCAGGTCAAATAGACTAACTTAGGTAAACCAGAGGTGTCCTGGCCAAGCAGGGAGGTAAACTTGATCCAGTGTTCCAATTGAGAACAGTGTCTTTCTTCAGAGTCCAGAATATGTCCATTGAACTAACTGCACTTTTCTTATAATTTGGGGCTTTTAATTGTTCTAAATGTCTAATTCTGCATGTTCTCCACACACTCACATAGCCCATGTCCCAGTTACCTGCAAAGACTGCAAACATGAGTTTTCTAGAGCTTTCAGTGCCTCCCATGCCTCTTAACAATTGAGCTGTTGCCAACAGGCACTTCAACCACAAGGGAACCTGGCACATAACTGTGCAACCCCCTTAGCTTTGGACATGTTTTACTGTTTCTCTTACTGGAAGAATGGAAGAAAATCCTGCTCAAGCAACTCCTAAATGCATAAGATCTTTTTCATTTTACTAGCCTGTATATGCATTTCTCTTCATGAGGCAAACTCCTCAGCACGGTTATAGTGTTTTACACTGTCCTGGCTCCAGATCAGGTCACTGTGCAAAGGGACTTGGCAGCTGGCTCAGCAGGCCTTGGACTGACAAACACGTCTCTACTGTTTTCTAAACATTCATTTTCAGTCCACCTGAACTTGTTTGAACCACAAACCTCACCTCCCCTGTAGAGGAGACAGCCCTTATCCTCCTTCTTTCTTACCACCTCTACAACTGCACTGCCCTCCTAAAGAGGAGGCAAGCCTCAAGTGTTGCTCTTTTATTACCTAAACCACATCCCCATCCCTCCCAAAAGCACAGCTTCCCTCTTCCAAAGAGAATTCCCTTCTCGATTGAAACATTTTCCACTCCCACTTTCAAGCCCCCACCTTTCTCTCACGTGGGTGTAATTTAGATTCGACACCAGCTTTCTTTGATTTCTTTTGGGTTTAGGTGAGATTTTCTTTGAACTTTGAGTCTCTATTATTCAAAAGTAAATTAGTAGGCAAGGCATTGCTATAAAACCCTCCTCCATGAAAAGTAGGTTTTATTTCATTTTCACTACAAAGCTGACAGTTGTGTTGCCTTTCCTCTTCTTTAATTAAGTCTAGAGTCTTCCTGAACTTTATTTAATTATATCATAACAACACTATAGGAAGTGATTTTTTTTGGATAATTTAGAGTGACCTCTCTTGAAATTATCTTCAATATGTTTTGAAATTCTCCCTTGAAATAAACAGTGCCACTGTATCCAAATCTACTCCATACAGAGTTCATTTTCTGTTTAATAGAAGTTATGTCATGGAAACAGGCTTTTCCTCAAACTGGGGAAACACTTCAGCTCCATGGGGCCTTTCTCATCCCTGGCAGAAGGGGCTGCAGCAGATATCTTTGCTTCACCTCTCTTCACTTTTGGAGAAGAACCTTCATTAGCTCTCCCCTCCTCTGCACTGCATCAGAAACCTCAGGTCTACTCATGTCCTCTGCACTGTACCCACAGGATTCTGATTCCCACAAACTCATGCCAAACCATTGTTGTACTCTCCAATGTTGCACATCAAAATAAATCCAGAAGTCCTTCAGCAGTGGTGCTCCACCATCAACAAACATGAAAACTCCCACAGAAGCCCTCCACCACCACCAAACTCCTACAAGAAAAATGCCACAACAGAATTACCCCATCAGCAAATTCTACTTGAAGATTTCTACAGGAATACTCCACCATCAGCAAGGTCCTACATGAGAACATTTATGTTACCACTAAGATTTCCATGAGATACTATCAAGAAGTTATTCTGTAGCACCCCAAGTACAAGAGTGCCACGTTGCTCAGGCTGCCAGGAGGTGCTCAGAGTCCTCTCCTGCTCTCAGGGAGCAGGGTCTGGGGAGCTCAAGTCCCCTCACGGGTGAGGAGAAAGTAGCTTTCACCTTCCTTACATCACCTCAAGCAGCCACCTGGTAGATCAGGGGTATGAAAACCAAAAGAAAAGCACCTTAAAGCAGTTTTTTCCCCCCAGGCTAAGGAAATGAAACTGGCTGCAACCTGCCATGGCCAGCCCTGTGAGCCACACCAGTTCTGCGCCCAGTGAAGGCAGGAGCGGCCCTTTGCTGCGGGGGGAATGTCCTGCAGAAGTGTAAGCATGCCACACACTGTGGTTACTGATGCTGAAAATTGTTTAAGGCACAGAGGGCAGCGACAGAATAATTTCTGGAGTGAGCTGTCAGTGCTCACACGGCTGTTTTGCTTGCCCAGTGGATTAATAGGAGGGGGTAGGATTCAATCTCAGCTGTTAATCCTTTCAATGTCACAGGAAGCAAACATATCTATTTTCTATTAAGATTGGTTGTAAGGTTGTGTGGGCCTACCCTTTTTCAAATTATACATAATACCCTGTTCCCAAAGTACCCTGGGACAAGCATTGATCCCAGGAAGAGCAGAGAGGCATCGCTGCCCCACAGAAAAGGTGCATTCCTATTCTCAGAGAAAAGATCCTCTTGCCTTATTGCACAATTGCAGGCTCAGGCAGTTGATGAGGCAGCATTACAGAAATATGTTGCCTAAGCCAATACTATGTCTTTATTGTCATTTATAAAGGCAAATGTTGCTGCTCTGTAGCACTATACAAAAAAATAAAAAAAACAAAACCAAAATTTCAGTAATCCTGCATTTAAAAGTCAAGACTTCACTCATCAGATTTCCTGATAGGTGATGGTGAAATTCTCTCTTCAAAAACATGCTCAAAGCATTCAGAGGCATTTCTGTCAATGACTGACTAATGAATAAAGTACCTTTCTCTAACATTTTTGCAAATAAAATAATTACTTTTAATTACTTTTTTCTTCTACATTTTTTCACTTAGGTTATCCATCACTATTACAATTTAATTCATAGTTTAAGCATTTTTTCCTGAGTATGAATTTATTTGGTTGCCATGTATAAATTAATAAAGCTACAATCTGCTCTCTTAGCCCAAAACAGTTCATTGGTTTTGTCCATGCTGAATTTTGATAATTTTTCCTTATTTTTCCATGCACATCAATGTATTCCATTGCTGTAATTTGTGGTACTTTATTACTGACAGACTGAAATTCCATTTGACAAATACCAAAACTAAACAACCCACCCATCAACTTACACATAAAGTCCATTTATTGATGTGCATCAAGTTTGACATATTACCTATGATTCACTAAGCTGCAGTTAGGAGGACAAATCTGCTATTTATTCTGTAATCCCTTCAGCTGGAAATCAGACATCTGTTTGTTAAGCAATTTTTTACAGAAGCATGGTGAAGTCTTCCTGGCACCCATGTGGTTAAAATATATTCCCAGCTAAATTTTCCTTTTTCTGGTAAAGTAATTTATCCCCTTGCTCTGTGACTTAAAATACTTTGCAGTGGTCACTGACAACAAATCATGCATCACACATGTCTTATTTCAGAGCTCTGCTTTGCCTGATTTATTATGAAAGGCAAGGAAGGAATTATTGTAGCTATGGGCTTGAATAAAGTACAGCCTTGTCTCACTTAAATAGCTAGTGAATTGAGGGCTAAAGTAAATATCAACTATATCTAAGATTCAATAGCTATTAACTTTGTTTTATAAAAAAAAAAAAAAAAAGGTTGTGTACATTTATCTTTGGTCAACAATTTGGCTTATCTCAATTTTTAATTTTTTTGTTTTGAAGAATCAGCTGCAGAAGACAAGTGCCAACATTGCTGAGATGAACCTTGAGAACTTTGTGTGTTTGGATCCTGCTTGAAAGGGCTGTTACAATAAAACATTACCCTAGACCTGAATTATCAAACCTCCAGGTGGCTTTTTTAGGTATCTAACCAGTATCTACCAGTGCCATGACAGGAACAGAAGTCAAAATGAGTTCTTAAGCAGGCTCCCTGACCCCCATGTTCCCAGGCTCTGGGGACAGCATTCTCTTCACCCCTGAATGGGGTCTGAGAGGGGAGAAGGACAGCAGTAGCTGACTAGAAGTTGTCTTAATTCCCTTGGAAATTGGAGTCCTGGTTTTTGGAGGAAGAGCACACCAAGGAGTGAAGCAACTGTCTGCAGGGACAGTCCCTGTGGTCAGGGGTTAATGTGAGCAGGGAGTTTTTATAAGAAAAAACTTGATCTTCATCATTTTAATTCAAGGCATGATCATGACATTCTGATTAACTAGTAATTACAGAACTGAAGAATGTACTATATCCTTTTGCCTTCGTGGTTTACGGGTTTTGGGGATTTTTTTTTGGTTGTTTTCTTCTTGTTGTTCTTGTTTGTTTGGGTTTTTGCATTTGTTTGGGTTTTTTTTATTGGTTGTTAGTTTTTTTGGGTTTTCCACTTAAGGTTTCACAAAAATTAATTGCATAAGCTTTAAAATTTAAAGCTTAAACTTTCAAAAATACATGGCTACTTATAAAAAATACTTATACACATGTGCCTAATGCATTAGCATATTTGCAGCAGAGCTATGACCACTACTAAAAAATTCTGGCCAGATCCTCAAGAGGTTTTATGTCTGTGGAGCTACACCCGTGTACATTGCTTTTGGGTGGAGACCAAAGAATCCAATGACTTCTGAAATTAATCTAGTGATGATACTGCAACCATATGAAAAATAAACAAACAGCTCCCCTGCCAGGTGCTGTTTAATCTTGGAATGTTTTATCAGTCTCAGCAGAGGCCAAAGAATGAGTGAACTAAAACCTTATTGCTAAGTACAGGCTTGTAAATTCCAGGCTAAGAAACACTGGAAGAGACAGAGAAACTTCAGCTTGTGAGAAATGATAAGATGAGCTTTCAGAATTTCCTCTCAATTGAATAAAATCTTATCTGTGAACCAAGCACTTCATAGAGGAATTTAATTCACACACAGATGTGGACAGCACAAGGCAATTCAGCTGGGTTGTTTTGTTGTTTGAGCAAAGACAAAGAAGTGTCAGTCCAGAAAACTGCAGACTTCCTGAAAATTACTCTTTCCATTTTTTGGCCCAATTTAACTCAGGACTGAAGCTGTGAAGCTGTATGGGAGTATTTCTATAAACTTATCTGAGAGCATGATGTGGGTTTCTACATACAATTATGCAGAACATCTTGCATAGTTCTCTACAAACAATGACTTAGATCCTGCACTAGCTATGTAAGCAAATGTGGCAGCAGCTCTATTTCAGCAATAGCTGGCACCAAGTTCATCTCAGCTAATGGAGAAAGGAATGTTGGCCAGGCCATCAGAAGGAGAATTATTCCCCAGCCTGTTTCTAGTCACAGAGTCACGGAATAATTTGGGTTGGATGGGACCTTCAAACGTCATCCTGAAACGAAGAGGGATGTGTTCAAATAGAACAGGTTGCCCAGATCCCTGTCCAGCCTGGCCTTGAATGTGTCCAGGGCATCTACCACCTCTCTGGGCAACTTGATCCAATGTTTTAGCACTCATTATAAAAAAAAATAAATTCTTCCTTATAGGTAATCTTAATCACCCCTCCTTCAATTTAACACTGTTACCTCCTGTGCTATCACAACAGGTCCCACCAAAAGTTTGTCCCCAGCTTTCTTGCAGCCTCCCTTAGGTACTGGAAGGTGCTCTAAGGTCTCCCCAGAGCCTTCTCTTCTCCGAGCTGAACAACCCCAACTCTCTTGGCCTGTCTTCACAGGAGAGGTGCCCCAGCCCACTGCATTTTTGTAGTTTCCTCTGAAACCACTCCAACAGGTCCATGTCCATGTCCACAGGCTTTTTTTGTCAGCAAAGTTGTGTCCGTACTCTTGTTTTATAGTGATCAGTCTCCTCAGGTGAGAAAAGCAAAAGACTTAACAAAGTTTCCACAGTAGAAAAGACCAATTGGTTTAATTAATGGTAATGCCACAAGATGGTGCTGGACATTTCATTGACGCAGGTCCTTGAAGCTTTTCCTTTATTGCCTTTGTATGCTCCCTGACTAAACCTTTCCCCAGATGGAAGTTTACTCTGAAAATCAAGGATGGCTGGCTGCATGGGGATACACAAACAGGCTGGCATCTCACACATGCTGGATAAGAGGCATGTGTGTTTTATATAATTCCTGGTTTATACTTTTCTGAAAACATTGCTGGTGTTGCTTTGCAGTTGTGGTGCATCCCAAGATGCTTTCATGGCAGGTCAGGAAAGCTTTTATCCTTCCGTGGAAAAGCCTTCCAGATTAATAGCATTTTCCAAAACCCTCTGTTGGTCACAGCAGCCCAGGATGGTGACCTGACAGCACAATGCAATTTTCATGGCAATTATGGTGCTTTTTTGTTTTGAAAGAGAAAAAAATTATACAAGCAGGACCTACATAATTTCATACAACTTTATAAAAGCTCTAGAAAAAAGGCATATTGGTAAAAAGATTACCTGCCTGTTACAGATTATAATACACTTATGAATGGAGCAATATGGTCATTATTTTTTTTTCCACTAATGCATTTCTGAAATGAAATCTTTGGCATTGGGAAGTTTAATGAACCATTTCTGACATTTCCAATCCAGTGACGATGCTGCTAATATTTTGTTTAGGAAAAAATAGAGAGAATGTTAAAACTTTTAGATCAGATTCTCGGTGAGATTAATGGGCCTACAAAGATTTAACATGACTGCAGATTACACCCTGAAGTACAAATAGCATTTCATTCATACTCCTGTGAACTTGATGGAGTTTGGATTTGGATTCTGAAAAAACACTCTGTATTTTATAATGGAAATAATCCAAATCTGGAGTCTTGAAGACAGAGTGTTTATATTACTGCCTGAGTTTGAGGAGCATAGCCTATCTTTAATCTGTGGTGCCCCTGTGCTCCACAGAATTTTCAGTCTCCTTTCCCACAGACAATACCTCCTACAGGCTCTATTTCAGCTGCTCTCCCAATTTTATAACCAGTTGACCCAGGACAACACAACAGACACAGACTTTTAATATCCAGTATCACCCCTTGTTGTTTATTTTTTTTTTAAATAATGGAGATGAGTGGCTTCAGTGGCAAAAAATGATCCACCTCCACTTTCACCTCCACTTTGGAATACAGTACTCATCTCTTCCCCTACTTCAGTTTTACATCTCTTCATTGTCCCAGGGCCTTTTCCCCAAACTCCATGCCATCCACTAAGGTGTATGATGGAAACAGAAAGGGTGTGACCTCTTGTTTATAGTCAGCAGTGCTCCCAGGACAGTGGTAGTGATGTTACAGAGGGAAGATTAAAACCCAGTGGTCAGTATTCAATGCTAATATTGTCTTTTCTATCTAAAATATTGTATTTTCTATCTGTGAAGCTACAATGGTTTGTATTTATGAATAAAATTGTATATGACAGCCTCAGAATGTTTTATTAAGATAAAAACACATTATATTCTCAGATGGAAAGAGAATTTAGGACATAGAAAATTTAAGAAAATCACAAAAAACTGAACTGGGCCCACTGTCACACCTAAATTTCTGGATTTCTAATTGTCTGTCCATTCCTTTCACAATTTGTACACACTGCATAGTATCAAATGAAATTAGTTAGTGTTTAACATTCCATTTTAAACAATTCAGTCAACAGAAAAATCAGCAGCTCCCAAACTCGTAATTCCAGATCTATTTTCAATACAACCATTGAAATATTTTGCCATAGCTACTTATTACTGATTTATGACTACTTGGTAATTTTTCACTAGTTAATGCAACATTTTTTTTGTTTTAAAAATCTGTTAGGTAAATGCAGTATCAGTTAGACTTACTGCAACCAGAAATACTGGTAAGAATACAAATGTTCCTAAAATGGCATAAATAAATAGTAAATGGTAAATGGTAAATAAATAGTATGTTTTCCCAGGCATTCTGCTGTGCACGTGTTGCAGGGTGTGAGGTTGGTTTTCCCCCCTTTACTCCTCAGTGTGGATGGCAGAATGCATTACTCGGTTTCCTACGGTTATTCTAAAAGACAGTGGAAACATGGCAGATTGCTACACAAATAAAACTAAATTTCTAATCTTAAGAATTATGTGTTTTCCCAAGAACATTCAAGTTTAAAGCATTACTTGGATTGTAACAGATTCTTAATGGGAGTGAGAAGCTTGGTGTTTGCATAATGTCTTCTGTACCAACTGTCTGGCTTCTGGAAAATGTGGTGGAATATTCATACTCCCCACCCTCTGTGAGTGATATAGTTATTGTAGCCTTCTGACTAGTGTAAATTACAGAATAAAATCTGCATTCAAAGTCATTCACAGCGCTCTCACACAGTCTGTCACAGCTAGAATATCTGCTTGGTTTAGGATTTCTTGGCTCTACAGGAGCCTAAGGTGGCCTTAATGAAAATTAAACTCTTAGCCTGATGCTTTGATCATCTCACCAGCGTCTCCACTACATCATCCTTCCAATTACCTAAGCAAAGCCAATGGGAGGGAAAAAATCTAGGGTTTAGCACGCTAATGAATTTATCATGACACTTGTCACAAAGCTATTGTTACAATACTTCCTAAAGAGGCCTGGCTATAAGTGAGGAAATAATCAGGAAATAAAGCTGTGACACTTCCTGCCTCATCCTTGGGATGTTTAGAAATATAGAGAAGCCACATCTCCTTGTGATTTCCATGGGAATGACCAAACCAGACACCATCCTGCCTGCCCAGGTCTGTGGCATCAGGCAAGGGAGCGCTAAGAGATGTAGAACAGAATCCATGTTCTGGGCTGGATTTACTGTTGTACTCAAACACGTAAATTTCTCATACCTAAGCAAAACAGGTAAAAACCCTGTACATATCAGTGAGATGCAGAATCACTTTCTGCCACCACACTTGTTGGCTTGATCCTTCCTTGGCTGGTTGTCCTAGTGTGATTTTTTTGTGTCCCTGCGAGTTTGCTCATGGACCATTACATACCATAATGTACCATTCTCAGGGAGCACACTCAGTGAAAAAGCATGCTGAGAACAAGGTTTGGGTCTACAAGGGAACATTCACAGAACTTTGGGGATGGTTTATTAGACCCTGTTCATAATTAGGTGCAACCACCACTGAGGCTGTATAAATTCTGGCCTGTGTGTATGTGCGTTTAAGGAATAAGGGTAATACTTTATAGGGCTGGGGTTATTGTTGTTACACCAGATAATGTGCACCATCACAAGACTTAAAACTTGTCTTAGCAGAGTGTAATATATGACTTGGAGCAGTCATTGAAAACTCTTTGTGAATACTGTGGCAAAGGCTAATGTAAATAAAGGAAGATCAAAGTAAACTTTGAAGTAGGAATGGAGCCTGACATAGCTTAGCAAGACGTACTGTACTTAGGCATAACCCAACAAACTGGAAAGATTTCATTTTCAATTTCCTGTCCAAGATACAAGTCTTAATTTTTTTAAAAAATCATTATTTTTATGGTCCATTTTGGTTCTCACTGCCATTCAGTACAAGCTGTGCTGGCAAATTCTTTTGCAAGTTTTCCATAAACATATGGACTATATTTTTTTTTGTAAACACTGTTGAAAGTGCTTTATCATACAGCAGAACAGTGCAGCTAACCAGATCCTCTACACATGGAGAATACTGTCATTCCCCCCACCAAACCATGGTGCAACAAACAGCTGAATAAAGGCCCAAGAGATGGTGGTGGGATGTAAGTGAATCAGCATTCTCATCTCCTCTCATCCATCCCTATTTCCATCTTTGTGTAGCACCTCTCTTGCAAGCTACACTGCTGCAAGTAGCTCTGCCAAGTCCCATTCTCCACACCTGTCAGATATTCTCAGCTGGGGCTTATCCCATGTTTCCAGCCATATATGTTGACTCAGGCTCTTGAGGGAAGCAATATCTTTGAGTCTGACCCACACAGGTCTTCCTAATTCTCAGTCTCCAGTGCTGGAGGCTCCGTGGGACATTCCTTCTGCCACTATAGCTATTCAATGGCTAGGGATTAGATTGGGTATTTTTTCCTGCTTTTCAGTCTGCAGGGGAAGGTGCATGAGCATCATCTGCAAGTGCCTACCATCCTTACACACAGTCCCAAACCCAAAGGCATGTTCCAGCCCAGGTGACTTCTCACTAACCCGTGCGGCACAGCCTGATGACCACCGGGCTATAGCAATGAGGTAGAGCAAAGGCAGAGTCACTCAGGGGGAAACAATGTCTGCTATGTCTGCTGGAGACAATTCTGAGCAGGCAACTCCAAATACTAAGCTGGGTTTCTCCAGGACCTTCCTGTATCACATCTGACAGGGTAATGGGCACCTTTTATTGTTGCATGATAGAGAAAATACAAGTGACTTTGATTTATTGCTCATTGGGCTGTTAAAAATTACTTCTGATAATTTTATCCTTTGCACAGAGAGTGCTGGCTCCACTCTCCTTCTCCTCTGGCAGTGTGAAAATGACAGAGATGTCCTGCTCTGTCCATTCCTGGAGTCCTTGAAGGACGTGGGAGAGTGGCATGGCTGCCCTGGACTGAGGAAGATGATAAAAAGCAGCCTGGCAGCCACTTGCTTCCCGCTCTCCTGGCTGCCCTCCCAGCTGAAAGCAGAAGCCACAAGGTAACAGAAAACTCCTTTACGTTCCCAACACCTCACTCAGTTGCAGATGGCAAAACACCTGGAAATGGAGACCCCATTTTGAATAGTTCCTGAGCATAACATGAGCGCAACCATCACAAAAAATCTCTGGGTCTAAGTGATTGACCCAGTAGATCAGCTATAGCATACACACTGACATTTCCAAACAGACCTAGTCTCTTGTGGAGATTAAAGTAAATCCCACAGTATTTCATTCTAGCTATAATCCTAAATAACAACAAATCTGGATCTGCTGTATAATATTAAATAACTCCCCCTTTACTTTTTGTCTTCCCTGTGTCAAAGAACATCATAAGCTTTGACAGTCAAGTGCTCAGGAATAAGGAAATACTAGAATGCCAGCTGTTCTGTTCATACAGAAGAATGGCCAGCCCCTAACACACTGTACCAGTAGCTGGATTAATTGCATTACATGCTTTCTTCTAGAGAGAGAAACTACACCCAGCTGAGCAATCTCAGGGCCTGCACACAAAATGCTGATTGCTGGGTCAGTGCTTTCATTATTAGGGGTTCATGGTGGAAACACAAACCACGAGAGCAGAGAGCTCTCATGGTTTGTACAGCTCAGCAGAAGATACAAACTGTTCAGTTGGAATGTATTTTATTAACATTGATCATCCACTTCATGCACAGATAGCTTTGACAATGCTGGCACTTAAGCAACAATAAAGCCCCTGTTATCTAGTGGGGTTTTTTTTTGGTTTTTAAAGTGTTTTTCAAAGGCATCTCCCTTTGCAATGTGAGGTGTTTCTGTATCATCTCTCTGCCTTAAGGGATGTGGTCTGATTGGTGTATCACTGCTCGAAGGAAGCCTGGCTCTGGGGATGCAGCTGTGTTGCCAGAAAGTCTGCACACCGTAGACAGATCTTTTGTGCATTGCCAGTAACTTGTGGCTGTGACTGTCCCCAAGGGGTCCCAGGAGGTTTGGAATCGTAGGTGCATCTCTGTGCTGCCAGAAGGAATGTGGTTGTGGGTGTCTTTGTCTATGGGGATGAAAAGTTGTGGGTTGCTGATATATCAGTATGTGTTATAATAAAGCCTCTGCGCAGAAGGTGTATCCCTCTCTTCTGCTAGAGGTCTTCAGGCAATTACAGAGCTGTTTGTCTCCACAGCATCTGAGGCATTCACTGCTCTATTTGCCCTGGCATATCCACATGGTAATAAAGTTGTAGGTGTGATAATACATTTGTGCCAAATTACTCACTGTATCAGCATATGCGCCATCCCTCTGAGGAGCTCAAGATAACTTGAAATTCCTAATTAAGCTTCCTACACTGGAGACAATTAAGGATTATGATGCCCATTTTATAGACATTGTTGCCATGTTCCCTGGAAGGCCTGTGTGCTGCCTGCCAGGGGTGCACGTAAAATGCACTGTGCCCGTTCTGGGTACCCCATTCGCTCTTTACCGTGACACCGAAATTGATAGCCATCACAACTAGCACTCTGCACAAGGAACAAACCTTGAGGCTCAGGGCACAGGGAGCTTAGCTGGCCTATATACAGCAAACAGAAATACCTCATGCATTCATTTTCTTGCCTTCAGGAACAGCGACTTTTGCCTCAAGGACAAACCCCAAGAGACTGCCCAGACTCTTGCAGAGCCTGGGTAGTCTCAACACACAAAAATATCAACTTCGGTGTGACTTTGTAGCACAGGATAGCAATCTGTACTTAGACATATCCCCAAAGGAAAGAATTATCCAGCAGGATACAGTGTGCAAACATATAGCAATGTTCCCATCAGAACCTTTGTATCTGTGCCTGCTGTGTATTTCCCCTTGAACAGTTAATCATCTATAGGGATAAGTCTAGACAACACTTTCTCCTTCTCTCCCAAGCTAAAAATAAAAAAGTGTGAAAAAGTTCTGAATCCAGACAGACATGTAACAGACTAAAATTTTCAGAAGATTGTGAGGATTCCACTTATTGTTCAGTCACTACAGTTCCACCTTATTTTATCCTCAGCATGAGAAGAAACACTGATCACATTCAGTAGTAACACAAAGCTGACTGTATTTTTCTCTGAATACTCAAACAATAGATATATAGAAATGTGTTTAGTCAGAAAAGGCATCTGATCATATATCCAGATGAAAAAACAGGCCCCAAATACCCATCTGGATTCAGAAATAAACTCAGCACCTCAGGCTCATCACTAATGGAAAAAATGACACACACAGGCATGACTTCATGGTCTTAAGGCCTTGAAAATTTACATCCAAAGCGTATATTGGAGCACTATGTATTTTATCACTTTTGGAAGCTGCTAAAAAAGAAAGAGCCAAATGATTGAAGCAATGTAGACTATCTGCAGGGAAAAGATTCTTTGTGCCAGTAAGTCGGGGATATTACATTTGGCTCATGAATCTGCATTATTTTTTTGGCCATACATTCAGACTTGACTCATGCAGACCCTACAAAAATGTAAGAGAAGCAGAAGATGTCACTTGCTTCCTTAGGTTCAACCACCACATTTTAAAAACCACATTGAACATTACACACAATAGGGTTTTCTACCTGGTTTTGTTCCCTTGTAATAAATACAGAAAAATGGCCCTGAAATTGTGTGAATATGGCAAGAAGTTTTTTGCATAAATATTTCCCAGTTTGAATGTTTAAGTGAACATGCTCCAGGCACAGCTGCTGAGCATGCACCTGCACCAAACTTGACAAGCTAGAGAGGCCCAGGAGGTGAGTTGTGAAGGAAAAGAGAGCAATGGCTTTTGCACCACTCATAGCTGAGCATGGGCTCTCCTCTATTTCCACTACCAAAGGTCCAGATGAACCCTGTTATCCCACTGGTTTGCTTTGCTTTGGGTGTGTTTCTACACATTTTGTAATTCCACTTTGTAAAGACTCCAGTAAAATAATTTACTGGTGATGGTGTGTGGTAATAATGGTAATGTAAGGATTTGTCAAAGGTTTGGTTTTTGAAGCTGCTCCCTGAGGATTTACATTGCAAAGGTATTTCCAAGAGCTGCCTTCCTCCTGTCAAAGAGCAGAGCAGCACCTTGTGAGCTGTGTGTGAAGGCAGCTTGAGATGGGAGATGCAAACATCCCAGCGAGCTGTGGACACCCCTTGTCACAGACACTTGTTCAGCCCAGTGGAGGGGACCCTCAGCTCCACCTTCAGCTGCTTCAACAAACATGGCTATTTCCAGCTCCACCTATTTGGAAAAGCTGGCACCAGTCCCAAACCTATCCTAGCTCTCTCCCAAGGCTGCTGTGGGTGACCTGCTGGCTGGGCTGACAGCCAGGATAAGTGGTAAGTGCCAGATTGCAATGCTTTTCCCTCAGGCAACAACCAGTCAACCCAGAGTAAAATGGGTGAGATGCTTGGGGCTGGGCTGGAGGTGGTTGTGGTTTGGGGATTTTTTTACTCATAGAATAGGCTAGAATATCTAAAAAAGTATAAGTTCATGCTACCAGGAAGGAAAGCCTGCAGCTTGTAGGATATACCAAGCAGAACCATATTGCAGGTCACCCAAGGGATGTGGTAAGGAATAAAGTGGGGAGAGGATGGGAGAGGAAATAGCTTGGAGGATGCTGTGTGTCTTTCAGTTAGGGAGCACCACTAGGCGATGGCCAGAGAAGCTTGGACTTGCTGCTGCTTCTCAGACCTGCTGCTTCATCTGCTCCAGCCGTTTCCAAGCACTGCCAGTGCCACATTGCCTTTTACAGCTGCCCTTGGTGGTATGTGAATCCCTCTCTTAAGAATATTTGCAACCAGCCACAATGTGATGTGCTGCCAATACTTTTTCTTTCAGCAGTTCCTCCAGGAGTGGGGAAATGGTAAATGTTCAATCATTTCTATTATGGCAACACCTGAAGAGAAATTCACAGAAGAAAAATGAGGTCTTTTCTGTGCTGATCACTTGCTTTCTGCCAGATTTCAAAACTGCCAGAATTTTATTCTCAGCATGAAAAAAATTACTGAAAGAATGAGGGTGAAACAATTAACAAACATGAAACAATTAATAAACAATTAATAAAGGTGCTAGAACTTCTCAAAAGAGGTGGTAGGAACATTTCACAATGTGAAGTGCCAGTGAAAAGCATCTCAGTGCATTGTCTAGCTCTATAAACTGGTAGGTGAATTCGGCCCATGCGGATTAAACAGACTTACAGACGGTGATAAAGGAAATTCAACCCTAGATAAACAACATAAAGATGCAAATCTCTCAAAATCAAACTCCCTTTTGTGAGAAAAAAATCACCTACCACAATGGTAATCTCAGTCTTCCCCTCCTCCCCCTGTCCCAGGGAGGTGTCTGTGGCAAGAGCAGGGGAGCTGCTCTGTTTCTGTGACACCCTCTCGCCTACAGATAAAGCTCACGGGAGCTGACAGCGCATCAGAATTTTATTTGCAATTTTCCATTGCATCACACCAGGCAACTACAAACACAATACCCAACGTTAGCTGAGCTGGTGTGACATTGTTCTAACTCAAAAGTGTGTCTAAACCCGTTCCATCAACACTTTTTGTCGGGTATGAGGCATGCAATGATTAATGGAGTGAGACTTCACCAAGAAAGGCCATTCCACGCCCTCATCCAGGTATTACCAATTCCCACCTATAGAAAACATGCCTGGGCAAGACTCCACTGTATTTGCTAGGTGAGATGCTTTCTCAGGAAAATAATGGGATTATTCATCCAGAGATTAGGGAGCTTGATTTAACCTTTCCTTTGAAGGAGCAGACTCCTTAATGACACAGCGCTCTCCTGGCAATACCACAGAGCTGTATTTTACATGTTGGACTTAGACCTGACTCGGGTGTATGGGTTGTGCTAACTGTGTCATAACTCCTAAGAACTGCATAAATTGGAGTCCTGGGCTTTTTTTTAATTTTTTTTTTCCTTAAACTGAATAATTAGGTATAATCACTGCTGCAGATGCTTCTTACCAGGGAACAAGCCATATGCTGTGGAAATGCTTGAGTACTACAGTTGTTTTTTATTGGTTTGTTTGTTCTACTCTTTCAGTTTTACCAAAGTAGTTCAAGCATTTTCATAAGGACAAAGGTTTTAGGATTTGATGGCTAGTTCACTGAAGCTGCTATCACATGTTTATAAATTATGGTTCAGACATTTGTAAACATTTATTTCCCGGATGCTATCAGTTAACTCAGCCCAAACTCTAGCAGGGAGATATTTTTACAGCGAGAATGCAGCTATTTTCACTATATGTGTTTATTCTGACAATTCTTCATGTGCCCTTGCCCAACTCCTCACTTGGGGGCACCTTCACAAGTATTTCTGTGCAAGTGGTTGAAATCAAAAAAAAAGCACAAAAAGCAGAGCAGTATGCTTTCAGTTGGAATTTTACAAAAACAAGCACATATTTGTCAATTTTTTTCCACCTTAATTGTCTATAATTTGTAGTTTTGTTTAGCTTTTTTTTTTTGAGGATTGTTACTAGAGAACAGCAAACAAATAAAATGTAGTATGGCTTGAAGCAGATTGACTGCCAACTAGATTTTTTAAAAAGGCTGTAAAAAAATCAGTGAGTCATCTGACATTCACAGGAAAAATGTGGGATGAGCAGTAGGAAGGGAAAGTATAGAATGGAAAGGGTTGCTGTGGCTTGCCCTGTTCTCCTGCCGTGCCTGTGTTACCGACTGCTGGAGACTGGATTTTAACCAGCACGGCCGTTCCATATCAGAGAGAACCTGCCTCACAAGCACTTCACAGGAGCAAGGGTTGAGTTCATACCTTGCATCAAGGGAATGACCAGAAAGAAAAGGTCAAGGAAGAAAAAAAAATACAAATTACCTCTGGATATTTTTAAGCATGGGGTAGGTTGATGGAGAGCAGAAAACCTTTCAGAAAGCCAAGTGAAAGTCATTAGTCCCTGGGACTATGGGGAGATTGTAGGGCAGGAAGAAAAAAATGTATTCTGTATTAATTACACTGTAGACTTTTTCCCTTGGGTTCTCTACCAGTTGCTGTATTAATGCTTTGTAGTTAATTAGCTCTTTCTTCCTTCAAAATGATTTTGTAATATTAATTAATATGGTATTGTAAACCAATTATTCCTGGCAATTGGCTTGAGGTATTGCACAAATGGTTAAAAAACAAACAGCAACTAAAAGAGAGACGTTATTAATCAAAGTTTGGGTTTTTTTTAACTTGACATGGGCTGCTCAGCCCTATAATGCAGAGACTCCAGGACCTCTGCCTGTAGGAATTTTTACACAAAAGGCCATATAGAGACACAGGTGCCAATTCTGAGATACCATCCCAGGTCAAACCACAAGTCTTGACCCAAGAAGGCTTTTCTAGTCATACTTAGGTGTAAAGATGTGAACAGTCTAACAGAAATTAAAAAAATTTCAAAGAACTGAGTGGTGCATTAAACCCCAGTGGAGCTGGTCCCCATTGTCAAGATTCATTGCAGGGAGAGTTTCACAGGGGTGTGGAGCTGCAGCATGAAGACCACTTACAGCAGCAGATGCCAAAACACTTGGAAATCTTTGAAGCCAAGCTGCAGAGGTAATTATAGAAGTCCTTAGGGAAGATGTGACAGAGAGTAAAGAAGGAGGAAGGGTTGCTTTTGAGATGAGCAGTAATTTAACGTCTTGTAAAGGGGTCATCAGTGAAATATGGTGAGTACTGAGGTTGAGTTTAGACAGCATTTGTACTGAGCTATACTCATGGTATAACACACTGGCACCTCTCATGAACTGCTAATTTATTCTCCACAATTCCAAGTTTATTTAAAAGAAATAGAGATAGGTAGGAAAAAAAGCAGATATAAATAAAAATGCATAGAGGCAGGGTGGAGAGCAGAGCAGAGACTCCACAGAGCTTGGAACCCAGCCAGAGAGAGGTCAGAGGAGCTAAATCATCATGAATATCAATATCTCAGTTGCTGGGTTTGCTTAGTGTAGTAGCTGGGTGAATGGGCTGGGCACACCCTGCAATCACACCGCCGGCTGACAGGGAACAAAACATCTCCCGTAGCTTTTGACCAGGCACACACAGTGGCAAAGCTCTCCTTTTTATAGCAAAATCCAGGAGAGAGGGAGAGCTGTGGCCATGGCATCAGCACATTTTCATCACACAAAAGAGGTGGCACAGGGTCACAGATCTACCCTCTCACTGCAATTTGCCATTACATAGAAATGTGCTTTGGGGTTTTTTCCTTCCTGTAAAGATGTGACCATTCCTTCAACATCTACCAAAGTTCCCAGATGTATTTGATATATGATGTAAAAGCATAATTCTCCCTTCCTAAGCCTTCCTTCCTTCCTCCCAGGTGAGGATAAACCAGGGAAAATTGTGGGAGTTACTTGGATGGGTCGGTTCCAGGTGGAATTTTATTTTATTTGGAAGAAAAGCACAATTCACACAGAATACTGGCAGCACTACTTCTTGTATTATTAGACAATAAACTATAATGCATTGCATCCCAGTTTTAACAGAGAAGCTTCACAGTCATACCATAAACAGGAACATTAGGAGTTTTATCATCTTGTTCCAGGTAATCATCTTGTTCCATATAATTATTTAGCTTTCGCTTCTTGGATGAAGCAATCTTTGAAAATCTGTTTGTATTTAATTAGGCACATTCCCTACTGACTGCCACAGGCATCTCCTGTGCAGGTGTAGTCTTGAAGCTGTAAATTCATTTTCAGGAGTGATTCCAGGAAGGAGCTGCTCAGGGTGGAATCTGCAGCAAAAACCTTCTTCAGCATTGGTCTTACCATATAAGACAAGAAGACAACCTCCTCTGAGGATCACTTCTGAGCAAGGACACAACCAAGCAATGAAACCTGTTATAGGGTAGGTTTTCTTGTTGTTCTTTAGTGCTCAGTGCTTGGAAACCTTGGTCTTAGCTTCCTTGAATTTACCTGGAGTTTAGATGTACTCAGAATCACCCAAAAGTAGGTCCTAATTAACTGATGCAAAGGCAGGACGTTGAATGAATAATGGCCTGGGGATGGGCTTTGTGTTCCCACTGACTGAGGGATAAGTCCTGTGATTGCACATGCATGTTCATACCCTGCCCTCAGTCTGTGATGATCAGCTCCACGTGATCCCAAGCTTTAATGGCAGGGAAAAGGATGTGCACTAAAGCTGACAGCAGCATGTGCCCACTCCCACATCTCAGTCTGCTTCATGACTGGCTGGGGATTTCTCTTTAAGCAAGGAATAGTGGCAGCTCTGATTGTTGTGGAAAGAAGAGGCTGGGAAAATTAATAAAGGGGGAGAAAAAAATGGGGCTTCAGTGTATTCCACAGTAAATCACTGATTTCACAGCAATCAGCGAGCACCTCTGTCACACTATGGGGCACAATCAAAACAGGGTGATTGTGCCATAGCCTAGTGACTAACAACAGCAAAGAATGAAAGTTTCTGTCCTTCTTTCACTTGCAAACACAATTCTGTCAACCTGCCTGGGACACAAAGATTGTACAAGCTTTGAACATCTCCATTAGAAACCAAAAAAGGCACGTACTGAGTTCTACCAGTCTTGGGGATCCAGAAGTCTCCAGCATTTAATGAAATGAGGGAATGGAGAGAAAAAAGGAATAGTGACACTATTGAGGCTGGACCCCCTGAAGAGGTCCCGATGGCACTGGTAGTGTCCCCATATGGAACACCATCCTGAGGAATTTACCATTTGTTGCCTCAGTACAACTGCACATACTCTGGAGCACCCATAACTTCATTTTAGGCAGAAGAAAGTTTAACTCTCCTGCCTGATCTTGAGATGATGTCTGATTTAGGGAAAGTAATAATCATCTGCCAAAAAAATAGAAATATTTTTTTAAAAGGAAGGCTGGGACTTTCAAAAGAGTGGATGGGGTGTCTGCCTCAGACCAGAGATTTCAGAGAAACAAAATAAAAATCCCCTTTTTAACTTCCCAGTTTATCTATGAAGTTCTTAAAAACAGATCTCTCTAGTCTTGTCTCAGTTTCACATGAAGCTTTGAAAATCAGTTCCTGGCTTCTCTATCCTGGTGCAGTTCCTAAAGGAGCACAAATTCCCTCTGACATTGGCCCATCCTTTTCCCTTTACAGTGTTAACACAATGTGCTTTGGGTAGTGGCAAATTCAACTCTAATCTTTTCATCTCCAGAAGCAGCTGATTTTCTTTAGGTGCTGTAAGAAGAGACTTTGGGGATCCTCTGGAGGGGACAGACTATTAAGTCCAATTCTGCACTGTGTTCACAGTTAGAACAAATAGCCTGAGGTAAAGGGAATCCTCCTCTGCTTCAGAAGGTTTATTCCCCTGGCCTCAGGCCATAGCAATAAAGAAGTCCTTTGAAATTATTCCCCAGTCCATGATAACCTTTGTAAATCCCACATCAGGATGGGATTTGGCAGAGTTATAGCTGCTGGTGTTGCCATTATTCTTTTCTTTGTCCATCATCCAAAGCATGCTTGTGTTGCAGAAGACAGTGAGTTTTTTCTTGAGTGCCCGTGCAGAGCATGAACAGGGGAAAGCTAAGGGTCTCTGTCTCCTCTATCCTTTCTTTTCTCCATGCTGCTGTGCTGGGCTCTGGTAAGGGTAAAAGCCAGCCTTCATGTGATAGTATCATAGTTATTATTAGTCGTGGATAACATCCCGAAGTGACATCAAACTCACTAGAATATATAATAAGTGATTAAGAGGATTAAAATGAATTTAAGCTCTTTCTTGCTGTCAATATATATTGCCTACCTAACAGCACCTGAAACTGAGGAGTCTCAGTCAGAGCCCGTTTTTCATTTCCACTGAAGGAATTTCACAGAGGCAAATCCATCAGTTTTAGAAGAGATGCTCTTGGTTTAAATGAGCATTAAAAAAAAGAAGAGAATCAGGCTCCTATTATTATTACATTAACATTCTGCTTGGCTACCCACCATCATTCCTTATTCCTGCTACAAAGAAATGGATGCTGGTGTGATTTCTGGATATATTTAAACAGGACCCTACTGAAGAGACTTTTGGGGGGAGTGGGAAGTTGATAGCTCTGTGCCTGTAGTCAGCACTACTGAAGGCTCATCAGTGCCCTGCTCTGTTTATTCCATATATTGTCTTTGATGGAGACCAGAGAGTCTCCGAGCACTTCCAAAGCCTCACAGTGGCCTGATGTGATGGGACAACATCCCAATTCACAGGGGATTACATATGCACTCTGCCAACCTTTAAGCTTTTGGCTTGGCAGATAGGAGCCTTAGGCTCCTTACAGAGCCAGTTAAGTCCCCTGCCACCTAAAGTAGGTATTCTGAGTTATCACAAGAGATTAAAAACCTGACTTTCAAGCATGGCTTCTAATTTGGGAATATGCCACTCCCAGTTGTTCTGGGAGCACCTTGACCTTGATTAACACATGGCAAAAACTGCAGGTCTCACAGATTTCTCATTGAGCTGGTGGCATTAAAGGCCTCCAACTGGACAAGCAAAACCAAACAAAACAAAAATCAGAAGCCAGTTTTGAAAACAAGACCTTTAGCTCTCTGCCAAAGGAGGACTGGAATAACTTTTAGGAGATTGCTTCCCTACATTTTGAGTCCAAATGCAATACCATAACCACAGTACCATCCTTTACTCCTAATTATAAAAATTACAGAAAAGTCTAGAAGCTACAGGTCAAGCCAAAGCATTTCTTCTGGGTTTTTTTAGCAGTAATGCAAACCTCAGAAAAAGAATGTATGGGAAGGTACTAGCTCTTTAAAGAGGGGAAAAATAATTTATTGCGAGGAGGGGACTACGTTTTACCCACGATCTGCCTTGTTTACTCAGAATGCAAGGAAAACAGGGCCCAGAGAATAAAATTCCATATAACTTTGGTGGTCAATACTGCTAGGCCAATAGGCAGAAATGAGCCCTAACTAGAAATGCAGATGAAATAGCATAAAAAGTGAGAAACAAAAAGCTATGTAATGTGCTCAGACAAAGTTAAGAGAAATGATCCTATTTTGCTATTGCTCTACTCTCTCTCTGTGACTTTATTCCCAGGTCATGCTACATAAAACAAAAACAAAAGCAGTGGGGAAATCTGAAGTTGCAGCCAGAATTACTTGATAGTGCAGAAACAAAAGTCTTTTGAAAAGACTTCTACAAATCCTCAGTAAGTCCCTATATCTTAGGCAATCCACAGTTGACTGACTGAATGATAAAAATGCAAACTTTCATGTTTGAGGTCAAAGATAAAGAAGGCTCCAAATGAGCCTCAAGTTCTCTTGTAAATCAGGTCCAATTTTCTTAATCTCTGCTTCCTGACCAAGCAGAAGACTTCATAAAAATCTATGAACAGATTTCACAAGCCCCAAACCAGCAGGCTTCTTTTCTGTATTTTTAAGGTTATCTGCCTTGGAAGAAATACTTTTAAACTGAGTTGTTCTTTTTCTCTCTCTTGTCCTCTCTATGATGTTGAAAATCATCCTGAGTGCTAAAATTCTCCCTAAAAAACATTGCCATGCTTTCCTTTCACCTCATATCATCTGGATTGCCTGTTCTGGCTCTTCACTACTTTTGCATGAACATCTGCTGGCATCCTGTAAGGATGTGTGTCAACACGTCTCAGGCGCTGGTTAAAATCACCAGGAGGTGGTGAAGTGAGGGGAAAGACACTTAGTACTGGATAGCTTTGGAACAAAAATTTCCTTCTTCCAGCACATTAATTCATCTAAAATCCGAACAGCCAAGTGCTTTTTAGGAGAATGTGTGGATGGAAACACAGAGCTATCATTTCCTGACTCCTTGTAAGGTACCACTGGTGGGTGAATGATGTCTTGTCATCAGAGGATGCCAGGGCAAACCCAGTCACCTTCTTTATTCTGGGGCTATGTCCAGCCCTGGATTAGGACAAAATGTTAGAGAGCAAATTTTGGTATACACAAATCAGAAATCTATCTCTTAAAGTTTGTTTTTGTTTCCATGTGGCAGGTCATTTTCAGCTGTTATTCCATGAGGAGCACAGTAACCTGTCCTGCGTGCTCACCTTTAGGCATATTTGGACTTTCTGAAGAAGGCTGTGCTGCTTGTGTCTGTCATCACTTGTTGGTGCAACTTTTTAATTAAAAACTGACAAGACCAAAGACTGACTGTGCAGTTGTCAGTGATTGATTTACAAGAAGTTTCTTGAAAGATCCCTTTATGAGTGGAGGTTCTTTGTTATTCAACCCAAAGAGGAGCATGCAGACCGTGGACGTGTTCTTGGAATCTGAGAAGGCATTTGTCATGACTGAATGAGAGTATTCATTTGAAGTTCTTAGGAAATTTGGCACGATAGGTCCCATTTAAAATCAATCCATTTTCTCAGCCTTGGGGGCACAAAGTGAGACACAGAGGAGAAATCTGACATCATCCAGTTGTCTGACAAATCAGATGACTGGTAGAGTTGTTGTTCTAACAAAACATTGGGATGGGCAAATGATTCACCACACTATCCAGGGAATGATCTGTGTGGACTCTCTGGAATGTGAAGTCAGCCAGTGGTGTATTTAAAAGACTGATCTGTTGCTCACCTCTATCAGTGACAGCTTATAATGGTTTTCATTTCTTAGGTTGCAGTCCTGCAATGGTACTGAGGAGCAAAGCTCAATTGTGTCATGATGTCTTTGAATTTGAAATCAATTTTCAGATATAAAATGAAAACCAGTAGAGTAGCAAGCGGATGTAGCATGCAAGGTTTCTAAGAAGGTTACTGTCAGAAATAACTTTGCAAAAGAAAGGAAATATAAATGGTCTTGCAGAATTTCAGTACGTAGAACCATATTCTCCATATCTCTGCTTCCTACAGCTGTTGCTGCAGCTTGAGGGCTCAAGTACAGGCCAGGGCCACTGCCACTTTATGCCATGCAGTTCTGGGCTGGGTAAGTGTTGGCAAGCTGAGTTTACTGCTGGGACTTGCCAAGTTTCCCAGGCTAGGCTTAGACTAGGAGCCAGCAGGTTTGGGGCCAGAACTTCATATGAGGCTAGTTTTGGGGTCTATGCAGACCCCAGGCTGGAATATTATGTGTGAACTTGTTACTACTCAAAATTTTAAAGAGTTGCTACCTGCACTCTGTGGTTTTTCTGAGATAGGAAGTTTCACTGGCACTCCTACAGACTTTGTAGTCTCTCCCAGAAGAAACACCAGAATGCAGACACCTTTAGAGAACACTTTTAAGACAAATAGGGAATAACAAACACACCACACAGGCCCCCTACCAAGGCAAAGCTGGAGAGCTCCAGGTGACTTAATTAGCAAAAGACGAGCTGGACCACCTTATTGCAGGTATTGCAGGCAGAGGCTCTGAATGTTCCAGATGTACTTGCAAAGTGCCCAAGGCTGCAACACAGGCACTGAAGACAACCAAGCAAACAGCAGAAACCCCTCTGCAAGCTCCTTTGATCTTGTGTATGAATTAGGACTCAGTCAGAGGATTTATGAGAGCAGCCAGTGCTGCACAAACCAGCAGGGCTGAAAATTGCACAAGAACCCAGCACAGAGAGGAATACTGAAGAACCCACTGGGCCACTATTGTGACAAAGTCCTTTCTCTTGCACAGGACTCTTACAAAGCTCTTTCTGATCCCCGAGGCTGTAACACCCTCCTGTGCAAACTGAACTGGGGGTACAGTGGGATTGCCAACCTTCTAATTGATGTGCACTATTTATATGTGCCACCACAGCCCCCCACCTCCTCCAACTAATTTCCCCATCTTGCCATGCTCTAGAGCATTCATGATTGCTACATGAAGACTGACAGCAAGCAAAAGCAATTTGGATTGCACTCTGCTGCCTTGCCTAGACTCCAGAGCATGAACTGAAATGGGGCAGTGTTAAGGAAGCAGTTTTGTTTCATTTAGCATGAGGATTGATTTTAAGAAAGTGTAACTTTAAACCCTTTCCTCTTCTCTAAAATTTGTTTTAGGCTTTCTGATTCCATAACTCCCCTGAAGAGTAAGTAGTGCATATAGACAGAATGACCACCATGTAGTTCAAAGAGAAAAAGGAGCAGGAGAGAGATCTGTTCCAGCAACTACTGGAGCTAATCCAAGAGAAGGCCCTAAAGCATTTCCTGGAGAATCCTCAGAGGACTGAAATGGAGCTCATTGCCCTGGAAAGAGCCCTGACACAGGCATTGCAGGGAGGAATGTCATGGATTAACTTCCTTTGTGATTGGCTCTAATGACTGCACCCCGGAGCGCTGCACTCTGGAGAAGTTACAAATTTGGGGTGGCTGGAGGGCCACCCCACAGCATGGAGTGCACAATCCCACCACCAGAAGATGGATGAGAACAAAGATGTTACTTACACTGGTCATTCTTTGGTTGTGGCATGTGCTTTGCAGAACCCTAGTGCTTTTCCAGTGGAGGTCCTGATTTATATCAAATTAACTTCCAGTCTGCTTGCCTTGTTACTTACCTGCCTCAGTACCAAAAGGTCAGTTCACTGGGGGCTTGCTATTCAAGAAAAAAATCTGATACCTCTGTTTTTGCATTTATTTTCTGTTATTGCTTATCACAAAATAAACTTATTCTGATGCCACTCCACTGCCAAACTTCATTGGAGTACCACTTTTTGAAAGCATAATATCCTTCCATGCTGTTAACTCCAAGTGTGAGTAAATGCTAACACATATTCTTGGTTTCACGACATTCCTTCCCTCCAACTATTTTCTGGTCTCTAAATGGGAACATAATGCCTCCCTGATCCTGTTTCCCTGACCACATGAGGCAGCCTGCCAGCATATCCTCTTTGGCTTACACATGTCCAGAGGATCTCTTGACCTTCTGATCCCCACAGTCCTTCAGCATCTTTCTCGTACACTCACAAATGTGCAAAAGCCATCAGACAGCATGAAAAACTCACCATGCTAAGAACCATCAGCTTTTACACAGGCATTGCTACTGAGCTCAGCTGTTCTGGAGAATATTCATAGCACTCTGCAAACCCATAGTTCAGAATTAGATGACTATTTTCTTCTGTACCACCAACATGATGAAAGGTTTTAGAAAGCAGAGAAGCATCAGTGAAGGTGTTCTTTTCTATAATGGTATGAAGCACTGAACTGACATATGTCAAAATCCACTCACAATAACTGTTCTCACTGGTGATGTCCTTGCATGAAGGGCATGAAAGGAATTTGGGTTTGCATAAATTACCTCTGCACCAAAGCAGGAACCTGTGACCTGGAGCATGTGACTTAATTTTGCGTGTTCATCTAATTTTTTACGTTATTATAAGTAATCAAAGCATTAATGTGTCAGCTGGTACAGATACCTGAGAAAGCCAGTTTGTCAGAAGGGACCTTTTCTAAACTGTTTGAAATGCAGTGCAACTAATAAACCCCTTTGCATTGCTGTGTCGTATTAAGTGATACAGCAGCATCGCAGAAATCACAAATGCCTGCGGCACAGCAACCTCCGCGGCTGAACAGTCATTGCAAAACTGGATCTGGAGAGAAGCTCTGTGTGTTTGCCGATGCAAACAGGACTGGAACCTCTGGCAACAGAGATTGGTGGCCCCAGGATGGCATCAGTTTCCTGCTGCACCCAAAGTGCTGCTGCGCTGAGCAGAGCTGTGACAGATAAACGTTCTGCTGAAGTACTCACTCAGTTTCCTCCTCATCATCATCATCAATACCCCAGGAAGAAGCAGGGACACTGATTTCCAAGCCCCCTTTACTTCATGGTGGCCATCCCAAGGTGTGCTGCCAGAGAAACCACCAGGTGCAGAATGACGGGGCACAGCATCAGAAGAGGGACTCACTTTCCAAAATACCACACAATCCCACCAGACAACGTCAAAGCTACATCAACAAAGCAGTCAACAAGGAGGGTACTATAAACCAGCATGGTTGGTGTATTTTAATGCCACACAGTTTGATGGTGTTTTGGCAAACAAAGTAACAAAAGACAATATCTGTGTCTGAGCTCAGAGCTGTCACAGAAAATAATACAGTGTTAGTTCTGCAGAGGGGATGTCTCTGCCTTATGTGCTTCCTGAGGGGACTGTGAGCCAGCCCAGCAGCTCTCCTGCAAGTCATCCTCGCATTAGAAAGAGCTGTGTGAATGCACAGGCAACATACATTAGAACATAGCCCAAGGAAATGGCTCAGGGCTCAGGAACCTTTTGGCTGAGGTCCAGCCTCGAGTCAGCTGAGCATCTGCGGGAATGCTGAGCTCCTCACTGCAGGCATTGTCTTCGGGCTGACAGCAGCACAGCTGTGAGAAAGCACACCGAGGAGCCTTGGCACGGCTCTCCACTCAGTGCAAAATATTGGTGTAACATACTGTGTTTGGAGTAACTGTAGGAGCTATCGTTAAAACCCTATAAATGTGAGGATGTTCTTCCAGTGTCTCAGGCTCACAGAGCCATCAGCTAATCAGATATGAATGCAAGACACTGGATCACTCTAGAAATTTCTTATGTTTTCCCAGTATAGGCTGCCCTTTAAAAAAAAAAAAAGAGAGAAATTGAAAAGGAAATTCCTGAATAAAGGCAAAAAATTCATACCATATATGGCTAGGAATATTTGAGGAAGATGTCCTGATTATAAAACAAAATTTAAAAAAAATATTATAGCTAAACAGAAGATTATTGCCAATTTGTTCTGACAAACACTTTTGGCATATCTCATCTGATGGTGTCCAGTACTTCTCAGGCACTAAAAAGAACTGATGTAGAAACAATTAAAATAAATGGAATCTGTTTTTTTATCCCATTGGGAACTGGAATTGAAGTGCCAGAAAGCTATCAGTATTTTATGCTTATGCACTTCCTAGGGGTCTTTCTGTCTCTTAGATGTGAAGATCACACCCCTTGGCAAGATCACAAAACTCCAGAAAGGCAAGCAGGGAAACATTTATAAATATTTAGTGAGGGAAATGGATAGATGCAGTAGACTAAAAACATGACAAGCATGCGCATGAATAAAGAGGATAAAATTACTGTATGGTCAGAATCAGAGCTGTTGTGGGGTGTTTTTTTCTGCAGGTGACCTCTAGAATGCAAGGGGTGACATTCTTACCACTCTGAAACCAGTGGGGCTTGTGCCATTGACTTCAAGACAGCTAGGATTTTCCCCCATGTAACGAGCTATGTAACCAAGCCAAAAGAATTCCAAGTGTTCCTTGAACTCTGATGAACTGGAAATCCAGTTTCAAACTGCAGAGCTCATGTTCAGCTCTGTATGTAACAGATGCAAAGCAGAAACTCATCTTCAGAAATACATCTGCAGGGGAGCTAGTCCCACTGACAATTTTTGTGAAAAAAGAAAACCAAGCCCCCAAAAAATCTGTTTTTCATGTTGGTCTAGCTACTGCAGCTATGTTCCAGTCAGTGTATCTCTCCAGTCCAGGATTTTTTTCCCCCTTTCTCTTGAAGGAAAGCATTTGAAGCATGAAAAGCTATTGCTAAAATTTTGCTTGTTAATGTCCTGATCTAAACAGGTGAACTACTACTAACAAAACGGAAAATATTATTTATTACTCTGTTTAGAAGATAACCAGGTTCATTATCATTTTATGGCATATGGTAGTTATTTATGGCATATGGGAGCTCCCCATAGAAAATTTTCCCATATCCAGGTCCCTGTACAATAGAAGAAAGATTCTTCTGTTGGTGATTCTGTAACACAGAAGAACTTGGGGTTTAAAGATCACATTTACAATATGCCATGTGTGGCTTTATCTGCCAGGGTACATGAAGAAAGGGCTGCATTGCCTCACTAGTGATATACAATAAATTATTGACAGAAAGAGTATGTTCCCAGTGGCTGCAAATTCCTTTCCAGAGGGAGCCTGGAAGGACCTCAGTTTCTGGAGGCAAATCCCCAAGTGCAGTAGTTAATAGGCTGTTTTCACTGTCCCCTCCCTCCCTTTGCTATCATGAATGTGTCCTCTCATGGCCGCATTCGTTGGATATTGATCTCAGTGGACTTCAAACTCAAAGAGCTGAGAGTAGCATGATGACACTCTGCCGTGGGAAAAGGAGAAAAATATGCTGCAATCAGAAACTAATATCTGATTTGGTGGCTTGCCTTGCTCTATTTCCTTCCCCTGCCTCCTGTACAAGGGAGTTTTTATGTCTCCCCTGAGCAGACATTAGCAGCATGGAGGTTATCTGCCTCAGAGTATCCGATGTGTGGAAAAATAAGACAGAGCTGGCCCTGAGGGTGGTTGAGGTGGCATGAGGTGGCTGTCCCCTGCACAGACTTGTCCATCTTTCTAAGTAACTAACTGAAGACCTGACAACAGAAGGAACAGTCTGAAATTTGGGATGCATCCTGGACGCCCTCCTGAGTGAGAATGTTGAGAAATGCAGGCAGCCAGGGAGAAGAAGGCTTGCAGAAGGCTGCTCACCTTGATTGCTGACTTAAGTTAGGAAACCTTGTTACAGTCAGGCCTCAACAGCAACATCCTGTAAACACTGAACAATTACATCTCCATTTTATTCACAATATATTCTAAGACAGCTATCCACACACTGTTGGCCATTAGGAGCATAAGATTATTAATATCCTTTCCCACGAGAGCACAGACAAGAGCAGAGACAGCAACTTCCACCTAAATGCCAGTCCTGTAGGTTTTAGCAGCTAGATGTTTCTGTTCAGCCTTTCTTTGTATTTTATTAAAATCACAGTGGTAAAAGAGGTCAGTGAAATTTATATTCTGTATTATACAGCTTGACAAAGTGTTTTGCAAGCAGGAAAATACAAGTGAGATTTTAATGGAAGCAAAAAGCTGTATCCTGGATACTGTATGGTCCATTTACCTGTATCAAGGAGAAATGTCACAGTGTGTGTGTGTGTGCTACCATGAGATAACACATGCCTTCTGGGAATTAGGAAACACTTTGCCTTGCTTGAGCCTTCAGCAGAATGGCAGGAATTATCTCAAGGTAATAAGTAACCCAAAATGTTTAATTCTTGCAAGAAAATGGCAAGGAGAAACAAACAATTACTTCATTGTTATGAAAGATCAAGTTCCTTCCCAATTACAAAGAAGGCAGTGATTGAAGATGCCTTGGGAATGTATCTGAGCTCTCTATATGCCTCTACCTAATGAATCTATGGGTCTGCAGTTTATTATGCATAGAGGTATAAACATATGTAGGGATAGACACCATTTTCAGATGTACACAGACATTTGAAAAAACCTTTACGCCTATATTTAATAAATTATGCACATATATTTAACTTTATAGCTGTTTAACATGATGTTACTCTTTAATTGGGATTTGGAATTGCTTTGAACATGTGGCACTATCACACCTTTTTAAACGCTCTAAATGCTAATGCTACAAGATGAAAATGGAGCTTTTAATACAAGAATTTATGTACAGGTTCATAAGTCAGTTTTAGAAACATTTAACTAGATTTAATTTTGAAAAGAATGAAATGTGCATATTTAAAAGTATTATTTTTTAGCAATTAGTTTTTAATATACTTTTAGTAAGAAGCAGCTGCAATCCAGAAAAGAATACTTTTTGTCCCCAAAATTTATCATTTTATAGGTATCGAAGCTTCTCTTGATTAGAGCTAACTGCAAGATTATGACACATTATAAAGTACTTCTCTGCATACTTAACTTTTGATATTACTGCAGACTTGCATGCCTGAAATCTGCCACAGGCAGGCAGGCACATGGCTGTCTCATTATTTTCATCGTCTCTGGGCAAAATTCTACCACTCTCAGCCTTGGGTTCTTTAGGAATTTGCCAGAAGCCAAAGGAAAAAAAAAAAAAAAGTAAAAGAAAAAAAAAAGAAGAAAAGAAAAAAAGTAAGGGAGGATGTTAATATTTGACTTTAGGATTAGAAGGGGTTTATGTTAATTATTGATATGTCTCCTTTAATGTATATGACATGTCCCTTGAGACTGATGAGATAGCTACAGAATATTAACGACCTTTCCCTAGACTAACGTTAAGCAAAATATTAACAACAAAAATTGCATTCCTTTAGCCTTATTATTGGGAAGAGATCAAAGAACAAATTTGTAGCTCCATAAACATGGGCCTCAAGACACATTCCTCATACCAAGGTGAGGGAGTCAGCCCCATTCGTTCATTTGCCGAATCTACTCTTCAGCGCTCATTATTATTTGATACATGACCAACACCAACATATTGCAGCCAATGGCTTGTTCATGAACTATGCATTAGGACAACTGCTTAGCCCAGCTGCCTAAAGCTTGGCCTGGTTTTCTGGATGGCACCGTTTCTGACCCCTGTCTGTGCAGCTCTCCAACGCATAGGAAGATTTCAGCATGGTTAATTCATGCACCTTGTGAACTTGGTGAACACTTCCACAAATATTTGCAAAACTTTCTTGCTAACTTTACCTTGAAAGGGAAATTCTGTTTATCAGCATTGTCAGAGGAAGCAAAACTGCATTATTATTGAATTAAGAAGACCCAAAAATATGAGAAAAAGGAGGGAAACATGTATTAACACATAAAAAATATTGTTCCACATAAAGAAATCATACTGCATGTGAGAAGATTAACTTTGGGGGGGGGGGGGTCTCTTCCAGCTGCAGACTTTCTAGATAGACTGGTTTATTCCTCCATGCTTCTGCTGCCATTAGTATGAAGGGCATAAGATTCCCCAAGAATCCCAAGATAGATGGGTAAAAGTGAATTTTGTAGTTACACTGAACAAGTCTGAAGGGAGGAAGACGGGTAAGATCCATGAAATACAGATGGATACAGAAAGAGTAATAATTTACTTTTTCTCCCTCTCTGAAAAGCAACAGCTCTCTCTTTTTTTCTGAGAAGCAGTAGTCCCAGCCTTCTCTCCTGTGTCTCACAGGCTGCTGGGAATAGAGGGAAAGAAGATTGACATAGTGGCACAGTCATGCTGCAAGAAACCAAGAGCTGCAGGAAACCAAGAGCAAGGGTGAAGAGAAGGATGGGATGGGATAGGGAAGGCTTGGAGAGCTACTGCTAGGTGGTGATGCCAGCAGCTGTGCCATCAGCAGGTAGGGCTCAGGTTCTCAGGCTAGGACAACCTATGCTGGCTGTGCCATCCCTGGAAGCCTGCCACCCTCCCAGGGATGCCAGCTGCTGAGGGCCTGCTCCAAAGCTTCCCAGTTGCAGGTGATATGAGGACTGTAACGAGAAAGATGTACAGGTGCCACAGTAAAACAGGTTTTATAAGTAACAGAGATAGAAATATCAAAGAATCATAGAATGGTTTGGGTTGGAAGGGACCTTAAAGATCATCTCATTTCAACCCCTCTGCCATGTGCAGGGACACCTTCCACTAGACCAGGTTCCTCAGAGTCCCATCCAACCTACCTTGCCAGGACCCATGACCCTCACAGTCAATAATTTCTTCCTAATATCTCATCTAAACCTACTCCCTGTCAGTTTGAATCCATTCCCCCTTGTCCCATCACTACACACCCTTGTGAAAAGTTGCTCTTCAACTTTCTAGCAGACTCCCTTTAGGTACTGGAAGGTGCTCTAAGGTATCCTCAGAGCCTTCTCTTCTCCAGGCTGAACAGCCTCAATTCACAGCCTGTCTTTTTGTCTTGTCCCATTTTCATTGATGGCATTGGTTTAGATGTATATTAAGTGTCCCAACCTGTACATTTCTGTAGTCATTCATTAGTGATTTTCTTATTGCTGTTACAACAAATTACAGTGAGCATATGATTGTTAAATATTAGTTAATTTTGTTGGATCACCTTCCCTAAATGGAACAATATTTTATTGATATTCCATTCTGACCCTGCTATTTACTATGCTCATTTATTGCTTAATTTGAATTTAGTCTGCTCTGCCATTTGTCCTCCACATCTCAGCATGTTATGTACTGGCAATAATAATAACCAAGATCCATATTCTGAGCTTATTAACGGAAGAATAAATTTGAAACTTCTGTGTAGCCTTCACCAGAGGTCTAGAGAGCTTACAAGCACCATGATCTTTACACTGAAATTGCACATATATACACTGCTTTTGGCACAGATCAAGGCTTTTGTATGAAGCCTTCCATTCACTAACATTGTGATTTCTCTCAGAATACTAAAACAAATGAGTCTTACAAACAGTCTTACAAAGAGTAACTAGCACTTGTAATTAGTAGCACAATTACAATGAGAGTGGAATCTATCACCATGCACTATTTTGATATAATTATTAAGCATTAACATTTGCTTTGGCCCACAAGATGAGTCACTGTCTGCATTAATGATGATGGGGACCAGCTTGTCTGCTGGTATATACTGGGAGAGCCCCAGCGAGGTCACCAGAGAGGAGCTGTTTTACAGCCCTGGGGATTAAAGTCCTTGCAGCTCCATCACGAGCCTCACTGGAAGTCAGATCCAGTCTCTAGTGCATTTTCTCTAGGAGGTAAATAAAATGAATAACTAACTAGGAATGAAAATGAGGGAAAGAAAAAATACTCGCACAAATGTGTGGCTCCCTTTCAGTGATCCAAGTTTACTGTACATGCTACATCAAAACAAATCTTTGCAATTACATTTTTCTTGGGGGAAGGGAGGTGGTTTTTTTTTCTGAACTCCTACACCCTGGTTAAAAGCTTAAAGCAGGCTGAGTTGTGCAAGGCTGTGTTGAGACTGATTAGACAGGAAAGGGAGCTGTGACACTCCCATCCGTGTGAAAGAAGAACGAAGCAGCTCCTGAAGTCCGTCCTTGCCGGAGCTTGATCTTCCTCCCACTTGTTCACGTCAGCAGTCCTGAAGCGGGAGCAGGAGATGCATCCAGTTCTTACTCAGCAACAACTGCTATGGAAATCAGAGGGAAGGGTGTGGGCTCAGCTGTTTTTTATCCATCAAGATCTGAACTACCACAAGTTCTTTTCTAGTAAAAGCTCAATAAAAAACTGACCAGAAGACTTTAAGATTTGTTCCAGTGGATTTCAGGGTAAATAGTAGCAATACAGGAGCAGTGCCAAAAGTAAGGCTTGAGACACAAATCTAAACTAAAGAATATATATATATATATGTATGCATGTATGTCTGTATGCATGTATTTAGTTTTGCAATGGAAATAAACTTTTTTGTTGTCAAGACATCTTGCAAACCACACTGTGAAGAAAAGTGTTCTGGGACCCCAGTGACATCTTCTGTCCTGTACTTTATTGTAACCACATCACACCCATGTGAAAAATGATACTGTTCTCTTAAGCAAACCATTAGCTTACTAAACCTGTTCTCAGATATTTTACTTAGATTTTTAGTACTCCTAAAAGACTCTGGACTTCAGTGTTTCAGCTAAATATCCTTAATTCATTTTACATCACTATCAACAACACTGCGTAGCTGAGTTATGAATATCCTGGAATAAAGTCTGGCATTTTCTTCCATCCCTGTAAGCGCTGGCACTGTCACAGAGCATTTTTGCTAACTTTAAACTAAGCTGATGAGTTACAGAGGGGAACAACTTTCCCAGTAGGAGCAGAGGGCCAGATAGCAACGACTGGCCACAGTTAACCCCTGACAGATTTGAACAGTGACCTAGATACCAGAAGCAGCAGAGCACCTAACAACATGAAACAGAAACAAAATCCATAACCTTTATTAAATATAGTGTTGCATTTCATCCCACTACAGAGACGTCATTATCATGCTGTTGGCAAAGATGAGAATAGCATGCCTGATTACTATGCATTTATATAATGCATAAGAATGCTTAGCAGATATAGACCACTGTCCATTCTCAAAACACTTACAATCATTTAAACCTCAATAAAACTGTGAGGTAGAGCAGTGTGTTGCTTCTTTTTATTTTTTTATCATTATTTTCCCCCTAAAACCTATTCAGTAAGTGCATCACATCAAGGAACAATAGATCTATGGCTGAAATCTGATCAAATTACTTTGGTGAAACTACTAATTATCTTTGAAGCTAATGGAAAACTTCCATAAATATAACCAAAATCAGAATCTGGATCCTATCTGTACATGCTGTAAAGATGAATTGTTATTGGATATCTTGGTACATCTAAAAATAACCCCTTTGGTTTATTTTTATCTCATTTTGGAAATCAGGTTCACATTGTTTCTTACTTCTCTGGCAAACTTAAAAAGTAGAATCTGACACAATGTGCTTCTTTTCTTGTTTGCTGTGTTCTCCTATGTGTTTCCAGGCACCCTCCTTTCCCAGCTAGGAGAGCAAGATGATGTGGTTTTGCAAGGGCATGGTTCTGGTGGCAGACTAAGGCCCTGTGTAGTCAGTTATCCCACCTCAGGCGTGGCCAGGTAATTCTGAGTAAGGTTCCCTTCCCTCTCCCTGCACCTGACTTTGGGGTGCTGGTTTTGTGCAGAGATTTAATCAATTCAAAGTGAACCCTGCTGCCTATAATCCTCATCTGGTTGTTTTACACCCTCTTGGGATATTTAAAGGAGACTTCTAGATTCCGTCCACTGTTAAATCCATGGCTGAAGCTACTGCAGTCAAGGTTACTGCCAGCTCTGGCTCAGCAGCTGTTACAGGAGGCCCAGATGGCCTTCCTTTGCACCTGATAACCTTGGAGAAGGTGGGGTGGATTTCAGCTTAGCCTTCAGTCCACTGTAAGATGTGGACAACTCATGGCAGTCAGCAGCTGTTGGCCATTTTGTTCCTCATGCAGATTCTGGGAGGGATAAAATTTACTTTCTCTTGTGGAAGTAATGAATTCATTTGAACAGGCCATTGTGGTTGAACTGCTAAAAAGTTCAGGAATGCCTGTGTCAGTTTTTTCCTTCCAACATTTTATTCTATCCTGTCATTTTGTCAATTAAAGCTATTCTGCCAGTTCAGTGCAGTCAGCAGAAAACAAAACAAGGCGACTGCATTTTTTGGGGGGGATGTGGAGGAGGGGCTAGGGGAAAGATGGGGAAAAAAGTACCACACAACCCAAGTCATTTTAAGCCTCTAAAGTGGTAGAGTGACTCAATAAAAAGTGAAACCTAGTACACTCAACAAGGTATTTTAACCAAATAAGGCATTACAAAAATAAGTCCTAAATAAGTAAAAAAATACACAGAGAGACATACACAGGCATGCTTAAACTCTGCAGTCAGGAGTTTAGCTCAAATCTTTCTTCCCTTGGTCACCTTAAAATGGGCAGAGGAAAAATTTCAAGCTGACCCCATGCTCCCTGAGGATTACAGAGAGATTTTGCCACAGTTAGAGACCTTCCTTTTACAGAATCATTTATTGCATCAGCTCATAACAAATCCCACAGTTGTTCCTGGATCAAAAGCTGTTCTTCCTTGGATCAGAATATGCAATACTGCTCTGCACCTTTCTGCATCAAGGAGTGCTTGTTGCGCTACTGTAGAATACGTCTTTGGGAAAATTAGATCCTGCCAGGGATAGCAGCTCCATTTAGCACAGTTTCTGTTTCCACAGAAACCAACACCACTGAACTCTGCAGAGGGCAGATGTGGAGTGAGAACATCTGTGACCACTTAGGTTAATTGCCTTTCCCAACTCTTCCCCCACTTCTGGTCTCTGGTGGCCCTCTGAAGATCAATGGCAGATCACCAGGAGTCTTGTTGCAGGCTTTCTACCATCCTGCCCCATCTCCTGGGGTTATCTAAAGCTGGTATTAAAACTGTATCTAGAAGGTCCCTGAGGACTGCTTCTAGTGAGTCTGCTGTCTCCTTTGTCCCTGGTTATCTCTCTGCTCCTGGACAGACCATTTAGACCCTCTGCTCCTCAGATCTACAGCTTAGCAACAGCTCAGGAAGCTTCCCAGCTCAAATGTAGAGGTGCATTATGTTTCATGTGATAGCTCAGATATGACTATGATAGGAATCACGAAGATTTAAGTAGTTATTCTACTCTTTAACATGCTTACATAACAAATATTTTCAGATAAAAGGAATACCAAGATATTGCATATTCATTACAGATATTTCCAACATACTACATTGTTTTCATTATTACTCTCTGCTAGTCTTTTCTAAGAATGTTAATGTTTCTCAAAAAATGAATAGCAAAAAAGATATTGTCAGTGCTGCTGCATGAAAATGATTCAAGCCTTACCTCCTCTGCCAAGACACTAATCTAAATTCAAGCTACAAAAAAAAAAAAAAAAAAAAAAAAGGGGAAAGAAAGAAAATTAAACTTTTTTTAAAAGTAAGTTTGAAACCACTACTAAAAGCCACAACAGTCAAAAAATGCTGCAGCAAAAGAAAACAAGGGGTGAAATTCACAGAGTTGCTATTGCCCCAGGTTTCATTGTGGTTCTACCTCAGTGCTATGGCAGCTTGCTAGTTTCCTTTTGAATCTCTTCAGATGTGGGAAGAAGTTGGCTGTATGGCTGAAGAGACTGGGGGCATCAAAAGAAAGACGAGATATCAAAGCTGAAGGAAACAATCAAAACTAGCTATTTTTAGCTATGATTATTAAGAGACAGTGCAGAGATCTTTGCTGCTTTTTTAGGCCATCAGAGACATGCCCAGGGACAGAGCAACTGCCCTTACAAGCTTCTTCAGACCACTGGCAACCCACATGTTTAAGAGATAATTCTCTCTTCTCTGGAGTAAATTTTCTGATACCATTTTAGAGGCCTTGGGGATGTGCAAGAAATTTCTGCAACTATAAAGTTGTACTGTGATTTTATTATCCTTCTTCCAGATGTCCAGGCTAATTAGTGACAAATGCTGCTTTTATTTACCATTTTCATACGAAGTTCTTACACGGATATCATTAGGGCAGTTCTTTGTAATGAAACAATAAAAACCTTCAGTTACCCAAAGAAAGTGAAGACACAAACTTTACTACTAAATTTAAGTACAACTGACCTTGAGACAACTTCTGGCCTGTTAAATGTATTTAAACATTTTGGGGAGGTTTTTGCACATACTTGATAAGAGTATTCCCAAAAGGTATGGCTTGGTATTAAAACTCCCCCTCATTTGCTTGCAGGTTTAAAGTATTAGGGCAAATTATAAGCTACCTAACTTTTCACTAAGACTTCCTAATGATTCTTAAACAAAATCAGAATCTTGATTGTAACTATTAACATATTTGCCAAGTCTACACATATTCAGAGTATGTGTCATTTTTTCCGGTGTCCCTCATGAAAGCAAACAATCCATGGAGCCCTGTACCTGTAGTTTGTAATGACCTCAGGACTCTTTCATGCTATTGAAGTCTTATTGCATGCAGCTGGAGGTATTTTACCCTTTCATATTTGCCAGGTCTCTCATTTAGTTTTCCACACTACAGTAGATGTCTTGGTGTAATGAAAGGCAATAAAGAGCATGATTTTGCTCTGGTTTATTCACATCTCAGTGGTGACCTGTTCCTGTGTTACTTCTGAACCTCTCACCCTTCTGCTGTTGAGAACTGAGTTTGAAAATTGTGGGAGAAGGTTTCATTCAACCCAGGGTCTGAAATCACTACTACAGTACTGGATGGGATCTGTGTCCTGGTAAGGTGGTAGAATATCCAGGTTTTCAGTGCCAAAGCTGAAGCCACTCACTAAATATACACTGTTCCTGCTGGGCACCAAGCAGACCTTAATGCTACTTGAAGCAGCAATAACTTTTGGCATATTTTAGTTGCAGGTCTCAGATAGTTCAAAGCTTTCTCCTTCCAGGCCATTTTTATGCTCAGCCCACTGCCTTTCTTCTGCTTTGTCTCTTTGGAGAGTGACTGAATTATGACAGGACTATCTCTGTGGTCACCTTCTCTTCCATGCAGCTCTTCAGTCATTGTCCCTGCATTTTCCCATCTGGGGGAAACGTGAAGCCTGTAGTAATAGCACAACAAAATTAAATAGAGCTATTAAATGAATGACTGACCTTGGTAACATGAAAGAAGATAACAGTAACAACCACGGCCAAAACAACTGCAAAAGCAGATCTTCAGATAACAAGAATTATTACATTATTACACTTTTAATTTCTGATGAAATTTTCCTACGATATACTGACCAATGCTTATTCAAATTGTAAGGCAGGAAGTCACTCTAAGCTTTGCCTTAGTTAATGGGGCCATTAAACACATTTAGAAGACATTGGAGCTTACACTTCTTTCTTCTCTGACCACAGGTGCATACACAAATCCATACCTGGATGAGTTTGCACAAGTGGGAGCTTTGACCAAGTAAGGATTGCAGACTCAGGCCCCACACAGAGCCCTAGACACAGTCTTGTTCTTGGGATAAAAGTGAGTGCATTTTAATGAGCTAAGCAACTAAACTGGGTTAATATCCAGTTTGTCGACAAACTTGTTTTGACATGCCGGCTAGACCATGGCAGCTTACCTCGAATAAACCCAATCTTGGATTATTTTGTTCCCAGAAAAATGAAGGACCCTAAATTTTCCTTTGCAGTAGTAGTTCCAGCTATGTGGGAGAGAGCTAGGAATTCACAGAAGCCCCTGCCATGGTTTGGGAGGCTTTGGTTCAAGGATGAGCTGGGAACCTCTATCATTTCCAGACTGACAAATGATGCATGCTCAGAGCAACAGGTTGCTGAATGTGCAAACAGCAGGTCCAGTTACACTGCTCCTACAACATGGGGGTGTTCTCTGCCTGTGCATGCATCAGCTGTTTTCCCAAATATGTAGGAAACTCCACTGTGGGCTGACCAGTGCTGAGGAGCTGGGGGTAGCCCTTGAATGACACCAGAATTAGTACAGCCAGAACTAAACATACACTACTAATGTGTTTACCTATACATACAGATGCATATGTATGTGTTATTTATAAGTAATGTATAACAGTCAGTTTCTTTCACGAGCACAGAAGAGCTTCCTGAAGATAGATACACAACTCATGAAGTGCCTTCCCAAGTGTTTTCCTAAGGAAGGTTTTCCAGAACAAGGATTGTGTTTACAGAATTTATGAAGATGTTTACAGCCTCAGCTACACAAATCTGTCAAAATATTGCAATGGAAATTCAGACCCACTGTTTTGCTTCTGGTGCAAGGGAAGTTGGGGGGGTTTTTGCATTTTTTGCAGATTATTTTTAGAATTTGGTGAAGGGTTTGGCTGGTTTTCCAGCAAAAGCTGCTGTTGTGTAAACACTAGTAACTTCTCAGAGACAAAAATGCGTGTATGGTTCTAATTTTAAGCACATGAGGTCACTGGTTAAGTGTTCAAGGACTGAGCTGGTCGGACACGAGCGGAGGGATGCGCTGAACAGTCTTGTTGATCCCATTTCAGCTTCAAGCAGGTAAAGGAGGCTGGCGGGCTGGCTGAGGTGCACAAATAAACAATTTGATTTACACAGACGCTCTGATGCCGGCAAAGGGCTTTACAAACCTCCAGAGAATCCATGAAATGCAGACTTGAAGCCGTGCAAGAGGCAGAAGGGCGGGCCCACTGCCCTTCCTCAGGCTCCTGGTTACCAGAGACAACGGAGAGCCAAGGAGGGACAGCTGCTAGCAACCCACTAGCCAACATCAGCGGCCCCAGCACGCCATGGGCTCTGTCCCACGGCACGCTCGCAGGGGGTCTGGGGTTCCCCAGGCCACCGACTCGCCGAGCTCCGCTGGCTTTCTCCGAGACCTCTCCATCCTGCCAGGCTGATGGACACGCCCGGTCCCCCGGCGGGCCCTGAGCCCGGGGCACTGCGACACGCCATCCCCTCGGCCGAGCATCGTACCTGGTGGCTCCCACAGAGGCACTGGCTATCCCGAGCTGAAAGGGACCCACCAGCACAGTCGAGTCCCACTCCTGGCCCTGCACATACAGTCCTAAGAATCACACCATGTGCCTAAAAGCGTTGTCCTAAAGCCTTTTGAACTCTGTCAGGCTGGTGCTGTGACCACTTCCCTGGGGAGCCTGTGCCAGTGCCCAGACACCTCTGGGTGACGAACCATATCCTGATATCCAACCTAAACCTCCCCTGACTGAGCTCCAGGCCATTCTCTCGGGTCCTGTCACTGGTTACCACACGGAAGAGATTAGTCCTGCCTCTTGTTGACTATGAGGTCTCACTACACTTCATGGGCCTGGGGCGCGCTCCATCCAGGCCCCCACCCAAGGTGCGCCCGTGACGCGGCGCTGGCGCCACTGCAACGCCCGCCCGCCCGCCCGCTCGCGTTTGCCGCGCCCGCCCGCACCGCCCGGCGCTTCCTGCGGCGGGGCCGGCGCGGCGGGGGCGGGCAGGGGGAGGAGGCGGCGGAGGAGGAGGGGAGAAACGGGGAGGAGAGCGAGGCGGAGTTGGTGGTGCTGCCGCCGGATGCTGTGAGGAGGCGCCGCGGCCCTCCTGCGCTGCCGGTCGCTCACCTGAGCGGGCAGGAGGGCGGGGGAAGAGGAGGAGCCGACGGCCGAGCTGTGCGGAGCCCGGCGGCGGCGAGGCGGGCGGAGGGGCAGCCAGGCGGGCGGTCGGGAGAGGCGATGGCGCCGGGCGCGTAGCGGGCAGGAGGCCCCGCGTCCCGCCGTGTGCGCCCGGCTGCCGGCGGGGGCGGCCGGCGGGCTCCGCCGAGGCCTAGGAGCGGCCTCTCCCCTCGGAGCGCCGGGCGCGGCGCCGCCGCGGCCCGCACGATGTCCACTCGCACACCGCTGCCCACCGTCAATGAGCGGGACACGGAGAACGTGAGTGCCACGCCGGGACCCCCTTCCCTCCCTGCCTCCCTCCGCCTCTCCCCGGTACCCGGTGGCGGCCCGGCCCGTCGTGCCGCCTAGGCCGAGTGCCCCAGGGGCGGGCGGGCCGCGGCCGTGCCGGCACCGCCGCCTGCCCGCGCCCCGGGCTCCTCCATGCGGCGCTGCCGGGGCGGGTCCGGCCCGTCGCGCTCCACGTCGCCCCTGCCCGCCCGCGGCCCTGGGCCTCCCGCGGGGAGCCCTTCCGCAGCCCCTTCCAGAGGTGCTGGGCCGAGACGGGCCGGGCTGGGCTGCCCTTATATGTCCTCGGCTGTCGGCACACTCGGGCTGCTGGCTGCGGGCCCCCGCCGGCGAGAGGCCTGTAGCCCCTGCGGGCGGCAGCCGGGGTGCCCCGCCTTAGGGCGGCCCCCACACACGGCACCTCCGCGCCTGCCTTGGGATATCCACTTGTGGGCTGTCTGACCGCCTGGCACTTGGCCTTGCTTCACCTTTTGGGCTTCAGCGGTACTTGCTCTTTGTTCGGTTTGCACCTCCAAGACGGTCCCTGGTTGTTGTTGTTGTATTCCTTCTTCTGCTTTGCTTTGTGTTGCCTTTGAGAGAGGCTGTGGTCGTGTCCTTGGGTCTTCCCGAGTTCATTGTATCTTCCTTTGTGCTCTGTTTAAATATCTTTGCGGTCTTCTCTGCTCCGCCCGGACTCAACGGAGTTGGGAGCGCAGTGGTGTTCTCTGCTGTGGTGGTCCATAGAAAATAACCAGTCTTGTCTATGACGGACGGTGTACCTGAGGAATGCTGGACCATGTCTGGTCCTGTCCACCAGTGATGATTATTTACGTAGGTGGTAGTGTAGGGGATGTGAAATTTTCCTCTTAGGTGAGGGGACCAGTGTTAAAAGCAATGTTGTTTGAAATGTGTATCCTTAATTGCCTTTGGGAAGGTGGCAGAAGGAGGGGGAAAAGAAGTCATAGGAAATATAACACATGGAGTAATCCCCACCTTCTATATGTGTGGAAAGTGGTTGTTAAGAAATGAAGGAAGATGGCCTAGTGGGCTAAAACGGGTTGAAGATGTTTGTTTGTATTGCGTCAATCTGTTCTATAGACGTTCTGTCTAGTAGCAGGAGCTTCTGAGGTTTGGTACTGTACAAGCCCAAACAGTAGTGCCTTCTGAATAGGTTACTGACTGATATGAAATGAAAAGTGAATGTAAGATGATTTGGAAGGCAAAGATAACAGAAAGAGGTAATATATCTAGAGAAGTGAAACCCTATGTGGTGAATTATTATAATGAGCTTTTAGTATCAGTGGAAGTTTATTTGATACAGCAATATCAGACTTATTACTAGTTAAAGTAAATAGATGCATTTGGTCTGTCCTTACTCTTCATGGACTGATGAGTTCTGTGTTGTTGTAAGAGTAAAAGCAAGTCCTTGGGATGAAAACTTCAATTTGATTAAATGATAAAGTCCAAGTTTGCATGATACATGTTACTCATGAGTATCTATTTCAAATGTAGAATGTAGATAAGAGATAGATGACAGGAAAGGATAAGAAATATTTATGTATATATCTGGTAATACAGTCCATAAGACTTGCAAAATTTACACAAGGCAAATGGAAATACTTTCAAATATCATCATTCTTGTGGAATGAAAACTTCAAAGTGTTGGTCATTAATTTAGAAAATATTATGCTACTCGTGAGCGCTCAATTTTGACACCTAAGGACTAGTAAGTGTTATTTTTTTACTATTGTAATGTCAGGGAATGCATCAGGCGTCTGAAACACCCAGGTTCGTACAGTGTATCAGAATACTCAGAATTGCGCATTTGCTTCTGAAAACCTTGGTGTAAGTCTGAAACCTTACACTAATGAATATAATCTTCTAGCCAGATAAGCACCAAACATCTGTGCAGCTGTAAGTTCCCCAGTCTGCACAGAGTTACTCCAGTGCTGTCATTAGTGGGTGTCTGCAGGATTTTGGACCAGAGACCTCGAGCTCTGCCTGTTGGGCAGCCTCAGGAGCCGTCCTTGCTGCCCGTGGTGTCTCTTACATTAGACCTTTGGCAGAAGTGGCAAATGTAGGATGGAGGAGGAGTAGGTGGTCCATTGCTGACTTCCTGATCAGCAGCATTCCTTGATTTAAAATGGATTCTATGAGGGTGAGGTGAGACTCTTAAATTACTTTTAATGTGCTTCCTTTTGCTAATAAACACTAATGGACTAGGGAACTGTTTATGCTGGTGGCTCATGATGGAAAAAGTCGAGCAAGTAAGCTCTGGGTAACAGAGGTGGTGAGAAGTAATTAGAAAGAGTGAGGAATTAAGGAGCAGGTTTGGGCCTGGTAAAAAGTCCAGCTCTGTAGTGCGTATTTCCAGTTTTCCAGTATGAATATTAGCAGAGCTCTCCTGAGCAGCTAATGGTGATCTTCAGGAGATGCTCTTCTTTTCCATCTGGTGCGCGTGGGCATCTTGCAGTGTTGCTCCATTGTGTGCCTCCCAGGGGACATACTGGAGCTCTGTATCCCGGAGAGAGCTGATTGATGCTTCTAAGTACCAACCCTATGTGTGTGTCCAGCTGTGCTCTGCACATGGGGTGAGGTTGTTGCACAAAATCATGGGGAGCTACCCTGCCACCACCACCCCCATCTCTTGGCAATGGCTTTCAGTTCTTTGAAATAGAAAATAATGTTACGGTGTGCTTTTCTCGGTGACTGTGTAAGTATTTGTGTTATCATTTGAAAAAAATAAATTATAATATTGGATATAGCACCTATCATAAGAATATACCTTCCTTGAGGAATTTCAGGAGTTCCTGATGGGATGGGTAAAAAACTTGCTTGTTTCTATAATGCCTTGTGCCTTTTGTCCCACACTGCCCTTTGAAAATATTTTAGAAGGGATAAGATCAGGCAGCATATTACTTGATAAAGTCTTATCAGAAAGCTGGAGTGAAAAGAACAGGAAACAGCAGCAAGGGACAGACAACAGGTGGAAGGAGCAAGGGCCTGGGAATCATCAGTGTGTGTGTGATTGGTCTGCCCTGTGGAGCTTCACACTCTTTTTCTTTCCTTTGCCTTTTTGCTATTCCTGACATCTCCTAGTACTATGTTTAGCTTCCCTAGCATATGTCCATAAGTGCGTTTCACTGGAAACATTATTTCTCCTTCACAAAAGCTCTGTTTAAGGAAGCAAAGTAGATTATGATTATCAAACACTTATTCTTACTAACAGTTTATTGGGAATCTTGGGGAAATTAATGGATGGAGGCAGTACTTTATTTTCATGTGTATTACTGGATTTCAAGTGAGGGGTAAGAGTGGTATTCAAAATAATAATTTCTCTGTGTTTGGATTTTGTACATGTAACTACAGCCTCCTCTTGATACATTTTTCATAGGCTGTGACAGGTAGTGTATCACTGCATTCGAACAATTGCACTTGGGGTTAGTTTGGGTGAACCGAGCTTCACACCTCTGCTGTTGCTGGAAGAAAAGGACAGGAATCAAAAGCTTTGAGCTAGAGTATCTCTTCTGTTTTCATTGAGTTGGTATTAATTGATGAAAGAGGGGCTTTTATGTTTTTCCTTTCATAATGTGTTGCCTTGTATCATTAAATTGAGGAATGGTTTTCCTGAATTAAGGCAAAAGAGAAGAAATACATAGGTGGTATATTTTCTTAGATGTTTTTGGGAAGCTCTGTGTAAGAAAAGACACAGATTCAACAATTGGCTCTATACTACTTGCTGTATAGTACTTTTAGTAAAGTTAATGAGAATGCTGAAAGTTGTTTGCTTTTTCTGTCATAAGGACCTCTTAGTCTGGCATAAGAATACATGGATTTTTTCTACTATAGTAAGTGTAATTTAATCTTTTGAAGGTATTACTATTATTTGAGAAGGTATTGCTGTTTAATTGTGCTGTGGTCTCGCCTATCTAGATAAGTTTTAAGGTTTTATTTTGTTTCGTACTTTTCAAATGCCTCAAAGCTGATAAATTCTGCTGGAGCAATCTGGCATGTTTGCAGTGGAAGAAGGAACAAACAATGCAGGAGTGCTGGATGATAACTCTGGCCAGAGTCAAGGAGGAATGTGGGAATTGTGGTTTGTCTTACATAGCCAGTGCTATATGAGAATGATTGAGATGTCATGGCAGGGGAAGTTATAAGAAGGATAAACCCAGTGACCTGTGATCACATGTTTTGCTTCATTATCATAGAAATAATTATAGCTTTGACACATGCACACTGGTTTGTGGGTTAGCTATGGGAGGGTGACATCTTGGGTGCCAGTTCAAGTGGATGTGGCTGAGGATGCCTTTCTGACTGGGGAGCCTATGAGACAGCTGTGTTTTAAAGAGGAAAGAAATCAAACAGGGCAAGAGATAAGAGGATACAATGAAATGGTCAAGTTGGGATGATAATGATTACACCATGTTTAATTTCTTTCTGGGCTTTTTTTTTTCTGGATTTGCTTTTGCACAATAAGAACACATGGTTTTGATTTGGACAGAGGGGGCGTGGGAGAAAGTATCTCACAAGAATTCTTTCCTTCAGTGCCTTAAGCAGAAGAATGGCCTAATTTCCAAGCCTTATGGGTTCAAGAGTACAGCTGTATCTTTCTTATCCACAGGAGATGGACTTGAGCAAAGTGAAGAATGCCTGTGTTTTTTCCTTGCAAGTTTATTTTTCTTGATCATAAATACACCATTAGGTTCTATGTTTGTTTGAATGGTAAGAAGAGAGGGTATGTGCTCCTAATCTTGTTTTGAAGGTTTGTGTTTTCTCTATGCAGACTTTTTCTTGTTGTTATTTTGCTTCACATCTGGACCAAGCTCCTATGTTGTGGGGGGGAAAACATGCACTGAGTTAGAGCACTATGTGTAGAGAGAGCAAGGTTCATTTTGAAGTTAACCTTCTCTGTGGATCAGAGTGAGTAATGGGACAGGTGATACATATTTAGTTTCATTTTCTTTATGTAAAGGGGAATACTTTGAAATATTGAAAATGTTCATGGTTCAGTGTTCTTTCTAGGCAACACGAATGAGTGTAAAGTGTTAAAGTTCAAAAAGAGTTAATGCAGTTGGCTTGTAGTATTTGTTTCATTTCATACTTCATGGGGTTTTGAGATTCATAGGTAAACACAAAGTTGGATTGTTTGTGGTTGGTGTTCTGAAAACTGTACTTACATGGTCAGTGGACTTAAACACTGAACTAGGACAAGGAGAATATGTTCTAGGAAAACTGACCAGTGGAGTCTTGACTATTGCATATTTCTGATCCTGTGGACTTTCTGTTTATATTAAGAGAGATTTAATTTTTTTTTTTATCTCGACACTTGAAATGTTCCAATTATTAATAAAGGCAGGATATTTTTTTTCCCCAAGACACCTGATTCCATCTGCAAACTAATGTTTCTACTCTAAATGTGTTAAGTTTCTACCATCACAATTGCTATTGCTCAGCAGAGGAATCTCCTGCTAGCTTCTAATTGTTATCAGTAGCTTAAACACAGAAAAAGTAGTCACTTAATTTTTAATTGCAGATACTATGATTTCTCTAAACTTAAATTCTCAATCAGTGATTTGTAGTTGTACTTGCGGAGTTTTTCTTCTTGTGCTCAGAATTTAGATAGACCTAGCCTTATTATCTTGCTGATGCTTGAGAGAACTTTAAACAGTGTTTCAATAGAGCAGATTAATTGAGAAGCTATCTCCTGTAAGGAGATGACTTTGCTATTAATGCGGAGCTAGAAGACAATAGTGCAACTGAAACCCTAAGACAGGCTTCTCACAGATTGGCCTACTCACAGCTTGGGAGTTTAAGCAAACTTTTCATATTTTGCAATATCCAAGAGAAAGCATTTTATCACTTCTTTTTAGATTTTATCTTTTAGTAACTTCAGCCTGTCCTTTATTTTACAATACATGTTTACAGTCTGTGCTGCCCTCCAGGTTAAACATACTACTTGTAAGCTGCTGCAGTGACAAGTTTCAAATTTAGCTTATTTATGTTGTGGTTATGACACCATCTATTTTTTTGTTGTTGTTGGAAACACAATGCTTGCTTTTTGTGGTTGGATTTGTTGTTGTGTTTTTTTAATCTTTCTGGAATTTCAGAATAGGCAAAAAAATTTTGTTAGGATTTCACAATTTTTTTCTGGGTTTTGATTCTCAACTGTTTGCTCTAGATAGTGGTAAATTAGAAAAAAATGTTTTCCACAGTTGACTGTGAAAACAGCCATGAAAACAGGAAAGTTTCATTGAAACATTCACATTGTTCAGTGTAATGAATATAATGCAACTCAATCTGAGTTTTAATAAGAAGCTCTTTCTCTACATCAGCTACCAAGCCTGATTAATTGTTAGCATTTCTCTAATTCTTTCACATTGTCAATTAGCTTTTCTTTGGTGTGTTCTCTGTGTTCAATGCTAAACTGAGCTTTAAATTGGCCCAGTTGTATTTCATGTAAGAATGAATCATCTTTGTTTTTTTGTGAATAACTTAGTAAAACAGCAAAATCAAAGGCTTGTTGAGATCTCAAGGTCAGTTTGAGACTTCATAGCTGAATGTGATGATTCAGGCTTAAATTGTTTTGGTGACCATCCTAGTGAATCTAAGGTTAAAAATTCCAAGATGATAAGAGGGCCCTTGTTTTTAAAGCACATTTCCCTGTGACTGTTTCAACTTCTAGTTCCTAAGTAGTGACCAAACATGCTATAGCTATTGTGGGAAGAAAAATTGAAGGCAAGAGTGTTTGAAACCACACTCTGCTTGTCATAATCCCGCTTCTTTTTTTTTTTTTTTTTTTCTTGAAAAAGAAGTTCAATTGGTTGGTTTTGGTGGTGGGGTTTTGTTCATTGGAGGTTTTTGTTTTCTATTTGTTTTAACATAAGTATTTTTTTCAGGGATGGCTTTCTTTTCTTGCTTTTGATGAAAACAGCAACTTCTGCTGAAAGACGTATGTTCACAGTTGTAGTAGAGTGCTTGCACAGTTAAATTCAGCTGGGCTAAAATTAACCTTAAAAGCAATGAACCAGACATGCTCATGGAACACTTCCACAGCTTAGTGTCTAATGATTGATCAATAGTTGTATTTATGTGAAACCCAAAAGCATGGGTTTATCTGGATTCACTGTAGAGTGAAAGATCATTATGTTATTCCAAAATTCTCCATCTTATCAGTACAGCTGATGACCAGTCACTTCCCTTTGCTTAAATTCTTGTGGAAAGCACGTTCTCTTGCTGGAATGAGTGTTTGTAGGTTTTCAAGGTCTCTTGTTATGCTGTTTGTTGTATATGGTTTCAGGAAAAAGGAATATAAAAAATATAAAATATTTTTCCTTTTTCCCTCTTGCTGTTCCTAACCTTGTGGGATACCTTAGGTAAAGGTTGTGATGTCAGAATGAGAAGTGGTCTGCACTCCACTTCTTTGGTTGGCATGAATGTACCTTACAATTAAGATGACTTTGTAAAGAACCCTTCATGGCTGTTCAAGATGTAAGTGCTCAGTACCAATGACTTCTGTTCCTTTGTGTGCAAAATATTTCAGTTAGCAAAGTTTTATAAAAGTGTATGATTGGTGTAGAGACCTAAATATAAAATATAGCAATGCAATATGTGTTGAATAAAAGGGTTCTTTTTCTTCACACTTGGCTTCTTCAAAAGCCTGACAGTATCTCAGAAAGAGGACTCTTGGTTACAGTAAGCTTTAGCTGGAGTAGTTTAGATCTCCAAGATGTATACCCAATCTAAAAGAGCATTGAATGGCCACACACTGATATGTGTAATGATTTCTGAAGTAAAGGTTGTTACACATAATGAAGTTTTACTGAGGTCACAATGAGTCAGATTTGTGACTTTGGAGCAGCCTCTGCCTTGATTACTTGTTCACCCTGCTGATGTGCTGGGAAGAAGCAGAATAATTATCCTCTTTTTTGTTTAAATACCTGTAGAATTCACAAAAGTAGAAGAATGTTAAAGCAGAGAATGATGTCCAAACTTAATATGTATTTCAAGAGATCAAACATAAGGAGTTTCGTCCAGCTGAGTTGCAGAACTGTATTTTAAACATACACAGTGGTGGTATGTTGAATAATGGGACAGAACTTCACTTCTGATGGAAGCACTTCTGTAGTACATCGGTGTTTGTGTAGCTGAACAGACAGAGTTACTGGATAGCCCATGGCAGTTTTTTGCAAGAGCAGATAACGATAATATTACTGGTGACAAAGTCTAATTGCTTCTGTATTATAAAGTAAAGTAGTGCATGATAACTTTTAAAATCTCAAGCAGATGCAGAATTAGGCAAGGTTGTTAGAGAGAAGTGATATCTTTCATTAGACAGATGTGGTTGAAGAAAACAGATGAGATTCGGATAGTAGCAGGGCTTGCTGGAAAAGCTCTTGCCTAAGGTGAGACTCCTGGTAAAACCTGTAGTACCTCTGCTATGCTTCTGTAGGAGGGCACACACCTCACTCACAGTGCAGTAAAACACCACCTCCTTGTAAGCAGAGACTCAGCCTTTATCACTGGGATAGAGTACTATTTTAAGCTCTCCTGGAAGGTTTCCTCCTGGATTCCTCCCTTCCCCACTGTTGGTTCTTATCTTTTGCATCTTAACCCAGTGCTGAAGAAGAAAGCAATAGAAAAATAAAGTAAAATATCTTTTACTTGTCTTCAGGCAGCCTTTTTTTTTCAGAAGGGAAAAGACCATTTATTTGTAATCTTAAGGTTGTCACATAGACAATTTCTGTTGTTTAGTCCCTCAAAAATTTGACCAATGTAATTTTAAACCCAGTGCTAGTATATAGATTGCCATCACATCAACTTTATCCTTACATATCCAATATCTGTTTTCCTAAGATTCCAACTGACTCTGTTGGTAAATTTGCTGGCCATTGAACCCCTGCAATTTGCTGTAATCTCACATTCTCCCCCACCCCCCTTGTTTTCTCCCCCATTTTGCTTACTAACGTGCTTTTGTGCTGGAGCTTGGCATACTCATTGCCAGCTTCCTTATGCTTCTCACTCTTTCTGGGACCTTTTCCAGTTTTGCTCATTTAATGACATAAGCAAACCCAATACAAAGCTTTATAAAAGCCATGTAGTTGTAGCTCCTGTTTATCTTTCAAGTAATACCCTTCTGTATGAATCCCAAGGAGCATTTTAATGTGGGAATAATCTGAATTGTAAAGCTAAAGGGAGTGCAAAAATTCATTGCTGTGGGTGGGGTGGGAAGACCTGTTTCTGTGTTGGGGGCTCTTTAAAATATTAGCAAAAAGTATTATTATTACTTGAAATATTCATCTGCTAGACCATATTTTCCTCATTCTACCTTTTCTTCCCTCCACTTCGGTAAAGTTACTGGGCTTTCTTCTCTCAGATAACAGCAGGGAGTAACCAAAGCTTCATAGTGATTACTTAGGACATAACTTTTATCATGTTCTCTTAGAGATTTTCTCCGTATGCTCAGATACATGAGGAATTTAATGGGTGAGAGTTGCAGAGCTGGAAATGGGGAGGGTAGGGTATACTGCAGGCTGTGTAGCAGCAGTGTAAATTACTTGTGCTTAAACACTAAATATCTGAAATTCCTTTTGAGAGTGCATGCTTGGCTTCAGTCATATGTAAGTATCTTTCTACTTCTTAGATATTTGTCTTCACTTAAAATAAGTAGAGGCATAGCTCAGAAATTCAGAGAATCTTACGTGTTAAGAGGAGTCCTGTTCTTGCAATGGAAATTACCTTAGTCTGTGAAATGCTACATTGGGCTCTTACAGAGGATATGGTTGTTTTCCACAAATGGATTACGTGTATAATGTATTTACTCATATCTCGTTCCAGATAACGTTATTGATTTGAGGTAATATAATTCTTTAAAGCATTTGGGGTTTTATTTAGTAATTTTTTCCAACAGTAATCTGATTTTCTTCCCCCTGCCATTATAGTAAGGACAGTGTACTGGTGGTTGAAAAGAAAATCAAAGAATATGTCTTTACTTGTTGGAGGACTAAAATATTATTTTTTTTCTCAAGATCAGATATTTTCCTTAAGATCAGACTCCCAAAAGAATAGCATTTTTAATCATTCAATACAATGAAATGTTTACAGAATTAATAATACTGTTCTGAGTAGTCTTTAGCAGAGATACTTATGTATAATAGCTTTTCAAATTTGTTTTTCTTAATTTGATATTAAATGAAAAAGACTGGCTGCTTTTTAGACTTCTTTCTTCCAGTGATAGACATAAGATGCACATGAACAAAGAAAATTTATGAAAGCCCTTCACAGTGTAACTCTTGCTCCATCTACTGCAGAGTCCAGTGAAATCTTATCCTCAAACCTGGTATGAGCAATGAGGGTTGAGCTAATATAGATGTTGGAATTAGTCAGTGGAAGACATAATTATTATCAGAGAATGTATGCCTCCAGCAGTGTTTGTAGTCAGGCTAAGGGAAATCTAATCCCATGGCCTGTGCAAAGCAGACTGATAAAATTGCATTTAAAGGTTCTTTTAAAGAAAGCTAAAATACAGCACTCATATAAAAGTCAAGTTTGATGTTTCCTAAATACTACAAGATAACATACTATTATTGCTGCTGTTAGTTTTTGTGTGACCTTTGGTATTGGCCGCAAGCTTTTTCCCTGTTACTCATTGCATTAATTATGGTGTGTAACATTGTTTCAATAGAATAACTTTCAAGTGGAGGTGTCGAGGGTTCTGGAGTGGTGCAGAAGAGGCAAACTCTGGACTCCTCTATCTCTCTGTTTCCATTACTTTCGCAAAATAATTACTAACCAGAAGAAGCTGAAGTAAATACAGCACTTGACTATTAGATTGGAGTTATGATCAAGTGAAGTGTTAATGGCACATCAGCCATTTTCCTAATATTGTCTTGATTTAATTGAAGATTAAACTCACAGGGTGACAGAGGAAAAGAAGAACATGGACTGGAGGACTGCCAAGTTTATTGCCTGATAGAACAGTTACATATTGGAGTTAAGGATACCTCCAGGTGTTTTCCTACACTTTCTCCAAAACTGTCTGATTTCAGGTCACCTGTTGGATCATAGGAAGGCAGTAGAAAATGAACATTCTGTAACTGATAAAAAGAGAAAAATATTTAACCCAATAGTTGTCATCCCAAGAAGCTGTGAGCATTCTAGTTAGTTTGGTAAATTAAGGGAAAAAATAAAATTCCCAGCAAGCCTGTGATAGTTCAGGGATTGCAATGCTTCCTAAAGGGATATGTGATTATCTCTTCTTCCATGTTGTGGCTTCCCTCATCTTTTAAGAGGCAAGGAGCATTTTAGCAATTGGGGTTGGAGAAAGACCCTTGGCATATTGGTGGTGGAAGAGAGAACAGAACATTGCTGGCTGCTCATCGTAACACTTGGAAAAATTTGGTGTGTCCACTTGAAATCTGCTTAGGGATGACTTTCTTTTAAGGTTTGGGGATTGTAGAAAATTCCCAATTACCACTAGGGAGGTTGGTATAATCCCTGTTACCTGTGACATTGCCATCAGGTCCCCATGACTTCCTTTGCTTTTTTGACTTGTCCTTCCTTGAGACTGAACCAAATTAATTCCTGTTTTCATATGAGACAGCATCTGATCCAGTAAAGCACTTCAGCTGGGGATTTCCAGACGTGCTGCTGTAGAATTATCCAAACTGTTTTGATGTCCAGCTCGGGACAGAATCAAGAGGTGCCCCTGCTAATGGTGGGCTGGAGGCTGCTGCTGCTGCTACTGATTATTTGATGTGTCTCACCATCTAGATAAAGAAGTCTGAAATGCCCAGTTTTTACAACCTGCAGGCTGGGCTGCTGTGTAAAGCCCATAGCTGGGAATCTGGGATTCCTCACCTGCAGATTGTCAAGGACTCTAAAAAAGGTCATACATATTTTTTCTTGCTGTTGGATTGGCTACTTATTTAATGACTGCATTCATTTTGAATACATACTAGATTTGGTCAAACCTCTAATCACAGATTATCTGGCTTGTCTTATTAAGATTTACCTATATATATATGTGTGTTATTTTTTTCACATTTTCCTAACTTTTTATTTTCATGGTCTGAGTAAATGAAGTATCAGATGGTTTTAATATTTTCTTTGCATCCTGTGATTTATTTTTTTTTCTTTTACCCCCTTAGCCAAATTATGTTATGTGGTCTATTAAATTTGTTCATGTTTTTTTGTGCTTGTTTTTTACATCTCAGTTACATTTGTGTGATTTCTGTCCATGGTTTGAATTCAGCACATTGACATCTATCTGCTGTGTATGTTTGGTTGTCAGTATTCATTATCTACTGCATCTTCCAGTTTAAGACAGCTAAAGAAATGTATTGTTTTTTTCTAGCTATAGTACATATTTATTACATATATTTGCAAAATCTTTGAGGAATATTACTGCTGTTTGCTTTTTTCCATGTATCAATTTAGTTTCCCAGTTCCATGTATTTCTGGAATGCTACATTGCAGTAGCACTGCTATTGAATAATTGAAGTCCAAAGGTTAAAACAGGGTGGTTGCATGAGTTCAGGAACATGGGGCTCTGTGGATGTTGTAGTCTGAGCTTTGTGGAAAACGCACTCTTTGGTCATAAGATAGGAGCTAGTCCAAGGGCCAGACACTGTTTGGACAGCTTAAAGTTAAGCATAAATCTGCACAAGGCTGGGAATATATTTGCTAAGTTGAAATGTGGTATAGCATTATCCAGATAAAGGTAAATAATTGCTACAGCTCAACTGAGGACATTTTATTTGATCTGTTAGTTAACACTTACGTGAAAAACAAGGTAGAGAGCACTCGGCAGAAGACTCTCTTCATTTGGCTGTTTGAGTTCACCATGTCCCATCCAGTTGACTCCGATACGTGTTCATAATTTCCCTGTGCTGTAAAGCATAGTTGGTCTTCTTGAAAGCATAAACTAGGTTTAGTGGTGTCTTTATAACTTTATCTGCGTCTCCCACCATCAGGTCATGCTCTGCTAGCCTGTTCTCAGGAGACAAAACTCTTGCAAATGAATGGTGCTGGAGTGCAGATGCGTTGGTAGAAATGTCCATGCCAGCTGAGGTGCTTCTTCCTCTTAGGAAGGTGTTCTGGTTTTCCTGTGTGAAAGTATGTGTTACTCTTCAGTCATCCTTATGTTTATGAATGACCCTTATTCTTATGGAAAAAAAAAAAAAAGTCTGCAGAAGTCTGGTTCTGGTGAGATTCTGTCTTAAATATGAAAACCACATGTCTTTGACAGATGAGGTCCGTTAGGCCCTCTGCAGCTCAGCCTTCTGAGATAAGGCTTGTTACTGATACCAGAAGTCCTTGGCTGCAGAGCGGTGCACATCTTATCAAACTTTGAAGGTGGAGGAGCTAAACTGGTTCTAAATGCTCTAGTGCAGTAGGCCCTGAGAGTGCTCTTCAGGTCAGGAAGGATTCCCTGCCACTCCCTTGAAGGCTCCGTGGAAGGGCTTGAGATAGGCCTTGTTAATCTGCTGTAGATCCATGCTTTCTATTCACCTCTTCTGTCTAGGCAACAAGTTAATTTTGAGAATTACTTCTAGTTACATTTATTTTGTATGTACTCTATTGTATGAAGGTAATTGTTAAGATGAGTCTCTGTATTCTTCAGATTAGACTTCCAAGACCCTAAAAGGAGCACGTCAAGATAATATGGAGAAATCATGCTGAATATTGGGTAATGGCATTTGAAACAAAGCTTGATGTGGTCCTCAAACATTGCAGTCCTGCATTGCCCAAGACAGTTTCTTTTCTAGGACATGTGTACATCAATTAGTATGTACTACTATCAGGTTGGATATTTTAATTTGCCATCTCATCACTTTTTAGAAGCTGGCTTTACTTCAGAAAGTTAATAAGACCTTGAGGTAATATAGTCTTCAAAATGAGATGGTGATCTGTCTTGATGAATTCATCATTGGATCCACTGGATGATTTCAGTAATGGGCACATAAAGATTTTAGAAATACTGTCCAGCTTGCCTGGAGGAGGAACTTCCTCTTTTGTGTGGCAGTGTTGGGGTGCTTTGCCGACTCATGTCATCCCTAAAGGGGAGCTTCTTAAGCTCACATAGTGTGTGTGCTCTTCTGAGGGTAAGCAACATGAGTAAGCAAGCCTGTTTAGTTGTTTGTGGGATTGTTTTTGTTGGTTTGGGGCTTTTTGTGTTCTGGGGCGGGGGGGTTTGTTGTGTTGGTTTTGGTTCTTTTCTGAGTCCTTGTGTGTTTTTACCTTGTTGTGGAATTGGAATAAGTATCTCCTAGGTAAAGTTTCACTACTGGTGTCAATTTGCCTTTGGATTATCAAGAAAAGTAGTGTGATCAATTTTCTTTTCCATGTTGTTCCTGTCCTGATAGCGCAGTTCCACAAGAGTTTAACATAGAGCTGATCCCATCTTCCCAGTGCTGGGTGTTGACTTTTGTCCTTGTGCCTGTGCTACTGCTGGGGAGGTGTCAGGGGGTGCCTGTGTTCAGGGAGCTGGAGGTGACCCTGGCAGCAGAGTTGTGTTTGTCTGGCTCGGCTGCCTGTGCTATGTGTCTGTCCTGCTGCCCCAGCAGTAGTGGGGTTGTAGGTGTGTATGGGCCTGAGAGCACCCAGCTAGCATGGATCTTTGGATCAGCTTCAGCAGCTAGCATGCCACATGGGGACTCATCCAGAGTTGTTGTAGGTATGTGGCAGATAAGGAAAAAATGCCCATTTCATAAACTTTGAGAGGAAGAATGAGTTGCAATTCAGAGCCTGGACCCAATTAGCTGTTGTATCCTTTCCTTCTGTAGGAAAACCTCAGCTGGCCCAGAAGAGTGGTTGTTTGATCCTGCGTGTCAGACATGCTTCACACTCTAATCTGGTTGCTCTTTTGTGAGTAAACCTTGCCTCCTGCTGCTGCGTTCCTGTCTGGAGGCAAGCCTCAGGTTTCAGGATTGCAGTCTCTAGGCTGTAGAAACAGCCCTTTCCCCTCAGTTTTGAAATTTGATATTAAAGTATTTTCTACTTCTTGAGCCCTGCAAATGCTTGAGAGGCTCCATGTGCTTGACATGATCCTGAACTGTGAGTTCCCTTCTTCTGCCTTTCATCAGGCCAATTGAAAAATGACCTGGCTGCATCATTTATAAGTGCAATAAAAACGCCTGCCAGTTTCCTTTGCCAGAAGTTTCCCTTTCTGGGTGTGTTCCTGTTCTTGTTTGGTTGGTTCAATTAGCAATCAACATTTGCATTTAGTTTTCTTTTTGTTTCACAGGGGATTTTTGAGCAAACTGTGGGTGCTGTGACATTCAGAATCAGTAGTGCCCTGCAGCTGCTTGTGCCTCCAAGTGCTGGCAGGATGTTCTGGGAGAGATGGGAATGCTCACTGGTCTCTCTGTGGTGGCAGGTTTGAAGATCTCATGAAAAAGTCAAAAAAGATGGGCGAGGTTAAACTGTTCACCTCCTGAGGAAAGAGTAATGGCAGGCAAGGAATGTTGAAAGGACTCTTGTCTGTGAAGGACTGTGTTTAGGTGTGTCCAGGAGGCTGTAGGAATAGTCTTGTTCCTTCCTTCACCCTCCCATAAGTGCTTTCCTTCAAAAAAATACTTTTGTGTTAGGTTTCATGGGTGAGGGACATTTGACATTTCATTTTGACAAGATAGGAAATGTTTTACTCTTTTCCTTGATAGGGCTGATGGTAATTCCTAGTACTGTACCAAATGACAAAAATGAGTAAATGAGGATTTTACCAAAACTTTTTTTTTTTTTCCCCCCCCTCTCATGCTGGTTCCACCGATGGATTACTGAAGCAGCTTTTAGCTGGCTTGTCTCAGTTTTCATGGGGCTACAGGGAGGGTTCAGTTTTTTCCTAGCAATTAATGGACATGATATGGGATGGCTGTCCTGAATTAGCCCTGGAAAATCTTGTTTGTGTGTTTGGGATGAGTCAGGAAGGAAAGTGCCAGGTTGAAATAACTGTGCCAATTCCGAGTGAAATGGAACAAAGGCAGGAAGGTCCTGTTCTGCTGCACCTGCGTGCCTGGCCAGGCTGAGGGCTTCAGGCCCAGGGAGAGGAGGAAACGTGTTAGCTGAGTTTGGGTTACAAGACCTGATTTCATGCTATGGAGGTATTTGTTTTTCTGAAATGCTTTGCCTGTCATCTTGGGGGTAGACCAGCACACTTTTAAGTTTTTTTTTTTATCCATCAAATAAAATGGATCTGTAATTCCATGTGATAATGAACTCCACCCTTCCATATGACACTATTGCAGTGTTTAAAAACAATAGGGAATGACCATGCTATATCATGCACAGGATTAATACAGGTTGGTGTAACCGTATGAAAATTAGAAATTGAGAATTATTCTAATGATCCTTTAGTATGAAATCTTATTAGCTGTGTCTAGTTCTGCACTGCTGGATCATGGGATCTTTTCTTTCCTAGAAGGTTTCAAGTACGGAGCTGTAAGCATTGCATCCTGTGTAACTTGAGATGAGAAAAACAATTCTGTCTCAAAGTTGACAGACTTATTTCTTTGTCTCACATAGATCCACATATGTCGAGTACTTAAAAGACAAACAGCAAAACCCCAAACAAAACAAAAACCAGCAAAACTTCCATGTGGCTTAGATCTCATAGTAGTGAGCACAGATTAAGATTTACTCAGTGCTCAGCATAAGTTTACCTGTCACCTTGTACGTGTCTGCTTTTAGAAAGGGAACACTATTTTTCTATTGACACTGACATCTTATTTCACCTTGTAGTAGAACTGTTTTTCTGTTACCACTGAAGTTGTCTTTGTGAGATACACAATATTACTACTGGGAAGAAAAGGGAAGAGACCCAAAATTAAAATGAGGAAGTTACTTTGTTTAGTATCTCTCTTGGTACTGTATGGTTTGGAGTTTTTAGAAAAGTTTTATAAAATGCTTTGCAGAGTTGCAGCGTCAGTTAATGAAATGTTTGGGTATGCTTGACTCAGGCCAGCTTTATTCAAATTGTTATATCTTATAGATGGTAGATTCAAGCTATTCTAAAGTATCATGTCTGGCATTTTTACAAATGAAGTAAGTGATCTAAAGAGAAAGATGCACGTGCACATGTTCGATTGTTTTCTTCTTGCACTTTTGGAAAGTGTGCATGAGCAGGAGATGGGTGCATTCCCCATTTTGTCACAGTTTTGACTGATTCTCTTCTTCGTCTGCCATGCACTAATCTTGGTATCTTCTTTAAAAACTAATTCTTTCCTCACTCCATCATTGTTGCTTTGTTTTTTCTGAGTTTAGTCCTGCATGTTATCCCTTCTTTCAGTGGGGAAGGTTGCTTTGCATTTTGGTGGCGTTTTTAATAGCAAACTTTATCATGCATTCACAATCTAGTATGAATTTAATTGCTGTGAAGAAATTAGGAAAAAAATCATGTGTACAGCTATTCAGTCTTTTAAATTGCCCCTTCAAAAGCACTTCTTCTTTTCTGAGAGGAAAAATTAGATAGTGCTCTATTAGAGCAGAGGTGCTTTGGGAATTGCAGTATGTGATACGTACGTGTGGCAGGAGTAAGGTGTGGTTTTGTGCAGATGTGAGGCTTACCTGGAAGGGGAGAGAACTCCCTTCTCCTGCTCCTAACTGGTGGATCAGGTACTCTAATTGTGTGCAGTTTGCATCATTCCTGTACCACCTGGATACTCTTGACACATGATGCAGAGCAAGATCATCTGAACATCTTTGATGGTTTCTACTTTGAGGTTTACCAAGAGCTTTCAAAAAATTGGCCTCTTTCAATTTAGTTTGATTGTTGCTTCAGCTGAAAACTTGCTTGAGGTGGCTTGCTAGAAGCTCTTAGGTCCTAAGGAATTATGACAGACAGCAGCATGACAGCAGCTGGACATCCAGGACAATATTTTACATCTCTGTCCCCTTTCCTTTCCTGCCATTGTATTTTAAGAAACATCTAATTTTATGTGTTTATTTCTAGAGACTTTATTTTATGCCGACATAAACTGAGTATATCAGGAGTCATGTTTATAGTGTACTAGTAAAGGAATGTTTCCCACTACATTATACATATATTAAGAGCAAAGCTGTTGCAGATCAGAGCTATTTAGAACCCTTCAGATTCCCTCTGTCTGGGCTAGCTATTTTGAAAAATATTTGCATATTTGCAAAATATGACAGCTGTTACAAATGCTCATGTGTATGGCACATGCTTGTAAATGGTAGGAGTTGCAAATATAAAAATTGGCTGCAAGATACATACTTATATCCAGGACAGGATAGATAATACTAAGAGAGAAAAGTGTGATGATTTGCCTTTTCTAGAACTTCATGTGCAGACTTTTTCTCCATGGGCTGACTTTACCAAGGAATTTGCCTTTTGATTAATCAAGATGGGGAAAATTCAGGACTAAGAGGTTTGTTTAATCAAGTGAGGTGTGTTTGTAGGCAGACTGATGTGTGGAAATTACCCTCTTACTATGAAGGACTATGGAGGCCTTCAGTGTTGTTTGAGAAAGGCTGTGTGGATTGGTGACTGGAATGGTTTGGGGGAATTTTTAAGACCAAGCTGTAGCAGCAATTAATATAGGTGATGATGTAAGTTTGATTACAGTGTATAATCCCTGAGAGTACCACTCCAGTGGCTAGTAAGTGGCTAAAGGATGCTGAATATGTAAAGCAGTGAAACCCACACATTGTACCTACTTGGTGGGGTTAGTTCTTCTGCACTTTCTTTGAGCCGATGTGTGTGGCCATCAGGTCATCTTGCTTTGGCAAAGGTACCTTGGGTAAACAGAGAAGGATAGCTTTGAGAAGCAATGGGTTAGGTTAACTCTCTTGTGGTCTTACTGCCCTTGGCTTTCTGTAACAACCCTGAATGTTTGATGAAACACGTCAGAAACAGAAATAGTATGGAGCACTAAGTGTTAATAGAGCTCTCTTCTTTTGCGATTTAAAATTGAATGCTAGAAATACTTCTTTGAGGTTCCTGAAAAGGTGAATTTTGTTTTGCACAGGTTATTTTCTTATTTTAAAATATTTGACTAATGTGCAAAATACCAAAATGCTCTAATAAACTGTTTCAGCTCTAAACTTGTTATTGCTTCACCCTATTTTGTTTAAAATTGCATTTTATTTTAAGAAACCTTTAATTTTATGTGGTTATTTCTAGAGACTTTATTTTACGCTGACATAAATTGAATATATTGGGTCATGTTTATGATGTACTAGTAAGGTAGTGTTTCCTACTATGTTTTGTGTGTGTGTACATATATATTTCTTTATATATATAAAACAGGGTATCTAGTGAAATAACAATCTCTAATTAAAGCCTTGTGTGGGAAATGCAGCTTGTTGGCTGGAATTGTTTTTAGATGACAGTGAACTTTAAGGAGAGTGTTGGTTTTTACAGCCCTCTTGTTTCCAGCACCCTGAAAATTTTCTCAGAATTTAGAGATTGTTCTACTGAAATGGCATTTTAAGTAGCCACATAGTAGCTGATGCATAATGAATGAACATATTGTAATGGACAAGAAGGATCTGAAAACTATGTAGCCTGGCCTTCTAGACAGTGTGGATGTTGCATACTTCTGTGAAATTCAGCTTCAGTATTCTTTGGAAATAATCTTTGACATACTGTTATTTGACCTTGATTTTTATTTTTTTTTAACTTCTTAATCTTTTGTTTCAATTTCACTGGATGTTGATTTCTAGAAGTTGATAAGTTTCTACTTGAAATTTGTCTTTACCTTCCAACAATAGCAAGTTGTTCATGTGCAGAAAAGAGGCCTATTGCAAGAATAATTTGAATTTCATTCAGTGATGTTCTGATTCAGAAATTGTATGTATTTATTTATGTGGCTCACAAACTAGGAAATCTGGCCTTCTTTATGCATGATTTCTGTCATCCTTGGGCATATCTGGAAAGAATGGTTGGTTAACTCTGAAGAGAATCTGTTTGTGAAGAAATAATTAGGAGCCATCCAAAGTGGCTTTGTTTTTCTATCACAAAAAGACCAAAATCCAGAATCATCATGACTGTGAACCTTACTACTTTTTTTCCCCTTTTCAGGTTTTGTACTGTTATAGAGTCATTTTGATTCAATAATGCTTTCTTTGTTTAATCTGTATTTAAATGATGTATCCTGTGAAGGCATCTTCCTTTTTGCCCATGGCATTGGTTGAGTCTGTCCAGCTGTTTCTCTAAGAGATCCCTTCAGGTATCAGCTGGGAGTAGGCTAATCCTGTGAAGCATATGAAATTGGCAACTGATATTAGGATTGCTAATGCTTCTGGTAGGCATTGTATTTCCTGTAGTGAAGATGTAATTCACTGAGCAAAGAAGCTCAAAAACTTCTAAACCTTACTTGTGTAGCACAGTGCTGTAGCCCTGGATTGGGTTCTAAGTACAGCTGAAATATTCATTGTTAGCACCATAGAGGTACTGATTTTGCAGGGTGTATTTTTAGGGGAGACTTTTCTTTGGGCTGTGGTTTATCATGTGTGGGACTGGTGTCTGATGCTGAAGGAATGATTCAAAGCCTGTTTGCCGGGAGCTACTTTTCTGATCTTCTCTTTCAGAGTCCACAGAAAACATATTAATGATGTGCTTCTAAAGAGTAAATACTATTACTAGTGTGTTATTTCATAACTGAATAAATTTGTCTGATATACAGAATCTAAACATGCCTGGCTTGATTGGTTCTTCAGTAATTTGGAAAACAGTTTAGCAGTGGGAGTTACAGTAGTACTTTGCAGAAGGACTCATGCAATGAAAAGACAAACAAAATTATATTTAGGGCTGTTCTCTTGGCCATAGTGAATAATTAATAATGCTGAAGGTGATGTAAGCAGGGTTGTGCTACATTTGGGAAGAACATTCTGGTTGTGGTATACTCCTTGTTTTTTCCGGTTGTGTTGCAGCTGTTTGCTGCTTTACCCAATTCCACTACTGCTCATGTCCTGAAATAATCTTGCCCGGTTCAGTGGGACTGTCTGTAAAGCTTGAGTGTTTACAGGTGGGGATTGATCCACATTGGATTCAGTCTCTCAACAAATGCACACTGAAGCTGGAAGTACTGCTTTAAATTCTGGTTGTATGTGAAAATAATTCCATTAGGAATGATGGATGAGATCAGCACAGCCCAGTGTTAGGTTGGATATTGGGAGAAGCAGTAAAACTCCAGCTGCCCTCAGACTCTGCTTTCAGCTTAAGGTCAAAGATCTAGGAACAGGCTTGTTAGTGCTCTGTACAAAGGCATCTACTTTTTAAGTGAGGCAATCAGTAACGGGAAAATATTCAGGTGTCTGTTGGTGCTTTATGCTTAGCTGGGAGTAAGCATGCCTTTTTGCTACAAATGTAAAATCTGCTCTGGGAAGACACTCTTTCTACCTCCAGTATTTGCCAGCCTTCAAAGTCTATAACTTAAAAGATTAGAAGCTAAATTTTACCTGTTAAACATTTGTACCCATCTGCCACTCTTAGAAAGTATTTGAAATACTGAAACACTTAGCACTCCTTTGACATTTTTCATTACTTTGGTTTCTCCTTGGAACAATTCCAAGCCCCATCTGTAACTTGCCCCTTATATACTTGGAAGTTAGAGTACAGAAGCACTGCAGACTTCAGTGACTAACATTCAATGTGGGATGATGTGTTGGCATGCATTAAAAATAACTTCCTTTTAGTTCTTCTGACTTCTGAGATTTAAAATATTTTATGTCATCTTATGGAGTTTTAAAGAATAGTTATTTTTAAATAAAGATGTAGATAGTTTGCTACTTGAATAAGAATTTAAAAGATGCAAACATGTTTGGGGAACAAAGCTTACTTGAAAAAAAAATATGGTGATGTCATTTGACTGAAGAAAGTTAATAAAAAATAGAGTGAAACCTTATTTCCAAATATGCAAAGGTACAAGTATATTTTGTACAGCGTTATTTTTAAAAGACTAACTTTGATTATGATTAGACAAATTTATCTGCAACATAGTGCTATACTGTGTGGTTTAGCATGTTTAAAAAAGCCTGTAATGGTTTGTAGATTACTGCCTAGATACCTAGTTTTGCTTTTGGAGCTGGTAGAATATTTCTGCAGCCTTTTTCGTGAGACATGTATCAAACTCTGCCTGAAGCACTTTTTCCTTAGGGTGCCATCCAGAGTTATCAGTTATATTGTAAAAATTAAATAAATGACTCCCCTTTACACCTTTTTATGATTGTGGTCTGTTGTGTTGCAATTGTCTAAAATCCAAGTAGCTAAATTCCCAACTATTTTGTCTGCTTTGTAGCACACCTCTGTTGATGGATACACTGAACCACACATCCAGCCTATCAAGTCAAGTAGCAGACAAAATATCCCACGATGTAGGAACTCCATCACATCCACAAATGAGGAGCATCCTCACATTGGAAATTATCGCTTGCTGAAAACAATAGGAAAAGGAAATTTTGCCAAAGTGAAGCTGGCAAGGCATGTGCTTACTGGAAGAGAGGTAAGACTTGAAAAAAAAAAAAGGCTGATAGTCTGATTTTTCTTTGGCTATGTTTATAATAAGTATTTCTTCTAGAGGCTGTTTCAGGATGTAGAAGAAGTTATCTGACATGCCTGAGTTTCCACCTAACCTCCCACCCACCCCATTTTTAAAATATAGCTTCTTGGTGAAAGGATCAAAATGTTTGTTGTGCATCAAATGGTATTTTGGGGCTGAGAAGGTGTCTGTTCATCCCCAAGCATTTCTAAAACTGAAGAGAAGTGTATTGAGGTGCAGATTTCATTGATATTGGTGATTTGTTAATAGATAAATCTTGTGTTTGGAGGGCCTGGACAAGATAACATTGTTCAGTCCAAACACAGACAGAAGTATAAAACTGATGCTTTGGTGGCAAAGTTCCAAACTCCTGCTGGTAAATTTTAATAGGTTAGAGAATTTTGTTTGATTAAATGTATGGAAGTAGACATACATGCATATTTTAGAAATGCATCTATGCTCTTGCTCACAGAGGTGTAATATATTTTTGTTCAATACATTTTGTTCAAGCTTTCTTCTGAGTTTAGTAATTGTTTATTTTTTTTTTCCCAAGGTTGCTGTGAAAATAATAGATAAAACCCAGCTAAATCCTACTAGCCTGCAAAAGGTAAGAATAGACCATAACATCTGAAATTCTGTAAACAGTTGAACTGTGATCCTTTATTTACTTGACAAAAATATTTGATCCCCTTATCTTGCTAAACAACATTTTTGTCTGACCTTGTGGGGAGAGTGTGATCTCCCTGCTGTAATGTTAACGTACATTTGTCTGAGGGCAGTGACTCCATGTGGTTCCTATCTGAGCTTTGTTGTTTTGCTCTTCCTTCCTCTTCTAGCTTTCCTCTTTGCCAGCAGTAGCATTTCTTTCCAATTCAGTATACAAACAGTTTGTCTACATGCTAAACCAGGATTTAATGCTGTAATGGATGGTATTTTTCTTGGATTTTTTCTTTAATGTAGTAATTATTTTTTGTGGACTTACAGTACCAACTTCTATTGTTTTAATGGGTTTTTCTACATTTATCTTTATAATCTTTCAACTTCAATAAAATATTTGCTGAACTCAGGGGACCTGTGGCAATTACTTTCCATGCACAGAATTGACAAAATGAGTGAATATAATCAAAATAGTGTTGTTTATGCCTGTAGATAGAAATTCAGAAGTCTTCCATAGTCATTGTGATAAGGGTTTTATCAAAACCCTAGGGATTTTTTTCTTTTGGATTTTTATTATTTAACTCTGCATATGTTTTGTTGTGGCTGAAGCACAGAAATGTATCGGTTTACTGGAGGATGCCCATTATAAAGATTTGTGGTAGTTTTTATTTACAAATAGTAGACTGCTGCTGTCTGTAGCTGTAGAAATGACAGAGACCAGGGCTTATTGCTGTTTCTTTTATCTCTGGCTGCTGTTACAATTTATTTTATTGTGTAACTTAGGTTATGAAGAGTTCTAAACAGCTTTACTTTAATTTCTTTTTTTTCTTTTATCACTTTTATACTTTATTTGCTTTAATGCCTCCTTAGTAGTATTTGAGTGTGAGTTCTTCTGGATTTTTATTTTTTTTTAATTCAACCTGCTGTGCAATCCGTGCAGAAGCTTTGCTGTTACATCCTATATCCTATATTAAGTAAATCTCTTTGCTAATATTTGAGCTAGAGAAGAGGGACCCACAGAGGCAGTGTGTGACAGAGCATATTGTGGAAATCCTGTGCTGCTCACGTAGCTTGTTTCCTACCTAGCTTGGTATTCACAGTTGAAGAGCTGCGTTTGTCTCATTGTTGAGCCCTGAGAAGCTAAAATATGTTAAAACTTTCTGGAAAACTAAGCAAAAAAAAACCTCAGCTTTGGGACAATAGTTTTAAACAAAAATAATAATAATTCAATAAACCATTCCAAGTATAAATAAGACTTTCATAGCATACAAAAGATTCTGTCACACTGCACAAATAGTACATAAAATACTCGCACAATAGGACATTGCTGCTGTTACTTGTTTTTTCTGAGTGGGAAGCTGGCAACAAGAGAATCAGTGTTAGGTACTGTTAGAAGCAGCTGATAGTAGAAGTAAGGATAGACATTTGCATTTAGTGATTTAATTGCAATTCCATTTTTCAGTAACTTCTAAATATATTGATCCCATGCATCATCTGCTCACACTAAAAAATGGGGTAATTTGTTGGTATCATGTTTTCATTTGTAAAATATTACGATTTTCATAAAAAATAATTTTGTTTTGAAGCTTTATATGTCTTCAGCTGTGGCTGAGTGAATGAATATTGATTGCCTGAAAGCTCTTAAGTAAACTTCAGCACGATTTTTGCAGTGTCACTGGAGCAACTGTGCATATAAAACAAATAAGGGTGAGAGGGTGGTTTATTAGCATGCTTAAGATAATTTCTGTTAATATTTTAATGGGTCATTTGTAAATTTCAAGTAAAATAATAGAAATTCCTTTTCTGTTCTGTGAAATAAGTCACCTTTTTTTTTTCTTTCTGCACTTTACTATTATATTATGTTTCTGATTCTTTATGTAATATTTAGTATCACAGCAATGTGAAGTTGTATAATTTTGTCAACGAAGGGCTGTTAAGTGGTTGGGCATTTTTCTTGGAGAGGTAGTGTTGGGAATGGGAAGCAGTGATAGTTTTGTGTTAATAGGAACAGGCACTCAGCTAATGAAGGTTTATAGATGACACTGAAGTAATGCTACTGGCGCAAAAATACCACTCCTAAGTCTGAACCCATCTAAATTCTCATGGTTGAGAGGACAGTCTCTTGAACTTCGAAGGTGATAAATTGTATGCAGTGCAGCAAAACTTTTAGACCTTCAGTCACTACTGATTATTATTAATCAAACAAGATAAATTTGTAGTTATCTTGGGCATGGGGTCATTCATGAAACCATCTCCTTTCCATTCATCAAAGTATGAAAGATACCAAGTGTGAGTCGGTTTTGCTACAGTGCTTGCTACTGACCTAAATAAGTTAAATGAGTCATCATGGCTTCACATGCACCATTCTGTTTTGTAAACAGAAATATTTGAGCACATACTTCACTTGCTGGAAGTGTTATACAAGCTGGGTCTGTAGTTACTCATGGGTAAGAAAGCAAAGAGTGTTTCATTTCTTCTTAGCTGCTCACCAATGGTTTTCATGCCCTGTAGTATGGACAGGGTACTTCACACTGTTATTTTAGCTTGTGTCATGGCCTAACATTTGATGGCTTAAGTAAGCTGATGTTGTGAATTTTTAGTTTTGCTTTCTTGTCCATGCAGTGTGATAGTCTTAACTTACATTATATTTCCCACTCCGGGACCTCCACCTCTTTAAACAGAAAACCCAAGTTGAATTAAGGGTCCTACCTTTCTGTTTTGTTTTCAGTTTGTCCAGTATATGGTTACCACCATACTCAGCAAGAATCTGTTTCAAACAGAACAGGCTTTATTGATGACTTGCTGTCTTGACAGTAACATCCTGTACTGACCTAGCTTTTTCCATTGTCACTATTGTAATTTGTTCCCGAATGTAAGTATTCGGGTTTTGTCGTAACACAAAACTCATATCAAAATAGCAGATTTTTGCATATCTGCTATATTGAAAGTTTTGTCTTGTACCAGCTTCACCAGGGATGTTTCTGAAATAGCATTATGTTGCTCTTCTGCAAACTGCTAGTGGTGCAGAAGGTGGGTTTTTTTTTCATTAATAGGTTTAGTTAGGAAATGGTTATTTCAGATATGCATGTGGTAGGGGTCAGCAAGCTTTTTATTTTTTAAACATACTTGGAGCTTCTAACTTAAATTCCCTCTGTTAAGAAAAGCAGAACAGAAGTAAAGTAGTAGAAGAAGTTTTGGAACAATTTCAATATGTTACCTATTGAAAGCAGTGCTTCTTTTGCCACATCCCTTCTCAGTAACAGTTTAGAAAGCAGAGCAACTTTTAAGCACATTTTTCAAAGCAAGACAAAGCCTTGGTTAACTGAAAATTTTCAGTTTTACTGCAGTGACTTAAAACATAAACTTTAAAGTATATCTTAAACATAGGTGTCAATCTGACAGCAGGTAGAAATGTTGTTAATGGTGTGTACTTTGGAAAACTAAGCTGGAACCACAGGAAACAATTTTTCAAGTCCTGTCGACAGTCCTAACTACAAATTTTAGGAACTGAGTGTGATGCTGGCTCTCCCTTTCTATAAGTGAAGATTATGAGGCTACAGCACCTTTCCAACAAGGAGATGATTATTCAAGGGCTTTTTTGAATGGGGACACTTTTTAAGAATGAAAAGTGGTCCTATAAATCTCTGGTGGGGTGAGGAGAGTGAAGTCAGGGAGTACTTACAGCTTCTGAGAGAGAAGAACAGTGCTGCTCAGGAAAAGACAGGTGTTTCTGAATTCTGGAAATGCTATTTTTTGTCATTGAAATAGATGATAATCCTGCAGCAGGTTGCCTTGTCCTCAGAGAAGAACAAGTATCACTGTTCTGTCCAGAGTTTTATAAATTTAACAAACTTGGCTTTGTAGGAAATAACTATGGTCTTTTTGCTTAAATACCTCTATATGCAAAGGAAAAGATGTATCCAAAGTGTTACTGAGGGGTGTAGTGGTTATTGCCTAAAGGTGTTTATATTTGTAAATAGATAATTATTGACATTGCAGGTGTTAATAACCAGCATGCTTCTGCATGGGGGAGGGGATTTATCGCAAAGTAGTGCTTCATGGAATGCAGAGTTGCAATGTAAAATAATGTCCTCAAGTACTGTTAAGGCTTTTATTCAGAAATACTTGTGGAACAAAATTTTATGTCACTGTAAAATCAATTTGAATCTTAAACCAGTTAGTAAACTTGTAAATCTTGTGAGAATATTGAATAGAAAAATGCGCAACTTGGTTTTTTTTCAGTGCCCATGTGCTTTGTATTAAATATAAAATTGAGGGTTGAAATTTTCTGTAGAAGTCTCATATTTTAATTGTGCTTATAAAGGTATGTGTTCATTGCTGTACCTCTTATACCAGTGTTAATAGTGTTAAGTTATGAAATAGGTTTCCAGTCTTTTGGGAGGAACTGATTTTCCACATACCTGCTTAGGAGCTCTTCTGATGCTTTACCATCCATTGAAGCAGATTTGTTAGCTTCTGATTAGTCTGTATTGATTTAGCTAAGAAATTTATTCTTGTGCAACAAATTCCAATACTTAGAAAAACAACAAATTCACAAAGAACATGCTGGTGTGATGTTTTTTCTTAGCAATAACAAATTTCATGAGGAAAATATATTTGCTGAAGTTAATTCTGATGCATAATGCTATATACCCTTGTTTTGTGATTTAGACATAAGTAAACTGCATCTGTTCTTATTTAATCAGAGAAATGCTTCTGTAATCTTTGCTTCTCTCTGAAATTGTTTTAATGGCTGTTATGAGGCAAGTGCCTAGTAACTAGCATGCAATACTTAAATAACACAAATCCAAAACAGTAATATTATTTATTGCCAGAGCTGTAGTAATCATACTGTATCAAAAGCTGAGTTTCAATAAGATATTGTTCTGTAGTCTTAACTTGTAGAATAAATGCAGAAGTTTAGAAACACAGAATACATAGTGCTACTCTTTGGGGAGCTGTTTGGTCTCTGGTTTGCTTCACTGTACCCTTTTGCAAGGTTTGCATCTGATCAGATGGGACTAATCTTAAAAATGGAGGGTGAGATGTCTCTGAGATTTGAGAGAAACAAAAGAGCAACAACACGATGTGTTGGGCCCAGTTTCTCTGTAAGGAGGACTGTGGTGCCAAGATGTTTCTAAAATGTCTAAGCATTACGCTGAGGAGTGAGCATTTCTTCATTTGTTTTGGCATCCTATGTTAGCCCAATAAGGGACCAAAGAGTGTGCAGCACAGTAAACAGGGGCTGTGCTGTTCAGTTAAACAGTGCAAGCCCATCAGTATTGCCAGCCTCAAGTACTCAGCACCAAACTACATAGGCATTTTTGATTTCTTTCATTGTCTTCTTTCCTTTGAGCCTCTTGATCCACCTCTAGTTGATAAAGCCATGAATATTGAAATGTAGGAGCAATAACCTCTTTTTTTCTGTTTTGAGAAAAAAAAAAATCTGTGTGAAGAATATATTCTTAGGGCTTTCAGTTTGTCCAGTTGTTTATAGTTACGTGACTCAGTGTCATACAGCAGACTTTCAGCAATGATAAATCTTCAGGACTTGCAGGGGGAGAGAGGGGGATTGCTGCTACTTGTGACCAATGTAAAATTTGGTAGCTGTGGGAAAAGCAGACTTGCCTACTTCACCTCTGTGGAGCAGCAGCAGCACTTGCAGGATTTCAGAATCCCTGGTATCTGATTCCATTTGAACATCTGTGTGTGACTTTTCTCTAGTGCTGTACCTTGTACTTGCACCTGCAGGTTTGATGTGGTCAGGATAGTTGGCTGAGCTTGCCAGTCACCAAAGAAATTAGGGAGTGAATACTTGTGTGAATAATCTGTGGGGTTTGGTCAGTGTGAAACTCCAGAAAGGGCTATACAATTTAGTGTGTCTGTTTGCATAAAGCCTGAAAATTAGTCTGGTTTTGGTATGTAGTTATTTGTAGTGGCTGTATTTATTTAATGCATATAAGATGTAGATTGTTTTCTGGAGTTCACTGCACTTTATTTACCTATATTTTATGCTAAAGCTGCTTTCTGTGGCCTTTTCTGTCTTTTTGGCATTTAAAATTGCATATTTTGTGTAATTTTTCCTTAATAAACCCTTTCTAAGGAAATTGTTCTGCTTCCTTGACAGTTGTTTCGAGAAGTACGAATAATGAAGATTCTGAATCATCCCAATATTGGTAGGAGCCCTGCATTTCTGCAGACTTTTTTTCTATTATACTGTTTACATTTTACTGTGTTGGCTGTATTTGAATGTACTGCTGTTAAACTATCTTTGGAGCTAATAGGATAGTAAGCATCTGGTAAATGCTTCATTGTATCACCTCTTTTATTGACTATGCTTGCATCAAGGATTTTGCTCAGAGGAGGTAAACTGCTCAGTTCAGAAAAGCCTTACACAGAGTAGGAGATGTGAGCTCTCTGGTCTATCAGTACCCCAACTCCCCTCTTCTATTGAAATTATTCTTGAGACCCAAAAGCATGAGTTTCTTTGGAGAGAGTAGCAGAACTCCATTAGTTCAGTCTAGGAAAGAGTCCTGCTGACTGATATTTCCAGAAAATTAGAATTACCAAGTATGTAATTTTCCCTTTCTGCTTTAGTTCTTTCACCTACCCCACAGCTTCAGGGCCCTACTTTGTGATGACAATTCTTCTGGCTGAGGAGGGCTGGACAGTCTTGTTCCAGAGACAGTTAATGGTCCTGAATCGGCCAGAGGGCTTGTTGCATACAAGGTATGGACGAGGTGTACAAGTTATTACATGCTAGGCACTCCCTTCTCATCCCTTAAATTGTTTGTTGCTTTTTCAGCATTCATAGCTTCTGCTGTTTTTTGTTTTCTTGGGGGTGGTGGTGGGGGTGTGTTTGTTTTGTATGACTGGTTATATTGCAATCTGAGGCAAGTCAGACTTAACGTTTCTGGTATCCACTTGGTTTTTAGTTGGTCAGAATCTCAGATTTCTGACTGTGAGCAGTTTGCTAGAAAAACAAGGGAGGTTTGTATGTTCTTAAATTAAGTCTGTGTCAAATTAAACACTAATTTCAGCATGAACTCGTTTGTACAGTGTGCATAAACTTCTGAGAAAATTGTCAATTAATATGCTTTATTATCAACTGTGATTTAGAAATTAATTTTTGGTCTTTTTCCCCCTCAAAAGAATGCTAACCTAAAGGATATAAAGTTTCTGTATGATTTAGCATTATCACTGGTCATAAGTTATACTCATTCCATGAGTATAATTGTTTGTTTGTGCTCTCCTTTTACTCCTGGCTGCAATCTCTCATTCATTTTTCTTGCAGTAAAATTATTTGAAGTTATTGAGACTGAAAAGACGTTGTATTTGGTAATGGAATATGCCAGTGGGGGTAAGTGGATTCTGAAATGTGCGTTAAGGATAAACTGAAATGCCGGTTACATGCCTAGAAACGCTTTAAGGATTTAATGGGTTATTCCAATCTGGCCTTGAGAGTAGTCCCAGCAGACTTCCCAGGGCAGGATTTCTTGATTCTGTTAAGTAGCCTCTTAGGTTTGTGCTCAAGGGTAGTCCCCATTCTGAGGTTCATGCTGCAGTATCAGGAGATAATCTGGCACAGATTCTGGTAAAAACTCTGGACTCATATTTATCTGCTATATTTAGGTTTATTTTATCTTGCAAATGTGTGCCAAAGCACTTGAAGAGGCAGATCTGAGGATGGGAATCAGTAACACAGGAAGGGGAACCAGCAGGCTCATAGTGAGAGGGATAGTGAGTGCCTGCTTGAGAAGCTGCTTAGCATCTGAATGGGAAATGTTTGAATGTGGGAAGAGAATCCAGCACAGTGCCAGTGATCTGCTAGGAAAGGCTGCTGAAAGACAGTGCAAAAATGGGGATCTGAAAGGCATTTGACCAGCTTTATTAGGAAAAGAGCAAGAGGGAATAAGCAGAAATAATATAAATAATGTTAAGTGAAGCCACTAGAGATGTGCAAAACAAATCTGGGGCATAAGTTGCCTGATTCCCAATGTGTTGTACGCATGATATGAATATTTTTAGTGATTGATTCTGTTTGTTTCACAGTGATTTATTTTAAAAACTAAAGAAATCTCAGTATTAAGGGTTCCATTTTTACTACTTAGTTATTTTTTGTCTGAATGAAATCCAATGAGAAGTCAAAAGGAATTTTTCTTGGCTGCTTCTATTTCCTTTCCCTTCAAGTAGGGGAGCAGTGTGGGATGTGTGTTGTTTTCAAGCATGTTTTGATTGTGTGTGATAGTAAAAAAAATTAATGTTGATGTTTTGTCCTTGTCATGATCAGGAGAAGTGTTTGACTATCTAGTTGCACATGGAAGAATGAAAGAAAAAGAGGCTCGTTCAAAATTCAGGCAGGTATGAAATGAATGTGTTCATTCTTTTTTTTAATTTTGATTTACGTTGTTTTCAGGTAGACATGAGCATGAGCAAACTTCTTCTACTTAACAAGAAATTGTTTTGATAATATTTATTAAAGCTGCAGTGGAAAAAATCCCAGAAAAGTATCTGCTTCCTAGATACTGTCTAAAAATAGTAAAATTGTTTTACATTTTCTTTAACTCAGTGTTCCTAAGAGTCACTTTTTTTATTGTGACTCACTTGAGGTTTAAATCTTTTTCTGAATATTTTAGAATTTTACAGCTGTTATATCTGGAGATGCTGATGTCATGACAGTCATGTCACACTGTTCTGTATGAAGGCTATTCTGTAATAGGCTTTTATATTCTTATTACAACTTTTTCATCTTAATTCTTTTCTTACCCTGGTTTTAGTGGTTGTTTTGGAAAAGCTTTAATCAGATAAATATATCAAGCTTGGTGTTTTTTAGTATTAAGTTATATAATTTAGATATATATATAATAATATATGTTAAGTTACATAATTAACATCTAAAGAAACTGCTCGTAACTTGCTGTTTCAGACTTCATTTTCGTTGTGTATGTGGAAGACGTGAAAATTTTAAATTAATTATTCTGCTAGGGATAAATTGCAATGATACACAGCTGATGTTTTAGAAGATAAAATCTGAGATGATGTATCTGGCCACTGGCTTGAAGGGTGGATTAATTTCCTTTCAATAGTTATGGCTATTGGTTGATTTGCATTTTAAAAAAATGTTTCTCCAATTGTCTTGAGTGGTATGTACTATTCCTTTTAGTAGGAAAATTAGCTACTTATAGGGACTTTATAGTTTTGGTATCTAAACTTTAATGAAAGAAATTTGGATGTCTATTTTAAGATAAACACTTCATTTATTAACTTCTTACATTCTAGTGAGTCATATCAGGAAAAAAAATTACTAAATTATATGCAAAAACTTATTTTTTAATTTGAAATAAAGTATTTCACTGATGATCTTGGTGTTTCAGATTGTATCTGCTGTACAGTATTGTCATCAAAAATGCATAGTTCATCGTGATCTTAAGGTAGGTTGTTGCTTGTTTTACTTTTTGCTGCCTGTCATACAGACTTAATTTCATTCTATATATTGGACCTTGCCACTGCCTGTGAACGCCTCAAATATATGAATGAGGGAACTCTCACTTATATTTTATTCTCAATTTCCTGAACCACAAAAATAATATAGCTTGCCTGTTGGAACAGGGGGGAGACAAGAATAGAACATGTGTTAGTTTCATTCCAGTTTTGGATTTAAGAAAAAGACAGGCTCTCCAAAGAATTATACCTGCTGTTATGCTGGTATCTACACAGTGAAGCTGCAGAAGATCAATTGATACCAGCCATCACAACTTAATTAAAATATTTTCAGTTAAAGTATATTGCAAAGATATATAAAACAGTGTTTCCTTAGTGATTTATAAATAGTATGTTAGGTTTTTAATCCGTTAGGGTTTCGGCTTTATATTTTAGTGTTTAATTTGGGCAGGAAAAATCAATTAAGGCTAAATAGAAATCAACTGGTTTGTTTTTGTTTTTTTTATCCTTTTAAATAATCTATCTGTGTGAACCACCAGACTATATTAAGAGTTCAGCACATGCAGGTACAAGCTAAGCCTTGCCTGAAGTTGTCTTCATGCCAGGTTTAGGTATCATGGGACTTGGACATCATCCTCACCCACTTAAAAGCTTTCTTGTGCTGTTGCTTTGATGTCATTGAACATTGATAAAGAACACACTGGTGTAGGTTCTTTCTTACTTATCTATCTGAATACTTGTGAAAAGCTGAGGTTGAATAATTCCTAAGGACTTTTTTTCACCAGTATCTTTTGTCTTATAATGCACTGCAGCATTCTTTCAACCTCATTCTTACAAATCTGTTCCCTGATACCTGTCAATCTGCCAGTTCCTGTATGCATACATGAGGATGGATAATAAATACATCCTTTTCTGCTCAGTTGTCCCTGCCCCAGGAGTGTTGTCATCTGATGGTGGAGATGACTGCCCAGCACTCTGAAGTCAGAATGCAAGGAAAGAAAAGGGTTGGATCTCACCAAAATCTTGATTAAAAAAAAATTCCTCCATGTCTTCCCTGACAGTTTGGAGCCTGTAAATGTTTTGTCAAACTCCCTGGATCTTACTGCAGCCACTGCTTTTGAGCTTTGCAGAAGGCTGCACCCTGGCCAGCCAGGTCAAGCCCTTCACTGGTTCTCTTGGTTCCACACTCAGCTGGGAGTAGGGAGCCAGCCACCTCCTCATGCTTATCTAGCTCTGGCTCCTTCAGCCTAGCTATTTGACTGAATCTTGCTGCATTAACCCCTGCAGTTACTCAGCATCCTGTATCTTGCTCTTTCTCCAGGAGCCCCTTAGAGTCTCCACCTCTCTCCCATTTCTTAGTTCCATAGCGCACACAGCTCACAGGCCGTGCTCTCGAGCCTATGCGTAACAGCTTTGCAGCATTAACACAGGAACTACCTTCCACAAAGAGTCTGCTGCTGATCTCCTGCCTATTTTCAAGACAGCCAGGCAGGCTCCAAAATAACTTCATTTGATTTTTTCTCTCTGTCTTCTCTTGGCTGGAATTATGCTAGACTCATTTGAAAAGTTCATAGTAAAGTGTGGTTGAGAGCCAGTCAGCCTAGCTGATGAAAAATACATTTTCCAAAGGAAAAAAAGGCTAAATGTGTGTCTTTGAGGAGGTGTTCTTGCTTCATCTCTTCTTTCCAAGTGATATGACATCTCTGTCTCATGTAAAACTCTTCTCATGGAGCTGCAGAGATGGAAAAAGCAACTTTAAAGTGGTGTCTGCATTCTCATCTGCTTCTGTTGACTCTCCATGGTATCAGCACATTGAGCAATTGATACTGCAGCACAACAAGGCAGAGGTCTAGCACCACTTCGGATATTTTTGATAAGACTTTTGGCTTTAATAACAGGGTAAACTCTATTATTTACAAGTTATTTCAGACTAAACTGGAGCAATGTGTAAGAAAATATGCAAGTTTGTCCAGGCTATTCTGGTAGAATTGCCTCCTTTTTACTTTGTAATTATAAAAAGTTGTGTAGAAAGGGCTGCAATGAATTCCGTCTTTGCTCATCCTGTGATGGACAGAACTTATTTTTTCAGTTTATACTTTTTTCTCTGAACGTGCAATCAACAAGAGCATCATCTTTCTATTTGCCATATTAAAAAGGTCTTTTGGTGTTCTTGTCTGAAGTAAGGAACCTGAAAGCATGGGGCACTTGGGTAGCAAAGTACTGTTGAACTAGGAGGACTGTTGTAATCACAGAGCAGCTGCACTGACAGTACTGTTTTCACCACAAGGAAAATGAAGTCTTTGTGAAGTAGTGTAGAAGGCTGTCAGCTCTGGAAAACAGCTCTGTGAATCTGTCTGCAGGCACATCAGCTGGAGCCAGCTGGAATTACAGGTCATGAATTGGAAAAATAAAATATTTTCCAGGACAGAGTTTGTAAAAATGGGCTGTATTTTACTCCTGATAAAGGCTAAATTCTGTTGTGCGGCTACTGGCTTGATATACTGGTAGTTAATTGTCTCCTGTTCACTGAGTGTAAGAAAAAATATTACAAATAAACTCAAACAAACCCAGACAAAATCATGTTTACTCTCTTGAACAGCTGACAGTTAGATTGCTGCTTCTCTGATTGTGAGCTGAAACATTTTTATGTTTTCTGGACTCAATTCTGAGTATAGCATCTGATGAGAGATGTCTCTTTGCTATAAAACTGTTGTTTGGCAATAAGGGGAACCCTCTACTCTGGTTAATATCTGGCCTCCTATTGAAAAAGCAGGATTACGGCACTGCTTGGTGCTGTCTTGTGTTGCTGACATGCAGATCAGGAGCTGGGACCCAGTTAGATAAACATGTCCCAGTTCTGCTGCACTCCTGGCACAGCATCCTTGCATTTTGAGAGATCACTTTATTCCCCCAATAATTTATTAGTATTTCTGCAATTTCACCCTTTTAATCTTCTTACCTACCTGTGATACTAAATATAATACACTGTTAATTGACTCTCCAGGTACCTGTACACTTGCATCTATGTATATGTGATGCATTGCATTCACATGATTGCTACACAGGCATTGATCTTAGATGTATAGAGTACATTCTGTGTGAAAAGAATTAAATACTTGAGTGCTGACACCTTGGTGTTACTGCTGCTGAAGCAAACACTAATAATAAAAGGGAGAGGATTTTTTGGTACAGAATGCTAAGATACAGCATGTAGCTTGAAGTGCTTCATCTTAGAAGAAGAAGGTAACTTCTTAAGTCTTAAATTCCTTCTAACATTTACTCTGCCATAATGGTAGATGATGTCTAGGATTAGATTTACTCTCCTTGGCACCAGAAATTGGCAAGAACCTGTCAAAAGCTTCAACAGCTATTCTGAGATGTCTAGATACTTCACTCTAAAGCTGAACTACGTTATTTCTTCCTGAAAATAAAATGTTCAGTTGATTCACTAGCTGACTTTTCAGTTTGTTTAGCTGCTTTTAATAGTTATATTTTCTTGAGTAAACACTGCTGATTTTAGTCCTTGTAACATACTAGGAGGGGATTAGTTTCTTTTATTCTGCAAGAAAGAGGCAGATGGTGAACTGTTTTAGAAGAAACATTTTTGTATTTATTGATAAATTATACACTGTACTATATATATATGTATTTATACTTACTCTAATACAAAAATTGTCCTCTTCCTCTTTTATTTTCCTCTTAGGCAGAAAACCTTCTGCTTGATTCAGATATGAATATAAAAATTGCAGACTTTGGGTTTAGTAATGAGTTCACGGTTGGTAATAAACTGGACACGTTTTGTGGCAGCCCGCCTTACGCCGCTCCTGAACTTTTCCAAGGAAAGAAATACGATGGCCCTGAAGTGGATGTGTGGAGCCTTGGGGTGATTTTGTACACACTAGTGAGTGGATCACTGCCATTTGATGGCCAGAACCTAAAGGTACAGTAACAACATGAAAGCTTGGCTTCTGCTGGCTGTTATCTTCTGTGTCATGAGGAGCTCATCTTTTAAACTCCTATTTGGCAGGAACTGAGGGAGCGAGTACTGAGGGGGAAGTACCGCATTCCATTCTATATGTCCACAGACTGTGAAAATCTACTGAAGAAGCTACTAGTACTGAATCCAATAAAAAGAGGCAGCTTGGAAGTAAGTAATTTTGTCTTGGAAAAAAGGGGGTTCAAATTACGAAAGCATAAAATACAACAGTTGCTTGAGGATTCTTGATTTTTCAGGATAGATGCTTTCTTCCTGTTTTGAGAGCCCAAAAGTCTTCAAAAAAAAAAAAAAAAAAAGGAAATGCCCCAGAAACAGTGCAGGTTGAAAATAGAAAGTGTTAATCAATGAAAATCTAACCTTAATTGCAGCTGACTAACGACTAAATTAAGAGCATTTCAAAGTGCAAACTGTTCCCACTTGTTTCAGTCAGATAATGGAGCTGGTTCAAAATCTGTGGAAAGCAGGACAAGATTGTAAATATCTTCCTGGAGTTTTTCAGAAAAACAAGTACCATAAGCTTTTTTGACTTCCATTTTCATGACTTCTTGAAAAAGATAGGTACAAGAACAACTAGCTGATGGAAAAGCTTTTTTGTTTGTTTTAGTGCCATAATACATGTAAACTCTAAGAGCTCTGTGAATGATATGCTAATAATGGCTAGTTACTTCTGTTCAAGCCTTTCTTCTCCCTCTTCTGGTAGCTTTGTTTCTGAGTAGCTGGAAAATTTATAATAATTTCTGCCGTGTCTCTCAGGTAAAATCCATTTTGGGGATTTCTAATAAGTTATGATTGTTGTTGTTGTTAGTAAACTAGGTTTTCTTTTCTTGGGATGCAGAGATTATCTGTGCACAACTTATAAGGTGTCAAAAAGGTTCAGTGTTTTTAAGGGGCTGTTTTGTTCAAGATTGATGTATTGGATAGTACTTGTGCATAGCTGATATTTAACAAATAATTGGTGTACAGTTCACTCTAAAAGCTGCCTGGTTCTATTGTGTGAATTCTTTAATAGGGAGAGATTTTTTTAAAATAACACCTACTTACCATAGAGATGAAAGTAGAGCAGAAAATAAATAGAATACTTCTTAAATAGTATTTGCATGAGTTAATCACTGGTGACTTTTGTTTCATCTTTCTACACATACTTGTGCAGCACTGGATGTGTTCCAGTGAATAAATCTCATTTAAGCAGCTTTTTATTTGTTGTGGCATAACTTATGCTTCCTGGCATGGATGCTACCTGTGCAAGGAAGCATGCACTCACTGAGCTCTGTCTGCAGGCAACTCATTCTGAGCTGATGCTGGTTTATGGCTTTTTCTAAATAGTTTTAAGTTGAATAAAGTCTGTGCTAAAGAGAGTAGTGAATGATGGCTTCTACATTACTGATACATGCTCATTATGTTCTGTGATTCCTGTCTAAAGGACATGATGGTAAGAGTGTAGTCAAAGATCACTGATTCAAAGATCACTGTTTAGCTGTGTCACTTTTAGGTTTTAGGGAAGTAGCTTTTTCTTTTATTGAATTTTCCTCTGGATTTTCAGCAGTTTCTCTTCAAATCTAGTTTCACTTTTATTCTAGGTATTGTAGTGTTACCCAGTTCTTGTAAAATTCCTTCCTGTCCCTGGAGAGAGGTGCTGGATAGCAGCCTCACTGAAAGGCTGAGGTTGTCAGATTGTGTGAAAGAGAGCGTGTAAATGTTATGTGTGACCAAGGGTCTTGAGCCAGTTCCAAAATACTGATAACAGACATTGATCTGTATGCTAACCTGAGAGGGAGAAGAGAGTCATCACAACCTTTTTTTTTTAAAGGAATATTGCTGAAATCACATTTAAAGTGTGGTATGTGGTTTGGAAAGAAATTTCTGTCTGAGCACTTCTAAAAATACATGTTTAGAATGAAGGTATACTTTAGTTGGAAAGACAGTGTCATCTTAGGTGGGGAGAATTTTTTGTGCTTTGCCTTTTGATTATTTGCTTAGTCCCAGCCATACATCTTCACAGTTCCCATGCATGTTTTTGGCAGACCATCCAAAAGGATGTTTGTCAGTGACATCAGCATTAAAGCTGAGATCCATACAGGATCAGTACTGTGTGGGTTAGGCTTAGCACTTATCCTCTAGTCAGGACCAGGCAAATCTTTATTAAAATGATTCCTCTAGACTTTTTCATTGTTGCAGCTGAGAAGAAGCATTTTAGAAACAAGAGAATGTTGATATAAACAAGTAAATCTACCCAGGAAGAGATGGGAAAAATATACTGTCAGAAAATACCTCTTAACTGTCAGGATTTCAAAAAATTCCTCTTTCCTTCTCCCCCAGTCTTTAATTCTTTTGCATGGTGTTGCTCTGAAATTCCTCCAGAGCAGATTTCTAATTAGAGTGTAATAAAGCAAAATTATTTTGGCACAGACAGGACTTGAGCCAGACCAGATTTTTATTAGATAGTTTTCCTGAAAACTGAGGAAAATCCTATCAATAATATCTAGCTGGTTGAAATTTAGTTTGGGTTGATGTTTAAGAAGTACAGTTTGACTCAGATTTTTAAATATTCTGACCAAGGCTGTTGCTCTTTAATCAGCTGACTGAAAGCCAGCAGAACTTACACAAATGTAGTATTGATCCTGGAATTGGATTGTTTGTGTCACTTCAAAATGCTTGATTGTAAGAGCCTGTTTAAGAGTTGTACAATAACTCAGTGTGCCTCTGAGATCATGTATTTCAAAGACAGAAGCCAGCAGAAATGTAGATACTTAACAGATGGAAACAGAGAGTGGATTACATTGAACTCTAGATCCACCTGCTGAAGAGACATGAAAAACTAAGTGGGAATTTTCAGGCTTGTGTGTTAATTCAAGGAGGATCGAGAAAGGGAGGTAGAATTTGAGCAGTGATTTGTCATCCACTTCATTGTGCTTAAATTTCAGATTTGTTTAACAGTATCTTTAAAAAAATGTGATTGCAGAGACTGCATAGTACTCTTTGGGGAGGCTCTCTGCTGCATGGCTACAAATACATAACCCAAGTCTGTTGTCAACATGAGTCAAGTAGACTCATGTTCTGTGTGTCAGAAATGCCATATATAGCAGTATGTGTTCACAATCCCTCTTTATCCCATCAAAAGCCAAAAAAATCAATTCCATGATAGAACAAATCTTTAAGTGTTATTGTCAGCAAAATGTTAATTGGCACAAAGTTCTGTATTGTTCTTGTAAGGGTAGACCTATTGGGGTCTGTAATTGGGCAGCAGCCTTACACACAAAGAATTTGGTTATATCAATGGAAAATTGAGTTTTTTGCTCTTCATGAGAAATAACTTAATACAGTGTTTGTAAGGCATATTTAGAGCCTGTGGGAAACTTGATTTGCTGGCACTTGTTTCGTTCTTGTGTCCATGTAGTGAGCAGTATTAGCATCTGTCCCTGAAGAGATATGTGCCTGTTGCTGTAGGAGGGAGAATTATTTTAGCTGTTAAAAGATGAATATGCCCTTAAGGAGAAATTGTGATGTTAGGGATTCCAGACAATCAGTCTTGAGGGCCTACAATAAGATCCAGGTCACAACAGAAGGAAATTTTCCAAAGAAGGCAAGAGAAATTTTTGGAGTAAATAACTGCATGGCAGAGAGAGTGTTAAGAGTTGTTTCTCCCTCCAGCAAAACTTAGAAACATACTTAGGTCAAGTGCAGTGAGAAGATCCATAGGAAAAAATGACCAGTTGGTATCATGATCTTGAAAGTAATGACTGTAGGAGGCATCAGAATATTCCTGAATTATTCCTTAGTTTCTAAAGTCTTCCTTTGATATTATTTAAAGGAGTTCTTTATCATGACAGAGCTAGTATTGCATTAGCATCTTAGGATGTTAACCAAGAGGAACCCATGAGTGTCAGTCAGTGGGCAAAATGAGATAAGAAGACAGTGGAAGTGAAAGGTACAAAATAAAAGACTTTGTTTTCAGTGTTTTTTCTGATATTTTAGGTAGGGTGATTGTGTAGGGAATGGTAAATAGGAAGAATGAACTTAGGGGAATATAAAGATGTGAAAGATTTTAAATAAGATGTCAGGAGAAAAGGTATGAGGGAAAGAACAGCATTCAGATTATTATGAACTTCAAATAGCTTTTCAGCAGACAAGCTAGCACAGGTGTAATGGGGTATGGTAAAGGGCCTGTTGACCTAAAGCTCTTTTTGTTCCTTAGCAAATCATGAAGGATCGGTGGATGAATGTTGGTCATGAAGAAGAAGAACTAAAGCCATATACTGAGCCTGAACCAGATTTCAATGACACCAAAAGAATAGGTAAGACTTTCAGAAGGGTGTTGCATCTGGTAGACACAGGCAGTTTTATCTTGGAATGCAAACTAAACCCTTAAGAATTTGACCTACAATCTCATCATACAAGTAAAATACGTTCTTTTTATCTAAATGAGAAATGCTATTACAGTGGCCTCCTTATAATTACTGTTGTGACTTCACTGAGCTGACATCAATCTACAAGCACAGCAAAAGACCAATAAGACTACAAAATTTAAGAGAATGAAGGAGACAGATTTTGAGGGCAACCCTACTTGCCTGCTGTGGTTAGAGAAAGTTACTGTATTGGCCCAATAGCTGTTTATAGTTTCTATTTGCCAGTGCTTTATTTTTTGTTGAATAACACTGAATGTTGTATAAATTAGTTAAGAGCTGTATAATATAGTTGGGAGTTTTCAAGATGAAAATAACAGTGAAAGAGAGGTGTTTCTGTTTTCACTTAAGTTGACAGTAAACCCAAACACTTATTCTGCTGATATATCTGACTCTTTTTACTTTTAGACATTATGGTCACAATGGGCTTTTCAAGAGAAGAAATCCATGAATCTTTAGTAAATCAAAAGTACGATGAAGTCATGGCTACTTACCTGCTTCTAGGTAGAAAACCACCTGAAGTAAGTGCTGTTTACATTTTCTGGTTTGGCCTTTATATGTTGCTGGGTTGAATGATGTTTTTATTAATTATTTTGTAACTTTTTAAGAAATGTGATTGATAACTTATGAATGTTTTTACCTCTTCCTATCCTCTTGGATATCTTGTTAGTTCCAATACAAAGAAATAAATTAAATCTCTCCAGTATGTTCATGTTTGCTTGTAAACATGTTGAACTGCTTTTTTAAAAAGCTGGCTGTTAATCTGAAGTTATCTGCCATGACTTCCAAGTGCCGAGTTTTCTTCTTGTCATGTGTGTTTTCAGTTTAAAATCTGAAATAATAGGATTTATTTTTCTGACTACTCAGATGTGGCATCCTTTATTTCTTAGAAATGTGCTCATCCTTTCTCATTCATAGTGTTCTACAGTATATGAAATTATTCAATATGTTATTGCATTGCAGTCATTAATAAATTTGTGGCAAAAAATCTTGTGATTGTTTTGGAACTAGAAGGATCTGTAAATCTCTTGGGACCACATAGATTTTTCAAGAAATCAGAGACCAAGGTTTTCTTTTTGAAGGAATTTTTTCCCTGCTGTTTCATTGGCCTTCCTTCAATTCCAAGAAAGTGTAAATCTGATATGTGCATCCTTGAGTGCATTTTCTCACATCTCTGAGCCAGAATTCCCATGTGATGGCAGAGGATGTAGGGAATATGTCTAAAATCATTTTGGCTCAAATTGCTTGGAAGAGGATATTTGTCTTTTCCTCTGCTCTTACATAGAACTTGCGCTTCTTAGATATGAACAAATCAGTGACTGAGTTACAGACCTTATAAAGATGTTTTGAAAGCCATAAAGAATCCTTTAGTCACTACTTGCTTTTTTAGTCCTTCTGACTCAGTCCAATGCATTTTAAAATTGTTCCGGAGCTATGAATGCTTTTAGGCTTTGAAATAAAATTTAAAAAGGCAGGGAAAGCCATTCTCTGGCTTCGGTTTCAAAATAGCACCGTTTTTGTTTCTGTCAAGATTCTTGTTATTTTGTTTTGAGCATTCATTAACTGTGTAGCTTTAGCTACCTGTTTTTAAAGCTCATTAAACACAGATGAAGTGACAAAATGAATCTGGAGGAATATTCAGCTCTGGATACAATGTTAAATTTTTTAAAAGCACCTTTGATTGGAACTTTTTGCTTTGTAAGGGTATAAAAGTACTGGTAGTGTTGAATTTTGTTTATGGTTTGAAAACTGTTTTCCTTGTAGTTTGAAGCAGGTGATTCCTTGTCCAGCAGCAACTTGGGTCAAAGGTCTCGTCCCAGCAGCGACCTCAACAACAGCTCGGTGCAGTCCCCCGCTCACCTGAAGGTCCAGCGGAGCATCTCCACCAACCAGAAACAGCGGCGCTTCAGCGACCATGGTGGGGATGACATTCCAGCAAGTCAAGTTACAGACACAGCTTAGTGGGAATGGGCAGGGTTTTGTGAGCCTGGCAGGGCCCCAACTCTGTGCATTTGTGGTGTAGCTCATTGTGACGTGTCTCTGTACAAAGATTTCCATGGTAAATCTGGATCCATGCACCTCGCAGATTTAATTCTTTGGGCTTGATACTTGGTTAACTCACTAAATGAGATGCTGAGGGTGTTTTCTGTTTAGGAACTAATGGCAGCTATTGCCCTGGATCGCCCCAAGGGCAGCAAGCCAATTATGTTATCATTACACTTGGCTGTGGGGCCAAATTGTTTCCTTCCAAGTGACAACAATTTTACCAAGTATTCAGGAAATGTTTTCAGGTGAAAATGCCTCTATCAAAAAGGAATTTGTATTTAAAACATTAATTTAAAGATATTATTTTTTTCCTCAGCTGTCAAATTGCTATAAATATTTCTAAAATGCTTGATCCTTTTTTCTGCCTAACTTACATTATTATTTTCTGCTATTTTGTTAGCTCATGTGATTTTATTTCAAAGGAATGTAAAAGTCTACTGATGGAGGAGTTTTCCCAAACCATTTAAGAGAAGGATGAGGGGAAAAGAATTGTGATATTTTCTAAGTATAAACATGCTTGTAAATAAAGTAGGTCTAGGGTTTTCAGGGTAAAATAATCTTTATAGTATTTAGAGGGAAAGGTATACAGCAAAAAATACTAAAAAAAATTTTTGAAAAATATAATTTAATTCCTTTTTTCATAATATTGTACAAAGTGCATGGATTTACAGTGAGAACTAAAATACTCTTCTAGGTTTTACATATTGATGTGAAATGGGAAGTAATTCTGAACTGCAAATTGGTGGTGAAGAGAGAGTGGGTAAAAAGAGCACAGGCTGTCACAGCTCGATTTAGTAGGCTGGTCTGTGTGCTGAGTTTGCCGTCAGAGTTGTTGAAATGCTTTTTTTGGACTCAGGGAATTATATTTAGACTACTTTGGCCAAGAAAAATGCAGTGATTATTTTTAGTTCTTTATTAATTCTATTTTTATTTGGCAGTTGGCCCCTCGATTCCTCCTGCTGTGTCATACACAAAAAGGTCTCAGGCAAACAGTGTGGAAAGTGAACAGAAAGAAGAGTGGGACAAGGATGTCTCACGCAAACTCGGCAGCACTACAGTGGGATCCAAAGGAGAGATGGCGAGTCCACTTGTGGGTCCAGAAAGAAAGAAGTCAAGTGCAGTTACCAGTGTGAGTTGGGTGTGCTTTCAGCTTGTTACATTTGTTTTTCCCTATTTAAGCAAAATGTGCAGCACAAGATTACTATAGACATAATGGGTACTGAATAACCACTAAGTCTATTTCTGGTAACTTTTCCTGGCAGACAGAAATAGGCTACAGTAGATGCCTTTTAAAATAAACCTTTCCCTTCCCCCACAACTTTACTTTTTCTAACACTGACATAACAGTAAACATGAGAATGTCTGCACTTGGGCAAACTTCAGTTTCTGTTAAGAAAAATACCGGATATTTAAGGAAAGAACATAAGAATGGAGCCAGTATGGAGTGCCCTTTATCTGGTTTCTAATGCTTCTCTATCTACAAGGAACTTAAGGGATTTTTGATTCAGAGATTTCATTTGATTAATCCTACATAATATCTCTCATGAACTTTCTCTGTAAATTTGGCTGTTTGGTTCTCTGAAACCACTTCATTCTCACTCCATTTTGGAAATGGAGTTCCATTTGCAGTTCCGTGATACATATACCTGCTGATATGATTTACAACCTGATTGTTGTATTAAGGAACTGGACTACCAGATTAAGAATTTCTTAATGTTTCTGTTGTGATATTCATAGTTCTGTATACACTGTTACCATATTACTGCCTCAAACACCTCTGTTCCAAATCGGAGAGTCTCTCTTCTAATGTGAAAGCATCTACTTTGCCTTTTGGTAATTCCTGTGCAGTAGGATTGGAATTTAGGATTCACAGTGAAAAAATAGTGCATTATGTTTAAACAGCTACTTAGGAGCAAGAGCTCATGTGGGAGAAAAAAGTGTGCATGAATCATTATTTAAGATTCAAGTATACTTTGTGCTATTTAGAAGATGTTGTCTGTTAAATACAAAAACTCTTGCCATCTTTTAGTACAGTAGACTGGCAGCAAGAATTCTCATTATCCTTTGGGATTCTACATGCTCCCATCTTGGATATTCTGGAAAGATGATGTGCATTTCTTTTAGAATTTTCTGAAAGTAAAATAAATGCTGAAGCTCATTTAACTCCTAGTGTACTGCAGGCTGTGTCTGCAATGCATCTACACATGCTTTATTTTCTTTTAATTTTAAATAGGGTTGTTGTCTCCCCACGCCCTCAAAAGTCTTTGAAATTATGGCTGTGTGGATTGCATTCAGGAACTTTGAGTCTTGCTAAGATTAGATTTCCTATCTGAGCTTTCTCAAAACTATATTGCCCCAAAGCTGATTAAAGTCATGTGTGGTACAAGCTGATATGTCACAAGCATTTCTCTGCTTTGTGAGAACTAATTAAATGGAGTATCTTGGCTATGAAGAATGAGAAATTGATTTACTGGCTAATGGCAACTTCAATATTTGTGCATTTTTAGCTCTGTGACTATTTTAGGGACTTTGAAGGGCTTTGTGATGAGCATGATTAGGGATTATTGGTGTCTGATATTACAGTAGGTCAAGGTTGAGCATCTTAGACTGATAATGAATATTTTTGTTTAAAACTCAAACATTTAAAGTGAAAAAAGCTAATTTAATGTGGATCATTTAAAAATATTTTTGTGTAACTTTGGAGGTAACATGATGTTCAGAAAGGCAGAATTTCTTGAAAACGTATTTATCACTTTCAGTCCTGTAACTCGGGAGAGTTTAATTTCAGAAGCTATTATTGCAGTTGTTAATCTTCCTTACAATTTGGTCTTAAAGCAGTTTATTAAGTGGTCTCTGTGGGGTCATATTAATGCTGAAAAACTGTAGATGAGGAAGACCTAATCATAGTAAATCTTGCAGAGTTCATGATGTCCTGTAGTAGCTGAGTCTAGGGTATTTGAAATCTTTTGCCAGCAGGCATCAGAATGTTATGTGTAATGTTAGCACAGTGCAACCTCTCCCACCCCAAATTCAGTATGTAGTGTATTACAAAGTGAGAATTATATGTTCTGTATTAAAGCTAAGCCTTCAGCAGCTAACCTGTGCTTTGTAGGGATGGAGACTATGCACTTATTTTATGAAGTTTATCCAAACTGAAATTAATAACAGAAAGAAATACCATCAGCGGTTTTGCATCGAGATGTATTTGCCATATTACTGCATCACAGTTTCTGGGTTTACTGACATAGATTGACAGTATTTCCATTTTGCTCTTGAAAGCCCTTTTGACAGGGGCAACAAACTGGAGCCGTTGTTGGAAAATTATGCTGTGCAGGAAAGCCTTTTAGCCAGCCATAGGTGTGTTCTCTGGGATCCTGGTTTGTTTGATCTCAGGGACAGATAAATACAGGAACACAGTATGTGGGAATTGCATAATAATACTTAGTAAAGCGTGTGTCAGCAAAATTAAACTTCCTTGTGTTCTCTCAGTGTATTCTCAATGGTGCAGTAATGAGATGGTGAATGAGCTATTGGAAAAAACAGCTGATGATAGAAATGATTTGTGTTGACAGATTGACTTAGTACATTTGAAAGCATTAACAATATACATAAGTGGCTGAAACGCTGTTTTGATTTGCTTATTCCAGTGCTTAGATTTTTGTACAACATGATATACAGTAGAAAGTATTTAATTTAGTCTTGATTCTCTTCTAGAATAATGTGTTTTCTGGTAGTGGAATGACAAGAAGGAACACTTACGTTTGTGAACGTTCTTCAGATCGCTATTCTGCAATACAGAATGGGAAGGACAACAGGTATTGTTCAACTTCCTTTGTTTATTAGTTTGGGTACAAGAACTGAGGCACAGAAGAAGCAGGTTTTGCAAAATACCATTTTGAATCACGGTATGAAATACATAAAGTCCAAGTGTATGTTTTCATCTTCCACTGCTGCTTCTTTTTGATCAATTTTTGAAGCTAAATGTGTCAGTTGGCATTTGCTTCTTTTCATGGGATCACATTGATTACTGAGGGTTGTCTTCCAACACAGGATGAAGTAACTGTGCTAACAACTAATTGCTAAGTGGGCAGTTGTGCTATGGAGAGCTTCAGATGGATTACTCTGGCAGTGTAGCCTAACCACTCAAAGAGCTGAAATGGTTAAATTTTTTAAACTGTTTTCAATATACATTTTTGGCCTAAATAGTGTTTTCATAGTGATGTTAACCAGTTGGTGTCTATTTGTGCGATGACAATGAAGTTTAGTATGTTTTGTAAAGTAGTATTGTATTTAACACTGCCAGTTAGTGTTTTTAAAAATCTTTTGTTCATCCCTGGTGTTATTTAATCCCTATACTTGACTGAAAAATAAAGTACTGGCTTGAATGGAGAGTAATAAAAACCGGATTTTTTTTTTTTTTTAATTTAGATTCAAATAACAGCTCTTACTGTGATGCTTTTCAAGCTATTCAAATACAGCAGTTACTGTGAAATGAATGAAAAAAAAATCACAGCACAAGATAGCATAATCTTGTAAACTAGTTTTCTTTTGTTTTCTGTCCTAGTGTTTGCATTTTTTAATGATGCATAAAATTTTAGAAAGAAGAGAAGTGCAGGGCTGTTCATTTACAGTAAAATGATGAGCTGTGGAACACATAAAAGACAGCTATTTAATTAAACACTTAAAATTAGTTTTCTGCTTTTTAATGTACTTCCTTAAAGCATTTTAATTTCAAATTATTAGATGGGTGCTTTCAAAAGTGTTTTCCCAAATTTTTGCATATAGTTTCAAATATTTGAACAAAGATAGTAACAATCCTTTTATTGTAAAAAAGCAGATATCAGATTTTTTTAGATAGAGGGTTATAATACACATATTACAATATTTTTTCTGATCTGACAAAGATATTTTTCTTTCAAGAGATTTAATACATAAAATACTGCAAGGAAAAGGGATTTTTTTGAAGTTTTTAATTTTAAAGTTGATTTTTTCTACAGTATTGAAAGATTCTTAATCCCTGTTCCTTTCATGAGTGCAGTAATTATTGTGCTCAGTTCTTTGAGCATATTCTGAAAAATTAGGAAGAATTTTCTTTTGAGTTCAATTATTTGCTTTTCTTACAAGATGTTGTGTTGCTGTTAAATTTGGATTTGGTGCAGCTGAATGTCTTGTCATCGACTTATTCATCTGATGTCTTTACCTCTTTGCTACAGATATTATTTAGCTGTGGGACTCCAATTGCTAATACATTATTAATGCAATTTCACTTACCCTTGTAGAGGCAAAGCTGTATTTTGCCTTAATTCATTTGACTTTTGTTTTAAAAATTAATGGCACAATAGTTTTGTCACTACTTTCATCTTTCTTGCCACTTAAGGAAGGAGAAATAAAAGTACGGATAGAAGAAAATGTACTTTGAAAGGGTTGACTCAACCTAGCAATGTCTGGAGGACACTGTCCAGAGGAGGACAAATTGGTCCTTTAAAAACAAGTGACTTCTAAGTGGTAATATGACAGCAGTTCTAAATGCTTCATTCTAGTTGTTTGTTTTAACTACAAGTAAGGGTATTCATGAATGGAGAGTCTATTTAATAAATCTATTTAAGTCTTTGGGAATTTCTTTTTCAGTACTTTTTTGTCCTTGTATTCATTGTAGTCTTTCTTTATTACTTTGAATAACTTGTGTGTAAGCTTTAATCTTGGCAGGAATGAAAAGGCCTAACTTAACATATATGGAGAATTCATTTATGGATGAACAAAATTTTCTTAGGATTCTGTATTCTGTAGCTGACTAAGGCAGCCTGGTCACTCAGTCTTCTATTTAATTAAGCAGCACTGCTGAGTTCTTTTAAAATAAGAAATTAGTTATTTCTTTTTTATAAGAGGTTTTACACTACACTTTCTTTTCTCTTGTCATTTGTCCATCCCTGCTGCCTTGCTACCATGGAAAAGCCTGACGGAAATGTCTGCAAGCAGCACATCCTCTGCAGGCTCTGCAGTGGCCTCTGTCTCCACACGCCCTCGGCATCAAAAGTCTATGTCTGCCTCTGGTCACCCTATCAAAGTCACACTGCCAACCATCAAAGATGGTACTGAAGCTTACCGACCAAGGTAACAGATTGATGGGTGTTTCTTTATTGCTGTGCACTTCAGAAATGCTCTTGTTCAGATTGTGACAGACCTCAAAGTGTTTGTAATCCAGTCAAAACTGCCACATTGCATTCTGGTTTTAAACAGTAGCTTACTCGAGTGTTGTGGGTATTACAGATGATTTAAACCTGATTTTGTTCATGGCACTCGTTTACATACAGTTAAAGAAGTTCTATGGCTACCTCCTTCTAGAAACTTCTAGAAAACTTAAGTAGTTAAAAATTTAACTAGTTTAGATGGGACTGTACAACACAGGCCACCATACATTGAAATTAAATACTGGAATGTTAACCTCTCTGATCTGTAGGTTGCTAAGCTTATTGGTGTCTAGAAGCACCATGGTATAGTTCTTCTTACTATTAACTGTCTGAATAGCTTTATACACTTATTTCTGTCAGGTTATGACTTAAGAAATATCCATTAAGTTTTTTGGGAGGGCTTATGTTAAGGGTAATGTGTTAGTAAGGGTAAAAGTGTTAATGAACATATTTTTCCAGAAAAGAGCTGGGAACACTTTCAGATCTCACTACAGACTTTTCTACCTTTTTCCCTTTTGCCCTATTATCTGTGTATACTTTTTTTAACAGCTCTAGAGATAAATTTAAAATTAATGCATCATTGAGATAGAAATAATCAAGAGGTATTTTCATTGTAAAATCAAAGAGTATGAATACTAAAAGCAAATCAGTGGTACATTCAGTTTTTAAAAAGAATCAAGAGCAGGGTTTCTTTCCCCTCTTTTCAGAAGCAGTTGTCATGTAGGAGGGCTTTTAGCCCGGTCTTTCTCGTTATTTATGCTTCTGTTTTCCCAGCAGTGCAACTCAAAGAGTGCCTGCTGCCTCCCCATCTGCTCATAGCATTAGCACCACCACTCCAGACCGGACCCGCTTTCCCCGGGGCAGCTCCAGCCGCAGCACTTTCCACGGGGAGCAGCTGCGGGAGCGGCGCAACGCCACCTACAACGGCCCGCCCGCCTCGCCCTCCCACGAGACCGGGGCGTTCGCACACGCCAGGAGAGGGACGTCCACAGGCATCATCAGCAAGATCACCTCCAAGTTTGTTCGCAGGTTGGTACCTCGAGTTTCAAGAGAAAACAGAATTAGAAAAGCCCAGCCTGTGACTGGGACTTTAATTGTGAAGTCTATCTGAAGTAAATATAAATTTAGTTAGAACGCTGCTTGGGTTGTGTGTTCCTTCCAGAATCTGCCTTGTTTCACTTCTGTGTATTTATTGTAACCATTGTTTGACCAACTATTCTGCTTCCTTATCTTCAAGGAGCAAGAGAACACAGCTCGAAAGTGTCTTTTCCTCCTGTTTCCTAGCTGTGATACAATTAAAATAAAATCAAATTCATTAAAATGCTGAAAAGAGTGACTTCAAAATGAGTCATTATTTAACGTTAACAATATTTTACTTTTTTAATTGAATGCAGTTGCAAGGGCTATATTTACACTCATTTTATTGCTGTACTTAAAAATAATAGGTATTCACAAGTTATTTCAGGTAATTCTAAAATCTGTGAATAAATGAGAAGTTAGAAGCAGGCAGAAGTCTGGAAGTGTGGAAATAATAGTATTTCAGTATCATACAGCCTGTTTTATTATGTCACCAGCTTCTTCAAATTGTAAGTTCAGGTTTCTGAAAGAAGAAAACCCTGGATCTGCATTCATTCCTGTGATGATGCTATCAGTAATAATCCTGTGAGAAAAGATGCTGAGAAAGGTTTTCAAGTACACTGTTCAAGATCAAGTGACTGTAGACTTAGCAGTCACAAGAGCTTTCACAAAAGGGGACTTAATGTTCAGTTTGTCTCTTTCTACCAGTGATTTATCTGTTAATTCCCAAGCCTGTTTATGGATGTGTCCATAATGCATTCTTCTCAGTTTTACCCCATAATTGCATCCTGGAAATTTCTCTTTGCTTTGCTGAATCAGGCTGTTGCGCACTGAATTTCTACCATTTGTGTGCAGGGAAAAAAAGATAAACTGAAAGTTAGGTTAAGCTCCTAGTTGCAAATTTGTAAGTCAAATATCATGAATTACATAAGGTGATACTTAAAAGGGAAGAGAAGAAAGCTGGAAATGCAGTAATGTTCCTCACAAAATTGATCTCACCTGGTGAGCTGATACTGCATCAGTATGTGTCTAAGTAATACCCCCTTTGAAGACCTAAAACCGAAGAAGTGTATGAATTATTTTCTTTTTCCAGAAACCTGAACATACAGGACTGTAATCCTCCATTATTGTTATCTCCAGCACTTATATAGTTGTAAGGAAATAATTATTCTCTGATTTTAAAGAGAAAAAAAGTATTACAGCAAAGCTAGTAAACTGTGTAGATTTGTAAATGGGAAGAAAGATACTTTCTGTTGAGTAACTAGTCAATTTCAAGAGTACAGGCTGCTTTTTTGTGCAATGGCTCCTTGTTTTTTACAAGGAATGGTATCTTGACTTTGTTTATAAGAGTTAGATCGAAGAAATAATATTTTCATTATCTTAAAATATTAAAATAATATTTTAGACTATGTGTTTAGAATTAAGATATCCTAAATTTATGTATTTTAAATTTATCCTTTATTATAGAAGATTTTTTACAATTTCCTAGTATGTTTTATAATGTTAAAAGTATATTTTGTCAGCCCTGTAGGGTGTGTTTGTTTTGTTACGATGGTGGGGTGTTCTGTTTTTTGGGGTTTTTTTTTACATATGGGTTGTTTAAGACTTAATATCTGGGATAACGTGGGTGGAGGTCCAGGGGATTATTTTTTTGCTGTTCTTTGAGCTGGATCACATAACTTTGAACTTCTGTACTGTTCAGGAAATAATGGTTTAAAGTACACTTTGACTAGAAGGTGTCATGAAAGACTTTTTTTACTAACTTTTGATAAGGGTAAATGCCTCTTTTGGTAAGTATATAAAATAAATGCATAATTAGAATGCTTAGTGAATAGGGTATTGAAGTGTTTTGAATCAATGGTTGATGTCAAATGATACTTCCCTGGTGTTAGTTACTAAAGTATTTGTGTTTTGAAGGTATTCCATTAATCAGGTAATTGAAATTGGGTGCTAAATACTGGTACAGCAGCACTAGGAACATCCCTAGGTGGCTTACACAATCTGGGGATATATTTCAAGTTACTTCATGCTAAAAAGACATAATATAAACCAGTTCTTTGCAAAGCACAGCTCTAATGCAACAAGTTAAAGATACATTCAATCTCACTGAAGTCAGTGTAACAGCTGATTTGCTTAAAAGTGAAGCAGATGTTGAAGTAACCTTCCTGAGCTGGGCTTCAAGCATTTGGTCTCACAAACTCTTAGGCACATCTTACTGTTAATTGCTTGAGTGTGCTTAAGCATGGGCATGTCTCAAAGTGCTTTCAGGAATACACAAAGGCCTGACCCACAAGGGCGCAGAGTGGAGCTCCCCTGGACCACCTTGACCAACTGCTCCTCTGTGCTTGCTGGAATTACATGTGGCCATTGCTCTGTCTGCAGTAGGTTCAGAAGAACTTGTTAATTTTACCATCAGTTGGGGAAAAAAATTAAACAATTACACGTCAGAGCTGGAAAAAATTAAGGTGTCATAAAGGGAAACTAAAATTACGGCTGTGAAAAAATTATATTAAACAGTATTAGGCTTGACATTATTTATACTGATTTTTTTTCATCGGTAGCTATTTAACATTGTTCTAGGTGTAGGTTTTCTTAACTTTTATTTTTCACCTTTATCATTGAATCTCAACCTTAACTTTGTTTTGAGGGATCCAAGTGAAGGCGAAGCCAGTGGCAGAACTGACACCTCAAGGTGAGGAGTCACTATTAATACTTCGCTCCTAGGTCTTTTGAATCAAGTGATTTCTTAAAGCCTTTTAAATCAAAATGTAAAAGAGAATAGTGGTTAAGTATTCTGTATTTCAAAAATGTTTTCTGTTTGGGGGGAGGGGGTCTTGGCAAGGTCCTTTATATCCCTCATTTCTGCTTTCTTGCGAAGTATTTAATACAAAACTTTATGTAAGCATATTCCTTTGAATAATAAAGCCCCCTGTAGGAGTTAACCAATCCTTTAGGCACTTAAAATCATGTTTTGACTTTACAAATATTTAATGGTGTTTACTTTTGGTTTCAGTGGACAGTGTAAATACTTCGTGTGTCTGTGTGTATATATGTATCTATTAAATTTTTACTATAGTTACATACTGTGCTCATTACTAAAGCTGCTGCTTGCCATAAGTAAACACCTTATAGTCCCTGAGAAATGAATGTCACTTGTTCTGAGAAACAAAGCAAGTGACATTCAGACAAAAGGGGTAGTGACTGCCAAATATTGAATTTCTGTGGCAACCACTGTACACAAATCTATATATGCTTTGTTAGCAATAAAACATTCTTTCATATGCTCATTTTCCAGTATATCTGCTCTTTTGCCATGTTTCAGCTTTTGGTGTGCTTAAGCACAGTGCATACCTCTTTATTTTTCTGCTCTCTAATGAACAGGCATTGTAGTTTGCATTCATTCTAAACCAGTCACTTACAGAAAGTATTGATTTAGTTTTCAAAACAGCCTCTATTTAAAAAAAAATAACAGCACATTCTTACACTGTATATAATACACAATGCATTTATCTAAGTTAGCCCTTTTCAATTCAAGAGTCTTAGCTGTGAAATTCTTGGATGTAGAAAGGGAAAAGAGAATGAGTGTTCAAATGAAGTGTAAAGTTGCTTTCAGCTCTTGCTTCCATTCTTTAGCTTTCTCTGCTTTTTGTCATCCTGCAGTGTCTGTTTTGGGCTAAAAAAGTCATTTGAGATCTTATCCCTGCTCCATCCCTTAATATCAATGCGGTTCTCTGGGGGTCACACAAAGTTGAATTAAAAGTGCTTGTTTTGACTCCTCTCTGAATAATAATAATGACAGTTTATAGACTCGAAATGAGAGCAGCACCTTTCCCCAGTGCTGGATGTGGAGGCATCAGCATCAGGAGTACCTGGGGCAAGAGCAGATACAGCCGACTGTGGAATTACTTTAAAGCAATTAGTGCTGGTTCTCAAAATGTTTTCTGCAATGGAACAAGTAATCTATTTGATAATGGAGCATCAGACTAAGAGCATTAATTGGAAATTGCTCCCTTGCAATTTTGTCCTTTATCAAATAAAATAGTTTGTGTCTGTATTTGTAAAACACATGTCGCTGTTTCTTACTTGTAAAAGCTGCTGGCTCTGTACTCAAATGACCAATAGGCTGTTCACAGCCAAATTACAGTCCAAAATTCTGCCTCATCAGTATCATTGTATGTTAAAATAAAACACAGTATTATAAGGTCTTTTGGCACAGAGAGAGGTCAAAAATTAAATAAATACAAAAGGGGGGGAAGGCAGAAAAGAGGGGAGGGAATTAACTAAAGACTTGTGAGTTGCAGGGTGGGATTTCTTCCTCTGCTGCTTTTACAGTATGATTTCTGCTTCAGGACTGTGTCCCTCAACTTCAGTTTTGTTGGTGTATGGCATGCTCCAGATCATGAAATCAGCAGAAGTTCAGTCATGCTTTTACATAGATTCCACTTTCTTTGGAGCAGTATGGAGTAACGTGTGTCTGCTGCAGTTCCCATTGCACATGTTGTCATTAGAACATTGTAGAGCAGGGGTTTCCAAACTTGCTTTGCTGTGTGCCACTACTGTGGCACAGCGCCGTGCTGAGCACACATGTGCAGCACGTGGGGCAAGGCTGTTCCAGCAGAGCCCATCCCAATCCCTGAATTAGCTTGCCCATGACTCGTGGCATCTCAATGGCAGTTTAGAAACCCCTGTTCAAGAGCTGTATTTCTCTTCTCTCTCTCGGCTGCACTGCTCTGGTTTTGACTTTGCTGTGTGTCACTTGTTCCAGGAGTGTTTCTGGGGAGCCTAAAGACAGAGAGAAGGAGGATAGCAAAGATTCAAAGCCACGCTCCTTGCGCTTCACGTGGAGTATGAAGACCACGAGTTCTATGGACCCGAATGATATGATGAGAGAGATTCGGAAAGTGTTAGATGCCAATAACTGTGATTACGAACAAAAAGAGAGGTTTTTGCTTTTCTGTGTCCACGGTGATGCACGACAAGACAGCCTTGTTCAGTGGGAGATGGAAGTCTGCAAACTGCCACGATTGTCGCTCAATGGAGTTCGGTTCAAGAGAATATCTGGGACTTCTATCGCATTTAAGAACATTGCATCCAAGATAGCAAATGAGCTTAAGCTGTAAAGAGAACCTAAATTCTTTGGGATCAGGGAAGATTCATACATGATCTACACTTTGAATGTACTGGTTTCGCCTAATGTGATTGGCCTGTGAAACTCCCCATGTAGAAATTGCCCTTACTGCAATAAGGTTATACATAGTTATTCAGAATTGTAAAGTTAAATCCAGTATGACCTATATTAAATAACTGTAGCTAAAGAAGTTATGTTCACATGTACAGGTAAGTATATAGAGCATTCTGTTCATTTTATGTTCATAGAGTTGTATAATAAAAAGATGACTGCTTAAATTCAGATCTTGTATAGTTGTCTAGATTTCTGCACAGAAATGTATGTTTGATGCTTTGAGTTGGAAAAGTTCTTCCCTATCATTTACATTTTTGGTGGGTTTTATAAGTCTTACCTCTACCATGCGTTTTTTAAAAAACTTGTCCTGAGTCAAATGCACAAACTAGTTTTCACAACTGTAGCATGACCATTTTTAATTATTTAAAAATTGTTCATGAGTTGAACCAAAAGTCGATGAGTAATTGGCTTTTGTTCTACATGAGACTGTTCCTGCTTATCTTTGGCTCTTATCCTTGTTATTGGACAGTGTTTAGTTGAAAAAAAAAGAGACAAATATGTTTACAGTGTTGGCACTTACAGTTTAGAAACTTTGTTCTGCCTTTGGCCAGCTCAGAGCTGTGGGGGAACAGAAACCAGGCATAAGTGATTTCTGTCTGCAAATTCCAGTGCTTATTCCCACGGCCCATTAACAAATGTAGCACCAAAACGGAGAACCAGAATTATTTCATTTGAATATCTTGGTGTAAAATATCACTTATTTGCTGCCTTCAGAATACTACAAATTCCATTTTATGGAAATCTATTAACATTGGGACTGTTTAATAGCACAAGATAATCTGAAGTGTTGACCAATTGTGTAAGTTAATAATACCACCTCAGGAATTAGCTTGGCTTTTGGAACATGTGCCCCCAAAGAGTACATGCAATTCCACGTAATATTTTACAGCTAAACATACATTGTTTATAATGATAAATTGTTGATTTATGCTTTTGTGGTTGTACAGTTTGTTCCCATGTAACCTGTTTGTGTTTAATATTTTACCAGATTTCTTGTATTTATTCCACATCATTATGCCTGTAATGTGCAGCTTTGTAATTAGGCACTTGCCTACAGAAAAGAAAAAAAACAGCCCCACATTTTTTTTCCTTCATAATTAATGATTATAAACTATGTAAAACCACTAGTACTGGTACATTTTAATACTTGTTCTTTTGTACTGAATTAACCATAGAGGTTGGTTGTGCAATGTTATTTAATGTCGTAATTACTGTAATATCAACATATGGGCCCCATCTGCACACTCTTGTGAAGAATAGAAAGTTCATTAAGGAATTGTCACTTTAAAAAATAAAAATGAAAAAAAAAGCTGTGGTAAACTCTGTAACCCTAAGTTAGAAAGCTGTAAGTGTAGTAAATGTGCCATTCTCTAATGGCTTCTTGACCGAGATGGACTTTACATACTGTACTGTGATGTAGCTTTCCTATGTAACAGTTATGTTCGGAAATGGACGTGTATTGTTGCCTTAGAAAAAGGGTGGTGTTTGGAAAGAAAGAACTGTAGCCCCTTTTCTTTTTTTTATCTGATGTTCATTGAACCAAATCTGATGCAAGTCATCTTGATTCACTGGTGCACTCTATTAAAACTTACTTGAACAGTTCTCATACTAAAATACTTGTTGTTTGCCCTTTATAAAAGCACAGTCATTGCTGCAGGTAGTAAAAGAGTTTAAAGGTGCACAGGCTCCACCTTCAGCATGGTGTGAATTCAGGATTAGCATGGTATGGGTTCAGTGCTCTTGCACTGTTCAGAAACTATCAGTGGTTTAGCATTGCTTAGAAATGGATGTCCAGGAGATTTTACAGGAATTCACAAAAAATCAGTCTGGGGAGGAGGGTGTTGTGCGTCTGCTCAATTTGCCCATAAATGTCCATAAATACTCAATTGTTCTTAAAAATACACAACTGGAATATAACTGTGATGCTAATCTAAGGTCATGTATGAACTTGGTCATGAAAGAAAACCCTTTGCCTTTTCAGAAGGTTCAGTGGAAAAAATATAGGTCATGCTGTGAGACAGTAGATTAAGTACTTAGGAGAGCCTCCTGCTTTACAGGCGCTGTTTTTCCATGGCTAACTTTGCCCTAGATTGCCGCTGGTTTTCACCGCTCCATATAAACGGAGATTTAGCAAAACACACACAGCTTTTCCAGAGGACAGAGCTGACAAATTTTCATTCAGCTTACCCATGAAACATGGCACTGTCAATTCAAAGTTTATGTATCAGGGCAGCCTGCAAATGGTGTTCTGTCCAGTGGCTGCCAGCAGTGTGAAATTGGCCTGATTCCTGACCTCTGTGCCCTCCTTTTGCCTTGCTGGAAGATGAGCTGTGACCGACCTCATGCTCTCCATAGCAAATAAACCTGGAGCTTCCCCAGGGACACAGTCTGAGTGCAAAAGGTGTAGGTGCACACAGCACTTGGCTTTCCAAATCTGCTGCCCCAGCAGGAGTAAGATGGGAAGATCAGAGAAAGCAGTTCTGAAAAAGGGCTCTGGTTTTATTGGCAAGCAGAGCCTTAGTCCGGGATCAGTGAGATGACCCAGTGCCTGGTTCTGGGCACCCTCAACAGCTGACTTGTGCTGGACCTCTTATGTCTCAGTTACTTCTTAGGCAAGAGGAATAAGCTGCGTTTCGGATCCAAATGCTCCCAACTTCCGTGTGGGAGGGGACTGGTGTGGCATTTTATCAGCATGGCTTTAACTTCAGAAATATGCAAGAGTTTTTTAAATACCACATCATGTTTCCCAGCTCCAGGCTGGGAAGAGAGATGCCTCAAATCTTCAGAGGCCTCATTAATTCAACTGTAATTTGTTGGCAGCATCTCTAGGGGATGTTTGGGACGGGTGGAGGCTGAGCAGTGGGGTTACTGCATGGTTTGGCTTGTCTGAGTTGGGGTGGTTTTTTTGCATTATTTCTTTCTTTGGGGTATACCAGCATTTCCAAAACTAATGCATCCCTTTTCACACAGTCCAGTTTAAAATCATTAAAATGTATATAAATCAGTGAAAATAAAATAGTCACTCCTGGTCCACTGAACGAATAACAGTGCTGGGGAACCAAGTGGGGTCAGTATGCCATATGGTAATGGGTGGTGCTAAAATTCCTTGAGCTGTTGAGACGTGAGGTTTTGGTATCTGGTGTCATACACCTTGGGGTACCTTGGACCTGTTCATGTCAGAACATGTGATTCCCCTTCCGTCTTGCAAATGGAGACACTAAATCTCAGCTGAGAGATGTATTCTGATAGTTGAATTCTGGAAAACAAACTTGTGAGGTACAAACCAAGTCTGTGGAGAAAGGCCTGTCTCTCTTGGGATGATAGGGAAAAACTACCTACCTCAGAGCTTCTCATTTATGGGATAGAGCACTTCTCCTGTAGTGACAGTCTGGAGACTTCCACCATCCAGGGATGTGGCCCCACTGTTCTTTACAGAGCTCTCTGGAGCTGTAGAGGTGGTGAATCACCATCCTTGGGGCAGATAAGAATGTGAAGTGCAGGATTTACTTTCCAAAAGTTACACACACAGCTTGGGGAGATGCAGGTTCAAGGCTTTGTTTCTCAGTAGGAAGAATCCAGGAGAAAGGATTAGTCTGTCCCCATGTTGCATCTGCTTGACCAAAGCATTCATAGGCATATCAAATGTTGATAAATACACCAACTGGTTTAATAAATTGCATCTATCCTCTCTGTACAGTTTTGCATTTCTTGATGTACCCCAGCTGAGGAACACTGCTTAGGAGAGGCAGCTGCTACACTGCAGCCGAGGTGGGGCTGTCACAGCCTCCCCGGTATCTGGGCAAAAGCCACTGAGAAATTCCTCCACTTGCCCCTTTGCCAGGGGTAGCTGAGTGCAGCCCAGGAGGCAGAAGAGGCTGTTCACCCGTGGCTTTAGTAGGAACACCTATAACTGAGGGATATCCAAGGAGCTTGGCCTTTTTGGCTGACGGGGAAAGAGCGTGACCTCCTGGAGCGGTGCTGCCGTGGGCCGGTGCAGAGCGTGCGGTGCCCCGGGAGGATCTTCCAAGGCTCTCGCCGGCCCTGGCGAGCAGCCCGGGGGCGGTGCGGGCTGTGCCGCCCCGTCAGAGCTCACCTGTCCCCGCTGAGCTGACGGGCTCCAATCCCGGGCTCCCGCAGCAGCTCCCGACTGCCCGCACCACAGCGGTGACGGGGCCGGGGTCCGGAGCCGAGGGCATCGCCTGCCCCGGGCCGAGGCGCCTCTTCCCGCAGCCGTCCCGCCCCGGGGAGGGGGCAGCGGCCGCCTCCGGCCACACCTGTGGCGCAGCGGCGGAGGAAGCGCCCGAGGTCGGCGCAGACGGGTCGGCGCCCGGCGGCACCATGACCGTGGGTGCGCGGCTGGGCGCCAAGGTGAGGGGCAGGTTCTCCCGCCGCGGGCCCGGCGAGGACCAGGTCTCCATCCTGCCCGGCGAGGAGGAGGAGGCGGCGGGGGCCGGTGGCAGCGCGGGGGCCCCGCGGCCGGCGGTGCTGCAGCAGCAGCAGCAGCAGCAGGAGGAGGAGGAGGAGGGCGCCGGGTGCAGGAAGGTGCGCTTCGCCGTCCTGCCCGGCTCCTACGAGCCCCTGCGCCCGCCGCGGGCCCCCGGCAAGCGGCCCTACGGGAAACGCCTGAAGAAGTACGGAAAGGTGAGGGCGCAGGAGCGGGGACCCTCGGTACGGGGACCCCCGGCACGGTGTCTGCGGTGCCGGGAAGGCAGCGGGGCCTTGGCTCCGACAGTTCCGAGGGACTCCCGGGATGCCCCTTATCCCTCAGGCACTTCCGAACCCGCGCCCGGCTCCGAGGTGGGGTCAGGGCTTGCTCTGGATCTGCCCGGGAAGGAGCCGGTGCTGCCGGGGGGGAGGCGGACACCGACCCTCGCCTGGATCAAAGAGCACAAAATCTGTCTATTCGAAGTGAAAATGACACTAAGCTGATCCATGTGACGGGTGCTTTGCCTCGCTTGGTTCTGCGTTTCCCTCGGCATCATAATTTTAAAACTATTCCTTAAAACTTCCAGTTAATTGGCCTGCATTTTTTCCCTTCCACTGAAGTGCCCGAAAGAAACGGTAAACAGCCCTGCAGGACATTCCTTGGCCAAGGTGACCCTTAGAAATCACTGCTGAGTTACAGGGAAAAAAAATGCAGCTTGTTCTTCATCTGTAGCGACAATTTTGGATCAAAATTGTTCTTTTGCTTTCCTGTGTGGGAAGTCACAAGTCCTACAGTCTGGTGGTTTGGTTTTCTTCCCACCGGAAGACGGGTGCCTTTGGTTACAAAACTGCCATGTGGAAGAATTCTATTGTTTTTCTCTTGTTCATGTCACTGAAGTACATCTCAGGTATGTCTTGGATATTTGTAGCAAAAAGTAGTTTCTGTGTTAACAGGAGAAACCTCTCTGTTGTCAGGAATCCTTTCCAGCTGCTGAGATTACAGGTGTCATCATGAGACATGATTTTCTACTGCATTCTATTTAAAAAAACATGGTTTTGGTAAAGCTATGCTTGCTATGTCTGACGTGCAGAAAATGCCATTAGCTTGACAAAGTTACTTTTGAAATTGAGTTTACAGATGTCAGCATTGTCCCGAGCTGCCTCTCAAAGCCCACTGCTTCATAAAGTAACGAACAGGGTATTTAATTATTTTGTGACAAATTTGATTCTTTGAGTTTCCAGCGCTGTGTTTTCCAGGTCCTATGCTGTAGGAAGCTGTCTCAAGCCTGTACGGTGCAGTTTTGTGAGAATGGTTGCAACAGGTCATCACTTTGCTGTTGGTGATGCTGTTGGTACATAAAGGTGCTTTTAATGGTGTTTAGAGCACAGATCAGTTCTTGGGCACTGTGTATTCCCTTTTGTGTTGGTCAGATGACATTCCCAAGGGGAAGGGTTGCCAGTTTGGCTCTGGCATAAAGAACAACTCATGAAAGAACAGGTGAGGTCTGGGTAGGTAAATGAAGGGCAGGAAGGGGGAAAGAATATTCCAATGTGATACAATGAGGCAGGGGCAGATGTAGGAAGGGAAGTCCCTAAATCTCCTCCTCCATCCTCAGGATCTGACCCCTGGCTGGAGCCACCTTTTTATTTTGGCACCTCAACTCCTTTTGAGTAAGTCTCTATAGGAGTAAAACCAGCTAAGTTCAACTGTGTAGTAACATCATGACAGCTGATGGTTTTTGTGTGCCAGAACCTCTGTAATCCAGCTTTAAGAAATCATAAGAATAAAATAGACATTGACTGGATTTCACTGATTTAAAAGTATTTACTCAGATTCAATGTTTCCCATGTCACAAGAGTCATTTTAATCTAGTCTCACACAACTATAAAGAGTTACTAATAATTAATTCTGATATTCCTTTAAATCTGACCACATTGTATTAATTCCCCAGTTGTGAGCAGCCACATGAGCAAAAACTATCAAAAGTGAAATTAAAATTAGATTAAGGTTTTCAGTTATCCATGGCAAGTGTACCTCTAGTGCAGTGCATAGATGAGCTCCTGAATGTGTACTGATGTGGATCAAAACTTTCTTATTTTGACAAAAAAGCAATGAAATTTCCATAGAAATATTTTCAGTGATTACTGCTTTCTTCTTCAGCTCCAGTTTTAGATCCTTATGAACTTCTAGGAATTACTAACATAGTTAGAACCTGTAATATGGGAATTATGTACTTCTACAAACTAGGGTGAATTTAAACTAATTTTATTCTTGAATAGAATCACATGTGAAAGCCTGGCTTCCTGTGGAGGCTGCATCCGTTCAGTTTAACTATACCCTGTGGGTGTGTATGCCTATATAAAAATAGATGGAAAATGTTTTTCCACTCTCCAGCCCTCGTTAGCTGTGGGAGAATTTCATTTTCTGGGGCCGTGACACCGGCTGTCAGAATGATTTTAAGTGAAGTTATTTTCTATCACCTTGTCTTTTTTTATCCCTTTTTCTCATCTCTCTCCCCAGAATGTCGGAAAGGTTCTGCAGAAGGGTTGTCACTACCTGGTGGTCGGCCTGCAAGGATTAGCAGCAGCCTATTCTGCTCCCTTTGGAGTGTCAGCACATGTGGCATCCTTCGTCCGCTAGCACAGCTCCCTGTGCCCCACAGGAGAGGACACGAGGCCATTGCTGCTTTCTCAGGATTAAACTTGAGACCTGGATCTGAAAAAACTCTTGGACCAACAGCCCTGATCCCCTGTGCCCTTTCCAAGACTGAGTGCTCATCTCTGAAAAAAATTCCAGTGCTTTGTAAAATCAGATTGGGTCAAAGAAGTGTAAGGATGAGAAAATAATCTTTGATTAACTTAACTTAAATTTGTTTTGGGGCATGAGTTGGTTTTCTAGAGCTTTGTGCTGTGTGGAAGGAAGCCAAGGATGGATGGAAAAGCAAGTAGATGAGGGAGAGAGACATGAAGGAAAACAGAGAATGGGACAGCAGCTGGGAAGGTGGAGATGAGTTTGGGTAGTGAGAGGAATTGTCAGAGCAGTGGAGGAAACAGATAACAGAGGACTAGGAAAAAATAATATTTGGTTTTCTGAGATTTTGATTATTGGTGGTGGTTTTCTAACTGAGAGGGTTAGGAATATGAGTGTACTTAAAACTATACTTGGATATAAATGGAATGCGCCCTGAGACATGGAGAGCTTTGCTGCATCGTGGTTGTTCATTTCAAACACTGGACATAATGAGCCTTTAAATAATCATAAGAAAGATGTAAAAATCCAGAAAGAAAATTAGGTGTTTATTTGTAATCTTGAGGCATTAAAGGCTCACTGTGATTAACAGTTTAAACTTTTCCTCTGTTACTATGAAATCTGCATATATTCTTTTACTGAGAACAAAGTTTGTATGTGATATACTTGATTCTGGAAGCTGGGGAATTTTAAACCTAATCCTATGGTGTTCACCAGGGGAAACAGAAATTGATTGCTGAGAAAAAAAAAAAAAATCCATGCAGCATTTGATATAAGAATGTGCAAATGTGACATATGAGAACAGGCCCAAATAATCTGCCAGCTCCATCTTCATTTCTGCACCTGGAAGCTGTAAGCAGAGGATGTCAATATCAGCTCAGTGGCGCAGATGCAGCAGCTTCCATGTCACACCTCCAGGGACATAAAACATACATTGATGACACAGGAACAAGGCGGTTTATGGACCTTAAAAATTTTGTGGGGTTTGTTTGTTTGTTTGTTTGTTTGTGTCAGTCTTTTGTGGTAGTCATAAATGACTTCTCTGCTAGCACTTTCTCTGCATTATATATATTTCTAGTTTTGATGGGGTTTTTGTAATCAAGGAGTTGACTTAACTGGAAAAAAATGCTGTTCACTTGCTTTCTTTGCCTTTTCTGAACAAAGAAGTTTGTATGTCTTGGCAAACCACACTGTATTTCTTTTAAATGTAGCAAATGAATCAGATGGGGGGAGGGGGGTGGGGCAGGGTGTTATGCTCTTTTCTAACTGGACTGTAAATAAAAACCACGAGATCCATGTCTGTTTTTACCTACACACGTAAGTAAGAACAGAAAGGAGGAGTTTCTCAGCTGCAGCCCAGCCAGCGAGGGGAAGCTGCAGTGTAAACTTCCCCATGTTGTTTTGCCTGTGGCCTCAGTGCCCTGGTAGGAGATGATTGTAGCCCAGACCATGTGGAAATGCTCAGGAGCAGCAAGGTGTGGAGATGAGGCTGCAGAGGACCTAAGGTTGCAAAAGCTGGGGTAGGAATAACCACAAAGGGATTTTGCTTGTTGATTTCATGCCTTCTGTTGTTTCTCTTGAGCTTTTTTTGTGAGGACAGAGCTGTCCCTCTTATCTGCCCCACCAGCATGCCATAGGACTGCTGATAATGCAGTAAGAACAGGGCTGTCCTAACACCCACACGCCACACCAGCCTGCAGAGTTTGGGATTAACTTCTGATTTTGTTACACCACTCCATGTTTTACAGTGCTCTTACAGCATAAATCATGAGATCTATTTTCTAAATTCCTAAAGCTGTGCAGGGAGAGATTTGTGTCCTCATTTTTTCTGTGTGGAGTGAGTGTCCCATCTATTTGTCTGTGTGTCCCCTGACTAGTAAGACTGCTCCCTTATTGCACCACACAGGGTCCAGCCCTTCAGACCTTCCACAAAGGTAAACATGAACCTTAGCTCCTGAACTGCTCAGCTCAGTGGACTTTTGTCTGCTGACATCCAGCCTCCGCTCACATGGTGCAACTTTAAGGGAATAACCTGGTTGCTATCCATACAGAACCTGAATGACATGTACATGGTGCTTCTGCCTGAGCCTGAGAAAAGAAAAGCCTCAGGCATACGGTGAGTCAGCTTTGGCTGGCCAATGTTTCTAAAATAGACCAAAAACAAAGAAAGAGGAGAGAGAAAGAAAAAGTAAGCGAGTGACCTGTGCTGTTGCAATAAACCAGCTAATGATTCATTTTCCTCCCTCAAAATGAACTGATAGTTCTCACTGAGGTTACCAATTAGTGCTGCTTATCAGTTCTCCTGATTCACTCCTCAGCTTCTGAAGGGAATTTGTGAGGCCAAGCCTTGTCCTGATGGTTCTCTGTTCATTAGCCCAGCTCACGCAGCAGTGTCTAGAAACTCTGAATCAAGAGGGTGAGGTTCACTTGTCAGCTCGGGGGATGGCAGAGGGCTGTACTTCCTGTCAGTCATGGCAGCATCTCTGTTGGTCCAGGTCTGGCTTAGCTATGCATGCAAACAGGTGGAACAGGGCAGGTCCTGCAGCTCGGTTGCTAAATGTTATCTCGGTGACACAAGGGATGAGGAAATGTTCCCTGGCCGCCTCGGCACTGGCTGGCAGGTCATCTGCTCAGCCAACAAAATGGGCAGCCTCCATCTGAAGCAGAACTGCCGTGCTGGAAGTCTGCATGGGAAATGAGGGAGAGCAAGACGTTGGTGATGGGAGGAGGCTGGGATTGCTGAGGAGCCTGGGCTCCCAGCCCTGGCAGGTGCCAAGCCATGGGGGCAGTCTGGGACTGAATCTTGGCTTCTGTGCAAGTGTTAGGTATTCTTGGCAAGGTAATCCTTGGAGGAGCTACCCCAGCAGGGACAGCTTTCAACCACACAGGCTCTTTTATAAAAATGGGCTTGTCTGCAGCTGAACTCCTGGTGCCTTAGAGGAACAAAACAGCTGTTTGACTTGCTCATATACAATGTGGGATGCGGTGGATACCATGGTGGGCATATGGGGAAGATCTGATTTGAGGTTTCAGCTGAACAAAATAGTTCCTCCCTTCAGCCCCTTCATGAAACCTCTACCCTTTGCTTCACTTGCCAGGTTTTGTCTTCAGTGGTGTGCTACTGTCTATCTGGTTCCCTTCAGATTTCCATTTCACTTGAGATTCCATTTCACTGTGCCTTATAACAAATGGCAGGATAAATAGGTTTGGGAAGCTGAATACGTGCAGGAGTGGCAAGAAGTACGTAATCAACTTGTCCATGCTTCTTTCAGCAGCAAACTCCACTAACTAGACAGCCTGACAGTAACTTTTACTTTAAATTCCTGGCTATTCCTGGCAACTGCTCAATGAGTCACAGAGGAGAATAAAGCATATTTCTGCTGTTTTTGCCAGAGTATTTAATTACTCCTCTGGCTTACCGTAGGCTCTGAGGAAATGGCAGAGGACTCATAGCTATTGTCCTTTGTGCTGCAACATTAGCAGCAAGGAAGCGCTCCTGAACAGCTTGCTTTGAAAGTGCAGTGACTGAGGAGAGTTGCACCACACCACAGAACTTTGGCACTTCCAGATCTTTGCCACTCCCAGGTCACGGATCACTTCAGGGATGAATGCCCTTTCTATCCTCTCCCTGTCTGTAAAACTGGGAAAGGGGCAGATTTTGTGTTGGGGTGTAGTAAAACCAGCTCTCTCTTTTTCTGTATCCTGAGCACCTTGTTAGCTGAACACTGGCCTCTTCTGAGACAAAACTGATCCTAAAATATGCACAAAGTTGCTGCAGTTACCTGTACAGAGTGTGCTTTGGAAATCCTTTTTTCTTCGAGGAAGAGTAGAGAGCCTGAAGAACTTGTAGATTAATGGAGTTAACTAAATTAAGAGAAAGTAAAGGAATAAAATCCTTCCCTTACTTCTTCTTTCAGGAAGTACTATTAGGGCCTGTTTTGGGGGGCAGTCTAGATGGAGTGCACCCTCAGAGAGGGTGGTGCACTTTCCTGAATCCTGCAACGTGCATGAAGAGAGATGCAGGGCTCTGGACTTGTTCAGCTGGAGAAGGGAAGACTTAGGAGAAACTTGACAGCAGCTTTTCAGTACATAAGAGAGGGTTTCCAATAAGATGGAGCCAGGCTCTTTAATGAAGTCTGCAGCTAGACAGCAATGGTCATAAATCCAAACTGAGGAGTTTTTAGCCAGAAACAAGTCAGGGAAAGCAGTAATGTGATCATTAAGCATGAGAAGAGGTTACTTCAGAAGGCTGAGGTCTGTCTGTGGAGGGTCTCAAGGCACGGCTGTGCAAAGTGGGAAGCAACCCAGCACGAATGCAACGCTTACCCCTGTGAGCGGGAGGCTGGAGGAGAGATCTCCTGGGCTTCTTGTAGTCTGGATGAGGTGGGAGTGGGATCCTGCCACGGTAAGCAGAAGGCTTTTAATTTACCTACTGCATGGAAATGTAGAAGACTGAGCTCCTCACCCTTGCTAGAAGCACTGACGCGAAGAATAAAGCTTTGCTCCTGGTAACAAGGAGCGACTGGCGAGGGTGGCAGTGCTGCCTGAGGAGCAGCTCGGCTTCCACTGCCCCGCGCTCCGCTGGCTGAAAGGCGATTGTCCTTTACTGCCATCTCCTGGGAAAAAACCCCACAGATTTCCAGCCTGTCAGCCTGCCCAGTTGTTCTGCCTCATCTCCTGCAGGGATTTCCTGCCTTTCCCTAAACTGGCCTCCCTGTTTTTCCAGATCCATCCTCAGGATGTGGGGTCTCAGCGTAATGTTCATCTCCGTATACCAGTGTTTCCTACCCAGTGGAACCTTGAGACTCCTCTATCCAAGTGTTTCAAATGTAAAGCCATAGGAACATTGTTCTTGTGTCAGGTTTTTTTTCATTCAACACCTAAAAATGCATTGCACTTTGCCTTGAAGTTCTTGCTGTGCCTCAGAAACATTCCTCAAGGAAGATTAACTGGAGGTGAGGGAAGAGCCACGGCCACTTCTTGTTTCTAAATCTCACCTTTCTCTGGAGAGAGGACAGCTGCCTATGAGAGAATGTGTAATTTTGAGTTGGAGGTTGGCAGACTGGAATGACATCCCCCCAGGAATGCCTTGGACCCCAGCTCCAGCAAATCACACGTACTTCCTCATGCTTTCTGTATTCCCATTTCTGCTGCCCGTAAAGGAATCCTTGCTCCTTCCTTTCCTGGGACACTGAACTTGCATCAGGTTGTTTTTTCAGCTGTGTCTGAATTAGGGTGGAGACTTTCCTGTCCTTGGTGAATCCCATCCTGCCCCATGACTGCAGATAAACCAGAGCTGCAGAAGTGTTGATGTTTGTGCTGAAAAACAAATGCCCTGCTCCCCTGCAAAGCCTCTCCTTTGATCTTTACCTGTTCTCCTGGGTGATACACACCTCTGTCCTGATCCTTCAGACTCCTGAAGCTGCTGATGGATGTTATATTCACATGGAAAATAGCATTTACAGAACAATTGGAGAACTCATAACATCAACAGTCTCTGTCAATTAATACTGGGCCAAACATTTGCCTGGAACTACCATTTCTGTGTTGTCCTGGTACATTTACAGAGACTGAAGTTTAGCTTTTGACTGGAAGAATAACCAAATTTTCAATTAATCTTTCTGTATGTCTGGAATGACAGCTGATAGCTACCAAAGTAGCCGATCAACCCACCCGGGTCTTGGGTATAAATAATCCTCTGTATAGAAAAACCTTCACCAAAAAAGAGGGATCATTTTATTTCTTTGCTCTGGCTCCATTAAAAGGCATCTATCATTAATGTCTCTGTTTATAACTCTTTCATCGCCAATTACTCGCCTGAGATTTTTCCACACATGAATTTCACTGAACTTATTTCTAGTGCATGACTCACTGAACTCTGATTTCCTTCAAGATTTTAAGAGGAAACAGCAATGCTTTTATCCTCCCCTCCTCTCTGTGAAGGAATTTTTTGAATTTATTGTTTGTTCTAACTTTGGAAAAAGGATATAATTTGTGTTTGTATAATATGATTTTTATCATATCTCGTTGAAATCAGCATACTTGGCCATGTTATCCCCTCATCCCTGCCTTTTGCTGAATTATCAGAGTGTCACTGAAAAAATAACTGCCATATCCCCAGTGTGTGCATTTAATTCTTTCACTGAGACAAACCCAGGCTACATTTAGCTCCATCCTGACACACTGACACCTGATAGAGGCCACTATTTTGCTGTTCTTGTCACTGTTTTATTTTTCATAATCTCCATCCAAACCTCTCCCCTCAAAGTGGTAATTTATACCTTTCCAAAGTTCAGCGCTGTGTACATATTGAAGACTTAGAAGATCCCCAGCTGCTTTTTTTTTTTAGTTGAAACAAGTAAAATTGTTCAACTCTCTCCTCATCATTCATCTTAGGCCTCTGATAGAGCTGCTGCTACAAGAGAGTCTGGGTTTGCCTCTAGAATTATCTCAAATTGCCAACCACATCTGAAGGCAGACATGCCTTTTACATTCTCCATTAATTTTTTTTTCTACCTGCAAATTTGTCCTGCGCTACTGAGTTAACACCATGCTTTTTAAAGATATGTCAGCATCACCCACTTTCATGACTGAGGGAGCCTGGCCCCAGTTTGCTGCAAGATTGACGCTGTGACTTTTTCATGTGATCAGACACATTTTCGATGAAGTTATCAGCAATAGGAAAAATAGTCATTTGCTTTTAAGGGCAGGAGTACTGTGCCTGCTCTGGCTACAACAAACACAGTTCTGTCACACAAGAGTCTGTGTTTGGATTGTAACAAAACCAGGATTTACTTTTTGTCTGAGTGGCTCTATTCACATTGCTAGTGGCTGGTGGCTCCTAGGTATGTGTGTGCCTAGGATGGAGGATTAAACAAACCTGCTGGTCAGGATGTTTACTGGAGGCTGTTTGGGAGTTACCTGGTGTGTGGGTGAAGAGATCTTTCCTCAAAGCCTGCAGAATTAGACCTGAAACATTTAGCTACAACTATGCTGTCCATAGCTATTTCTGATTTTATGTTCCTTGTTTCACAGCAGGAAAGGAGAGATTATACAGATGCTGCTGCCTTCTGTTATTACTTTAAGCTCCTTCTCACCATACTCTCCAAGAAGAGTGAGAGCTGAATGTAACAGAAGGGCTGGTCTGAACAAAATCTCCTTAGGATACTTAGGTCAGCAAATCTAGGGAATGAAAGTTTAAGGTCCTTCTTGGATTTTGAAATTTTTTTTTTCTCTAAATTAATACCCAATTGTTAGCAAAGGTGAGTTATTTCTGAATGCAGTTAACAAGCCCTTTGAACTAAAAGAATCTGGTTCTGCACATCACTGTGCTGCCCACAATATGTAGCAAGGAAGGAGCTGTAGCTTCTCACAACCATTGAGGTCTTTACTTCTCCAAATTCTTATGCTGGTAAAATATATGTGTACTCCAGACCTATTTTCTCTGGCACCCAAAAGAAGCAAGTAAGCATGCAGTAAATCATCCAATTTTTTTCATCTTAAATCTCAAATTCTGATATTTTGATGCCTCATAGACAGAAGTTTGGAGAGCAAAATCATTCTGCACTTTTCAGTTTGAACTGTGCAGAATGCTGCCAGTAATCAAGAAACCACAGGTGTTAGTAGCTTATTTTTGCCTGAAGGTTGAGAAAATAAGCATTAATGTTTGTCAGGAGTGGCCAGCATAAATAGTGGTTTGTTTGATTTTTTAAATCTTTTTATGTGATGCCTCACTTTCTTTTTGTTAGATTCTAAAACCAGTTTGTGTTTTTGTTTTTATCTCTTCAATATACTTATGTCAATGTTTTGATTCAATAATTAATGATTAATAAGAAAGCACTGCTTATCAGACACTAGACAGTTGCTGCAGTTTTGTTGAATATTTACTAATACATAAGATGCCTGGTTCCCCTTATAGCATTTTTCTGCTCCTGTGGGTGCAGGTGCAGATTAAAGACCTCTGTGTGAATTCAATTAAATTCAACAAAATATAGACTCCATGCTAAATGAGAAGATTAATGGTTACCAAAGAGTGTGCAAGGGCTCTCAGTCTACTCAGCAGGGTTGGCTCCCCTCTCATGTCTGTGGTGGAGGCATAAAAGCAATCACAAGTAATTATTTTTGACTCAGTGGGCCAATGATTTGAAGGTGGTGGGGCAGGTCTGGTCAAACCAGATCAAGCAGTTTAGCACCTAGGATTTACCTGGACCAATGTGGGGATCCCAGGAGTATGGAGGACAGGCTGTCTCAGTAAAGTAGCATAAGAAGGAGTTTCAAGTGATGTGGAAGGTGGGCAGGCAGCAGACTGTCTCTGCACATGTCCCCCACACAATCCAACAGCAGCACAAGGCTCTGCTGATTAATAGTTAATCTCCAGAACTGTTATGGGCTTGTTCAGGGGAGAAAATTCAAAACGAACAAGTTCTGTTTTCTGTTTATCTTTCATATTGTGGTGTACTTTCAGAAGGAGAAAGGTCTCAAAGCCCATGACTGGAATCAGGGCATGGATTAAACAGCAAAGTGGTGACCAAGAGGGCAAAGGCATTGCCCTCTGTCTTGCCTTTTCACAAAGCTAATGTTACCAGAGACCTTTACCCCAGTATCAATTAGCAAAATGTGAATAACAAGGAGAAACCACCCAAAATGGCTGGAGACTACAAAAGTAATACAGATCATCCTGATGAGGAAGGTGCATATTACTCCCTTCTGTACCACACCTGCTCAGGTGGACTGCTGCTCTCCCAGCACTGCCGCCTGCCCAGCACCCCTCATCTGGTAGAAGACAAAGCCATCTGCAACAAAACCAGGTTTAATTCCCTTGTCTGTGCTCGGGCAGATGTCTGTCTCTTTGGCACTATTTGTGTCATACTTTCATGCTCACAGTCATATCCTGGTCCTTTTAATTGAGGACTTCTCTGTGGACTCTCTTCTTGCCTGTGAGGAAGATCTGGGTTTTGGGGTCATGCCAGTAGGAATAGATCTGCTGTCACTGTCTTTGCTTCTGACATCCATCACATTGTCTTCACCCACCACCAGGTTTTCTTAAATCCCACCATACTTTTTACAATCCATGCTGATTCCCACAGTAGGAACATTTTCCGATCCTGATCTGTGATCAAGTGATTCTTGAGGTGAATGCTAGGAACTTGACTGGCTTGATTGCCCACACGTACCCATTATCAAAAAAGGCCCACAATAGCCTCATCTTCAGTGTCCCTCTCCACCAGGATGCTGCTGATGGAGTACTTCCAGTAATCCATTGTGGCTGGGCTGTCTGAATCTCCCAGAAATGCCCAACACTGAGCTTCCCCATCTTCTACCTTCTGGAATTTTGCTCTCAGCACACTCATCATAAAAATAAATCAGTTTGTGAAATTTGGCCATCAGGTCCTAAAGCTCTTGCTTTGCTTTGTGAGGACAGACCTGTGGCAACAGTGGCATTTGCCACTCCAGCCTATATTTGATGTCATATTTGCCTTGCAGCTGGGTATCTGTCACGATCCACAAGGTGAGATTCGTGATGTGGTTCATTTATTTAATCTTAGAGTACAAAAGGTTATCAGCAAACCAGGGACTCAAACAGTAAAACACACTTTACTGAGTGCTCATCAGCACTAATATGCGATAGAGGGAAAAGAAGAGAAAGCAAAGAATAGGAAAAAGAGAGTAAGGGGATTATAGCTACCAACGTCAAAGTCTGCTCAGCTGTTAGTCAACACAGTCTTCTGTCTGTTGGGGAGATCTCAAGGGAAGGTAAGTTTGGGGTGTACTTTTATAGCTTTTTACAAAGCAAGGGGCACAGGGCCAAAACCAGAGGAGATTGATGACCATTGTGATGAAAACCCCTGCTCAGGGGGGCAGGTGTAGGGTACAGAGCAAACCATTTCTTACAAGTCTCTGCTCGCCAGCAGGAACGAGGGCAGTGTACCGTGACAGCACAGCACCCACCTGCAAACAATCACTTGGCAAACATCCACCTCAACTGGACCAGAACCCCTGTACCGAGTCCCTTGTGATATTCAGGGTCTTTAGTGTCCTTGCAGCAGTCATGAGGCAGATGAGAGAATCTTCGGAGCGTCTCTTACAGTGTCCCACAAAAGTACTTTCCTGAGACCCTGCCAACAGGAAGCTCTCGGAAGGGGTCTCAGGAGTTCGGTACCAGGCAGCTGGGGTGTGCAGATGTCCCAAGGCAGCCGAACAGCACTGGACACCCCACTTGCTGCCCTCCACGCCTCCATCCAGCCACCTGTTCCTCTCTTCACCGAGCCAAGCCAAACGCATGAATTTGACGCACTCGTGTATTCCCACACTTCCTGTAGCACTGCTTCCACTAAACGCCCAGATATCAGACAGAAAACATCATCCGCCGGTGCTTTGCCAAGCCGGGCGCTCGGCCGTGTATTTTCCCCGCTGCGCCGCCCCCTTTCTCGCACCGGGGGTCGGGGCTCGGCGGGGCTCCGGCGTGAGGGGCGGTGTGAGGGCGGGCGTGAGGGGCGGTGTGAGGGCCGGCGTGAGGGGCGGTGTGAGGGCGGGCGTGAGGGGCGGTGTGAGGGCGGGCGTGAGGGGCGGTGTGAGGGGCGGTGTGAGGGGCCGGGCCCGGCTGCCCCGCCCACAGCCGCTCCGGGCGCGCAGCGGGGCCCAGTCGCCATGAAGGGCCCGTGGGGAGCGGCGGTCCCGGCGCGGCCGGGCTGGCTGTGGGGGGCGGCGGCGCTGCTGGCTCTGGGCGCCCTGCTCGGGGCCTGGCGCTGGGCCGGCCCGCGCCGCCGCCGCCGCCTGCAGCGGGTCGGGACGGTGCTCAGGCTCTTCGTGTACCCGGTGAAGTCGTGCCGGGGGGTGTCGGTGCGGCGGGCGCAGGTGACGCCGATGGGGCTGCGCAGCGGGGAGCTGCGGGACAGGTAGGCGGGCCTGGCCCTGGGGCATCCGCGTGGCTCCGCGGCTGTCGAGTGTTTGTTTTCCCGAGGGCTGGGAAGGAGCACCTGCCGTGCGGGTGTCGCCGAGCCCCGAACTAACGCTGTTGGGCGCCCTTGTGCCCCGTCCCACCGCAGGTTCTGGCTCGTCATCAGGGAGGACGGACACATGGTGACAGCTCGCCAGGAGCCGCGGCTCGTCCTTGTTTCCGCCAACTGTGATGACGGGCACTTGGTCTTGGAGGCCAGGGACATGGAGAGGATAAGCGTGCCTGTAAAGCTCCCCGAGAAAAACCCCGTCCGAAACTGCAGGTACTGAAGAAGGCTTTTTTTTTCCCCCCCCTTCCCTTTCTCTCAGCACTGTCTTTCTCATGTGCTTTTCAAGATTGTGTGAGGCTTCACATTTTCTTATGCAGAAATTGGAGTGTAAAAGTTCAGTACCTCTGTGTCTTTTCTCTGCGGGTATTTCTCAGCGTCTGCTTAAGGGAGATAGACTTCAAACCAGAGCCTGTACTGACAAGACAAGGCATAGTGGTGTTACTAGGTTTAGATGAGCTATTAGGAAGAAGTTCTTCACTGTGCAGGTGGTGAGGCACTGGCACAGGTTGCCCGGAGGAGATGTAGATGCCCCATCCCTAGAAGTGTTCAAGGCCAGGTTGGATGGGGCTCTGAACACCTTGGAAGGTGCCCCAGTTTATGCTAGGGGAGTTGTCCTAGGTGGTCTTCAAGGTCGCTTCTAATCCAGACTGTTCTGTAATGTGAAATCCTCTGCCATGCGTTACACAGGAGGCCAGGAATGGTCATAACAAAAGCTCTGCTTTTATTCTGCTAAACACTGATGAAAACAAATCTTAGGAAAAGATGACACAATATCAAAGACTATGCATTACACATCTGCCAAATGAACTGTGATTTTCTGTATTCATAGAATGTCATGTTTGCTCATTTGTTTTTACTTCTAGTGTTTTTGCTCTTGCTTGAGTGAGCAGCTGCATCTCAGAGCCTCAGCTCATGCACTTGGGTGTTTCTTGATCACAGCTACTGTATGCATCAGCATTTTTTATGCACGCTGCCCATTCAGAGCTGGTGAGATGTAGGGGTTTAGATTCCCTGACCCTTGTCTTTAGGCATTTAACTGAGGTGCCTCAGTTAAAAACTTGGTAGTCAAAGGCTCATCCTGAGGTCACAATGGAAACACTGGCATCCCAGAGACTTAGGGCATTCCCTATAGGTGCTACCCCAAAGGAGTTTCAGGTGGATGGGTTACAAAGAGTGATTTAGCTGTGTGCCTAGAGTTTTGTATGAGTGCAGGCCTAATTATTTTATCTATGTATAGCAAGCCATGCTGGAAAACTGCCAACAGGAAGAGGAAAACCTTTTCTTTGGTAAAATGTCAATTCATATCTAAGTGTTTAGAAACTGTAAATGGTGTGAAGCCCTACAAATATACTGTGTTTGTTCTTTGGATAGCAGAGATGGTTATGCACCAGATACTGTAATTGTAACTAAAGGAGTACTGCCAAGGAACTGCATTTGCTTGTTTTTAGCATAAGTCTGTTGCTGTGGAAACCCTTGATCAGCATAGCTCAGTATCACTGTTTATACAAAGCAGGTGCAAGTTCCAAGTGGTAGCATTTCTCCTGGAGAAGTGGAACAGACATCTACAAACCTGTGCATAATGCCTATGTGTTAGCCAACGGCACATGCACTGCAAAACCATGCAGTTTGTGAGATGTCATTTTTCTAAAATTTGTTGTGTCACTAGAAGAATATTTAAATAGCCTAATACATTGCAGTAATGAAAAATTAGCTTGGATTTCTTGGATTTTCCAGTTTTAAAGCTCATTGATTTGTTCTTCCAGTTAGTTTTTTTTTTTGTTTTTTCTTTCTTTGCCTTAATAAATTTGCCCTCAGTTGGGTTCCCCTGGGAGCTCATGCCCGGTAAGCTGGAGCTAAAGCAGTGCCTTAGTGCATCTGGCTGCATACAGCTGTGCATGTGCTGATATTGAAAACTGCTGAGTCCCCTTGCAAATTTTATATAGGTTTTTAAAAATCTTGTGCTTGGGAGGGTCAAATATAGGAGCAAAGCCGTTGTATAGGTACATTTTCTGCTTGTGCAGATGCTAGAGTGTTTCCCTCTGGCTAGAGAACCTCATGCTCTTTATCCCTGCCTTTTGTTAGTGTGTGTTGTAACACTTAAATTGTGTGATCTATTCCCATGCATCCCTACAACACTGAGTGCTTAGGATAGATCTGCTTCCTGAGTGGAAAGCAGTAGTGTTGGAAGCTGCAAGAGCCTTGCCTCTGTTGTCCTGCCAGTCAGAAGGCATGGAGGAACTGTGGGATGGAGGGAGGAGAAAGGCAGTTGGATGCTGTCTGGAGTAATGACACTTAAATCCTGCCTGTGTCACAGGGTGGACACAGGAATACCAGTAAATGGAGCAGGGATATTCATGGCAGCATCCTAATGATCACTCCTTCAGGTGACTAAAGAAGGGCTCCTAGGGGCTGGGCTCACTCTAGAAGAGCTGCATGGGCATCTCGATACTTCAAGCTGCCCAGGATTAGATTGCACAAGGAAATTGCAGTGCATTTGCCTCAAAGTGGCTACTTTGAAAAATGTAACAAAACTATTCAAGACTGGTGTTAAAGTTCATTAGAACATTGAGTTAAAGTTTTAGCTTTTCTTGCCAGGAAAATTTCCTTGCATAGACTTATTTGTATTCTACTGGCAGTGGCTTTTTGTGCCCCATGGACTTTGTTTCCAGTACAAATCTTTAACCCCTGTTAAGATACTGAGCTATTTTGTATGTGAAGTCTGAGCTGAAAAGTGTCACTCATCTCTGGCTAAAGTTTGACAGCGCTAAAATCCGAAGTTTCCTTAACAGTTAGGGACACTTTTAATTAATAACATTTATATGTATCAGGTGTGGTAACTAATCACATAATTTCAGACAATTGTTCATTTTCTGAAATTAGTTACCTTTCAGTTGATTTCTCAGTAGAAGTCATTTGGTGTAGCAGTCACATGCAAATGCAAGAGCAGGCCCTTTTTTTCCTCAAAGTAGGGCAAGTAGGTAGGTTTGTTACTGTCACTGATGGGGCAGTTAGCCCTGGGCACATTAACACTATTTCAGAGCTCATTCTTTCACCAGCTAGTATTGTCTGGTCATGTCCATGTTCCTCAGCTTTCAAAACACAGTTTGAAATCAAGGAGATCGCCCTTTGGGAATGATTTCTTTTCTATATATTGCTACCACTATTAAAATATGTTTTTTGCCTTCAGATAAGAAGCTTCCTTGAACCTTCATGTTACCAGGTAACTTGCTGATGTGTTGTGACTCTCCAGGGTGTTTGGACAGGATATCCAAGGCAGGGATTGTGGTGATGAAGTGGCTCAGTGGATCACCACCTTCCTGAACTCAGAGCCCTGTCGACTGGTGCACTTCGAGTCCTTCATGGCGCCAAGAAAGTCAAAGGACTCAATAGCCCTTTTCCGAAACACAGATGAGGTAAATGAATGCTCTTTTCTCAGAAGTGTGTCCTTTTAACCATTTACACCCACCCACCAGAACCTGCCCCTTCCATCTTTGGTCATTGAGCTGAGTTTAGCAAGGTATTTAGCTGTGCACTAAAACCATGTGAATATTATTTATTGTAAAGAGGTGACTTAATTTTTACTTCAAATTGGTTTTAAGCTATTGACCATTCACAGCTAAAGAGTCTGAAACTGATACTTGAAGAGGAACTACTACACTGCAGAATTCAGTAGCCTTTTGTGTCTCAGTAAATAAAAAAGAGTTACATTTTTAATGATGTTTTGAGGGTGTAATCTGTCAAAAAATTCCACTCCCTATCCCTTGTTAGGTATGGGAGTGTACTGATACAAGTTGTGTTACTTTGTATTTTGTTTAAAGGGTTGACGTTTAAACAGGCTGGTTATAGTTGTGGCCCTAGGAATTAAACTTCAAAGGACTTTTCAGAGGTTTTACCTCTTTCTGTGAAAGATGTGTGAAGGTATGATATTAAAGAAGTATTATGGAAAGGAGATGCTGTGTTCAGACATCCTTATATCATTTTAGCCACTGATGCCCTACTTTTTTATTTTAACAACTCTCTCAGGTGGAGATGCTTTGAGTTGTATCAAATGTAAGGTTTTTAAACTAATTAAAATTGTGAGTACCTTGCTTTAGTGATGTTATTATCTATAGGGCATCAGTGTCTTGCTTGTTGTTGCACAAAGAGAAGAAGGTATATTCAATTATAGACTTTTATAGATATGCATTTGTTATGTAAAGGCAGTGGGACCAATATAAACACAATGTTTCAGCAAAAGGAGCAAAAATCCTATCAGATTAGGAGGGGTGATATTCTGGAATTGTAGCAAGAATGAAAAGGCAGAATTCTTTGGATACTTATTTCAATGCTCCTCATTTTGTGGTTGAAAGGCATGTGCAAGAATGGAGTAAGAATAGTATAAGAGAAAGGCAGGAGGGTTATACACTAAAATTCTTACCAAAGTGTATTTTTTTTTTTTTTTTTGTAATTGTCCTGCCCTTACGTCTGTGGAACTTCTCTTCTTGGAGGTTTAGAGGTTTTTAAATACCGCTCATTGGCCCTCTTTGCTAATATGGCCCTCCCACTTCCCAGGCATCCCAGACTGATGAATGGACAGCTGTAATTGTGTATGGGCTGTTCTGGATGTGGAACTCCCTCTGGTGTTGCAATTTGAGCACATAGAAATTACCATGGTGACTGAAATAGAGAAGGGCGTGTTGTTTTCCTTGTTAACCTACTTTCAGGAAAATCAAAACTTGTTTGGAGCAGCCTAAAAGGCTGCTTGGTTTCAGTGCCTGTCTTTTGCCATGCAGTGACTTTCCTCCCATGCTCCTACAGCAACCTTAGGATTTGGTGGTGTTTGTTTCTGTAGGTTGCCTATCCTGACTGCAGCCCAGTCTTGATCATCTCCGAAGCTTCAATGGACGATTTAAATGCCAAGCTGGAAAAGAAAGTTAAGATACAGAACTTCAGGCCAAATATTCTTGTAACAGACTGCAGTGCTTTTGAGGAGGTAAAAAAACTGTCTTAAATGTCTTTTTGTAGGCTTGGTTGTGTTTCTTTATAATTCAGTTGATTTGTGTGATGATGCCAACAAGGGTGAGGAAAGCTGCTATTCTGTGATTTTTACAACTCAGTTTCGGAGAGATAAACTGTCAGCTTGCATTAATGCATGCAAAACATTCATGGAGAACACAGGTCTATAAATGATTATTTCTCAAATTGAGGAAGTTCCTAAAGCAGGAAGAGATTTTTATCTCCCAGGAGGGTTTGCAATAGAAAGCTTGTATAAATGAGAAGCAAAAATTTACTTCCTCTGAAAATTTATTTTCTGCAAAACTGTAGATTTACCAGAGGTCACAGATTGTCGCCCATACCGTAGGAATAAATTGCTTTAGGTTCAGTGCTCAGACAAGTGTATGTTGCAGGACAGGATTCGTTACTCTTGTGTCTCTCTTTTCAGATAGAATTATTAGTGTATCTTGAATTGGATAAATGCAGTGACAGTAGGGTTTTCATTATAGTACTGTAGTGTAACTATGCTCATTTTGAAGGTGGTAGTCAAGGTGATATCTGGAATGGTGCACCTTTTTGTGAATGACCGTGCCACTTCTGGAAAAGTAATTGCATGTGCTTGTGTCTAATATGTGCCTAATGTTTACTTCCCTCAGGACACCTGGGAGGATATTCTTATTGGTGATGTGGAGATGAAAGGGACTGTGTGTTGTGGCAGGTAAACACTGGAGACCTTTATTTTACATAGGAACAGAGAGGTTTATGATAAGAAGCCCTGACTGATTTGTCTGTCATTGCAGGTGTATTTTAACAACCGTTAATCCAGACACAGGGGTCATCGACAGGAAGGAGCCTTTGGAAACACTGAAAAGGTTATAAAAATATCACTGTTTCTTAGAGTGTGGGAGAGGATTTAGGCTGGACCCCAATAGATGTTAGGCTAGTGTTTTAAAAGAGATTTGAAATGTGTGTGGGATATAATAATGCAGTGTGAAGGTCTGTGTAATATTGGCTTCCAGTCTACTTCTTGCAATTCTATGTGATAAGAAAATTCAGCAAGTTCTTTCTTGCAAACTTCACATTCCCTATCTCTTTCATATCCGCTACAGTGAAAGCTTGGGGTATTTAAGGTATCTAAAGGTCTAACTTTGCTTCTTTTACTTTTCTTTCTATAAAGATTTTTGTATATATTAAACATGAATGAGTGAATACGATCAGGTTTTTTTCCCTCCATTTGAACTGCTCGGTTCTCTTAACTACAACATTTATTTAGTTTTTACCCTAGTATGGTGGCCAAAACAAGGCATCATTATTTGCATGTCCTCTCTTTCATCACTGATATTTTGATGTGTATGTTTTGCTACGCTTATTCTAAAGAAAGGCTTTCTCTCTACAGTTACCGCTTATGTGACCCTTCTGAGAAACACATTTACAAAACCAGCCCTCTCTTTGGGAAATACTTCGCTGTTGACAGAACTGGAACGATTCAAGTTGGAGACCCTGTGTACAAGATGATCTGGGAATGAAGGAGACTTTGATCAGAAGATGCTTTTTTCCTTTGATATGTGGATTGTTTTTCCATGTACACAGTCACCAGCATAACCTTTTCTTCTTCCTTGCAATATTTGTTCTGCTTTTTAAGGTGCAGGAGGTTCTTTGAGGCTGTGAATTGTCAGTCATTTCAGATCATGGAATCTACTGGCATACCTGTAGTAACCACATCTTTGGTTTTCCTGGAGGCTGTGGTAGAAGAAACTGGCCCAAGACAGACTTTACAGCAGTACTGTGAGCATCACACCTCCTAAAATTTCATGTCAACTGCAATATTGGAATCCAAAATCATGTACAAGGGTTTGTATCATATGTTAGATACATTTAGTGCCGAGAAGAACCATAAAAACAGTCATGCCAAGCACAAAGTATGTTTGTCACAGAGCTGCCTTTACAAATGATCGTTGTATGCAGATGACAGGGCTCTGCTTCCCTCCTTTGGTTGTAATCATCTTGCCCTGTCTATGTCCAGAGGTAGTTTTTAGCAGTGTTTCTTTCTTTGAAGTTGTTTCTTGAAGATTTTTAGTATCTCTTAAGATTGGAGCAATATCAGGGGGAGGATTCTGAGCTAAATGGATAATCAGGACTAGAGGTGGGGGTGCCAGGTAATGATGTGGCCTAGTTTAGTTTGTGACCTCTGCTGACAGTTTGAGCTGTCAGTTTTTTATCCAGTGAGGAATACTGTAACAGAGTCTGTAGAGTAGTGATACATTTGCTAACATAGTGGTAGAATTTCCAGTTTGAAGAAACTGGGTGTTCACTGTGTCAGAGGCCTGTGTCAAAGCCGTAGGGCAGTGATCTGATGTTGAGCCTACCCTGTTCAAGCTGGTGTCCAATATTGTAGGGCTCATGCACAGCTCATCTCTGGCTCAGTGGATCCCTTTGTTTAGAAAGTTAGGCTGCTAAGCAGATGTTTGGGATGCTGCAGTTTGAGTATGTTAACATCCTTACAGGTTATCCCCCTGTCGTGCTCCCCTCTAACCAAAAAGTCAGCTGTTTGTAGGAAGCTGATAATTCTATTTTCTGCTTCACAAAACAAATAAGGGAGAAAACTAGCTGAATTACAGCAGTGTTATATTTACTTTAAATATTACATGATTTTTAATTACTTTTTTTAAAAAAGTAGCCTCCAGGACAAAAGCCAGCCATCTTTTGAATGTTTGTCTGCTTGTTTCTTTTTTATGGATTACTAAATTTGAAAAAAGTGTTGCCCTGTCCTAAAAGAGGAATCAAATTAAGTGTGAAGAAGGAAAAATATGATCCAATCATATGATCCAATCTGACATTTAGATTCTTTATTTTCTGTTGTAAGTATGAAAAGGGAATTTTTGATGCATGTTCACAACTCAGACCTGTAAAATGAAGGGCTGTTGAGCTTTGAGAAAGTGCAGGTGGATATATGTGGCAATCCTGAAGTAATCATGTCAGGGAGGTAGTTTTGTATTATTTGTGAACTCAGAGTTGCTCTGAATGCTATTTTGTCAGCAGGGTACTCTGTAAGTATTAAGTTTTCCTGGGATAGACAAGTTCCCAGTTTGAAGTGCATGTTGCATATTTGTGTATTGTTATGCCTGATGCAGCAACTAGTAGGAAGAAGTGAGAGAAAAAGCATCTTTTGAAAAGAAAAATAATTCTGAGGTTCACTCTTAAAAAGCACATGTTGGAAATTCTTAGTGTTAGAAGCTGAAAGTTTGTGGAATTCCTAACGGTATCATTGAGCACAGGCAGCCTGCTGGCCTGCCAAAGCAATTAGTTAAGAGTGTGTCTATTCATTAAGTCAAAGAAGTGGAAGGAAAAAGAGCTGATTTTTATTTTGCTTCTGGCCAAACGTATTTTTTCCACTGTTGTTCTAGCAGCATACAAGCATTTACATAACAGATTGTGCAGTATAGATTCCACTGCCTCCTATTAGGCTGTTGATTGGGCTGATTTGGAAATGGGGCTGTCTTTGCAAGGAGAAACTGCTGTCTGGATTCCTGTTTGGGAGAGGTCATAGATCTAACCCTCTGATTTACTCCTGTAAAGCCTCTTAGCAGAATATGGCTGGAATCCTAAAGCAGGTGTGCATCTGAGTACAGCATGGTTCATAGATGGCACTTAAATTGATTATGTGGCCATTTTGTGAAGTTGAGAGAATGAGTTAGACCACTGCACTGTAAATATCTTCATATGAATGTTGATTTGCTGTAACTGTAGGAATTGTGTTTGATTTTGTTAAAGCAATTTAGAAAATTTACTGAAAATGTGTCAGTCATAAGCCACTGTTTTTAAAATTGTGTACTTAAACAATTGTGAATTTTTTTTAACTAGAGGAAGAGAACAAAAGTATAAATTTCTAATGAATCCAACTTTCTTAAGGTGTAACATTTGTTTGTGATTTTTTTTTGGTTTCTCTTTCAGCATTTAATTTTCACCAGTTATCAGGATCTCATATATAGTTAATACTGATGATTCTTTTTAATCCTATCTCTGAATCCAGAAATATATGCACTAAACCAGAGGATATGTGTAAGAGAACAGACCCATCAGATATAAGTGGTCATTAGACTCTGTTTTGCAACTGTTTTGATCTAGATAATGAGAAAGACGTTTACAGACTAATTTTTTTTTTCAGAGATGTATGAAAATAGGGGAAAATAGGTTTAAAAATATCAGAGTTAAATCTATCCACGTCATGTCTCAGTATAATACTGAAGCTTTTTTTTTACAGCATTTATTGTACCAATAGTTCTTGCAGAAGACTATGTACAAGACTGCAGTTGTTAAAAGCAGAAATTTCTGGGTTGCTTAAGATTTGTGGTGGATACCTTTTCAGACAAGTCTGCTCTCCCCACAAAAAAACTGAGAAAGATTCTGTGCCTGCATCCTAAGGAGAAAAAAAGCCTTCCAAAGGCACCACTGCTATTCTGTAAGATGAGATTCATGGATCTTGCCTCTACAAATGGCAAAAGTTTTAAAAAGGGCTTCCCCAGGGTGTTTGTTTCTGCTCTGTCCTAGCACCTGAAATTGCCTTTTTCTCATTCAAGATCCATAAGAAATTCCCTGTGCTGGGTAGCTGCAGGGCTGAGGACTACACATGCAGTCTTTGTTTGTTTTGGACAGAAGATTCTAAAAAGTGATGCAGGCATAAGGCCCACGTGTGTATCAGTCTTCAGCTGGAAGAGAGGCAGCATTCATATCTCAAGTGTTCATCTTTTTACACAATCTACATTGTGTTAATGTTAACAATCTCAAGATGTTACAGCATGTTACTGTTACTGGTAATTATTTGTATCTTATGTGAAGAAATTGGTAAACTCAGTAAGGGTTTCACATACGGGCCTTTTCTGTAACAAATCTGCTTCCTCATCATGACAATGGTTGGATTCTGAGCCAGAATCTTCACTTGTATTTGCTTTCCTGGTGTAGGACAAGGATCTTCACCTACAGATGTAAGCCTGCCAGAGTTCAGGAAGTGTTTGGACAATGCTGTCAGGCACATGGGGTGATTCTTGGGGCTGTCCTTGGCAGGGTCAGGAGACAGATTTTGACAATCTTTGTAGTCCCTTTCCAGCTCTGGATATCCTGTGATTTCAATTTTCTTCACTTTTATTTATTGTTCTTTTTTCAAGTATCCTCAAATCATGGATTGTCTCTGTGCTATCAGAGCTGCTTCTGGGATAGTGTGAAGAAGATGCCCCAACTGAGAGAGCGGCACTGGCTACTGCAGTATGACTGCAGCATGTTTTGTGGGGGGCACACAGCACTGCTCAGAGCAGGTGAAGCAGGGGTTAGCACCTCTTGGCTCCCCAGCTGCTAAATGCCTGTTTGGGATTGTTAGAACCAGGGTGTGAGCAGTCAAGCCTAGCAATGAAGCTTGGACTCAACTTGTGGTGCAGGTGAATGTCATTTCCTACAGCAGACTGGCATGAAGCCACAGAGCAAAAAGAGCTGAGGACATGCCAGGTACAGTGAAGGGGAGGATGGTGTCAGCATGGCAAGTGACAGTGTTCTTGGTCAGGCAGGCCAGGGAACAGGAATGGTTGGAAGGGGAAAGGAAATGAGCAAGGCCCAGGGTGTGTGTTAGGGCTGGAGCTGTACGAGATGGGACTGTGAATGAAGGCAAGGTACTTGCCTTCACATACACCCAAGGTACTGGGTGGTGCCATGTTCTCCAGGTGTTTCTGTGCAGATGGACTGAGAATGAGCCCTGGTTGTGGAATGGCATCAATTCCCAGTATTCAACAATAACCTGGCCTGAGGAATGCCATTCTCCCCAGTGGGCCACAGCTCATCACATGGATTTCAGGAAATCATGGAGTGAGTCAGGTTAGAAGAGACCACACCAGATCATCTGGTCTAACCTCCCTGCTCAAGCAGGATCATCCCAGAGCACATGGCACAGGATTGTGTCCATATGGTTCTTGAATATCCATAGTGAGGGAGGCTCCACATTCCCTCTGGTCAACCTGTTCCAGTTCATGGTCCCTGGAAGTTGTTCTTCATGTTCAGGTGGAACTTCTGTTTTGCCCATTGTCTCTTAGTCCCATTGCTTGGCACCACCAAGAAGAGCCTGGTCCATCTTTTTGATACCCTCTTTTGGGTACTTACAGACACTGATAAACCACAGGTAATTGTAGCCGGAGCTAAACATCAGGTAGACACTATCTTCCACCTGTGCAGAACAAGGACATGGAGCAGCCTGTGATCACATCACAGTGAAGAGTTTGGGTGAAAATCTCTCATTTTTGCCCTTGGATTGTTATGCACAAGACACCTAGGGTGGGTTGAAATTCCCCTTTCCTCCAGAAGCAGTATTGTAGAGAATTGTATCTTCTCTAGTGCACAAAATTGTTCTGACAACTTATCATTGCTTATTTAACAGCTGACTGTTCTCACTTTCTTTAGGCACTAGATAATAAACACAGTGAAACAATTATTGTGCTTCACTCATGTGCTAACCCTCATAGCCTCTTTACTGTTGAGTTCCAAAAACCAGCTTCATTTACTGTTAATTGAGGTTTGACTTCAAGAGATTATATAGGATGACAATTCCTCAGTCACAACAGCAAAAAAATCAAAAGCCACAGTGATAGTTGGACTGCAAGAAGATCACAGGAGAGATCAAGAATACTAGAAATATCCTAGGTATTTTCAAACATAAAGACTTTGCTCACTGAAAAATTATGTTCCACTGTGTTTACAGTTGTGCATTATGGAGGTCCATATTAACTCTCCATTCCTTGGGTTTATTTAAGGTAAAACAGAATATTGTCCTTGCAGTTATCTCAAGGAGCAGGTGGCATGAAGTTTAATTTCCCTTAGTTGTCCTTTATGTCTGTTTAATAGGTCTAAAGCTGTCCAATGATGGTTTGCCACATCCTGGGCTAGCAGAACTAGGTCTCTTCCAGCTCATGTTCACATGCTCAGAAATGTAAGTCACAAGCATCCCAATTAGGGGTGCAGGTTACTGTGTAATTCATCCTTGAAGGAAAACCAGCAAGACAAATAGATCCATCGCTCTAAAATTAGTTGTAAAAAAGTTCAGAAAAATACCTCATGGTTTTTATAGAATTCTGAAAGTTTGTGCTTGGGCCTGGAAGTGGTTTTAAGGAAAGGTTGAGTTTACTTGACATACAAAGGCACACGGTGGAGTCCTTCAAAAGCTGATTCAAATAAGAGCAGATCTTGGGCACTGGGTCTGATGGAGCAGAAGGTCTGTTCCGCACCTTGCTTGCAGACAACCCTGTGTGTTACTGCTCTCTTGCTGGAGAAACTACTGAGCTGTGCTACCCAGACACCTATCCAAGTGGTCAGTTGGGATCTCCATCAGAGCAGGACTCTTCTTTTTTTAAGCAGAGTGGCAATGTTGGCTGTGTGCTCTCAGAGGACCCATTCTGGGAGCAGCTGTGCTTCAGGAAGCTGCTGGGCCTTATCAGCCCCTAGGAGGATGCTGAGAGCAGATAAAATTGAAACAGCTTGCTGGGAGTTCTGTGGCACTGCTAATAACTTGGCTCAGTTTATCACCTGGGCTCAGGTTGGCCTTGTGCAATCTCTCTTGGAAAGTGCTGGCAGCAGTGGTGTGCAGCCACAAAGGGATAAGTGACATGCATATTTATTTTAAGATTGCCAGTAGCAAAATCCATCTGATTTCTTTAGTTTGAACATACAGCTGGAGCTGAGGGAAGTCAGGCAGTACAGCAGACAATGGAAACCTGACCTGCTAAAGTTTAAAAAAAAACAAGTGTGCTTTTCCCATTTTTTATTCTGTATGGAACACAGAATGATTTGGGTTATAACGGACTTAGAGGATGATCTAGTTCCAACCGCTTGCCATGGGCAGGGACACCTTCCACTAGAGCTGGTTACTCAGAGCCACATCCAATCTGGCCTTGCACACTTTCAGGGATGGGACATCCACAGCTTCTTGGGGCATCCTGTGCCTGAGCCTCACCACCTTCACAGTAAATGTTGCACTTACCATCTATAGAGAAACTGGAGCTATGGACGGCATGGCTGGATAGTCTCCTTGCATGGGGAGCAGAAGACGTGAGCTCCTGCACCTATGGAATTGAGAGTGTCTGAAGCCTTAGCTACTTTGCTGGACCACAAAAATCACTGCATTTAAAGGTTTTTTTTGGTTTTTTGGTCTGCTTTTCAAGAGAAAATTATTACCTTATTTACACAGGTATGTTAAAATATTATTTCATTTAATTTATAACAAACCCAAAAATATTTGCCCCCAAAAAAGAACCTCCAAACCCTAAAACTAAAAATACCTGTGTTTTTTTTTTCTGTTGCTTGTTATGAAAAAGATTCCAAATCACACAGCTCCAACCACTAGAAAAGTCACACTGCTGATCAAAAAGTGAGTCCTTCACTCTGCCAGCATCTCTTTAGTACAAATGCATTTTCCTAAAAAGCCCTGTTAAGTTTAGCATCCTTACAAGAGCCTTGGAACATCAATACTTGTCTTGTGTTCTGCTGACCTTCCTTCAACCCTAAAATAGCTGTTCCTACCGCAGCAGAAGTTTCTATGTACAGAAAGACATTTGATGCCAGCTACATTTGAAGAAAATAAACTATATTTAAAGCTATTAGTCAGTATCACAGATAGGTCCTGCCCTCCCCCATCCCCCTGGGATGGTTTGCCCTTTTTAAATGGAGTTGGTTTGGATAGAGTATGTGTTTCTTGCATGCCTGTTCTGTCTCCCACAGATGCTATTTAACATATCCTCTGTTAATTAAAGGAGAGGTCAGTGTATTTTATCTGTTCATCTAGGTGGAGCTGTCAAAGTGGATTTGGAGCTGGATTTGAAGACCATTTTAATTTGTAAATTTGGTGGATGCATGCCTGCAGGTGAGTCTGAAAGCAACCACACACCAACCTCATTTAGCCTTTCTAAAAATTAAAATTTGATTGTCCATTATTTAAAATAGGCTTCCTATAATACTTTTGGTTTTATTTAGGTTTTTTTTATTTAGGGTTTATTTGTGGAGAGTCAATGTTTAGTCTGCATGTTGTCACAAAAATTGCAAAGTCTCAAAACTCACCACAAAAAAATCATACAACACAAATGTGGTTTTGAAAAGCAATCCAATTCCTTCTGTCCTCTCGTTTTTTTTTATTGGGTAATGCAATATGGGTGCTTTTCTTTCCATCTTAAGCCCATAAAGTAGTCAGCTTTTGGTGGTGTATATGTATATATGCATGCATTTTTATTTATTGTTGAACGTCTAAGAAATCAACCTTGGTTTGAAAATGTTGTGCTTTGCATTGATACTCAAATACTTTGTTTTGTCAGGTTCCCCAAGGTTGCCCCAAACAAATGTCTGAAGGCATCTCAGGGTTAGCAACATAATCAGTTCTAACCAGTTTGTTTCCATTCCTGATTGCTTACTTTTTCCCATGAGAAAATCTTTTTGGGATAGAATTTAACTTGTGGAAGGGAATGGAAGCTCTATTCCTGCAAAATATGAAGGTTCCCTGACTTGCTATTCTTATTTCATGCTCACCACAACCTATTATAGATGCATGCATGGATTTTTCTGTTTTCTTTCCTGGCAGGTTTCCACTAAAAAAAATGGAGGCATTGCTTTTGATACATCCTCTGGACTAAAAGTTTCCTGGCATCAGTGAAATAAAGTAGGAAGGTACACAGTGTCCCAGCCCTAGATTAAGTTGTGATAATTAGCTGTTGAAGCTTTTAAAGTTGGTTGATTTGTTGTTGGTTTTTTTGTTTTGTTTTTGTCTTTTTTCTTTACATTATTTATCTTGGCTTAGTTTTCTTTCTTCTTTCCTCATCTATGTTTAGTGACTGGAAAATGACCTGGTGTAAGGCACCTTAAAGGAAGTTTCTTCTAACTGTTCATCATCAGTGCTTCCTGCTGCTCTCTAAGTCCCTTGCTGTCACACAGATGGTGCATCCCTTAGTGCATTTGAGTTCTCAGTTTTTTGTTTGCCAAAGCTCAGTGAAAAATGGGTTTCTACTGGATAAGGGCAAGTTCTATTTGGAGCATAGAACCATCACCGTTCCTCCTTGGGTTCTGTTTCAGCCCAGTATATCAGGCAGGTTTCTGGAGAATGTGTGGTCATAAATGGGGTCCCCTCTTGAAACAACCAACCCCTGGTGCCTGGTGGGCTGTACTGTATCAAAGGGCTATGCACTTTGTGCAAGGGCACTTGTGGGGTTACTGTGCACGGAGGGAGTGAGCTGACTCAGCAGCCTCCCCCTGCTCCAATGTGGGCACATCCCTACAGCCTGGTAAAAGAGGCCTCCACATGCTGGGTGGTGCCAGGTGGCGTCCCCAGAGGTACTCAGTGGAGCTGGAGAGCAGCCTTGTATGTGCCAGTGACCAGCTGCAGCCTGCTTTAGCTTTTGCTGTGACCCTTCTGCTGAGGGCTGGCTGCTTGCCTTCTCTGGAAAATAATGTTACTTATTTTGGTCTTGAAACTCCAGTAATTCTTTTGCTGTCTTTTGCACTGTGCTGGGACATGTGGGGTTTTCCAGTGTGAAAGGCTTTCCTACAGTGTTGGTTGTGCCTGTACTGTCATGGAAGCTTTTGATTAATGTGTCACCTGCATACCAAATATCTACCTCTTACAGATCATATACTGAGAAAAAAGAAAGAAAGATGCAAAATCAATTTGGGATATAGGACGTCCCAGGCTGATTTGGTTAGAGTCAATTTATTTATGTCTAATCCCAGAAGTTGTACCTTCAATCTTCACCCCATAAGGAAATTAAAAATCTTGGCACTTATCAGTGCCAAAAAATAAATAACTGACAAAGATTCTCTCTTCAGATCTATCCCAAGTGAAGTTTTGTGCATCATTTTTTTTTGTTTGTTTCATTTACATATGTGACTGGAACCGTCACTGCCAGTGGTATGGCTGAATAGAAGGGACCCTTCCATAAATTGCATGGAACAAGCTCAAGCCAGGCAGGGACACAAGGGTGACATGAAGGTTTGACACTGATCAGCTTCTTGAAAATTCTGTGTGTGCGATCAGTCACTGAGAAAGAATAACTATGGTAAGCAAAATCTTTCAAGCTGCTCTTCTCTGCTTTAAGATACTCTGGCAAATTTTGCAACAGGGACTAAACAAGTGGCAAAACAATCACATGGAAAGGAAATCTCTGGGAAGCTTTTGAGGTGGTGTTGTGGTTTAGGAATGGTACTCCTCAGTTCAGTGCCCTCACCCCCAAACCACACACTGTTCTCTCTCACTCCCCCATTTTCCCTTTTGTTTTGCCCAAATTTGGGTATTTTGAACAACATTCTTTTAATATCCTTTTGATGGATCAAAATAAATGGAAAAAAATGCTTTTCATGTATTACCAAAAAATAAGCAGGTGCGTTTCCACTATGTTTTGCAAGAGCACAGCTGAAATCCCTTCTCTGAGAACTGGGCTGCTATGGTTCAGCCCCAGGCATCAGCCTGCATCACATTGCTGCTCAACAGTGCTGCACCATCTCTGTGCAAAGGAGGTGGTAGATGGCACCAAAAATCTCCAAATCCTCTTTCACAAGCTTGTGAAAATATGGTTGAATATTGCTTCTGCAGCCAACAGGAGGAGTGTCTTCTGAATTAGAGCCAGGAGTTACTTGTAAAATACTCCTTTAGTCACCTGGTGAAGGGCTTGTAACACTTCAGGCGTGTTAATTCACCTGGTTCCTTACAAACCCTAAGGGGAATGGACAATCATCCTCTCTTTCTCAGAGAAGAGTGAAACATGAGAGGTAAAATGCTTTGTTAATGACAGTCAGACCCTGCCAGAATTTTGCAGTCAGAAAGTGGTAGCTCCTGGAGGGCTGCCAGGCATTTCTCACAGGCAGGCAGGAGCCTGTGTGTGCTGTGCAGGGCATGTGCATGAGCTGGCAGCATCCAGGAACCTTTGGTGTGCCAGCAGGCAGACTGCACATTAGCTGGGTCTGGAAGCCCATGGTGGTGCAGGCCAAGGAACTTTGAGCCAGCCAGCCAGGGCTTTGCCAGGTTGAATCCAGAATGGAGGTAACATGTGAATTCTTCTTGAGGGCTATCTTTGCTTGGTGCTCCTTTGTGCCGTGGGGAGCTTGGGTTGGTGCTTGCAGGGGTCATTATTTGTCTTGTCCTTGCTTTTTGGGTACAGAGCCTTTAACTCCTCTTCCCTTGCAGTACAGGTAGTAGTTGTCTCCCTTTCTGAAGAAAAGCCTGGTAATAATCATGTGTTACCACCACAAGTAGTCAGTGTTGATCCACAGCAGCAGTGGTGGCAAAACTGCATTTCATTCCTGTGAGGGGAAGGGCAAAAGGCTCATTCAGGATTTAATGTTGCCTGCTGGGACAGAAACCAGAATGGCTTCTCTGCAGGGCTTCCTATCTCCCTAACTTTGCTGCAGCCCAAAGAGTTTGCCCTCAATAAACAGATAGGATTTAAGACACATGAATGTATGGTAGCCCTCAGATTTTGTATAGCTAAGCAGCAGGCTCATCCAGGTTAGGCATTAGGAAAACTTCTGAGTGATAAAAAAAAATTCTGAGTGATAAAGGGAGAATGCTATAATCATTTATGTTAGAAAAAATCTCTGAGATTGAGTCCAACCTGTGACCAAGCACCACCTTATCAAGTAGATCATGGCATTGAGTGCTATGTCCAGTTGTTTCTCAAACATCTGCAGGGACGGTGACTCCACCACTTCCCTGGATAATCCATTCCAGTGTTTAACAACCCATTCAGTAAAGAAATCCTTCCTAATGTCCAACATGAACATCCCCTGGCACAGCTTGAGGTCATTTCCTCACGTCTTGTCACTTGTTTCCTGGGAGAAGAGACCAGTCACCATTTGGCTACAACCTGCTTTCAGGGAATTGTAGAGAGCAATAAGGTCGCCCCTGAGCCTCCTTTTCAAGAGAAAGAGAAGGTGGACAAGGCTGTGCAGGTATTGTGAGAAGCTTTGCTGGTAGAGATTTTTAAGGACAAGTTGGACAAACCTTGTATATTAGTGGATCCTGCCTTAGAGCAGGGATTAAAATTGAATTAGCCATAAAATTGGTTAGTCACAGTCTTTTCCACCCCTTTGTGTTGTTTTGGTGCTTTTGTTGGTTGCTTGAGTTTGTTTGTTTGTTGTTTTTTGGTGGGTTTTTTGTGTGTGTGTGTTTGGTTCTTTTTTTTGTATTGTTACTTTACTCTGTAAATTCCTTCTAGAAGTGTAAGTGCAGAAAGGTGGTCGAAACATTTTAGTCCAAGGGTTCAGGCACTTGCATAATAGATCTGGCATTTTAAATCATTAACAACAAATGCCAATTCCTGCCTATTTTTCAATAGATAACTTTGGATCAAAAGAATAAGCAGGCTAAAAGAGATTTGAACTCTTGAACCCTCCCTGCACCTTCTGGGAAAAACAAAACAAAGTAAACAAAATCTAGGTTGTATGCAATCTATGGGCACACTGACAAGCTGAATTGGCCTCACATATCCAGTGAGCACAACAAACATGAGTGTCTTCTCTTCAGTTATTATTTATACTTGCCAAAGCTCACAGTGCAATATTTTACCCTCAATTTCCACTGGAAATTGCTTTTAGTTTGACTTATTTGTCACTCTTTTTTGCTTACTTTTTTGATTACTGCCATGCTCCACATTTTTGTAGCTCTTGTTTGAATACACATAGCCTTAATCACTGGCCTTTTTTTACTTATCTCCTTTAAATAGTAAAAGTTAAGAGTTTTTAAGCCCTAAAACCCCATATATCCAGCATCTCCAAGACTGAGAGCTGAAACTGAAAAATCATTTCACCTGAGTAAGGATTTGGCTTGAGATCTCAGTGTGCTACAGATGATCTTTGTCTTTTCCTTTCTTCAAGATGTTTTTGTGGAACTGCAGGGGTTTGTCGTGTATCCTTCAGAGTTCTGCTTTTTGGTGGGTTTTTTTTGTTGTTTTTTGGTGGTTCTTTTTGGTTTTTTGTGGGTTTTTTTTTTGGCTGAGCTGATAAACCTGATAAATTTGCCACGCCAGGATTATCCCTGTTTCTGTTACCGTAGTATTTATATACAAAAATGCAGCACTGGAAACAGCTCTTCTGCTGTGATACCTGTTCGGCTGAAGTCTACATCCAGGAAGTCCTGATGTGGCCTGCTGCCATGTACTTGCTCACTAGGATGTCTGTGAGGCTAAATGAAAACTCTGTCTATGACAGGCTTCAATGCAAATAAACTGAACTCTCTATTTTTGATCATCTTACAGAACTCATAAACTTCTTCCAGATAAAAGAATTCAGCATGACCTCTCTAGCCTGTTTTAAGACTGTGCATGAACTTTAAGTTCCCATAGTTACAACAAACTGTATGTTTCCAGGAAAGGGAATCATTAATTTGAGAGATTGACATCCTTTGCATCCCAAAGGACAGATCCAGCTGAGGATCCTTCACTCATGCCTGAAGGAGCTTTGCATTTGGCAACACAGTGTCCTAAATCTGTGCTAGCTCTACAGTTGTCAGCAAACTGTTCTACTCCTATCCTTTTCCAGATGTTCAAGAAGTAAAGCTGTATTTTACTTTTACTGTCAGCTGCTATAGAGTGCTGCTGCTTTTTAAATAAATACAAACGTTAGGATCTTAAATCATAGATAAGATATAAATACACTTTAAACCCACATTTGAATAGAGTTGCTGTTGCTCACCTGTCAGGGCTCTGTTCACTCCCGGCTGAATGTTTCAGGGAACTTTGCTCCCATTGCTGTTTAGGTGGTTTGGTAATACTGGAAAATGCAACTCTTTGGGCTGGGATCTTGAGAAAGTTTCTCTCTCTCTCTCATATCCCTTCTGAGTTGTGTTTTGCATCATATTGACCTCTGGGAAAATATTACTCATACACAGATCCTGTGACTGGCCAAACTTTATTTATTCTTTCCTCTCATGATACCAAGTGATATTTGGTACTGATGTTTGATCTTCAGGTTTTCTTTACAACATATGCTTACTCCATCTAATAGAACAACAGTCCTGAAATTAATATTAATTATATTTTGGACCATATGTTTTATCTGGTTGGCAGAGTAAGGAAACAGAAGGAGTATGACAGAGAAGACAGTTTTGTTTACTGTACTTTCTCTAGCAGACCAATGTAACTAGAACTCACTTAGGTTAGATGAGAGGGATGGATGGTTTTCTTTCTTCTCTGTGCAATTATAGCTTGGACAGTGACCTGAAAAACTTTTATCAAGCAGAAGGAATGCTTTAAAACAGCTGTTGCAAGTCACTTAGCCATGAGCACCATTATCTGTATTGTGATAGTCTTTATTAATTTCCTTTCCTCACCACCTGTCTGCTTTCCCATTGCTAATCTATCCTTGTGAGTTTACTTTGTCTTTACTCAGCAGTGTTCATGAGGTGGTTCCTTGGTCTGGCTCTCTTTCCTAAAAATGCTCATTGCTTTCTTAACCTATTAGAATTGTATAGAAATAATATTTATTATTTCATTTTTACTACTGAAAATTAATTAATATATGGGATCAGTTTTCCAAATAACTTCATAAAATGGTATACTATTTGAAAAGGACTATAAAGCAGATATTCAAATTCTTATTTTTCATTGTCTCACTTTTTACACTTTTTTAGTCTTTTTAATGACAGCTTAATTATTTGATCTGAATAAGCAGGTCAGACCTTGTGCAAATGAATAGTGTTTCCACTAACTGTGTATATATACAATGTTCCTCATGTATAAGAGCTCCAACCAACTGAAATGCTGAGAAGTTAGATTAAATCAGGTTTTTGGTTTTTTTTATGGTGTCTAGTTATACATGACTTAAGGTCATGGACTTTCATTTTCATCAGCTCCTGGTCTTTATGTTGTATGTATTCTATATAACTCCATCCTTCAATTCATGTGTGCAGCCACAAAAAAAAACAACAAAACAAACCAAACAAAGCAAACCACAATTCTGAGACAAGAGTAACACACTTAAAAGAAAAGATGATTAGAGGTATGTCTATCAAAGGCACCAATTACCAGATTCCTTCTATGCAATTCTTTGTATTAAATGGTTAAGTATCTTGAGAAGAAGCCCATGGTAATAGAGATAATTGTATTGGAAGGGTGGTGATGCACATTTTGTCCATCTATTTTCTTGCTGTAGCTGCATGATGGGAATTAGAATTTCCCTAAATTCTCCTGAATTTCCTCTTTGCAGTGTCTAATGCAGAAAAGCCAGTTCTTGAATTTGCTTTTTGTTTTGGTAATGGTTATCTCTTCATTTATCTGTTAGTGAAAGTAGACAGGGAGTATTTTATGTGCAGGCACCCTATAGCTCACAGGACTGGCATAATCATTTAGAGGAGAGTGGTGGAGTGAAATGGATGAGACTTTTGTTTAGACAGGGATTCTGTTCCAAGCTCTGCCTAACGTGACCCTGCGCAACCTTTCTGAGCCTCCTGTATTTTATCTCTGACATGGGTGGACTGATACTTGCCTTCCTCATAAAGTAGGAAGATGGAACTGTGCTTAGTAATTACCTATCTGAAGTGTCAGTATCATTAGGCATGATCAGGGAAAGAAGTAAAAACAGGACTCCTGGGTCTCCTCCAAGCTTTCCCTGGCTGGTGAGGCACTCCAGCAATCTCAGCTGCTCTTCCTGTAAGTGCCAGTTTTACTCAGTTGTTTTTATAAACGATGGAGGAGGGAAAGGCTTCAAGCAGAATGCATAGGATAGGTTGGTAAAGTCTCTAGAAATGCTAAAAAAACACATGAAAAATGAGACCCTTCTTTCTTCAGCAAGAAGAAAATCTTAAATCCTGGAGGACTCTCTTCTTGCCAAAATCTGAATTATTTCTACAAACCCCATAAATATTGCAGCCTTTTCAAAGAATCATAGAGTCATTTAAGTTGGAAAAGGTCTTTAAGATCATCGAGTCCAGCTGTAAGTTACACTCTTAAAACAGTGTACTTTTTAACCTTCCTTATTTCTAGAGGTAGATGCAGGCCAATGTAAAGGGTGATAGGTCTCCTAAAATATGCACACATTTCTTGCTTTTAATCTGAAAAGTAACACAGAATTAAACTGAGGTTGATTGATCAGGGTAAATACCAAAAGGTCAAGGTGTAAGGGTTTTTATTTGCTAACAATTTTGAAAAAACCAGCATCTCCAATTCCATATTCAGTTCTCTTTGGTATCATAGGAAGTGTCTTGAGAATTCAGCCTGAACACAACGGCAATGTCAGCATGAAAGATATTGCTCTTTTAGATCTTTATCAGTTTGGTTTAATCTAAAATACTCATGGATTTCACATGTAATTTGATGGAGTCTCATGTATAAACATTTTTCTGCTGTCTGCCTTTATCCTGAGCTTTAGTGTTCCTCATTGGTTTTAGCATGTAGAGGAAACTGTAAAAAAAACCAAACAAACTAACAAACCCAAACTCTTTAGTTCCCCTCAGATTAGCTCTTTTTATGAGCTTGCTTTGAATTTCATTGCACTGTGTTTATGTCTAAATTTTCTCAGTTCCTTTTGTGTGGCAGTTTTCCCTGGTTTGGATGGTTCTTTCATACCAAAAAAGGCAAAAAGAATGTAGATTAAAGAGAGTTCAAGGTGTGATATTTAAACCTCTTTAAATCATGCTCATTTGTTGTTGAAATTTTTTCAGTCTAACAGCTTTGTTAGGGTCTAGGGTAAACAATCACTAAGAAATGAGAAAAATGTAATTCAATCAGAGCAGATAAATTGGATGCATTATTACCACAAAGATGTGTATATGTATTCTCAATATGCCATGCACAGGAAAGCTTATTTGGGATTTCATGTACTGCATTTGGAGCAAGAGCTCAATTTGGTTGCTTGAAGGTTGTCTTCCCTGCCCTGGTCTTCCACCTTATCATCCACTCAGCCCTGGGTCTCTGGTATTTTGACACCTGCTGGGTTTCAGGTTGAACCCAGTTAATTAACCCGTATGTTGTTGTTTATTTCAATAAAAATACCAAATTACTTACAAAGAAATTAAGCAATCTTTTCAACCTCTGAGCACAGCCTCATGGGACAGCCAAGGACAGCTGTAAAGTTCTTCTTTTTAAGAAGTTCTGGTTAATGTCAGCTGAGAAAGCTCTTAGTAAACAAATGAATAATTGATTGCTCAGCTTTCACATAGCTACTGCGTTTCTGGGCTCACATGACTCATTTGTGAACCATTCCTGTCGTCCTAATGCCATAACATTGGAGAAATGATGATTGTTTCTTGGAGGATTCTTCTGTGGACATAGTTGCCAAGACCAAAGCTGTAATGGTTTGTTATTATGACCTTTGTTATTCCATTAGGCTCAATAGCTTTAAAAAAATGATGTGTGCATACTTTAGGAAAGTTTTTACCCTTTACATTGACCTGACATCATAGTTTATGCTACAAAATGTATTAATGACAAAGTAATGTTTTCATGTCAGGAGGACAAATTTTAACAACTATAATCTGCCCTTAGTCATCATAAATACAAATGTATTGGTAAAACAGACCTTGTTAATGCAGCCAAGACAAATGCTAGGCCATATTTCAAATGAATTTGAAGCACTAATCTATACACTCCATGATTTTTTTTTCTGTAGCTTCAAATACATTATTGTCAAAGCACTGTTAACATGCTTTGCAGTGGATATTGTAGAGCAGTAATGGCCCATCAGATGCAAACAATCTAGGCTGTTTTTTTTCTTGATTACTTGAAGATGTGTAAATGTCTTTGAGGCTATGGAAGAGCATAGGGAGCATTCAGTTAATATTGTTTTGTTGTTTATTCATACTTGAAAAATCAGCTCTAAAAAAAAACTTGTGAGCCTGACAGTACTTGCAAACTGCCTTGTACAGTAAAGAGTTTAATTTATAACATATTTGGTACATTATAGTTAACTGAAGGACACCCTATCCAGTACCCACTGCTCACTGCACTGATGATATAAGGTAGGTTTGCTATTTTCAGATGTTCTAGGACTTCGAGGGCAATACAGGGACCACAAGTGCTCTGTTCTGAATTTGTTTCCATAAATTAATTAACTGTATGCAAAAAGGTTGGCTTTGTCCCTTGGCCTTCACCCTTTCTTGGACACACAGGTCTCTCAGCAGAATGGGAGTCTTGAAGAAGCTGCGAAGCAGAAAGGCTCCCTGCTTTCTTCCAGCTCCCTTTCATATTTCCTAGCTGGTGTTTGAAGAGCTGTTACCTGCATAGACCTGCCCTGAGAGCTCCCAAGGAAAGGTGTAAGAAACTCTTGGTCTTTGTTTTTCCAATGCCTTTGTGGAGGAGAGCTGCCTGTCACTGTACTCTGACACCAACGTGCTACCAACATCATGGAATCTTCCCTCATGGAGATCTTCTGTCAGGTTTTCATCCAGAGAAAGGAAATAGTGAACTTTCAAAACTCTACCATAGATTTGCAAGGAAGCAGAATTGAGTCAAATCTGGTTATGTGTGGGTTCAAAGGGAAGTTTCTCCACTGCTTTGTTTACAGGAGAAATGCACCAGAAGGTCTCCCCCCACCGATTAATTCCGGTTAACAGTGATACTGGAGAAATGTTTCTTTCACTCAAAATGGCACTGCACTAAGGCAAGTTTGCAAATATCTGTCCTATCCACACTGTAAGCTGAAGAACAGGTATTTACTGCTACAAAAAGTGATGAAGAGTTCTTGATGTCAGGGAGCAAGAAGAGACTTAGCACAGCATCTCTCTGTAAGACAGAAACTTCCATTGCATATTATTCCGTGTATATGGATAAGTACATATTTCATGATCCTTCTCTCTGGTTTTAGACCTAAATCCTTGTGGAAAACAGTATGTGTCTTAGGAATCCTGAATGTAAAATTATCATGCTTCTACTCAGTGCTGTTTAACTGCTGAATTAATCAAGTACAATTGCTTAAGGCCCTAGAGGGAAGGATGTAATAAATCTTGGGAGTATTTGTTCTGGTTTATGGCTGGGAGAAACTGCGTAACATTAAATCAGATGCTATAAACATTTGCAGTGGCACATTTTCCTTACTCGGGGCATTGTGGCATGAGTCTTGAGAAACTAAAGAGGGTATGTCCTGAGGACTGGATGCATTTATTGTAATTTTTTATAGCTGACAGCATTGCTTTGCGCGGGGTGGGAAGGGGCCGGCTGCTGAGGAGCTGCACGCTGTGCATCCCAGGCTTTCGGGTAGAGGGCAGTCGGGTACCGCACACGGGGCTGGGAGCCCAGCTCCGGGCTGAGCCTGCTGCCCTGGCCTGGGGATGGAGAGCATCCCCCAGCCCCTGATAAACTTCCCTGAGGTGGAGAAGAGAGATGGATTCATTGTACCAGATGCTGATACTGCTCTGGAGTAAGACAATTTGGTGGCAGTACATGGAGTTTCTCTGCACTGGGAGCAGGAGCTGCAGAGACATGCAGCAGCCAGTTGAAAAAACTATCCTTGCTGAAATAAGAATCTTCCTGAGTTTAAAATGGAGCTGCTTTAAGCCGTTTCCCTCCCTGCAGGGAAAGTGGGGGACAGTCCCAGCACACTGAGTGGAGTGTGCTGTTCTTGTGCACAGCATGTCCTGCCCCTGGGACATTGATCACTGGAAGCAAAGCAAGGAGGCAGAGCCTCTTTCCCTAGAAAAGACAAGTGCCTGCCATTCCAGCTAAAGGAGCTTTGTTTCACTTTAGGGGATGATGTCCTAAGGCACTAGTGGGATTTTTTGCTTCTAATTGACAAGTACCTGAACAAGCTGGTTGCACCACACTTGTTCACTGCATGCTTTGCTCTGAACCCTTCAGAGCTGCTTCGAAGCTTTGGAAGGTCTAAATGATGTCAGCTTGGGTAAGGAGCCAAAGCTGGGCTCCTCTTGTGCCAGGAAGGGAAGGGTGAGCTGAAGTTTCTGGGTTGAACCCTGAGAAGAGCCAGCCCTGCTCCTTGTTCTGGCCAGGGATGGGTGAGAAGCTGCTGCTTCTGCCTCTGGTGCCCCAGCTCTCTGCAAGAGCTGCCTGCTGATTTCCTGGGTGAAGCAGTCAGAGGGGCTGTGATTATTGTGTTGTGTCAGTAGTTTATGGCCCTAGACAAGAGACAAGAGCTGGGCTGTTCCACAGGAAATAGTAAGTCCCTGTGGTACCAGGTCTTCTTCTTGCTCAGGTATTTGAGAGCCTCTGGATGGTGGCAGGATGCAGCTGCTTGAGTTGCTGGAAAGGGTCTCTTGGGAAATGTCTCCAGAAATTGCACGGCAGAATTGGACCTTTGTTGTTCAGCTGGTTCAAAGTAAGGCAGAAAACAAAAGGCAATCCAGGGGCAAATGTCTGCTGCTGAGGCTGAGCACGTAGTGATCATTCATCCCCTCGGACTGAAAATCTGGTCCCATGCCACTCAGCTTCTGTGGGCTTCTCAGACCTTCCCAGCAGAACCTGCACAGTCACTGGGCAGTGCATCAGCAGACAAATCAGCCCTGCTTCAGGAATGCAGCTGAAAGCATAAGGAATGCAGGATGGAACTGTGTCTGCAGAGGGGGCTGAGGGTCTTCTGCTTCACATCTTACAGTGGCTGCCGTGTAAAGCACATCCCCAGAGCTGCACAAGGCAGGAGCCACCTGCCACAGGAGCCTTGCAGACACCCCAACCAGCTGGCTGCTTCCCAGCTGGTGTTGGAAGTCTAGTTAAAAAAGTGCTCCCTGCTGAGGGGCTTTTACTCATCCAAGGGATATTTTTGTCGTTTCCCATTGGGCTGTTGAAAGCACAACTCATGAGAGTCAGAATATACTTGGGCAGTGAGGGACCTTCTCCTCTCTAGGAGCAGTGTCTGGTGCAATGGTGAAATGCCTCAGGGTTTGCTATCACAGCCTCAAATCCAAGCAAATTGCCAGCTGTGATGCTGGCAGTGCTGGGGATGCTGCTGGTGTTGGTACCCGTGAGCACAGTGCCTTCATTTCTCTCCTCCCTGGCTCCTGCCCTTCCCATGCCAGTGCACTACACCTGTGCCTCTGTCCTGACAGACCAACGTCACACTGGCTTTGTTTGCAACAGCTGTAGAGAGCAGCAAGGCCACACCATGAAATGTGACCACTTTTTATCAGAACAATTTCCCGAGAAGCTTTTTTCTTTCTTTTCTTTTTGTTTTTCTCCTTCCGTAACGTAACTTTAGGTTTTAAGAGGGGAAGGAAAATAATAAATGGTCTAGAGAAAATAGATTAGTGGGACCATGTCTTACTACAGTGGAACAAAGGGGCATTCAGTGAAATTAGAAGGTGGTAAATTCAGATCAGAGGAAGTTATTTTATATGAGGTGGTTCCAGGCAGAGGATCTCATTGCCTCCAGAGATAGCAAAGGCCAACAGTGTGGTGGGTTTTGAAAGGGCTGAAATTTGGATGGGCAGCAGGAATGCTGAAAGTTACCAAAGTCAAGGGAGGGTGCATGGTGATAACTGGGTAGAAATACTAAGCTATCAGGAAAAATATTACCTTTTTTTATCAGAAGCTAGGATCTGCAGTGGAACAGGTTATTTCATTGTGCTTTGTGGGACTCCACAAGCAATCCCAAACATGCCCAGCACAAAACAGTGATGCAGGGAAGCTCGTCCAGGGAGCCTGCAGCAGCACTAGAATATGAGCACAGAATATGCCACAGGGCCGCCCTTCCTCTCATAGGCTCGGGCTTTCAGAGCTTCTCCTCATGTGAGCAGGGCTTGGACACTCTGGACTTGACTCTAGTGAGAAATTGTGAGTGTCAAGAAACTTGGGTTCTATTCCTCTGCTTCAATGCTGTTGTAAAATAAATGTCTTTAGAGATAATCATAAAAGTCAATGGAAGTCTTGAATATAGCTTTTTTTCCCCTCCTACCAACCTAATAAAATGTATTGCTTTTTCTCCCAGGTATTTTTGTATTAGCAGGCAGTGGCTGCTGCTGGAGGAGAACTGTTCTAGTGCTATAAAATGACTCCAGATGGAGACTCTCTTGCTGTTCACTGACTTCAGGCTCAAGCAAAGTTGAAATGTAATGCTTGTCCTGATGTCACCATCCTCAGCCAGGAAATACGGGAATGTGTTTGGCTCAGGGAACAGCGACGATCTCCCCATATGATGTCTGATTTTTCGGATGTCTGCTAAAACAATAGTTTTGGAATATTTTTTAGATTTTCTTTAAGAAAAGGAAGAAAATGAAGGTGAATGAAATGGGACTGGTGCTCTGGGCTTGACAGGCATAGCACAGAAATCAATCCCTGCAGATTTGGCGTTAACAGTCATACTGAATATCTGGATCCAGTGCTCCTGGGAGATCATTTTTCCATCTGCTTGGGAAAGTCACGGCCATTCTCTCCCTACAGCTGACATGGAGATGCAGCCAAAGCTTCTTCCTGGCAGACTGAGCCAGCAAGGGCTCTGGGTGCCTACCACCGTAAGGACCAAATGCTATGAAAAAAATTAAAAATAGAAGACTTATGTGGTGCTCACTACACAGGGAAGTTAAAAACCAGTTTTTTTCCAGTGTGCAGAGGTACATCACTGCTGCGGTGGCAATGAGGTGAGGGACTGAGCAAATCCAGGGTGAGCTTGGTCCTGCTTAGGACATCTCTGCAGAGCACCTAGTATCCAGACATGCTTCTGCAACAGCAGGAGGGCATCCAGTCTCTGAAGATTATACTGCTGCTGGAATACACAGCAGCAGTAGTAGTATAAGGATTTTCTGTGCCTTAGTGCTGAAATGCTTCAGGATTTACCTATCAAGCTCTGAAATCCAAGCAAAGAAAATCCTGGCTCTGGTGAAGCACTGAACAGATGCTCCCTCTTATTCTTTCTGGTTTGGAAGAGGCAAAGGAAGTTATCTATTAGCTTATCTAAGCTAAACTGCATAGTAAGAGTCTTTGCATCGGCCGCCCATTTCGTTCTTGCAGAGAACCCACTGTTTCTCACGTATGAGACAATTTGTGCACATTTCATGTTTTCTTTGGAAATGGCTTGCACTAAGCTAAACTTTTATTCCCTTTCTCTGTAGTCTGCCAGTTTTTCTGCTCTTTTCTAAGTGACCCACACTCTTAACAGCTTGTCCTGGCTGCTGTGCTATTGTTCCTCGCACATGTGCTATCACCGCTATTGCTGCCGGGCTGTTTGTCTTTTGATTGCATGTGGCTGGAAGATTAAGCCTCAATGAGCCCCGTTACTTTCTCATGGGTTTTCCTCTCTTCCAGCAGCTCAGCCTGGCAGGTGACTCTGCCATTGTTGTGCCGTCTGGGGCTACGTACGCACGTAGGAAGTTCACAGGGGAGATTTTCTACGTTTTCCTTTCCTGCCCAGGGATCTGTAAACACTGTCAAAGCAAGCGTTCGGCTTTTCTGTTGTCCTCACGGCAGCACGCTGAGGGGCAGCTGCGCGCCATGGTTTTCCCCAAGAAAACTTGGAGATTTCAAGGAGGGGAGTTGTAATCCATTGTTGGGTACCGGTTCCATCGGGTTTCCTTCTCCATGGAAAACAGACGACAGGAAAGCAATTGCAGGAGCAGATGTGACTTGTGACGTAAATGTTACTTCTGGCCCTTCTGTGCCTTTTCTTTTTGACTAATCCAATAGGGTGATTCCAAAGCAAGTCAGCTGGTACATGAGGCAAATGAGCCTATGGTGGTCATTTCAAGCTTTTCCTTGGCTCTGTAAGATCCAGGGACAATTTGTGATACCTTACCAACCATTTTTAAAAATAAAATTAGCAAGTAAGAGGAATTTTTGGTATTTCAATATGTGCGTCCTGTGTAATTGCCTGCATGAATCCCACTGCTCTGTCCACTGACTGATGTCTCTGTTGTGAGCAAGGTATTGAAGTGTTGCTTGTAATCCCTTTGTAGTAATAAATCTGTAAGTGTTTTCCAGCTCATGTTTCTTTTCAAGACAAGTTAAATCCATAGACTGAAGTCTGGGGAAAAAGCTGGTTTTAACTATTTAGGTCTTTTAAATCACCTCATTTTTAAGGATATAATGTAATTTCTGCTGTATCAGATGGAGCTGATACAGAGTAAGTGTTTGTAACCTTTCTAGATGCTCCCTTGTCTCAGTGTTTTGTAAGGATAAGCCCAGTGAGCTATCAATTTCGATCTCCCTTTGGGTCCATGTTGAGGCCAGCAGCCTGGCCAGCCACTGCTCCCTTGGCACAGCACCTTCCCTGAGCAGCCTGGTGTCCAAGTCATCCTAGAGCTGTGAATTGTCCCCCCTGACAGCTGCAGCCCAAGAGTTTGTGTCTCCCTGCACCAAAAGCTGGGTGTGTCCTTGAACTTCATTGATGCCATCACAGCAGTGCCTTGGTGCTGCCCTTGAGCTACATGCCAGCTTTGGAGTCCCAAAGGAAGTGGTAACTACCGGAGCCCCAGGAGTCAGACCCTGAGGTTCCTCATCTCTTTATGCACAGCGTCTTAAAACTCGCCTGGCATTGTCTGCCCAAAGCTCACGTGTCAGCTGGGAACTGGACAAGACAGGCTGCTGCTGACTGGTGGCAGAGCCAGGTACACATCTGGTTCAGTGGGTACACATCTGGGGGCAGAGGACATGTCTGCTGCTCACCTTGCTGCTGCCCAGCACTTCAGGGGCCCCTCTCCCTGCCCACAGCCCCAAGACAGCACAAGTAGTGGTGGATTTTATGGCAACTCATGAAGTAGGGCACTGTAAAGCTGAACTTAGTCCATACCCTTCACTGGCAAAGGTTGTGCTTTCATGTTCTGGAGGGGTGACTGAGGAAGGGAAATTGGAAGACACAGCTGGCAGGGGTGGCCACCAGCGGGCTGCAGCTCTGAGTGGCACCTGTTAATGTGAGGGCTGACTCCCTCTCACGTTATAAATACACTCATGTTTCTGGCCAGAGAAAACTTTCTTCCAAAATGTGCCCTGCCTCATTAGCAGTCCCCACCCAGGGACCTCCTTTCAACTTCACCAAGCTTCCCAGCACCTCGCCACAGGGACCAGTCAGGGACACAATAGCTCCAGCCTGTTTATTTCATTTCACTTTTCCTCTCCTCTTGGCCGGCAGCCAGCAGAGATGTTCTTTGCAAAGATAATAGTTTCAACTTAATCATTCACCTCTTATGTGTCTAAAAGGAGTTAAGGAGATTGGAAGTTTCCAAGAAAAATAAATGAACTGAACTCTTTCGAGGGGGCCTCTTTTAGGCTGTTTTATTGATTTAAAAAAAAAAAAAAAAAAAGCAAAGCAGCAAGCTGTTTCTGCACATCACCCCTGCCCTATTTATTTTGGGTTTTTTAATGCATGTTTAAATTTGGAGGGACAGTCATGAATAGAAGGATTATGAAGTGTTTCTCTTTGTGAAGGGATTTGTGCTTAGAGAGATGCTTCCAGTGTGATATTCTAGCTGTGTTCATTCTGGGAGTTGTAAAGCTGGATCTGGATCTCAGGGGACTCCTTCCTCAGCCTGCATGTGGATGACAGGGAAAAATTAACTCATTTATTTGGTTTTGGTTGGTTGGTTGGTTTTTTAAGGGGATTGAGATTCTGTGTGGTTCATTTTGGGGTTGTTATTTAGTTGTGCCCTGAAGCTCTGATGTTTCAGAAAGTTGGAAGACCCAGTCCCTTGATGATGGATCTCTTTGGGTTGCCTCTAGCTAAGCAGCCATTATCAACAGCTCCTTTTGGAAATAAGCCCTTTGTTTAAGCCACAGAGAACACATCTTCCACCTGGCCTGGCTGAGGGCTGGTGATTAAAACCCATATCTTTCCCACTGGCATATCCTGTCCATGAAGCTGCTGAAAAAATGTAGGTCCTTGGGAACTGTTGATAAAAATACAAGGTTTTCCTGTCAACAACATTTAACAAAAGCATTTTTTCTTTTTTTTTTTTTCTTTTTTTTTATTTTTTTTTTTACTGAAAACCTGAAAAATTTGATGGTTTTGGTAAAGAAGCTCACTTGTAGCTGAGAGTGGATCAAGACACCAACAGTAAGTCTGAACCTGAGGAATGAACTTCTAAATTAGACAACTTTGGGGGAATCTATTTTCATGTAACCCTCAAACCAGAAACTACACTGTGGTGGGCCCTAAACCATAGGAAGAACCAAGTGCCATCTGGAAAGTCTGGAAGGACCAACAGGCTGCCCTGAGCTCAGGCTGCTTTTCCTTGGCTCTCTGGGATGAGGCTGTGGGTTGTGACTCTGTGATTCTCTCTGTGGTTTTCCTACCTTCAAAGAGGCCTCTTTCCAGAAAAGAGTGAAGTATCTGAATCCATTCCTCCTCTCCTATGGTTCTGGCTCCATCCTCTGAGCAAAGTGACTGCATGGAGCTCTGAGCTCTCTCTTGTGGTGCTGCCTTTTGCACATGCTTGAGTATGTGCATGTACATGTACTTAGCACCCTCTCCCTGCAGCTATGGAGGGTCTCTGCCTGATCCCACCTTTGGAAAACAAGTTTCCTCATGGGTACAGATTGTAGGAATCATGTAAGTGTCCATAAAATAGTGGGAAAGGGAATAAAGTTTAAACTGTCATTCAGTATTCATAAAAATTCCTTCAGTGCAGACACCCATTTTCCAGACTTTGATAACTAGGGGGAAAATTGTCCTGCCAGGTGGAGTAGGATTTCTAGTTCTTCTTTTCAGCAAATGAAGGGCTGAATTTAGCAAGCTTGGAGTGATATGGAAGTGGAACATCCGTTCTTCTCCTCCCCCTCCTTTTCCCTTTCCCCCTGGGCATGCAGCACCCTCCTCCTTAGAGAACACAGACATGTTAATTATCATGAGGCTGTGATGAGGCTCTGGGCTGGCCGTGTGTTTCCCTTCCCCCTCACTGAGCACTCCAGTAACCACACATTACCCAAGCCCAGCGCTTTCTGCATGACTCAGATATTTTTTTTAAGAACTAGAATCCAATGGACATTTTCTTCACTGATACCGCTGGGACTAGAGGTCTTTTTTTTCCCACCAACCTTCAAAAACATGCTGATATACTGCACATTTTTTTTCCTTTTCAATATTTTGTTTTTATTAAAACAGCACCAAGTCCCACAGCACCAAAGGATGGGGTCTCTCTTGCTCTCTTCTCCCTTCCTCAACAGCTAATAAAAAAATAAAAAAGGTTAATTAGACATAAAACACTGAGGGACACTTGGACCATCCTTGATGGCTGGGCTAAGCTGGGGACACTGGCAGGGCAGGATGGAGACATGGCACGGGTTGCAGCACCCTGGGGTGCAAATGAGAGAAGGGGAAACAGCTGCCACCCTGACAATGGATCATGCTGGGAAAAACCTGCACTTTTCTTAGACCTGAGGCATCCAGCTGAGGCTGGGCATGCCTCAAACACTGCCAGGTGAAGATGCAGACAATGCCTTTGTGAAGGCAAAGGTAGTGACCTACAGTTCCTCTGTCACCCAGGGTCTGGGTCCCAAATACAAACAAAAGTGCTGGGTGCATGATTAGGTTGAACAAAAAGGCAGTGAGCTCACACTCAAAGCTCTCTGAAGAAAGAGGTTTGGAAGGGCTGGCACTGGCTTTGGTTACAACATAACGTGGCACACGTGATCTGCATGCTCTCCCATGCTGGAATTGTAGATTTGTGGTGGGTGTCTGGGTGGATCTGTGCTCTTGCAGGCTCTGCGCAGGGAAGGCCCAGCACTGTACTTCCCTGGGAAGCACAAGCAACATGTGGAGCCAATGTGTGATTCCTCATGTGAATCCCAAGGAGTTCAAATGGACAGGTTTGGGGCCACGGTTCCCATCTGACGTTGCCTGCCTGATGTGATTATTCAAGCCTGAATTCCTTCAATTGACAGCCATGCTATTTCCAGTCTCTTAGTCAGCATATGCCACTCTGCTCCCAGTCTGATGAGACCTGGATTTTCCCACACTCCTCCTTAAATGGAAACACATTGTTCATCTTCATTTTATTTATTTGTTTGGTACAAAAAAACAAGATACTGCTGTAACTTTGAAGTGCTGGCTTCTACAATGGTTGGTTCCTTTCTGGAGCAATGGGTTTTCCTAAAAGCCACTCTCAGCAAGATCCTTATCAAACTTTCCTTAGCGGGAGACAATGAACATTTCACAGCATGAAGAGGAAAAAAAATAAAAAGGTTAGTGAGAAGACAAATGTGCTAAGTGAAGAGATAGCCAGGGTGAAGATGAGATCCCCCAGCCTTGTAAACACAGATTATTTTCTGCCTAACCTACAGTTTCCGGATATTTCACTCATTGGGTCGGTTCCAGAGTAAATTGAGGGGTGAAAATGGGGCAATGTCTGGACAAATCCATTTGAAACGCAAAAACTTCACACTCATGTGCCTAAATATCAAGGACCTCACTGCCAGTAGTTGCCAGGGGTGGCAATTATGAAGGGATCTTCAGGGGAGGGGAGAGGTGTCTCTGCAAACCACCAGGGGTAACTTTCCACAACAGGTCACACTGGGACCAGTTTGTTCCCTGCTGGGCTGCAAAACCAGTGGCTGACCTGCGTGGTGGCACTTGGAGCTGTAGGGGGACAAACTTCCTGCTGGAGCCCAGCTGCCAAACCTTGTGGAGAAGGGGCAACATATCCCACAGCCTGCCCAAAACCTCTCCTGTGTCAGATCGATGCCAAGGGATGCTCTGGGCAGGAACAACCTGGGGCCAGCTTCAGACCTCTCCTAAAAATGCCAATGCCACTGGACAGCTGGTGTGGGAGATGAGCAAGCACAGAAATTGATCATCCTAACCCAGCATCTGCCAAATCTGAACAGCATCTGCTCCATGAGAGCTTCCATGGGGGCAGGCCCTGCCAGTGGCCAATGCCCTGGGTCAAGGCAGGGCCCTGGGAGTTGGTTCTGCTGGGGACAGTCACTGCTGTGCTCTGACTGAGTCTGAGCAGCTCCATGCAGGCGGGTGGCAGCTCTGTATGGAGGAAATGTGTCAGCTGGCATCTGCCGTGGGTTTTGTTTTTTTTTTTCCTTTTAGAATAGTTATATTTTTAATTATTTGTCAAATGGTTTCAAGCCAAGACTATGCAATCAGTCAATGTTTGTTGGTTAAAATAGAAGTAAACACTAGGTTATATAAACAAAGGAGCACTCTCATTTATTGCCCAGGGATAACACCAGCATTGTTGCGTGGATTCTCATCTGAAGGCTTTGAAGATTGCTTGCTCCATTTATTTTTCTAAAGATGGATAACTTTGTTCTACTTGCTCATCTTCTTAAGGACTTCAATAGACAAGGGGTAAAGTGCAGCAAAGGTGGGTCTGGCTCTGAAGGGGTCCGGTGGGAGAATGTGTTTTTGGATTCTGATCTCATCCCAAAAATGTCTTGCATTTCAGTACCTTTAGATAGCTTACAGATTGGAAATGCCAAGGAACCGGAAATCTTCCCTCCAAAGTCAACTCTGCTTTCATTAATAATTATTGTAAGACAGCACTGAGAGAATAAAACAGTACTATGTGGAGCAGAAAGAAGCCTGTGAGGAATTTGGGGCTGAGCAAGAGTTCAGCCCCCATCCCCGCTGTCACACTGGATGTCAAGGATCAGCATCCCGAGATGCAGGGGAGGTGTTCACATGAGGTGATGGTGAGGGGTGTGACACAGGGGAGAAGGAAGAGCCGCCCTCCAAGCAGCAACAGCAGAGCCGGGGAGAGGCAGGCGGTGGGATGGGCAGAGCTGTGCCCCTGGGGCTGGGGAGGGGCTAAGCCTGGCTCAGGAGATCTCCAGCACCCACAAAGGCAACATTCTGGGAGCACATGTCCTCCTAATTTCTTCATATGGGAGAGATGCTGACCCCATTTTACAGATGGGAAAACCGAGCAGCAGAACACGGGGACGTGCATTTTCTTGCCTAACGTGGGACTTGACTTCTTCCTTTGGGCCCGACCTGGTATCATCCCTCACCTTGCTTTCTTGTCATAAAGTTGCTGCCTGTGCCTGTGATTGGCTTCTACAAGTCCTGGATAATATTAGATTTATCACTTCTCTGTGTAACGTGCCAATCCTGGCAGCACGTTGTGAAAGCACAACAGCAACAAGAAGCATATGTTCTGCAAGTCAAGTTAGTGGGATTTTTTTTTCACTGCCAAGGACAATAATTTTTTTCCTTTTTTTTTTTCTTTTTTTCAAAATAAACATCGTGCTGGAATGTGCTGCAGCAAATGGCTTGGGCTCTATTATATTTCATGCAGCTTTCTAAACAATTTTCAACCCTGCTGGCCCAGTGTCAAACAGAAGGCAACCAACAATAGCAAAATCCCATTAAAGCTGAGAAGGTTCCTTCCTGAGGTGAACACGGCCAGAAATAGTAATCTTGGCTCTCTTTTCAATTTGGCATTGGGGACTAATAATGCCTGTTCTCCTAATGGAAATTATCTAATTTCATCCAAGTGCAGCTCCAGAGAGAGCTGGGCTGACGCACAAACAGTCAATATAACAACATTCTTCTTGAAGAGCTGAACAATGGGGCTTTGGTGGGACCGTGATTAACAACGTCAAACTAAGAACAAACAGAAGGTGTAAAAATAGGCATCTGAGGAGTTGACACAACGGACTATTTTTCATCTGTAAGGCCAGAGGAGAATAGCTTGTTAAATTGTATGCTTGGAGCACTTCATCAGATGTTGTGTGGAATGACGAAAAAAAAAAATCCATTTCCCATCTGGGTCTGAATGTACTAAGGAACTGCACATGCCTTATTAATATAAATCACGCTAGGAGTATAATTCCCATTAGCATTAAAGAACCATTTTTCAGTGAAATGCTCTTGCACCAGGAACACCTAATGGGAAATAATGATGTTTGCTTCATTTGGAGAGAATAGTAAAACACAGTGTGGAGATGGAGAAGGTAGAGAAGCGTTTCTTCCCTCCAGTGCAACAGGTTTTTGCGTCTGCTGTAAGATACCCTCTTCCCAGCTTCCAGAGGTGGTAGGGAATGGTGATGAGGGGAAGAGCTCCTCCAGAAAACTGGAGCAGTGCTATGGCCCAGGATCAAAATTATGCTGTCCTGTTTCCCGCAGGCCCCCACCCAGGCTGGGTGAGAGAAGGGGTTCAGCCCCCCTCCCTCCACCCCTGCTTCCTCCCCAGGGCAGCCTCACATTTGGAGAGAGCTGAGATGGCTTCAGGCCACCTCCACCCCCTTACCCACATGGTTCGACCTCGCCCTGTGGAACTCCTTGTTGTCAGCCTAAAAATAACCCTCCCCAAAACCAAATCGTCACTCTGGGCATTATTTCTCATGTCTTGAGAAAAAGCAGCAGTTCCTACATTTCCCTTTAACACTGAAGCCACAGCTGTTCTCACAGTGTGCCTGGTACATTAAAAAAGCAGAAGCTTTAGAAATGGCTGAAACCACCACAGGAGTCATTAGCTCTGGTGCCTTGCCTGCTTTCCCCAGGACTCTGGCTCTGGTATTTGCTCCGTTGGGACTGCATGTGCCCAGGGTGAATGCCAACCCTGTGTTTGTGCAGGCACACGGTGGCTCCCAAACCTCAGCATCACCTTGCTTTGATGCTGAGGGATTTACTCTCCTTCCCTGCCTTAAGGACTGCAGCTTCCTTCTAGTTCCTGAAGAAATGAAAGTGTAGCCTTGAAATGTTGGAGAAAACTTCCACCTCAGGTTAAGCAGATATAGTTTCTTTTAATTTTTACAAAATTAAAATTTTTACAAAATGGCTATTTCAAGTAGCCATTTACTCAGTGTTATTTTTAGAGTGTAAGAGGGGAGGTCTGTGTTTTCGTAAAACCCCCAGATGTGCCCTGGGAAAGTGGGATTTTGTGTGGGACATGACATGGTTAACTTGGCTCTGTGTTGTGGCCGATGGCATCCAGCAATGACCCCGCTCCCCCTCGCTCACCCCACAGGTCACCCCCTGCTCAGGCTCTGCCAAAATTGTGTCGTTTTCTTGTTCTCCTTCCTCCTAACAACAATAAAACTGATGAAACGTATGGAAATTGCTAGTAATGAAAGCAAATTGCACCAGAAGTAATACAACACCATGTTGCCCTCAGCCTCAGCTTTCACACCTGGTTAGTCCCCAGAGCTCCCAGAAACCAGTGCCTTTCTCCATGTGAAAGTCACAGTCCCCCCTCCACACCCAGCCCTGCTTCCTGCAGCCTAGCCCTCAGCTCAGCCCCTTTCCTTCATCAGCTGACCCCTTTTTGCCTTCCTTTTGGCCTCTGGTCCTTCCAAAGCAGGTAGGACACCTCTTACATGTCTCAAAACACCCAAGATGGGAGACAGACTCCTCATAAGGAATATTTCTCTACTTCCAGACTTTGGTGGGTAGCAGTGTTCCCCAGAAATGAAAGCAGGTTGGCCCAATAGCCATCCCTGCCTCCAGGCTGCAGGCTGTGCTGCCCCTGGGTCTGCCAGAGCCCTGGGGAACCTTCAACACCCAGTGGGTGCCCAAAGCATCCCAGGGGGGCCTAGGGAGGAGATCGGAGGAAGTGTCAGAGAAGAGAGTAAAGCCCTGTGGCTGAGCTGACTCCCAGCAGTTCCAGTGGCCATACACCCAGACCGAATGTGACCCAGGAGGGTTGTTGTGACTGAGGATTTTATTGTCAGCTTGCACTAGAGGGTGCTGCTTCGTTAGGGTTTGGGGAAAATTGCAGTAATGAGACTGTCTCTGATGTCTTTATTCCTTGCAAAGTTTGGCTGAGACCTGAAATGTGTTGAGATTCATATCACCATTCATCATGGCTGCAAAATGAAATGGATTGCTGGGAAAATGAGAATATCTTGGCTTGGAAAGGAGTTCATACATCAGGGGGAAAGGGCAAACATTTGGCTTAGACACTGTGACAAATGAAAGGAAAAACTGGTCAGCCTTGCCTTTTTTCTCTTCATTTCACAATTCCGAGATGAATGGATGCCTCAAGGAGCTGAGAAATCCAGAAAAAAAATTGAGGACAGGACAGTGAAGGCAGACATGGGAGATAATGAGGTTTTGGAATTCACCGCTACAGGACAGATAATCAAAATCTCATGATAAAATTTTTTAGAAGAAATAAAAGCAAAATACCTTTTATGACCGCTACAGTCTTTTGGCTAAGATAAAGGTAACCAGAGCCCAGGCACTGAGATATAAAATGATGTGTTAGAGGTATCAGTAGGAAATGACTTCCCCTGTGTGCTGCATTGCTGTGTTGACTGCACCTCCTCTGTTTTTGTTTCCATTTGCCGTAGGCGTGGAGGAACGGCTATTGCTGTAGGCAGCATCCCAGACCCACAGCTGGCAAGGGGATACCTTACACCACCCTGCTCGGCTCCCAGAACATCTGCCCACCCTCCTGGGTGTCTCACAGGGAGGTGACCTGGGTCTTCCAAGACCTGGTGGAGCCTGGCACAGGGAATCTGTGAGCTGTCCAAGCGATGGCTGGACTTCATTTAGAGCAGATTCGGTTCCAGTGAGGGAAGCAGCTCTGGAGGGTGCTGTATACACACTGTATAGTCTGGCACACTTGTTTATGGGCCCATAAAACTCCTCTGGCTGGCACTCCCATTTGGCATCCACCAGGAAGGATCTCCCTTGGGCAAATAAAGGTTAAAATGGGACTTTTTGTAAGGGCCTTGATGACATTGTTTTCCTGGTGTTTTATAAATGCTAATAGCAAGGAAAGAGTTGGTTTTAAAGTTGGGTTGATGTGTACCTACTGCATTTAAATCCACTTTGAACATGAAAGCAGGGGTAGAAGAAAAACAATAACTATTCTCAAATCCAGATGAGTTTTACAGAGTAATTTTCTTCTAGAAACTTGACTTCCTTATGGGGTTGATTTTGCCTTTTATGCGTCTGTATTCTGATATCTTTATTTCCAGCTTCCCCACATTTTTGACCGCTGTTGGCAAGAAGGAGGAAACTGTTTCTTACTAAGACTTTTATTAGGCAGTTATTAGTATTTCCTTCTTCAATATTGAACGGCTTTTCTGTGCAGTAACTTTAATGTACTGCTGCTGGAGAAGCAAAGGGCCGAAGGCACCAGCCAGGTTTTGTGGAAATAGACTGGGATTGTTCTGGCAAACTCATAGAGATGATGATCCACTATGGGAATAAAAAAAAAACCAACAGAACAAAAAACTATTTCGTTTTCATCTGTACTTGCATCTAAAAATCCAGCTTGAACTGAGGTACCCTGAGCCTGTCCTCAGCAGCAGTAGTTTGCCTCAGATAAGGAGCTTCCCACTCGGGTCTCAGCTGAAAACAGGTGCAGTTATACTCTCCTGTCAGATTTAGGAAATACCTGTGGATGGTCTTTTCTTACTGAGAGTTTTATGCAGTGGTGATTGTTTCCAGTTGCCGTGCACTGTGCCAACTAAATCCAGCGTGTGCAAGCAAATGCTTCCCTGATGGGCGGTTGCACTTGAGAGCAGGGGGTCAGCACTTCTGCACGTCCTGTCACCTTTAATCAGCCACCAGAGGGTTAATTGCACACCAGCTCTCTGCTGTTGGCGAGGCCTGGAAAATCACAACTAGCCCAGAAGTCCCCCTACAAGCAGATTGAGGTCTTACTGCAGCGTGAAGGTGGAGTAAGCTATGAAATCAGGATGATTGGATGGTGTATATGATATGATGCTGATGGAAAGGAAAACAAACTCAGGGGCTCTCCATGTGTGAAGGACCCATTTTAGATTGCAGAAAATAGTTGCTAGAATGAGTGCTTAATGAATGAGGGTGAGATCTAATGAGATATTAAAGCAGACTAGAAGACAGTCACAACAGTCCTGCCAGCCTTCTCTCCAGCTGATATTTCTTACCCTTACCCTTCTGTAAGATTTATGAATCTGCAGCTTTACACACACACACACACACACACAAAAAAAAAAAAAAAAAAAAAAAAAAAAAAGGGAAGAAAAAGAAAGGAAATATCATTCCTTTCTTTTGTATGCATAGCTGTGGATGCAGTGCCCTCCCACATCCCAGATCTCTGAGCCAGGCACTCAAGAGCAGAGGTAAAGCTGTGTTTTAAGGTCCCCTCTCTGTCTGAAAAGACTTGAGGGACTACACAGCATTTGGGGGACTACAAAAAGTCTCTCTCCATGAAGCCCCTCAGCTTCCCATGCTCTAACGTGTTTCCTCAGAAAACAGCAGCTTCAGCAGCTGAAAGAAAGCCACAGCATGCAAACATGCAAGTGTGAGAACAAGTCTCCAGCTCAGTGGCTGGTGTGCTGTCCCTGGAGCTGGGAGCTTCAGGCTTTGATCCGCTCTCACATATGGACCCATTCAATAGGACTTTGCTGGAACATATGGACAATTCTCGGGACTGCTCACATGCAGAAAACCCCATGGAGTTTTCAGACAACCATAATATAGGCATTTCAGGGGAATTTTGCTTCAGAACAATTTTAGCATGCCTTGTGGACTCATTTGCCATCCAGGATTCCTGGGTGTGCACCCCAACACCTCTCCTTGTTACAAAGCTGCAGGTGAGGAGGATCAGGCGCTTCCCTCCAAAAGCGCACTCTGACCCGAATTCAAACAGCAGTTAAAATACACCGCAGGCGGCTTGAAATCCTGCCCTACTGCACGGAAACCCAGATCCCGCCTGCTTTCCGACGCCTTCCACGGCTGCTCAGCAGATGACATAACATTAGTCGTGACTTACTGACACAGGTATTCAACTAAGTAACGCGTGAAACAATGGAAAGGAAACGCCAAGGGGTTGACCAGCTTAGTCGCTGGGTTCTCTTGCGGTTCTGGGGCAGTTCCTGCCTGCGCTGCTGTTGAGCCTTTCAGATAAGGAGCTGTGCTCGGCTGGGGGAAGCCCCTCCAGCCCCGCGGGGGCGGCTGCGGCCGCTCCCAGAGGAGGATCCCGGCCGGGGGTCCCGGCCCGGGGTCAGGGGGGGCGGCCCCGCTGCAGCGCTCCCGCATCCCGCGGCGGTGCTGGAGCGGCGCTGGCGGCAGCAGCCGGGAACCCCCCGGCTCCAGCACTGCGCCCCTGCCCACCCTGCAGCCCCGGCCCGGGGCGGCTGCCGCGGGGGGGGCTCCCCAGACCTGGTGGCCTGCTGCTCGCGCGGCCCCGGGAGCGGGTTTTTCGGAAGCGGGAGGTTTTGGGAGGGTGGGGAAGCCCCTTCCCAAGGACTCGGCAGGTGGCGACAGAGCACGGGTTTTGGGGGGTGGCCGGCGCTGCGCGGGCAGGGCGGGGGTGCGGCTCCGCGGGACGCCCGGGACGGGGGTGCAGAGGTCCCGCTGACGCCACCCGAGCGAACCTTCTTCCTGGAGGGCTTCCCGTGAGGATTAAATATTTATTTTTACGAGTACTCTTCCAGAGAGATATAATAGTATTTTAACTTCTAAAATTTTTTTGTGTATCTCGCAGATACTTTTCTAGATAAAAATACAGGAATAAGCAGAGCACATACAAAAGCCTAAAATCCAACGGGCAAGGCGCAGGCCGAGGGCGATGGAGAAAGAAGGCTGGTGGCAGCTCCGCCAGCATCCTGAGCCGGCTCGGAGGGGCAAAGCTGGCTCCCCATCCCCCCCGGCGGGGCCGCCGAGAGCTGCCTGCGGTGACGGGGAGCCCCGAGCCCCCAGCGGGTGAACAGGCAGCGTCGGGCCCGGGCACAGTTCGGGGCTCGGGACAGGCGGCGGGCAGCTCGGGCTGCCAGCATCCCGGCGGGATCCGTGGGATCGACCTGCCCGCAGCTGGACGGGGCAGGCATTTGGCCGAAAGCGCTGTCCGTCCTTCCCCGCGGGGCGCTGGCAGGCAGCGCTGGGCCCTTTCCGGGATGCTCCCGGTCCCGTGCTCTCGAGTAGGGACGGGGAAGCTTCAGAGCCTTGGGCTTAGTCCTATTTTCCCCTCGTAAGAACTCGAATAATTCAACCTCCTTCTTTGTCAGCTTCGAGGAAGAAAAAAAAAAAAAAAAAAAAAAAAAAAAAAAAAAAAAAAAAGGAAAAGCAGCAGCATCGCTTCTGCCGCACAGTTCATTTGCCTCCTTCTCGAGTCCCTCGGAAAGCAAGATTAAAGGGGAAAGTCGCAGCTGTATATTTATGTTTTCATTGCTAGAAGGGAATTGATTTCCTTGCATTTATTTTTGTAGTTGCAATACACAAGGGCGGATTTGCGTCACCAAAGCAACTTGCTGGTCGAGATAAAGTTGCACAAATATTGAAAAGGGAAGTGCTCGCGCTCATTATGAAGTTTTTCTCCGGAAGAAATAAGGATTTCTGCTGTATCCTAAAATACTAAAGCCGCTTCTATTTTGGGATAAATCTCGCAGGCACATCCGCTCATTTAGTCCGAGTTGGAACCTCTCAAAAAACAGGAGATGACCTGGACTGCAGCGAGCCCCGGGTTTCCTGCAGCCTTCTCCCTCCTTGCGCGGGGAGGAGGCGCCGCCGCCTCCCCCGGCAGCGCGGCCGCGCAGCCCTGCGCGTCCTCGGACAGGCAGGGAGGCCTGCGGAGGCCTTCGGGGAGAGAGGACACTCTTGTCCCCAGGAAGGAGGGAGAGGCGGGGGGTGAGGCAGGTGCTCCGGGTTTCGGCCGCGGAGGATGCGCGGGGCCCCGGCTCAGCCGAGCCCCGGGAGAGCACCTGCCCCCGCGACCCGCACTCCGCGGCTCCCTCTCCCTGCCGAGGCCAGCCCGGGGCTGAAGGGCTTTAGTGGGAGGCGTTCAGGGTTTCGTTTTGGGTTATTTTGTTCCCGCGGGATGACAGCGGGGTCCCGGCCACCGAGGCACCGGCGGCACCGAGGCAGCGGAGCCTCGGCCGTGCCCGGGCGGGGTCTGACCGGCTTGCCCGCAAACGGGCCCGTCCCTCCGCTGCTCATCCACGGGCCCTGCACGGCCGAGAGGCGAGAGGAGTTTGGAAATCAGCTCCTAAAAGAAAAAAAAAAAAAAGAAAAAAAACAAAAAAAGAAAAAGAAAGAAAAAAACACCGCGTTTGTTTTTTTTGGTGGTTTTTTTTTTTTTTTTTTTTCCTTGACTGCCTGGTGAGCAGCCCCGGGCTGGTCCAACGCTCCGGGGTAGCGGTGTTAATTGCAGCAATAATTTAACGAGGCGGGTTGCGGCCGGGATGCAGCGCCCAGGGCACCCTTCGTTGCCTGTCCCTCGGGCGGGCTGGCCGGGTGGCTCTGCCCGGCGGTGCGAACGCGACTGGAACCGGAGTCGTTCGATCCGCTTTGAGAGCAAGAGGATGGCGCTGGGGTCAGCTGTCGTGAGGGAGAATGGGGGAGAGATGCAAGGAAAAGGGGCTTTCCGATGTCGAGGCAGGAAAAGCTGAGACATAATAAACTTTTTCTTCCGCCGCGTTTGGGTTTCGGACACATCTTGGCAAGCCAGCCCCTCTTCATTTTTTATTTTTTCCTCGTTAATAAGAAGCAAACCGGGGAACCAGCCTCACCCGATATAGCACACGGTTATGGCTAAGGAATGCGTTCACTCTCGCTCGCAGGTGGTTTCAGTATTCCCACAGAAGCTACAGCTTCATACCTGGTGAAAGAAAAAGAGTTTGCATTTCTGGCGGTTCCCCGAAAACCGTCAGAATTTGGGAAACGCTTTGGAAAAAAATAATATGATATTTTGGAAACAAAATCAAAGCAAACTTAAAATTGTCTGACCCGTGAGGCTGCTCAAAACGACAGCGACTGCTTTACTTGTACGAAAACTAAAAATAAAGCAATAGTTGATTTTCAGAGACAAGTCAGGACAAATGTGATGTTAGAGTGGAGGGGAAAAAAAGCACCAAAAATGCTTCCATAAATTTGTCCCTAAATCATTGCAATGAATATAGTGTATGATTCTGGCGTACTGGAAACAAATGGGGATAGTTCTGCTGTCGAAGGTTTGAAAAATTATATAGTTGCTTTTTAAGGTGCAATTGGTGTGCAAGCAGGTGCAGCCACCGGGATGGAGAACCTGACAGAAAGCTATCGTAAAGTTACACTGTCATCAATATAGTAGTAGGTAATTAATCGCTGCTAATGCAGGATCCAACGTGTCCCGGGCCCAGAATATCTGTGAGCTCTCTTAAATACATATATTGCGTGCATCAGCATGGACTTCTTCTCTACCAGACTATCCCAGGCTCATTTGTCCGGGAAGGAAACACATTTCCTTGAGAATCGTTTCCAAGAGGACAGACCTGCTTCCAATAGCCAAAAATTTCCCTGCGCGTTTCTTTCAGACGTTTGGAAATCGAGGCGGCAGCAGGCGCGGCGACCTTGCGCTGTATATTAGTATTTCAATTTTTTTTTGGCGCGGGGTTAGAGGGAGAAAGCGGTTGTTCAAAGTCGAGGGCGCAGTTTGAAGGAGGGATAGGCGTGTGTTGGGGTGTACTTCGTGGGGCAAACCGCTCCAGATCGCGGGTCCTGGGCCCCGCAGTGGGCGCTGTGGCCGGCCCCAGCCCCGGCCCTGCGTGGGCGTGTCGGCGGGCGGTGCTGCCCTGCCCCGCGGATCGCGGATTGGGCGTGGGGAGGGAGCGAGGGCCGCTCGCTGCCAGAGAAAGTTTTGGGGAGGGGTGGATATTTTTTTCTTCCCCCAGTGCGAGGAAAGGGGGTTTGGTTTGGGTTTGTTTTGTTTGCGCCGCTCCGCTCCTCGCCCGCTCGCTTTCTTCGTCTGGCCGTGGGTCCTGGGGACTTTTTAATTTTCGGGGTTATTTTCTTCTTTATTTTTTTTTTTTTGTCGTTTTTTGGTGGTCGGCTCTCCCTCTTTGCCCCTCCGGGAAGCGCTCCACCAGCCGCCTCTCGCCCCGCCATCCCTCCCCATGCGCCCGGGGCCGCGGGCAGCTCCGCGGCGCGCACCCGGGAGCTGAGCTGCGGAGCAGCGCGTCCCCTCCTCGGGCAGGATGTACACGGCCGGGCTCCCTCCTTTCTACGCCTCCAACTTCAGCTTGTGGTCAGCGGCGTATTGCTCCGCATCGGGGCCGGCGGCCGGCGGCTGCTTCCCGCTGGACGCCGCCGCGGCGAAGAAGCCGTCCTTCTGCATCGCCGACATCCTCCACGCCGGCGGCGAGGCGGCGGCAGGAGCCGCCGACAGCCTGCCCGGAGGGCCCGGCACCGGGATGCCGGCCGCGCTGGGAGCCGTGCACCACGGCGGTCCCTTCCACGCCGCGGCCTCGCCGCTCCGGCCCACGCCCGTCGTGGCCCCCGACGCCCCCGCCGCCTTCCCGCCGCGCCTCTCGCCGCTCTCCGCCGCCTACCACTCCCACCACCACCGCCCCCCGCAGCACCGCTCCCCCGCCGCGGCGGCGGCAGCGGGCGGCGGAGGCGCCCCGGCCCCCGCCCGGCTGCCCGGCGGCCACACGCACGGCTCGGCGCCGGCGCCCGCCAGCAAGGACCTGAAATTCGGCATCGACCGCATTTTATCGGCGGAGTTTGACCCCAAAGTCAAGGAAGGCAACACGCTGAGAGGTAGAGAAATTGGCTTGTCCGCTTTCCCTGCTAATGCTCGTGGTGCTCTTTACTTGTACTGTGGTTAGCGACTGCACCCGCGATTTGAAAACTTTTCGATCTAGCCGAGAAAAGAATTATATATATATAAAAAAAAAAAAAAGTTATAAATCGGAGTCTCTAACAGCTCTCACTGAGCCCCCCCGTCCTCCCCCTCCTCTCCCCCTCCTCCCCGGCCTCCGCACGGCAGAGCCGGGGCGCAGGGCTCGGGCCCCTGGGAAAATAGCGATAGCGTGAAAATAGCGAGCGGAGCGCTCCGCGCTTCCCGGAGCTGCCGGAGATTTCTGCCTCCCGGGGCACAGCCCGTTTAAAAGGCTTTCGCTTCAATCCGTCTCTCCTCGCGGCCTGTAAACATCCTGACCAAGGGAGTAAATATGTCGGAGGATGTCTGACTGTCGGGGCACGGCCGCCTCTCCCGAGGGGAGCCCCTGGGGGCGGGAGACGGCTGCTTGCTGGCCCCCCGAGCTCCTCCGACCGCGCACCCGCTCCGAATCATGCCGGGCTGTCGGTCTCGACCGCGGTATAACAGAGCTCTCCTTGTTCCTGTGCTCGCAGATCTGACCTCCTTATTAACTACGAGCCGCCAAACTGGGGTTCATCTCCCCAACTTGCAGCCTTCCGCCGGCCAGTTCTTCGCGTCTCTAGACCCCATTAACGAGGCCTCTGCTATCCTGGGTCCCTTAAACACAAACCCAAGGAGCTCAGTGCAGCACCAGTTTCAAGACACTTTTCCAGGTACATCTTGTCCCTCCTCGACCCTCCCGTGGTGCAGGGTCCTCCGTGCTGGAGCAGCCCCCTTCCTCCCGGAGGGACTCGCCAGGCAATTTTGCAAGGCCGGGGTGTGTGTAGCGAGGTTCAGATTTTGGCCGAAAGCCGGGCTGTGTTGGGGGGAGGAAGAGCCGGCTAGGACCCGAGCTAGAGGACCGTCCCATCGAGTACAGGAGTAATACAGGAGTAAAATTCTCTCTGGGCCGAGAGAGAAGAAGCGGGGAGGGGGGAAAGGAAGAAATTCGTGCTCCAGGCAGCTCCACCCGCGCCCGAAACAGCACGAGCTGACAGGACACGTACCCATAGGGCAGGCAGGGCCACGTTGGCCCGGGCCCTCCCTGCACATCACGCTCCAACTCTTATTCTGATCAATTTAAGGCTGTGATATTAATAACGCCGTCTCCTCCTCTCTTCCCCCGCTTTTCTCTTCCCCTCCCCAGGTCCGTACGCAGTTCTAACCAAGGACACGCTGCCCCAGACGTACAAGAGGAAACGCTCCTGGTCCAGGGCTGTTTTTTCCAACCTGCAGAGGAAAGGCTTAGAAAAACGGTTCGAAATCCAGAAGTATGTCACCAAACCGGACAGGAAGCAACTGGCGGCGATGCTGGGGCTGACAGATGCTCAAGTAAGAACGGCTTCGGTTTTATTTCAAACCTTACTTCCAGTTTAGATGGATACCAGAGGGCAGTGAGGTTTCAAAGTGTTTTCCCTTCCTTTATCATAAGCGGGGCTGTCTGAGGAGCTGCACCTTGCCCCGAGCATCTCTTGTGCCCAGGTTCTGCAGCATACCGTGGCCTGGTGTGGAGTGCCTTTGTTTTGGCCACCGAGGAGCAGGCCGGGCGGACAGACAAACGGGGCCAGGGCAGACCGTCAGTGTGCGCTTTACTGGAGTGCAATTTGCTGTAGAAGGCAGTTTAGGGCAAAGGAAGTAGAAGCGAAAACCCTATTCTTAATGTCCTTTTTTTCTGTTTTGCTTTGTTTTTAATTTTTTTTGGGTCTAAATCTTTCCTTGCGTTGTGAAATCCTTCGTTCTGAGGAAGTGAAAACACTTCTTCAAACAGAATCATTAAACGCCACTCTGTAATGATTCCACTACTGAAGGCCCGCAGCGCACAGAATTGTAGAACACTGTGGTTTTTTGAGCAAGATTTGGTTTCCTGGAAGAAGACGTAGAAGGAGAGAGGAAAAAACCCATCCAAACAAACAAACACGGGGTGGGGTGTGTGCGGTATTTAAATACACAAACTAGAAGGAGGAAAAAATAAAACAAAGCCCTTTAGTGGCGTAAGGATGTGGGCAGCGGGAGGGGAGGACGGCGCCTCCTCCTCTCCCCGCGTTGCGGGTGCCGGTGGAAGGGGTCGGTGCGGGGCGCGGTGCGGGGCGCGGTGGGGCCGTGCCGCCCGTCTAAGGGCGGCGCGGCCGCAGGTGAAGGTGTGGTTCCAGAACCGGAGGATGAAGTGGCGGCACTCCAAGGAAGCGCAGGCCCAGAAGGACAAGGAGCCGCCGCCGGAGCCGGAGCCGGCGGCCCAGCGAGCCGGCGCACCGCCCGCCGCCCCCGGGGAGTCCGAGCGCAGCCCCAGCCGCTCCGACGGCGACAGCGACAGCAGCGAAGCCGAGTCCCTCGATATGGCCCCCAGCGACACGGAACGGACTGAGGGCGCCGAGCGGAGCCTGCCCGCAGCCGGGCTGGGCAAGTCCTCCGGCAGCCCCGGCCTGCCCTCCCCGCCGCCGCCCGCCGCCGCCAGCCCCGAGCCGCGGAGCGGTCTATAGTCGGGGCGGCCCGGGACCTGTGCGCTAATTTATCTCCCTTCCCTCGCCCTGGGAGCGCGGCAAGGCCGGCCCAGCACCGGCCCTGGCCCCGGCCCGCTCCCGCCTGTGGCCAGCGCCCGGCCCGGCACGCAGGCGGAGCGGGGAGCCCTGGCCCCGGGGAGGCAGAACGTAAGCGGCCGCCTTTCCCTCACAGCTGCTCGCAGGAGACCGGGGAATCTCTCTTTTTTTTTTTTTTTTTTTTTTCCTATTTTATTTTTTATTTTAATTCTGCGTTTTCCGCCCCTCGTTCTCTCCAAGGAAAATCCGAGCGAGGGAATGCGAGAACGCTCTCCGAAATCCCCACCTTTCCCCGCCCCACCCCCCCAACCAATTTACAATGTGAAGTATTTTGCCAACGTCCTCATTGGTTGCAACTTGTTGCTTCGAATAATCCGGCCAAGAAATACTGCACTGACAAAATATATAAATATATATATATATATATATATATATATAACTCCTGTAAATAAAATGTTTGCTATGGTTTGTAGCCACGTCAGTCTGTTGAACAGGGGCTGCCCCAGCTTCCTTCACCCCGCTCGAAGGCAGCAGCTGCCTCTCCTCGCCTTGGAGCCTCCCCAGGCAGCCTTCTCTTTTCCCTTTTCTTATTTTTTTCTTATTCTTTTTTTTTTTTTTCCCCTCTTTTTTTTTCCTGAGGAGGGCATTGACAAGGACTGGATTTGGTTGTGCCCCCGATGAGGAAGTTTCCGATGACATCCGTGGCCCCGCATGCGCCTGTGCCGTGTGAGGCTTTTGCCAGGCAGGGCTGGGCTGTCGGGCCGGCCCCTGCCAAGAGCCGAGGGGCAGTTTTGGGGCGCAGGGTGGGGGACACGACCTGTTGGATTTGTTTTGCTTCGTTTCTCTTTGCTTTGCTGCGCTTTGCCGAGGCTCCGGTTCCTCCCCGCAAGCCCCCGTGACGTCACAGCGCGGCTGTGAGGCTCCGGGGGCGCGCTGTGACGTCATACAGACGTCATAGAGGCCGATGCCGGGGTGGGGGGAAGGGTGGGCACCGGGGTGAGGGGGACACACGGCGGATTCTCCCCGGTCCCGGGGAGGGCTGGGTGCCCGGCCCGGTGCGGCCTGGCGGCTCCTCCGGGACTCCCCGGGGGTCCAGGCCGGGGTCCGACGGCTCCGCTCGGGTTCATAGTTAGCTTCGCCCCCGGAAAAATATAAAGCGCCTCGCTACTTCGTGCTCCGTTCCTCCCGGGCCACGAGGGAGGACGGGGGCCGCTTGTGAGGCAGCCTGCTTCCCACTCCTCCCTCGGCGAGCAGCACGGATTAGAGCGAGAGCCGCGGCGGTGAGCAGCCCCCGGGCTTCGCTCGGGGAAAGGAGATTTTTGCCTCTGCGCAGAAATCCGCGGGGGCCGGGATCCTGCTCCCGAAGGCAGGGCAGGAACAGGAGGAGCCGAGCCGCCCTCCCTCTGCCCCACAAGCTCGGTCGATGGACACTGAGCATGGGACATCTCTAGAAAGAAAAGGGAGAGAGAGGAATAAAGCGAAAGACCGGGAAAATGCCGGTGTCCTCCAGCGATGCGGAGGCGGGTGCACGTCTGGCCTTCACCTGCTGCTTCTCTGAAGGCCCAGGAGAGAAACCCTTCCGTGCCGGGGTTTTTTTCCGGGGAGGACACTCTCCTCGGGGCCACCCTTGTTAGTGAGAGCAAAGCCCCGAGGAAAGGGAAAGAAACACTCACAGAATTCGCTCACCAGAAGCCCTGGGGAGAAGGAGCTGGGGCTTCGCCTTGCCGGACGATGAAGGGCCGGGTGTATTGGTAAAAAAGAGTGTAACCGAGAGGGCAGAGGCTCCGTCAGGACCACGGCAGGCAGGTGTGGCCCCCTCTCCAAGGGAGGACGCGCTAAGTTCTGATGCGTTCCTGGATGCCCGCAGTGCCCACGAGGGGTAGCGCTCCCGGGCCGCCGTCCCTGACCGCCCCCTCTTGGGACAGAGAAGTGGGACGGGAGAAGAAATTACCTGGAAGGGCCTTGTAAATTAATGTTCTGCTTTTAAAACCTTGCCAGGGAGGAAACGAGGGGGTGGCATGGCTTATCGGGACACGGTGTGGGCCCCGCAGTTCGCTTTCGGCCCCAGGAAGAGGCTGCGCCCATCGGTGCAGATTTGCCGTGATGTTGGAACTGCTCTAAATGCCCAGCGAGACACGACATTTCTCCTCCGATAAACCACCGTGGTGCGGCTTACGGAACCGCAGGAATTTGTTTGCCTCTTGAGTTTGTTTCCTGAAGACTAGCCCATGCAGGAGAGAGGGTTTTGGAGGGGCTCTTGTCAGATGAGAAAGGAAAAGCGCGTCGGGAAAGAGTTTATCTTCCCTTGGGTTCCAGGCTCCCTCCACCTCGGCCTCCCCAAAGAACGGGAGCAGCGTCCGCCTGGACTTGGGGTCGGGGGAAGAGCGAGGCAACGCCTTTATGGCATCATTTTAAGATAACAAGGCAAAAAAAAAAGGGACAATAATGCTGTCGTGACTCGAGCTTTGGGTAAACGTGCTCAGGTCGGAATGGAAGAGTCAGGATAAAATTCCTTCTTCCTGCGCCCGCTTTTTGTGCTTCGTGCACTTCGGGTGCTGTTCGGGCCAAGAGGCCAAGTGGCGGAGCGGGAGGATGGGTTTGTCCCTCTCCCCCAGCTACAGGGAAAATGAATTATATCTCTCTCCAGTTTGCTCCTGCTGTGCACGTGCAGGTAGAGAACAGACACGAAAACGAGTCTGGGGAAAGATGCACCCCTGGAGGGATTTGTGCCCGTCTCTGCAGGGAAGTGAGTTTTCCCCGTCCCGAGAGGCTGCAGCTACCGCTCGATTTCTGCGGGAAAAAATCGGGACAATGCCGTGACCGCAGGCAGCCCCAACGCCGCTGGCTGCCAAAGGCGACATGTCCTTAGTGCAGTGCAGCACCCCCGCTCCCAGAACAGGTCAAAGAAAGCTCGGAGGAGCCTCTATTTTGTTTGCTTGTTACGCCTGGTAACACGAAAGGCTTTTGATGCTGGTTGTCTCTGAACGAGAGACGCCCGAGCCCACCGTTCTATTGCCGACCCGAAAACCCTCGACGGTGTTTCAGTCGAGGGCAGCAGCTTTCCGGGCGGTCTCTGCACATCCCCTAAACCCGCTGTGACTCTTTCCAGATCTGTGCCGGGCACCGCAGCCCCAGCGCGGCTGGGTGACAGCGGGGTGTCGCGGCGGGGCCGGGGTCCCCCCGGAGGGGCTGGCAGGAGCTTCCCCGGCTCTGTCCTGCTCTCCGCGATCCCGCTCAGGGCAGACTCTCCGCACGAATTCGCTTCGTTGCTTCGCTTTCCCAGCCGGATGCCCGGCAGAGGTTATTCGCGTTGATTTCAGATGAAAAGCCGTACGGGAGACCAAGGAGCGGGAGCGATACCCGCTGCCGCACGGAGGACAGAGGTTTTCCTGCCTCCTCCTGCCTGGCATGTATGGGAAAACAGATTAATACAGAAGCGGGAGGCCTCGCCGTGCCGCTCCGATATCCCAGCCCTGCCTGGGGGCATCCACACTCGCAGAGATGCGCAGCCGGGCTGACCAGAGCTGGGTCCGGCCGGCCTGCTTCCCGGGGAGCAGTTTACCGATAACCCCACCTTTCCCTGTGGAAAGGCGCTGTGTTAGGAAGTCCAACGAGATACATTTCTTTTCTCCCGATTTCTTACCAGAGACCTCCCATCTCCAGAGACCCGACTCAACCTCAGAAATAACAGCCACATTAGAAGAAAAACAAAAACAAAAACCAAAACCAAAACCAAACCAAAACAAATAACACAACAAAACAGAAACAACATTTTAATCAAGAGATACACGGTGCAAAGGGGCCAGGAGGGGAGCTGGCATCGGCATCGGCCGCTGTCCTGCCCGGCGAGGACGGGGTGTCCGCCGCGGTCCCCCCGCCTCGGTGCTGCTCCCCCCAGAGCCCCGTGGGCTCGGAGCCCGCGGCAGAGAAACCTGAGTTCGCCTCCCTCGTTAGCAGAGCGAGACCGGCCCCTCTCCTTAGGAAAATATTTTTATTTTATTTTAATGTCGGGCTTAAGCTGATGTCTTAAAAAATAATTGTTTTCAGACCCCAGTTCGCTCGGCATCGCCGTTTCACACTCGCAGGCACACTCAGCTTTCCCTGTAGTTCATGCCTCGGGACTGCCTGGCGTCGGCAAGACAAACTGCAATCTCCAAAATGTCAACTTTTGCCACAATCTCGACTGAAAAAACCACCCCCTTCTTATTGCTGTTGAGCGCTCATCAGAAATAATGGCTGTTTACACAAAACCTTTATTCACTTTCTTAAATAAACACCAGTGAATTCAAATAAAGCAAAGCCTCAGCTATAATTCAAGCACAACGTTTGCTGTGTGTATTCTCGGCTGCGGACCTGGAGAGACTCCTCGGAGAGAAATATGAGGTCTCTTTTCATAGTCCACCTCCATTAGCTAAATATGCTAGCTCACCTCGGCCAGGTTTATACTACTTCGGTTTTCCTTTTTTCCCCTCTTTTTTATTTTTTTCCCTCCAGCTGAAGCGAAAATATTTCCTCCCTTTTCCCCAGTCCCTTTTTACAGAGGTGTGGTCCGGACGCTTTTCTTTTTAAATCAATTTGCAGAAGCCCCTTCCCCTCCCCGTTTCTCAGCCCCCTCTCGGGTGCGCGGTACGGGAGCACCGCCGCCCTCCGCAGCCCGCGGATGCTCGTGGCTCGGCGGGCAGAGGTGGCTCCGATTATAAGGGGAGGTGTGTGGCTTGCGGGTTGGCGAGCCCGGTGAGGCGATGCCGAGGTCTCGCTTATCTCGGAAGGACCCGCCTATCAAATGAACGCCGTTCGTTCGGACCCGCCAGCTCAGCGGGGAGCGGGGGAACCGGCCAAGGCAGCGGCGGCCCCGCCGTCCATCGCCCCTCGAGGGAAGCGGCTCCGTCCCGGCGCGGGGAGCACTGCCCTCCTGCTCCCCTCATCTCCGCCGCTCCCAGGCCGAGACTCGCGGCCCCAGCCCTAATGAGATCCATTAAGCGCATTATTGATGTGGAGGCTTGCTGTGAGGTCCCGGCCGGAGGGAAGCGGGGCTCTGCTGCAGATACAGGCGCTCTGATCTGCACCACCTGGCTGAAACCAGAGAGCCGCCACTTCATTAATGGGTTTAGCCTTTGCTAATTGGTGTCTTTAGGAGCCTTGCCAAATTCTGCTCGGCGATCTTTGGAGGCAGCTTTTGTTTTCCCTTCTGCCGGTGACATTCGTTGACGGCGATCAGAGCCGATCCCAGGGCGGCATCGGCGGCCCGACAGCCCCCGACGGGCTCCGGGCTCCTCCTGCCCGCTGCTGCCCCCACCATCACCACCCACCATCGTCATCCTCAGCAAAAGGGGAAACGGCGCAGGTGAGCCCCGCAGCGAGCAGAGCCAATCCCTCTCCTCTGGCCTCGGCGACGGCTGCGGCAGGTGACACGAGGGCAGGAGGGGCTAAAGGAGCCCTGTGAGCCACGCTCCCCCCGAGGAAAGCGAGCACAGAGCCCGGGGCTGTCCCTGTCCGCCGGCCACCGGGCCGATCCCGGGGAAAAGGAGCGGCAGGGGCAGTGCCCGGCCGTGGCAGCCCCGCTCCCGCAGCAGCCCGGAGCCGCCGCGGCTGAGCCCCTTTCGCCCCCCGCCCTCGGGGTCAGCTTCATTCCCGGCCCCGCGGCTCTGAGCAGCTTTTCCGAGACTCAAACGGCCGTAGCTAATGAAATCCGCTCACCGCAAATCACAGAGCTCTGCCGTACGCTATAATCAAATTTCTGCTTGCCTTAAAAAACTCGGGCCACCCTCCTCCACCCCCGTTCTCCGGGCAAACCCCAAATCAAAGGTTTCTAGCCATCACACCCCTCCAGTTATGCCTGGTCCCAGGCCATCTCTCCCGGCCTTCGTGCCATCGCCTTTCTTCCCGCCTCCTCGCGATGACCAATTCCTTTCCTCGGCCACGAAAACAGGAGGCTGATCGGGGCCATCCCTGTTTTTTCGGTCTGTCACCTGCACAGCAACATGAAAGGATGCGGATACTGGAGAGAACAGAGAGATTGGAGAGTTTCTTGCCCAGCAGCCCAAAAGAGGGGTCGGTGGGGAAGAGACACACTCTCACAGGCACACACACACGCACAAATCACGCCAGCCTCATTTCCCGGGTAATGTGTCACCAGCCGTGTAAGTCAAGTATTCAAGGGTCAGACACGGCCGATAAATCATGCCGAGAGGGGATTGTATCCTCCTCACGGTACCGTCGTCACCGAGCTTTGCTGAACAACTCCTCGGGCTGTGCCCTGGTGCCGGCCCCGAGGCGAAGGGTCAGAACCGATCCGAAATGAAGAGGCACTCCGGTTCCTCCCCCGCACCCGAAGCACGCCCGGCCTTGGCCCATTTAAGCCGGGCCACAAAGAGCTCTGACCCTTGTGGGGCCGGGACAGAAGTCCCAGCTCCGCCGGACCCCCGAGCCCGTGCCTGAACGTAGCCACAGAAAGCAAGAAGAGGCAGGGTGGGATGAGGAATGGAGCCGCTCCGTCTCCCTGAAAACATCCCAGTACAATTCTAAAATGCATGAGCTCCCACGCTGGCCTGTGTCGCTAGAGCGCTCCACACTTCCACGGACGAGCCCAAGACCTGGCCCTAAGCCTTGTCATTGTCCTTTGACACCACATAAACAAAATATGTAGTTGCAGATGAAAAAGAATTCGAGGGAATTACAGCCTTGTGTTTTACAAGCAATCCATTTGAGTTTTTCTATTATCACCATTATTTTAACGACAGTAAAAGTATGTCGGAATTCCTCTTTTTCAGCACATTCATACAGATATCCGTACATGGGCACTGGTGTATGGACATGTTCATGCACACACGCATGTTTATATGTAAAACCAGTCCATTGCAAATACCTGTCTGCATAAGCGACTAGACCGTGCGAGGGTATCAATGGCTTTAAAAGACCTTTTTGGCAAAAGTGCCTAGATCACAGTCATGTTTAATTCCTGGCCGGATCCTGTCTGGATCTTAACAGAGATGCCGAGGACAGCGACTGTAAGATGACTTGATGAAACAGCGTGAGCTTAGTCTACAAACATGGGCTGTTGGTGAGGAGAAAAGGGGTTAGACTGCAGCTGATACAACAGCCACTTCTTTTGGCTACAACCCTTCAGCAGGGCTCGGGAGCGAGTATTTTTACCAGTGGTGTAACAGGGAGGATGTGGAGCTTGGTTCTCTCCCGGGCTTGGCACTGTACAGCTTTCCTTTTTACTGCAGTTCTTCAGTTCTCTAGAACTTAATACATCCAGTACCGTTCCCTTCACAGCATTGTATTTCCAAGGACAAATCTTAATGTGGATCGTCTGGCCCAAGTGGCCCCTTCCCCATCCCCGGTGAGTCCCCTCCCGCCCGCACCCACCAGTGTCTGTGACCGCAGCAGTGGCGGGTTAGCCGGCGGTGGGTGATGAGGGGGAGCCCTCTACTTTATCATCAAGCCTTTAGGAAATGTTCTCCGGGGTGGAGTGGAGATGGGAAAGGTCCTGATGCCCTCCCCGGAGCTGTGGATTGCTCCGACCCCCGCCGTCCCTCGCCCCCACAACCCACCCGGGGCGGAGCGGGCGTGGGGGCGGCCCCGGCCGGATCGGGCTCCTCTCTCCGGCTACAGTAGACGTGTTTATTTGTGTGCGCACCCCTCCCCATAAATCCCACCACTATAATCATTATCTACATGGAAACTTTTGCCCCCTGCAGCCCCCAGGACCACCCCCCCACCCCAGCCCTAGTTAGCGGTGATGATTTTAAAAGCATGCGATGATCTAAGCCCTAATACTAATATTATGCATCATTTGGACAGGATAACCATGCCACCTTGTCAAACGCTGCCTCTTTACACAAGCCATTTGCTGCATCGCAGAGTCATAACTGCGGTGATGGATGTGCCGGGGACCCCCCCGGCGCCCCCCGGCGCGGGCAGGAATGCGGGCGGGAGGAGCCCCCGCGCCCGCGGCCGGCCCGCACCCCGCCGGCGACAATTTATGGTCTGTATATATTTGCTGGCTCCAGATATCGGCAACGTAATGGATGGTTATATTTTATGAATCCGAGGCTCGGATCTAGGGACTCGGGAGTCCCTTCCATGTATGGTGCACTCCCGTCTCGCCCTTAATCCGCCCGGCAGGCAATAAACTTCCCCGCTAAATGCGCCGGGAGATAACAGACAACTATAACAGACAACTTTTATCGATTACAAGAAAACGCTCAAAACTAAATAAAGGGTTTTTATGAGGATCCCCGAGAAGACCCTTTCCCCCGCAACCATTAAGCGCAATCTCGGCGTTTTACTGTGTGTAAACCGCGAACTTTTTTAGCCATAAAGGTTGGAGCGGGCGGGAGGCAGATGGAAAGCGCGATGCTCGCCGAGAGGAGCGGGACTCGGAGATGCCGTCGGGCCGTCAACACGGAGGGTGCCCGCTGCCCCTCCGGGCTCCCCCTCGGTCCCTCTCCTCCCTTGATGAAGGCATCGGTGCGGGAACCTCTCCCAAACCTGAGGACAGGGAGCGCTGGGGCGGAGCACGGGAGATGCTGAGCCGGAGAAGAGTGAAAGGCACCTCCCAGCGGTGTTTGGAGCGGGACCCGTGGGAGTTATCGCCCCCATGAGTGCCCCGAGGGGAGCATGCGGGGGAACCCACCCGCATTTTGAAGTGCATGATCGTGGAAGGTTGCTCCACCTTCCCCCTCTTCCCACAGGCGGGGGTGGGGGAGGTGCGGGAAAACAGGCAAATTTATGTGTTTTATTGTATTCCGACCGTCTCCTTTATAGCCTTAGAGGTGTAAGGGGCGTTGAAGTCTCCGCCTGGGAGAGGGACGATATTGGGGCGGGCGGGGAGGGGGAGGTCCGGCATCAGGCAGCCGGGCTCTGCCCAGGGACAGGGTAAAGACCTCCCCGTGGTGGCTCCGCTCTCCTCCGGGTCTGCACCTCCCGCCCCCGCCGGAGGCACGGGCCGCTTAGGGGAAAACAGATTAATTCTTCCATAAGACACTGCAGCAGCACACGGGACGGGCGGGGGCTGCCAAAGGCATCACGAAAATATAAACCCCACCCTCGGCCCTGACTTTGAAACAGCAGTGATCGCATATTTTTTTTATTTTTTTTTTTATTTTTATTTTATTTTATTTTTAATTTTTGGCTGCGGTCCTCAGTCTTTTGAGCCCAATCCTCTAATAAATTGCCTAAAATGTCCCGTGGCTCCATGACGGCTGGTATTTCTGTCCGTAGGCAGTCGGCTCGGAAGTCACAAACGTAATTTTCTCCTCCGACCTCATTGCCAGCCTTCAGCAGCAAGAGGCAAACGGTGCTGAGGTTTTTTTCCCTTGTTGTTGTTCTGTTTGCCGCACTTGGAAAGGTGACTGTGAAATCACTCAGTGTCTGCGAGTTGTATCGCATTTTACTGGAAAGCCATAAACCTGTCTCGTTCCCTGATGTTTCACGATTTACTTACGAGCATAAAGGAAATGCTTGAGCGCTGTTCCCTCTGCAGTTTTCCTTCGGCGCGGGGAAGCCAAGGGAAGATGCTAATATTGCCATCTCATTTTATAAATTATCCCGTCTACCCAAACAGGGCTGTATACAAACCAAGGTGCCGTGGGGTTCATTTTCTGACATGCAGTCCGTGATCTCAGGGATCACACCCGCCGGCCCAGCGAATTATTTAGCCTTCCCTTTATTGCTGTTAAAACGTCGGCTTTCGTTTAAACAAACAAAGCGATCCAGAGCGCTTTATCAGCTCGGCAGGAGTCCCGTGAGCAGGATGTGCCGTGAGTGCCCGCGTCACCCAGCAGCCCCTGTGCACTGCCACTGCTCACGCCGAACAGCATTGTCCCCTCACTAGTGACCTGCACAGGGACCCCTGCCCTCCCTCCAGCCCACCGTGTGCTTATGCTTTATCTCTAGTACATGTGCTTCTCTATGCACACACATATACTATTATGCTGGCCCTTGTTTTCAATTAGCTATTTGAAAATATTTTTTTTTTTTTAAGATGCAGCTTCATGAGGAATATTTAGTCCATTAGCTAAATTAGCTGGCGAGAACCAAACCCAAACAGAAAAGACATGGGCATCAGTATGCACAGAACTGGAAAATATTTGGAAGGTTGCTGTATACACTTCCAGTCATAAATTAATAGTCGGTTTATTCTTCAATCAAGAAAAAGCCATTAAAGTTTGTTCAGCTCTGGTCTGTGGGAAAATAATTTCTTTGATTGAGCTCCCCCTAAAGACCCCCAGAAGTTTTCTCTTCTCTGTCATGATCAGTCTGCTCTTTCCTGTCTTCCAGACGGAGGGAAGAGTAGGACCTCTGGAGAAAAGCAGATTTTCAGCATCTTGAATTTCACTTTGCATCTGCCTACCTGCTCATTTGATTTCTCTTTGCATTGAGGACCCTTCTAAATCTGCCTAGAGAAAACTGTGGAATAATGAGAGTTGTGTATCATCTTTTATCAGCTTTTTCTTCCTTGCTGGTGGCCAATACTGCAGCTCTGAAAGAAACAGACATTTGAAGGCGGGGGGCCGAGGAGTGGGAAAGCACAGCATGGAAAGAAATTCAAGTTGAGGAATGAGAGGAATGGATAAAAAAAGGCAGGGCTGATGACTTTTTCATTGCATAGATTTCCTACAGGAGCAGTGGTTACCGATCCTGGGTCCGCTTATTTATTTAGTGTGTTTCTGAAATGCATGAGCTCCTAAGCCAGCCTGTGTCACTGGAGCACTCCACACTTCCTTGGGTGAGCCCCAGGCCTGGCCCACAGCCTTGTCATTAGAAAGGAGCCATTCTCCAGCCCTTGCACCCTCTGGCAGCACTGCTGGGTCACTATGCACCATTTAGTGACTCGCTCCCCACCCACTCTGGGGTCACACTGAACCCCAGTGACCAGCAGGCTGCTGCCGGGAGGTTGGGAATTTGATATCAAAGGGCCATTTGCCTTGAAGGTAACCAGACTTTCCCTCTTCCCACTCAAATTTTCAAGGTGCTATTTTAGGGTTTGCCTTGGCTGTTGTTGGTGCAGATGCAGACCAGAAGATCCTGGCAGTGCATGGATCCCAGCGTGGTGGCTGTCCCTCCTCATGAACAGTGGGTTAAATGCGAGCAGAGCGGTCTCCATGCCAGGGGCTGCTGAAGCCTTGACACTGTCTAGTTCTCCTTTGGTCAGTGCCCTTTCAAACTAAACCCTCACTGTCCCTCCTGGGACAAATTTCAGTACAGCCCCTTCTCTTTTTAGTCCAGTATTGGTGGTGGTCGATAGCACAGTGTGGATGACTGGGAACTGACCGAGCCTGCAGTAAAACCTCACAAAGATCCCACTGTTCAAACTGGGCACCTCAACACCCATCCTAAGAAATACCAAAGACCCTTTCCTTCCCTTTGTAAAGGTTGAGGCAAACCTCCTGTAGAGGTCTGCACTTTGTGTGGACCTCTGCCCTTGTGGAGAGACTCACCCAAGCCAGCAACCCGGGAGCTGGCAGTGATGGAAGCCCATGTCAAGATCCGTCCTGTGAAGGGACAGTAATTAAAATTAGGGGTTTTCTACTGGGGAAGTCTCATTCCTGGGCCTAAGCTCCACTGATCTGGTGCATTATGAACAAGGTTTACTTTGGCTTAAATTTGTCCCCATTTTTTTTTGCCAGTTCTACTCTCTCTATAACCATGAGACAGAAAAAGAATCAGGGCGAAAGGAAGAAGCGATAGCACTAAGCCTGCTGGTAGGAAAAAAAAGACTGGGTTTGTTTAATCAATTTCTGACCTTTCAAAAAGAAATTATAACATGATAAAATATTTTAAAGGCAGCTTACACAAATCCCAGCAGGTAAGATTCCTTGAATGACATTGTTTAAAAAGGGTGGTGTGGAATAGTAATCAGAAAAATGAGTCAAATGAAAGCCTAGGCTGCTCCTTGTAGGAAAGAAATGCTAAGTGGGTATTTTTCATCCATAGCTGTCTTTTTTTAAAGTTGACTAAAATATTCTTAAAATGTTCCTGTGTACCAACAGTGGGCCTTGCACACATTTTCTTGAGCAATTATTTAATCTTCTGTTGCATTGGAATGTTGAATTATTTTCAGCTTTGGCTTTTCTAAGCTCATCTCTAGTGTAGTGAAAGCTTTTGCCTTGGTGCTAACTAGCTGTGTGCAAGAAGTGAGTCAGAGGTGTTTGGTGCCCAAAGTCACTGTCTTGGATTCAGCTAGGGTGGAGTTAATGCCTTCAAATGTGAATTGGAGACCATCTCTGACAGGAGGCTGAACTGCTCTCCTCAAAACAGCCTCGCTAAAAGGCAGGACGTACCTTCTGTAAATGACCTTTTCTGGGAACAGGTTTTTTTTTTTCTTTCAGATTTGTTTTTTTCTTTTGAAGAGTGAGATTCATCTGAAATGACTAAGAGGATATTGAAGAAGGTTCATCTGGGGCAATAACCCTATCCTTGTAATCCTCAATGAGACAGTGTTACCTGAGAGAGGTAGTGATGATGAAGTGATACATACTTACTTTTTATTATGAATCTCTTGATTGATTTAATTTTTCTCTTGCTCCCTGGGGACAATATATGAAAGTGCACAGGCATCCCATTCTTGACTGAGGTAAAACATTCTCATCCAGGGCAGAGTGTGGAGTTCCTGAGAGACAATTCCTTGTAACTGCCCTTTGCTGACTGACAGATTCAGTTTGTTCTTACTCAGGCATGTGAAACGAATCCGGCTCTCAGCTGCTGTATTTGGTTTTTGTTTCCAGTGTGGATTCATTTGCTTGGCACTGTTTTTTCAAAACTTTGACTTTTGGATTGCACTGTCAACATTGTTGTGTGAGAGCTGAGCGTGTTTTGCTCGTGGAGGTGCCTGACTGCAGGAGCACAACACAGACCTGTGCAGCACATGGAGCACATTACAGTGAGAAGCCACCTGTTGAAATAGCAGCAATCATGCCATTTTTTACATATGCACAGCAAAAAAAAAAAATGTGGAGAGATGGGCTGTTTGAGATATTTCCAAAGCCAGAGGTTGTTGAAATATTGATGGAAGTACACACTCCTTCACTCCTATGCTTCTGAAATACAAAATATCCATTAAAAGTGACAGACTTGAAGCCAAGGCAAACAATTTCGTAAGCTAAACTTGAACACTTTTACTTGCAAGTACTGATCTTGTGATGACAGATTCATTTTTCCAGCTCTGGCAAATTTGTTCCTACTGTAGCCTTGCTGGAAATTACCCTGCAAGTGTTTATAATCCTGTCCTACTGTGAAGGACTCCTTGTGGGATGTGTAATTCAGATGAAGGGAGGATCTCGTGGCTATGGGCAAGGTGGGTCTATGTAAGTATCATAAAATGGTTTGGGTTGGAAGGGCTCTTAAAGAGAGAGGTTCCCTAGCTCCAACCTTCCTGCCATGAATAGGGACACTTCCCACTAGACCAGGTTGCCCAAAGTCTCATCAAACCTGGCCTTGAACACTTCTAGAAGAAGGACATCCACAATTTCTCAACAAGAAGTTTTGGATTTTGCCTTTTGCACTGGAAAGCCCTGCTAGTCTTAAATCATGCTACACATATAACTGTATTTTGACTCACTTTTAAACTAAAATAAAAATATCCAGACAGTGCTTTGCACAGCAGTTTAACAACTGTTAAATATATAAATAGACATCACATACTAAAATACTGTGTTGATATGAGCCATATAAACAGAAGAGAGCAGAAATACAGTAGTCTTTTTAACCCAATCTAATTTTGAGTCTAGACAAGCTTTACTCAGCACCAGAGTCTTACTCAGTGCTGCTTTCTAGTACTCGAGGTATGTACATCACAGTCCTGCTTCTCAACATTATTAATTTTCCTAGTGGGCTGCTGCCTCTAAGAAAAATGGCAAAAAAGTTTCTAAGACTGCTGCTGGAGTCAGGGAATGTTTAGCCTGTGGAACCAGGGGTCCTTGGTACCAGCAAGAGGCTTGTAGTGCTTTTAGCATTATTAATATTATGTTTCTGATCACAGCTGCTGAGGGAAGGAAGGAAACAGTAAAAAGCTAGAGTAGAAGGTAAAAAAGAGGTGGTGGAAAGGTATTTTCCCTTTTATCTGCATTTTTCTGTGCAAAAGAAGTAGTATTTCTGCCAAGGCATTTACTTATTCTTTGCTATGAAAATCACTTTGTGTCCTAGTTTCAGCAATGTTAATACATTTTTCTTCAATAAGTGATTATCTTTTATGACCAGTTTCGACTTATATGGAGGTGCAGGAATATGCCATAAAACTCTACACCATAAGCTGTGTACAGGACAGATCAACTACTCTAAAGTGATTACATTAATGAGAGAAGAGCCAATCCTTCTTACGATTTCATGTTATAGGAGGTGAGCTCAGTGCTGCTGAGGAAGACATTAAATCATGTTTGTGTAGAAGGTAGAGAGGTCCACTATGTGACTACTGTTTCAAGAAAATATGATGCAGATACAGACCTAGATCCAAGTATGGGAATTGGCTGGTGGGCCCCTCAGGCTTTCTGGTAACTCACATGCTATGGAGGAAGAAGAAACAGCTGCTGCAGCTATCACTGGAAAAGATGACAGTGAAGGGAACTAAGCCTCTCAAGGGGTCCAGGTAGCTGTGAAGGAGCCATGAAGCCTCAGGCTGGTGCTGTCATGGAAAGCTGTGGCACCACCAAATGTGGCAACAAGCCAAGCTCCTGATCTAACACGCACTGGAGCAGAGGAGAGGAAAACTGGGAGCAAGAGGGTATGCACAGTGTGTCTCAGACACATGGAGGCACACATACCCACACACAGACACATGCTTGTGCCCTCCTCGTGCCTGGCATTCCATGGCCAGGGCATGAGATAGCAGCATTTATGTTCAGGCTGGTTGTGACAAACCTGTATTGATACAATAAATAAATGTGACTGAGGTTTACAGTTCAAACAAGCTCTGAGGAGCCACCACAAATCAGCTTGTCACGTTGCCACCAGCTTTGCAATCAATCTCCCATAAAGGGCTTAGGCTCTGACTCCTTTCTCCAGTTTGCTTATTTTTGTGGGAAAACTGGCAGCAAACGAGTCACTAAAAGATGACTGGACTCAGACCTTTCTGTTTTTAAATGAGCAAAGCACTCTTAGAGTTTAACAGTAGAGCCCACTTGGAAAAAAAAAAGGGATCAGGAGAAAAGCAAACAAAAGCCATCCACCTCTGTGCTAATGGCTTGGGTCTGGCCCTGGCAGTCAGAAAGGCTTGACAGAAATTGCTGCTGAAGCAGGGGAAGCTGTGGGCAGCTGGAGCTGGAGCAGTTGTGCCATACTCTAACAAATGAATCCCTGGTTTGTACCCTTTGAAAGGTGTGCAGATAATCCCCGTCACACAGTTAAAATCAACTTTTGGGTTCCCTCACTGTTCCCTCCTTCCTGTCCAGCTTCAGCCTTCTGTCCTGCTTTCCACTGAGAACATGGAGAGCAGCTTCCCTCACCCCTTTCAACAGGCTCAGCTCAGAAATGAAGCATCTATCCTGGGCAAAGCAGGTCCACGTGGCTCTGGGAGGGTGCGGGCTCAGGTCACGGCAGCAGTGACCTCAACCTTCTGGCTGGGGAGATGTGAGACAACATCCTGCCCTCTCACCCCATGGGCAGAGAGAGCCTGGGGGTGCTGAGCTGTGACCTCTGCCTGGTCCTGCTGGCTGCCTTGGCTGGTTTGCCTTTCCCAGAATGCTGGAGACAGAAGGGCTTCCTTCCTCTGGCATTGGATAGGCAAGAGGGCTCTGTGCCTTCAGTAGGACAACCAGGGATTCCCCCTTGAGTACCTATGGCATTTTTGAGATTTCTGCCCTAAATGCCTTGGAGCAGGGACTCTTTTTTTGGGTATGGGGATACATGGCCCAGCTGAATGGGACCCTGCTTTTGTGGTCAATGTGAACACATCCAGAACACAAGGAGAGCTCAGAAACAGAGCACTGGATCACGCAGGAACAACACAGCCTCTCTTGCTTTTACCTTTCCTGGTATTCTGAACTGGGCTAATGGTTTCCATGTTTTTTCCACAATGACTCCCAAATGTTTTTTCCTGATCAGCATGCTGAATGGCTGTTTCATTTAGCACATAATCATTAGCTTCCCTCCTTGCTACCAGACATATTATTTTGCCTTTGCCTTCACTGAAAGGCATTTGCCATCTGCTGATTTGTTCAAGAATATCAGTGTTGTAATATTACTTTTAATAATAACAATAATTGTGCACTCAGCTCCCTCCTGGTGCTTTTCATCAGATCTCATAGTGCTCAAAAATTGCTCTCAATGCTGTTACAAAACTCACTGTCACCAGCTTTATCCCCCAGTGCTACAGTCCGAGTTCAGCTATCTAGCTTCAGGCTGTTTACCAGATGCCCCTGGCAATTTTTGTGTGAAACGTTTCTATTCCAAGTCAGTATCTTTGATTTTGTAAAGAAGTTTTCTATCTAGTTCCAGTCTATTCCTGTACTGTTAAAGGAACTCCCCACCTGAAAAGTAACTCTTTAGTCCTGCACTTTGTCAGCTTTTTTGCATGGCCAAAATCTCTGCTGCATCGCGCCCTCCCATGTATATGCCAAGGCACTGAATATCCAAATCACTTATATTTAGATTCATATATACTACAAATGTCTCAAAGGGAATCTAACTGCATCTCAGCAGGTAGTTTTCATGCTGATAAAGTCAGAAATGAGGGTCAATGGTACTGATGGTCCCTTTCAAATTTGGCTAAGATGGATTTCCGCTCTTTCTTTCCCATGCAATAATGTCCCTTAAGATCTCGGCAAGCTCCACTGAGATGAGCTCTTAATGGTTTAGAAAGGAGGCTCTCCTGTTGCCTATTAAATATTTTTTTGCATCTTTCCTTCCCAGAAATTGCCTAAAAAAAAAAAAAAAAGAAAAAGTAAAGGTATGAAAGTAATTGCTCCTGAGGGATTTTTTGGTTGTCAACTCATTTGTACCATTTGAGTCATTGCAGTTTTTAAATTGCTTGCCTTAGCCTGGAGAGCCCAAATTAGGAGAGGTACTACTGTGTGTATGCAGAACAAAGCAAAAAGTGAAGAGAATGAGAGAAGTGATACAAAGGGATTTTCCAGCTCTGTCAATAAAATTACCACAATAATAACTTCCTTCAACATGTTTGTTGCTAATGGACCTGCATACAGAACTACTTACAGCATAATATTTTCACAGATTAGAGTTCCTTTTTCTGTTTGCAGGATATCTGTGTATGAGACCAGATGCCTGCAATTTTCTTACTTAGAAGTGATTCTTCAGCCAGCTGTGAGCTCACAGCTTGTGGGGCACAAACACAGGGTTCACTTGTCTCCCATGGAATAGCTGCCGTCCCCTCCCTTGCCTTTCGTACCTCTGGGAAGGCTTGAACCATCTGAGCCTGACTAAAGCTACACTTCAGTGCTACCACTCAAGTACAGGAATGAGAAAGGACTCAGAGAGATAGACACACATTTCTGTGCACAGCCAAGGGCCCTTCAAATGGAACTAACAGGAACCAGGGTGAAGGTCAGCAAAAGGGGAAGCCTTTCCAAGGGTTTAGCGGATGCTAGAAGATAACAAAACTCAAGGGGAGACAACAAATTTGTGTCAGAAATTCACACAGAGACACCAATGATGTGAACACATCAGGCATAGGAAGTCTGAGAAGTCATTAGAGGCAGGAGAGTGGGGGAAGGGTTGTTCAACAGCTCACCCTGCTTTTATACACCTCTCCCTGGCAGCCTGCCGCAGTCCCTCTGGAAAACATGACTCTGTGTCAGGGTTTCAGTCCTCTTAAGAGAGCTCTAAGAAAATTTTTGAGTGTGAATGTTATGGGATGAATGGTGCTTCAGCTGCTCATTCACAGGCATACAAACAAAAATTACCCCTTTCCCTCCTGTTACTGTCAGCAAAGTGGTGCTTCCACCAAGAGTGGAATGGAGAAGAAGCCGTAGAAAGGAAATGTCACTGAGCATAAGAACTTCACTGGGGCAAGTGATCACAGGACACTTTTCTAACTGTTTACCTAATGCTCACAGCTTAATTTCACTATTGCAGAAATAAAAATAACAGATACTTCCCACAAGAACTGGAAAAGCCTCTGTTATTTGCCATGTTATGAGCTCATTAAAACAGAAACCCCTTCACCCTCCCCATAAGAAAATGAAAGTGCAACAGCTTACTGTGATTATCAAGGAAAATAGGACTGTGAAATTGTCCCAAGATGGAGGCAGGCTCATTCTGCTCATCCTTTCCTTTCCTTTTCTTTTGGTTTTGTTTTATTTTTTTTACTGGCAGGTACTCCTGGAGAGGCATTACAGCTGAAGATCAGGGGTTTGTTGCTTGTTATTGCAGATGGTACTGAGGTGAAGATGAATGCCAGACACATTAGGCTTAACAACATAGGTTTTTAGCAACTTGAACATGTTGATGAAAACAGGAAAGCTAATAAATCAGCCACCAAGGCCCAGACTGTAAAAGGCTGTCTCTTTTTTTTTAATTTTTTATAAATGTGTGGAGCTTCTGGGACACAAACAAATATTGTAGACACATTTTTGTTGTTTAAACAGAGTCACATTTGCAATCTGTTTGGACATTGGACTGACTGTAAACACTTCTTGGTGTAAATCCAGGCCAAGAATCAAAGCCAACAGAACAGATTAACCCAGGCTGGTGCTGAGAAACAGGCACTTCACCTTCCCTGGTTGACCTGGCTTGTACATGAAAAAGACATCTCTCTTTCACCTCTCTGGCCATCATTTTTTAAAGCCTGAAATTAGGGCAGGGTATTAAACAGGGCCTTCACTGTGCCAGTGCAATGGAATATATCATTACATTTTGTGGTGTATTGTGAATTAGCTCTGGGTTCAAACAGGACTGCAACCTTCAGTAGGTTACATGAAGACTCAGGAAACAGATCTGAGTATAGAGATCCTTCCCAGCCCCAGTATGCACAAATCAACCCACCCACCAGCATTAATATCGCTCTCTCTGTGTCTTAAGATGTATATGTATGCATCTTTGCCAAACACACTTTTTTTTTCCTATGGCTTTTTCTGAACATAAAAACAAGGGAAGAGTGGAGAGGTTGAACCAAGTCCTGCCTAAATCTATGTGGACCTGGCTGGGATTGTGTGTGAGAGCTACTTATGAAAAGATAGTTTTTCTTCCTAAGAAAATATGAGGGGGAACTTGAACCATGTCTTCCCGTCTTCACTGCTTCTGCTTCCAAGTTGCTTCTTGCTCCATTACAGTGGTTCTCCATTAAGCTGAATGATGTTTTCCTGAACTGTCACTTAAGGAGGCATTTTTGGAGAAACTCAATAGCTATTTTAATTTCTGGAGCTCTGTGTAATGGCTGTTTAATTTACTAAAACATGGCTTTGCAGAATGCTGACTCAGAAATACTTATATACCTGATTTAAAAAGTAGAATGGCCAGAACAGGGAAAGGAGAGGTGAAAAGTAAAGCTTTTTTTCTCTACTACTTGGAAGTCTTCCCCTCCTCCCCCAATATCTTGCATGTCTGTCCTACTTGATTCCATAAAAATATCCAATTTTCCAGTAGTTTCAGATGTTTTTGAAAGGATTTGTATATCTGATGACCCTGATATAATCATGGGGACAATGAATGCCAGTAGGATAGTGAATTCCAGGCACTTCTAAGATTAAGTCAAACCATTATCTTTTTGTGTCTGAGGAAGATCTACAGGGTCTAAACAGTGCAGGTAATCCTTAGTTTCAGTTAATCCCTGATTTCATCTAAGAGTGAGGTCTTCTGGTTTCAGAAGTCCTCTTCTTTCTCCATGGAAACAGAAGGGCTTGGCATGAGCCACATGTGTATGAAACTCCTGCTGAGAGCTCCTAGCCCTGACAGCACTCCACACAGGCACACAGCAGCCAAGACAGCCTCAAGGTGTTTTGTGTGAAGTGCTCATTTAGCTAACAGGTTGCCACCTGTGTCTTTGCTTACCAGAGGACCCTGCTACCCTTCTCTCAGTATGTCACTCATTTATAGATCCAAGCCCTTAGTCTTTAAAAGTACAATTTTGTAAAAAAAAAAGATGGTTGGAGATGATCTATTTAAGCACCTGGAGGCTGGTAATACCTCTGGGTACTTTGAATGAGATTTGTTGCTGCAGATAGATATATTTAGGGTATTTATAAATACCGTGGCTCATTTGTCTTGGGTGAAATTGATATTGGGAAATGGGTCTGTTAACATTCCAGATCTATTGGCATGCAGTCCAGGCCTGGGCTAGGATGGGGGAAAATGAATTAATTTTTCCTATTGATTTTTCCCATTTGTTTTGTTCTTGACTTGAAGATTGTAAATTGTTATAGACAGATAACGCAGAGAAGATTTCTGCCTCATGCACACAGCCCACTCACAAATGCAAAACAACCTATAAAGACAAATCACTAAGAGAAATTACTTGCTCTGCCCTAAGACCCTGAATTCTCTGAGAAAATTCTTACTAGTGCTATAGTAATCATTGCCTTTGAGGTGCAAAGCCCCACATAATTTTTTTGTGGTGTCTTAGAGCAGTGTTTATTCCATAGCAACTTATTGTAATGTGCTGTCCCACCTGAGTCACATCACTGGGAAGTCTCAAGGCTTTACACATGCAAAAAGCTACAGGAGCACACATGTATAAATTGGATAGATGGGCACAAACCATATCCTGTTTTCCAGAGAATTAAGTGAACACTGTAGTCAAATTATGATAGTCAAAGGCAGTTCAAATTTGGGACTTAAACTACTTGACAGTCTTCCTTTAATCTGGACCCCATGGAGTTTTCAACAAGGACTATTATTCTGGTTTTCAGAGGTCAAATAAATCAGCTTTAAGCGCATGAAAACGTAAACACACTGATACCTGCAGAACTTTTGTGGGTTTATGGAATATTCTGGCAACAGGAATACAAAGGACTACCATAAATCCTACTGTGCACAAGCACTTAATTCCTGGGATGTGGTGTGTATGAGTTCCTTTACCACACAATGCAAGTTCTCTTATTAGGAAATATTAAATCCAGTAGAAATATAAAACCCAGTAGGAGCATGATTTTATGGAAGAGCTTTTCCTGCTAGTTGGTTCTGAGGAAGTTGTTGCATTTCAGGAGGGGGTTGAAGACCAATCCAGAGACAACTTCAGGAGACTGTGCTGGATGGTGCCATTTTGACACTACATGAACAAAACATATAGTTACAGATGAAAAATAACTCAAGCCTGTCTTTCACAAGCAATCCCTTTGAGCTTTTCTATTATCATTATTTTAATGACAGTAAAAGTACATCTGAAATCTCTTCCAGCACATTCATACAGATACCCGTACGTGCGTGTTGGAGTGTGCACATGTACGTACATACACGCATATCTGTCTCTGTGTAGAAGCAGTCCATTGCAAATACAAGTCATTCTATGAATGATGAGTCTGTGCAAGGGTGTAAATGTGTTTTAAAGACCTAAAGCACCTAAATTATAGGCTCCCATTTTTTGAGAACTGGCTGCAATGAGGTGTCCACAGAGATGCCTTTTGAAGCCACCATAAGAGGACTTCATGAAGCAGCATGAGCTTAATTTACAGGTGAGGGAAGAGATATGGGGTTGGACTGAAGCTGAAACAACAGCTCCTTATCACAACTACAGCCCTTGAGAATGGCTCAGGAGTGGGTGTTTTTTACCAGTGAGGTGCAGGGAAGATAGAGAGCTTGCTTCTGACTGGGGCTTGGTTCCATGCAGCTCTGGGGTGGCACTGCTTAGTTTATTGTTGGCAAAGGTGAGAAGAGGATTGGTACCCTTGTACGTTTTGTGGAGGACTTTGGTTCTATGAAAAGGATTTTGTCTCATGGTGGGACTTGATGCACTTAGAGAGGCACAAAGTGCTGCATGAATATGAATATATATAGAACACAAGCAGACTTCTTGAGGTGTATCAGGCCCTCTGGGCTGCTACCAAGGTTTGACACAAGGCTGAGAGCAGACAGCACCTGTGCCCAGGGGTGTTGGGCTGGAGGCAGCTGCAGCCAGGTTTGCACTGTGGTGGCACTGCCTCCATTGCCATGCTGGTTCAGCAAGCTCCCAGGAGCATGGAGAGAACAGGGAGGACACATTGCTGGGGAATGGAAGTGTCCTGGGCATCTCTCACTCCGCACTTTGGGGTGGCTGCAGCAGGCTGCACACTCCTCCAGTGGGGTGCAGGCAGCTTCAGGCTGGTGTCTCTCCAAGCCCCTTGACTCTTAAAGTTACTTCCAGTGACATCAAACAGAGAGGCTGGTGAGCACTAATGCTAGCTGGGACCAAATCCCACAGTGTGACCCAAAATCCTAAAGGAGAGGGAAACCAGAAAGAAGCCAGTATGTGTGTGTGTGTGTGTGTGTGTGTGTGTGTGTGTGTGTGTGTGTGTATAAATGAACATCTTTATTTCTGACTTGATTTTCTCATTTGTATGTCCTCTGAAGATATAAACAAGATTTCAATTCAGTTAGCAGCGATATTTTGGTAAAACATCCCCAGAAATCAAGAGAGGCTGATGTTGTTTTAAATGGTTCTTGTCTCCATTTATACCAAGCAAGCTGGGCCTGGGGTTTGTCTAAAACAGAGCAGAGAGACCACCGAGTAGTCTCATCAGCAGAGCACTAATTGTGGCCATTTATTATAGTCACTTATCTGATAGTAGCTTCTTTATCTGTGATAGTTTTACAGGAATAAAATCCACCAGGCATTCGCACTGGTATATAAACATGTTACCTTGTGGCGGAGTGTCTGTTACTTACTGTCAACACTTGCCAGCAAAAAAATGCCTATCTCGGGCTTCTATGAAGTAATGATGAGTTTAATATGCTCCAGTGAAAGCCACAGAATAAACAAGGCATCACAAATGTTTGCCTTGTCTGGCCTGTTAAACAAATAAAGGTGACTAAGAAGTACAAACAGCACCAGGTCGGGCCTTATCGGGGTGCTGGTGGCAGCGCCGCTAATGCAGCTCCCCTGAGCAGCCAGAGCTGCCTGTGGGCTCCTTATTGCAGGAAATATTGGGAAAGCCCTTTACCAGAGACCTTTATTCCTTGAGTCTGGCCAAAATGCTGTAGCATGAAGATGTGATTCTGTGGCCGTTTCAAAGCCAGTTCTGGGAGCGCAGGGTGCAGGGGGAGGACCCAGCACACAGAGCCAGCTCTGCCAGGCTAGTCTGGTCCTGGCCATCAAGGCCAAGCAGGGTTTTCATGTGTGATTGCCCCACCGAGCCCATCCTCTCCCTGCAAGCACAGCAGATCCATGGGGAAGGGCAAGGCAGTGAGAGGGAGGAAGGAGCACCTGGGCACTTCTGGGCCTTTCAGATCAAGGGAGGAAAATCACACCAACAATGCTCTCAAGCAAGAAAAAATTAAAAATTGGTATTGTTTAATTGCTGTATTTGGATCAGCCAGAACAAACTCATTTTGCACATGACCACAATCAGTGTGATTGACAAAATTTGATAGAGTGACAGACAAAGACTGAAGATGGACACCTCATCTGTGAGAAGAGACTTTGAATCATACCTTTGATTAAGGAGGCACTTCAGACCGGCTGTCAATACATAAGCTAACACTTGCTTGACTGCAGTGTTGATCTTATAACAGGTGATGGAAATACATCCCATTTATCATAATGAAATATCAGGTACAAGTGGAATTAGCTACCTAAAACTTGTGTTTAATGTCAAACTGTGCATGAAATCAGAAAGGGGAAATTCAGTTATAGGTTGAATATTTTGTAGGGGATCTTAATTTAGTGATCAATCACAGCCCATGAGAGTGGAACCACACAGAGCATCTACCTTACACAGAAATTGCAGAAACTCTTTTAGTTGGCAAAGGTGTTTGGCAAGCATTGACACCATTCCTCAGCCTCACCAAATGAGTGAAAGCTGATGTTCAGCTTTGCGGAGCCAGCTCACCATGTTCTCCATGAAAAATACCGTGTGTAAAGTGTATTTGCTTGTGGCAAATGTGAATTTTTCATGCAGAACTGCCCTTCCTGTAACTCAGGCCATCAGGATGGGAGCTTCCTGCTTTGGTTTAGCTGGAAAATATGAGGCAATTGCAGCTTCATCATGTCTTGCAGTCAACAATGGACTGACTTGAAAGCTTTCTTGTCTACTTCCAGCACGCTTATTTCCAGTGTTGCAAACTAACAGCTGGCCTGTTGGGTGACCGTGTGGCTTTCATTTGCAGCTAGAAGATCGTTTAATCTGGAAACTGTTTTGAAAGGATAATTCCATTTTGAGTTGCTTTGGCACTGTAAACAAAATGAGCAAGGACCAGACAAAATGCACTGGCAGTTCAGTCCACCTGTTGGCTAAATCCCTCTGAAAATAGCTGGATGTGTGACGGAAGCGGGTGAGCGCTCACAGCCGGGGTGTGATGGCAAGGCTGTGTCAGCAGGAGGGATGGCACGGGTTGGGAGGGTTAGCCCTGCTTCATACTGATTACATGTCCACACAGAATGAATGGTCATTTTGTGACCATGCTGGTGGCCGGAGACTCATTCTGCCGCGGTATTTGCCACCTAGATGATCTACCAGCCAGGTGTCTCAGTGGTACATGAGCATGTATTTTATTTTGCAGCTGAGTTGAGCCAGGGGTACATACCCTGTTAGGTACCTGAGATCCCAAGCATGGCATTTTCTCACACAGCTAGAGGGCAGCGAGGCCAGGGTGGGCACACACTGCTGTAATTCCTCCTCCTGTGCAGGGACACACGCGAGTTCCAGATCTGTGTGTTGTGTGGCATTGTCACCACCGAGCAGAGATCCCTGCTCAAAGCTGGCAAGCATTGAGAAAATGAAGGATCAGATATCCAGCTGCAGTTGAGGGACCTGAGTACCACTGGAAAAAGTGGCCCAGTGTTTCTAGCCAGTAGCTCAGTAAATCCAGCTCCTGATATGAAAATCAACCTAATCTCTTTGCACAGGCAATCAAAACGCAGTGGTTAAAATTAATTACCTGTGCTTTTGATGGTGCGTGAACCAGAGGAGAGCTGGCTGCTTTTCCCAGGGCTGTATAGTTTCTATGCTGCCAGCAGAGTAGAAAATACAAAAACAAGGTATTATTTTTGTCAGTAAATGAAACATATCTGACTCAAATTTCCTGCAGAAGACAGCAGATCCATTGATTAAAAGTGTGCTGTTTTTATAGTCACTTCTCTGAGCACAACCACATTTAAAAAAGCCACAAACTTGAATGGCAATATGATTTTACATTTAAAAAAGAGATTTAGCATGTTACAGTATATTTTCTCTGGGCTGCAGGGGAACTGTTTCTTGCTTAGCTGTGAGTTCATAAATTATCAGGTTGGGTTCATGCACTATCAGGTTTCAGGACAGAGCTGTTTTACAAATAATGCTACGTGGTGGTTCTCTTTCGCTGGGAAATCTTCAAGTATGAGAGACTGATACTACAGGGAAACAATACAGAGGGGTGGGCAGCTGATTCTGATAGAGTTAAAAATCTGTTACCACTTCGGCGGCTGTTGCTTAATCTCCTGTTTTCAGAGTTGATAACACGACCATAAAGTTCACTCCTGGCTGAAGGCTGGCACAAGAGTTTCTCCATCCAGAAGTGAATTCCAGATATGAACATTAGCACTACTATTAATAAAACCTCCTCCTTTCCAATGACAAAAGCGAAATAAATGTAAAATTTGATTTGTGATAAGAGCTGCTGGGGTCCAGCCAATACCCGGCTTTGTAAAAACAACTTTGCAAAGACAGAAAGATAAAATATTAGTAGTGAAGCTACAGAAATATGCCTCCTCCACTGCAACTTTTACAACTGGTTAATAAGGGGTTTTGACACAAACCCAGGGACTGCCTTTAGCTCTTTGCTGGTCTGTGATCAGAAGTGCCACTGCAAGGAGAGGCAAAGATCTCTCTCACCTGAAGTCCTTTGTCATCAATGGAATTTGCACAAGGACCCACACCTACCTGCAAGGGCAGGTAACTCAAAGCTGTCATAGCTATGGCAACCACCTGGGCTGAGATGGTTTGAAGGGAATATGGCTTTTTCCTGCAGAACAGACCATTATCAGGACCAGAAGAACTGAAATTCCTTTGCTGGGGAGCCCTGGAAGAATGAGATAGAAGCTTCATTTTTTAGGTCCAGGAAGCTGTTTTCTCTGCTGATTAAGTAGGAGACTGCATTTAGAAGTTTTGATTTCTAACCCCATCTTTCTAACAAAATGGTTTTAATAAGTATTTTTGTACTCTGTATTTCAGGTCCTAAAAAAAAAAAAAAAAAAAAAAAAAGTGTTGTGACTTCTGTTAAGAAATTTGTGAATCTCAGAGAGGAAAAAAATCTGCCTAAGTACAATGTAAACAGCTCAATCTGAAGAGATCTGAGACCTGGGTAAGAGATTACAAGCAGTGTCTGTCCCAGTACTCCCTCACTCTTAAAATCTGTCACTGCTGCTGTGAGAGTGCTACAGGGATTTCACAGTTATAGCAGACACTGTTAGCAATGAACTGTTTGAAAATGCTTAATGAAGACTAAGTAAAGCTGTCACAAGGTCTTAGTGTGGCAGAGGAGGGATTGCTGATAAGATTAGTACTGTGGTTTAATTACTTTTATTTTCCTTTCAGAGATTTTACTGAAGTATAACGAAGTTAATAATTGTGCAATTTCATTTTCTAACAACAGCATCTCCTAAGTTACTCTTTGAAGTGTTGCAGTAGAACCTCTCCTTGGGCAGGTAGCTGTCCATACCTATCCTCACCCAATATTCTTGCTCCCTTTCTCTCCCTGTTGAGAGCCAGAACTTACAAAATCAGTTTCCTTAGGAGTGTTTTGATGCTTTCACTACTTGTCAAAATCAGGAAGTATAAACCACACAGAATTTTTTTTTTTTTTTTTTTTTTTTTTTTTTTACAGCAAGATATCTGTAGAAATTTGGAACAGGCTCCTACATTAGCTCCTCCTCTAGAGTATAACAGGTTTGTGCCACAGCTGTGACAAGGTTTATGCCTGTGAGCTGTCTGAAAAATTTAGAGGATTGTTGTATGTTATGGGATTCAGGTGATCATGATAAACCTTTAGGAACACAAGCAGGTGCAGCATATCACAGGGGGGAATCTGTTTCTTGGCTGTGCTATTCTCACTGCACACCAGCATGTCACTGGGAAGGACCCAAATTCAGGTAAAACAAATAATGCTGGGAAGAGTCAGGCCCTTTGCTTTAAGATTGTTGTAATGTTTAGGCTTAGAAGGATGGATTACAGATTTTTTTTTTCCTCCAGCCTGAATTCCATCCCAAAAATCTGCTTAATCCCCTTTTTAATACTTGTGTGAGTGCCAGAAATGTCTTTTATTTGCTTCAGCAGCAGCAGCCAGTTAGTCAGATGCTATCAGCTACTTCTTCATTCAGTTGTCCTTTGCATGCTGATAAACACCACATAAGACAGGGGAGAGAAACCTTAAGCCACAAGCTTATCCTGTATATAATAGGATGCACCTTGAAACAATTTTGATGTCTCCATTGAAATCAGCTTAGGTTAAGCCTACATAAATAGTGTCAAAGGGGAACACACCCAGAACACTCTGGGAGATCATGATAAACACTCCTGATGTTTTGCAGCTGTGCTCATCATCTGTGCATTTCACAATAAAATTTTACAAAGCATCCAGACACCCAGCTGGTTGTATTCACTGCGGGATGGCTTTTTCTGCCATGGCATTTTGTTCCCTATTTGTTGCCCTGTGGGATGGCTGTCTCCACTGTGGCACGTTGTTCCATATCTGTTGTCCTGCACTACTCCCTGCCCCAAATTAAGACACATCAATTATTTTTTTGCTAGATACAGTAAATCATACTTTTTTTTTTTCTGTATTAGACTTCAGGCCTCAATTTTGCATGTTGGAAAGTGAGGGAAAAATAACTTCCCTAAACAGAAATGAGATCCAATCTGCAGGTAATTGCATCAAAGAACATATTTTTTTAAGCATTTTTGAGTATGTCTCTGACTGTAATTTCCCTCTGAATTGACTAAGGTTTGATTCTGAAACTTTTTTATACAGGATAAAGTCCAAGGATGGATTGTGCCTCTTTTCCCATGCCTCTACCCAGAGACCTCTGATACCCAAAAGTTGAGCACAGCCATCTATCTACAGGATCATGGGCTCCTTTTGTAGAAATGAATAAAGGAAGCCCAACTAAAAGGACCCACACCTGAGTCTCTTCTCACTAGCAGTATATCACTGGCATAATTCCCTCGATGAAAGTGGAATTCCTCCTGATTTACACGAAGAGCATTAACGAGAGAGGGCTCAGGTCTTAAGTGCCGGGGTTTAGTTGTATTTCTTCTGTCTTCATTCCTTCCCTGATGATTCCCAGGAAATCTCACTTTGGTGAGATAAGTGCCTACAAGAATGTTGAAATTAATTTCAGAGCAGCCTGAAATGGCTGCACAGACAACCAGCCGGAGGAAATGCCCCAGTGGAGGGATTTATTGCACTATCGCTGCTTTTTGCCAAGCTGCAACATCTTAATCTTTCATGCTGACATTATTATGAACCAGCCAAGGCAGGGCCAGCCCTGAGAGATTGACGGCCCAGCACTTCACAGCTTTCCTGGAGACCAGCTAATCTGTGGTGTGACTTAAGTGGGGCTAAATGCAATGTCCTGCAGGTCACCCCAGTCCAGCAAGCCACAGAGTGAACGTCAGAGGGAGCAGCGTGCTCCTCTCGCCCTACAAACCAACGTCCCATCGCCCCAGAATATTGTGGTCTTTGTTCTGGGGTTTACCGGCACATGGCCCCACACCAGTGGCTTTCTTGGGTTCTGAATCTGAGGGATGGCAGGTCCTGGAACACAGAGAGCAGATCTCCAGCACCCAGGCTGTGAAAAACCATGCAAAATGGAAAGGTTTCTAGTTTGCAATTCTACCAGGGTCTGAGGAGAGGATAGAAAACAGAGAAGAAATGAATCTTTTGTCTCCCTGTTGGACACAGTCCCATCTTCTACAATATCTTTGGTTTATATGTGTTTCAAGGGAAAAAAAATAATCCTTTCTAACTAATAGTAGAAGCCCTAAGTGGCTCGTTTCTTGACAAGCTGTGCACTGCATTTTTGAGGAGCAGAATTAAACATGTAATGACCCTCACTCCCAATGTCCTGGATTACAATAGCTTTCTCCAATTTCATCCCAATTACTTGGCTTGTAGGCTGGGTCTGCATTGGTCTGGAGAGTCCCATCTTCTCCTGAGGTTAGATGTCAGCGTTGAGTCTGAGACACATTTCAGACAGTTTGCGTCATTGTGTAAACAGTGATAACAATATTTAATGATGATAAATCTGAATTTCACCACAAAACTATAAAACAACTGAGAGAATGAATTATGCAATTTACAGCTAGCAAGAAGGCAGCCAAAGGGAAAGCAAAGGATATGTACAGCAGAGAGACAAATTTAGTGGTCTGAGACTATAGTGTCATTTGTTTTTGTGTTTAGTAGCACTTAGCAGCCATGGTGCATAAATAATCTTTATTGCAGTGGAACCCAGGGACGCTGCTGGCAACAACTTGTCACTGCTTGGGATGGCTGCTTCACGTGGCACAAGGTGAATCTTGGGTCTGCAGGGAGCATCTTGGGCTCCTGGGTCCTTCTGGGGCTGGTGCTGGGTGACACCGTCCTCCTACCCCTTCCTGGGATCTGTGAAAACCCTGACACTCATTTTCTGATCCAGCCTAATGAAACTCTGCTGTTCTCACTAATTGCCCAAATGAATTTTAAGTATACAGTCCTATGAATTGAACAATGGAGGGGAAGAAAAGGAACAATAAACGAAAATCATGCAGAGGGGAGCTACAAAAGCTCAAACATTTCTATTTTATTTTTGGTTACTTGCTTATTTTTAATATAGCAAGACCAAAAAGAGGAAGGAAAGTAGGGAACAGCATCTGTAAACTATATTCCTTCCCTTTTTCTTTCTTCAATGCCTTCCCATTATTTTTTTTTTTTTTAACTTAATTTGTAGTAACAGTACCAAAATCCTTTTAGAAATACACCTTTTTCATATAGTTCTCCACTTTTCCTGTGAAAGCCTTGAGAGACAAAAAAGTCTGCAAAATTTCCCCAAACCCTCCATCTTGAGAATGGCAAACAAAAAATTTTCAACAGAGTTTGGTTTTCTATCTTGAAGAATAATCAAGAAAGCTCAAACACAATGGTGGTTTTAACGGCCACAATGGCAGAATGAAAAATTGATATCAACATCAGTACCTACTTTATTATTTTGTTGACATAATGTGGATGATATTGCAAAATATAAAAGATATTATGTATGCAAGTACTAGAATTCAGTACCTTGGCCTGCTATAATCATGGATGAAATGAGGGAGGGAGGTCATCTTTGTACTCCTTTTTCCCATTGTTGGTGGGACTTGGACACCCTGCAGGGACAAGGGGCCATCCTGGTGCTTTGCCTGCAGGACCATGGTGACTGTGACTGTGATGACAGGACAAGGAGATGTGATGACTTGCTCATTCCCCGGGGTGGAGAGTCATTTTGGAAGGTGACTTTATTATGGGAGGTTCCTCTTTCCTCTCCCAGCTCCCTGGTTGGGACTGAGGTGCTTCTATACAAAACTTGGCACAGCTCCTGCCCCATGTCTGGCAGGACTGCTTTCCTCCTGCCTGTAAAACTGGGATAGTTTTCAGATAATACTTATCTACCTCTGGGAGTGCTGTGAAAATTGGTGGCCTCTGTCCTTAAGTCCACTGTGAACCACTGTAAATAGAAAGTGTCTGAGCTTCCCCTCACCCACAGTAAAAAAAAAAATAAAAAAAAATCAATATACAAGAGTGAGGAAATGCCAAATTGCTCAAGCTCTCCATTCTTCTGGCTTCTAAGAGGATATTGTAGATTACAGGGTAAACAACTTTTGAAACGACATTTAAAAAGTGATGTGTCACTTGCCAGTGTCCCTTTAACTATGAGAAGTAACAGCAACATAGGAAAAAATGTGAATTTACCATCAGGCAGATCTTCCCCCACAGCCTGATGCAGAGTTTGATGAATAGAATGAATGAAACGACAGAGGATCCAAGCATTACACAACGGCTATAATTGTGCTAACCAGCTGTAATCATCTGCTGCTTCCAAAAAAAGTTCAGAGCATTTTGACAGTGTCGCCTGTGCGGATTGGAAGGCTGCAGCAAAAATGTATTTCCATTTGTTATTTGAAAAAAAAAGAGACTTGCTCCTCAGTGTCAGATTTTGCTTGGAAGGTTCCAAGACAGCGGAGAGTGAAGAACAGGATTACTTACAAAGCCGGGGGAAAGAAGAAAGGTTTAAAAAAAGGCAGTATCTCTTCCAGGAAAAGAAGATTTTAGATGAGAAGTCACTGCTGGATCCAGCTGCACCAGTGGCCAGCCAAATCCTGTGCCTTTTCCTGAGAATGATGGGAGCACCATGCCCAACCAGGTCCCAGGAACACCCAAACTGGGGGCTTTTTGTCCCAGGCAAAGGTGTTTTTTTCGGCGCAAAGGCTGACCCCGGACTGCTATTTTGAAAGTGTTATGGCGTGGCTGCCTTGGCTGCTTGAGGCAAGGCCTGGGAATTAGGCATAGCAAAGCCCAGCTTTCTTTTATGCATCTGTAGACAACATGTGTTGGGAGCGGGGGCCGCGCAGCAGCTGGGCCACCTAACTCGGCTCACGGGGAAGGGCAGCTGAGGGACAGCTCTGCACCCTCTGCCACCCCAATGCGGGATCCCTGAGTCAACTCCAGGAGCTTGCTGAGGGGGGTTTCTGCCACACAAACCAGTCCTGAGGAGACAGACCTATGGCCATTGCTTCTGGGGCAGTTGCTTTCCTTTTAGCACTCCCCAGAGCTGTGGGGTGAGGTGTTTTTCATGCTGGAGTCTGGCTGCATTGGAGAGAGACAACACAGTGTATGAAGAGGATGCTGTAGTTCCACAGGCATGGCATGACCTGGGAACGAAGATGAATCCTCTTCAGGAAAACCTCATCATTAGAGTGATTTCTAATGGACTGTTTTTTAATAAATGCCCTTTTTTTTATATGCTCATGAGCCGTGGAGCTCTAGGAATGCTTTGTTGTGCATGGTGTGCAGGTCAGATTCATTTAATTTGGAGGTGAGGTAGGCAGTTTTATCCAGCTTTTAGTACTTGGTTTTGTTTTTGGTCACAGATCATTTACTGAACCTGTTTTAAGTGGAATGGAGGGTGGTTTTTTTTGAAGCCAAAAGGGTTGGTTCTGGCTTATTACAAAACAGTGGCTTTCAACAGGATCCAAATCTATCTTCAGCTTTTCTGGGCAACTCTAAATGAGTACTTTAACATGGGGATTTCTGTGCTGAAGAAGCAGGGAAGTTAACAACTCAGCACAGCACAGAAGAAGAACTGGCATGTGGGTGTTTCTGATGTTCCGTGTCTCCTTTTCCCTGAAAGCACAATGAAAAGTGAAGCTGGAGTAGGTTGCCCTGCACTTTATGAATTGTGATTCTTTTGTCCTTCCTCCAGTTTCAGCTCTGATGCTGCATGACTGTACTGCCAGTCAGTGGGGATGACACCTCGCTTCAGTAGACGCCCTGCTTAAGGCAGAAAAAGCCTTTTTTTTTTTTATGTAGGGCAGAAAAGCTTTAAAGAGTTTAGGGATTGGCCACTTTATGCAAATAAAATGGAAAATGTTTGGCCTTATCATGTGAGTTGAGTAAAGAGAAAGATATTACATGCAACTAAAGGTTTTGCAAAGGATGTTCCATACTAAAATTGGAGAGGGAGAAGATGAAAGAAAATAAGGCTAAAGAAACACACATCATATACTGTGAAATAGAGCCCCAGTAAAGCACTGCTGGTGATAGTTGCTTCCAGTGGGAAGAGGGGCTAGATGACCTCTAGAGGTCCCTTGTAACCAAAATTTCTAAGATTCCATGAGTCATACACATTTCCTCATCATTTCTTCTTGTCATTTGATTTGCTAGTTTTCCTATGGAAGGCCTAGAAATTCAAACTTCAGACTCTTTTACACCAGAATATTTGCACAGTGACTTCCATCATTGGCTTAGGCTGCAGGCAAGCATTCAGTTTCTGCTGCTAAACAGTGTCAGAAAGAAACAGGCTCAATCAAGAGAATTTTCTTTTTCCACTATCAGGAAAAACATTAGGATCAGGATTCTCTGTAATTCACTTGGTATTCACCATGGTAAAGTAATTCAAAAGTAAGGTGTGGTGGGTATTCCAGGTAAGCTTACAAGGTGGCCCCTTGCCTCTCTGTTCTCAGGCTGGGAGGTGAGGTGGGAAAGGGAAGGGTGCAGGGATGTAGCTGAATTTGTTGTCTCAACTCTTGGGCTGAGATAGAGAGCACATTTGACAAGGAAACAGCCCTGACCAAGATAGTAAAGATCCAGGCAAAGCAAATCAGCTGGAGTTCCTTCTAACTGGAGTTCCCACCAACATTCCCAATGTTCCTCCTCATCATCTGTTTCCTGAGGTGAAGGCTGGAATGTTGCCATCTGTGAGAAGGCATGTGGGCCACACGAATAGTTTGCCCTAGCAGTTCCTCCATCCCAGTGCCCAACCCAGCAGTCAATGACATGATTTACTGTCTAACCTGGGGTTTGGTCTCACTTGGCTGTGGTGAGATGCTGGGTAGCCTCTCCTCTGCCTTCGCAGCGATTTGGGAGCACTCACCACCCGTCAGTGCTGTGGCTTTCGGCTGCACCCTGCTCTTCCCCTTGCACGTGTTCTTATTCAGTTCGGATACAGGAGAGAAGCCAGAGCAAAGCAAGACTCCAGCCTCGACAAGAGTGGGCTGGGAGCAGGGCTCCGGTGCCTGTCAGGGATCTTGGCTGCTCTGGGTGAAGCTGAGCCTGCATTTATTTGAGTTGCTTTGGTTGCTCATGGAGGCTCAGCTCAACCCCTCAGCCCCAGCGCTCGCTCTCTGGAATTTGAATGGTTTATCTCACGCCCCAGCGGGGTCCGAAGCAGCGTGCTGCTCCAAGCCCCGCTTATCACGGCTCTGACATGGCTTCTCTAAGCAAATGTTTAGCCCTACTTGACTCAGGATGAGTGCTGTATTGATTATTAACTTTAAACAAACATCTGGTTTTCATTACGAATGGTAGCAGACCAGAGAGGGGTGCTGTACTGGGCGGTGCGGTCACTTAACAACCATCAGGACTGGCTATAAAGAAAATTTAACATATCCTGTAATTACAGTCTGCACAGCACAGGGGGATTTGGGATCTGCAGATCTGATTTCAGAACAGAAGAAAATGTTTATTGTATCTGCTACGCACATTTATTTACTCAGTAGCAGCAAGGCTTTTGAAATATTGTCTGTGCAAGAGCTCATTCCTTGCTTAGGAGAAGGACTTTCTTGTTTAAGCCAGGAAACCCGAGTGAGGCTCACAGTCATGAGGATGGCCTGCTTAATGCTTTTACAGGCTTGGGGATTTCAGGGTTTATCCAACATGCAGTTCTGTTCTGAAATATAAATAACATCTTCTCTGCCCTGCCAGCACCAGCCAGATCCATCTCCTCCGGCCAGGAGGAAAAGTTGCAGCCAGGAATGGGACAGTGGGGATATTGCCCCAAGAGATGGTGGCCCCAGTGTTCCTCTTCCTTCAAAGAGGGAGGGGGTTTGGAAGGCTGTCCAAGGGTGGCCCTTGGTCTGTCCCCACACTGATGAACCCAAATGGGTGAATTTGCACCCAGTGGCTGCATCCATAACCCTGAGCCCAGCATCCATGCCCAGCTCCCAGGGAATTATCAGCCAAAGGGACGTTTTTCGGGTGATGTAATGCTGTAACTTGAGCTCCAGCTGAAAAGAAATGGTAGGTGGAGTTTCTATGGAGCCAGACAGAGCTGGGATCCTCTCCCTTTTTTCTCTTTTTCTGGCTCATTCAGGCTGTCTCAATTAAAGCTCGGGCGAATTAATCTTGCACCCTTAATGTCAGTTGCTATTTTTCTAATTCACCTCCACACTCTTAAAGACTATTTCTCCAAACAAAACGGGTCTGTTCTTCAATTTCAGGCTGTCAATTTCATGGGCTGCTGATACATTTATTAGGTGTGTAATTTGCTATTTTTAGGAGACTGCGGGGGAGCAGCACCATTTTTTTTTCTTCTCCTTTGCATTTATAAACCTCTTACAGTTCCCTGTCCACTGAAAATATTTTTACTATTTAAAAGGTTGTATCAAAGTCGGGTATCTCGGTCCAAATTCCTCCCTGGTGTAACTCTACTGACCTCTATTTCACAAGGAGTAAATTTATTCTCTAATGTTCTTTTTTTTTTCTTTTCCTGTGGACATGAACACTTGGCCACTGCTGGATGCAGGAAAGCATCCAACTGTATGGACCAATGACGTGACCAGAAACAGGCTTCAGCTACAAGCTCTGCTGTAGGAAATACTTAAACCTCTTCACAGCAAAGCTTGTCCCTTAGTCCCACTATTTCTCTGAAACCACCAATGCCCACACACCACACAGGGCAGTGTCAATCAAAGTTTGCTGCCAGACTTTGTTCATCCCTAAGTACTCATGAAGAATTTGGCAACGATTTGAGGCCAATTCCTGTGCGGTGCTGGGGGATGTATCTACACCCCTGCGTGAGGGCAGTCTTTTTTTGCTTGTCTGAGGCTCTGAAACTAAGAGATCGGAGAGGGGATCATGGTGCCTTGGGAGGACAGCCCCTGTCCTGTGACAGCCGTGGCTCAGGTTGGGAGATTCACCGCGGCCACGCCGGGTGGCACAGTGGTGTTGCAGGACAGCCATGCAGAGTGGTGGCAATGGGCTTGTGCGAGTCAAGGGAGCACCAGATCACCAGACAGGTGTGCCAGTAATGGTTGAACAGCAGAGGAGTGCTCCCAGGTTGTAACTGGGAAAGGACAGTGCTGTTACAGGCACAGAGGTGACGCTTGCGCTTCCCTGGGCACGTGGTTTCTGGGGTGCTGGAGGGACTTTGGGTGGAGTCTATATGTGGTTCTTCAGTGAAAGCAACCAAGGGTAGGAAATGTCTTCTGGCATCTCCTCATGTCCGCATGCTTTTCCCAGCTGCTTGGGAAGATCTTCCATTTCCTGCCTCTTTCCTGAACCTGATGGCTCTGGAGTGACTGTCCCAGTTGTGCATGGCCATTGCTGTTCACCTTTTGCCATCAGCATTGCTGGAGATGCCTTACAAAGCAGGAATGTGAACATGAAGTCTCTCAAACTTCTCCTGTGGCATCTCCTGTTCATGGGTGTGGCTCATGCTGAAGCCCAATGCTTTCTACTGTAGTGATGTCCAGCCTTTTGCTGAGCTGTCATCTCTAGAGTCCTGTGGCCTCTGTCCTTCCCTCCCATGCCCATTTGTGTGCACACCCAAAATGCAATAAAGCAATGTCAAGGGGCTTGATGAAGAATTGAGCAAGGCCATGCAGACAGCTTTGAGCTGAAGGTGGGTGGAGACACCAGGATCAGAATATCACAGCACTAACTCATGCCTAGATGGCTGAATGCAGAGAGGATGAAATGCACTGCCTCCATGGGCAGCAATAAATGATGCAGAAATAAACAATGCGGGATTGCAGAGCTCTAGGGCGAGACCACCAAGAATAATTACACACTTAATTTCCTTGAGGGAGGTTAAATGTCGAAGCACCTAAATGCCTTTGGAGATCTGGCCCACCCCTTTCTCATTATAAAATGCAAGAGATAAGCTCGCCTGTGCTGTCCACATGCCAGATGCGGTGGGACAGATTGGCTCTGTCCTGTGTATCTGTGCACTGGAATTCCTCTTGGCTCTAATTCTCAGCGTATCCCCAGTGCTACTCTGGTCTGGGGATGTTTGAGATAGTTTAGGGTTTACTGCTGCTACCAAGAGCTGCTTCAGAAAGTGTCTCAGGACTGCAGTGCCACAGGGTCAGGCTGGAAATCTCTGCTGAGCACATGGCAACCCCTGAGAGGGACAGCCAGTTAGAGATCAACTGCTTGCCAAAAGGGTGAGGGGCAGGATTTAAATGGAAATGCAGGAAAGGTGACAGCTGTTCTAGAAATGTGTCTGAAAAGTTGCTTTGTGAGGGTGAGGTGCAGGCACAGGATCACAAAGGGCTAAACCCCTTTCTCTGCATGGCTCTCCCTCCAAATAAACACTCAGGGTTAATTAGCAGCCGCTATCTCCACAGATTTGCTAGGTATGCTCTGCCGCGCTCCTGCTACCTCCTCTGTGGCCTCCAAGCCCCACCAGTCCAGCAAATTAAGCAGCACAACTCCTCCGTGCAGGCTCTGCAGAGCTCACCGAGTGGTATGTGATGGACACCCCAGATACTCTGCTGCTCTGCACAGCCCCATCTATCTTCATCAGGACAAGCGGCTGGTCCCAGCTCGTCCTTCCCGGGGCGGCAGGGCACACCCAGCACGGTGGGAGGCCTCTCCGGGGGGCTGGGAGCTGTGAGGGGCACACAGAGGGTCAGCAGGGGCTGAGGGGGTGATGAGTGTGCCGGACCTCAGACTGACCGGCACAGAGGCAGCGCTGCTCCGTCCTGCTCTGTCCCGCTTCTCTGGTGCCGGCTTCACCCATGGACACTTGTCCCTCTGGCCAAAGCTCCTTGAAGGCTGGCAGACCAGGTGGCCAGAGGGTGGTTTGGTGTTTGGGCTGGCTGCTGCCACTGCTGGCTGCATCCTCCATCCCAGAGGAGGTACCCTCTCACTGGGGACAAAGGTGTGCCCTGAGCCTACACCTGGTGACAAGGGGCATCTCAGCACTACGGCAAAAAAAAAGCAGATTGGAAACAAACTGCTTGATTAATGTCTCTTTCACTGTGCATGAAGGTACTTGTTTAATGCAAACAAATGTACTCAGAGGCGGTTCTTAGAGTTATGAAGTCAAACACTCGAAATACTCATAAATTGCTCTCCTCCTTATTTGCTGCTGAGAAGGGGAACAAATGGTTACTGGAAAATTCAGGCAAAAATGTTGAAATCTCTTGACTAACAATTGCTGTTTTTTAACTGGCTCTGCTGACTGTCCTGGTTTTGTGTTGTCAGGGGGGCTCCTTATCTTACTCACAGAGCTGCAGGCCAAAGCAAATCCAAAACATCTTTTCTCCTAATTTAGGAGGAGATTTCCATCCACTCTCACCAACTGTTGAACTAAGGGATGCCGTGGTACTTTCTGTCTCCTGTCCATCCTTATAAACAGCATCCAATCATATCAATTATTTTCTGGATGACATTTATTTTTGGTAAGGTTTTCTTTTTATGTGAAAATTTGTACTATATTGCAGGGTAACAATTTCCAGCCACATTTTTTTTTTTTTTTTTCCCACTGGTGAACATGTATTTAGGATAAATACAAAATTGCCATAAAGGGAAATGAATTGTTATAGTTAAAACAAATCTGAAAACATTTTAACATTTATTGCTGACATTTTAAAGACAACCCTTCAATAACATTATTCAAAGCCAATGTTTGTTTCAGATTTACTTCAGATTTGAAGTAAAATGCTTGAGAATGACATTAAAAGCCCATGAAGGAAATAAAATACATCCTTCAACTTAAGTATTTTTCCTCCAAACATTCAGTTTTGTGCGAAAAAGCCCAGCCCCAAACAAATAGTTATTTCAGGTTCACATCAAGCACCCCCTTGTGCTCCTCTCTTGTTTTTTGGCTTTGCCAGTGAGCTGAAAGATCAGTTTTTGCTTCTCTCTGGGCAAACTGGTCTTTCAGTTATTTTCCAGCTACACCCATCAGCCACAAAGATCTCAGCCCAGCTCGTGTTTGTTTCATATTTCTGGGACCAAGGCAGGGGGAGGGTACAGCCTGGCACCTGCATTGGGTTCCTCGTCCTGCTCCCAGTTCTTCATGTGCAGCGCCCTGACTGCCCTCGATGGCGTGACGGGAGGACACGAGGGCCCCTGGCACCTCTTCAGGCACTGCTGCAGAGGTTTAGAGCACACGACTCTACTTTCTAAGAACAGTGTGCACATGATTACATGGAAGAGTGAGCAAGTGCTTTTGCAACTTCCCTGCCTGCATTCAGCGTGCGCAGCTGAGGGGAAGTGGCCGGTGGTGAGCAGTATGTGGGATCTTTAGAGAAGTAGGGAGATACCAGTGGTGTAATGCAACACGTTAATCATGCAGAAGTGCTCTCTCCTAGTTAATGGGGCCATAAATGAGGGGCCTAGTTAAACCATAAATGAGAAGCCTTGCAGGACAAGGCCTTAGCAGCTTAATTAGTTAAGAGGTTACACTTACACTGTTCTAACCTCAGAGCCCCTGGTGAGGGCACAGTGGTATTGTTTTGAGGAATGCACCTGTTGGAGGATACTTCAATGGTGAATTTTCCTTTCCCAGACTAGCTCTGCACCAGATATGAGGTTCTTTCACATTGTTGGACAGCTTTTTTCCTCATGAGCTTGACATAAAGGGCCTGTTCTTCACAACCCTCTCTGAAGGGACTGGGAGGTGGGCAATCTCTGAAGGCTTGGCAGACTGCTGGAAGATGACTGGAGAGGTCTTACCCCCTCTAATGGATACAGGCTCTTTGGAGTCTGTGGGGAGCTCACAGCACCCCTACAGAGATCTCTACAGGTAAAACATGTGGATCAGCACAGAAATTCAGTGTGTCTGGGTCCCTGCCTGCTCCCACACTGCCTCCAAGGAGTCTGTGGTGCCTTAGTCTGAGTGGACACACAGACCACTGCCACAGCTGTGTGATCCACCTGCCCCCTGCAGCTCCTGGGGATCAGCCTGACCACAGGGGATCTGTCCTGGGATCTGTGTTTGGGGCTGATGTGTGTGCCCCTGCCAGGCAGTGAAACCAGAGGTATGCCCTGAATCACCCATGATTAGTGTTTTATAACCTGCACAGGCCACAGTAGCCTGATTCCTCTTCACTGTGTGCAGCTCCTTGGGAACTGAGTGTCCTGATTTTTTATATAATTTACTCCAGACAAAGGTCCCTTTCCCTTTTCTAATTTTGCCTTTCTTTTCCTTCCCAAGGCTGGCATATCAATAACTCACCTCCCTCGTATCCAGGAGGTTTCTACACAACAGGAAACTTCAGGGATGGAACAGAAGCATAAAACATAAAACATTCCTGCAGCCATTTGCCTCCTGCATGCTAAGAGAGACAGTGTTACACTAACCAGCTTGGAGGGGTTTTCTGACCATCCTGGTTAAGCCTGGCTGTGATAAAACCAAGCTGTGACAACATATATTTTTTTTGCTAATAGGGTTGAGGCTGGGCTTTGAGTGGTCTCATATGGGAGATACATCCATAGGAGCTGAAAGGAGCTGCTAATGCTGAATTGGGACAAAGTTAGCTAGAAATCTGCTGAGGGTAGTGGCAGAACTCAGGAGTCACAGGCACCCCAGACTTTGTTCCAGGTCTGTCTTTAGGCAAGCAAAAAGTCTCTTTCCTGCCTTGTTCTTTGTTGTTAGCTTCTTATCTGCTAGTGTGTGGCACATACTGTATCCCTTCATGCAGGTATTTCTCTGGGAATTTATTTCCTTTCCTTCTGCTTCAGGACATAAATTTTCTGCCACTGCTGTTGTCTCCACCTGCCCACAGGATGGATATGGCAGACCTTCAAAGTACAACCAGAAGTGAGGAGGACAGCACAGTGTTTCAGTCTGCAAGGGGATGGGAGCCAAAATGCACCAGGAGGATTCAGAGTCACCTTCTTGCCTGCCCTGGTGGGGTGTTTGCTGAACAACAGCCTGAGATGGGGGCATTGCCTGAGCTCTGCTGGCAAATAATTTAGCAACATTTCCTACACTTCTGTAACTCTCTTACTGCTCTGCTCTGGCTCTGGATGTGGGTCAGTGCAGTGGGCTGAATCCCATGAGAGCTGCATGGCTCTACTGCGTTTGGTGGTCTCTGAAGATATGTTCTTAAGGAGTCCAAGTTTTCCTGGCCTGTCTGCATCTCCTTGCTGATAGGTCTGTCACTCTCTTACAAGCAATACAGCAATTTTTCCATACATAGCCTCGACTTTATACCTCAGCCATTACAAATCCTCTTTTTACTTTAAAAAGATCAAAAAAATTCCTTCTCTCAAAGCTTCAGTGGATACAAACTTTCATGGCTGCATTTTTCCTCCTTCTAAGAAATAGGATCATATTGCTCACATACCCTGTCGCCTTCTTATCCATTGCTGAATTGAATTTTAAACCACTCTACTCTCCTGTAAAACCCCCCAGGACTGGGCTTCACCTCCCCTCATTTCCTACCAGTGAACTACTCTCTTCCTGGACCATATTTTTCTGCCTTTCTAGGGAAGTCCATGCTGTTTGGACTTGTACCTGCTCCTTCCCTCTGCTTGGAGCTGAACACCTTGCACCTCTAAACCAAGCCCTTCCTCAAACCCTTCATTTTCTTCTTAGCTTACATTTGGGGGTTTTTAACCTGTTTTAACCTGTGGATTTAGGACTTTTATTCACACACACACACACACATGCACACACATCCATTTTACCATTTTATTGGCTTCCTGCATTTGCACAATATCAGGAATCAGCTTGTCTCAGTAGGACACAGGCCAGTGATACCAGATGAAGCTCTGTGAAGCTATTCCCTCACTAAACTAACAGGACAGGGATCTATCATGGGGGAAATGCAATGGATTACCAGCAGGTAAATGTAACATTATTCTGGATATGTATAATTGATATAAATAACAGAATTAGAGCACAGGTAAGATGATAGCTGATTTATTAAAACCAACCCCCAGATGCAAGTAGGGATGCACCCTGGAAAGATCTGCAAGGATGGGCTGAGGTCCCTGCAGCCCTGTCTGCACACACAGCAGACCTGAAGGGCAATACCAGGAAGACCAGTAAAAACAGGTTTCAGATTCTTGTTTTCTTTTCATTGACAAAATGACCATTTCAGCCAAACATTAAAAAAATGGTTGTCAAAAACATCAAATAATCTGGCACTTAAGGGGGGAGGGTGTGGGGGATCCTTTTTTCCATTTTTAATGTTCTTTAGTGAACAGCTTACATATATCCTTACACACCCACCCACCCACACATATATAAATATAGATGTATGAAAATAATATGAAACGTAGTTCAATCTCATAGCACTTAATAATTAAGGGCCCAATTTAAATAAGCATTCCAGCATATGCTTACAATCTACCTGGCTTCAATGGGACTTGAGCACACACTTCATTTCCAGCACATGCTTTTATGCCCTTTCTGAACTGGGATTTTACCTGAATGAAATCTAAAACATCGCACCTTTCCCCCTCCCCTTTTCTTAGAGAATAAATGTCCTTTTATAGCTGAGATAAAAGTCTTTCAAGAGGAATGGACCTGTGGAAGGTTCCCAATTACATGGCAAAAGAAGTGATACTACACATTCTTCTACTGGCAAGTTACTGTGGTGAACATTTTTATTTGATTTTATTCCATTCATAGTGTGAAGCAGCAGTTGCTCTGCCTCAGATAGAGTAAGAGTTATTTGGATCAGAGCCATGGTTTTGACTACAATAACTTTATTGGCCAGAGTCTAGTTTGTGTAATCACTAAAATTAACACGACTGTGTGAGTGCTGAGTTCAAAGCAGGAAACAACCTCAGATGCAGCCACAAAAATTGCTCCAGTCCAATTACTGTAAAACAGATGAAGATAGTGTCCCAGTGAGTCATCCAGCCAAGATTCACATTTAAAAAAAAAACAAACCCCATTCCAGGGGTAGAGATGAGGACAGAACTGTTTCAGAATAGCCATGAAAAATATGTGCAGTACATGGTCTGATTATACAAATTTGAACACTGTTCCCAGAAAAATGAAGCAAACAAAGATCCTTAGCAATAGAGAAGAATTGCTCCTTGGTGAAGAAAATAGAGTGAATTTGGCCTAGTGTGTTTTTCATTAGCTCTTTCCAATAAAGAAACACATTGTGCAATGAAGTTTGGCTTAATATTTAAGTTTTTATTATTAAATAACATTTCACAGTATTTAAGACCAGTAGAAAACATTTCTGTCATTTGTTACAAATCCCCAGAGAAATATTTAAAAACAAAACCAACAAACATGTTATTAATGTATTTTCAACTTGGATTTTCTAGCATTCTGTTCAGCATGACAATCTGAAAGTAAAATTCAGCAGGAATTGACTGGAAACCAAACTGAAAGTAGCTACCTATCGTTCAGTCTTTATGCTGTCAGAACTGTAGAAGGGGAGGGAAAAGGGAGAAAAGGAGAGAAGAGGGGGGAAAAAAGAAAATAAGGAAAACAAAGATAATACTGCAGAGCGTGCCAGGAGTAAAAAATACATCTGTTAACACTTTAATGAAATCAACTGTTATCTGAAACAAGGTAATTTTCTTGAAAAATACGTATTCTCCTGGTTTCAGGCATTGAGTCACCATGATCAAACAGGCCCCTTCCTTTTATCTGATTTTTATTTATGCTAAGATCAATTGTTATCACTCCAGGTAAAGCCAGGCAAAATTGACATAAAAATAATTCACTTTTGTTGCTAGAGAGGCAGTCTGAGCACATGTAAAAATGAATCTCCTTTGTTCATGTCTTTAAACTGAGAGTATAAATGGAATAAAGCAGTATTATTTGTGCACTGCTAATTGTTCCTGCCATTTCTCTTGCTCATAACAAAATGATTCTAAGCTGCTGATCTGCTTTCCCAAGGTTACCTCCTCCTGAACCTGCAGGCTGGGCTGGCAAAGCCTTTCTCTCTCCCCTGTAATGGAAAGAACATGACCCTCTCTGGTGAAAGCACTTTGGTGATGGGAGAGCACATAGTTCCCTGCAGCTGAGGTGCCTCCTGTGGTACTTTTGGAGCTGATGGGCTGCAAAGGCTTCCCAAATGAAATATTTACTTTGTATTAGGTTCTAGTGTGCTGTACAGAGCTAAGGTCACCACCTAACATCCTGATGAAGAACTGAGCTGGAATTCAGTCTTAGGAAAAAAATAAGCTTGTTCCTACTCGATCAAAAGAAGTCCAGACGTGCAGCACTGCGCAAACTTGGGTCATTCAAGTATTTCAATCCCTCTTTTGCCTTTCCTTTTGCCCTAGACCCACAGCCCTACATCACCAGTGATTATAGTAGTGCTCTGTATAGACTGCTCTGCATGGTAATAACATGAAACAAAAACTGAGAGAAATCTGAAGACCAGGAAAAAAAAAAAATAAAAATTGCCAACATTTTTTTTAACAAGCCAAACCAGAAAAAGCAGGAAAAATGGAAAATTCTGTTGCATCCTGGAGAATGGATGGGAAAAGTGCTTTGTGCTGCATTCCCAACTGGGGTTCAGTTGGACCTGTGCCTGTAGTGATATGCTGTCTATACCACGGACATTTGTAACGTGCTTTGAGATCTCTCTGAGTGCAATCTTACTGCCAAATAACATGATTATTATTACAACCTTAGCTCCAGAGTGAAAACTGCAGACCACTTAATACTGTATTCTCTCAGTCCAAGCAGATAAGGAGCTAAGCATAGTGAAAGAGGATTCACATTTGCAATAGGTGAAACAATTTTTTTTGTGACTCTTCTGTGAAAGGAGTTAAGAGATGGTTTGTGGCCATCCTGCAACATGGTGTCAATGCAATTAGTGCTGCTTACTGTTGTCTGGGACAGCAGAGGTGGGCAAATTGCAGCTTGTTAGTCCCAAATACATTATGGCCTCCTAATGAACTCCATTTTATAGCCAAACTCCTTTAAATTGTCTCTTCCCATGATTAATTCACCTCTTTCTCCCCTTCGGCAGGCTGTTGTTGATAGGGAGTGTCCAGTGTTGAATGAGTAAAAAGTACTAATGCATGTTCTTTCCAGGGAGAGATAACCCTTCTCTAAACATGATGAATGCATCTTTTACGGAGGAAGATACCCTGTGTGGCAAGGGCTCATGTGTAAGCACTGGAAAGCACGTCCTGCGGGGGGGTTGGTGAAGTTCTGTGGAGCTCCTGGCTATTTCCAGGCAATTTGGGGGCTTTGGGGGCCGCTATTGGAGCCAAACCAGCCTTGCCATGGAGGTCAGCCAGGCAGAAGGGGTTGGTCCTGCTCAGCCCAGCTGGGTCTGGAGCTCCTTGTCACTGAGCTGGGGACACCCTGCAAGGGTTTTTCTGTCCAGGGACATTTTTTGGCAAAGATATTCAGGGCCAGACTGGAGAAGTCTTAACTGGGACCTGAGCTTGTCATTCCCAGTTCCCCTGCTCCTGGGGGCGCTCCTGATGGACTCCTGTTTTCTGCATCGAGTCCTGCAGGCTGGGCTCCCCATTTTTAATCAGTCCTTGCTGAGGCAAAGGTCCCCTCCATGCTGGTACGAGCAGAGCAGGAGAAGGGACCGTGTAGGAGCAGAAGCGTGGCACGAGGGCTGCCTCCCCAGCAGAAACTCTGCTCTGGCTGCCCTCCTGCTGTCCCAGATGCTTCCAGCTGAGGGTAGGAGTTAAGCAGGCTCAGAATGGGAACATGACGGTGCTAGGCATTCTGCAACACGGAGTTAAAAGGCCAAGAGGTGCATAAATACAGCGAGCTGACTAAAACTATGCACATATATTACCCACATATATATATGAATGTCTTTATGTGCATACCCATAGGAACAAACAAATAATATCACAGCACTCACAATTATTCATAAGAGTCTTTTTTTCCAACTCATCTTTGGCAGGAGAAGACAGCAGTAAAAGAAAGAGGGGCAAAAAAAAACCCTTCCCCAAGCCGATTATCAAACAAAACACTGTTTTATTTTCTGTCTAATAAGTACAAGAAGTTCCATAACTCCCCTGATTAGGCATATTATCCTTCTTCAGAAAGTCAGCTTGATTTATGCAGAAAGTGATTTGGACATACTTTCCTCTGGCTATAGAGATTTCATAATTCCTGGTGTATGTCTGGAAAATCTCCTCTCGTCCCGAGTCCAAACCAAATTAATGTCTTCCAGAATGACCTGAGGAATTAATGAGGTTTTTGCTGTCAGTTCTGCCCATGCAGGGTCAAGTAAATCATTTGCTGGCCCTTACTCCAGTGTTTTTCACTGTCTTTCTGACTCCATGTACAATGATAACAAAGTTGCAGATGCCTTTGAAATACGGCATCACTGACACTCTCTGTCCATCTGTTGGGACATATTTTAGGCTCTGTTTCTCTGTCTGCTGTAAACTCTGCCTTTAATGGAGTCAGTAATTGCTGATAAATGGGGTATCAATGAAGTCAGTGTACTGTAGGTTTCCCCATTCTTTTCTGCTGATGTGTGCTATTTAAATCTCTCTGCCATTACTTACAGTTATTGTGTGTTCTTGTCTTTAATTCCAGGCCCGGGATTCTTGGCCCCAGGCACAACTTTTAATACATAGGAAAACTAGGTACTACGGAGACCTGTTTGGCAGTAAACAAGTTATCCTCAATTCCCCACTCTGCTGTCCCCAACTAAAGAAAATGTGAAACACATTAAGAGTATGTACATTAAGTTCTGAGTAATTCACAGATTTTCTTTCTCTCATGTCATAAATATTTTAAACCAACCCAATTTTGACATTGCAGCCAAGCAATAAAAACCACGATCCATCCCCTCTCTCCATCTCCTTTGGTCACCATGTGACAGAACGCCTGAAGTAAAATGAGCCCACACTTGATCATGCATTTTATATTACCTTTCTTTATAATTTATCACAGCTTTTAAAGGTATTAAAATATTACTTCAGATGAGTACTGCTTGTGCCTATGATACTGTATAATCCATAATCTTTTAGGCTCTCTGCCAGATATCTCTACAGTTATACCTCCTTTTCTTGCATGAAGAGCAAGAATAATCTGAGCACATCTGAGCACAGAATAATGACTCCAGTTGAAAAAATAACAATGACACTTGAAGTAGCATCTGCACCCAGCTGGCCCCTTCCAACAACCCAGGGAGACAGTCCCTCTCCAGACTTAAAGCTAAAGAGGCAAAGAGCTGAAGGAAAAAATGGGAAAACCAGGTCATTCCATCACATGTGCCATGGTAGTGGCTGCAGCCTAGACTAGAAGGCCTAGGGAAAAGGTGCAAAAAAATTAGATTTAGGTAGTTATGGAAATGCATTGGTGTACTGTTCCCAGTGCCCATCAACCAGAGGACAGCTGATGCCCAGGAACACAGGAAGCTGCTGGTAGTGCCTGCAAGGTTAGGAGTGGCTTTGCATCCTGGCTCAGCCATATATACATTCCTTACTCTTCAAGGATTTTTGGCTGTACCTTGCAGATTTTTGGTTTGCTGTTTGAAGTCTGTAGCATAGTTCCAACAGCCCTCTGGGAATACTCAGACTAGCAATTCTTTTCTTTGTAGCTGATGGCACCTGACTTTGAAGGAAAAGTCCTCTGCAGCTGGCCCTCGGCACAGGTAAGATGACTGAGGCAGTGGTCAGTCTGAAGTCTTTATTCCACTAAGCAAAAGGTTATGACCTAAAGCACAAAAATTACTAGCATTTTGTTGAGTTTAAAGCTTTGTGGGTGCATCTGTGGCATGGACCTGGTTTGGCCTATAGAAGAGAGGCCAAGGCAAGCAGGGCTGCCAGGATTTCTGTGTGACCAAGGAGGGCACAGACATGGAATGGGCACACCTTGTTGCCCCTCTATTGACACCTACAGGATGGGTACACACCACATGGAGACTTCACACACATAGGCCTTGGAGGAGACTTAGATATTAACTGATTCTCCCACAGAGCCCAGAGAACCTGCCAGCCATGGACTGGCAATGGACTTTGCAAAGAAATAACATTTTCCTTGATTAAATTTGAGCTTGTTGTCTGCAAGCCTTTGGATTCTTGGATTGCAAAATAGAACTCAGTTGTTAGCCATATCCTTTCTACCAAGAAGCTGAATTTTTAAATTTCTTTTCACTTATTTCTGATTATTTCTGCTAGAGATTTTGAATGTTTTTGTCTCTTTTCTACTTACTTCAGGAGGCTGTAATAAAACAGAAAACATTGGTGGCTATTCCTCATAGGTTAAAAAATGTATTTGTGCTCTTCCAGACTAAGTGCTCTTCAATTGCATCAACAGTTCCTAGGAAAGGCCTTGCTTTGACACATTTGGACTTTCCCCAAATGCCTGATTTAAAGATACTTATTTGGGATTATTAATGTTCCATAAAATGCTTCAAAGCCTTCTTGCGAAGAAGGATTATTACAACAAACTTGCAAATGGGCAGCAACATAAGCTTTGTCCCTCTGTATTGTTAAGATGTTAAACAGATTATATTTCGGTTATCTAATTTAAATTCCTATCAAACAAAGTTTTAATTTAAAAACCCTGAATAAAAATGTATGTACCCCTAGGTTTACTTAAAACCAACCTCTCAAAATATGTTGCCTTTATTCAGAGGCCTCACATCGTGGGAGAATCTACCATGCATCTTGGGATGTTGCTGAAAGCAATTCCTGTTATATCCAGTGTGCCTAAATTCTTCTGTCTTCATCTTGTAGCCACTAGGTCTTGCTATATTCTTGTCTGACAGGGAAAACCTGCCTCCTTGATGGCTGAGGGGCAGTCAAGTCAACTCTCAGTGATCTCTTGGGGAACCCTAGCAGATGTAACCTCTTAAGTCTCTTCCTGTCAGGCTCAGACAGCAAAACCATGAAAGAAATTCTCCTTCTTTGCTCAGGAGGAAGCCTGACCTGCCTTATGCTCTCCCTATTTTGCTGAAAACTTCCTTCCTGGTCCTTTTCCCTGAAAGAAAGCAGCTTCTGGATATTCATTCTACTGGGACAGACATGGTGTGATGACCTTTTCTTTTCTTTTCTTTTCTTTTCTTTTCTTTTCTTTTCTTTTCTTTTCTTTTCTTTTCTTTTCTTTTCTTTTCTTTTCTTTTCTTTTCTTTTCTTTTCTTTTCTTTTCTTTTCTTTTCTTTTCTTATCTTTTCTTTTCTTTTCTTTTCTTTTCTTTTCTTCTCTTCTCTTCTCTTCTCTTCTCTTCTCTTCTCTTCTCTTCTCTTCTCTTCTCTTCTCTTCTCTTCTCTTCTCTTCTCTTCTCTTCTCTTCTCTTCTCTTCTCTTCTCTTCTCTTCTCTTCTCTTCTCTTCTCTTCTCTTCTCTTCTCTTCTCTTCTCTTCTCTTCTCTTCTTCTCTTCTCTTCGCTTTTTGCTATGTCCAATTTAATGCAAGCAAAAAAATCACATTCTGCTTCTTGGGAGGATTTTACAACATTTTCAAGAATATTACAGCATGTTATAAGTCTTCTATTAATAAAAAATATTTGTTGCTTATGCAACACAACAAATACACAGTCTCAGTTCTATTTTTAACTCCTGTCCAAATATTTCTACCCATTCTTCTTCCTCTCATTCAGCCCATAGCTTGCGAGATCACTCAAGTTCTGGTTACCCCCAGCCTGGCATGACAAGGGAAGAGGTTGTGTTACAAATTCAGTCACCTCTCATTTCTGCCAGCTATGTCCAGGAAGTCTGGGGTATCCTTGTCCCTTCCCCAGTCAGCCAGGACTACCAGATTTATCCTGGCCCATGCTGGGTTGCAATGACAAGTGCAAATAGGATTGTGATGGAGCTATTCAGTCTTGGGTTGAGCCTGCACAGATTTCCTCTTTTTTTCAAGAGCCATATTCTTAAAGCCGTCTTTAGACCAGGCCCTTTGTTGTCCTTGTGCAATTCTAATTTCTTGTTTTATCGTGATTAATTCTTTTTGGTCTTTCTAGAGAAATGATTCATGAACAAAAGAGTCACAACTTGCTGCTCATATTTGGAAGAGTTGGTTTTGAAAACCACATCTCCAGGCCTCTGTTCAGAGGTAATTTTTTTTATTTTTTATTTTCACTCTTTATTTTTCTCTAACATAAGGCAATGACATTACTGTCAGGAGAATGAAACTTCAGCACTTTGCTGTGTTGAATCACTGTTTAAATGAAGGCATCTGTTTGGGTTTTTGCTGATGAGGAAAAGGTGAAAGCCTTAATTAATGGTCTGTTTACTGTCTCCCAGAGCATCTTTGTTACAGTGCTTAAACATACTCAGTAGATAGATCAGAGTTTTCCATCTGCTTTGGACAAAGTGAGCACTGAAGTCCTGGGAAATTCTTATGAACAGTCACACATCTGAATATTGAGCTATTCATCTGCAGAATGTAGAATTCTACAATTGCATGTGTGGACATCGTCTGTCTGTGGCTCAGTTACCATTATCTCATTCACATCACGGTATGTTTCCCAGCTCTGGAACCCATGAACCAGATGATTCTTGAGTGCATCATACCTGGGGCATCAATATCATGAGGAGGCTCAAAAGGTACAGAAATGTCTGTGGCTGGTCATCCTCTTTAAATTTTACTCCATTCATCCTTCATTCTCCCTTAATTTCCTTCTTAGTTTTAAGTGAGTTGTATAAAACCTAAATTCAGGGAAAACCTTCCCCTTACCCTTCACTGGCCCCCCCATGAAGTATGTTAGCAGAAACATCTTAAGCCTATAGATTAAACAACTCTTGTTCATCCCATTCATCCATGTTAACCTCCACAGTTAGTTTGTCAAGCTCAGTTGGGACAGTTTTTTATTGGTTTCATATTTATAGTCCTTTTCATCTTTCTATTAAAGTTGCTTAAAAAAAACCTGTTATGGGAAATTTTGATAAAAAAATGTTACTTTTTTAAAGTATATTTGACAAAAGACGTCAGTTTTTGATTAAAAAAAGAAACCAGAAACTTTAAAAATACAATTAAAGATTTTGTGAAAATATTTAGATTTCCATTTAAATGTTTGTGGGATTATTGAAAATCAAACTATTTTACAGGGAGAAAGAAAAAAAAAAAAAAAGATTTCCAGTCTTTGTCCAGAAAATTTTAACCCCAAGGAAAATTTCCATACAAATGTTTGCATTGGTCTAAAAGAAGGTTTTTTGCCCCTCTCCTCCAGAAATATTTCAAAAGAAAACATTTCTGTATGCTTCTTGACTTCCCTCTCACACCTGTGTAAACCAAATTCTATTCCATTGAAGTGAATGAAGTTATGCTGTTTGAAGAAAAAGTTTAAGCTTGTTGCATTTGAATAGATTGCTTTGTCTTTTAATAAGCCTGGTTTATTCTAAACAGGACAGGCTAAATCCAGAAATCCAAACAACAGCAATTCCATAGTCAGCCCTTCATCCCTGCAAACAAATGCTTCTCTGGATTTGACTCCATAATGTTTCTTTATTTAAGAGTAAAAACAACTGAGGCATGGTGGATGTGGAGGATCATGAGCCATAAGCCACTGGCTCCTCTTGAGATGTGCTCAGTGCTGGAGCTCTTGGGCACAACAATGTGGAAAGTCTCCACTGCTGCAGTTGGTGTTGAGACCCAGAGAACCTCAGTCCTCTTGTCCTACTCCTCTTGGAGTCTCACACTCACCTTCCTACAAATATCCAGGCATGAATCTCTCCTGGATCCAGGCCTGAATCTCATAGCAAAATGAAAATGATGGATGTCACCACCAGCATTGATAATTTGGGAATTTTTTTTTGGTAGGTAACCTTCCCTTCCCTTCCCTTCCCTTCCCTTCCCTTCCCTTCCCTTCCCTTCCCTTCCCTTCCCTTCCCTTCCCTTCCCTTCCCTTCCCTTCCCTTCCCTTCCCTTCCCTTCCCTTCCCTTCCCTTCCCTTCCCTTCCCTTCCCTTCCCTTCCCTTCCCTTCCCTTCCCTTCCCTTCCCTTCCCTTCCCTTCCCTTCCCTTCCCTTCCCTTCCCTTCCCTTCCCTTCCCTTCCCTTCCCTTCCCTTCCCTTCCCTTCCCTTCCCTTCCCTTCCCTTCCCTTCCCTTCCCTTCCCTTCCCTTCCCTTCCCTTCCCTTCCCTTCCCTTCCCTTCCCTTCCCTTCCCTTCCCTTCCCTTCCCTTCCCTTCCCTTCCCTTCCCTTCCCTTCCCTTCCCTTCCCTTCCCTTCCCTTCCCTTCCCTTCCCTTCCCTTCCCTTCCCTTCCCTTCCCTTCCCTTCCCTTCCCTTCCCTTCCCTGGAAAAGTATACAGATTTTCTGCTTCCAGATTATGCTTTTTGTTTTGCTCTGGGAAGAAACACCTGGGAAAGTCACCAGAGCTTCCATAATATGTACCCAGCCATTCTGGATACAGGCATTTCTGGAAAAGCTGCCATGACTTTTGGTGGCAAAAATACCTGTCCACAGTAAGTGTGAGATCCGGAAGCAGGGCAGTGGTTAGTGGGGAATTTGCCTTTTAAGTTCAGGGTCTGAAAACTTTAAAGTTGAGATTTACCCAAATTATACCCCTGAAGTCAAGTTTAATGCCCACTGGTCTTCACCACAACCATAAAACTCCACAGAAACATCTTTGCCACAGTCCTGTCTGCAGTGCAATTTGTCCTGATTTTTCCAGGAGTCCCACCACTCCTATTACTGAGCAGCTGAGATGACAGACAAGACTTCCATCTTCAGAGCCTCTTTCAGAGAGCTCCTTCAGATAAGTGCCCTGTGGGTTTTCCCCTCCTATCAAGTGTCTCCTTTTCCCCCTGCTTCCCCCTTTCATATTTTTTTTATTTCACAAGAATAAAACGATGAAGGAAAATTAATTTTCATTGCAATGCGGTGAACTGTGAAAGAGACTCTCAGTTGTGGTCTGGAATGCAGACACTGCTGGCTACCTTCTCAGACCATGTCTAATCACACTGCTGACAGACTGGGGCTCACCGGCTGATCCCAACGCCCTGCGAGCCTGGAACACACCGGAGTGCTGAGCTCCTTGGAGCGCTGCATAAGGGATGAGGGCTGACAGTGGAGCAGGGAAAAACTCTTTTGGAGATATTTTGTCCTGCTAGTCACTCTGGTGGAGTTATTCTGCTGTTTTAGAAAAGCTTTGTTTACTCGCTTCTCATTAATGTGTAGGTGCAATCCTTTGGTTTGCTTTTGGAGGATAGCCTCTAGTATTTCCACAATAACAGACCGTGGAACGTTATCCATATTAACCTTGGAAGCAGTGGGAAAAGCATGTGCCTGTATTGCCCATGCCCCTGTGTGCTCCTGGTGGTTACAGCAGAGAGCACAGTGCGGAAAGACAATCGTGGAACATGTCTTTGGAACAATTCTTCAAAATGCTCTGGTCTCAGCATGCTTTTACCACTTTCCTCCTTTTTGACAGCTTCCTGAAAGCACCCAGATGGGGGCTGCTCAGCCTGTTGCCAAGTTTTCATTGTTCTTCTTGCAAATGCCCATGCTTGTATGTGGGCAAGGTACTCGTGTGTGAATGCAAATGCTGGGATTAGCAACAGAAATGTCCCCCCTCATCTATCCTGTTTTACTCACTTCACCACAGATTTGGAACAGTCTGACCAGAAGTGGTGACCGGTGTCGTATGAAAAATAATGAGTAATTGGTCAGGAAATAAACTGTTTTAAAAAATAAAAGGCACACTAGAAAGCTAAGCTGCATGAACACAAAATGTTCTGTAAATAATTGAAAAGAATGGAAAACTCAACTCTGAAATAAACTGAACTCAAACTCTTTGGCTAGATAATCTGTGAGTCTGAAGAATTGCATTTGTCCTCACTAAGTCAATTGCTTGTTCTGCTCCAGGTGTGTTGACATTTTTTTATTTGAAGTGGATAGGAAACTGATGTGGAAAACCCAGGAAACAATATCAACAGTAGCAGAAAGAAATTAAACTAGTCATGAATATAATCTAATCATTCTTGATTTCAGTTGTGAGGTACATCCTCTTCCCCACATCCATACTTAAGAGCAAGGGAAGGGTAAATCACGTACTTGGAGGTAGCTCACCTGTGCGTATGAATCTGTGATAGCCTCAGGCCCTCTCTGGTCATCAGCTGCTGGCTTTTAAATTGCTTAAAGACCAAAACCAAAGACTACTGAAATTTACCAAGTACTCCCCCAGTGAGATCTCTCTGTGTATCCACATTGTGTCCAGACATTTTACAGTCAGGGCCAGAAAGGCAGGTGACCAACATCTGCCCCTTGTGAGTAGTCCAAACAGCCTCCTCCTCCCAAAAAAGCTGCATCTGGGATACCCCATCACACAAGTACTTGGAGTGGTTCCAGGGACAGGCTGTGAACCTGAGTCATTACCAAATCAGACACTGACAACCTCAAGGGACATGGACAATGAAGACTGTCACCCTTCTGCTTTCCCTTTAAATTCCAGTGACTCAATAGACTGAAAAAAATCTTTACACTGACTCTGGAGCACCCCAATACCTGCTGTGGAAATACACACCTTCTGTGATGAAAGCCTCTCCTCAGTGGGAGTGTTGGCCTCACTACCAGACAAACTCAGGAGGCTATGGCATTATTTATTCTTCCATCCCTTGTGATTTCTCCCTGAAAAAGCAAAATGAATCATGCCAGGTTTGAGATTCCCCAGAGGAAAGGCTGTGTTTGGTACACATGACTTTAAATTCGTCCCTTCCACCCTTTGGTGATTAATGGCCTGTGATCCTCTGTGATTCATGGCATCCAGAAGACATTATTTTCTGGGATGTAAGAGTTGGACAGCATGTTTTCCTCATCAGTTACCGACTGTGATTGCAAGCGCCTCATCTACCTTATCTGGGATGTTGGCTGTCAAAGAGGGAAATGGGGAGATGGGGGAGAGGATCAAGGAGAAAGCATGCTCCATCACTGACTTGCTCCTCACTCAGACCAGACACTAAGAGCTTCTCTCTACCTCTGTAAGTCAAGTTTTTCCTCTTCCTGGTCTAGCCTGAGCCCTTCCTTGTTCTCAGGCTCCCTGAGACCCTTGAGGGGATGGTGTGAAAAATGGAAACCTTTCAGTGACAGTTTTTAACTTGACATTGATCCTACACACACCTGTCCACAGAGCTGGCCGTGCCAGATAGCTCCAACAGCTGGGTTCACACCTTGCCATGTAGAGCACATTTAGGTTGAATTACTACACTTAAACAAATTTTCATTTTCATGCACTTGAGATACACTTTTTCCCCTCCTTTCCTCTCTCCCCATTGGCAAGTTAAGGAGCCATTTTTCTTCCTGACGCCACCTTGGCACTCTCTCTACCAGCATGTGAAAACAGCCGAAGTTGTACATATGGAGACCTCATCCTCAGTGGCCTAATGGATTCAGAAGACATCCTGAATATTCATCATTTCTCTTTTTATGAGCACCTTGGCAATTGCCTCCAAAGTTAAAGACTGTTGTAAATTAAGGAATGGCACTTGGTGAATACCAATTTATCCGTATTTCAAGACTTCCCTCACCCCCACCTCTCCTCCACACAATATTGAAGTTCCTGTAGTCTTTGTGAATACAGGGCATTGTTTCTGTGCTGCTGAGGCAGAATTGTTTGTGCATCCCTGAAGACTGTGAAATGTCTGCACTGGGGCTGCTCATTTAAACTCTGTGCACTTACTGTACCCTCTCCGGAACTCCCTTCCTGGAGAAGCCAGCAATGACCTTCTCAGAAGTAATGTTAAACACATGCAGAGGAAGCTTGGCTCCTAGACAGGCCCTTTTAATTATTAGTTGTAAATTAGCAAATAATTTTTTTTCAGTTTCATATCACTGTCTGTTTTGCTGTGTGTGGGATCCTCCAGGTACACAGTCCCTGTGTTGCCTGAAACATATATTGGCAGACTTATCTAGTAATGTCAATATTTGGAGCTTTTTAATTGTGCACAAATTTAAACACAAAAAACCTTGCCCCTTCATAGTAATGACAGTGAAGAAATTAAAGCAGAGGGTTAATTATGGTTGATAGTTACTGATTGTTTTTTGAACTTGCACCAAGTTTGTGAGGAAAATCCTTGCAGCAGAGAACACCCTGCTCAGTGGAAAGCAGCAGGAGAAAAGGAGTATCTTTGTCCAAGGTTTACATATGGGACACAAAAATGTAGAGGATTCTGTCCTGCAAGATGATAGGCATGCTTTCCCTGGCCTTCCCAAACTCGGTGGACTCAATATCTTCAGTGAAACTGAGTGTGACACGCTGACCTGAAGTGATACAGAAATCTGTGGCAAATGGAAGGGTCAAGTCTGGACTTCTTAGGTCTCACTGTAGTCTTATCTCCATCTTGTATGTGGATATCAATGGAAAACAATGGATAGGGCCCTGAGAAGCCTGGTCTAGTGGAAGACGTCCCTGCCCAGGGTTGGGGTTTGGATGTAGATGATCTGCAAAGTCCCTTCCATTCATCCCCAATCATTATATGATCCTATTATATATTTCTGTGGTCTTTATTCATTCCTGGGCCTTGCTAAGATTTTCATAAATGCAAAGGGTGTTGCTGACATTCATAATTTTACTAGGAATGCTTGCCATTTTTTTCCCAAGGCCTCAGTTTCTGGAACCACATTTATATGACAAACTCAGCTGTCCAGGAATATAAATGGTTTCTAATCCTTGTTCTTGAAACAGAAAGGTTGGAAAGATGACCAGGAATGCTGGAAACCCAGACAGAAAATGAAAACACCTCTAATGTATTTCCATTTATAACAATCTCACTATTTCTAAGTCCAGATTATGTACTTTTTAATTATGGTGTGGAAAAAGCTGGTTGTTGCCTTTGCAATGTTCATGTCATAAGTAGTGTCTGGAGGGCATGGTGGCTGAGGAGAAGGTGATCTGAGGGGGGTGATGGATCCCATGGGAGGCTAGCATGTTTTCTCACCTGCCAGGGCACTGCTGTGGAGGTGCCAGGCCATGAAAGAGGCAGGCAGAGCCCCAGGGCCACCACAGGAGGATGTGGCATAGAAGGGGTGAATGTGGGACCTGCCAATGGACAAGGCAGGAGGTTCCTTTCATGCCTTGAACCAGGGCAATTCTCCCAAACTGTTCTCCAGGACCCTGAAGCTTTGTGTGAAGGTGCCACACAGGACATATTTGCATTTCTCCTCCTTTTGCTGTGTTTGGAAGGATCCTGGCTTGCAGGGCAGAGGGGCTGTCAGTGACTCAGGGAGGGGCAGGCAGCCGGACAGATGCTGCAGCATTGACACCAGGTGATTGTGGCAGGAGGATGGCTCCACAGCAACCACTTTTGGGGAATCTTCACACTTGCCCAGAGGAAAGGAGAGGGGGAGAACTAATGCAGGAAGTCAGGAAGTATTTCAAGGATGTCAGCATGGTTGCAGATGCCAAGAGGAGTGAGGAGAGAGGCATCTCTTTGTTTAATTTGTTTAATAGTCAGCACATCTGGAGATACATCACGGTCCAAAATGCAAGTGCAGGTGTGAAATTATCCCCCAGATGTCTCTGCAAGCAGGGCAGGAAGGAGGCAAATCTGGATCCTTGCACTGCTGGTTTTTACTGCCTCGATGGGCAAGTATAGCTGTGATCTCCACAGATATCTGCTGGAAATCACTGTTGGTCTGTCCAGACCCTCAGGGGCATTGTGGACATGGGAGGCCACAAACCAGCTGCTCTCAGAAGGAGTGAGCTTGATGCACAGGGTGGTCTAGGGACTCAGCCTGTGAGACCTGGGATGTGGGAAGCAAAATAAGCCCCTGGACTCTGGAGCCCATTCACAAGGCATGGAACCTTTCTTTTTAACTCATCCCAGCTGTCTGGGACATCATCAGAGGTCTCTTTTTGAGTTGCATTAAGGGCTGTCCATTAACAGTTTAGCCCATCTCCATGGGTCTAGATCAAAAAGAAAGAGAATATTGTTGTTTAAAATTGTTGTTTTAAATATATGTATATAAAAACATGTATGCACACACATTCCAATGTAGCCAGCCACAGCACAAGTGGAAAGGCACCAAAAAAAAGATAGCAAGGACTGCTGTAATTTTCCATTTACTTTTTATATAAAATAGAAAAAAAAAATTACCATCTATAATATGTAATTAATCTCTGATCTGGATCACAGTCCCAGTAATTAGATCTTCACTTTAGTGATTTTAGTTTGTTTGAGTTCTTTTTTTTTTTTTTTTGGTTTTTAAAAAAAATTTAATTTTTTATTTGGGGGTGTGTGTGTGTTTTAAAAGTATGCATAAGGAAATAACACTGATAACAGGCATCAAGTCTGAGGCTTCCAGGACTGTGGTTGGCTAGGAAGAGTGCTTTGCCTTCAGGTACAATATTTCTGCTTTTATTGCAAAAAGGGCTCTGAAACACCTCCTCAAACACAGAAGAGGTGAAATTGCTGTGGCAGGAGGTAGATGACTGCTCACTTGTACAGAACGTTGCCTGTGAATCAAGCTGCAGGAGAGCAGGTGAAGCCAAGGGTGATGAAAAGCAGGATTAATTATGGATACGGCTAAAACTTTGTGTGAGTCTGTCACGCTTGCAGCAATTAATCTCCACAGTGATGAGAGACTGCAAACATGAGAGATGGTATGAGATTGGATAAACAGGAGGGAGAGATTGATGCTACAAGTTTTAACTGGTATCTCCCTGGGTGCTTCCAGAGGGAAGGGGGAAATATTTTTCATAAACAAGTAAAGAATAAGAAAATTAATGACAGCAGTCTTAACAAGGCAGCATTAGAGAAGCCCTTTGCATGGGCACAAGTGAACAACAAATTTGGCTTGAGGCTGATGCATGATGATGACTCAAGAAAAGGAAGTGGTTAACATAATCTGAACTGAAAAATTTGGATGGGTTCAGATTTCATACATGTGTGCTTATTCTTCCTCTCTCAACATGCTTCTATATAGCTGAATTTCAAGACAAATAATTATAATCCAATGCTGTAACCATTTGATAAGCCTTTGCATTGCTGTGTATTTTTCATCTCTTGACCATGAGAAGCTGTCCAGGCACTAAATGAAATGTGCATAGGATGTGAAGCTGGCCAGTTTTATAGTCCTGTCTAGGGGAAATGAAGTACAAAAATTCTAGAGCTGATGAAAGCTTTTCTAAAGAAAGTGGCTAGTTAAAGAGTGCAGGCAAAAAATAGCCAACTCCTAAATGGCACCTCAAATTTTTCTTTGGAATTTGCTTTTTTTTTAATGTCAAATCTTGATCTTCTTTGAGGGTGTACATAGGAAGAGAAATGAGACATGAGAGAAATCATCTGGCACTTTCTAGCACCAGAGTGTTAGCTCAGTTTCTGAATGACTTAAAGACAAACTCTACAGTAAAAGCCAAAACTGCTGCTTAATCTTCTCTGTGAATGGTTAGCCAGACCATATCTTCCACCTTCATTCATTACTGCTCATGGTACATCAGTGCAGTTGGAAACCAGTTTGTCTGTGGCTTGTATTTTTTTCCTATGACAAAGTTGAGGGGAAAAAGTTTCTTTCTTTTTTGTTATGGAAATCTGTGTCCTTTCTATTGGGAAAAATCTGTATCTGACTCTAAATCAACTTGGTCAGTCTTTGAAGATATATATGTGAACATATGTATGTGACTGCTCCCAAAACAGAAATTGCCACTGTCACCAAAAAACCTATATAAAATTATTACTTCCTGATGCAAAAGGCTCTCTCAAGTTTGTGTTCATCATGTTAACTAATCATTGTAAGATATACATTATGTTCTTAATACCATGGAAGTTTAGGGGAATATTTACAATTGGAAATAGTTGTTTAAAAGGTTATGTCTGAAGAATGCAGAGGAATGAAGCAAAGCTCTTAGAAGAACTTTAATTTGCTATCAAAAACCAATTTATTCAATGTCTCCTTCCAGAAGAATATATTGTTAGTTCAGCTGCAACTTCTTAACTTCATCATATTTTATATATTTTGGCCTTCATGCACTGCCACAAAGTATATTATGCAGTGTGATTTAAAATGTGTTCTGATTAAGTACACAGGAATGATTCTATTCACCGTACAAGGAATGAGGGGGACATCACGAGTACCCATTGTTAAGGTGTATTTATATTTAATGATAATCAGTTAGCTAAACCTTTTAATCCTGTGCCTTGATTGTGTTATTCCTTTATTTAAATTCTAAGATATTGTTTTAATTGCAGACATGAAGAGCAGACAATGTCTTTCATCTTCCCCACTCCCACCACACTACCATTGGAAAGAAAAATACAGGAAATGTGTCTTCAATGAAAATGAAAATGGGGAAAAAAAAGAAAGGCTAAAAAAAGCATCAAGAGAAACTGATCAGCTGAAAGATGGAGTGAAAGACTAGAGAGTGAAGTAAGGGAGTGTTCTGGGAATATGATGCTATTTTTATTTCTACATTGATATTTAGGACCTAAAATCCAGGACCTAAAATTTTGTTGCATGTTAAAAATATTACAAGTAAATTTGTAAATGTAGAGAGAAGGACACTATATACACATTTGGAGGGATTATGAGGTCTTGCTGTTTTCAGCTCAGAAAAGAAATGGTAGAGCTGGAATCTGCCAGACCCCTGTGAAATGCTGAAGCTGGCAGAGAACATGAAGGAATGATTAGCTGCAATGTGCTCATACAAGCACCAGTGACAATGTGAGGCAGCAATTCCAAAGGAGGGATTCCTGGCTGCTGGCCCTCACAGAGACCAAAAATACTAATGAATTCTGCAAGGGATGAGACAAGTTCATTAAGGATAGGTCAACCAGTGACTCTTCAAAGTGATTGCCCATGTGTAACCGCTACCTCAGGAAATCCCAAACTATTGCTTCTCGGAAACCAGCCCAGTGTAACGGGGATGAATCACCCTGTGATATGTGCCCTAGCTTTGTGCTTTCCCTAAACATCTGCTCCTGGGTCATGTAAGAAGGAGGATACTTAGTCACATACACAGAGGCTGAATTCACCATGATGAACTAAAAATTCTGAGCCCCATGTCCTATATAGACCAGTTTCTGTAAGTGATGTTACCACAGAAGTCCTTCCCCTTCACAAGGAGCCTGTGCCTTCGAATCCTTGAAGATAGACAGGCACTTTCTTCAGTGAAACTATTGATGGGAAAAATAGTAAGAAATATGAAGTAAGAAAAGTGAAGTAAGCAGTGATTTGGCCCTAGTGAGACAGACAGAAGTATGCTTTTTGAATACACTCAACATTCAATTATTAATATTTTAGCAAATGTTACAAAGGATAGCTCAGTGCCCTAACTTTTTAAAATGCAGAGTAACTAATGCTTTCTTCCCTGGAAATCTCCAACATCTAAACCAGCAATCAAGACTTTTACTTACAAGGGAAGAAAAGAGATTCTTTGGCAAAATCGTCAAAATAATTTTTTAAATGAACCCTAGGCCTTATCTTTCATGTCAGCCATGTTAATGCAGATGTTTCCAATTTGAAAATGAAGAGTGAGTTTTGTCTGAAGGCTATGTCTGTGGAGAGCCAGCTCTTCCCAAAGGAATGAGCTTCAGTTTTGCAGATAGAAATCAGAATCCAGGAGGGTTAAGAATAAGAAGAGATCAGTGCTTAGGTTCTGATAATGAGAAAGGAATTCGATGAGGCTGGAATATTTGGGACAGACATTACAAAGACTACAAAAGAAGAATGCAAGAATATGATCCTCATTGTTAGAAGCCTGTAAGATGTGAAAGCAGCGAAAGCCGAATCCAAAATGCTGAAATGATGAACAAGGACAAGAATCAATTATCTCAGAAGGAGGATCCTGGTGTTCAACCCCTAGACAATATGGGCTCCCTCACAGCCCAAGCAGAGGTGTCTCTATTGAATCCGCCCTCATGTGGGAATGTGGGAAAGGGGAATATTCCTGAAGTTACTGTGTATAGGCCACCACTAGGGCTCTCTGCTATCAGTGGTATGGGGCACTGTTGAAGGGGACAAACCAAGAACTGCACATCTGCAACAGTCCCAAGAGATCATGGAGACCCACACGAGCTAGAGCTTTCTCCATGGAGTTCTAACAGGAACATAGGCAACCCAGGACAGGACACAGGACAGTGCGTTCCAAAGCAAGAGCTGCCCCTGCAGCTATCCAGAGCTTGTGCTCTGGGTCAGATGGGAGAATGGACACTGTTCTGTGGCTGCTGGGATAAATAATGCGGTTGCCTATTCGAATGGCAGATAATGAACTTCACATAAATTAGGGACTCAGAGTAAGAAAGCAAAGAAAATGAGTTTTTCCTCTCCAGCTGAAAATTGCACCGATTTCTTTCCTGCTCCAAGCCTTCCAGCTTTTGAACCTGATGAGTTATGGACAGTCATTCTTTCCAGCGTTGGCTAAATTCTTTTCTAATTATACATGTTCTGAATAGCACGAGGCAGACCTCCTGGTAGAACATTTGGTGCAGAGAGCATAATAAATTCCACAGAGAGCTTGACGTGCTTCACCATAGATGCAATATTCATTTTCATCACCACAGAAGAGATGAGATGCTGAGCCAGAGTTTAAAAAACGTTGTGCTCCTTGACTAGGATGTGTGGGTGGGATTAACTTTGTTTGTTCAGTTAAAAGGTTGTGTTGTAAGACAACTTCAGTAGAATTAATATCTAGACATTTGTAAAGCAGATTTTACAAACACAAAAGCATGGAGGATGCAAATAAGATACATAACCATCACAATTTTAACACAGTTTCGGGATAGAACAGAAAATAACACATAAAAGCATAAACTATGTCAAGAAATTTTTAGCACATGATCTTTTACTCTAAGATCTTCTCTCTGGAAATTGGGTTGTAAAGTGCTTACAATAAAAAGTGGTTCTGAAAAGAGTGGGGGTTTATTGTCAGGGAATGATTTACAGAACAAATATATTCAGATTTCAAGTAAAAACATTTCATTTTTTTCAAACACTAGGCCCGCAAATCCATTCTGGGACCTCCAAGCAGATTTTTTTCTTGCTTCTCATAGATAGTAATAAAGTTTCTAGAGACCATCTGTGGAAAAGGTCCTACATACTTTGCAAACTGAGTGGATTTTACAAAAAGATGAAGAACAGATGAACAGAAGTGGAAATTTCCCTTCTTTTTATAGATTATCATATCTCAACTAATGAGATGACGGTAGAATATTTAGGGACCAAGTCACTAAAAGATCAGCAGAAGGGAAAGGGAGGTGTTGTCTGTTCTCATGCTTAGTACATTAGGACAAGTTACCTGGTAAATGTACAGCAGGATGTTGGATTTTAGGAAGACCTCCTTTCAAGGAGGGGGAAGAATTTCAGCCCCTCCTTTCTGTCCACTGCTGCTGTTTTCATGTATCATGACATGCTCTGGGGAATTTGGAGACTTGGAAGACATAATTTACTTTAATGAACTGTGGCCCATATGACTGTGATTCACACGACTCTTCTCTGCATTGGATGCATCTCTGCATTTTTGGCATGGTCCTGTGGCCAGGGATGCCAGCAGTTTCTTTTCATGGCTGCTATCAGCAAGGAGGCAGCAGCCACATTTCATCCTCTCACAGAGATGTTACTTTTGTTCCCTCTTGCTTTGTTGTTTCCCTTTATATATAATACGAGTCATTCAGAGTCAGTGTAAATGTTTGTTCAGAATAGGGGATGGAAAAATGTAAGAATAATTCTGGTAATGGAAGTAGAATATAAACAAAGAGCTTAGAGAAAGTGGAGGAGCAGTGGGGAGGTTTCCTGTTTAAAAAAGGAAAATGGAAAAGTTAAAATGGCTACTTATGGAAATGTAGAATAAACCTTCCACAGCTTAATGTAAAAGGAAGAATTTGGATCTGCTCAGAGGTCCACAAGGTATTTTAACAGACAAAAGGATAATCTTTCTTCTATTGGAAAAATGCTTTTGTAGTACTTAAAGACACAGGATTTTCATACTCGTGAAGTAGAGTGTAAGCACTTGACAGCACAGTAGAGACATGGAAGTGTGAGCAGATTCCACCACTCCTGACAGTGCTGGAGTGGGGAAGGAAGATCAGCACATTTCTTTCAGTCCTTGCCATTACTGCTGGAAAGGAACTACTCAGACACGGGCATGAAGGATATCAATGATGGAATTCCAACCATGGATCTTCCCTGCTTTCACCCTGACATCTTTGGGTCATGGAAGTGTTGGATGGTTTGGGTTGGATGGTTTGGGTTGGAGGGGACCTTAAAGATCATCCAGTTCCAAACTCTTGCCATGGGCAGGGACCCCTCCCACTTGAACAGTTTGCCCTATCCAACCTGGCCTTGAACAGTTCTAGGGAAGCAGCATTCAAGATCCTATAAGATCTTCCCAAGGCCTAAGTCTTACATCTCTGCAGGCTCATGAGACCCTTGTTATGGAGGATGGAGAATGACCTCCTTGTTTAGGAGCTTCATAGTCACTCTGATATTGCTGCGTTGACTGTTTCTAATGTGCTAAAGGAAAGAACATTTCCTAGGATTATTTTTTTTCTTAAGTGCATGTGTTTCACTTGTTATTTCAGATTTATTGGTGTTTACTTTTTGCTGAATAATGAGCCTGAGGGTAATGGAAATCTTAATAGGTTAAAATATTGAAGCCAATGTCATCAAAAGCTTCCTGTTCTCCACTGGTGTAGTGTTGCCACTTTATTTGCTTATTTTGCAGGACAAATGTGTTTGTTGCAAAATTTTGTCTGAAATCCTGATCACACTTTCAACAGGACTGGGATTTCATCCTGTGAGCTTTGTCTGTGGGAAAATGTGAGAGAGTAGGCTGTTCCTCAGCTCTGCAGTATGGCAGGCCTGTGCTTATGTGTTACCACAAAGTTCCAAGGGCTGGTGTCACACAGCAGTGCGGAGCCCATCTTATCCTGACCAAAGCTGGACACTTCAATGGTGCCAGCCAGGCCCAGGGGAACCTAGTGTGAGTTGTGAGGAACCCCTGTGATGAAGTGGGGGCATGCAGAGGGTCAGGTCGTGGCTCACATGCTCTCCTGGTTGATGCTACCCCAGCCAAAAGGTCAGATGTAGCCTACAGATGCTCAGGTGGTCAAGTCAAGGGGAAACACAAAAATTTGGAGGGCTAGACCAGTAATTTTACCACCTGCTACAGGCAGCTGATCTGTGTTTCTAAAAGCCACAGGATATTTCAGTTTCAGCGCTGCCATTGGTGTCTGAGTGCACTTGGTTATTTTACCTGTGGGTGTTTTGTGGAGATCACCAGCTCCCCACGACATGGCAATGACTCCTTGCTGCCAGCTGTGACACAAAGGGGATGTGGCCTGCACACTGGTTTGTTTCTCCAGGCTGGATGACATCCTGGAATGTGGGTCTCTCTCAGGAGGTTTCACTGAAAACCTGCACTGTGGGTGCTCACTGGGCTGCCAGAGCCAAGCAGTGCTCCCACCTGGCCCCGTGCACTGCGGCAGTTCCATCTCCCAGGGGGAACAACACAAACCCTTCTACCCATTCCTCTGACTGATACAGTCATTTCCATTTGGTGCAAGAGACAGGGAAGAAGAAGCGTGTACTTACAGTCCTAAGATGAAAATTACTTTAACCCAAAATTTTTTAACATATCACCCAAGCTGTATTTTCTAGCCCCTGTAATTTCAAGTCTCTGCTAGCAAGAAGGTCTTGTGATGAGCAGCAGGAGTGCTTTGTAAAGGAATTTGCAGGCCAGAGGTGCTCACCATAAATTTCCTTCTGTCTACGATTACTATCATTGCATTTTTGAGGCACTTTTAAAATAAACTATGCAATGATGTAATGCACACAAAAGAGCTGGGGTGGGAGTGCAGAGAAGGGAAAAGAAGCAGCATCTGGATTTTGACTGGTATCTTCCATAGAGCATCTTGATGTCTGTAATTAGTGTCATGTTATGAGAGCTTAAAAAAATAAAGGCGCCAGAGTTCCAAATAAAACATAAAATGGCTTTGATAGAATAAATGTTACTATCATTGTTTAAAAATGTTGTGACCTGTCTGCTATAGTTTCTGAGAAAGATATTTTCCAGTGCTGCTGCTCTTACTCTGACTCTTTTTAAAATTCTATTATTACAGATAAGGACAGAGGAAAATCCTCAAGACAGACTTGTTTTAAATCTCTGTAACACAATGCCAGCATTGTCTCTCCTCAAGCTGAACTTCTAAATTAAAATAGGCATGATCTTTAACAGAGCTCTGAAACACTCTGTTCTACAGACACTTTATCCCCTTTATTAGAGAACATTAATAATTCAAATGTTATGGCTTAGGTTAGGCAGACCCATTTGTCTGGTGTTGGAACAATTTAGCTGCACTCCACTCTTCAGAGCTGTTAACTAGCCAGTGGGCCAAATTCTGCAGCCTCTTTGAAAGTCATGGGAATTTTACCTGCATTTTGGCTATATACTGGGGAGAGAGACGCAACCAAGAAGTCTTGGCAACCTTTTCCTTGACCTTTAGCATGCTCAGAGAACATACAAACTCTCAGCCCAATTTTGCAGACTGCATAAGGCAACATTTTCAGTTCAGCCAGTAGGATTTTTTGCATAAGCAAGGCCTCTAGTTTTGGGGTCTAAAAACTCTACATAAATACACTTGCAAAAACATATATACCCACCTTGGCAGTATGACTTTCCCCCAGGTTTAATTTTACCATGTGTGAAGCAGAATTTCTGCAGTGTGCAAGTATGCCTCTGAATGTATCGCATTTTCAAATCACAGGGATTTACTGTGACTTTTTTCTAGACTTTTAGGAGCTGAGCCACATTCTACCTACAGCTTAAATGTAGAAATCATTAGCAACAGTGATTTCCATTAGCTACACAGCTATGAAGTCTTGGGTTTAGCTCAAATCTGCATGTAGTGGCAAAAAGATTAGCATATAAGCATAGCTTTTCAAGGTGGTGTATTTTTTTGACATGAGACCAGCTCTACTTCCAAATGCTCCTGAAATACTTGGGATATAGAGCTGACTCTAACACTAATGAAACAGAAACAATGCCCTGAAGAAGTCTCTTTTTAGCTCTTTCAGAAGAAGCCACTGGGAAGAAATGGATTCTGATCCTAGTCTATAATTTATCTGCAGTGAAAGAGCCATTAAAGCTCTACTAATTCTTGTTGGTCACTACATGAGATGGTGCAAACATCACTTCCACATAATGTTGAACCCTATTTTCTGCTTGAGACCTTGACCTTGCTTGCTTTGTGTTGCCATCCCAAGAAAAGTGAAATAATTATAAATAAGGGATATTAGCCAGTAGTTATCTTGATATAGAACAATATGTTACACAATATTATCTTATAATTTTGTATTATGTATTACATGGATTTGTTAAAAAAAAACCCAAAAAAAAGATTCTTAGCTTCAACAACGTTCCACCAGAGCAGACAATTTATCTATGAAGTGCAAGAAAAACAATCAGACAGACTTTCTCTTATCTGTTGGGCTTCTACATTACAAAGCACTATAAACAACATATAATTATATTTGAAAATGAGGAGGACAGCAAAAGTAGCCACATGTTTATTGCTGCACTCACTGAAGCTGGTCTGCCAAGTACAACTTACAGAGAAATTTTCTCTGTAATTGTATGGTAGAAAACACATTTGGTTTTTAGTGTCTTCTATTGGATATAGGAACACTGTATTCAGCTACTTTCTTATCCACATGTTTAAGGGACAAAGAGGATGCTCAAGCATAGTTTAAGCCAGATTTTAAAAGAGATTTGGGAACTTCAAGTTTCAGTTGATGTCTAATAGCCCAGTTTGACACCTACTAATGTTCTTGAAAATCCCTCCTGATACCTTTAGGTAGTCAGACACGTTCCTAATTTGACTCTGCATTTCCCTGACCTGCAAAACAGAAGATAATTGATATTCTTATCAATTTTAAAGATATTTTGCCAAGGAAAATATGTCAAAGCTGACTAACTGTTTCAACTGCGGTAATGAAAGACTTAGAAAGAGAAAACATCCTTAAAACCCTCACATGTAGTACACCAGCCCAAATGAAAACCTCACAGTTATGAAAGTGATTCCAGGTTAGTCCCTTTCTGCATGGTTTAGCCAGACCTAGGAGCTGAACACATAATTAAAAATTTAAATAGTTGTCCCTGGCAGACCTGGCATAGGAGGGAAGGCTCCATGTGGAATTACTGAAGTGGAACCAGGTCCAAGTGTGCACACCTGCCTTTTGAGGAGAATATGTTTGACTGGCTGAGGTTGTCCATGGCAAGGCAATAGATGGGGTAGGCAGAGCCAGACAGTTATGCTTGAATACACTCATTGATTCTTGTGTGACTTTTTAAGACCATGTTTCCACCTGTTTCCCTGAGGAACATCAGCTCTTCTCAGTGTGTTAATCCTCATTTCTGTGCCTTGAGTTCAGCTGGGTTCTTTGTCTAAGTTGCAGTGAAAGCAGTAACATCAAAGCGCTCCTGGTGGCTGGGGTCACCAACCCTGGAGCTGACTGCTGACTTGCCAATAGCCCAGGGAAGCCCCCAGCCTGCTCCTCACCATCCTGTGGTGCCTCTGAAGAACTCCTGGAGATGAGCTGACACTTGTGCCAATAACACAGAAATGTGTGATGAGGCTCTGCTTGAAGAAAAGCAGCCACTGCAGTAGTGGAATGAGGAGGAAAGGGAGCAATGGAGACATGGAAATTGAGACATGGTAACCCTGAGGCCTGATCTCAGCCTGCCTGGTCCCAAGCTTTCCTGGGCCTGCTTAGCATGTTTACTAAATTTCTCCATCCCTCAGTTCTCAAGGGTTTTTTAAACAAAAGCCTCCATTAGTGTATGTGAAGTGCTGAAAGTGCATGGTTATCACATGTAAGCCTAAACACAGGGACAGTAGGGAAAGGAGCCTGACACATATGCAATGTATAAGTCTCACAAATGAGGAGGCACATACAGTTCTACTAAATCATTGTGTCCTTCAAATCTATTTTAATGAAACCTCGCATAGTCTGTTCAGCTGTTCCACATAAATCATAATTTTAGTTAAAAAATAAACCTCATATTTCTTCTGGGGCTTTGCTGTCCCATAGCCATATTCCTGGAACTGTGGCAGCTTAAGGAAGTCTTCCCTGAGTAAAAAAAAATCCCATCCTTGGGTCTGAGCACTGCAGTCAGTCTCTAGAAAGCACTTAGAACTGGGGAAGAAAACTCTGGGAGAGGGAAAGAAATGGGAAGGACACAGTGTTAAAGCTCTTATACAGAGAAATCGCTGTAATCTGCAGTGCTGTCTTGAAAAATGCCTGTAGGTATTTGGTAAATGGGATGATCTGATGGGAAGAAAAACACTTAATAAAAAAGTTAGAATCAAGCCTTTCTCCTGTCTGGAAGAACTAGCTACATTTGCCAACTTTCCCCCCAAACCCAGTTTAATGTTTGTTTTGCCTGCAGTGCATGCTGTTGTTTTGTGACAGCTGTGTTTGCACTTGTCTTTCTCTCTCAATACTTTACTCTGAAATGATTCCCTGACCTGGTAGAGGCACTCAAAACTCTTCCCACCTCCCATCTTTCTGCTCAGAGGCCCGCTAAACTGCCTGAGCAGCCTCTGGAAGACTCATTCCTCAGCCAAGGAGAACTGCTTCATTTCCAGAGTCTTCAGATTTATTTGTGCACTCTTACAAGGTTGTCAACACCACTGTGTTTCTCCTTTTTCTGTCACCTTTTCAAGGATGAGATGAGACCACAAATCAGTTTCTCTTTGGTCAAACTGAGGCCTTCAGCTTTTATTCCTTAATTCAGGCTGGATGTAAAGAGATGAATTGGTCATTGTCCTTAAGGGACTCAATGCATTTTGCTGTGGCAGGCTGTGGGAACTGACAGTGGTCAAATAAGAGATTTTTAGGCTTCAGGCATTAGCTTGAGCCTGTGTGAAACTAAGTCACCCAGCTTTCTCACTCTGGCCTGAGAAATCATACGGAGGAATCCAAACACTCCTTGCAGAGGGAAAACGATCTTTGCAGGTGTTGTTTATTGCCTTGTTTTTTACTTGCAAGAAATAGTCAAGGGGTGTTCCTAACTGTCCAATGATGGTGATGTGTTGGTTTCATGACCAATGAGAATTTTACCTTTCTGGACCGTCTCGGAACTGTCTATAAAAGATCTGGAAGAATAAAACTTGCTCTCTTTTGCAACCAAAGCTAGAGAATTTGTGTTGTCATTTCACCGATCCTAATACAGTGCAACAGCAGGTTACAGGATTTCTAACAAAACATTTCCAAAAAAAACCAATGGCTATGAAACTGCAGTACTAACATACAAGTCTTGAGATCTTTCAAGCCCATGTAAGAATCCTGGTGTGTAAAACTGGTTTTTGTATGAAAATCAGTCCTAGTTTCATAACCATGATGTCACTTTTCCCACTGGATTTAATAAGTTCTGGGAGTCAAACTAAATGTGTGTGCAGGAGCTGAGTTGCTGGCCTTGTTTGAGAGATGATGGAGTTGGTATGACAGGAGTTCCAAGAAACCCTAGTGTGGTCCCATTCCTTCAGCTGCTCTATTCATGGCCTCGAGCAACCACTGGTCTGAAGAATTTACAACCATGGTGCTACAGCTGCTCCTGTCCTTCATGTTCACATTGGTAACTTCAAATGATGCTCTGTTTATTGTCAACCTAACTCTCCTTCACACTTGCCAGTGTTTTCCATTGATTGCAAAATTCCAGAATCTCAACTCCTCCTTGTTGAAAAGTGGGTCCAGGTGTGAGTGAGTGCACCAAAGGAATGAGAGCTTGTCTTGTGCCCTATCTGGGGAGAGAGATAGAGCAACTTCTTGCAGCAGGTAAGGAAAACCTGGTGATTAGACTCTGAGAATTTTACAATATTACCCTTTATGAAGGCATGGCTCTCTGAGGCGATAAAACAGAAGTAGCATTTATCAGCCATACAAATGGTTGAAAATTAATCAGCTCCATTACAGGCAGAGGTATTGCAAACATGGCAAATATTGTGCTCTTCTGCAATTTCCATAGCTCATAATCTGCTCTCATGGACAGCCTCTTTAGCTTCTCTCTCTGCTGGAATGTCTCAGTTGCAATGTCTCAGAGTTGCTTTTCTCCAGACACACTGAGATTCACTTTTTGCTGTTTCTGTTGCTCCCTGTGTCCTTTGGCCCTCAGGCTTGACTCCATAACATGAAGGACTCAGTCCACTAGCCCTCCACTCTGTGGCTTTCAGTGATAGACATCAGGTGGTCACTCTAGTGGTCTCTCAATTCTCTGCAGTTCTTTCTATAGACCTCCCACTAAGCAAGTTTCCTCTTTCTCTATTTATTCACCCCCAAATGCCTCGACATAGTCTTAATTAGGTCCATCTGGGAAGCACATGTTGCAGTGACTTTGGACCCACATTAAAGGGCCAAGTTCTTCATGACAGAAAGAGTTAGAGACCAGGTCCTTAATGTTCGCAGGAAGACAAATGGTGGAAAGAAGGGTTGTCCTTTTTGCTGACAGACAGGCATTCTCTGGATGAATATATCCCACTGCTATCAAATAGGATTGATACAGAGGAGAGAGAAGAATTGGAAGCACTATCTCTCTGACGTGCACAGTACTTTCAGGATCACTTGCTCAATAGCAATTCTCCTGTCTGGTGGACAAACAGTGGCAAAACAAGATCAAGACACCCAGGGCTGTTCACCAACCTTGAAGGTTTTCTGTAAAAGCCCACTAGACTCTTCCAGTCTGGCTCAATTAATAAATACTAAGGAGAATTCTACATATGACTTCTAGGGCGACACGCTCTTTAGACTTGGAATGTTGCTGGAACTTCCTGTGCATCAACTTCTGCCCATTTCCTCTTGTCCTATTGCTTGGTACTGTCAACAAGGGCATGGATTCATTCTTGACGTCACCCATTTGGATACTTATAGACATTGAGAGGTTCCATCTCTGTCATCTCTTCTCAAGGCTGAACATGCCCTGCTCCCTCAACCTTTCCTCATCAGAGAGATGCTCCAGTCCCTTATTAATCTCTGCCACCCTACACTGAACCTGCTTCTGGAGCTCCATGTCTCTGGTACAGAACTTCTGCAACATAATTACTTTAAAGCAGAGGCCTTGGGAATCTTTAGGAAAGACTCTTCTGGTCAAATTCACTTGTCTTAACATCTCCAGTGCAGGTGCCTACACAGAGCTTCCTGTACTTTCTAATATCTTCCTGGAGAGATATAGGCTCTATGAAGACATAGTTCATTTGGCCAAGTTCATAATCTGTCCTGGAAAGATTTAAGTCATGTTCTGGAAGAGCCTTTTCCCCCTTAGCTTGATATTATGGAGTCAAGATGACTAGTTCAGGGTAAAAGTACCCTACCCTGACTTTCTAAACCAGCATTCAAGACCAGAAGGGCTACGTGGATTTTCTACACATCTTTTCAGGCAGGGCATTACCAGGAAGGAGTTTCTGGCTTTTCTGACCTCCAACACATTACAAAGCTTCTCTCTTTGTCTTGGCTTCCCTTAAAAATAAGGTAGAGTGAGGAAGGTGTGAGTTTTTTGTGGGACAGAGGGAATTCCTTTTTTTACAGTCATCATTGGTTCTATGCAGGTGTTTTCACTAAAAAGTCTGGTTTTAGAGGTCTACAGGTCTCACTTGAAGAGTTTAGTGGGTGATGTATATGTTACAGCTGTAAAATGTATATCTTGCTTTTGCAGCTCTTGGCTACATGGGTTGTCCTACTCAGGGTGAAGGGTCAAACCCCTGGCACTCTAACCCTTTTTATCAGCTGAAGGACTGGCCCCATGTGTGGTTAAGAGCCAACCAGTGTGAGTTAGGGCTGTGAAATCACCTCCCAGAGAATTTTGGGAGAAGCCTCTTTCCAGTCTAAAGAACTTTCCTTAGACCAGGTAGGAAAGCAGAGACGGTAGAAAGTCCTGAGCCCACCCGCAATCACATTTCCTTGTCCAAGAACATCAGATTTTTGGGATATAGGCTGAAAAATAAAAACATCCTATGAGGAGACTGTTTAATAAGTTGAGGCAGCCAAGTATGTGAAAACTCCTGTGATCTTCTCAAGCCTTGTTGGGATTGGCAGAGAGGTTTCCAAAGCACATGGAGGTGGTCAGACACTTGAAAAGGACTGAAGTGCCAAGGGCCAGGTGGAGAAAAAATAATCTGTTAAATGTTATCACAGTATCTCTTCTAGGTGAGGTAAATTTCCAGGCATTTGTGACTTACTGTATGGTAATTTCATGCACTGATTCTAGCCATAAATTCTAGCCATAGCTTGTCTTTATTCAGTGTATGTCTGCTTCGGGATTTTATGCAATTCAACGTAAACTCATTCCACCCACCACACTCCATCAATATATGTGTTCTGTGTCATTTAAACCAGTGCTTTGTGGCATCTTATTCCTAAAAATAACTGTGTAGCAGATAACACCTTTCCTGTGCCTGCACTGCCATGATCTCTCTCTACCTGTCTATAGGCTTGCAGAAAAAAAATTGTGTAAAAGGAAGCCCCTTTACAGCTTTTGTGGCTTTTTGAGAACAACCACCAGCTACCTGAAACTGATGCTGCTTTAGATGAGCTGAGCTAAGCAGTGTGGTGTTGGGTACAGATGTGGTTGTACCATATTAACCTCATCAATAAGGTAACAGTTTCCTCTTCACCTGAAAGTCTCCATGCCCTGCACATCAAAAACTCTTTTGGGCGCTGCCCGGTAGTTGATCTCTACAGGCTCAAATCCCAGCACAGGTACTACAGAAAAACCTTCCTGACTTGATCTAACAGTGTTTTTCTTTATGAATTGTCTGCCCAAATCCACAAGATTTAATTCAGGGAAGACCTGTGGTAAGCATAGACAAGAAAAATGGTCTCTAATAACTGCAGTTTATAGTTAATGGATCTATGAAAGCTTGTGAGGTTTTAATAACTTAGTCTAATAAGTTGGAATGGTTTTGGTGTTGGTGTAGGCACACAAGCTGTTTCGTCATTTTACTGTAATCTGTACTGGTGTGTAGGTCTACTGGCAAGAACACTGCCAGGAATGCAAATTTTAAGTTGTAATTAAAGTGCTGAGAGTCAGGGATGGTATTTATGAAGATACAATGACTCACAGAATTTAAGAAGCTGTGCAAGTTACTGGCCTTAAGGAATTTGTTAATTCTCTAGTTTCATAATCTTGATTTAGCACTAACATTTCTCATGACTTCCTTTGGCAAAGATGAGGCCATCTTACTGAAAAGAACTGTGAGCAATACAGCTAATCAAGTTTTGAACATATACAGAAATTATACAAATTCAAGTGTAGTTTAATAGCATTTAACTTACTTCACACTCCATATCACACTATGCTTTAAGATCTGGTTTCTCTGGTTCAGAGACGAGTTTAAGATCACAACATACCTCTCTCTAGATACTTGCACTGTCAGGATGATGCATAAACTGATCCTTCTCATAGAAGATAAAACTGGCTCTGTGGATCACAGTGAAATTCACAGGCTCAAATGCCATTCTGGTATTCAGAGGCACTGCTGCTGGAGATTCAGCCTTACCATGGAAGCTGGTGCTTGCTATTTTCAAAGGGGAAAGCTCGTGCCATTGAAGACATCTGGCTTGTTGTTGTAAACCTTAAAATTCCAGAGAGTAAAAGCCATTTTCAGGTACTCAATCACCAATCAGATTTGGGGTTATCAGTGTGTACATGTAAGGTTTAGGATACCTTTTAATCTATGTAAACAATGTGCTCAAGAGCTGCATGTATTTATGTAGAGATCAAAGAGGTGGCAATGTCTAAGGAGAATAAGCAGCAAGAAAAATCATAGGAATGGTAAATGATCAGTTGTGAGAAGGAAAACTTGAAAAACTGGATTCTAGACACAGCAAATAGGTTGCACTAAGATGTGGCTCTGACATGTGCACATGGGGGTGGCATATCACCCACTGCTTGCAGCCTCTCTTTGCTGAGGCTCACTGCACTGGGTCCTGGGAATGCAAAGCAGCTTGGCCTCCAACTTTCCCCTACCAGCAGCTTCCTGCCTTTTCACCAGCTGCTGCCTGCAGCTGGAATTGCACCGTGCAGAGAAATGACGCACTCTCCCGTGCCAGGCCTGGGCTACTTTTCACCACCAGCTTTAGCCTTCTGTCCTGGGAGCATGACCAGCTGTATGGCCTCTTCCCAGAGCTCCTGTTTTTTATGCTGTCCTGTCTTCCACACTCACACTTTGAACATCACCAAGGGCATGGTGAAGTCAGTGAGGAATTTCCTCTGGTCCTCAGTTCCTTTCTCTGATGGCTTTGGGCTGGTTCTTCTGTGGCCTGAGAATGTCCAACAAATCATACAGCAACCTCCACATCCATGGAGATCAGCACACTCCCAGCTGCTCTACTGCTGGAACAATACTGGGAATCAAGGCAGCAGGGGCTGGCTTATCCCTGTATAATGTATGGGACATGGACCAGACCCAGGGACAACAGCCCTGCTCAGGCTGTCCAATTCTGGCTCCATAAAGCTTGTCAAGGTGAGGGAATAAACAACCTGCCTGAGGGAAAAAAAAAGTGTTGGTTAATGACTGTGGCACCCCTTAAACTGAGCCTCCTTTAGCACCCACCAGATTCTTTGGAGAAAGGCTACACTTGCTTTTTCATGACCATTTGTGTCCCTGCTCCATGCTGCTCGATCTGCTAGAAGATTGTCTCCTTCACAGCAGTTCCTTTCACAGAAAGCTGAGGGTGGCAGGGCCAGTGTGATGAAAATCTGCTGAAATCTACTTTTTAATGAGAAAATGAAGTGTTCTCCATTGCAGTATGAGTACTCTTTTTTGTTTTCTTCTCAAATTCAGCAAAAAAAGAGGAAACAAAAAGAGGAACACATGTTCATTTGTAACTGGATTTTGTGAAATGAAGTCTTCTTGAGAAAGCTACTAAACATTAGTTTCAAAGAATATGGATGTTTTGGCATCCAAATATTGTAGCACGTCCAGAATATAATTAGCTCCTGAAGTGGTTTGAACTTGTAAATATGTCTTTAGATCATAAACTGGTCCAGTAGCTATGTGAACTTTAAAGTTGACTCTTGGAAAAACAAGACTTGGAAGGAGAACTCAAGCCACAATAGACATACACTGGGACCCGAGAGAATTTTCTTCATGCATATGGTTCATCTATTTACATATTTTACTGTAACCTTTTCAAAACCCTTGTGCCTCGGGCAGTGGATGAGATTACTACTAGAACAATATAGGTAACTGTGGATGGTTTGAACTGTTTAGCTGCCAGTATATATTTCATTCACAATTTAGGCCTTAATTTTCACCAGCCAAGTGAGGAAGAATGAGAAACATCTGCATCTGCGTAGTAACTGTCAGAGGACCTTAGATGCAACCTTGAAATTAAATCCCACCTCTGCATATGAGGCTGGGAAATACGTTGTCTGTTGGGTAAATTGAGGTAAAAAGAAATGGGATGATTTCCTACAAATAGACTCAATGGCAAAAATTGAAAGAAGAACCCAAAATACACAAAAGATACTCCTGCTTCTCTTTTCTGACTTCTCAAATATACTTTCCAGGCATGACAGAACCAATTCAGACCAAGCTGTTGCCCAAAACCTAAATAGTTAAAGTCTGAATAGTACTTTCAAGCTACAAAGTACACTGTAAGTGCTAAGTATTATAATTTGAATAAAACAAAACCCAAATCTGTTTGAGAGGTTCAAAAATATTTGCTTAACTTTGATGTATTTATTTTACATTCTGGCTTGACTCTGTGCTTCCTGTTGTCTCCTGGGACTGAAAGTGCAGCTACTCCAATGCCACAAGGTGGCTGTGCTAGCAGTATTTCTGAATTGGCTGGAGATGAGGAGCTCTGGAAATCTCACAAAAAAGCCTCCTGTGAGACTCACTGCACACAGCTTAATCCACCTGGAAAGTGGCGGGCAGGGCGTTCGCTGCAGGAAAAGCCCCTGCTGAAGGCAAAGCAAGCTGCTGGGGGACAGCCAGGATGGTATTATACTTTCCCAGCAGGAGCTAAAGTTTTGGAGGTCGGTCTTTCCAAAGCAGGGAGCTGATGCAAGGGTTTTCAACAGGGCCGAGATGACTTAGAGACATAGTTACCTTTGATTGCCTCCCTGCATTAAGGGCTTTAAGACTCTCACACAAGTTGTGATCAATGACTCCCTTCCAGCCAGGGTATGTCTTGGAGAAAGGGTGGGAAGAGCACCATCTGCACGAGACAGTCTCTCCCGTAATTAGTCAAATCATCACAAAGCCTATCTGTTTTCCTCATTCGACAGCCGTCTGTTGGGCTCACCTCTGAGGTTCATGTGCTGTTTGAAGTTGGATTGAGTCTATTAACCTCTTAACTGCTTCTGGCCCTACCTGCCAGAGCTGCACGCCGCACTGATTCTCGTGGAATGCCAGTAAAATGTTGGCAAGGGAACAGATACTGTTGGGACCCAGCAGAGAAGTGGTTAGCCGCATGGATGTTCAGTGCAGCAGCCTGAAAGCTCATATTGTGAGAAGCACTTCTCACCATGTGTAAAGTCTGACACATATTTCAAAGGAAAGCTTTTAATTACAGTTGGCAGGTCTGGCCCCACACTGAAAACTGACTTAATTTTTGACCCCAGCAACAGAAGAGTCTGTAAATCAGGCTGCCATTGCAGTGCTAATTCAAATAAAAAGCTGCAGCTTCGTTGTCTGTGCAGGACTCCTATGTGGGCTGAGTGTCACCTATCAAAATGACTGTTGAGCTACAGACTGTAAGTGGTTTGAAATAAGTCATCTTATGCCTCAGTTTCCTCATTTGCAGAATAGGAGGAACAGGAATGTCCCTTCTTATAAAGTATTGTAGGACCTAGGGGAGAGCCCCCTGTAGCAGCTATCATTTATTACAGTGAATTCAGGTGATTGGGCCACAGACATGCCCTAACTCTAAATCTAAGTCCAGATTTGCACTGAATCCAGAAATGTTTGAACTCCTGGTTTTAATTCAGCCCAGCAATATCACAGCCAGGATTAAGACTGGGTCTGTGTTACTCAAAAAATGGGAAGTTTGGAGAAGAAGAATTTGGTTCAGGATTTCATTGTTGTGGGACAAAGGACAACCTCTTTGCAACATAGCAACCCTGCAGCTGAACTTTGAGCTGTTGTACACCTAGCCCTAATTGCTGTGTTGCTCAGAACACCACTCCATTAATAGCATCATACCAATGAAAACTCTTTTTTCAGACATAAAGGGAAATCCAACTTTTGGCTTATTTCACTAAAATTATCCAAAATTGAACTATTCTCTTCTTTTTTCTTTTTTTTTTGGGGTTTTTTTTTGGTTTTTTTTTGTTTTGTATGTCTGCCTTGTGCAGAGCACCAACTTTTTCTCTGATAAAATTAGAAGAATGAATGCTAAAAAACTGAAATGATGAAGGAAGAAAACATTCAGTTAGGGGAAAAAGCCATGAAGAAGTAACTTCTGAGAAAACTCCAGGTGCCAGCAAGCACATTTTTAAGGTGTCCACCTCAGCAAGATGGAAATTTTGGGGATTTTAGACAAGCCAATCCACAGACTGACAGCTTGCTAAAGCAAGGTTATGGTGTGTAAGGGATCTAGAAGCCCAGACTATGGTGGAGCTTGCACCTTGTCCAAACCCAAGGAGATTTATACCTCGAGTGACTGTGCTTGGTGTTTTGTGGAAAAACAGAGGTGAGGGCCTCTGCCTGTTGTCACAGTTGTGTTACTTTAGGCACCCCAGCTAGTCCAGTGCTTCCCTGAGCTGCAGCCTGGTGTAGAGAAGCCTCCTGGAAGTGTGGGTGCTCCTGGCCAATGAATGTGCTAAATTTGGAGTCCTCAGGGGCTGCAGAGCTGTGACTGGTATTGCATGGCCATGAGTGCTGATTTCCAAGGGCAGAGTACTAGAATAGAGGATAATGTAGGGCTGGGGATAGTTTTAGTTTCTCCAGCTTTTTTTCTCTCTTCCAAGCCAGTCCACCAGTCTCTTTTCAGAAATTAAGACACCAAGTAGAGTTGTCCATCTGTGCTCTGTCTTGAATTGTAATTCTTATGCAGTGGGGCACTGGACTCTTTCTCCCACTCTCCCACAGACCATTTATTTTGCACCAAAGGAGGGATGTAGCAGGGTAAATACACAGGGACAGACCTGGCAAAAAATCATAACTGAGTGACAGGAGAAAGAGAACTAAAATTCCTCCTAGTGGTCATCACAGAAAGCTGATGTGATTTTGTTTCTCAGGAAGGAAGTAGAAATACACAAAGCAAGGCAAATGGTACAGCTAGAACACCTGGACACCAGTCACTTCCACGGGGATCAGGTGGCAAAGTGAGCATCTTTCAAGCTGTTGTTCTTCCAAGACAAAGCCAGCCCTGCAAGAAAGCCTGTTGGATGATTTTACACTCTGACTGTGGGGTATGTGTCCTTCAGTGTGCTGCACTGTATGCACATATTCCTTAGGCACAGCTTCCCATAAATAACTGTCAGCAATCCACATCAAATGATGAGTTTGCACCAGAAGCACCTTAGCTCTCCGCTGTGCAGAGCAGGATGGGTTGCAGCACATGCCTGCTGCAGCACTCAGAGAAGGATGGATTACAGCAGGTATTCACTTTAAGGCTGGTATGTTTTTCACTTTTGTCTTTTCCCAAAGCAGCCATGCCAGGAGGCACCCTCTGGTCCTGCTGGATTTTAAAATGTGCCAGGAAGGACCTAGGTAGACAGTGTGATTTGGTTGTTAAAGGTAAAGAAGTGCCTAAACCTACAGATCATTTCAAAATTTGAAGCCTGCACAGAATTTTGGGTATATAACATTAATTTGTTTTTCATGCATATGCAAAAAAAAATAAAAAAATCATGGTTGAGGTTCCAGAAGAGGATGCTGAAGGTGGGGTAGCATCATGGTCTCTGTAGGAGCGGTAGGTTTGTGTGCCAGAGGTGCATCCCAATTTCCTTGCCCAGGGAAGTGGGGCTCTGGGCTGCCAACAGGAGTCACTGGGAGTGCTTTAGAGCTGAAACTTTGTTTTTTGTCCTTTTGTGTGGAGTCCTTCTCAAAGACTAGGTCCAGTTAAATGGTGTCTCAGGAGAAAGCAGAGATCATTCCTACCAATTGCTAGTGTGAATACCATATGCAGGAGCTGGAAGACACCATCATATGTATTTGTGATAGATGCTATACAGTGACAGTACATGGGAAGAATGTGAACTTAATTTTCTTATTAAAAATCTCTGAGTCAACATGAGAAAGAAAAAATATTTTCAGTTGGGAAAGTCCAACTCTGCATGGGGCAGTTTTATTACCATAGTCACCCTTTCACTGAGTTAATTCCATGGTTTACAAATGTGCTAAAATAAATGATCTAAACCATATCAAACAACTTAAAATTCGCTGAAGCTTTTGTGAAAAAGCTGACAACCAAATAAAAACCAACCCCATTGAAGGGTTCCAACAAAATTCCACCAAAACAAGGAATTAAGGTCAGTGTGGACAGCAGCCCACTGAGTCACTGCAGCAAGTATTGTTGTTGTGATGAACACCCTAGATAAGGTGTGGGTTCTAAAAATAAGCCAGAGTTCCTCAAATAGCTGTACAGCATGTAAATGATTTAGGAGCGAGGCTACATTTATTAACTTGTTTATTATAACAAATCTGATATGACTTCATGTTAAAATGTTGGCAGGGCGTAATTCCTCTCTAGTTGGATGCACTGAAGTTTATGAGAGGCTGAGCTGTTTGGGTCTGAGTTTTCATTATCCTGTAAGCAATTGTAGCTATGCACTGACACCACTAGGACGATAGCAATGATTTAACACAATGGTAATAGCAATACAGTCAAAGCTCTGTCAGAATTTCCATTTTAAACTATGTTTGTTTAGAAATAATATTTCAACCAGTGAAAACAGAATCAAGAACAAACTTGGCATTTGCAGTTGACCTGGATGCCTGGATGCAATTACTTTCTTCTATTAAAAAAAAAAAAAAAAAAAAAAGTATATTGATTTTTTTATTATTATTTTGAAAATAATTTTTTCTCTGTCATTGTTCTTGCTGTCATTGTCCAGATGAAAGAAGTTTAATCTTAAAAAACATGGCTTTGCAACCACACTGTCCATAAAGAAAACAAATTACTTTTGGCATTAAAAACAGATGAGCAATTTGGTCCTGGATGAAGCTGATCCTGAGGCCCGGGGATCAATGGGAGCTTTGTTATCCACACCACGAGATGTGAGAGCAGCCCTGTGCTGTGGGAGATGGGAGATCTGAGCTCCTGGGGTGCACTTCAGTTTTACCCCATCCATATGTCATTCCCAGGGGATGGAAAGGAGCAGGAACTGCCCATGCTGGGAAAAGGTTTTGTTTGCGTCTCAGTATTACACCCCTAAGCTCAATATGCAGCAGAGTCAGGTATGGAAAGCATTCCTGTTGCTCTTCCTAGACCTATCCACAAAAATATAATTCCAAATGCAGGATACAAGCTTGGGGATGGTGTGACTATGGGTTTTAACCCACAGCATTATTCACAGTGGGATAAATTCAAATTCTCAATTGGAATTTGCTGAATTTTTTTGAAAACTTCAGACTTAGCCCAATCTTTCAAGGATATATCTATGATACTTTCCCAGATAGAAAGAAGAACAAAACCTTACATTAAAATGAAGCCAAGATTGAGAACACAAATCCTTATTCAAAGGATAAAAAAGCCCAATGGGGTCATACCTTAACTCTAGCATTGTAAATGCCAGTCAAGACTACACTCACAAGAAATCCAAATGCATGAATGAAAAAAAGAAGGCAAAACCACTCAGGCAACGTTAATCCTTTCTGAAATCAAGTCAGACTGCTATTTCAGAGTTTATGACCTTAAATTAGAATGAATTGATATTAAAAGCCTCATTGCTTTTTAAAAATGTCCCCCCCCCTTTTACCTTTCCATGTGCCTGGACTTCAGGGAAGAATTAAGGCTCTTCAGGTGCCTTGAAAGTATTTACTACCTGTGAGGCATAACTTAAATTTTGATTTACCAGAGTTTAAAAAGTCAGCACAGAGTTGATTGCAACAATTGTGTAAGGAAATGCACAAACTTTGAGCTCAGATGACTCATTTTTACGCTTGATTTGTGATTTAGCAGCAGCATATTAAAGTGGTGATACTTCTAAATGCAACTGGAATATTTTCTTTTCATAAGGCCATTTAATACATAACAAAACACCGTAGAAACCAGTGGGAAGCTTGTCTCATTGATTTTAATGGGAATTTGTTTCCCAAGAAGAATTTGCTGGTTCAGTATTTTCCTAGTTGTGCAAAAACAATTTGCATGGAAAATAGATTTGACTTACTTAGGCTTTTGATGCTGCAGAAAGAGGGAAAAACATATTTGGGGGTTCTTGTGTGGCTTCAAAGAGCCAGCAGTCCTTTGCTGTGATGACTGCAACATTTGCAGAGTTGCCAGCATTTGCAATTGCAAACAGGCAATCACCTCAGTTCCCATGGTGGGACAAATGACAGGAGTCACATTTTCAGGAGGAACTAACCCTGGCCCTTTCTTGCACAGCTGGTCAGCCCAGGGCTGCAGGCACATGTCTGGAAAGAGTTGAGCTTGGGCATGGGTAGGGAGAGAACAAATGTGTTTCCATTCCCCTCAGCCCCTGCTTGACCATGCACACTGAACGTCCAGCCAGGAGGGTCCTGGGGAAATCGGAGGGACCATTCCCCTCTCTCACTTCAGACCACCCTGACACACACCTACTCCAGCAGCACTCTAAGACTTGGGGTTTGGGTTGAAATACTGACACAAACTGCTGAAAAATTTCAGGGCTTACAGGTCAAATTTTCATAAGGAAGAGAATGAAATTGTTCATCATAATGACACTGCATAATATTGTGTAACAGCCTCTGGAATGAAACCTCCTCTCGGGCCTGAATTATGTGGTTCCTGATGTGTTTGGTGAGGGTCACATCTTTCTGTGGACAGATCTGGCACCAGCCACACTGCTGCCTCTTCTATCCAGCATATCAGGCCCCATCCTGCTGATATCTGTGGACTTGTGGCTTCCGTCATCTCTCTTTCCCTTCCTGCCTCCCCAGACAGAGACACGACCTTGACTGGGTTCCACACCTACAGCACATCTACAGCTTTTTGGGTGCCAGCTGGCAGCAGTTTCCTCCCCAGAATGTATTTATTTATCCTTTATCCAAGTAAGGACCTCAGGCAAATATCAGAGTCTGGTGGAAGCAACCTTCCCTGGACACCAGCCCATTTGGTCTCCTCAGTAAAATGCTACCATCATCCCTTACCCTTGCTGGAGCTGAGCAGGAGCCCTGGGATCATTGCTGCCCATTGCAGCCCCAATTGTGCCTGTGCACACCCAGGACATCTGTGTGGTCCCCTCCTTCTGTTTTGAGGACAAATCCACCAAGTGGAGAAATACTTCTGCCTGTGGAGCTCCGCTTCCCATCCACTGGCATGGCTGACAGCGCTGCTCCTAGTTTCCAAGGAGCTGTGGTTTTAAACAACTCTTCTTTTCATTGTAACTTCTTTTATTTAATTTAAGATTTAGCAAATGACATGGGCAGGAGCAGAAGAGATGGATAGAACTTCATAACCTTTGGACTTCTTACAGATTTGCAAGTTGATGAAAATCCTGGGGGAGCTTTTCCAATCTTGTTTTCATACTCTGTGTAACTGGAAAAGTGAAATTCTTCTGAATGAGCAGGATGAGGAAAATACTTAGCTCTGACGATGCTGGGAAAATTCTGGGGTTATTTTTATCCATGCGTATAATTTCTGGTTGGAAAAAAAAAATTGCCTCTAGTGTTCTGAATATGTGAATTTCTTATCTTCTGTTAGAAAACACAAGCACTGGCAGGAGAAAGCAGACTTTCTTCATTAGTGCCAGAATACTTCACATAGGTTCCTCAATATGGAAAAAAGTAGTCAGAAGAAAAACAAGGAAAGTCATTATCTGTTTTTTTCCCCTTTTAATAACCTTTTCAGTAGCACAATGCATTCAAAGCTAGGCACATTCCCCTCAGTGCAATACGGTCTCAAGACATGATTTAGATGGAAAATTTAAGTAAGATTAATGCAATTTATTATCCGCCAGGATATCCCTACAAACCACACTGCTTGGCTGAATTTTTGATTCTCAATCTAATATTTCAGATGAGATTTCCAGATGGGTGTCTTATTCCTCTATTAGTTTAGTGAGGGTGATATAGAGTTTGTAAAACAGGAGAGGTTAAGCTAGTTTTAACACTTGATTAATCATTTAAATTACTTTGTTACTGTTTGAATCCATTGACTTTTGTTTACCAAGCAACTCCCTGAAACTGAAAGCCAACAAAAACGGCAGGCAGCTTTCCAAGTTGTTAATTTATTCAATGAGTTCTTCAAAGGAGTTCTAAAAGGGGGAAAAAGGAGCAAATTTATAGTTGCATTGAAAGGGTAGAGCAATTCTTGTTCATTGCTTGCTAAAAATGTCTAGGTTTTTATGACTCAGAAAAAAAAGCCAATATTCAAATATGCTGGCCAGCTCCTGGAGACATATATTTTTTTTAAGCAAATCAAACAAGTGCTTAATAGAGCCTGACTGCATGTTCATGCAAATGCTGATTGAAATAAAATCAACTCGTGTGACAAGCCACACATTTCTTTGCTTTTTATGTGCAAATGTGACTTCATCTGAAGTGAGATTCTGTTCCCCCACAGGAAAATTCAGCGGGAGCAGGATCAGGCCCGTAGGAAGTCAAGAGCACAGGGACAAAGCTTTTTCAAAAGCAAGTATGAATGGGTGATTAAAAAGCCCCCTTCAGTTACACAATATACATGTGTACAGTTTGCAATTGTCCTCTGGGGAAAGGGGGAAAAAAATCCCAAGCCCTAAATCATGAAAAAAAGTCCAGCTTTTGATTCTGCATATTACAAAGTCCAAGTTTGGTAAATTGATTACAATTTCTTTACAGAGACCTATCAGGAATAAACCACTAAGTCTTAGACATAAATTTGAATTCCAGAGTCTCCAGCTAACCCAGCTCATAAATGAATTCCTAAATGCTGACTGTGCCAGAAGACCCAGTGCTGCAAAACCACTTGGCAGAAGCCATTAGTTTCAATGAGATGAACTGCTCTATTTAGCTCTCATTCAAAACTTTACAGAAATGCCAGATTTCCATAAACACAGGTTTCCTTGAATTTCCAGGGCTTTGATTAACTGGTAGATGAGGGTGTCTTACAAATATAGATTTGTATGCAGAGTTCAGCTCAGAAAGCAAGAGAGACTGGAAAGGGACTATAGGCTTTTCTTTCTTTCTGACTTTTTCTCTTCCTGAACTAACAGAAAGCAGGAAAACTCCTTTAGAATATTTTGGAGCTAAGGCTTTAATAATTAATAATTATTCTGTGGTTTAACAATGTTGTAGATCATTCTCCTGCCATTTATATCATTTTGTGTTAAGCTTTTTATGACAGATTAATATCCTTCAGCTTTTACAGTATGGTTTTAAAGTATTAAAGCAATGAAAGATGAAAAGAAAAAGAAAAAAAAAGCCTTATTTTTTTCTCTTTAAAGAATTCAGTTTGTGAAATCTATTAAAGGCAAAGACTAGCTCTTGTTTCAAGGGACAACCCTTTTATGTTGCTTTTTCTTCTTCTTCCCTTCTTCCCTTCTTCCCTTCTTCCCTTCTTCCCTTCTTCCCTTCTTCCCTTCTTCCCTTCTTCCCTTCTTCCCTTCTTCCCTTCTTCTTTTGTGACCCACCCATCAGTCAGTTTTGTTGAGACCAGCAATGATTTTTGATATATTTAAATTTATGTTTAGGGAGGTTAAGTGAGAAGTAGATTTGGTGGTTGTTTGGTTTTATTTTTTTTGTTGTTTTTTTTTTTTTTTTGGGGGGGGGGGGTGGGTGGGTGGTTTTTTTTGTTTTGTTTTGTCTTGTTTTGTTTTTTTTCATTCTGAGTTTGAGTGCAAGTCATGGACCAATCACTTTTATAGCCTGGATGTAGGAGCACTAAAGATTAGAAGATCAAGTCCCTCTTTCTCCCCCATCTAATTTTTCCCTCCACCAGCAAATGTTCCTTAAAAATACATAATCTCTATAGTACTATGGTGATCATCATAAATCTATGAATAAATGGCATTATTATTTATAAATGGCAAGAATGCAAGAGCAGCACAGATAATAATATGCAACTATGGTTTATTAACCTTAAACCCTCTTAAATCAGTCATGGAACCATAGCAGCCAAGAAAACTATTGTGGTCAAACGCCATGAGCTCCAGCTTGCTTTTAACACTAGGAATATTTCCCCTCTTCTCCAGCTTTTCTACAACATCTCCTCTCCCAACCAGAGTTTCTGTAATAAAAATTGTAGTTTATGTGCCTGTTTTTTGGTTAGGCTCTGGGAGTCTGATTCAGCATTTTCAATTTTTTTCCCTTTTTTTAGGAAAGTGCTGGCTGTGTGGGTGCTGAGCCACGGAGGCTGTGTGTGGCCCCATGGCTTGGCGCCCGCACAGCCCAGTCCTGCTACAGCTGGCAAAAACTGCTGGGATTTCAGAGCTGCAAAGCACTACGTTGGCCCTTTGGCATCACCCCACCCTTCCTGAGCACTGCCTTTGAATAAGCCTGTATCCTCTGGCCATCTAGGGATAGTGGGCTTTCCAGGGCATTCTGCTTGGCCGACAAATGAAAAAGGTTGCTGAAGCCTGTACGTGCAGAAATAAATGTGGTCTAGCTTTTCATTGAGAATTCCCCTCGTTTGCCATTGGCTTTTCCTATGGGACTTGCTACCAAGAAGCTGAGTTTGGGTGTAGGTGATTGACAGGGATTGTTGTGTTGACAGAATTGGATTCAGCCAGAGGGGAGAATGCTGCCACCGGAGCAACCGCAGCAAGCACAGCGAAATCAATGGAAAACTGAAGGCAAAACTAAAGAGCATTAAATTAACCAAACTATGCAAAAGATGCTTCAGCTAAGGAGCTGAAGACCTGGAAGGAACTGGGAAAACAACAAATGATCCTGCTGAAAATGAGAGCTGCAATGTGAGGATTTCAAAGACTCCAAAAATGAGCTGAGAAGTTTTATCTCAAACAGAACGGAAAAGTAATGTTTATAGAGCACTTAGAGTCATGACATGTATTGGGATACAAAATCCATGCCTCAAATATTCAGACTTCAGGTTGGGATGAACATAATATTGAGTATAAACTTCAGTTTGACTATTGAAACTACATGATCCTTTTTACCAAGGAATGACTGGTGAAATAGAAAAAAAACCCCAAACCCCAAACCCCAGAGATAATTTACTACTGTTGTATTATTTCTCCTTACAGAAAAATCTAACAGGAAGAAACCACTGAAACATAGTTTAGGTCTGAAGAACCATGTTTCTTGAGTATCTGTAAATCTATGAACATCCGGCTGCTTTGACTGGTTTCTGTGAGCCCTAAAGCCCCAGCTTTGATGAAAGGCCACACACAGATCACAGACCCTGCAGGAGAAACCTTGCCTTGGCATGGCACAGAGGCTGTCTGTCCATCTGAGCCTCGGTGTCTGAGAGGCAGCCACAAACCTTGTCTTTCCTAAGAGAAATGGACCAATATTTCTTCTTTTAAAATAGCCAAAGCAAGTCCTGCTCCTATAGCCAGTGGTCTGGTGTGCAGAGCACTCAGGCTGGGGGATCTCTAACAGTGCCTTCCTCACCTGGGTAAAACACAAACCTGTGCCTTCTGTAAACCCTGGGAGCAACTTCAACAGAGATGCTGAGGTTTGGTGTAAGAGTGAGAGTGGGGGAGTTCAAGAGTTAGGCTGATTAAGGGCCAAAGGGCAAAGGCACATAAGGGAAAAATCTAATCCCCATTCTGAGAGCTGGCTGCAGGTTTTCCAGTGCAAGCTTCCCTCATACTGCAGTGCTACAGGCAGTCTCGTGAGCATCATCCATATATTATTAGTAGCCCAATCACTCTCTGCATTTCAGAATCAATGAATATTGAGGGGCTCTTTGGAGGAGTTTTGAGAAAAGCTGTAAACTGTGCTCTCCACTGAGCAGAAACCTGTGGGAAACCATCATCACAGCATTTATAACATCATCTGTACCATCCATGGGTGGCATAGATGCCACAGAATTTCCTTCACAAAGATTTTTTTGTCTCCAGAGGATTAGGAGGCTTGTGCAGAACAGAGGGAACGCAGAATAAGAGAAAGGCAGAATTTACCACATATAGCACCAAACGAGCCATTCATTCACTTTGTGTGGTAAATCTCATGCCCTGCTAGCTGCAGTCTTTCCCAAAATTAGGGGCACCTGAAATCTTACTCTCATATTTGCAGAGAGATACTGGTGAGAATAGATTATTTATTGTGCAAGTGCACCAAACCTGGTGGAGCCCCACAGATTAAGGGTGGGCATGCAAGCATGTGCACACATGCACAGAGATGAAAATCCATTGGGGGCATTCAGCTGTGTGCCAGCTCACTCTTTTAGAAGAGGCATGGAGACATCTTCACATGTAACTCTAGGTAAAAAATGCTTCAGTAAAATTCAAACAAAAATTTAAAAAAATAATGTATTCATAACTGGTTTCTAATTAAAAAAAAAAAAAAAAAAAAAAGAGAAAGAGAAAGAAAACTATAATTTTCAGTTTTTCTTGCACATTTGAGTACATGAGGAATTCTGCCAAGAATTTTTATTTCAGATAACGGATTCCAAGACCCCATTATCAGTGTGGAGGAATTAATACCCTCTGTTCATGTTTTTGCCAAAACCAAGTGTGGAAAATGCTCAAACCACACCTGTTTCAGTTCTACAGCACATACACTTCTGCTTGCCAGCTCCCTAGCTGTTAAAATTAGTCAGGGGATTTCTGATACTTTTTTTTTTTCTCTTTTCTATTTTGTTTTCTTTTTCAAGGCAGTTACAGGACAACAGTAGCAAGGGTACGTGGTTAGCTCATAGGGATGTGAGAGGGAAAGCAGAAATGCTTTAAAACTCCAGCAGCAGTTGCACAGAGGAAGATTTGGCTCTCATATTGAATGCTGGTTAGTGTGAGGGGGCTATGTCCATGCCGGGGGCATCAGAGAGGGAATGTGAAGTTACTCTGCTGATCCAAGTGGGTTTGCCCAATTCTCTTTTGAGGTATTACCTGACAGAGCTCAGCACAGCACCTGAGGATGTCCATGTTGGAAAGAAGGACAGAGGAGAGGTTTTTTTGGAAGAACTGCTAAGAGACAGCAAGGTTGATGACAAACGCTGGTGTCATTCAGATGCTTTAGGGAAACTGATGCACTGCAAATGCAGCAGGGTTGGTTTCAGTGTCCTCCTGTCTCCCCAGGAATGCAAACTTGAATTTAAAAACCACCCTGTTATTATATCCTCCAGGCCCTTGTATCAGTCAAGTCCCCCAGTAGCCCCTCGGACCACTGCTCAATTCTCCACTAACCAGCCACAGGCCTTCCATGCTCTGAGTGAACAAGTGAAATCTCCCTGGTGAGCAGATTTGAACAAATTCTGTGCCACATTATACAACAGCCAGGACTTGCTTGGTCCTCCTAAAAATTTCTGTGAAATGTGCACTGTCTATAAGATTTGGGCTACAAAGAAAGATTTTTATACAGCTACCTTTAGTTATCTCTAAATATTTTTGTCTCTGTTACACAGATTTCCCGGTTTAAACGTACGATCAAATCTGGTTAAAGATGCACTGAAATGCACAAGATCAAGGAAAAATATTAACCAATGAATTACATGTCATCTATACTACATTAGCACAATACAGTACAAAATGAGTACTTCTGCTACAGAACTGATGAGTAAAAATAGCTTCAGCAAAAACACTAACAACTTTCCCAGGTTTTTTTTTTCATTTTTAGAAAATTGCTGTCTTTAGTTTGTTACATAATATCTGCTGGAAATGCTCTGGTCCCTTTCACTTTTATTTATACTCATTATTCTCAGAATTTTCACAATGGTACAGTGATTTACCCTCTCCTATGGGAAGGACTTTTTGCTATTTTAAAATTAAAACACAAGGTGTCTCATGCCCTCCTCCACAAAAAACTCTTTTCATTTTGTTTGCATTCTAAGTTACAATAAATATAATGAAAGAACCTCATGATTCACAGGTCATGCAAAACTCTTATACAGAAATTTTCTTTATGTCTCATGAAAGAAGCATATTAAATTGAGAAGTCTGCTAACCGTGAAACACTGAAGGAAAAGTAGGGAGCATCAGTACAACAGCAATATCAAGGCAAGGAAGATGATTTTCAAATTTGAATTTGACATTTGAATTTCAGAAATTCAGATCTAAAGAATGGCTCTAGGAACCAAACAAACGAATTTGCATTCTTTCCTATTTATTCCTCAAACTGGCAGGTCTTTTTTTTATTTGAGAAACTGAATCCCACTGTCTTTTTAGTGTCTCCCCAAAATGGTTAATTTAGAAATACCCAAGGGATAGTTTAATTGCCATTGTAGGGCAATGAGTTTGGGGCTGGGTGATTGATAATTTTTTGCAGAAATTTAATAAGGTGTATAAACACCTGGCTAGTTTTTTCTCTCCTGAAACACAAAGATTTCAGCAGTTAGACACTTCTCTTGACTAATCAAAAGAGGAGTTTAGAGCAGCCCAGCTCCCTGTCCATGCCCTTGATGGCGACTGTTTTTAGGGCCCTGATGTTTATTTGGCTCCTTACACCATTCAGTACATCACATGCTCTACTATATTGTGTAATTTTTGAAAGCCTAAATGTCATGCAGTAGTAGTCAAAAGCCTTAAAATGTCTCTTATATTTATGTAGTCATTTTTATCAAGCGAGTTATAATCTCACCAGAGGATGTAATCAGATCTGTCCAAGGAGACTGATGTTCATAAAACAATGTTGGCTAACATTATTTCTTTTCCAGGCTTTTACTTCTTCTTTGATTATATCTTGTGTCAGTTTTATTCCTGGTTCTGCAATTGGAAACCCACAATAACAGTGCTATAATGTTTCACAAATCTGCTCATGGTCAGCTCTCCTGTTGATTCAAACTGTGAGCATTTAGCTTTTCTATATTCATTTTTTTCTTCCAAGAATTCAGAAGTTATTTAAGTAATTTAGGAATCCTCTCAAAAAAACGTGTGTGGAACCAAAGCAGGACACTATGTGCTGGCATACAGAGATGAGTTATGGCAACTAAACAACTTACCACCCACCCCTTGACGAGCTGCCTGTGCACTGTGACTGTGATGGGGCTATCCTGAGGTTAGAGTTACACCACATGAGTAGGATGAGTTCTCAGCTCAAGCATTCCAAGGTGGTTATAGTGCTTTGGCTGAGGAACGGCAACTTCTTTATGGTGTTGCCATGGCATTTTGTTGAATCTGCAACAAGGAGTCACTTATAAAAATGGGGCACAGGCTCCTAAGTCCTTTTGGTTCATTGAAATTGCATCCACCACCTCATTCAGTGATCCAAACTCATGCACACACGTGCAAATACTCTTTTTTCCATTGACAGTCAGCCAGGCTGTGTAGCAGAAAGCTATGGTAGCTCTGCTACTGAGCAGGTATGCCCATGAGCCAGCAAAGCACACCCTACACTGGCTGTTCAACCAGATGGCTTCCAGAGCTCTTCTGCATATGCACCGTGTTTATCAGAACAGTGAAATCCACAGTGGTACCTTTTTAAAATCCTATTTCCCTTCTTTCCTGGCTATTTATGCAAACAGCATTTTGAAAAACACACAGACACTATTCTTTCCTGGCAAAAGTGTTGGAGTTTCTTGTGTTTTTTATATTCTATTGGTTCAGGAATGCTTTTGCACTTAACACCTCCGCAAACTTTTTTTGTGACACAATATCTCATCTGGTAGCTCCATTCTGAGATGGCTGGCTGGCGTGCCAAATACAAGGTCCAAACCCTATCTTCCCCAGGTGCTAAATTACCTTTCCTGATAGTCTGTAGCAAAATCTGGGGAGGTGTTTGATTTAGGCTTGAACGGTACACTCAGATCCCAGCCATCACCTCTTCCGGACACCCAATAGCCCTGCGAATATTCCAAGCTGATAGTGTCACTCTTGAACAGGTGGTGGTCTGAGAAAACACTTTTCTCTGCATTTTTCCCGAGCAGAGATCAACCGTGGATGTTGTAGGGAAAAAATAAAGAGCAGAGGTGTGTGTGGAAAGTCAGGGTTGTGGATGTACTCAAGCCACAGCTGCCCGCAGTGTGTTGTCTGCTAAAATGGGACAAAACATCTTCGAGCATTCACTTGAGCCCAGCCTGTGCTCTGGCAATTCATACACAATTTCTTGTGACTTCCAAAGAGCATCTCACAGCCTGAGTTACAGCCCAGAGGCCATCCAGGAATGCCACTAGCAGAGCATGAGCTTAGCCAGGACAGTTTTAGCTGGCAGCCTCCTCGTGAGGGAGCACAGCTTTCTGCCCTTGTACCACCCACCCCTCTTCTCTGCCCCAGCCCATGCAAATCAGCAGTGCTTCCCCTCCTCTCCCTGGCACAAGAACCTCAGGCCAAATCTTGTGCCAGGTACCCTGGGCAGTGGAACATCTGGGCATTACCAGAACCCGGCGCTGTGGGTCCATTCCCATCATCTTGGTGGGAAGAGATGGGATAATTGCTCCTCAAACAGCAGCTCATCACCAGCTGCCTGGGCATCTGCCCTGATTCTCCTTGCAAAAAGAGGAGAGTGCTTTGCTTTTATTCTTGGTGTTTTGTGCTCTATTTTTCTTTTACTAGTGTTTCATGCTCTGATACAGACATATTTCTCTGGAAAAGCTCCTGTGCATAAGGATTTCTGTTTTCATTTATGACCTTAAGGGAAAACATCTGTTGCTATTGCTGTTTTGCCATTTGTCTTCAGCTTTCCTCATAACTGTTGTTTTACTTGTGGTATCATCATTCTTACTGTATCCCCACTATCCTTCTGCACTGTATCTCCCTGTCTCTGTGATAGGTCACATGCTGGTGTCAGTGTTTTCCGGGACAAAGTCAAATTCTTTATTTTTAGGAGGTGTTTAAGTTAATCTCTTGTCTGTTACTGCTCTTTGGGGTTTTAGTGTTCTATTATCTTGTTCCAGACTAAATTTTCTCATCTGAAATAGTCCCAGAGAGATAATGTACCTCAAAATTTGAATTTTCTTGTTTTTCTCTACAATGGAGAATTGCTGGACTTTCTTTGGCATGTTTTTTAGCTTTTTAAGCTGTATTATTGGTGCCTTGGTGATGTTTGTTAACAGCTGTTGTAGGAAAATATTGTAAGCAAAACAGAGGCCCAGATTTATCTGACTTATTCAGTCTAAGTGCCTTGTCATTGTTTTATAAAGCCAGTGAGGAAAAAAAAGAGGACTGCTGAGATCTTAAATGAGTGAATTTTTCCTCACTTCTCTTTTGAATAATGCATCACCAAATCAAATAGTGAGACTGCAGTGCAACTGTGCTCCTCACTGAGGCAATTCAGGAAAGGTTAGAGTTAGATGAGTGTCGGTCAAACCACAGAGGGAGCACATAACCCTTACCAAGTGTGTCACTGAGGGGCTCAGCAGCACAAGACCCCCACAGAATCTCTCCTCTGTGTTTTATTCCAGTAAAGGATGAGCAGGGAAACACAAAGACAGGAAGCCTTACCAGCTTCAGTCTGTTCTGTTCTGTCTTTAGGTGACTTTACTTGAAATCAAGTGGTGAATTCAATGCAATTCCCTGATATTAGGTGCTCCTGCTGAGATGTGCACAAGCCAGGCACACTGAGATATTGTCTGGGCTTTCAGTGAGTGATATGGACACCAATTTCTTTCCCAAGCATGTTATGAAAGGCTTAATATAATTGAGCTACAATTGTCAGTGCATGAAAAAAATCTGATTCTTTTGAAAGAGTATTGTCATGTTCTCTGAAGAATAATGTGGGCAAGCATGGCACTTCTCTATTCCAGATAGTGAAACACAGAAATTTGGTTTCAGGAAGATCAGTGCAACCTTTTTAGATGCACAGGCCTTAGTTGAGTATAAACAAAAGGAAACATTGCTTGGAATAGACTATATTGATATCTTTGAGACAATAAAGAGTAATGACAACAAGACCTTCCAACACAGCTCATCTGCAGGTCTCTGCACGTCCCACATTCCCTTCAGCTACCTACTGTCCTCTCAAATTGCAAAGGACACTTTTCCTTTTCTGATTACAACACCCCTATAAAAAGGAAAATTTACAAGCCATGCTCTGCCTGTTCTCCACGGAGCAATGTCAAACATCACACTGCAGCGGCCTTTCACTTCTGGATGAGCTGTAGGCTAAGATTTGGATTTTGTCTTTGAAAACAAGCAGAGGCTATACATGGGGTTTGAACTCCTCCATGCTCCAGTCTCAGGGGTTCTTTTCCTGTGAAATCAAATGCCTTGCCAGGCTGGTCTTCATGTTATTTCCATCACTAGATGCTGCTTGTGCTCTGCAGGCTCCCTCTAGTTTTTAATTCCACCCAGGATTCAAAAACAGGATTAGATTCTAGTGGAAATCTAGAAATGCTCATGTCAATCCCTTTCCTCCTAGAGTTATGAGGAGAAAAGGATAGATGCTATTGCTGAGACACAAGCCAGTCTCTGATCTCAATAATGAAATGTTTTCCTAGGAATCTCCCAACAGCCTTTATACAAAGGGTTTTCAAATTTCAAGCATAGGTTGTGAATGAAAATACTTTTCTAGATTTCCTAGATGGAAAAAAACCCCTTACTGTAAATCTCTGATGGCCAATCCTTTTTTCCTCTCATAGTTCAGCAAAATTCCACCCGAGTGGTTCAGCAGAAAAGAAATCCCAATTTTATCAAAACAAACCTATGAAACTCTTTTAAAGGTTTTAAAAATCTTTAAAGGGGAGAGACACCTGCATCCACTCAAAGAGCCCCAGCTGAGTTAAAGACACAGACTGTGTGTTGTGGAAGCTCAAGCCAAGCAGTGAATGATGAAAAAAATCCTCATTTAATTTCTTGGCTTCTGCAGTCTTATCAGAGTGTTCTGCCCAGCAGAAACGAGCCCTGTGAAAAATGTATATCCCAAAGTTCAAATGTGCAGTGTAAAACAATATCTAAAAGAAGTTAATTCCATTGCTTGTTCCTTAAATAGTTTTCAGTGCGAGAGATGGTTTTATAATCATGTGTCTGTGATCAGAGACTTTTGGATAGACACCAAATCAAAACATCAGCAAAGAGAATGGGGTGATGTGGAAAACTGATTTATTCATTCAGAGTCAATAAAGCAAGCAAGCAGTAGCTGGACTGTAAATAGCCCTGTAGAAAAGATTTATAAGTCTTAACATGGGGAGACAGGTTTATCCCAGTTAAAAGCACATTTTGACTGGAAGAACCCGTCACCATGTTTATAAAATGGGGCCTTGCATGCAAGATGTAACCTTAGGCCTGTGTGAATTTGAAGTGGGCAAACAATGTCATCTGCAACCATGTTTTTCATCTCTAAAGTGGAAAGCTAAAATCGACCTGAAAATACAAAGAAGGAAGATAAAAATGCTAAGCAAAATAATTCTAGGCCTCAGCAGGAATATGTACAGTGCTTAAAACTTCCCTTTGCTCCAGATTGCTGTGTTTATAAATCAAAATTATATGTCCAGTGGGGAAAAGGGAAGTAAAACTGTTTCCAAATGAAAAAAGGACAAGTGATTCATTTCTGTTAAGATCATAATTGAAAATACAGAATGTAGAAATGCTCTTGGTTTACTCTTGTTTTCATTTGTAACATTTGCTTTGTTGCAGTTAATATGATCAAGAGACTGGAAAAGAAACCATTTAAAGAAACCATTTGCTGCTATAAATCTTTCAACTATTTGAAAAATAATACACATTGCAGGCTTTCTGCACCCTATAAAATAGAGCTTCATCTTTACCAGGGATAAATGCACTTCCTTCGATTTCTTGATAGAACAGGCCTTTCCAGTATTTCATTTATTAAACAAAAAATATCTTTATTGACTGTAGTGTATAAACAACTCTGAAGCAACCCTAGTGAAATCTAATGAGGTATTTCCCTTTGCAGCATGACAAGGTTCAAATATGTGCATATGTGCAGTAAGGAAAATAAAATTGACTCTGACAATCAGATACCCCAGCGAGCTTCTATCTTTGCAACAAATGTGCTCTAAATTCCAATGTGCTTTGACAATCACCATTTATTTCAATGCATCCTCCCCAGACACTCATTCTTGAGAGCCAAATTCCCGTCTCTTGGAAGTCAGAGGGAGGTTTGCCATAGGTATCAGTGTTGGAAAGATTTGATCCTTGCTATGTTTAAAAGCAATCAGATGGATGCAAAATGAAAGGAAATGAACGCGTTTACCCCTTGAAGTTCCGAGGATATTGAAAAAGCATATGTCTGGTATTTTTATTTTGGAGCTCTCACATGCTGACAGAATAACAACTGCCCTCCACGAGTTAGCAAGATGCCTCTTCAAGGCCTTCACAGGCCATTTAGGGGTACAGACAATTATCTTCCAGTGCAATAAGTCAGATTTAGGTATGACATGCCCTTCTGATAGTAAAATATTGCCCCCAGGAGTTCATCTGTGCTAGAGACTCTCCTAGGGTTTTGGCTAGACGTAGATTGGAGGTTCTCAGATTTAAAGATGTGCTGGAAACATAGCCTGTTGCTCCAAGAGGTGGAAAAGGCTCCCTTATGGATAGGGAAAACTTAAAAGCAAAAGAAAAGCAGAAGAGTTGTGGGCATCTCTGGACAAAAGGAGGACAATACTAACAGAGGGGTTCTAGGGTGGATATGAAATGAATCCTTTTGAAATTCAGTCACTCATATGACTCTCATTATCAAAAAATGTGAAGTAATTAATGATGGTAACAAAGAGATAAGGCAGTGAAAAGAAAGATAAGGACAATGATAGCATAAGTTATTTTTTAAAAAACATTGCAACATATGTTGAAAATAAATATACAATCAGATGTTAAATTAATTGAAACATTTAAGTAGATATCATTTGTCTACTGATACGGCTGTGTGTATCAGCAGGCTTAGCTCATGGGGTGAAGATAAAGACGAAGGAACCAGATTAATGCCACAGAGCCAGTAATCCTATAACTCTGGGAAGTCATATCAGTGGAGGAAAAAAAAATCTCCACCATGCCCTCAAGTCCCAGTGACTTTGCCTTGCAGGATGAGCTCCTCACTTCCTCTGTGTGACATCCATGAGTGGTCACAGCTCAGCACTGCAGGAAAAATTGTGGACATTTGCAGTCAATTCAAAGAGAACAAACAAAACACAAAAGAATTGTGATGAAACTGGGAGCACCCTTCAGGCAATCCCACAAATTAGACGAAAAATAAAGAAGAAATGCTCACTGTACATGGATCGCATAATCTTGGAGAGAAGCCAGTTTCTGGCTAGAGACCTTGGATAGCTGTGAAGAGGTGAAAATAAAGAAAAATCAGTTCTTGCCTTTTAATACCGAAAAAAGGTTTGGGCAGCCTTTGAAATGTAGTGGTGTGCTGTTGATTCCAATTTCATGTTTTTCATGGAGGGATGGTCCATGTGTCTACTGTTGCTCTACTATTGCTGAGGTGTTGAGATAAAAGGAAAAGTGTGACAACAAAGGAGAGTCTCCCTTTCTCAGATGTCATATCAGGATCTCCAAGCAGCCTCTTCAGTTGAGGCCTCTTGTGTTTTTATTTCTATTCCAGCTGTTCCTTAGGATGATTGGTAGAAAGGTGTGACTCTCAAATTGCTCCTCCAGCTGTTGGGTTTATTATCTACATTTTAATATGGGCAAAGAGAGGACCTTTTGAAAGAGATTTTTTGTGGCCCAGCTCCAACATGTTGGTTCCACCCAGCAGAGTGCTGTGCACTGCACAGCTGGTCCTCTGCACTTATCTCTGACAAGCTGTGTAATTACTACATGCCTGATGTGCAGTAATACACTTCCCATTTCTAGAACTTCTCCAGTTTAGAGTAAATCTATTTTCAAAAACAAGGAATACACTTGGTAACACTTTCATCAAACTGTTACCACCCACCAGGGGGGACACGAGCTCACGGAGTGGTAGCTCGGAACCGTACTAGTGCCCTGCTGTATTTGCAAGTTGCTAAAAGACTTTGGGTGGGTGAATTCTGGTCACTCTGACTTTTGCTGTGCAACTCACAGAGGGACATTAGTAAGTCCTGCTGTGGATCGGGATGCACTTTGCAGGTGTGACAGTAGAGATGCTTTTTCAGAGAGATAAACAGAATTTTTTTCACATAGTCAAAGCACAGATGAGGAACTGGGTGACAGAAAGATTGCATGACTTAGCCAGGGTCATACCGGAAGGTTGTGTCAGTGCTGGAAACTGAATGTGACATTTTCAGCTCCCAGATAGCTCGTTAATTATTTTATCATCTTCTGCCACAATAGGAAGATTACTGAGAGTGCAGTCATTCCTCACATAACTGTTGGGAATGCTGAATGGTTCCAAGTGCACATAAATACATAGGGAAAGAGTAGATTTGAAAAAGACATGTGATAAACATTGCACCCTAATCTGTATTTCCTCATCTCTGTGTTCAAGTGGCCTAGCTGTAATAGTACTAACATTGCATATCATAACCCATGGGTGGGAATCCAAAAGCTCTGCAACACTGCCTTCAATATTTTCATGTTGTCCCCTGTAGATGGCAATTTCTGTCCTCATAAAATTGCAGCTTGTTTATTATTTATGTATAGCAACATCCCCTCCCCCTGAAAACATCCTCTTATTTCTCATCTTCTACTAAACAAACCACTCAAAAAAGTGAGAGTCTGTGGCACTCATCAGCTTTAAAGGTGAAGCAGTTAATGGAGACTCCTACCTTAGCCATCCTTCATATTCCTTGTTACTTTGCTTTTACTTCTCGATGTTGCCACCTTTATGATTGCTTTGCTTTAACATTGTTGCCTATGCTTTTTTAAAGGTGAATCCATTCCAAATGTACTTGGTGGGGCTGTGCTTAACATTTGCCAGTGGTCTCAATAGATTTGATGTAGATTTGAGGTGTCATAAAAGCAGAAAGGATGAGCAGGCTATCTAGTCTGACTTTCTGTGCAGCCTGCACTATAGAATTTCACTTACCAGTTCCATGACATCCAAAGTTCCCAACTAAATCTTTGGAATTTTTAATAAACCAAATAAAGCCCCACAGAGGAAGCCTTCTAGTCAGCTCTCCTACCCAGCCATGTCGTCTCTTGCTTTACCTTTTATAATTGTCTTTCCAGTGAAACAGGAATAAACAATGCACAAATGCAGAAGAATATCAGCTGGAAAAGGGTCACTTGTAGTTGGACTGTGATATATGATACTACTGAAAAAAAGTCAAAGCAATTTGGGGAAAAAATGGTATGATGAATTACAGGAAATAGTAAATTACAGAAAAGTGTATTCTCTGCTACTTTTTCATAAATCCCTTGAAACTATTGTCATGAGATGATGATTAGAAATTTCAGTAACACAGTGGTAGAAGCAGCCTGACTCAGGGACTGTATTTTTTGGTTTCGTCTGCAAATCTTCCATTGCTGAATGTGTGAAAAGCACAAGAAAGTGTGTATATGTGAATTAACATTAATCCTTGCAAACAACAAATAATTTAAACATTGTAATTTATCTTCAGATAAATTATTTGTTACTTCTAAACCAGATCCATGGAGCTGCATTCATATAGAGATCAAATTTGGCCTCCTATTTTCAATATAAACCACCATTACAGGCAGCTGAATAAAACTGTGTAAATAATTTACACCCTTGTAATTTTCCTTCAATCTGCTACTGATTCTTTGAGCACTGTTTTTGTTCTAGAAGCACCCTTAGCACCATGGCCATGTAAGTACAGCTACCAACCAAGATTTTTCCAGTACTGTCAATCCAATCTCTCACAATTTACTATGCTTTTATTTACTGTTGTGCCTTCTTGTAAATAGACAGAGGTTTACAGTTTAATATTTACTTACTTGATCTCCCAGGCAGCAATGAACTCAAGTAGACTCAATGGACTCAAGTACTTAACATGCATTTCTGCTGGGGTCTGAAGTGCAAGTCTGCAGTGCTCTATCTATTTACAAAGCACAGATCTCCTATCAGAGAGGTGCCTTCTGCATGACAGTAGATTCCTCATTTTCTCTCTGTTTATTTTCACCCATCAGGATCTTATGCAGTGCTCCCTAAAATGGACAGACACCTATTGATTAACTGGCTTTTCTGTCATGCTCCAGGAAAATGAGGAAGGCATATGGATTTTTCGGTTTGCTGCTAAGACACATTTTGGAATTCTGTGGTTTTGACACTGTAACCTTGGCAGGGGCTTCAACCTGCAAAATTAAAACCTAAAATGTGCTACTTCCCCAACTCACTGCTGTTCATTGCTCATATCAGGAGTGCTATGGTTCTCTGATACAGCAGCCTTCAGCAACCTCGGGCAGATTTCCAGCTGCAGCCATGGCTCCTGCAGACCCAGCCCGCTGTGTGTCTGCCTCACCACCTCCAACACCAGTTACATGGCATTCAAGATGATGGCAGCAAGCCTGTGGTCTGTCACAGGCAAAAAATAATTTTAACACATGTCCTTTTGTAAGGGAAGAGATCTCTGGTGTTTCTCACCTCAAAATTCCAAATAGCTCCCAGCTTCTCCTGAAATATTTCCCTTCACTGACTCTGGGATTAAATGACTGAGCACGTGACAATGTCCACAATGGCATTTCCAAACCTAAGTGCCAATGCTGGGATCCTGGGAGAGGTTGATGGGAATTATGCCTTAACTTCCCTCCTCCAGTGAGATGTGACCACATAATTTGCATTCCAACAGTGATCTCACCTCAGTTCCATGTGTGTCAGCTGTAGGCAACAAAACCTCAAACCCAGCACTTCACTCAAGCCTATGCTTTAATTAGAATTATATGAAAGCTCTGATTGCAGTCCCTGCCACAGCCTGAGAGTCTCATATCACCTGCATTTAACTCGTTTAACTGCACTCATGAGTTGGGTCCTAATTTCAAAGCCAGGCAACCAAAGAAATTAAAAGTATGATTTTCACAAATGCTTCAGCTGGTTCCCTTTAAAAATGAGGTTACTTGCAATGCATGTCTAATAAGGATTATGGTGGGTTGCTATGGGCACCAAAATTTGGAGATGTTGGCCTAAATGACATGGATAAGGAGAAGTGTTTTTTTGCAGGAGCTGTTAAATAAAACTCTTGAGTTTCAATTAAAAAACACAGCTATTTAGGAAGTGGTGACAATGTGCAATCTGCAAAAATGGGAAGCCTTGGACATGCTGTGGTAATAATGCAGTTACTTGAAGCACATTGAAGACACAAATATCTCTGTGGTTTTTTATTTGCTTCCACTCTTTGAGTCATTCTGAGAAACTTCACAAAGCTGTGCACATTCCAGTTATGGCCAAAGCATGATGCACTCCTCACTGCACACAAATAGCTTTACTCCAGAAGGCTACAGTGTGGGCTGAGAAATTCGCATTTTCCAGGCGCTGGAAATGCGAATTTGAAGCACATTATAATGGAGAACTTTATTTCATGTGTATAAAAGAAGAAGAAAGACAAACATTCTTGGCACAAAGAGACAATTAAAAAAAATAGGGAAGTGGCTACTCTCAAGACTGAAGCACTTCTGTCATAACATGTGCTGCTGAAGTCACCAAAATGTGGCAGTGGTGATGGTGTGGCTTTGTTCTAGCTGGGGAGAGACTGTTTGAGAGTAGTATTTTAAGCATTTATTACAAAATCATAAGCATAGCCAAATCCCTCAGAGGATTAGGGAAATTAGTTAGTGAAAAAACAGCTCAAAATAATTTTGCATCCCCCAATTTTGAAAATCAAAGAATAGATCCAATGAAATTAATTTCCAGAAGTCCTCAAGAACAATGTGGCATCAGAAAGGAGTCGATTCTGCCCTAGAAGATTCAAAGACAGGAGAAAAGCAGATCCAAATATCTTCAAATAGAGCAAACCACCAAAGCAATAAACACAATTTCGTTTATATTGCTTAAATACTTTATTTTTTCCCCCCCGGAGGCACTGTGAAGCAGCTGTCTATTTAGTGACCAGAACTGTTAGATTATAGATCCAGCTCTGCACAGAATCAGCTGCCAAAGGCTTCCTGATGCCTCAGTTTACTCAAGGCCACAACCCACCCCCCCTTCTCCCAAAGCAACCCATAAATATATCCAAGAATCATGAATAAAGTAATCAGCACAAGCAGAGATGCTCGTGATCATTACTGAAAGACAGCACTTTTGTTATGATTTACTGAGGTCCACTGGACCCTTCAAGTTTGGTCAGAGTGTGCATTAGAGGTCTGACCATGCCTGCTCCTGCTCCAGTCAATTATTTGGGCTTTTTCTATCTTTCCCAAGAGAAGTTGCTAAACACTTCCAACAAAGTCTGACTCTTCCCTCACTTTCCTCTGAGCCATCCATCTTCCAGCAAGCTCCGTGCTGATAGATCCCTGAGGTCATCCACAAGCCCAGAAAGAGCTCAAGGCTGCCATGCAGATACAGGAATCTGCCTGGTATTATCATAGGATGAGGCCTCCACAGGTCATTTAAAAGACCAGTTTGGGGATTGCCTTTGAGTCTAAAAGGAAATGCACCCTTGTGTAGGCAGGTTAATATCCAAATCTGCAAAGGAGCTCGATTCCCCAAACCTTATTGGTAGCAGTGGTAAGTACCACACAGTATTTCAGTGGAAACCCCTGAAACCTCTTCAGATAACAAAGCCCAAGAGTAATTCTCAGTGCTTGCTGGAGCAGGCCCAAAAGCTGAAATAAAGACCTGACCCCTGTGACACACACATGTGACCCATTCCTCTGACAGCTTGTGGAGGAAAGGGCTGGAGGTATGGAGCACGTCAACACTTACCTAGGTTTGGAGGGCAGGGTGCTTTCCCATAAGCAGAAGGAAGTGTTGGAATGTGTTGTTGCTATGTATTTTAAGTCCTTTTGAAACTGTGGCCCTAAGGAAATGAGGAAATGCAGAGGATGAGGTTACATTGTTATTATTATTTCACATTTTTTGAACACAGGACTATATGGCTGGATTCATATTATATTAGCTTTCTAAATCTTTAAAAACACAAGGCCTACAGTGCACACTCAATGCTTTATTCATTAAATTAATGTATTTCTATTTTTAAAAAATCCTGCCTATCTAGCAAACATTCCTTTTTTTCTCTCTCTCTTTCTCATACTCCTTGGAATACTCTTGTCTGAAAACACACATATGTAAATTTTTATAAATGAAAAATATAATTTTTGAGTAATGAATCAGTCTTCTCTGCTTTCCTTAATTTTTGACTTGATGTTGACAGCCTCTCTCTGACCAGGTCTCCCAACATCCTCACACAGGGAGCAGCCATTGCCTTAAAAAAAAGTGTTATCAGTCCTTTCAGACATCCAGGTGGCTATCTTGTTTTCCAGAGATGTACTTTCCACACAGGAATGTGTTTCCAGGTGCTTCAAGAGGTAAGAAAGGCAATCTCCACGTTTCCCCTGAGACTGGGAGCCTGAGCCTCCATCCATATATATCAACTTCCATGATTATCAGGTTTGTTGAATATAGTGGAATTTTTCCTGAGTTATGCCACTCTCAGGAAGATCAGAGAAAGGCTCATTAGGCTTGCTGTTCTTTAAATCCCAGCACAAGAAAGATTATGATATTGCAACCACAAGAAACAAGATCGTTGCCACAATGACACTGCAGTGTCTCTCTCCTTCTGATATTTTTTTTTAAATGCAGCTGTTAAACCTTTCTATACTGATTTCTAAAATAATATCTTCATATATGTATTTATTTTTAAAAAATAAAAATGTGTGTGTTTTGTAATGTATAGTACATAGCAGAAAAGAGTTGAAGAATCATCTCACTAATATTAATTAGCCAATCTGGCACTGTTCCTCTTCTTTGGAAGACCAGAGTATGTTGGCTGACTTAAAACATTTCAGTGCTGCTGCTGTGTCTTCAGGTAGCTGCAGGGATAAATGGAAATGACAAAATACGTCAGGTCTTCTGACAGCTGGCCTAGGGGTTGTTAGAGATCATCACTTGTCTGCCCTCTGAGGTACAGGCTTGTATGGCAAGAAGCCTTGCCCCCTTGAATATCCCTTTTCCTTCCTTTCTGACTATCATCTTATCCTCTTGATAGCTGTATTTATCCTGATCTTACTCCTTTTCTCCCCTTCTCCACTTGCCAGGATTCTCTTTGCATCACTATCAAATTTAAATTTTCTGACAGCTCACCATCCATCCTGGCAGAAACACATATCCTCAAAAATCACCTTTTTCTTCATCAATTTTCACAGATGAGTGAGCGCAAACTAGTTGATTTCTAGCTGCCATCACAGTATTTCCTCTACAATCCTTAGGCAGACACTTTTTTTAAAACACTGCAAATAAAAAAAGAAATTGTCAGGAGTATTTCTAGCTTTCAAATAATTGTCCAGTACTACATGTTGTGTCCAAAACACCACAGTAAGATACAATCCATGTTGCTGGAACATGAACTACATGCACAGATCAAATGCTCCTGCTCAGCAGAATTTCATCCACAAAAAATATGAAATTTCCTAACATCCAGAGGAATCACTTCTCCACTCTGCTGGTCTTTGAACAGCCATTAAATAAACTCCTCGACTCATCACTGTGAGCTGAGCAGAGAGGACAGCCCGAGCAGCACTGGAGTGCAATGCTCTGCCAAGCACCCTTTACTCTGTGTCACAATGGCCTCTAGTGGATTAGCAGCAATTGACAGACAGTTGCATCACCACCCCCACCTAAATTTCCTTTATGGTTTCCTTCAGGGTAAAGGGAGGACACCATGCTGACATGTGCACCTGTTGCATTTAAAGTCAGAGCTGCAGCAGAAAGCAACAGAAAGAACATTACTGTCTTCTCCCAGGTGCTTTATCAATATCCCCTCTTGTTTTATCAGTAGAGGATAACTGGCTTCTCAATGATAAAGGAAAAAAAAAAAAGAACAAATTCATTTCTAACAGGCTTATTTGGTTTTGACCTCCTGCTGTTTTAAATGTCCTCTGATGCAACTTCATTGGTATTGCTTCTTTGGGTTTCTTAAGAACAATGAGTACAAATTGAAGAGATGAGAAAAACTCAAAGGAGAATGTGTTTTGAAGTCAGCAGACTTTCACAATACTGCCTTTTAAAGGTTCTCCGTTGTGTTTGTGTAATTTATGCTTCCTGCTTCATAGAACACACTGCCTTATCACTGAAGGTTTTGTGCTGCTATTTGTCTGGTAATGGCAGGGCAGGGAAAGTGTTGCCAGACACAGAAATCTTGAACTTCTACCTGTTAATCTTCCTTTCAGGAGTCAGCATGGACTTGTTTTTTAACAGTGATTCATCCCTCAGAGGCACATGTGGGCTAAAATGCAAGGACCAGTGAATGACCCAGGGTACAACCAGCACCATCCCCACCTCCAGAGGGCTGTCACAAGAGTAGCTGAGACTGAGCATGAACAATCTTGAGGAACTTTCTAATATGGGTTATGGAAAATAATGACAACTCTTCAGAAAGAAAAGTCAGGTGAGAAAGCTCCTCTTTGTCAGGGTCCAACCTGATCTGCTACGGCCACGAGGAAGGTTTTTCTCCCCTCAAAATGCAATATGACTTTCCAATGTGCCTTGTACACTTAGAGAGAAACAGAGAAGAGAAACACTGGTTTTGTTAAAAAAAAAATAAATATGCTTTATCATTGGCTTCACTGAGGTCTTTGAAGACATTAATCAGTCTTCTTGCAAGATAACAATGTGACTGAAAGAAAGGAGAGCTAAGCTGCTGCTTTTGTAGCAATGTCTCCTTTCTTTGGCTGTGGGATATCTTAGCTTGTTCTTAAAGGTTTAAGGTACAAGCCAAGGTAAAGTATTGTCCTCTGAAGAACTGTGTATGGTCCCTCCTACAGCACTTCCACAAAGATCAACAGCAGGGATTTCTTATGGGTAAATTGACCACAAAACTGGGAGAGGGAGTAACTGCTTTCTTTAGGAACTCCTGGAGCTTGGTGTAGTTTATACCTTGTAGGCACACTCAGGTAGAGCTCAGTCTTGTGCAAAGCCGTGTGCATTGTTCAGATTCAGGGAATCACCTACAGAAAAAGTCAAGCCCTTAAGGAAAATGACTTTTATCTTGGCTTCAGGAGCATGGAAGTGTTAACAGTGCACCAGCAACAGCTCCTGTTCCACAGTGGCGGTGTGTACTTGCTTTAGCACAGATATTCTTCGGCTCCAGATGTCTTGGCACATGAGGGCCCTGGTGTGAGTCAGTGCATGGACCAGCATCTGGACTCTGCAAAGAAGGCTGCCATGCAGCACAACTCCTTTAGACACCTCAGATTGCTTGGAAATGAGAGAAGTTTAACTACTTTGAGCAGTTATGCTCCCATGTTTGGCTGTTTTGCTATTGAGACGTGTTCTGTGCTCTGCTCTACCAAGGAAATAAATAACTAAAACCTTTATTTCCTATCAGAGGGCCTCCACAGCAAAAGGATAGAAGAGGAGAAACAGAAAACACACAATACAAAGGCAGGCTTGTGTCTTTGCTGAATATTTTCATTATTTTCCCTGTGGGGCCAGTGGGTTTTTACACACAGCACTAGCACATTTCATTTTGACAACGAGTCAGACTTTCCAAGTCACTACACCTTTCACAACATACTGCAAACTGTCAGTGTGGTAACTTCCTTAAGTTTAATAAAGTTACCTTACGAAATCTTTTGACAGAGCTGGCCAAGAACAAACAAACAAACAAACAAACAAACAAACCAAACTAAACCAAACCAAACAACGAACCAAACAATCAACCAAAAAACAAAACAAAAACAAACAAACAAACAAATAAAGATAAAAAAAAAAGGGGAAAAAAAGGGACAAAAAAGGAAAAAAAGGGAAAAAAAGGGAAAAAAAAGGAAAAAAAGGGGAAAAAAGGGAAAAAAAGGGAAAAAAAAGAAAAAGGCAACTCAAGAAATGAGAGGAGTCCCTAATGAAATGTGATACATGCAATCTGGTAAATTCTGAGAGGAGAAGGAAGAGTTGTGTGCTGATAAATGGTGCTAACTTCTGGCTAAGAGTAGATTTCTGCAGGCTAGACTTAGATAACTGTCTCAGTTTTCCAGTGGACTGATTGGCCCTGCGAGCCACAGGTAGATCACTAAGCTTGTGAAACCCAGGCACTAAATTTGAGCCTAAATAAAGTTCCAGACCAATATGTTCTAGAAGACTCAATGAATTGTTATTTGAAGCCTAAATCTCTGGGAGGTCTTTTTGCACAGACCAAGGACTGTTTCCAAACACCCATTTCGAAAAATTCAAAGTCAGTCTACTTTGTTTTAGGGTAGCCACATGATGAGCATAGAGAAGTGTCTTACCACTCACTGTACAGCTGAAGAAATTCCAGGATAACAGTGACCAAAATGAAAGCATGCCTGTCAGTGACTAAAAGCAGAGACACCCACTTAGACCAGATTAAAAAACATATATAATTTAAGGATTAGCAGGCTAGCAGAGTTGGAAGGATTTCAAGCACTTTACTGGGCTCAGGAGGAAATCTCTTTTAATATTCTATGTCATTCAGAAGTAGTCAAGGATTAGTGGTTTCAGAGGAGCAGGTCAATACTGATGCATGAAAATGCTGAGGCAGGTCAGCACTGTTTGTCCTGGGTGCTGTGGAAAGAAACAGGTATTGCATCTTTATCTATACTGTTTGAAGCCAAAAAAAAGAGTATGTAACAGGAGAGAGTCCTTCTGACAAGCTTTGTTTAAACTGGAACTTTGTTAATTTACAGATGTCTATGCTGAGAAAATCTGCTGCCTGCAATTCAATGTCTTTTTTTATGTTCTTTCCCTTTTTTTTTTTTTTTCTGTAACTTTGTGTAGATTATCCCTACACAAGAGATTGTCTGGGGAAATCCACATTTTGATCACTTAAGGACTGATCTTGTGCCAGATCTGCTGTTGCCTTCAACAACAGCAGGTCCAGGGCCCTGTTCATTAAAAGCTAATTGAAAATTTTCAGCAATGAGGAACTTTAAAACAAACAAACTCAGTCTTAGGAACAGTACTTGAGGTTGCTAGCAAATTAAATATGGTTTTGTTTTTTTGGAAGTTTTTGTTTTGTTTTCAGTAATGGAAACAGCAGGGCTTGGTAGGCTGCTTTTTCTGGTCTTTGACTGGGGCTGATTTTGCTGAAATAAAAAAAGTATGCATTTTTTCAGAGAAAAAGAAATTTAATTTCCTGAACAGTTCTATAAGTGATTGCAGATCCTGATCTGGACTAGAGAAAAGCCCTTTGGACTAGTCAGGCACAAGCAGAGAACTGAGCCATCCTCCTGATAAAGTCCACTCAGACCTTGGCAGGTGGTTTATGTACCTGGAAAGCAATCCCGCACTCTCAAGATATTTTATGTACCAGCAAGTGAAACCAAGAATAGCATGGTTCTTTTAAAAGTCTTGTCCTTACATTTAATCTCCATTGCAGTAATACCCACTAGGAGGAGGAGGAAGAAGAGGCTAACAGATGAGAACCTATGAAAAATTGCTCCTGAGAGGGCATCACTGAAGGCTTGATTCTGTGCTGCTGAAGTTAGCAGGAATCTAACTGAGGGAGATGAAGATGGAGGCACTAAAATCACGATCAGCAAAGTCAATTTTCACTGTGCTCAGGAGGCAGAGACTTATTAAATCTGGAGGAAAGGTTAGGGGAAGGATGTGGAAGAAATTATACGAGTTTCTGAGTAAAGTAGAGCCCTTAGCTTGCAGCTCTGCATTGCTTGAATCTATGCATTTATTTAATGAAAGAGAAAAGCTGTGAGTAAAAATAAGGTGAGACAGTTTTCACATCTGCAACCATCTGATGGCAGGTTTGGTCTTCAGCAGCTGCTTTTTGAGGAATTTTAAGTCCATTCTCAATTTCTAGTCACACATCTTCCTTTTGATGCCTTTCTACAGCTTGCTGGCAACAACAGCACAGGCACTGAAAACTCCTGGGGGTTGGGATGAGTTCCCTTGGCAAGCAGTGAGTAAGATGGATTTTGTGACCACAGCCATTTCTGTGAGCAACTCTGACTTTCTGCGAGTAAAAGGAGTCACAATTTTGCTATTTAAGCAGCAATGAATAGGCTGCCTGTGTACCAGCTGGTTGATATTTGAACAATTAGACTCTGTATTTATCTTCTTTACTAAACTCGATCATACTGAATATGAAGATAAATTAACCCTGATGAAGTATAGTCTCATTTGTTAAAAGCTTGTTTTAAGCATAGAAACACTTTTGTCAAATGCTCTTTAACCATAGGGCTGAACTCCCAAGCTAGCAATATTTAAGGAACTTTACTTTCCCTTGTTTTTTTTAATCAATATCCTCTATTTATCATACTTATTCCCATGGGAAGGACCTAGTTTTATAACTTCAATTTAGCATAGAAGATCACTGCTTTTGAAGCCAATGTCAAGGCATGACAGAAATGTGACATGATCAAGCTGTTATTCCACATGACACATAATCATAACTGCTGCTGTGGTGACAGTACTGGAAACAAGGCAAAGAAGACAGAAGATAGCTGCCTGGGGACGATTTGTTACTGTGTGCAAGCTTCCCCATCATGTGGTACAGAGCCCACAGATACTGCTCTGATGGAACTCTGTCAGGAGTTCTGCTAGGTAGATACTGAGACAAAATCTGACACTCTAAAATATGTTTTCCATTGGTTGGCTCCAGACACCTTCATCTTCCCCATGTTAACTTGTACTTTCCACTTTGCTTTACTAATCCTCTTATCTTCTGCTTTTGTTATCTAAATGAATCCAGTCCATGACACTGAGATCTGGCCAGATGGATTAATTCAGGAGGACATGAAACTATTTTGCTTATTTGTGTGCAAGGGTCTCTGTCCATAAATTAAAACCCTCTAAAAGAAGCATGTGCAAACACATATGCTCTTGCACACACTTATGATTTTTCACACCCTGTAGAAGAGAATCTCAAGCACTTTACAAATCTTTAAGAGTGCACTGCACTCCCTTAAAATGAGTAATGACTGAGAACACATTTGTAGGACCTCAGTTTGGCCTGCATCACACATCACATTTCCTTGTCTGCTCTAGGAATTACCCAGTGGGATCCAAGAAGTTAATTTAGTTTGGTAGTCAATATAGCCAATTGTTAGAAGATGATCAATTGGACCTTTTGAAGTATAAAGAAATGCAAAGCACCAATAATCCAATAATCTTTATTCCTTCTATTACTTTTTAAAATTATTATTTCTTCTTTGTGTTTCTTGTACTAGCCTTTCTCCTCTAAACTGCACAGTTCCAACCTATTCAGCCCTTCCTATTTGGAAGTCTTCCAGTAATCACTGTCCTATTCACTACATGAATAATGTATGCATGTTCAGCATCAATTTTAAATTTATTATGATGTGAAGAAAAGATAACATTTATTAAAAAAATATTAAAAATATATTAGTTTGGTATATAAAGTCAGTATTTATAGGGCATGCTGCAGAATCCCATAGGAGACATGAACTGAGGGAGGGCAACATTAGCAGCTGGATGTTGTACAAACCATCACTCTTTCAGAATCAATTTATTAAATACCTAATTGATGACTTTTAAAAACCTGGATGTAAATATTTGCCTATAGAGCAACAGAGGAAATCTGCAATAGAGTCTGAAATAGATTTCCAGTCTTTTCATTCCACTGCTTGCTGTTTCTCCAAAGCATTTGCAGCTCTGGAAGTCCAGAGACAAACTCCAACAGAACTCCATTTCTTACATGGCAGCACTTGAACATAGAACCAGTCTCTTCAGGACAAAATGAAGATGGGACATGATGGTCCAGTACATCTGAGCCTAAAATGGCACCATATTTTTTTATTGATATTTTTTATCTCAAACAAAAGCACAAATGGGAGACTAGCTCAGTTTTTAATTACTTCCAGGATAGTTCCATATCATCAGAGTTGGTGGAAAAATCCTTAAGAATAAGTACAGAGTTAAAGTGACATATTTATGAGGTGAAAAAATCAGTGGAGAAACTGTCACAGGGATCTCTGTTTATTAGCTAAGTGTTCTCACGCTCTCATGGTACCTCACATTCAGGGCTCACTCTGGGGAAAACCCCAATTTGGAATCATGATGCACTCCTGCCTATTACCAGAAATCAATTTACAAAATCTTGCATCCAAGATAAGCCTTTTTTATTGTTCTTCTTGGACTCAAGATGCCCTAGGGACTTCAGCAGGTGTTTGTTCCATAAATGTGAGGAACTCCTTTATATTAAATTTGGAGGGAAAGATCACAATAGAGCCAAAATCAAGAAAAAGTCAGGACAGATAAAGCTAAGGTTGACTTACAGGGGAAATGTACTGAGAAAGATATAAGTGGTGTAACCCTGAGTACTAATAACTGCACATAAACCAAATTAGAGTAGATTTAAGAAGTTGGGCAGCATGGGAGCTTTGAATGGCACAGATGGACTTGCATGTCATGTTTCAATCTGCTAGACCAAATGATATTTGTTATTGAAAGCAGTTCTAGGGAGCAGCTTTGTAGGAGAGTAAAATTCAGATATGGTTCCTACATGCAGCTTCTACAGCAGTGTCTTCTCATTCCTGCCTATGTATGACCACTGCTGACCTTCAGTGCAAGAACCATCTGTGTTTTTGTGAGGTACCACTACATTTATGCACATCATTTTACCATGCTTTAGGGCCATGTGGTACAAGGTTCTAGGCATTAGGAGAATTGAGGCCATTCAGTATTTCATAAGAGAGAATGCTAAAAGTGCAAAGTTAGTTTTTTGCCAAATGGCAGATAGTAAATCTATGTTAGAGAAGAAGCCCTGCTCTCTTTGTATTCAGAAAACTTTGAAATCAGCCCTTAGTTATGCTACATGCAATGTGCACTCACATTTGGATACTTAGCATTTGAATGCAAAGCAGGATGAGGTAAATATTTATATTCACTGCAGTGCAGAAGTGTGAGTAAATTCCTACTCCAGAATCTGCCTTAATGACCCTTCTCATGTCACTTGACATTTCTTGCCCTGTTTCTTCACCCTAAAGCAGTGCAGATATTCCTTTTCACATGACTTGCATTGGTGTAAATTTGTCATTTACCTCAAAGGTCTGTTGCAGTGAGAGAAGCATCAATTTCCTCATGTATTTGTTACTCCACCTCCTAGATTGTCTCTGCTTGAAAATTTAAAAGAGAAAAATGACCCTTTATTTTTACTCCTGAGAAGCCTGACAAGTCACTAGTGAAGGGCAAAATCAAGGAGCCAAATGAAGGTCTTATTAGGAAAGACCTGTGGGGCAAAAGTAATTTTTTTTTTCCTAGGGAAAAAATACATCCCTGAGAAATAAGGATTTCAGAGGAGTTTTGTTGCTCATAGCGTTCCTTTCTGATGAAAGGCTATCTTTCCAGCAGATGTGCTATGAGGGTTGGTGAAAAGACTTCACATCTCTCTTACTTAACAGCATTTTAATGTACATGAATAGGTAAAAAAAAACACATTTCAGATTATGATGACTACATGTTTTTGGATAAAACAGATGGATAAATCTCTTGAGTCTGAGCTTGATCTTCCATCAGATTCACACTGATATCAGTGGAGCTACTTCAGTTTTTTGCCAGAAACACAGTCACATAACTTTAGCCAGAGGTCTGGAAAAAAAACCCTGAAAATTTTCAGACAGAAGCTAAATTCATTCTCTGGCCCATATTTCAGTTATCTTAACTTTCACAGTTGTATTTGGATACCTCTTGCTTTCCATTACTCTTAATGCCCTACAGTTTAGTAGTAAGAGAAACCCTCTGTAGTCCCCTGGCCTGATGTCAGATCTGCCTTGGCAGTGCCCCCTCCCTTGTGAAGCACATGAGCTGAAAGAAGGTTGTGGAGATGACAAGAGTGGATTTAGCCTTGAGATCAAGGCCATAAAACGAGAGTAAGGCACAAGATTGTGGCCAGTTTATAAACAGAGCAGAAGCAAGGCTGGGCAAAGAGAACAGTGACTGAGGCTGAGCTGAAGGAGCTCCAGCACCTGCTCATGGCATTGGTGCCTTGCATGAGTGTAGAGCACCCATGGGGACCTCCTGGAAGCACAGCACCTTGTAGGATTATCTGCCATGCCTCTTAAGGCATTCTCAAGCCTAGCTTCCAGCCTTGGACTTCAAGTGGTTCTCCAACACTAGAGTGGCATCGTTCAGACTTCTAGGAGGAGAGTGCTCATGTGGTAGGTTCTTTATTCTTACATCACTTCCCTCTTGGCCTGGCATACACACGTGAGATAGTGCCATATTTTGTTCATCCCTTTTCAAGTGGCAAATCTCTGGTAGATCTAACTACATAAGTACACATATCATTTGTAACGAAGTCATATATTCCTATAACTTCACTAGACACTTAGGTTCACTTTTAGCGAGAGCTGAAATTTTCATATTGCCGTCTATTTTAGCCTTCTTTTTCTCTAGTAACTGTTCCCCTATATGTAAGTTCAGGAGGAATAAGTTCCATAGCATACAGGATTTTTTTTTTTTTTTAATATGAGTGCAATTTCTTACATAATGGTGCAACTCAATAAGAAGAAAAGATTTTTTAAGAAGAAGATAAAAGCTACTGCATAAAAGATTAATTTGCACAAATGTTTATCGTCTGGAATATCATCTGTCTTTCCCTTTTTTTTTAATACTTTCAGTGCAAACAGATGTCTAAGGAATCCCCCTTTTTTATAGTTTTTAGCAACATGTTATAGACATTCTATGTGCAGTGAATGGAAGAAAAGCAAAACTGACTTTTGGCAGCTTCAGTCTATCAAGTTCATAAACTTTACTGTGTCTGTCTTGTCCAAGATTAGAGACAACCTGCTCCAAGTCAGTTTCCCATTTGCACTTAATTAGGGAGTTAATTTTAGAGGTCAATGAAAAATAGCAGAGTATATTTTCATAGTAACTCTCCACACAATAAAATTATTTCTCAGGCATTTGTCCAATTTTCTCTGGAACAAGGGCAAAAAAGTGGGGACACAAAATAGAGTTATTGGATACCTTATCTGGAACTACCCAACACGTTGTCCATTATCCAAGGAACACATAGTACATTCTGGATCTGAGGAAAGAAGCCAAACATTGCATCTTTGCAGACAATTTTCCTATCCACAGAGCTTCATTTTCTTTAACAACTGGGACAGATATTCTGGAAATGTTCTGAGAGGTAGGAGACAGTCTGCACAAAGAGTTCCTCAGTATCAACCACACTTACATATATTCAAATTGCTGTGGGTAACAAGGTATCCTTGTGGGAAATGCTGGAAGGGTACTTGGATTCATGAGGAAGCATCAGTGAAGAGAGTGTTGAACAACACAGAGCTGTTTCATGCTGCATCAGGGTTCTGGCATTGTTGGCAGAAGGAGGAGCAGTTGAAATGATGCCCATTAGCCACTTCATAAAGTTCCTCAGAGGCACTTTCAGCATGAACTTACTGCTATCAAGCAGATGAGATAGTGGCCAAATTTTGAAGATGTGCCTGAACATCTAAGAGAGTCTAAGGGTGCATTGATCCTGGATTTTGTAGTGTGAAATGTCTCCTTAGAGGAAGACATTCTCAGCAGAAAGACAGATTCTATTCACACACCCTGTCAGCAGAAGAAACAACAGAGAGCAGAGACTTGACATGAAATACCTTGAATTTGATCTGGGTGTGGGGCAAGGAATCAGATAATTTGTGCTCTGTCATAACCAATGACTGAGTGGTTACAGATTCACACACATGGAAGTATGATTTCTTGGACCAAAATTTGGCCAGGTAGGTACAATCTTCATTTCTCTACTGTGGTTCTTGCAACCATGAAGAAAGAAGGAAAAGAAGGAACAAACTGAGAAAAGCCTATAGCCTGCTGGTTAATGGAACACTTGAGCAAAATTAGGTTATCATTTTCATATGTGCCATGCCTCAACATATGAATTATGGGTATTTTTGGCATTGCAGGAGATGTATTTGACCTGTGCAGAACATGGAAATGCATAATCACAGAGCGGCTCGGGTCAGAAGGGACCACAGTGGGTCATCTGATCCAATCTGCCTGCTCAAGCAGGGCCATTCCAGAGCATAGAGCACAGGATTATGGTTTGTGAATATCCCCAGTGAGGGAGACTCCACAACCTCTCTGGGCAACCTGTTCCAGTGCTCAGTCACCTGCACAGAAAAGTCAATTAATAAATGCTCAGAAGACAGCCTGCACAATATCCACATTACTGACTTCTGCTACACTGAACATGTTACAAACACATTTACTTGCCATTTTAGATGGCATTCCTTTCTTAAGAACTAGTTTTTATGCCATACAAGGCTTGAATCTTAATTAATTTTGGGCCTCATGTTTTGTCTCTTTACAAAGACCTTAGATAAATTTCTAGTTTATGTAGAAAGAAGTATAACTTGTACTACTGTCTCAGGGTCCTGCCTGACAATGGTTTGCTCCAAAATGGAAACACAATTCAGCAGCAAAGGCCTCAAAGATAAATAACTCAAAGGCAACCTAATAATCTGAGGAATTTATTTGGTGGTTCCTTTACTTTTTTTTTTTTTTTTTTTTTTTTTTGTTATTAAGTAGAGAGCAACATAGTAGTTTTATTTAGGACACTGAATCAAGGCAGGCCATAGCTGTTGTGGGTGCTTCCCTAAATCATGTTTAATTATCTTTTTTGGCTCAGCATAATTCCTTCTGAAGAAAGGAAAAAAGATGTAAAGAGTGGTTCAAATAATCTTGCAATGCTGTATCACATTTCAGTTAATTTACACTCTTAGTCATGTCAAGCAAACAGACATTTCAGATTGATCAATGCAGTAATTGGAACAGCAAAAAAGAACTGGAGGTTATTTTGTCAGCAATAATGTTCTTTATGAAACTGAACAGTGATGCCTTAAAATGGGATGTATCCAGGGAAAGCAAACTTCCTGAAAATGTTGTAGCCATTACTTTAAAATAATATTATTTAGCCTTCATGCTCTATCCCTTGTGGGTTTTCAATTCCCCAGAAAACCTTCTTTCCAACACAACTTTGATCCTGGTCTCAAAACCCTGACATTTTCATTTTGCAAAGACTGGATATACAATGGGCTAGTCAAAAATAGAGCTAGGTGACCCAAATTGGTACAAATTGGTACTGCTCTATTGCCCTTTACAATGATTTACAGAAGACAGAGATCTGGCTGAAAGTCTCTCAAAGCCTGGCTGCTCTGCTTTGCTGTTTCATGTAAGCACTTATTTCAGTTTTAGTCTTACTTCCTAAGGAAATGGAGTTTATGCAATTGTGTTCTCTGCGTGTTTGTGGATGTCAGTGCATGAGTGAGTATTTGCTTGTCTTTCCCATCAATTACTTTGGAATCTGGCAATTCAATTCAATAGAAACTGCAGAGGACAGAAGGTCTAAAGGAACAAAACTCCATGCTAGTACTCTTACTGAGGAAAAGTTAATGACCTGAATCATAGTAGCATTCAAAAAATTTACACTGACAAGGGCTCCTTGGACTCGACTCCATCAATTCTGGACCTCTTGGAGACACTTTTTCAACTAAGTGGGTTTTCTACATCGAAACTTGAACATTCAAATCTGAGTTCAACCCTATTTAACTGAGCCAGTGCTTCTGAAGAGCTTGGTAAGCCTGGTTTTCTTTATTTGCATCAGAGCATATGTACACTAATCATCTCATCTGGCTGAATTACTTAATCTTCACCTGGAATTCACAGGCTTAGCACCCCCAACAAAGCTGTTCCCATTTCTTCTAGCTGTTGAGCAAAACAAAATCAAGCACAGCATTTCCCAAGGTTTTATATTCAGTTGCACTCATTTGCTTTTCCTCTTGCCAAGGGTCTCAGACAGAGTGAACATACAGCAAAGGGAAAATTGCAGATGATAATTCACAAACAACCTCATCAAACTATCTTTATTACTCGTGTAAAAAAGTAACAGTATAAAATTCTAACTACTGTTGAGTCTTTGTGACAGATGAAGTTATCCTTGTGGTAGGGAGTGCTGAGCAGAGGTAACAGGCTACTTGCTTAATGGACTGATGCATTTAGCAAGAGTGAAAGAAAATTGGAAAAGAGAACAATAAAAATAATGTGAGACAAAAAAATATTACCATTTGCCAAATAAGTAAATAATTAAACAAATAAGTAAATAAGTAAGTAAGTAAATAAATAAATAATCTTTGTGGTTGCAAAGAAAAACCCCCATGCCACACCAAACAAAAACCAAGGTGTCGGTTAAGCTTTGTTTGATAAATGTGGAATGGGAAGTTATGACAAAATACAAAAATGGAAATGTAAGATATTGTGGAACAAATAATGATCTGGAACCAAACAGTAATCTGGTATGCAAATGATGAATTTATAAGAGTCAAAAATCTGTGGAGATGAAAGCAATTTTTTCTTCCTCATTGAAAAGAGAAGAACAGGTGGAGCTCTTCAGCAATCCTTTTCATTTACTGCATGAGACAGTTTATGTAAAGAAAACAGAGAGCACACTGACCCACAGTAGTACAAAAGGCTCTTTCCTTGTGTGCAAAGCAGATCCTTTCTGTATGAAGCAGCAGGTAATGACAAACTAAACCTTTCACATCCTGAAGTGCTTTTGCTGAACTGGGAATCAGCATCCTATGGAAACAACCTTTAGATCACGTGTATTTTCTTAACTTATTATGGGCACCATTAAGTTAAGACTGAAGCACAAATTAGTCCACTTGTGATAACTGCCTGATCAGGAAATAGGTGTGCAGTGGCTGGACTGTGATCCCCCCTATAGAACTTACCCCACTACTGATTTAAGCAAAACTTGAATAGAACTTTTTCTTGCATAGCAAGACTTGCTGTCTGCTCATGGTGACCTCATCCATTTGGCAGATAGTTAAAACTTCTTAAAGGGCCTACAAGAATAGTTTTATGAGGTTGATTGTGAATTAGGATCATTCCTTTGCCCTTTGCCCTCTGTTGTCCTATTTAGCTTGGGCCTCCAGTTAAGTATTGGACAAAAGGAGCTCAGCTCAGCAGAAAACCCTGGGAAGTGCTGTGCATGCCTTTCCTGCTTTCTACAGTCATAGGTCACCTGGCTGTTAGAGCTTTGTAGATGGAGCTATGCCTGCTAATACCAGATAAAGATATAGTCCCTTAAATCATGATGCAAAATTGGTGAATATAAATTTTCCTGTACCGCTTGACACAAATATAGGTACAGAGAAAAAACGTGTGATCTATACTGGGATGTGTCAGGTAAAATTTTACTGAACCACTCTTGGTATCCATAGGTAACCAGTACTTTTACAGAAGATTCATTGTTCTCACTCTTCAGAAAGAGAAATTGAGACAGAGGAAGCTGAAATGACTCGTTCAGCTTGGTCTGTATGCAAGCAGCTCCTATTTCAGAAAGAACAAAAAAGTTTGAGAATAAAACTGGATGCAAACAAACTGCAGAACAAGTACTCTATATCTCTTTTAAAAATAAAGAAATGCAGGGTAGAAGTGTAGTGATTTAGCTTGCTTACTGGACAGCTAGACATTCTTAGGATGAGGAAGGTACAGATGATGCAAGTGTTTGCTTCACCTGAGCTGAGTGCTGAGAAACCTCAGGTCACTTTATTTTGCACCTGATTTTCTGGATAACTTTCAAAGACCTATATTTGTTCAGCTCTGCAAACAGAGTTTGAAATTAAAGGCAGCAAAATACTCAATGATGTGAGTCTTCAGCTCCCTGAACATCAGCTCTACTGGGTGTAATTGACATAGTTACACTGCTGTAATTCACAGTCATATCAAGTTCAAATTTATTAAAATACATTTTGTCACCTTAGATTTGAAACCTAAAAGGAATTTCACATTGATAAGAGATTTGCAGGAGTGAAGGCACAATTTTCTACAGTTAGCCAACCATGATTGGATATCCAAGGATCTTTCTTTAGCAAGTATTTAAATGCACATTAACAATGCAGGGGTACTTTGATGTGGCTGAGCCCCTAAGAAAAAAAAATATTTGTCCAGATAATCCAAATTACTTGGAACAGCAAAACTGAAGTATAAATTGTCAAGTTTGGTGGACAAACATTCTTGCAAGATGTCTAATGCTCCCAGGAAGAGGAAGAAAACAGACTGTTTCCTGTTGTGGTTATCCTCGCAAAGCAATGCAAATGCTGTAGCAAAGTTGATAGCTTGCATAGCAAAATACATTGCACAGCAAAATAGACTCAGTTCTGCAGGAAATCTCTGAAATTCTCTGAAAGGCCTATTTAGACGAGAAAAGATAGGGCTTGAGTGAGTTAAAAATATACTGTGGAATGCAATCAGTGCAATGTTATTCATTTTGATATTAAACGAGATTTATTTGACAGTAACACCATATGCTCAGTGGTGCTGTCCACAAGATGACAATTCCATTTTGCAACAACTGTTGAAGTTCAAAAATTGTTTTCATTCGGCTTTGGAATAAAAACAAAAAAGCCTTTCAGATCTTTACAGAATGGAATTGGACTGAAATGGTTGATTTCAGATAAGAACCCCAGCCTTTTCTTTTGTAAGGACTTTTTGCTTCTAATGGGTTCCTTGGTCACCCAAAGGAAGACAGGGGAAATGGCCTCAAATTACAGTGAGGGAAGTTTAATTGGATATTGGTAAAAACTCTTCACTGAAAGGGTTGTGAAGCACTGAAACAGGCTGCCCAGGGAAGTGGTGGATTCACCATCCCTGGAGTTATTTAAAGGACATGCACATGTGGTGCTTACAGACATGGTTTAATGGTGGTGGCCTTGGCAGTGCTGGGTTAATGGTTGGATTCAATGATCCTAAAGGTATTTTCCAATCTAAACAATTCCATAATTTTAAGGGGTAGGACCTTGGAAGAGGGCTGGATGTACTGGGGCATGGATAATCTGTAACTTTTAAGAGGCCCTGATACTATTCGGGGGCATTACTGGATGAAGTGTCAACCTGCTGAAAACATTTCCATCAGCACTAATAGTTGGTTCTTAATACTATTAAGATTTTTTGTATTGATTAGACATGATTGTAGTATTCAAGCTTTATAGAGGATGACAAAGGAGACCTTTTCTGATGGGAAGAAGAGAAACTGATGATTTTGGCAAGAGGAGAGCTCCGGAAGCAGCTGAAGTGAACATGGCAAAAGTTGGGTGCTGCTGCTAAAATGTCCAGCATTGAATGTCTCACAGAGTCAGTGTTCAAAAACATCAGAACAGTTTTAGAATTCAGTGGACTAGAGGGATGCAGTTTTTTATGTACTCCACCTGAGGTTTTCTTTTACATTGATTGTAGACTGAGAAATGTAGGCAAAAAAATATACAAATACCATTTTTCCATTTAAAGAATGTGGCAAAATATTCTTCTTCTCTTAGATGGTTGAAAACCTGGGGTTTTATCCAAAATACCACCAATTGTAAAAACTTCAGGGTTGGGGGGTATTGGAAAGAAGAAAGTTTCAATTAGGAAATGCTGCTATGACATCTTGTGGGGATTAGTTGCCTCAGGTATTGATCCATGTGAATGGATGAGCACATTCCCAACTGACTGACACTGAGCATTCCTCCTAGCCAGCAAGCACTCCCTGTCTTGAGGGAAGGATGTCATGGTGCATTGTGCCAGTTCTCCCTGAGGATGACATTGGTGGAAGTGTTTAGGTGGGACTCCTAAATTTTTGAGAAGATTGAGGCAGACAAACTCCTGTTCTTGTGAGCTGACAGTAACATTTCTTAGGAAAAGTTAAAACATTTAGCAGAAAGTATGTGTTGTGACAAAAAAAAAAAAAAAAAAGTTAACATAAAATCTGCTAGTGAAAAGTGTGTTTGACAGGAATGATCTTTTTTAACCAGTTCTGCAAGTAATTGGAAGGCCCTTTGCCTGCAGTGTTGTGTCTTTCCCCACCTCTCTGCTGCGCTGGTGTTGCTCCCAGTCAGACACAGGGCTCCCTGTTTCCCAGAGCACACACAGGCACACATGCTGCCAAGCTTTTAGCCAGACCAGTTTGACAATCTTGGCTCCAGCTGTCTCAAAATTTGGCTCATATGGTTAATGGGCAGTTAACAGTGGAAGAGTGATACTTGCTTTGAACTGGCAGGTGGCAAGAGCAGAAGTATTTGGCAAGAAAGGCCCCTTGTGGTGGTCTTGAGTGTGTGTGTGTGTGTGTGTGTGTGTGTCTGTGTGTGTGTCTGTGTGTGTGTGTGTGTGTTTTAATAGTGTGTTCAGTTCCTCAGCAAAGCACACAGACAGAGGAAGATGCCTGCACAGCCACCACACCCTGCTCCTCCCTGACAGGGAGCTGGGATAATGCCTGGCACAAGGACATCAGACAGAGAACGCTGTCACTCATACCCAAGGCAGTCCAGCCCTTGCAGGTGCAGAGAAGATGTGAAAACACAGTTTGGCTGGTGGAGAATGGGTGTGTGTGTCCCCTCAAACTGCCTAATAAATACATCCATCCAATTAAGAGGAACAATTACTCATTAACAAATCAGGTACTAAAAAATTACTCATTTAAGACAATCACTGCTACTTCCTCAGCTTTTCACTTCATTGCTGCTTATGCAAGTAAAAACAACAAACTAAATGGAGACCTTATGGGCACTGGGGACCAATTAATGCCACGTGACTTCCTCCCAGGCTTCCATGAAAATAACTGTATTATAATGGTCTGTGATATTAATATCAGCTTTGGGAAAGTTAGGCAGCAGCTCCATAGGGAAGGATGTAGCATGAGCAAGCACTCTGGAATGTGCAGTATTTGACAGAAGAGAAGTGGTATCTTTTTATAAGTTGCATCTCTTCTTGCTATTGAAACAGGAAAGTGAGCTAGAAAAATACAACTGCCTGAGGGAATCTGAGCAATTATTTTGGGGATACATTTCTAGTATCTGTTAGAATAAACTTCAGAGCCTCCCTGCTTTTAACACATTTATCAATCTACAGACTAAATCAAATGATTAAATTATGAGCTAAATTTGGGATCCTAAATTTATACAGCTTTGGAGTTCACTTTTCAGGTTTTGCTCCCTCAGAGCTTAAATAATTTTGAAGATTTGCTTTTAATCTCATTGCTGTGTGGAAGCCCATGATATTTTTGCTGCAGAGTATGTGGCTCACGGCTGCAAAGAAGCAGTACCTCTGCAGATAAAACTTCTAAACTATGTGACAACAGCTTCACAAGATCTTATTTTGCTTCTTAGGCTGGTCTGGCTGGTTTGAAACATGGTTCTGCTTTTTCAAATTGCACCTTGCACTGAGACACGCAAGAGGTGGTATTTAATGCTCTGTTTACTTTGGTGATGTGCAGGTGTTGCAGAGAAGCCCTGGGTGGAACCTGTGGATGCCAGTGGAGGCACTCAGGGGTAAAAGCAGTTATCTCCCCATCTCAGTCTGCCCCTTGGACCCACACTTCCTCCTCTGTTCACTAGGCACTGTAACTGTGGGCTTTTCCAGCCATGGCTTTCTCATGCTGCACTTTTCCTTGGAGGGACACACAGAGACCACCCTGCCCCTGCCCCCAGGGCTGGGCAGTTAAAAGGCAAAGGCACAGGATAAGACCCACCAGCAAAGCAAGAAAGCACCACATAGCAGTGAGGTCAAAGGTCTGGCGGGGAAAGAAGCAGTCAGAGCAGCCTGGGTGAGCGCAGCTGTCCAGCCCACATCCACCCTGCTGAACCACGTACCTGACTGAAAAGGACAGACAAATAGTTTCATGTGCACGTCAAAGCACTGAGTGGAAAGAGTACAAGGAAAGCAAGTGGGAGGAGAGTGTGTTTTAATGCCTTTCACAATGACTTTGGCCTCAGTCTCTGCATCTCCACAGTAGGAATATTAACTCCAAAGATGCACGTCAGTAAGCAAGAGCAGACGGGATGAAGGCAGTCTAACAGCTGAGCATGAAGGGGGTTAACTGAAAAAGTGGGTCTAAATAGCATCACATTTGGAGGAGTGATTTGGGTTAGAGGTTCAGTTCAGCTCAGCTCTGGAAAGTTCAGATACTGGTTAAACTTTGGATAAACTTTTGACCCCTTTTTTTTTTGTAGAAATCAGACTGGAATCACACAAACACAGACTCTCTCATGAGCTTTCCAATACTGCTTGTTTTTGACTGAGCCAGTAATAGAAGAACAGATTTCTTCATGATACTCCTGTACTTCCACTTCCAAACTCACCCAGTTTCTTTTTCTTTTCCAAACCTGAGACATTTTTCATTCTATTCCATATAAGGTTTGGATGTTAGCTGAGGGCAAGTCCAGCTCTATCCTGACTGATTTTCTCATCTCTGGGAATAACTGTCATCTTTGCTGGCCTTTTTCCCATCCAGTGTTAAATATTTTCATTAATAACTGGAGAATGAGTCCAAAGACAGAGATTTTGTTTCCCAAACATCAAGTCTTGCTCTCCTCCCTACCACAAATGCATGACTCTGATGGCCCTTACCCAAGGAAGCTCTGCATCACCTGATGCTCTATAATTTTTGCATTCCTTCTCTCCTAGTCTTCCTCATTTGGAGACTGTCATCCAGCTTTTCTTGCTCTTTGTATTTTTTGCTCCTCTTTCTGTGCTCCTGAGTCCTCTCTCCTCATGACTCAGGAACAGAAGCTCCCACCAGTTACATGTGTTTCCCTCCACCATTGCTAGCTAAAAGGGGAAGAGGGAAATATCTTCTGAAAATATCAGCACTTTCTTCAACCCCACTCATATCATCTGTTTGCTGATTCCTATCCTGTAGCCTGTGACCTCAGCAGTGCAGTTTTAGTTCTGTTTTCTTCATCAAACTGATTACATTGTCAGCACTTAAAATAAACAGGAATTAATAACAGTAAAATTAATCAACACTCAGGAGTGTAACCACCCTTAGAATTGATGGAATCAACTGGTAGGTGATAATTAGAACCAGCCAGAAGATTTTTCTCAAAACTTACATGTAAACTTCCTCGGTGCTAGAAACCACACATTAAAATACTCTCCCACAGCAAGCAACTTTCCTTGTTCTTTTTTATATCATCACAGCGTGGAAGGTCCTGTATAGACCACAAAAACAAAGTAAGAGTATCCAACCCTCACCAAATATTGCTTTCACATATTTCTGGCTCATCCAGACCCAGAAAATCCCAGAAACACAACTAAGCCTGAACTTTGGAAATTCTGAAAACTGTTTTTCAGGTCCAAGAGAGGAAGGAGGAAACATATCTTAGCTCTTGGATTCTTCTTCCAAATGGATGTTTCTGTGGTTTCTCTGCCAGGGAGTGCTGCAGTGACTGGGATTGGATGCTGACATCAGTATTCCTTGTTCTGCTCTCTCCACCTGGGTGGGGAATTCAGTATCAGTGCTCAGCTGGGGGGATCCAAGCCCAGCACTAAGCTGTGCACCCATGCCTGCAGCCAGAGGCCAAGTTCATCTGTGTTGGAGACATATTAAAGTTATTTAATGATTTCCATTGCATCCAAGCTGTGTTTGCTTTCAGAATAGCTCAAGTTGTTCAACTGAATAAAGGACACAGATTTAACTAAGGGAGTTCCCTTGATGGAAGTCATGGTATTGACTATAAATGGCTCTGATCTTGTGCTTCTGGATCATTTTCCTTCCCTTCTTCTTCCTCTCTTTAGATTAGGAGGGGTAAGGCTTTATGGTGCTGCTGTTGGTTGAAGTGAGGGTTTTCAAATCCTACAGCAGAAGCAAGATGTGAGCACCCCAGCTCAGGAAACAAGTGTACAACTTTGCAGTCATGCCGGGAACATCATCTTCAGAATGACTCGGTGTTGTGGCTTTGATGATTTCTTCAGACACTGTAAGTAGACTGACAAATTGACTTTCAAGTGAAAGGTCATTGAAAAGAATTGTGGATAAAAGCATCTGGATTTACAATTGAAAAGCTACAGAAGTTCAGTTTACAACTCTACTGGGCTCTGTGCGTAGGAGTTTCTATCATATAATTTGGCAGCTTCTTCTGCCTCCTGATTTGGGTTGTAGAAAATAAAAATTCTTTGTGGTTTCTTTCTTTTATTTTTTTCCCCCTCTTTTTAAATACAGTAGAGAGTTGTGGTGTTTTGGCAAGTCTGATACAAAGAAATATTGTACTGGCATTGTCTCATATTGTAGGTGACCTCAGGCCTGAACTATACAAGGGAAAAAAATAAGGGAAAAAAATAGGTCTCTGTTGAATAGAGCACACATGTGCTTGAATCAGATAATAGAGGGAGTGTGAAGAGCAGAGCACACACACATGATACATTTATTACTGATGTTGTGGGCTTAAATGTAATGCCCAGTTCTCATCCGGGATGCAAATCAGGAGTAGCTACGTGGTGTTAAAGCCTGCTCCGCTCTGGTGTATGAGATTCCTCCTGGTATTCCTCTCCCTAAGCTCACAACTGTAGTAAAAGGGTATTTGTAAGATAATTAGGTGGCTGAAATTGCTTAATCTGTCCAAACGCTCACAACACATGACTCCAGTGGGTGGTTGCCTTGCAGAGTGTTTGTGACAAGAAGTTTATGGACTTTTTTTTTTTTTTTAACTTCTCCCTCTTTCAGGAATCAGGATGGGAACTTAAATCCTGGAAATCCTTACCAATAAAAGCAAACACTGCATGCAGAAAGGCTCCCTGGCACTCCCTCCTCCCTTCCCCTTCTTTGTGGGATATAAAACTAAACTAAACAGAGATTTGTGCCTATCAATATTGACTTGACTGATTTCCCTTTTCCTGACTTCTCTAATCCTGTGGTAGACTTTCTGTGACATTTGCTTCCGGTAGCAGATTAATATGAATGTTCTCTCTAGAAACAGAACATTTCCAAATGTCTATTAAAAAGCAAAACAATGTGGTCAAAGAAAATAATGGGGAATGTTTTCCCGCACAGTTTAATTTCAGCAGCTTCCGCTATTTTCTTCCTACTTGAAAAAGTAGTTTTTCTCCACTCTGTAAAGGTTTCCTTGTATAAGAAAACTTACTCAATAGAGCTATTGGGCAAAATAGTGCACCAAGGCTCCTTGCACAGTCTTTTTTGCAGGAATTAGTCACCCAATATGCCCCAAAGACTGCAGTCATTAGCAGAAGCCTGACGACCTAGGTTAGTACCTAGTGTGGAGCTGGGACAACTGCATTCATTTCCTTCTCTCCATCAAAATATTGCTTTGTCCTCAAGGAATAAGGCAGGGAGCTGCCCTGATTTTGCTTCCAGATGCTTCTCTTGGTCTTTATGTGACAGGAACTAGGCCTTGGAGCAGAACTCCTGGTGTTGGATTAGACCTGTCCCCATCACATTAGAAATCTCAAGCTGTGGCCAAAGTAGAGAACTGGATTCTCTGAGTGCCTCCACTGATGGCAGATGAAATTTGGGCAAGGAGTTCTACAACCACTAGAGCTAGAGTGCGAGAAGTCTGCCTGCTTCTCCTTCCTCTCCCCTGTTCTGTCTCCTTTTGATGCATCCACATTGCACAATGTGACCTACATCTGCACTGTACCCAGACTAAGTGAGAGGGAAGAACCGATGACAAATTTTGAAGTGCCAGCAAAGAACTAGGCACGAATATTTTCTTAATTTTTGGGTGTTTCAGTGTTTTTTTTAAAGCAGTACATCCCTGTTTTGTTAGTGAATAATATAAATATGCCCAGAAGTAGAGCAGCTCAAGCCCTCGTGTGCAGGACCTACACTGATACAGCCCTCAGAGAGAATTTGGTGGTCACTGAGGGACCATGTTGCACATCCTTCCCTCTTCCAAATTTTTGAACACAAACCCTGGCTAAGCCCTTTTTTCTAGGGAAGCTAACAACTAAATATTCCCTTTCTGCTCTGAACCAGCACTGCTGGAAAAAGCTGCTGTCAATCAGAGGGTGCATAAGCCCTCTTGCAATCTCTTCCAGCCTCATAATGACGTGTCCACTGTCAGGAGCAAATGACAGCCAGCACTTACAGCTGGGGTGATTCCTCTAGGCATGAAATTGCAAAGGTCTCAGCTACTCCACAGAGAGAGGTGGGAGCATTAGGGCCCCATACTGGTCTGTGAGGCAGACACAGGACAGCTGACAATGAGACAATGCTGTTTTAGCTCCGTGCCACTGCTCTGCAGATTTAAACTTAAATCTTTGTTGTTGTACAGTAATACACTAAAAGGCCATGCTTTCACTTAGGACCCCAAACATAAATAAAAATTGTAATAGTTTCATCAAAAAGAGTCCCATGGGCTTGGAAAATTCCCCTTGAGATGAAAGTGGCCCCCGGCTGTTTGCAACAGGCTTTGGTTGCTGTTGGACCTGTGCAGGAGAGGAGTATATGTCAGCACAGGGTCTCAGGGTTTCTCTCTCTCCTAGCTTCTCTCTCTTTCCTGCTATTGTCCCATCCTAAAAGTGAAGAGTCCTGGGAAACACATCTCACTTGCAGGATGAGGGCCACTGAATTATCTGGGAAAGCAGAAGAAAACTGATTGTTCAACTGACTTGCAAACTTAACACTTTCTTCCACACAGAAACAGAGTATCACTAAAGTGAGCAATCACTGAGATTTCTGGTTTTGTTTGGTTTCTCCCCCTCCCCCTTTTACTAGTTTTCCTTCAACTCTGTTTTCCAGTGTCACTAAGTTATTATTACCCAGATCCAAATCTCGCAGTTTCACTGGAGGAGAACGTGTATTAAAATACCAGATCTACCAGAAAACATCTGCAACTTGCAAGTCTATTGTACTACTATTATATGGGCAAGCCATTGTAAATTCTTTTTAGTCTGTAACTTATTTCACGTTAACACACTGTGTGTTTTACAGCACCATTTCAAAGTTTATGGCCTTTCTTCTTTAGCCGCTTGTTCCAATTGCATCTTATATTTCATCAAAAATGGTAAAGAAACCATGAGAATAAATTGATGCTCCATATGAACCCCCCTATAAATGGATGTTGCCAAATTGCTGTAATATGGTTTTCCTTTTGAGCCCTCCAGAATTGTTAGTAGGTTTCTGAGGATAAATTCTACAGGGAAATGTTATGACCATTTAAGGCCTCCAGACTTCATGCTTCAGTACAAAAGGCCTAAGGGCGAGGATTTAAAATGGATGAAGTGGAGAAATTTGCACTTCCTTAAGAAAACACAGAGCATTTCCTTCCGCGTGTCAGAAATGAAACCAGAAAATACAAAGTAATTTGTCAGGAAATTTTCCTTCCGTAATTCCCTCTTCAGCCCTTCCTCTCCCACCCTTCCCTGCTCCCACTGCAGCCCTGCAAGCCTCGTTTTCTCCTCCTTGCTGTCAGCTTTATGGCTGCAGGTCCCAGCTCCAGGTGCGGTGATGGACGGCGCTCTGCTCCTCACCTTGTGCGCCGGAGCTTTGCTGTAATGTCTCCTCGTGTTCACAGCTTGCTCCTGCCACCCCCTTCCCCACTCACCTCCCCACCCAGGCTCACGCCTGCAGACAATCCTTCAGGAGACAAGTACCCTTCAGGGACACCCGCTCAGCCGCAAATGACGTGGTGTCATTTGGCTCTAATTGGACGCTGGTGTAAAAATAAAAAAAACACTTGTCATATTTATGAGTTACTGTGAGTTAATAATACACTGGGATCCATTAGTTAAAGCACATTTGCTCCAAACATGTGGCTTCAGCTTTTTGTTTTTCATTCAAGCAACGTTTTTTCAGATGAAATGCAGTTGCCGTTTTTCTCCCAGGCACTCAGTGAGCCTCAGGGAGTTACAGCATCAATTATTTTTTTTCCCCATATGTGGAACAAAATAAAGAAAAAAAACCCCGAGTGTCCTAGCCAGAGAAGTTGGAATTATTATCCAAAATAATAATAAAAGAGTATCAAAACATCCAGAAATCAAAAGCTTCAGCCAGCTGAATAAATGTAGTCAAAATTGAAAACATAAAGTCTGCAGAAGATTCTTTTGCAAATAAAATGGGCTCTGCTCTCTCCGTATTTTTAGCAATGTTCTGTCCTGCCTGAGCCAATTATTTTTCTCCCAAAGCCTGTCTACTTGAGTGACTTTTCTTTGACTCTATTTCGAATGATAAATTCATTAGTGCCTTGCAGGTGGATTTGCCTGAATTTGAAAACTTCAGAAAAAACTAAAATGACAAGCAAAAATAGAGCACGAACAGAAACTTGTTTTCATACTCTTGCTTCGGAAATGGTGCTGCATTTATGTGTAATAAAAATCAAGATGTTCATCTTTCTTCCTCTCTCCCTCTGCAATATTTTTTCAGCGCTGAAGATGTCAAGAGCAGAATTTACCCTTCCCTTGATGCCATCTTTTTTTTCCCCTCCTGTTTCATCACAGCTGCATGGACTGCAGCCAACTCAAACTGTACCTTCGCACTTCACTGCTTAGGACTCTGCTGCACGTTCAATTTGACAAGACTTTTTAAGGCAGATAACTGAGCAGACAGACTGAAACTTCAGACTGGTAACTGCACGCCCCAGGGTGCCCACACCTCACACCTCACTGCCTTGTCCTTACACAGGCTGATTTCTCTCACATCAGCAAGAGGCAACACAGCAAACTCTATGAAGCCCTGCTTGCTCTCAGTACCTGTGGCGGAATTTGGGAGCTCCACTTGCTCTTTGGTTCAGGATGTATTTTGCCCACCATACCTAGGAAACATTTATGGAACGTCTTACATATTGCTGCTGCTTTATTAGTAATAAATTTTCCTTTCATTTATAAACTCGAATTAAGCAAACAGTTCCTCTGCTGCTGACTCAGCCTCCAAAGCTGCACTTTATATATGTGAAACAACATATATAAATTTATAAGGTGAACAACGATTGTATTTAAGTACTGATTTAGTAATCATGAACTTAGCTGGCAGTATCCTTTGGAAACTAAATCCATAAATTTTATTAGTATTAAATGTTTCTAATGGGAGTTGACAAATACTTGAACTGAGTTGCTTTTTCTCTGCACTTGGCAAAAGGAAAGGGACAAAAATTCTTATTACACAATGAGAAATGCATTAATACTAAAACCCATTCATCTCAATTTTCTACAAATATAATTTAAGACCTTTTACAACCATTGGTGAAATTACAATGTGCTGTGGGGAAGTTGCAAAAATTTTATGAGAGTAATAAAATTGTCATTGTAATACCATTATAGGGTGCAGGGACAATATAGATATTTGAATTACCTATTGTCCTTATGCCAGGCTGAAAAAACTACATGCAGGAGTTATAGCATGTAATGGAGACAACTGCTGATACAAACCAGAGAAAGGAAATCCAGGTCCACTTTAGCTGGCCTAAGACAAATCCTCATTAGAAACACAGGCTCAGAATACCCTTCCCACTTGTGTCAACAACAATGAAATTTAAACGGGTGGACTGTTTTATATTTGTGTCAATGGTAGCACAGAGACCAACTAATTAAGCAGAGATTATGTGCAATAAAATAGTGTTGCATCCAAACCCTGATGTTTTTAACTTCTGTACCATACTTTCTAGGGTTTTGCACTCAAGCCTGACTGAAGGTAATCATGGTGGTCCCCCTCAGTCAGAGCCAAAAAGACTTCTCGGGTAGCTCATGGCAAAACCATGAAATCTCACCTGGAATTAAAACGGTGTTAACTTTCTAGAAGTGGAAATTCTTTTCTCTGAAGGATAGTGTTGCTGGGCTCTCTCTACAGCAAGGGTATTGCTTTCTCCCTGCCTGTCCAAAGGACAAACAAAAGGAAAATAAAGAAAACAAGAAAGGCCATTGCAGCCTTGTACGTTAGCAACATTTCACTGGCTGCATTCAGGAGAGTAATAAAAGAATTGAAATAGTTCAAGCATCTGCCCTTGGCTGAGGGACTTGTAATTATACACTACAGACTCCACTCCCTTGGAACAACTGTCTTTGATTCCTATCTCTTCTTTTATTACAGCTGAAATACAAAACTCCTGATGAAACCATTACATTTCCATGTGAAATTCACAACTATAAGGGGAAACCTCTGCAAACTTGCCAGATTTTTGAAGGGGGGCAGAAACATATGGGCAAAGGTTGTAAACTTCCCTTCCAAGTTTCAAAGGTCCAACCACTTGGGGCAGCCTGTTCTGGAGTTAGAGATTTATTCTCTTCATTTTAATAAACATTTTGGAATGGGAGTAAGGAAGTTAATTTTATTTCCTGTTTATTAAGAGTTACCATACTGTGAACTCCTGAAGTTCAGCTCATTGCTCTCCTGAAAGTCACTGACTCTTTAATTCCCACCAGGATAATGAGAACCATGGCAAAATCACCCAGGAGACATTTTCAAACACTCAGAGAGTCAGTGAGATCCATTATTCTTTTAATACCCCTTAAGGTTTCTGTCCTAACTTTAGACAGCACTCCTCCCACAGGTGAGAAAGACACATAAGCCTTGTTAGGAGCCTCAAAGGGACAACTGGAGCTGGCTCTCTTTGCCCAGTTCTTCCCCATGGGAGATGGGAAGGGAAAGAAGAGGCCACAGTAGGTCCACATTGAGGCATCTATTTTGAAATCCCCAGGGTGCAAAGCAAGCGTGAGTCCTGCAGAGAGGGTTCTGCTTGGTGGGTGTTCCATTTTGGGTTTTCCTGGAGGAAGCACCCTGAAGACTTCATTTAGTGGTTTCTAAAAATGCCAGCTGAGGTGGTACTGCTTCCTCTCCTGTGTCCCACAGGGAGGTGGCAGTGCCAGGATCAGTGCTCACCAGGAAAAGCTGCCTCTTCACTGGCCACAGACAAAGCATCTGACAGAGCCCACTCTTCCCACATCCACACACTTGATATTTTACTGAGAGCAAATTCAGAGCACACCTTTCTGTGCTCTGACAGCCTAAACCTGCCCCCTCATCCAGAGAAGTTGCTCAGCAGCCCGAGCTCCCGTCACGCTTATTCCCTTGTTTCGCATGTTGCCAAGAGGCAAGAAGGTATTTCCCTACACTGCAACCTTTTATTTTCTGTTCTTTTTAGTCTGGCTAATATGTCTTCTTGGTAACCACAGTATAATAAATTTCATAGAGCATGACCAGCATACTTAGTTCATATTATTCATTTGCAGTCATTTATTTTTTTCCAGCTCCTCTTCCACTCCTGGTCCCCTCTCCCCAGTGCTCACTCTGTGGAATGATAATAATACACACAGAGTGCCGGCTGGCTGAGAAGGACTTAAAAACAACAAGTAAGAGGATCTTTCTGTGCTCACACCTGTTTTAAGATTTGTTATCCTTAAAAAGAAAAGCTGTAGGGATTCACTCTCTTTCTTCCTTGTAGATCCCAGTGGAATATACCATTAAACCACAGGGAGGAGAGAAAGCCTTCAGTGCACTTAAATATACTTATGTCAAATCCATCTCATTCTTCCTGCCTTCTTTCCTCAATCTAGCCACTGTTCCCAAGGGCTGGAGAACATTACAACCCATTCACTTTATATGAATGGGCACAGACAGACTTTTTCACCATTTCGATATGTCTACATTTGCAGGCATATCCTGTAGGCCAACTGAAACAGCCTTAATTTCAATTTACTGTCTCCCTGAGGAACATGCCATTCTCCTGAAAGTGGAAAAACCCCTCAACGGCTATTCCCTGCCCCCCTTCCCTCCACCTCAAGTCAAGATCTGAACTGGAGGGAAAATTTCTTCCAAGATTAATGGACTGCCATTCTGATGCTTATAACAGGGCACATGATCTTTATTAAACAAGTAACGAACAACTTTCACCAAAATACTCTGTTTGGAAGGTGCTCAGTGTTACTGGACACGACTCATCTTAATCTTTTTCCGAGTCCCTGTAGATTGGTGTTATATTAGGAAAAAGAAAACATTCTTCAGTGGTCATTTAACTCTGCCTTGTTTTACTGCAGTGCTATCAGTAATGACAAAAACAACACTAATAAAAAAGTAGCCAAAGTCTTGGCTTGCTAACTTCAGCTCAGTAAAGCCTAAATGAGAGATTCTCCCACCTTCCCAAGACAAGTGCTAGAGGTTAGCTATTATTGCAAGAAACCAGAAACAAACCAGATAATAAATAAATATTCAGTGGATAGCGGGAATATGAAAAATAACCAATACAGCTTGCCAGACCTTGTTGGTCACAGCTTTGATTTAGAGCACAATAACATGTATAGCAAAATAACAAAATAATAGATTTAGCGGGGGGAAAGGAGTTTCTTTGCAGAAGCAGTGATGCCTTACTGACTTTCAGCCTCTGCTGGTACCTCATATTACAAGATTTCACTGGGGCTTGGCAGTTGTCTGGAAAAACCGCCAACATAGAAGTCAATGTGTAGTATTTCTGGGGTGCACAGCTCAGCAAGCTTATAATTCATCATTTATCATTTAATAGTCATGGCACAAACCTAGCCCTATCTCCCAGTGCTGTAAATACCATGATATTCCAACAGGCTCCTTAGGAAAGTATCAGACACTGGAGCATATGGCCAAAGAGTGATTCATGCTATTACACTGAAGCTGTTCTAGCCTTGCTGATGTATTGCTGAGTACTTAATGTTTTCTGTGCAGTCTCTTTAGGGAGGATGATAGTTCAGAGATTGATGGGCCTGGTCCAAGTTCTCCAAGAGGCCTGGTGCTGTAAATTTGTTCACAAAAGCGCTGCATTTAAGGCAACACTTTCTGGTGTGCTTGTATTTGAGGTGTCTGGTTATGAGCAGGCATAGGTGGGCATAAAGGGGAGGACCTTCTGGTCACAGGAAGCTGGAGGATAAGGAACTGTCATCTCAGCCTCCCACAAATGGGCAAATTACAATGATATTACCCACCTCCATTTTGGAAGTTGAAGTTGTTCCTTTTCCTGGTGTAGGCAAGCATTTTATTTATTTTAGCTACATTGCAATTAAAAATAGCAGCAAACCAAGAAGTGGTTAGAGTGAAGGCGCAGAAAAATTTGCCTCAGTGGAGAAATGAGCTTTGCTTCCCACAGTTACAAACAGCCTCTGCTTGGTAAATTGGATGTCTTTTCAGATTGCAAATGACTCCAGAAAAAACAAAGTCTCAACTGCAACATGAAGGCCAAAGTCTGCTGTACGGGACCATAACTAAGGAAGGAAGACAGCAGCCTCAGATAGCATTTTCTTCTCTGAAAATGCCCATCTTTTGATCTGCTCTTTGAATTTTCCCATTATCATTTAATGGGAATGGTAGATCTTTCCAGGGACTATCCACAGAAATTCTTAGACACGGTCAGATTCAGGATATGGCAGAAGGCCATCTTTTAACCAAATTAATAAATACATTACAGCAAGCCATGAAAAGTCTTTGGAGCCATTATTCTGAAAGTTTGTTCTGGTCATTGCTTCTGTGTTAGCATTACTCCATAGTTCCATTGCAATCACAGATGCTTTCATAAAAGAAACATTATGCTGAGACTAATGCTTTTCATATTTAGGAAATCTTTTTCTTATTAGTAGCAAGCAGTGAAAAGCGTATCCCTCTCCCAATTTAGTTCTGAATGTATATCATGGGCTTTCTTAAGAGAAATATAGTTAAAGAAGGGCAAAAATCAGACCTACAATCTGTCAGAGACAACTTTAAATTTTGCATTTGCTCCATTTGAGTTTGCCATGGGCTGGAGGCTGCACCTGAGAACTGTACAAGGAACACTGTTTAATCTCACAGCTACTTTTAGTGACATGAGTGGGAACTGCCTCTTGCAGCTCCACTGCCAGTGGAGCAAGGTGGTGTCAAGGTGTCAAAAAGCTCCTGCAGCAGTTTGTACTGTAAATGTGACTTTAGTGAGTGTAAAGGATTTGCTATTATTAATCAACCCAGGTATTATGTTAACTGACTTGATTCTTAACTGAGAGGACACTGTTTTTCAAACACCCAGGACAAAACCTGTTAAACTTCAATTAGGATGCAGCCAAGGAAAGCACAGATGAGTCTGGAGTAATTACCAGACAGTGGCTGACAGGCAAGTTCCTGTATTTTCAGCCAGGGCAGGTGATTTTGAAACCTGAACTCCAACAGCTGCTGGCTGGGCAGCACACTTGCTCCTCAGGGGCTGCCCAGGCTGGCCTTTGCTCTGCTAACAGCTCTCTGCTACACATCAACAACTTAGCACAGAGAGGGTAAGTGAAGCTCTCAGCTTTCATACCCAGAGGGTGGTGAATGGCACGGCCCAACCACAGAGACATCACAGCAGGGAAATGGGGGACCAGGGCTGCCATGGAGCAACCTCTGTGTTGCTGATCCAGAGCCCTCCTCCAAACAAGTCTGCAGGATAAGAAGGAGTGAAGAGGAATTGGGCAACCCATCCATCTTTGTATACATGAGTGGAGTGCCTACCTTGTCCCAAGGGAACATCCTTGCCTACCTGTTGGGAGGATCTGGAATTCCTGTGCAACACAGTCTGCATGCTCAGAGAAGGAAAGATGGGGTTATGGCTTCCTGAGATGGGCTTTCTCATTAATTAGAAATTAATTTTGTCCTCTCTATGATCTCCTGCTTCATGCCAGCGTGTGAAGATAGACAAAATGTGGGGCTTGTAGGGAGAGGCTACATCAGTCCTGAAGAAAACATGTATACCTTGAAGAAACAGGTAAATTCTCCTGTGTGTTACATCGCAGCTAGAGACGCGGTGGAGGACTGGGGATAATGTGCACTCTAACACCCTCACCCAGGGCTTTCACATGAGCTTGGATAGTTTTTTCCACATTATCCCCATTTCACATTCAGAAAAATGAAGCTTGGGGTAAAGGATGAACTTGCAGAAGTTCACCTGGCAAAGCACAGGGTATAGTATATGTTTTGTGTACTGCCTGGTCTCTACAGCCAAGGCAAATATATTCATGTACATCTAAAGAGAAAGGATCCTGTGAGCAGAGCTGGAGCTACAGACTTTTCTTAAACACACACTTAAAGAAGAAATCATTTTCAGAGAGGAAACCATGCACCTGGAAAGCATACTGAGTTTTAATGGATATTAATGTCTTGCAAAAACAAAACAAAGCCTGGAACTTAATAATTTGCCTAAAAAATAAAGAACATTTTGTTTTTAGTGTTAAACAAGAATTAAATTATCCAGCACATGTTTGATACTCCTCACCTCAAGTGCTTTGAATCTGATGCACAGACAATAAATTAGAGAAGGCAGCATGGTGCAGTGGATGGAGGGGGTGAGGGGACAGGGGGTAAAGGTGAGCACACAAAGTGTGCTGTGCCAGAACATCACCAGCACTGGCTCCCGAATGAAAGCTGAAAGACCCAGGTACCAGAAGGCAGATGGAAAAAACGGGAATGCAGCCCCATCTGCGGATACTGTTTCTTTTCATAGTTCTCACCGCCTGACCTCTTTTTCCCATCAGTTCCTCAGTGAGGAGATCAAGGTGAATTACTCTGGATGGGTGAGTCTCAACAGAGCAAACACAGCTGCTGGCGGGGAGCGCTGCTTGGAGAAACAACATGGAGAAAGCAGGAGGTGAAGGCTTTTATAAGCCAGCCCCACTAACAGCACTTCTCCTTTTCACTCTCCAAGGCTTAGTTCCTGTCCCACTGCAGTCAATGATAATTTCCCTCTTGACTTCAGTAGGAGGATTGAGCTTCTGGAGGGCAATGGCTCCTGACCCGGTTTTTCCTTCTGTTATGTTAGGCACTAAGCCTGAACAGCTTCTCTTCTGCAGTCTTAAGTGTAGCTGACTTGTATTCCCTTCAGAACAATCTTCCCAGCCCTGATTTGTCTTCTCCATCAGTGGGTTCAGACAAAGAAGCAGTTTTCACTATGCTGTGGCATTGCCAATGTGAAAGGAATCTGCTCTGCCCAAAGAGCAGGTATGGGGCAGACGCTGAGACTCAGTATGTGGTGGAGGTGGAAGACCCCCCTCTAGGAAAGAATTTCTATGCCTTTAATGAGAACACAGGTGCACTTGTGTACATGTAACCAGCTAGAGTGTACCTCACCTTTGTTCAAGTCTCCCATGTTTGTCCCTGCAGTTGAGTTATACACATATTTTGCTATGCACATAATGCATAGTTTGGCCAGCAAAAGATAGGAAGGGTAAATGATGGTATGTTTACCTTAGCTCATGGGGATGTCTTAGTGGCTTAACCTTCAAATGTGGTATGCCTAACTTTTCTCTAACCACAGGCCCAAGTTCCAGCTGGGCTGACTCAGCCTTTATCTTCCTCAAGATAAATTCAGCCCCATTCACTTCACAGTGGGTGGGTGTTTCAGATGAAGCTTTAAAAATGAGGGTTTTGTCTGGTCTGGATGGACCCTAATGATCCCTCAACACTTTACATGAGAAAAACATTGGCTATGGACCAGAATTCCCATTCTTCGCTGCAGCAGCACACTGGGAGCATGAAAAGAAGGCTCCATGATGCTCGGAGTGGAAAGACACATGGTGGTGAAGCTAGCACAGTGAAGCTGTAAGCCAAGATTACCGTACCCCATGGGCCTGCTTGGTATGCCCTAAAAGAGCTGGGATTTGAGGTCTCTAGCTGGTTAGAAGGTCTTCTACAGCCCACTGGAGTAGAATTAGGTTGCAAGTGCTTTTCCCTTCGTAGAAGATTTAATCCTACTGCAGAATAAGAAGTGAAAGCATTCAAATAGCTGCATGAGAGTCACAAGGTTATAAGTTACTTGCACAGGGATGTAAAAGGCTGATTTGTCAGACTACCCTCAGAGTATATGGGAAGTATAAGGATGTTCATTGCTCTGTGAGTGGCTCTAGATAAAAAGTCCATCATGCTCCTAAGAAGCCTTTCCAATGACATATATCTGCCAAGATCAGTGTATTCCTGCAAAATTCTTCTTTAAGCAATTCACCATTATCTTAAAGAAAATAAAATAATACTAATAATTTAAAAAAAATCAATCCCAATTAGCTGTACCTTCTGACAGCAAAATCACAGAAATCCTGTAATTAGCACAGCATTGGCATTCCTTCTATCAGCTGCAAAGGGAGCAGTCCTTATCCATAAGTGACAGGCTCAGGGGAGTGGGTTAAACAAAATAAATTAATTCTGCACAATTTTGCCAGAGCCCAAACGATTATTAAAGTTAGTCAAAAAGAAAACAGGTTTTCAATTCCTTTTCCCCTCAGTTCATCCTTCAAGGCTTAAATGCCTCTATCCTTCCAGGGCTAGAGGCATCACGATAGCACAAGAGAGGATAATAGCTTTGTGTTTCTGTCCAAAGCGGAAGGAATGGAAAGACCATGAAAGATAACCAGTTTGCCTACTTTCTCTATCCATTTTGCAGGCACAGGTGGTTTGATTTAACATCTGAAACACTGGATCCTGAAGCAGACCAAAAGCAACTTCCAACCCCTAGGGAGGAGCCCGTAATTAGAACAAAGAATGGAGAGTGCTGGCAGGTCATACAGAACTGCTTTTCCAGAAGAAGGCATTTGTTAGTGTAGTCAGCACACTTTTGATAAGGCAAGCACATCTCAAGCATTTAGGCCTAAATAAACACACTGATTAATGTCCTGGAGGTGGAACATAACTTTCCACTGAACTGAATCTCTGAAAGTATTTTCTATTCTAGCAGGAAGATCTGTGCAAAACATTGTAAAATAAGATACCATGAAAATGTTGGAGATGATTTGGAAGGACTGAAAAAAAACCTTAAAATTAATAATGTGGTCCAATCATTGTCAGGGAATTTTGTCCTTGGCTTTTTCACTATGTGGCCTATTATATGTGTGACTCAGAAAAGGTTTCTTTCAGCTCTCCTGGTACGGGTGAGGGGATTGTAGAGTATTACTGACATGTGAAGTGCTTTGAGAGTGTTCACCAAAGTGCTACAGAAGCACTAACTGGTATTATCAGCTGTGAATAGATATGCTTATTATCAGCAGACACTCTTCAACAGTCCTGCTCTACTGTGCATCTGCAGCCAGCAGTGATCTCATTTTACACAGCAGCAGCCAAAGAAATAGGTTGGGTTCCTTAATATTAAAATGCGTTAGGGGTTAGTAAGCAACTGCTTAACTTTTTTTTTTTTTTTAATTTAGAAGGGACATGTCTCAGTACACGGCTGAGTAAATTTATAAACATGCAGCATTATTAGGGTCTGCTGGCCAAGTCTACTTTATACTCCAAAGAGCTTATATAATATAAATATGTTAATTTAGAAAATGCTCCTTCAGATAAAAGGGGTGAATTAAACCACCTTTTCATGCTCCAGGGCCCGACTGAGCCATTCAGGTGCCCACCTGTACTGTGAGAGCTGGCAGAAATCTGCTACAACTTTCTGATGGCTGCATTCATCTCACCTGTGGTCTATAGTAACAACTCTAAGACTAACATACTCCAGACAGGATTACAAATAGAGGGATATGTAAATATACATTAAAAAAGCATAGGGCTTGGAAGGCTTGGCTTAATCAAAGGAACGAGGTGAGGAGGAAGGGGAGATGCTGGCAGCAGTGTTTATCTCAGCTCATTGCTGAGAATCCCCTTTTTGTGCAGACTGCACACCTGTAACAGCTGGCGGGGTATCTTTAGATATGTGCTCCTTTAACAGAAAGATGTCTTCACATTATGTTATTGGAAACCCTGTGTGCAGAGGAACATCAGTCCCTGGATATCCCTTGATGCTTCAGTAAAAGCCTCCAGAAACAGAAAAAAATACATTAAATTTTGTTAGTAGCTCTAAAGAGAGATGGAGATAAATAAAACCCAGGAACTGAATCCCCATCAAGTTCAGGGTATTTGAAATTCAAAGCAGAATGTTGCAGTTTGGACCTTTCTCGTCTTGAGTTCTTCAGCAGCTTCTTGCTGTGCAAGGATCATAAAAGGAACATCCTATAGGGTGCTGTCCCTGTAACTTTAGTCAGAGATTAAAACTAAAGTTTTGAGAGGTCACATTCAGCCACAAAGGAGCTGAGCATTGAGCACAACACTTCTCTTAAAAGCATGTGACTTGAGCCATGAGGGCTGTTTCTCCTGCAATAACTGCCACAGAATGCTTCAAAGTTTAACCATAGGAATTGCCATGTTATTTGGCCTTCTATATTTGACCTTATTCTATATTGCCTCTCAGGAAAGCCAGGTTTTAAAACAAAGCAGGTAAAAGGAAAAAAAAAGGAAAAAAACCAAAAAACCCCAAAAAACCCACCATAAACTGATGCAAGTGGAAAGGCTTGCACTTTGAGAAATTGAATAAAATCAGGTACAATCAGCAGTCTTCAAGACATAAACTGAAATAACAAGATATTTTCCTAAAAACATGTTCCTAGCAAGCAATGGTAGCTTCTAAGCCAACAGAAGGCTTCTTGAAATGGACATATTTCCTTTGGAGTAATTCTACAATATGTAACACTTCACACTTCTTTTGCTTTCATCCTATAACAAAGACACTCAAACCTTGTTCTCATTTACTGTGGAAACATTTTCAGTTGATAGGAAAAAAAAAAAGCTAACATGGCTGTGCTTCTTTATAGCAGGGAGAGCTCTGGTCTATCAATGACAGCAAAGTTTAAAATCCTCTCTAAATGTATAGGTAATGTAATTGATGTTTCAGTGCTAAAGAGCAGATTTTCAGTTTGCCTTAATCATCATACCCCTATGGACTCAGTGTTACAGCCCTTTTCCAGTGATCCTGCAATGTGATATCCAGCTATCCAGAGATCTTTATCACAGTCACTGTTGTTTAGTCAGACAAGGGTTCTGTCCTGGCTTTGGACAGGCAACCTGAGGGTAGGAGGTTTAGAACTGATTTCATTGAGTGTCAGTGGGTAGAAAGCCAGAGAAGCTGGCTGGATTACTAACCTTTGGTCTTCGGAATACTGGGCAATATTAATGAAAATGAAAAGAGCAGCAAGCCTGGCTTAAATGAAGAGTTATTGATTTGGTCCCAGTGTATATTTAAATATTTTATTGCACAGATGGAGTCCTTACAACTTGCTTTCCTTCATCCTATAAAGGCCCTGTTTTACAAGGATGCTTGCTGGCCCTGGGGAGGGCTGGATCCGGTTTCCTCTCCATTTATGTATGTTTTTTGAGGGGGAGGGTTGGGCTCAGGTAAGGAGAATCGATTACTCAAGTGCAGGACAGAGAAGCTTTTCCTCATGCAGGACCAAGATTGCTGCCTTTGCTCTTCTCCCACCTACCACCTCCAGGGCATGGATGTCCAAGGGGTGTTTGCCTGGCTGCAGATCCCCCTCCCACCTGTGTGATGCCAGCTGTACCCATGGGGAGTCCACTGCCACCTAACAGAGTGGAAAGTGTTTAAAAACAGACTGGTTAAAATTTCTACACACAAAAGTCATCCCTCCTGGGCATTTTATTTCTGCCCTGCCTGAAGGAAGGGTAGGAGATTGCAGAGGAAGTTACAATCCTATTTATTTTAAGGTTTTCCTAATAGTAATTTTTCAATCTTTTGGAATCTGACAGGTCTGCTAAAAAGCAGCGTGCAAAAGATAGGTCTTTTTTTCCCACACCAAAAAAACCCCTCAGGTTTTCAGGAGCATCTTTTCTCTGTGTTACTTGTTTGCACATTTCTTGCACATTACAGGATCTTAATCTTGTGATTACATACGTTCTATGCTAACTTCATCCATTTTGTCTCCTTGCACATTATGGCTCTTCTATGGAGTCTGGGGTATACCCTGCTCAGGGTGCAATGCATTAAAGAACAAAATCTAAAACTCTCAGGTTTCTTCATATTGTTTGCTTTAGTAGTTTTTTTGTTTGTTTGTTTGTTTGTTTGTTTTGTTTTTTGGTATATGTATGGGTGTTTGCTTGTTTGTTTCATTTGTTTGGATTTTTTGGTCGAAAAAAGAATTCTGTAAATTATTTGCATGCAAGAAAAGCTCAGAGCCTGAATGGATGGGTTCCACAGACACAGCAGGACACACGGAGAGTGATAAGCTCTAGCTGACTTGCGTAAGCCAGTGAATTTGGAAAGCTCTCCCCCAGCTTCTAGATAAGAGATTTCCTCTTGAAGGCAGTGACAAACACCATCCAGACTAATTGTGGCTCTTTTCTTAGCAGCATATCACTTACAGTGACAAGCAGCAGACAGAAACTCCTCCAGCAGGCATCACTGCTGAACACACTGCATGTCTCATGACCTGCAGGGAATGCAGAGTCTGGACATAAATCATTAAAAAAAAAAAAAAAAAAAGTAGAACCATTAAAGGATTTCAAAAACCCACAAACTAAAAAAAAAAAAAGCCATCCCAAAAAACCCCTTATGATTTACCTGATTTGTAAAAGTGGAATTTATGCGGCTCAGTTGCCCTATAAAATAAATTCTTAAACTACCAAGAAGTCACTTGCTAACAGCAGTCCAGCAGGAACAGAAAGACAACCCATACTTAAATAACCTCATCAAAAAAGCCATCTCAGCAGCCACCAGCAAATTCTGCTTGATGAGGATATAAGCTCTTAGCCTACGTTATGCATTCCTAAGGGTATGGATAGCTTTTCTTTACTCATTAAATTTTCCATACTTTTTGGAAAGTAAAACAGGATGTGTATTGAAGAATAGAGTATCTTTCTTCTGTGTTACTTGTTTGCCTACTTCTTGAATGTTAAAGGATCCTGATCTCATGGGTTGATACATTCCATGCTGACTTGATCCATTCTGTCTCCCTATGGCCTCTCTATGGAGTCTGGGATAGACCCTGCTCAGGATGGGATGCAATAAAGGACAAAAGTAGTCTAGGTGTGCTTCAGCTTTCTATGCTCAGGAGAAAGACCAGATCTTTTTCAATAGCCTCTGACACCATTATTTCATCTACTACTGACATACAGTACACTTTTGTTGTCTCTCCTATTCAACACAACTAACCGTGGTGGATGGAGTATGTGGTAGAGTAGGCTTTCCACTGATAATGTTAGATGTCTAAAGGTGCTGTGCTGCAAGGCATGTGGGAGGAAGAAGTGGATAAAGTTCCTCACTTTGTTGCCCGAAGTGGGTGACAAAAAACAAGTAAGCCCATTTTACCCGTGTTTAAAGTTGACAGCATCTCCTTAAAATGCGTCTTTCACCTGGAGAGCAGGACAGTTAAATCCAGACTAGCTTATTTTCATTTCAGCCCCTGAATTATGCCTTCATTTTCACACTAATATAATTTCCCCTTTTTTCATGGTTGAAATCTGGGCACTGGGTCCATATGCCCCAAGCAAAGCTCTGCTTTTGAGAGTGTACAGGGACTCTGTTAAGCAGAACCACTCATGATGATTGCTCACAGGCAAGGAGAAAAAGCAGAGCTTATAATGACAGAACTGTTCTGAATCCAGCATGAATCAGTGTGAACCTTCACCCACCACTGGCTGCACTGAGCCACAGCCAGGTGACATTCAGTATTTCTGAGAGCACTGAAGCTGGAGAAAGGCAGCACTGGCCTGGTGCCTCATGGAGGCAGGAATTGTGCCGTGTGCTGGAATGGGGAACGTCACGAAACAAAACAAAACTGCTTCCCATTCAAACAGACAAGAAAAACGACAGGATTTTGAAATGCCTGGACATTCCCCACAGACTTTACCCCAAAGTATATCAAAGTTTGTTTTGGAGTAACAGCTACATGTCATTGAAAAATTACTTCCCCCGCCCCCCCCAATAATTTAAACAGTATCCAGGAGTGACCTGTCATCATGATCTTTGCCTTGAAAGCAAAACAAAAGCAAACAATAAAGAGTTTTGCATGGATTTATGCTGAGATCCAGCCCTTAATTAAGCTGTCCAGGAGCTGCCGAGTATCCAGTCTGCTCTTAGGGGTGATGGCATAAATCCAGAGCAAGCCTAGAGAAGTGAAAAGCGCAAGTCCTAATGGGAGTGGGACTCTTCTAGATTACTTCTAGAACTAGCAGAAAGTCACAACGTCAAAATCCATTGGAAACCAGAGAACTTTTTTCACAGAGGGTGACAGACTCATCTAGACTCTATCTATCCCGTTTATTTGCTTGCAGCATTAACAATTTGCCTTTGGAAAAGCTGCAAGCCAAATAAATACAAATCAGTTTTCTGGTCCTGTTCCACTTGTGCCACAGAGAGCAATCCAGCAGAGCACAGTCACCTTAACAAAAGAGCAAAATTATTGTGAGGACAAGCTTTGCACAATCTCCAATTGACTAGCATGAGGAAGACAAGCAACAGGGACAAAATTCAGTAAAACACAAGTGCAAATTCCACTCCCTGATGGCCCTTCATGCTTCAAATGGCATCATAGATCTAGGTAAGTGCATAGATCTGTCTAAGTGCAAGATGTTAGTACTAGCTTGAGAGATCTGCCTTTCAGAGTTTGCAAACAGTTGTGTGAAGCTCTTTTCTTGTTCTGAAAAGAAATCTCTATGCACATCCTATATTAATATCAAAAGTCTAACTTTTTTTATTATTTTTTTAATTTTTTTAGTGTAGGAAACCCATCAGCTCTGCATTTCCAGGACTCTGGTACAATAGGCTTCATCCCAGACACTGGGTCTGTGTCCAACCTCATCCAACCAACAAAAGAGTCAGTACTGGTTTCCCTGGTGCCTGGGCAATGATTGACAATGCTCAGACTGTCTCACTGGGGCACCTGCAGATAACCACCTGAGACAGATCAGCACAGGAAACCATTTCCACACACTGTGAACGTGCAGGTGGTGAGCAATGTAAGGAGCATGATTATTATCCCTTTTCTAGCTAACTGTTCTGGGCCCCCTGCATGACGTCTGCACAGTTGAAATGTCATCACTTAGCCAGATGTTGAAGTCACATCTATCTAAATCCAGCTGGATATATGGAAAGTATTGTCTATTTTGACAGGCATAAATCAAAGGGAATTTGTATGAATAAGGGATTATTCCTAAATCGTGCACTTTCTATTAATAGATCCCTATTAATGCTGCAGGTGTTAGTAGTAACTGCTCTTTGAAGCATTACTTAATCAACCCTTTTGCAAATCCCCATAATCTAGCTCTCATAAAAATACATGGATTATTGATTGAGAGGACCTCTGGGATCCCTAAAGCGAGGTTCAGCTCAGATGCCTGTGCAGCGCAGGAGTCGCGCTACAGATCGCTCCCTGGAATGTCTGCCAGGTGTTTGCAGTTTCATGCATAGTGTGTCTTGGAAATAATAAAAGAGGTGGGGGTAGAGGGGAGGTCATTCCCATCCAGGAAGACCAGGCTCAAGCAGAGGAAGGAGAAGGAGGACCATTAGTAATAGCTGCAGAGGTTGAAGGTGCAGAGGTTATAGGGTGGGCTACTTTTCCCTCTCTCAGAAACTTGTGATAATGAAAATAAAGAGCAAGCAGATCTAATATATGTCAAATTGTTCTCAAAACTAGCACACAGTACCCAGTCAGGTCTGCAACATACTTGTAAAGAATACAAGCAATTGGAACAAGTCCTTAGAAACATGCTGGGTACAGGCAGCTAGGAAGTTAAATCAATATTTAAGAAATACATAAAGAGATTTAAATAATAGATTATCTCCAATTACCCAGTGCTGATTTTTAAGGACTACATCTGCAAAGCTTAGTGCTGATGAGAACTGAGCAGGTGAAGCTAAAGCACACTCATTCTCTCTGCTCAGCAGACCCTTGGGGTTGAGACCTGCTTGGCTCAGATTTGCAGGACTTCAGGACCATTTCATGGGGCTTGGGCAGAATGCAGTTGTTTAAGGGTGGGCAAAAGCCATTCTGTATGGGCTACAGACCCAGAGATACTTCAGATGTGAAGAATCAAGCAAAGTTTTATGCAGAATGAAAACAAAGCCAGCAAGTAACACACTCTGCAAAGCCCCCTGCTCGCCACACTACCCTGGTTTCTGAGCTAATCATGCTTGCTGGGGGTCCACTCCACAATAAGGAGTTTAAGAAACCTTGAAGAGATATCCTTAAAACTGCAGTCCACCCCATTCCACAGGCACCTTTGCCAATCCATAGTCCCAGGCACAGATATTTGTCAGTTCAGTTCAGCTCCTGTGTAAACTCCATCTCACCAGGATGAGAAGAGCAGTGGCCTTGCATCCTACTGCTGTTGTCTGAAATCTCTGAATGGGGTCTTTTGCAATTTCCCTGGCTGGGCCAGGAGGGACCATAGCTCAGCAGCCTGGTACTATAGAGTTGGGAAGAGGCAGGATCCCCACACACCTCTCCTTTCAGGGAGGGCTGAAAAATGGGAAATGCATAAACAGGACATTAATCGATCATGTCAGTCTTCAGAAAGTACTGGAAGGCGAAGAAATTTTCTCAACAAGGAAGAATAAGAACAAAAATCAATCCTTCACAGAACTGCATGATAAAGCACTATTTTCCAAGGTGTCACCATCTGTTCTGTGTTACAGGGAATAACCTTGATGTTATTGCATTACAGAATTACTAATATACAGTAGTGTGTTAAATCTCAACCAAATGTACCAAGTGCAAGAGACACACGTATTATCACTCGTGGCTGGAACAACAAACACAGTTCAGGAAAGTGCTTCTATGGGGATGCAGGACTTGTTAAAGGTGCTTAAAAGTAAGCGCATTCCCACTGGAGGTGCTGAATGGACTCATTTTCTTAAGCTATGGCTTCAAAGTCTAATTCTCCTACCCCAATTCTCCAGCCTTCCACAGGGAAAGGGTATTAGGGCTTGATCTCCTGTGCCTCACCAGACTGCAGCTGGTTCAGAAGAGTGGTGTCCTACTGACCATGCACAGCCCTTCGTGGCTTTTTTTCTTTCAAGAGGACCAGTCTAAATAAGCAAGTACTTTCTACGAGGCAAGGAACATTGCTGGTCTGCTGAGCACCCCTGTTGGGTTTCTGCACCAGAGGGGGAATGGAAAAGATGTGACAGTGTTTTCATGCTGTACCCCAATATAATTCTTAGGAGAGTTCAACTCACCATTTATAATACAGCACACACAAAAAACCCCGTGTGACCAACAGAAAAAAACATGTCAGAATGCATAGCTGTCATCCTAATGTTTCTGTTTTTCCTTTTCACTCCTGATGTGGGATTTTTTTCCTGTTCCCTTTCCACTTTTGCCTTGAACCTTGGAAGATGAACAGCTAGGCTTTCTCAGTTAGCTTTCCCAAATCATCTTGGAGCACTTGGAGGTTTTTCCCTTCACATCCTAATTAAGGGTATATCAGTGTCCCTTTGGGACTGAGGCAGTTAACGAACACCATCCGGCAGGTCACTTATAAACTATTTGCCCTGAGATTGAGGGCAAACTCTGGTGAATTCCCAAGGAAAGAATCAAATGAACCTGTTAATGAGTGGAGCATTAGGAGGAAGAAAAAAATAAGGCAGGATCTGAAGTCTAAAGGAAATGTAGGAAATAAAGGTTTGTTTATCTAATGGTTTTACTGGTGTCAATGCACAGGACTCCCCCTCCATTTTAAAGTAGTTGCAAACAAAAGATTCAGTTGCAGATAAGCTTTGGGACTTGACTTTTACATGAGACACTCATAAACCTTCCTCAGAGATGGAGAGGAAGAGGGACATGTAGCACATTCATTTCAAATAAAACCTGGCTGCCAGGTTTCCTTATATCATTGTCTGAAGCATCAAGACAAGCTTTAGTCCCACCTTAGCCTGTTTTATCTCTCTGTTTAGTAAATTGGATCCTCTGCCTCTGGAATGTTTAATTTAAGGTTTTTTACTGCAATTTTGAAAAATACTACTCTAACCTGAAAAGTAGCTCCTGGGACATTGCCAGCCTATAAGACATTTTGTAAGAGCCTAGTTTAGTGAAATTTTAATAGAAGATCTAGAGAAGAGATCCATTGTTAGTTCACCTGTCTGTAAAATGACTCAAAGATCAGAAAAAAACCACTCTTCTCCTTGAAAAAAAAGAAAAAAGTAAACCCTAAAATGCATCCAAAAATTCCCTTGTTGTCTAAGAGCAACTAGACTGTTTTTTGTGTCTATGCCAGTGAGTGGGGCTAGCCTTCATTCTGAGCTGGCTTAGGATGGGGACAGTATCTTTAATTCACTTATTTATAATTCTTATAATAATTCTTCATTATTTGCCTTAAAACATGACATATAGCACAGCTAAAAGCTGTACTTCAATAACACAAACATGGGTCCAAAATTAGAAAAAGTTTGACTTGAATACAGCTGCATTGTGAATGATCTTCAGATCAGAATGGAAAAATACCAGATGCTTTAAAAAAACCTCAAACCAGTCAATTTCTAAAAAGAATTAATATTTTAGTTAAAGTATAAGAAAAAACACTTAAAATATTTTATCAGAGATTGTACTACAGCTAAAGGAAAGGATCCTACGTTGTCCTGATGTTGTTTTCTCTTTATCTGCAGAAAATTTGTGACAGGACCTCCACTGGCATTCTTTGTACTGGTTAGAAGGAGACCAAAAGCACCATATACTGTTTTTTTCAAGCCTGATGCAGCAATGTGGAGGGGAGGACTCAGTGAGGGTCAGAAGTTTTGCAGTGAGGCAGAAAGGAAGAATATAAACGAAATTTTCTCCTTTGTCTAAGTTCTTCTGACACAGAACAAGGGGAAAATTCTTAGATTGCTCAAAGTTGTCACATGACATCACTGCTAGAAAACTCATCTTGTCTTTTCTAAAGCTACAGCATGACCCATAAAACCCCTTGTTTATTATTTTTGCCAAAACCAGAAGGTCCCCAGAGAAAAGGTACCAAAAAAATGCGCAGAGGTCCCTGGAATGGCTTTCTGATTTGAAACAAATGAGTACCTAAATCGTATGGCTGCTGTTTCAGCTAATTCTGGATCGATAGCCTCTTAGAGACTAGGCATCCTGAAAGTTTTCAGTTTGGCTGTTATCCCCTCCTCCAGGTGGATGGCATTCAGTTTCTTGTGTCTGCTGAAATGTACTGTCCATATCCTGCTCCTTAAAAGAGCTTCCTGTCTCCTTTGAGGTGTCCATTAGTAGAGGGCTGACAGACACTGGAGGTGTCTCATCACCTTTCAGCCACCCTGGGGTGGCATGGGTCACAAAGATGGAAATATAAAACAGAGGAGGGCCCCATAATTGCTGTTCCCTGCTGGGCAGTGAGGAATGGGTGCAGTTCTCGTGGATCAAGCAGAAGGCTGCAAACGTGGCACGCTACACACAGTCACAAAGGGTCTCTGGAAGCAAAGATGACTGGCCTCTGCTTCTGGGCTTTTGTGCTGTCCCACAAGAGGTGAATTCACATGAAAGCTGGGATGATATCCCTCTGTGATGATCCCTGCTCCTCAAATATGGCTCTGTGACACTGCTGTTGTACAGCCCCTTGTGTGTCCTCCAGCCTGGCAATCTCCATGATCCTCAGGCAGCTTCACTGACAGGGTCACTTCACAGGCACCATCTTTACAAGCTGATATTTGGCCCATTTCTTTCCCCACACCACATCTACAGGATATTTTCCACTTACTTCTCTGAAGCCAAGGGCTTTCTTTTTTTAGTGGGGGGACACTTTAACAGGAACATTAAATATGTTATGCATGAAGACAGCTAGCCAAAAACAAAGAGAAGGGAAAACTTGATGAAAGGCAGGAAATTGGAATTTAATAAGCACAGTAATAGGTTCGTAATGTCCTCTGGCTCCCCCTTCTCATGGCCTTACCTGAAATACAGACAGTGCAGCACTGAGGTCGCTGTATTGACTTTGGAAGAGATGAGTGATCCTCACTGGAATCTCCAATGCTGTTGCCAAGGGATCAAAAAAGTGTAGATATTTTTGGTCCCTTATCTCCCAGGTTAACCCATGCTTCTAGTTTTTGAGCCAGAATTCCATGCTCAGCTCAAACATAAGTCAACTGTCTTGACAGAGAAATCAGTAGAATTTTCTAGCCATTAATCCCAACAGAATTGCTCCATATCTTCTTACAACACTCACAGGACTATGCAAGTTGCAACACCAAGGTACAAGAATTAGCCAGCTGGCCCCTGCCAAGCCTCGTCTGGCTTCTTTGTCTCACAGTGACCAGACCCAGCTGCCTGGGAGGAAAACTGGTTTCTACCATAGCTGTGGTATCTACCATAAGTTATCCCCATGGATTGATACACTACAGTGGAGTTTCAAGTGGATTTTCACTTCCTCACGTTGTCCTATTCCTGTTTCTGTATTTTACCCGCAATTCAAAACATCAAGGGAACTTTCAAAGCAACATTCTCTATTTCACAATGTCGTGGTAAATCAAACATATGTAGACCGAAAACCTAATAAAAAAATCTATGAGGAGTTTTAATCAGAAGAATATATTGAAATGTAGATAGTAAAGCTGCTGTAACTAACTGCAGATGCTAAAGAAACTATAAAGCTGCAGTCAGCATGATTTGCCACATTACTGTGTTAAAGCAAAGACTGACTATAGTTTTACAATTCAACTTAATAAACTGGCTTTTTTTATTGTATAATGCACCAAGTTGCTGTAGTTTTACTATAGTAAATACAATTCAACCGTAGTTTAAAGAGAGATGCTGTTTTCATTTGCTTTTTTTTAATGCACACAGTAAAGCTCAGAGAAGTGCTTTTGTAACACTTCTGTGCCTTTCATTTACTTTCCCCTTAAAACTTTGCATTTGAATATGTGATTTCTGTTTTCGACTATTTTGCTTTTTGTTTGTGTTTTCCTTGAAATAGGAAGTTGTCTTCAGTGTTTTTTGCAAGTACAAGGGGTTGATATTTGACACTGAGAAGAGTGACAGCACTTGGATTCCACTTTCAGACAGAAATGATGGTTTCTGCGTTTGAAATGCAAGGTATTTTGCCCAATTCTCATTCTGAAGTTTCTGTATGAGAGGTATATATTGCCAGGTAGTGGTTATTTGGTCCATCTGGAAATCAGCATACTTAGAGACAGAGGATGAGCTGTAAGGGATGCCTGGTTTTCCTTATGGTGTTATATTTGTACACTCAGTTTAGCTCTTTCCCTCTGTTTGCTTTCTTTCCTTTCCACCCACCCAGAGAGCAGCAGAGTGATATTCTCTGAGAATTATGTGCTGGTGCCAGACTGACAGTCATAGAAACCACAGAAACAGAAAAATGTGTAGATCTTACTTTTCTGCTCCCAGGGGCTAGGATGACACAGCTCCAGCATGGATGGGAAGAAAGCATGTCAATAAAAAAAAAAAAAAAAATCACATTAATCATCAAACTAATGCCAACTGACAGTGATTTTCTCCATGTGTCATTGTTAATTGTATTCTTACTGCTTTACATGTGAATATACATCTCATTAGTCAGCCCCTGCAGCCTAGGAATATTACAATAAAACCCAGGCCTGTGACATTCATTCTGGCTGGTGCATTAATGTGAGCATTTAAAGGATTCACTAAACTTTAGTATCACGTGTTGGGTCTCCCTGTTCTCCAGCAGCAACTCACAGCAGCTGCCTGTGGTCCAGGAGCATCACAGACACCACACACCTCTCATCCTGCTACAGGACATGCCCTCTGTAGCATGGGAGATAGTCTGCTTGGGTTTCTGACTCAAACAATCACAACTTGGCAAGGAAATCTTGGCACAAAAAGCCAGAAATCCAAGCATGTCCTTAATTCCTTGTCCTTAACTCCAAAGGCTTTTGGATAAAAGTTGAGGGTTGACTTACCTGTTTTCCTCACTATTTCTCCCTAAGCCTGTCACTGATGAATTTTATCACTGGCCAAAAAAATGAAGATTTGAAATACATCCCATTTTTTGACTTTTTTTTTGTTTTAATTAACAAAGACAACAAATAACAGGAGTTATTTGATTTTTAAAATTGTACTTGATGACATTTATTGACAGTGCAATGCATGGCCAGAGGAAATTGAGCTGGCATTGTTCTGAACAAAGACAGTTGACCTGAGCAGTCAATGCCACTCTGGGAAAGGTCTGGTCCAAACTCAGTGTCTGCCACTGAAAGCAGCTCTGTCACTGAACAAATGGGAGCAAAGAACTCAGAGAGGTTTCAGGTGCAGGCAAATTCAAAGCCAAACATCAAGCTTCTGAAAAAAGGAAGATAAAACACTGCAACAACCATTCCACTCACTCCTTTCAGCTGAAATGCTTGGGGGAAATTAATCTTCAGACCAAAATCTATGAATTTAACTTTGCATCTTGCATGTCAACTGTGATACCTCATCACATCTTCTCCACTATAAGCAAATGAATCCTTTGGCTTTGCATGTCATAGCGTCAAATCAGGTTTACTACCGGGAAGCAAACGCCACCAGCAGCAGAAGCAAAATAGGCAAGGCAGAGCCACTAAATATTTAGCCATATTCTGTCCATCTTTGTCACTTTTGCTTCCTTCCTCAGTTATCCTCCCTTTAACAGCTCGGAAAAAACTGACAGCTATTTTAGGTACCCCACTGTTATCACTGAGATGCAATCCCTGCTAAACCAACTATTTTCAATGCATTGCCAAGTAAACCCTGGGCTGACCTTTGACTTCATCTTCTGAAATATGACCATAAAAATAATGAGCCTGTAAACTGCTTTTGGCAATTATGCTGCTGCTGGAATGAAAGGACGTTGTCATTAGCATGCAGCTTATGAACCCCAGCTTGCTGGTCCTGGCAGGCAGCCAGCCTGGGAAACTGAGCCGGCCTTAAAGCTGACACAGGTTCAATGGGATAATTAGGCAGCCTTTTTGTTTGAGTTTGTTGATATAAATGTGGTAGAGATTAGCCTTTTCCCCCTCAGCTCTGGGTAATGGTCAGGGCTAACAGGTGTCAGGCTAATGGTGGTGCGGGAAATTAATACTTGGTTTCCTGGTACCTTCCTTTGTTGTTTTTCCCCACAGAGGAATTCCTCCAAATCTTCTAGCACTTTGCAAGCACCTTCCCTCCCTCCCTCCCTCCTTTCCCCTTCTTATTTATCTTTGCCCAAAACATTTTATCGAGAAGAGCATGCCATTGAGTCACATAGAAACAAAGCTGAGAAGTGCTGACCAGAAAATAAATTACCATCAATCACATCGGTCAATCAGCCTTCCATTTATTAGGTTAAGGAATAAAACTTAAATGTTCAAACAGCAATTGGCCAGATCTATTTTTGAAGTTCATGGAAAATGTCTGGGGAAATGAGCCAAAGCAGAATAAAGGACACCCAAAACGTCACACAGCTCTGAACAAACTACACTACCACTTATAAAAGCGTTTGGGTCACTTAAACATCTGGTTATCTTAAGCAACTTGGAATGGTGTTCTTGGCACTCAGGAGGAATTGAAAATGCCAGATCACCTAACAGCTCTCTGTAAGTCCTTAAAGCAGAGTCTATCTGTGTTTTATGTCAAAGTAAGTAAGACAGCAAGAGAAATGGTGAGCATGCCTCTGCACATGCTGAAGCCAGCCAATAGCCCATGCAGAAAGTACACTTTCGTACTCATTTTACTCATACACACTGCCTTTTATCTTGAGGGTTGCCAAAGCACTGCAAAGGGACAGTGAGGCCCTATACCAACTAAAATCACTTTGCCTATCCCCAAAATAGAGCTGCTTCTGGGGAGAGACCTGCTGACTTGTGCATCAAACACACATGGCAGCTTAGATGGGAGAGGTAAAAGCCATATGAAAGGGTATTTTCCTGGTAACATGCCATTGTTTATGCAGGACATGGTGGTAGGTAGCCTTTCAATTTAAAGAAAAAACAGCAGGGAGGACAAAACTCCCATTCTGTTAAGACATGGCAGAGATCCACCAGCAGCACCTCATGATGGTCTCAGAAATTGTGCAGGCTTTCCCTTCCTTTCTTTCCCTCTGCTTTTTCCTTTTCCCCATTAGTATTCCTTTTTCCCAAGACCTACAACCCTTGTATTCCCAGTTTCCCACCCTGTCATTGGTTCCACACACTTCACCCACTTTCTGGAATACACAAACCACTTAATTTCTTGCTTCCCTTCTCATCACACCAATCTGATTCTCCCTGTGCTGTGCTATACCTCATCACTGCTCTGCTTCAAAGAACAGCTAGCCCATGAGCCAACTCCTAGGCATAAAGGCCTTACTTTTTTCCCTGTTCCCCATGGGATGCTGCAGGGACAGAGTCCTTTACAACTCCTTCATTAAGCAAAGGACGTCACCTTCCCAATGGTGCTGGCCCCTTTGATTTGCCAGAGGCACAGAAGTACACATCTAAGCTGGGAAGGATGAGGACTGCTGTAGTCCAGCTTCAGTCCTGCCTGCTTGCCTGCAGAAGAGAGCTGCTCATGCTTTACTGAGCCTCTTGACAATACAGAGTGGGAAGAGTCACAATAAAGAGGTTGTATTGCCACTTTCATTAAAGGCATTTCTTGAGAACCTACTGCGTTTATCTTGGGCCACTGGTGCAGCCATGAAACCAGGGAACTCAGCCCAGACCATGTATTTCCCAGCTTTGCAGGCCCATACACAGCATATCACAGGCTATGTCCTGCCCAGACCACTAGGCTGGAAGTCTGACATGGCCATATCCATCTGCAATGCAGTCACAATTTAAACCCACCTTTACCATGAGAACTACAAGGAAGTCAGTATATGTGCTATAGGAAAGAAGAAGCTAAGAGATATTTTGCTGTCTGCCTTGCCCCCAAGACCTCTGTGAATAAAAAAGAGCTAATACAAACCCCTTCTTCGATAGCTGAAAGTGAAGATCCACTGGTTGGAATTTGTAAGTCAGCAAACCTTTCAGTGGGAGGTGAACTGTAACTTCTAACGATGTGAATAAGTTCCTTGGAACATATTACAATGGGAAATTCTCCATTTGTTGGAGTCTCTAACTGAAAAGCATTTCCACTGAAATGCATTTCCAATTTGAAATTTCAGATTGAAAACATTTTGTTGGGCTAAAGGCCAGAATCGTTGCTTGAAATTTCTGGCATTTGTATTAAAATGGATCAGACTAGGTAATCACAACCTAAAAATATGTTAATCTATCTATTCCAGAAAACAGCAGTGAAATTATATTGTGCCTACAAAGTCCTACAAAGTGCGTGTAAGAGGTATAGCTGAGTTTGTGAACCATAGCAGTATTTGAGTTTCCTCAGCTTTGGGCTTATCACCTGAATATGAAACAAAATAAAACAAAACAAAACAGTAATAATCAACCTCCTTTTGTCAGATTGCCAAAGACTGCAAAATAGAAGCAGCACTCATTTTACAGAGATTATGACAGACCCTTCCCTTAGCTTTTTTTACTGTGAGTAGCCCAATAATGAATTTACCATGAAAGTCAAATGGAGTAGGGTGATACTTCATCCTGATGAAGTCTGACACCAGGAGAAGATGATACAGCCTGCCCTACAATGGCAAAACCACTGAAAAATCCCATCCCAAACCCCACACATATCAAGTAGACAACATTCATTCTATTGGCAACTTTGATTAAACTAAAATCCCTGCAAAACACATATTTTCTGTTTGTGGATTGGTTCAAAGTTTTTAAGGCACAAACCTAATTTATTGACGAAGAAGAATGCAATGCCGAGACTTCTGAAAGATAAACATCTCCCTCACATAATTGCCTGTGGTTCTTCTGGATTTGTCAGAATCCAGAACGGCTGTTTTAATGCCTGGGTTGGTCCAAACTAGCCCTGGTTTTGATTTGGGAAGGTGCAAGTAGAGCTCTGCAAGATCCCAATCCAAGGCAGCAAAAGGCATGAGGAGAAACAAGCAAGGACACCTTTGCTAAAAGACACCCAGAGAGTCAAGGGACAGCAGGGCAATACTTTGAAAGAGAAAAGTGACAGAGCAAACAGGACTAAGGAGATTTACTGCTGATTCCCTAGAGGATGCTGGCAGAAGAGCCTTGGCAGGGTAACATTTGCAGCATCAAGGCAGAAAGTGGATGAATTAAGGTGGCAGCCTGACAATAGCCATAATTTAACAGTAGGCTGTAGCACAGAGGATCCTGACAACCTGCCAGCACTGCAGGTGCAGGCTCAGAGTTCACACCATGGCATTAATTCACACGTAATCAATGTCTTCCCATAAGAGAAATATCTCTTGCCCCATTCACAGAGTTTTATTCATGTGCTGCACATGAATCCTTTGCTTAAGTTAGTGTCCTGGTCTGAAGCAGTCCTAACTTGAATTGCTACCTTCTATAAGGTCCTTGAGTACTTTAGTATTTAGTATATCATTTTAAAAGCCAGTTCCAATAGAGAGAGATGTACACACAAAGAACCTACTTGCAGACACAACCAAGTGTCTCCAAAAAATAAAAAAGGGGAGAGGAAACCACAAAAAAACCCAAATAAAGATTTAAACTCTCATTTCTGTCGACTAAAGATGAAAAAAAGAAAACAAAAAACCAACTCTAGATCATCATTAAAAAGTGAATTCCAGGGAGGGAAAATAAAAAACATTCAGACCCAAAATTCAAAACATCACTGAAATGTGGAATCTGAAGATGGGAGAGGTCAAAGAGGATTCAGGTCTTGCCCTGGCAAAGTTTGTTGTTACAGACAGAAAGAAAGAGAAAAGAAGTGAATGTTTGCTGTTTCTTCTAAAACAAAGTATTTAGGAGATCTTTTAGAAGCAGGGTAGTGGGAAGTGTGGGGTAGGATTTCACAGCTTTTGGCAGCTGTCTTCTGCCTTCTTTACCCATTCACAGTGAGAACAGATTTCTTTCTAAAAGTATTGGCTAATTCCATGGGGAACAAGGAGTAAAACATTGTTGAACTCCCATCTGCACCAGTTTTGCACTGAGGTACATTTAGCTGACTTCACCAGCATCAAACTTCATCTGTACTGACCTGAAAAACCAGAACAAAACAACACACCAGAAAAACCTTGCAAAATCTTTGCAAAAGATAAGCTGATCTAATGATTGGGGATTTTTGTTTCTCAGTATGCAAGAAGAGGCAATTGCTTGAGTAGGAATCCAAGGCACCTTTCAAGTAAGTCCTTATATTCCATAAAACCTGCCTCTCTCTGAGCCACTACTCAGTCTGCTTTCTCCTAGCACTAGAAAAAGTGCTTTTCCTTGCTTCACAAAAGTCTTCCTACAGCAGTCATGAGTGAATAGTCCACCAGTAAGGAAGGGTTAAAAATATTTCCAGATGAGCTCTCTTGTGGATAACAGTTGAGAAAAATCTATTACAGGATCCTGAGTACAGTATACACAATATCAGTAAATTAACCATCCCACATAGAATTCAAAGGCCTTTCCATGTTCACACCAATTGGGTAAACACAAAGACTTAAGAAAAGAAGCAATACTTGCTGCTGGGATTGAGGTGGGACTAATGATGACTAATGCACTTGTTATGGAGCATTCTTTAATTCCCCTGGGAGGCAGTGAATCTTGTTATCTAATCTTGCACACACATCCCTAACCTGAACTTCTTTTCCACAAGTATGCTAAGCACTTTCTGTGTCTAGAGGAAGCCAAAACATGTATGGCTTTCTGTGAGAAAGACAGCTAAGGTATTTCCCTCAGAGGATGGCAGGCATTCTGGGAGGTGAGAAGGAAATTCAAATATAGCCATAATGAACAAACTTGTCCAGAAGTCTGAAATGGGGTGAATCTGGAATAGGTTATCTTACAGTCACATCAAAACAGGGAGAGATGTTTTCTGCCTGGAAGGAAAGCTGAGAAAGCAGACTTTCAGCTATACCAGGAATAAAGACTAATAGTGCTTTCAATAAAATATTCCAACAATGGCTTATGGTTTACAACGTGATCACAAGAAAAAAAAAAAAATTGTTATCATAATTCTCTGAGAAGAAAAGTACTGTTCAGGCAGAATATTCTCTGAAGAGATCTTGGAAATCATTACATTCATTTGATAATATATTGCCTAATAATAGTTTCCTCTTCCCTCATGATCCCTTTAGTTGAAGTGATTCATGATGAATTCACACTACATGATGAAGTCATCCAATAATCTCTAAGTAACAGTCAAAGATGTTAGTACTGTTTATTGTTCTGGCTCAAATGCAAGAAGGACCTAATAACATAAATAATAAATATGTCAATATTTCATAAGTACCATTCTCTGCAGAAAAAGATATATAGGTGAAAAATATTGAAACCAGAGGGGGAAAAGGCTGTAAATAATAAAACATCATAGATAAAGCATCTGAATTGTGGAGAAATTACTATTTATTGCAGATGCATGTAGTAACATCTGAAAGGTAATATATATAGCTTTAGGCATACAGTTTTTATCTTGTATCAGATTTTAGTCAAACAAGACCAGGAAACTCACTAAATGCTGTTACCATTTGAGCAGGTAATGACAGGTTTGATCAAATCCGGGCAAATCAAATACAAATGTCACATAATTGGTGAAAAATTATTACCACCACTTACATTATGGCTAAAGTGCAGCTGTTTAAATCTGGATGGATTCTAAAGCCATACCTGCATATTAGCCAAGAGCCTGAATAGTTATTAGCTCTGATTTTCCTTGTTCCTGATGTGTGATTTTTCCTGTGAGCAGGACTTTGGTTAGCTGGAAAATACCTATCCTGTAAACTTGCCATTGCAGAAGTCCATCTGTAAAAGGTTTGGGACCTATAGTTCTAGTTTAGAGTCCCACTCCAAAGAAATATCAAATTGCCTTGATGTTGGCAGGTGCTGAACGCTAGGTAGACTTGAAAGAGTGGCAGGTCCCATGTTACCAGACTTCAGTAATTTGGCTGTGACATTTAGGCCACCCTTGCTTGTGTTTAGAGAGCCGGAGTAGCCTCCACCATGTTTCTCTCCTCTTTCTTCAGTGAGCTGCCAAGGCAGAGAGTTAAGAGGGATGAAAGCAGCCTTGAAGCCTAAGCATCCAGCCATATTTCATCTTATACAGGTATTTGGGATCCAGCTTTTCACCTACATCAGCTCCACAGAGCTTCTGCTCAGATCTATGCTCAAACAACATTTGGAACAGGCAGTGTTTCAGACTGGCACTCTGCTCCTACTGGCTTTTGCTTTATTAATAACAATAGCCACATACTCAAGCATAAACAGATTATTTGTGTACGTGACAGAGTAGGATCTAAACACTCCTAGACTCTAAGGATAAGAAAGTTTATAAAAGCAGTGCATATGGACAGAAAAACATGAATTCCAAATGTCCTCAAAAATAAAAAGAAACCACAGAGGGAAATGCAATTTCACTTTTTTTGCAGCATGGCACGAAATAAAGTGGAACTCCTCCCTCACTTTCTTCATTAAGATCAGTCAAAACCTGTGCTTAAAAGACTCTCAGTATTTAATGCAGAAATGAGATACTCATTAAATGTTTGTTCTTTAAAAACTCTCACTCTGTAAAGGGAATTCAATCTGGTTCTCTTTAGATCCCTATGTTAAAGGGCCTTATGGTGGGTTTCTCATAAGCAACCTCTTAACCATTTCAGCTTGCTGAAAGTATAATGTGGAAAAAAGTGCATTTATTTGCAAAAGAAATCTTGAAAGTTTAGCCATTAGCCTCAACACCAATAAAATCTTCTGGTTCAGTCTGGAGTCTCTCAGGGGTAAATGTACAGGTGCTAAGTGCTGAGCAGCTGCAGCAAGTGATGAATTTAGGGAATGGCATGAAGTTTAAAAAACAAGATGACCAAATGAGATACATTTTACAATCAAAGCCCAAGCTTATGTTAAAAATTAGAATGCCTTTATAGATGCTTTTGTTTTTCCCCTGAGCCTTCTAAAATCAGTATGGCAGCTAATGCAGAGCTAACAGTCAAAGTATTGAGTACTTCTGGCAAGTTTGGCTCAGTGAAAAGCTGAAGCAGAAAACATTTGTGGATTATTATTATTTTTAATATGTGTAGTAAAATGAAAGGAACAAGATTAATGCTCATACCTTACTCGTTTACATAAAAGTCTCCATCCTACTCCAACTCTAAGAAACTACACAGTGAATGTGAAAAAAATTTGCACTTTTTCTTAACAGCTCCCTTTTTGGCTCCCTTGATAGTGAAGTAGGAAGAAGTAAGGCTAAGCAGGCAGCGGAAGGTTTGGGTCCATTCTTGGGTTAGCAGTACCTGTTCTAAAGCTAGACAATCAAGTTAAAAGCACAAAATCATGTCTTGTGATATTAGAGACATCACAGATATTATCAGGGTCTTATCTTCTGAGACTATAGGTAACTGCCCAATTCCTATTCTTTTCCAAATATCTTTTTCCTCTGATCCTTCCTGTTTTTTCACCTTTGTTCCTTTATATGTTGTCTACAATACCTCTTTTCCTTAGGAAATCTGACAGCCACCAAAGACACAAAACAAAGCTCCTGTTTCTGCTTTGCTGTAGACCTCTACCAAAGGTATGAGAAGGGCTTCACAAGCACTAGGTCCCTCTCTCTGCTCTGTGGGAATGCAAATAATTTTGATGTTTTGGTTACATGACACTGGGTTTTTAAAACAGTGACTTCCATGAGTATGGAAGGTCATTCCAGCATAGAGGAAACACAGAAATTCCAGTCAAACCACTGTGCCATGTTCTAAAGAGGTGCATTGAAAGGGAGTTCCAGCAGACACAAAGGCTTTCAAATCCCTTGCCTCCATTCCCTTGTCTCCCAGTGTTCCCGAAGAATATCAGCATTGGAAACAAAACCATCCTATCATTGTTTGGAGAAACAGCCTTTTGGAACATTTCCTCTAACAGGACCTGCAGAACCCAACTGAGCATCCAGTTCCACTGACAAGGAGAGAAAACATCTTCTATTCCCTGATTATCTTAGCAGTCACCGGATCCCTGCACCAAGAGAGATCTGTAGCTGCTGACTGAGGTAGGAGAATGGTCCTTGAAATGATCCTCAGTCACAAAGGACCACACCCAGCATAGTAGAACCACCTGGGACTGGTTGGATCTTCCTGCATCTTAAGGATGCAACTCCTGGACTTCTAGACTTGTAGGTCCTGACATGCCCAGGGTCTCGTGCAGCTCTCAACACAGTCCCATGCAAATTCCCCAGACTGGAGAGCCCTGGGATTGAAGGCCAGGCTATTTGGTGCATGAAGTGTTGTCCAGATGGATGCAGACAGAGGGCTCTGGTCAGTGGCTCCATGTCCAGGTGGAGGTGAGGGGTGTCGAGCAGGACTCTGCCATGGAACTGGAGCTCTTCAATGTCTTCATGGCACAGAGAGTGGCATCAAGAGTACCCCCAGCACCTTTGCAGCTGGCAGGAAACTGAGCTGGACAGGTGACAACAGCAAAGGAAGGGACCGTCCAGAGGGACCTGGCCAAGCTTGAGAAATGGGACTGCAAGAACCCAGCGAGGTTAAACAAGTTCAAGGGCCTGCCCCAGGGACAGAGCAATTCAAGAATCACTGAGCTTAGAAGAGGCTTTCCAGGTCCTCTAGTCCAACAGTCAGCTCAGCACCACCACAGTCATTCCTAAGTGGGACATCCAGAGCCCTCTGAATTGGCACTTCTTCCTGCCCAACTTTTCTCTTGCCAGAATGGAATAAAGGATTTTTAGTGTTGTGTTATTCACTTTCTTAGCCTGTAAATAAGAAATCATCAGATTCAATTAAGTGTACCTATGCTGGTGCAGTATTAGCCACAAAGTGATGTAGAAATTACCTGGTTTCTTGACCTAAAAATTTACAGATGTAAATACTACATTATCACAATTTGAAGTCCAACTAGTGAGTCCGTCTATCCACCCTTGCAGAAGCCCTCCATGTGGAGTTCAGTGGGTGCCTGCATGGGAACCCAGAGCTCCCCCTCTCCCACTGCACTGCCCTATAGGTTTGCCTTTAGAGGGGCTGCTTCACTCAGCTCATGCTCCTGGAAATGAGAAAAGGCTCCCCGGCAGTCTTCTGAGTTACACAGCTATTTTAAACTGTAACCATGATGCAGGGCCATGGCTTTGTGCAGAACAGCATGGCATGTGTGGGAGGGCAAGGAGCCCTGCCACAGCACCACATGGGGAAAAGGACAACCCTGTACTTGGATGTGCTGAGAGAATAGAAAGCAGCTCAAGGACAAGCATGATGTTCTGTTAGAAAATCAAGCTGAGACTGAGTCTTTCCTAGATGTCTCTTGAGGCAGAGTAACTTGTTTGTCTATTTGTTGAATAACATCCCCAAACATCGCACAAATGGGAAACTTTACACCTTTTCCCCTCTATTTAAACACCTGCCTCTATTACATGTCAGGCTCACCCTGAAATTTCATCCAAGCTGTGTGTGGCCCCTGGCAACACCACAACATGGTGCAGTTGACAGAAGTGTTCCTTCCAGAGAAGCAGGAACCTGGCCAGTATTGAAGCAAAAAACATGTATTAAAAACATCAGTCTTCCTTTAAAAGTGATCAATCTAAATGTATATATTGGAGCAGCCATTACCAATGTTTTGCTTTTATTTTTCTTGCAAGAAAAATTAAGCAGTTCATGTAATGAATTAGTGATTTTCTCTTCCATCATTAAGTAATTTCAAGAAAGAAAAAAAATATTCCAAGGCCAACTGTATATTTATCATGTTCAGTGCAAAATAAATCCCACACCAGGTCTTCCATCCTAGGCTTCCCAAACTCTTGTACACGCTTTATAAACACTATTAATCATGCAGAACCTGTCAGCAGTGTTAGCAGAGCACATAATGTATTTGGAACATTTGCAGCATAACAGCTTTGAATGTAAAGGTCACCATCTCCACATTAACTCCATCAAAATAATTGGGTCATTTTCCTTTAAAAACACACAATACAGTTTCTCCTGGAGATCCCATGTGGCAGCTGAATCTGACATCTGTGAAAGAAAGCATGGAGCTGCATGTATAGTATCACAAAGCTGCATGGAGGATCAAAAGAATGTATTTGCTTATGTTAGCTCCCAAACAGAGGAATGTCAAACCCAGGAATTACACCAATGCATCCAAGTCAAGTCCATGCAAGTGAAGCATTTTTTGCAGGAATGCTATAGCCCTTCTCCATCAGCGAGTGGGATCCAGCTGGTGCACAGAGCACCTGAGGAGTTACTGTAGCTGAATAAAGCTCCTTCCTTCCTCCTCTTCCTTCTGCTGGGAGCGACTGTGGATCTCCTGCACTGGGCACGGGAGCTGACCTCCTCTCTGAAGTCACGCCAGCACCACTAATCAGCTGGTGGGGAAGCTGTCAGTGTGTCTTCCTCGCCTCTCCTGCAGCCCCTTCAGCTCTGCCTGTCCCATGACCCAGGGCTGCACCTCACCCTGGTGCTTCTCTCTACAAAATCTTGCCTCTGACTAAGCTGATGGTCAGCCACAGACACACAGCCCTTCCAAAACTAGAACAGTAAGGGAAGGATGACAAAAAGAAGGGATCATCTGTTTCATCCACCCTTGCTGGTATAAATCTCTGCCCTGGTCCTTCTGGACACACTATTGCTGATAGTGGCCTCCTTGGCCACCTGGGCACACACTGGCACATGCTCAGCCACTGTCAACCAGCACCCCCCCCTCCTTTTCCACTAGGCAGCTTTCCATTCACTCTTGCCCCAGCCTGTAGCACTGCAGGGGATTATTGTGGCAGATTTTCAGACACAAGGCTACAAAGATCACCAGACAAAGTGAGTGATACCACAGTGAAAAAACACACAAGCACTTCTACCTAACAGCTAAGGCCATTACTGCAAATACCAAGATTTCTTTAAATAAGATGAACTGGGAACCAGAGGCCACACAGTACTGCAGAATTCTACTTGTCTGAAGATATAAGTGCTTTATGAAGTTATCCATGTAAGATACATGATTTTCTATAGCCAATCATCAATACAACAAATGAGTTCCAGCAGTAGGCCAGCTTTGAACTTTCCGAGATCTGTTACCCTGGAGATTGAAAGATAACTCTTACTTGAGGCCTCCTATAGCAAACAATTTTAATGTGCTGGTTGCTTCAAGCAGTGGTGTGAATACTGACATCTCCTTCACAGTCAGACAGCCATCTTCCTCTAGCTTTAAAATAACTCCTTTCATGATGACACTTGAGAGGCCAGGCCAACATGCAACGCTCACCCCTCGGAGCCAAGTCAGCATATGTGTTACCATGGGCTGGAGCCATGGAGAAATATATCTTCCACTGTTTGTGCTCTGAACTGAGAGTTTTACAGCACTGGGAATATAAACCTGTCTGAATGAGCGGATGTTAGAGAGAAGAGTCAAAACATCTAGCCCATCAGGATGACCAGCACTACTGATAGAATCTTCATGGAATTATAAGTTATAAAATCCCTTAAATCTGTCCAAATGGTGGACTGGAAAATTCATCAAGTCTGTTGTACCCAAGGAAAAATCCAGAAATAGATTCTTTCATCATCTCTGAATTCTCATCCAAAGGCAAAGTGGTGGTTTTGAATTTCCCGGTGTCCTCATCCGTAGATAAGGTCACCATGCCCTCCTTGGCACTGAAATTTTTCCTTTCCTGGCAACGGGCTAGGCCAAGTAGCTCTCGTGCTGGCCTTACATGGCGTGGTGGGAGAAAAAGTGCTTTAGTTCACAGACATTTGATTAATTGTTGTCACTTCTAATGAGTGCTAAAAGCTTAGATTTTGCAGAGGAAATAGCTGCCTAGTATAACTGGCCTTTGGCCACCAGTTTGTTTTCAAACAGCATTGGCTTGCTTTACCCATTAGCCAAATCCAAATCCCAGTCTGAGGGAGGGATGAGGATCTGCATTTTAATGTTCAAACCTTGTATTGTCCACAGACCACTCTTAAACCATAAAACTCTACCTTACAAAGGGACCCAGATGGGGCAACAAGAACATGATCCAACATACTGGGAAGGAGATAGGGAGAGCAACATGTTCAGGAAATCTCCTTCATAATACCAGATGGTAGCTGCTGCTCACCCTACCAAAGTCACAGCAAAGGGCTGCCATTTGGCTTCCCTGGCAAACTTTACTGAGCACTAACACAAACCCAAGGCACTGAGCACAAAATCCTGGGTCCACAAAAGGAAATGGCAAGCATTCCCTCCCAATATCCAACCTCAGAGGCAGAGTTTTGGCTTCAGGCTCTTTCATTAGCCCAGCAAATTACCTCAAACCAGGAGGTCCCACTACCTTTCCCAGGCTTCCAGCCTGCAAAGAAGCAGAATATTTCCATCCCTTTGTGAACTGCTCAGAGGTGAAGGCCTCAAAAACCTGGCTGAGCACCCATGACTCCTGTTGTGCTCCTCTTGCCCAAAGTAGAAAGGAGAATGCTGAAGCTGGGACTGCACAACGAGCTAGCACTTCTGATAAATACGATAAAAGCCGCCCCAGCAATCAGTAAACAGTGGTATAATTAGCAAATGTTTTTCTATTTACTTCCTTTAATATGCAATAGGGGGAAATGAAATAAAATGTCAAGGACTTCATCAAACAGATGGTCCTGCACTTATTATTTTTCTCCGCTGTATTGTTTGCGTCAACTAAAGAAGAAACTCCTTTACGAAGTGTGACTCATGGATTCCTGGGAAGCTGCATTCTCAGCAGGGGGAGGACAGCAGGGAAGGACAGGAAAGGGGAGGGAAGAGGACTCAGCTCATGAGCTTTTATTAGGAGCATTATTATGTCTCATTAATTAATCTGAGCGCCGCTTTAGTGACGTCTCGGTCTCATTTCACAGGAAAAAATTACTCTGGATTGCCAAGTTAAATAGACAATTACAGGAAGACCAAATTATGCCTACATTGCATTCCCTCAGGGCACCAGGCCAAGTTCATGTCAAATCCATAATAACTAGACTACCCTCACTAAAAACAGCTCCTGTGGACATACGTCATGAACCATTTGTAATCTACACAGAGGATGTATTGATCTTCCTTGGGCTTCCTTTCTCATAAACTCATAATAGCAAAGACAGGATTTTTTTAAGTGTCTAACTCTCTGCAGCACATATGCAGCACATAAGCTGCGTTAACTCCAATAAAGCCTAATTAAAGTATAACCATTAGCTGTTTAATTTCCTTTTTCTATCCCATGGGGCAGCTGCTTAGAGAACAGGAGGAGAAGCTTAGTACATTTCAGAGGAGGAATGCAAAGCAAAAAAACCCTTTTATTTTCCCTGAAGACAGACATAAAGGTAAAACCCAAGGAAGGTCATTCTTTACCTGGCAAAAAAACCCACCAACTTTCCAGATTTGCTTGGACTACAGAAGAGCTAGGAGAGCCCTATGAAAAGAAGAGATGCAAATAAATATATCCAAGAAAATGCAATGCCCTTAAAAAACAGTTGACATGAGAACTACTTACACCTTTGAATCCCACTATCAGAATTCCTTCTCCCACCTGCAACCCCCAGCTCTTGTTCTTTCTCTCTTCCCCTCACGTGGAGGTCTGTCCTTTTCCCCTTGTCCCCAGCTGATGACTCCCAGCTGGAGTGGGCCACACTGTCCCCAGTCCTTGTACATTCCTTGATCAGTCCCCTCAGCTCTGGTGTTTCGGAGCCGCTTTTCAAGCACAAGTTTCCTTACTCAGGACAGCAAGTGCCAGTGGCTCAAGATAAAACTGGTGCTGATTGAACCAGAGTACCAAGAACCTAGCACAGCCATGACAGTGCAAATCTTCCTTCTTCCTTGCAGTCCCAGTGTTTCTCAGCACTTCTCTCAGGCCAATTGCAATCTTCTGCTGTTGCTGTTCCCCAGCTTAGAGTTCATATATTAAGAAATGGTCTGGATGACAGTGTACCCTGCTCATCTACCCTGGGCACCTGCCCACTGCGGGAGATCTGGGTCACTCTCCCTCCTCTGGCACGCCTCTTCTTGTCAGAGAAGGCTCAGCCTCTCATTCTCTTTTCCAAAAAGGGGGAGGTGAGCTGAGCTCCATGTGGCTGTGCCACCACCCAGACCTGGCAGGTCACCACCACCACCGCCAGCCTGGCCACAGCCACCAGTGGCAGGTAAAGTCATCTGCAACGCAAATCCCAGCAGTTTCCAGCTCAGAAATAACACTTCCCTCCACCCTCAGCTGCAGCTACATATCACTAAGCACACCAGAGACTCTTCCCTTCTGCCCCACACTCTGATAGTCACACACACATTTTTTGCTCCATGCTTCTGTCACCTCTCTTCCCCCGCCAAAGGTTTTGTTTTGTGTTTTAGGTTTTTTGGGTATTTTTTGGTAAAACAGTGAGACGAACTTAACTCCACAGACAGCCCCCAAAACCAGCCAAGTATGAATGTGCCTGCCAACCCGGTGTAAATTTTAGTAGGGTGTTGTGCATCCCTTCCATTGTTCTTGGCAAGTGAGGGTGATGCCATTGCCACACGGTTCCCGTTGGTCACAACTGGTGATAGAAAAAAGAACAATCAGCCTCTTCAAAATGCCTTCCAAGCTATTGTGGGGATCCTGGAAGGGGTTTTGTTTTCTCCTTCTTGCCTTAATGCTGTACAAAGGAGTCATGAATGTTATTAAATCTCTGTTTCTTCCTCAGGCAGTTATGCTCTTTTCCTTTTTCTCTCTGTTGTCCCAGTTTAGGATGTTTCATGATCCAAGCCAGCCTATTCAAGTGACAAAGCAGTTTGCTTTGCAGCATGGCCTCCAGCCAAAACTGTGACCTTTTCAACAGTGGGGTGAAATGGCAACATTTTGATTATCATGATGCTTTTGTTTTGGAGCAAGGAAAATTGTTTTTCATTCTTTAACAACCAAGGAGTTTTTTACCTTAGAAGAGATTGCTTGGTCTAGAGAAGCAATTTTGCAAAATTGTCCAAAACCAGTGACAAGCTATTTCATGTTTTTTCTCTGACATTTAGTAAATGTTTTGTCAACTTCTCACAAATCTGTTGATATTTCCTTTTAAAAACTACTGTTGAATTTTTAAATAACACTGCTGGGAAGCGTAAGAAGGCCCTCAGCACCTTATGCCATATTTTTAAATGCATGAAGCCTGCTTTCTTATTATTTTTTAATTTGAAAATCCTTTAAAAAGGAAAAATCCCAATGAAAAATGAAAACTCCAAACATAGTCTTTGTGGTGGAGGCTGCTCTGCAAAGGGCTGCACACTGATAAAGGCTTTCCTGTTCTGAAACAGCAATAGGAAGAGGTGGAAGCATCAGCTTCTTGTTTGGTTCTCAGCTCCAACTCCAAGCAAAGGCAGTCTGAATCATGTTGCCCTCTCCATTGCTAACTTTTGTACATTTAAACTTGATTTTTTACTTTTTTTTTATAGAGGGTTCCCCCATTCTGCAGTCAGTTCCCTGCAAAATAACTGAGGGGTCATCAGTGAAAGGAGATTTTCCAACAGCAAGAGAAGAATTTTGAAGCAAGAAGAGAAATTGCATGTAGAATGGAGCTCTGCCTCTTGATTGCTAATGAAAATTAATTTACAATCATCCTTTGAAAAGATTTCATCTAATATTGAGATCCACAGAAAAACAGAGGGTCACATGATACAAATGGTCAAAATGCTAACTTTCAATCTGTAAAGCCAGACTCTTCTTTTTTATACCAAAAAATAAATCTTTGTTTTGTCTTTAGCACCCACCAAAGGATTCTGTACATATCTTGCGATGACTTTATTGGGAATGGAAAATCTAGAGTAGTTATGGCAGCAAAAGTTTCTCATAGATTAGGGCTTTCCCTCTCTTGGCTTCTCCTCCAGAGAGATTTGGAAGTGAGGAAGAAAGGTTTTTGAGTTTAAGAAAGTGCATGTTACCCATTTTACCCATTTCTTAATGCATTTACACTATTTACTAATGAAGGTGTAGACAAATGCACCAAATCCTGACTCTCTAGGAAGGTAAAGCCCACCTTGCACAACATCATGTGAAATAGAAGAGCTCTTTTTCTGCAGGTGTGGACATCTGTCTCATCTTCTATTCTGATCAAATAACTATGAGTTCCTCCATTATTTACAGTGCCCTGCCCGGTGGAGGTGTTTGTGAGGAGGATATTGCCAAGCTTCACAAGTCAACAGCGTAATCTGCTGGTGCATGTTTTTTCCAAAGGGCCTTCCCTCTTTTTATGGTCCCTCTGCCACTGAGTGGCTTGGGAGAAGGTGTTTACAGGCAGAGGTGCTGCAGCACTTCACTTCCTCTGGCAGCGTTAGGCAGTTGTAAAAGTCATCATGTAACGTCTCACTTCTCCAAGGCAGGAGATGTCACACAGGATGATGAAGATGCTGTCTGGTGCATACTCCTCCAGCAGGCCAGGAAGAACATCTGTCACCAATATTTCTGCCTCAGCTCCATCTGCACCTGGTTGCTCTTTCTGCAAGTTCCTGTGTTATTTTTCTTCCATATACTCAGACACCCTGCAGTGAGTTTGCTATCTTACACGGATTGCCACGGACAAAGTGTTTGTCCAACAGATGCAAGAAAAAGAAGAGAAATTAACACCAAGTAACAACGCTTTTTCCAGAACAGAAAACATATGCTTTTGTGGCTCCCAAGATATTCCATGTATTGTGTGTCTCGATGTTTTCTCTTTTACAAGGGTACGGCAGGAAAGGCTCAACTTCTGGTCCATTAGAAAGAGCCATGGCAGCATGCTTCAGGGTGGTAGAATATCATGAATACACCTTTGTTCCAAATGCTGTCAAATCTTAGTAATGAGGACAGGAAGGAACCACACTGCAAATAAATTGGAAACAGGGAATCTGTAAGAAGACATCAGAGTCAGGATGAGATAATGGACTAGGCTTGTGATGCCTACTGCACAGAGGACTCATCTTCCTCTTTTACCTCCTTTTATTTCAGCATAACATAGGGCTTAACAGACCACAGTTTTCCTTGGAAAGGAGGAATTGTTAAGATGCCAGGGAAAGAAAAGTATTGTCATTAATTTGTTCAGTCCCTGCTTGTTTAACTCACTAGAGAAGCCTGCACGCAGAGCAGTTAATGCTTTATCATTCACGTCCCTTATCATGCCCTGAGGGCACGTATTGTTCGTGACTCATGATTAGTTTGTTTGTATAATAATAAAAGGAAAACAAGCAGCCCCATATCTCTGTCACACTAACAATGAGCTGACACATACTTAATCAAAATAGAGGATGCTGAATTAATTCAAAGAGGTTGACTTTCACGAGGGACAATTGGAAAATTCTCCCAAAGCAGTTAGTCACTCAGGCAGAGTTCAGCCAAACGCATGATGAAATCTGTCACATTCATTCCAGAATTAATAATTTCCCAGAAATTATTCAGTTTCTTTAATGCATTTCCAGACCATGCCACAAAGCAAAGGATGAATGAAAGAGTGATGCATCTAAATATTAAGAAACTCAATGAGAAGAAAAAATCTGCAGGGAAGTTTGCTCACGCTTCTGACACTAAGCCAAGAGCACCTTCCTGTGCCCTGGCAAAGCCTTCTTCAGTGGAAAAGTTTAGGGAAAAAAAGACACCCATTTAACCAGTTGCTGAGAAAAAAAATTACGCATAGCATAATTCATCAAAGAATCTCATTTTCACAGCTGGCCCTTTGTAAAAGCATTACAGGCAGAAGTTGCTGGAGCAGGAAAACAAAGTAATTGCTGGCCCTATGGCTGCTCTGCACGTGCTCAGGATGGGACTGGCTGTTCTGTTCAGCTTTAGGTATTCCAGAAACACTACATCATCCATTGAAGCAACATAGAACATTTTGAGTGGACTCTAAGCCACACTGTGAGGTATAGAAACAGAATGAACAGAACCAGACACCTTGTCAAAGGATGACCCAGCTCAGCAAAAGTCTGCTCTATTTACCTGCATGAGACAAAAGCAGAGGAATGATCTTCCATTTACAGAGCAGAAAGAGAAGAAACACGGTTTGCCTAAGTCCATCCACGATGGCTTCTTTTTTCCACTTGAGCAAATATATACCTTTCTCTAAAGCTATTCAGGAGACTTACACACAGACATCTAAATTCAGCATAAAATATGGCAAAGAGAAAACATCCCCTCACTTTATGTTCTTAAACTGTGTCCTCTTTTCAGGCTTATACCCATTACTTGCTTGCCCAGAAAACAGTAATTGTTACACAGCTTCAGATCAACACAAGTTCCTAAAGAAGTACATGAAAGAAGGATAAATAATTACAAGTCTGATGGAAGTATTTTGATTTATCACATTAATAATACACAGGATTTCTCTTGTAGGTAACAGGAAAAAAAAAGGGTGGTGGTTTTATAGCTTAGCTGGAGTCACTCACATGTCTCCTGAATAAGGTGAGTAATAAAATTGTTATGAAATGTATTTGGAACAAGTCACACTGCACATGCCTGACAGTCTTTTCTGAAGCTTAATGCTTGCACTCTTCAATTCTACTTCCTTTCAGATAGTCTGGCTTTTTCCTGCTGATTTGCTCATCAGAGTTCTGCTTGCATTTACAGCACCAAAACGGAAAACGTGCATGGACTGAGTCAGAAATGATCCATAGGATATTCCTAAGCACAGACTAGCCAAGTCTTCAGGGAAAAAATATTCAGTGTCAGATAATTAGTGAAATTACTCTTTGTCATTACTCTAAGAAATTAACTACTCATGTAATAGTTGCAGAAGTAGAAGAAAAAAAAAGAAAAAATGTAAGTCATTACTTAAATTTGTCTCTCTTGGAGTAGGTACAGTTACAAATTAGTGGAAGAATGATGCAATGTCATATGCATTATTGCTTTTATTTCAGAGGCCAGAACATTTTTGAAGGATTAAATGTGATGAATAAACAGTCTTTCCTAGCTCTGCTTGAAAGGCTATGGCAACTACATTGTTAATTCACAGTATTTGACTTCTCCAGCCTACCAGGAAGCTTCCTGGGGAAGCCAGAAGGAGGCTTGTGGCAGCATTCAGACTGACCATCAGTGCAGCTTAAAGACAATTTATTTATCACCAAAAAATTTGGTCAGTAGTTTGGCAATTTATGCCCAGAAGAGGCTAAAAATTCCTGTGCACACAAACCATCTCGTGGACATCTGCTGACAAAATCAGGTAAGCTAGTGTGTGTCTGGCCATCACTTAGAGAAAGTCAGGGTGCCTTCCTGGGGTTTATGACTCTTCACTAGAAATTCAGGTGTTTCCAAATGTAACCCTTAATCTACTCAAATGATAGTATGAAACAGTATTTAAAAGAAAACTACAGTTTTAAAGCTAAGTAAAAATGAAAGCCTCAACCTAAATCTGGTTATGAAATAGCTACTAAAAAAAGAGTACTAGCAAATTCAAGGAAGTTTTACTATGTGACTACTCCCCACATCTGCACCACAAGTGTTGTGACAGCCAGAGTCTTCATGGTCATTTGTCACATGAGGATCCAATTCAATTTTCATACTCAGCAGAGGAATGAGACCAGCAGCCACTGCTTCCTAGCAGCCCCAGCTGTTTTGTTTGCAACTTCCCCCATGTGCTGTGCCCTCAACTGCCTGGCTTCCCTGGGTGCCTGCAGAGGCAGAGGGTGCTTTGGCACCCTGTCCAATATTCCCATGTCCTGAGCCTGTCCCAAGTCTTTGCTTCCAAGCCAGTGTAAAGCAGAGAAAACAGTGTTTGCAGCCAGAGCCCAGTGCCAAAATCAGTTATCAGAGTGCTCTTGCAGCAGTGAATGTCATCATTTACACAGCAGCTAGTGAAGTTCATCCTCTCAGTGCAAATATTTATATGATGGACCTATGGCAAATGTCTCCATTCTTGACACTTCCCTGTATGTACATACTTAAATAAAACTCCTCAATGACTCCCCAAAATGAGCCATACCAAACACACAGTTGGACTCACTGTTAATGTCGCTTGTAATCCTTCTCCTCTGAAGCAAATCCTCAACATCCATTAAAACCACTTAAACCATCCATTAAGACCGGTCTTCAAAGCTTGCCCTCAAACACCCTGTCCCCCCTAACTAATCATTCCTCCCGTGGTCCTCCCTCATCCTGACCAGCAGGAATCACTTGTAAGACACGCTTCAAACCCTGGCATACTATTACAGCAGTCTCCTACTGATCCCATTACTCTTGTGCACACCCCAGCACCACCACCTGGGCTGCATTTCAGGCAGATGATCTTTCCCTTCTTCTACAGTCATCCCTGATTAGAGTAATTTCAGAAAGCCCTTGGAGAAGAAAGAAGATGGGGGAAGAATATTGAAGCAGGGTCATGTAACAGGATATAAAGTGGTATAAGCATGCTGCAAGTGGAAAGCAGTGTCTCTTTAGAACATAGCTGCACACTAGCCTGTAGTGAAATTCAAGTGGCTGGTAACAAAACTGTGGTTCTTTACCACCTCCAGTATTTCCCATAGCAAAAAAAAAAACCAAACCACCCAAACCCATTCATAAAGAGAATTCAAGGAGGAGACAGTGATATGAGAAGAAAAACCCTTGGGATCATAGGAAAAAGTCATACAGAGGTATTCCCTGGGTGTAGCTCTGGTGGCCAACCTGTGATCACACACTCATCCACCTGCACAGAAGATCCTCTGTGACTGTAAAAAGCCCACAGCTCTGAGAAATAAGGACACAGCAACAAGGTCATAGTAAATGCTTGGAAGAAACCAGAGGATGGTAAGATGTCACCAGAACCAATGCAAAACCAGACTGCTGGCTCTTCATCCGAAAAAATACACCCCACAGGTCTTCCCAATGACTTAGACTGTATTTTGCATCTGAGTAGCTGTTTCAAATCAATTTTGGCAGCAAAATCATCTTATTTCCAGGAGAGAAACAGAAAGTCAAAATAAGAGAACCGGGGTTTTGGGCACTAACCAGGTTCAGAAAAGACTCCCTGCAAGCTATACCTCTATGAGAGACTTTCTGTTGAAGAATCAAGCAACATTTTGGGGTATTCCCATGAATGGTGGAAGAAAGGCAGGGAAGGGGTAGCCTTGAGACCCTGGAAGTACAAGGTTTTCTTGTGGTTCTATTGGCAGTCAGTAGAAAGGGTTGGTGGGGAAGGCATGATAGGTATGTGAGAGCATTTATCTCTTTTCTCTCTATCTCCATCTCTGTTTTTTTTTTTTTTTTAATTCTCAACCAAGCATGTGGAAAGGTTACAGCTTTCTTCCCTGGGTAAAAAAGGAACATGTTCTGAAATCTCAAAGTTTTGCAGGACAATAAAACTCTTCTCTGCCCAGCTAAAAGGAAAAACAACATCACCGACAGGACCTGCACAGGCACACTCAGGAAATATGATCCTACCTAGAATTTACTAGTGCTACCATAAAAGAATTTTTCAGCTCCTGCAGAATTCATGTACCTTTCTTGGCTTTATGACTTTGGCAGTTTCTTCCATATTCCAAGCAATAAGTCTTTTCTGATGCATTTCTTTTCTTGCATGGTTACTTTTATACAACTGAAATATTTTCCTGCAATCATTCTTTGTCATAGATATGTGTCAGACTTCAAAGAAATAGTCAGACATCTATATTTGCAATTTTTCCTCCCATATCCCCTGTCCTGGTTCAGCAATTGGTATTTTCCAGCCTCAATCTTTTTTCCTTTATAGAAAGTTTCTATAATATTATTTTAATTCCTCATACATAAGAATTGAAAACCCACAGTAAAACCTTCATCTGTCCCTTCCCAAGAGAAATAGTCTAAAATAAGAATATAATTTTTTTTATATAGTGTCCTGGATTAATGATATTTTGAACTGAGACATTTGGTTGGTAGTATTTGATTCCTGCAGCTGTCTTCCTAGCTGCAAAGGAAAGAAGAGAGTTTCTACACTCAGCACTGAGAGGACTGAGACCCTGAAGGTAGAGTCTGAATAAAATCACATTAAATGTCTCTGCTTCAAGACACAACCCATAGCAACACCACAGATCACAGTGTCACCCAGGACCTGACCCATCCTCACTGATGTTAAATCAAAGCCAGCAATGTCCACGTGGATCCTGCCAGGAGACCTCCCCACCATCACCCCACTGCCTGGGCTCTGATCAAAGCACTCACAGAATCCTGGGCATGCTATCCCAGCACCCTCACCCTATGGAGCCACATAGAGCTGGCCAGAGGGAAAGAGCATCTTCTCTGCAGCCTGTGCTCAGTGATGGGCACTCCACACCCTTCACCTGGGCAAGGCAGCAATTGCAAGGAACAATTTCCCTTTCCATGCAAAACCCCTGGGACTGGGGTCATTATGTGTCCAATGGGATGAAGAAATCCTGTAGATGAAAAGCAGGCACTGAGAGCTGCCACCTCCACATCTCACAAAAGGCAGGAGACAGGAGACTTCCCCTTGGCCTTGCTCACAAGCTAGTCCAGATTGCCATGGGTGGCCAAAAGTTGGGGGATGAAAACTCTCAAAGCCACCATTACCCTCTTCTTCACAGTCTAGGGAGGGAAGAGAGGAAAGAGGGCTGCTGCCCACCTCACAGGTACATGGTGAGCTTGGCTCAGCTCTCCAGGAGGAATACTTCTGTGTCATTGTCCCACTTAGGTCCTACTTCAAAGCCAGAATTGCCCTTTCTCTGTTCTTTTCAGCTGATCATGATTGTTACTTGGATCCCATGAAAGACCAGCTTGCCAGGCATGTAGGGTCAGCTGGTGGTTCAGAAGATGCAAAATGAAAGGGCTTCAAACACACAGGTCTTGGGCTTGCAGCTGATTTCTGCCCCCCACTCCCAACTGATAGTACTGACGAGCACATTAGAGGATAGAGTATTTCCTCAGCACATTGCAAAAAGATGCTAAAAGAGCGTGCATTCAAGAACAGAAAAGTTGCTTTATGACTCCCAGACACCCACACATACTAGGACTTTTTCTGTGCCAGTTTATGAGCCTGTAGTTCAAAGACAAATAGCAGCAACTAATGCAAAGATACCAGCGTCCCTGTTTGCCACAATTCATGTGTCCACAATAAATATGTAGCCCTCTTACCAAATGCAAAGTATATAATCACCATCTCTGCTCTACCAAAACAAAATTACTCATGACCATATCCCAGATAAATGACATATGAATTGAGCTCCATAATGCTCCACAAAGAGCCAGCCTCCATCTCTGCAGGCCTGCAGCACTATGTAACTTACTTTGCTTGGCAGAGGAGGTATTCTGGTGTGCCACCTGTGCAAAGAACCACCACTATCTCCAGTGCATTTCTGGCAACTGATCATGCTTAATCTGCTTCATTAGTACTTATCAGAAGGAACAACATTTCTCATTAAAATGTTAATCTGAGCTACTCTTACCAGAAGTTTTTGGCTAACAAACCTCACTGTGGAGCTGAAAAGAGAGGGGGGAGGGGGAAACCCTCTGCAGGCACAGACGTTGTGGTTGTCTTTGGCAAAAAAGAAAAGGTAACCATGAGAATCTGTTCCTCAGAAAAGACCAAGTTCGAGGCTGCTTTCCATGCTGACTTCACAAATTAAGTTTGTGTAAAAGTTACAACTTTTGGGTTGCAGCATAGTCAGTCAAATGGGTAATCCACACACAGCTGAAAACACAGAGATACATAGAAACCCCTGCCTATGGCGGAGGCTGGAATTAGATGGTCTTCCAACCCAAAACATTAGATGGTTCCATGGTTCTATAAAATACCTATGTCATCTTTGTTGAAAGCTGGAGAAGGAAATGTTTGTCAAAAAAAAAACAGTCAAAAAAAAATTTTAAATCCTCAACAATTAAATCAACTGTTGGACTGGGATGCAGCACGGAATTTTGAAAAAGAGACTAGATAATAAGGACACTGTCCAAAGTAGCCAATAACTAGAGCAGGGCAATGTCTTTCTTAAACAACTCTGCTGCCTATGCACACATCTGCAATGAAATGGAAAAAAGAAAAAGCAGATTTGGGTAAGAGTAAAGACAGAGAGAAAGAAAAAAGATGTTGCTTGCCTGTTTGTGCAAGGCCTCTGGGTGGACATGGCAGAAGAAGGGATGAGCTTTGGCTGACATCATTCCAAGACAGAAAAGTTGGTGATGATTAAGAGATGGATGAACTGATGGAAGCAACAGTGAGACAGCATATATCCAAGTCAAATGACACCGTCATCTCAACAGCCTGAGGAAGATTATATGGTCTGCATCAGGCCAAAATCAGAACCCAACCTATTTTCCATTGCAGCTTTACTTCTTTGTAAAGACCTGACGGCATTGAAGTCTAAGCTGAAATAACACACTGCAAGTTTTCCTTTCCAAAGGGGAAGAGAGGATTTAATCCAACCATACAGATTGCCTTTGCCTTAGCACAGCTCTCGTAAACTCCCAGTCCTTTTTAATGTTTTGGAAACAAGAGATAGGATAGAGATCACTATTGTCCTCAAGGAGAGGTGCAGGGGCCCAGCCTTCTGCTCAGGTTTGCTTGATTGTACCCATGAGACCACCCTTGAAGGCAACTCCCTCCAGCTTGGGAGAGCATGGGGATGTGGCATTAGAACAAGGTGAGAGCAAGGGACTGGGGGCCACCATGGGGCAGTGACCAAGTGTCACCCACTACCCAGATCAGCCTATAGCCCCACCAGGTGCACCAAGGTCACATATTCTGCAAGTTATGTCAAAAAACAACTTCTAAATAGTTAAAAGACCTACTCCCTGACAATTCTTGCATGCTATTTAAAACTCCCATCAAGGAAGAAAAACAGGAGACTCAATGCACAGAAATACATCCCCCCACCTGGAAATAATGCTATAAAAAGGAAGTAACTTAAAATAGGAGTTGGGCTGCAAAGACATTCAACATCCAGCTTCCCAGGCTCTGTGTGGATCCAGAGCCTGGACTGTAATAATCACTCCTATTTCAGCAGCAGGAAGAAATAAAACAGGCCAGTGTGTGATGGCTTGTCAGCTACATTTTGGGACTCTCCTGTTCCATTGTGTGCATGTGATACAGAGGCCAGAATACCCATAGCCAGTCAACTGTTCATTTTGTGCTGTTCAGTGGCTACCCACAGCATCAGGACAGTTTCCAACAAAGATCTGCTGCTGAGCACTGCCCAACCCGTTGTCAATTGCACAAAAAAGGAGGATACACAGATAGAACTTAGCAGGCAACTTTGCAGGTGCTCCATACACTGTGATGGAGCCAGAAGGTGAATTAGGGTCAATAGGGCTTTGTTTCCATTTGCATGTCCCTCTCCCCATCAGTCAAAGCTGACTGCCTGGCTGTGGGGATGCAGTGTCCCACTGCCCTTTTGGGTGGTCACTTCTCCTATTAGCACTTGGGAGGATTTGATGAGTAAGTTATTTCTGTCTGCAGCGGTTCAAGGGGTGATACTGGAACTGAAAAATCAAAAGGTGGCCTATGACTGTAGTCACAACAGTCTTCTAGGCAAGTCAGATTCCTTGAGTCCATTTCCATAAACAAACAAGAATCTGTAATGAGGCAGGAGATCAGTGGAAGCACATGAAGGAAAGGGGATGAAAACACTCCTTGGCTCAGCTGTTGTAAGCCATCGTATTACATGCTTGTGGTTAGAGGGAGCTGTTTTATTGGGAAAAATGTTTCTGAGCAACTTTTCTACATAAAAATAACTCATTAATGGAGAATAACCCTGGGAAACAGCTGGAAGTGTCTGCAACTAAAGCTCAGTGCAAAGTGAACCAGCAAACCCCAGAAGAGATATCGTGGCAATATGGGCATGTGCTCATTGCATGACTGCAGTGTGATCATGCTTGCAGATCCTGAGATATCAGAAATATGAAAGCTTGCTATACCACATCACTAATAGTTTTGATAAGGAGGTTAAAAAGAAGTGTTTTGTGCCTGATTACAAAAAAAATAGTGGTCAGAGAAGTGGAGATGAATGAAGTTCCACTAAAAAAAGGCTGAATGTTGAATCAAGGGAGTAAACAAGAATGCGGACTTCTTGTTCGGTTGGGGTTTTTTTTGTTTGTTTTTTTTTTTTAAAGCAGTTAAAAATAGGTGAATTCAGTAGGGAATCCTTTAATTTTCCATCTATATGTTATTTTAACTTCAAGTTGTCTTCCTTACTCTTGCCTCTCTTCTCAAAGATGCAGCAAAAAAACCTCAGAAAACACATAATATTCCTCTGTATCATCTTTTTCTCCCTTGGCTGCCTCTCTTACCAGAAAAAAATTACAATAAGATCTGTTTGAGGTGGCCTGGTCATGTTGACAAGTGAGTCTTTAACCAGAAGTAACACAAGTATAATCAAAACCACATGGGACTATTTCAGGGAAGTATGTGAGTTGCTGGACTGAAGGATCTACTGTATATGGACAAATTGGTGTCTCTCTGCTGTATTCCTCTAAAATGGCACAAATAATCTTCCAGGGGTTTAGGACTGAAGTTTTCTGGCTTGGAAAATGTATTTATATTAATTATTTATTTACATAAAATGTATTTACATTCAATCATTGCCTATATAAGAAAAAATTTGATGATCCTTCACCTCAACATTAGAGAGAGAATACCCCACCTTCTTTTACCCAGCTTTCAGAGGTAGTTTCTCCTGGATAAACACAGGAAGAAATAGCAAGCAGAGATCTCACATAGCCTCTAGGCTACAAATGGATCGTTATCTGCACAATGCTTTTCTTCCTAAAACCCACACATTGTCAAGGTTATTTATAGGACTTCTCCCAGCAGTAGCAGCTAGCAATATAAACAGCCAGTAAATTTTGGGGGTGCATTGAATGCAGATAATTCTGGTTTTGCACTTTCGCTGGGTATTTTGGGAGGTTTTGTCTATGAACTTAGAGACTTGTGGGGCCCTCAAAGCCAAAATAATAAAATTCACACTGTTAAACATTATTCATCGAGCTGAGAGTTTGCAGCATCATGCCTGGAATGGTGGGTGGCTTTTTAGCAAACACCCTTTGCTGCTGAACAGGGGGGCAGATCCCAAACTGAAAATGGCCTTGTGTTTTTGTGAAGTTAAGGGTTAGTTAAGAGAGATTTTTCAAAGGTGTTGCTGAAAGGTAACAGCTTAAATGCCCCTTAGTGCTTTTGAAAACCTCTTCTCCTTTATGAAGCAGGTCACAGGTCCAGCCCCTTTACACTGCTCAGGCAAAGTGGCGCCCTGGTTAAATATTTAAGACCCAAAGCAGTGCCAGGAGCTCCCATGTCTGCATCCAGCCACTTTTCTGGGCATGCTGTCAGCTGAGACAGCTTTGCACCATGTGTGGGCAGCTACCAGAAGACTTCAGCACATCCCCTCTTAGAGGGTATCTTGCACCAAGGTCTAGAACCAGCTTCAAGGTCCCTTTTTCCCATGTTGCCCAGAACGTCCCATGGGTTGGCTGCAAACGCCTAGTGCTTCTTTTCTTCTCTTCCCCCAGCTCTTAAATGGGAATGAGCCATTTTTTTGTTTGAATTCTTGGCCTTCCTTCCAGTAGTTCTCATGAAAAACTCAGCACAGTGCCTTAAAAGTTGACTGTGAGAGCAGATAGGACACAGGACTGGGAGTCAGAGGCTACGCCTTTTACCCCATCCCTGCTTTTACCTGGGTATTACCTGCAGAAGGACTCTACCTCTCATTTTCATGCCAGATATTGGGACTGCAAGAACTTTGGCTTAAGGATAACACCTTTTTACATTTTTGGACTACATGAATCCAGCTGCAGCAGTAAAAGGCAGCCCATAGACAAGGCCCCAGGATAATGAACATGATCATGACATTAAACAAATGGTTTTCAGCTGAAGACACCAAGAACTAAACCCAATGAAGTTAAAACAAACAGTTTCAGTTGAAGACACTGGCTGCTTGACCCGATGAAATCAAAGATCCTGTGCTGCTCTACAATTTGATTTCCCCTACCATTCACCAAGTCATTCCCACTAACCTGTCAGCTAAAGTTTGCTAACTACACAGCTATGCAGCACCTACACTAAGTGTTTCAGCTGCATAAATAAACACTTGGGCAATTGCTTTTGATTTAGGCAATAGTTTTACTTGCTACTTTAGGGCTATTTAAAAAAGGTGCTCTTCCTGTTAATGGCTAAAATGAAACAAGCTGATGGATCATTCCTGATGGGTGGATGCCAGCATCACAACTCAATCCCATACAGTTGGCTCTCATTAACATCTTTCTGGCAGTATCTCCCTGAAGAAAGGCCCATGGGCGAGTCAGGGGAATAATAAGCTTTCCCCTGACTCCATCACCTCTAGACACTGAAACTCACAGATACTGCGAGTCTGAAATATTTATTTGGAAGTTATGATGTCTGACATTTCTCTGAATGCTACAAAAAGTGCTGTCTTAACTCACCACCTTGTGCAAAACCTGTGGTATTGACTCCAAAAGATGCAACAAGCAAGGTTCCAAATAGGAAACAGAGAAAGGGAACATGGTAGGGATAATGAGGACAGGCTGTAAACCAACAAGACACAAGCATATTTTCAAACCATTGTGTATTCATGGGAAGTTTTTCATATTAACTTGGATTCACCTTTCTTCCCTGATCTCATATCTTCAACTTTCTTCATGACAGCAAGTATTCAGGGTTGATACACAGAGTCATTTGTAAAACTGTGAAAGTAATTTGCTCAAGAGAAGTTGCAAAAAGGCTACAGCTCTGGTCCAAGTCAGGATACAGCAAGAAGAACAGCTATACTAGTTCCTGGCAGAAGAAAATGAGCAGGGCAGGACCTGCAGAAACACAGATACAGGTAACTCTTTCTTGGGATAGATTACAGTGGTGCTATCTATTGCACAGACTATACACTTATAGGCTTGATTTTCCTCATTAAACTTCTGGGCTTGATTTTCCAAGTGGGCAGAGAAGAAATAAAAGAAAAACAAAAACAAAAAAGAAGATATTTCCTGAAAGAACAGGAAGCAAAAGTAGACTCACTTCAAAATTTTTAATGGTCACCTGCCCCTTGAAATAGAGAAAGTATGGAGAAAGATGTGAAAGAATAAAATTCTTCCTATTTAGGAGACACCTGGATACATTCCTCAATATTAGTTGGTGATCAAATTGTAGCTAAAATAAGAGTATAGAGACATGGAAAACCAGCAAAGGAGCTGGTGTCAAATGCCTCTGTGACAAGACAGGAACATGGAAAATTTGGAAGTAATATATAGTCAAGCTGCTCATATGCTTTTCATGATGAACTGAGAGCCTTTTAAAACACATGACTATGTTAGAAAGGGTGATCTTTAACAATTATTTGGCTCCATGACATTGGTAGCAGCTGGGAAAAGCAGCTTTGCCATAAGGAATCCTTCAAGACCTGTTAACAAATAGTTAATACAAGTGATTGTCCTCTTTGAAAACAAGAAAACAGGTCAGCTTTGAGGGGTGCAAGTGTTTGGAAATCAAGAGATAGACTGATTTTACCTGCACTGAGAAGTACAGGAGGAATGTGCTTCCAAATAAGATACACATCTGGATTTGGTAAGATCCAAATCTGTTGAAAAGAAAGGACTTTTTGGTGGAGTTCCCAAAAAAGTGTTTTTCATCCTGCACAATGTTTATAAGGAGAAGTAAAAAAGAAAAAAAAAACAAATCAAAACAAAGCCCCAACAAACACTTAAATAGAAGCCTTACAAGATTTTTCTCAATAAATATGAAAATACATTATCCAAAATGAGATTGCATTTGCCAATACCCTGGTGGGGATGTCAGCCTGGTGGCTGTGCTGGAGCAGGGTGGGTTCTGAAACACAGGTGAAACTCTGAACCTTAGTTTGGGATGCCCATGACTCAGTGACAGGCAGTCACTGCTTACAGTTATTTGGTTGGTCCACCCCTAAACTGACTGGGCTGGGATTTACTGTAGGGTAAATTTTAACTGGATGTCCTTAGTTGTAACAGCATACTGCACGTTAATTTTGTTACTTAGAAGTTTCCACCGAGAGCAAGCAGCACGCTGTAGGAAGAGAAGCAGATAAATCTAATTTAAGTACCTTCCCTGTTTTGTCAGGAAAAGGACAGGTCACCATTGTTTGGGA